>NC_037343.1:78022915-79231058 GCF_002263795.3 Bos taurus
AAACCAAATACAGAGTACTTCCGTCCTCCATGAGCTTTTACCATATTCTTGAAAGAGAAGCGTGTCCATCTGGCAAGTTTGCGACCCCATGGACTGCAGCCCACCAGGCTCCTCTGTCCATGGGAATTCTCGAGGCAAGAATACTGGAGTGGGTTGCCATGCCCTCCTCCAGGGGCTTTTCCCAACCCAGGGATCGAACCTGGGTCTCCCATGTTGCAGGTGGATTCTTTTACCAATTGAGCCATCAGGGAAGCCCTAACAAATAAAAAAAGGGATATTAATATAAAATCAATATAAGTTCTGTGGAAATGTATTAGTGGGTATTTAGCAATTCTTGAGGAGGTATTAATAGGATATTAACTAGGTTGTTGAGTGGGTTTTTGAAAATTGGCAAAGTTACATATGATAATAAAGAAGGAAGAAAGAGTATTTTAGGTGTCTTACTGATGGAGGTGGGCCCCCCACATGGTGGAGGGGTAAAGACCTGCCTGCCAACTCACAGGAAACCAGAGATGTGGGTTCAATTCCTGGATCTAGAAGATACAGAGAAGGAAATGGCAACTTGCTCTGGTATTCTTGCCTGGGAAATCCCATGGACAGAGGAGCCTGGTGGGCTACAGTCCATGGGGTCACAAAGAGTCAGACACGACTGGACATATACTGGCTGGACTGTTGAAGGTAGGAAGCAGGACGATGCCTGTTTCAGAAAATCGTCACTAGACACGGCTTGGGGCATTCAGGTCTGAGCAGGATAGCAGAGTTCATCATGTACATAAAGGTATATTGAAAACAGACTTCAGAGATGCTTTCATACAAAAGAGGGGATTTATAATTTATTTTACCTGTAGTAAAAATATTTTGGATAGGATTGAAATAGCGATAGCAACATTTTGGGAAAGGGGAGACACGGGACAACAGGTGTCCTGAATACCAGTGAGAAAAATGTTGAAATCCTCGTCATATTGGCGGGACGTGCCCGGCCTGAGATGCAGGACACTTCTGCTTTTAGACGGATTCATTTGTATGAGACTAAGCCTCCCCCATAAGCAACTATAAAATCGGGGGAAACATAGGAAATGACTGCTTCAGACATCAGACAACAGAGAGGACGAGAAGAGGTTCCTGTAAGAAGGGACACTGGTCCCTGGGGGTGCGTGGTGCTCTGACCGAGGACAGTCTGTCGGCAACGGGACCGCACGCTGGGGTCCAGGCACAGGAGGGTGGTCTCACTGAGATCACAGAGGCGGAGGTCGGAGAACAGAGACTCTGAGGTGGGTGGAAGCTGCCCACGACGACTGGGAGCTGAGGAGCTACACAGAGGAAGGGTCTCACAGGTCTGCGTGGAGGTTTCTTGTAAAACACAGTTTGGGGTTGACATGTACACACTGTGATATACAAAACTGATAACCAATAAGGACCTACTGTATGGCACACGGAACTCTACTCAGCACTCGGTGATAACCTCTGTGGGAACAGAATCTGAGAAAGATACAGGTGTATGTTGCTGACACCAACACCACACAGAACATTGTGCCTCAGCTGTACCCTCTTTAGCATAAGAATTAAATTAAAATAATCTTTTCTTTTAAAAAAGGAAAACATGACTTCCTGACATTAAAGAAAAAAGAAAGGAAGAAATTCAAACGGTTCTCTATCTATGGAGAACTAAAACCCATCACCAAACCTTCCCACAAAAATAACTGCAGGCCCAGGTGATTCCATGGGTGAATTCTATCAGCATTTAAAAATGAAATAATATGAGACTTACATAAATTCTTTCAGAATCTAGAGAAGGAAGAAATGAAGAGCATAATCTTGATAACACATCATAAGAATGAGGTTATAAGAAAAGAAAATTGAAGACTAATATCTGCCAAGAACATAGATTTTTGCCAAGATCCTCAACCAAATAAATATTAGCAAAATGAGTCCAGAGGCATAAAAAAAAATTAAGAATAAGATTTTACAGCCAAGTAGAATGTATTCAGGAATGCCAGATTTGTTCAGCATTTGAAAGCTTGATAAAATTCACCAAAATAACAGAATAAAGGAGAAAAATACCATGTAGATCAGTAAGAAAAATAATGTTAATCAATTGTGTCCACAAATGGACCTACTTGATTGATTTCCGACAGAAGTTCCAAACATATGCGATGTAAACATTTCGTCTTTCTTCCACCAATGGCGCTGAAACAACTGAATAGTTACATGGAAAAAATGGACTTTCACCATAACATTATAACACAAAAATAATTTGAAATGGATTGTAGATCTCAGTTTAAAAGTAAAAGCTGTAAGGCTTCTAGAAGAAAACACAGGGGAAAATCTTTGATTTGGTAGAAAAGATTTCCTAGATCTAAAAAAAGACCTAAAATCAGCATTAACCACTGGCGGTGTATAAAATTAGGGTGGTGGCAGCAACTGCCCCAGAATTTACATGTTGCCCTATTTGTAGAGAATTTAAAAACAATAATACAACTAGCTAAATTTAGCCTGCTTTTTTATCATCATTTACTCACAATTCTAATTAATGTCTGTGATAAAATATTTCTCCAGAGGGTGACATGGAATTCCCCCTTTTTAGGGTTTAAGTTCTAAACAATCACTAGGATTACTCTGAGTTTTAGTAGTACGTATGTAAGCTTTATATTGTTGCTGTTGTTTTTCAGTCACTAAGTCGTGTCCGACTCTTTGTGACCCCAGGGACTCCAGCATGCCAGTCTCCTCTGTCTTTCACTATCTCCTGGAGTTTGCTCAGACTCGTGTCCATTACATCAATGATGCCATCCAACCATCTCATCCTCTGTTGTCCCCTTCTCCTCCTGCCTTCAATCTTTCCCAGCATCAGTGTCTTTTCCACTGAGTTGACTCTTCACATCAGGTGGCCAAAGTATTGGAGCTTCAGCATCAGTCCTTCCAATGAATATTCAGGACTGATTTCCTTTAGGATGGACTGGTTTGATCTCCTTACTGTGCAAGGGACTCTCGAGAGTCTTCTCCAACAGCACAGTTCAAAAGCACCAATTCTTCAGCGCTCAGTCCTCTTTATGGTCCAACTCTCACACCTGTACATGGCTACTGGGAAAACCACAGCTTTGACTATATGGACCTTTGTCAGCAAAGCGATGTCTCTGCTTTGTAATACGCTGTCTAGGTTTGTCATAGCTTTCAAGTAGTAAGCAACTTTTAACTGTGTGGTTTCAGTCAATACTAATTATGTATCTTTTAGCAAACATTATATTCCACATGGAGGTTAACGCAACGCGCAGTCATACAGCTCTCGGTTATCCAGTAGGCTCAGAACATGCCCAGAAGCAGCTGCACGTGTCCATTTCAGGAGAAGTCTGTTTTGTCTCAGAGTTGTCCATGCTTGCACTGGGCTGAGATCATGCTCACCCTTTGATTCTGCTCATACTCCCATGTCTAAATAATAGCTTGGAAATTAAAATGATAGTAGAGTGGTTGTAAGACCAAGAAACTTACCTGAGCTAATTTAATTCTGTCATTTCAGTGTGAACATTTAGAATTTTATTTGTGAAAAAATATAAAACTGTGAGTCCCAGGGCGTAACATTTTTACTTTTAAGTGAAAATTTTAGTTCATAGATGAGATATTTTCTGAATTTGAATACTATCTTTAAATATTTATTCTTTTAGTTATTAATGATTTATATTAAAACTAAATGGTGAATTAAGAACACAAGGATTGCAATGTTATTATTAATTTCTGTGACAGATCAAGAGGTTTATTAGGTTATTTTCCTTTTGTAGAAAATCGACTTTTATATAGTTAAAAGTATTGTGGCATTATGCTTTCCTTTTCTTACATAATATTTATTTCGTACTTTATTTTGAAATGATTTTTATGAGAATTGATATATATCAGTAAATCTATATTATTCATACAGTCCATGGAGTCTCAAAGAATGAGACATGACTTAGCGACTAAAACGAACAATAGCATCTCACACTTATCCTCTTCTTTTATCCAATAAAATCCATGTGCAGAAATTAGTTATTACACATATGAACAATGAAGGCATGGGAAAAAGGCATGAAATCCTAGATTTGGAGATAAACATTTCCAAGTTCCAAACAACTGGGTTAAATAGAAAATGCATTTAAAATAGTTGTTCTTATCTACTCTATCTGTGAACTTAGTCTATCAGACAGGTCCACATTCACAGGCTCTCAGCACAGCTTTTCATTCTAGCAGGCGTTTTTCGGGTACAGAGTCTCCATTTTATCCCATGTAAACCAGAATTTGAGGATAGGCATCAAGATAATTATTATTTATTGAAATTATGCTCCATTCTCCCCTAGAGAAAATGATGAAGTGTGATTTAAAGATTTTAAACTTCATTTGGACAACCAATTGCAACTAACGTGCAAGACATTACATAATAACACTTTCAGCTGTGTGATCCACCCTCTGATTTCAGTAGGAATCACAGAAAGAGGCAAATGTGAGCTAATATATTCTAGAAAGTCTTTGTGATTATAACATTACTTGGGTCTAAACCTTACAGAGTTAAGATGTGAATATAATCATTCCTGAAAAAATAATTCAAGAATATATTCAGTCAACAAAGATTCAACAATACCATTTGTGCCTTGATTTATTACAGAAACTAACAATTAATGCCTTATCACGTTTTTGCATATTTTCATTTCCTCCAGTATAACGCTCTCCCAACTGAGCTATTTCAGCTACTATATTTTCATTTTCTATAGCATTTCTTTGACTTATGACTTATTTACACTGTATCCCTGCCTTTAGGCTAGCAATTATAACCAATAATTTTATAAAATACAAGTTATGAACAACATAAACAATCAAGTCAGACAGACTCAAATAGCAATCAACAATTGGAAGAAAAGTAAGTGCTGAATTTTTATAATCGGGAATTTTTTTTTTCCAGTTTGATTATGGGGACAGTGTTCATTAGAATTAATTATATTTACAAAACATGTTTTTATGGGCTCAAATATGGTTTTAAATAATGCTAAACTTTCATTTATTTGTACTTTTTCAAAACAATGGAAGACCTATAAAAGCAACCAGTAGATTACATTGTGGCAGAATTCACAATTCACAATGAACAGTGCAATGTTATATGTACAGTAGGTTTAACCACAAATTGCTAGAGTGGGAGAAAAAGAGGAATGGCCTCTTTGATTCAATTGGGAAACTTTTTTAACCTTAGAGCCATGATCTGGGAAGATAGAAAGGGACAGACTGGAAGAATATAATCCCTAAAAAAACTTCAGAGCAAAACAATAAGGAGTATTTATAGGAATATAAGATTTAATCTTACCATCACAGGACCTTCACACACAATGCCAAAATACTGCTGTGCCAAAGAGAAGCAGAAGGTTTTTGGCTACACATATAAGGCCTCTCTTTCTTAATAAGTAAAAAGCTGACCAGACTTAAAAATTAGCAACTCTTTTTGGATCTTCAAGAGAGAAGAGGACACAGGAAAAAACACTCTCCCCAAGACTGGAGGGATCAGACAGGCAAATGCATAGATTACCAGCTCAGGAGGGCAGAGATGAGTGGGAGCCACTGCAGCAGTGCAGGGTTAGAAAAAATGGAAACGTAATTGACAAATTACTCAGATGACTCTTTGAGAGTTAAAATCTCCAAGGGACCCAGTCACAGGCAGACCCCCACAATACTGTGAGATTTACCCCCAGGAGCTCGACCAGCTTCCCACAGTAAAGAGCAGAGAAAAATTCCCTTGTGTTTCCAGTAGGGGGAGGAGAAAAGAAACCATTCTGGAATTTGCCAGAGGACTGTTTTCTAACAAGTCTGCTTCCCCATTGGTGGCTCACCGGGAAAGAATCTGCCTGCAATGCAGGAGAAGCAGGAGACTCGGATTTGATCCCTGGGTCTGGAAGATCCCCTGGAGGAGGGCATGGCAACCCCCTCCAGTATCCTTGCCTGGAGAATCCCATGACAGAGGAGCCTGGCACCATAGGGTTGCACAGAGTCGCACACGACTGAAGCGACTGAGCAGCACACGCAGTGGAAGCTAGTCAACCAAAGCCTGTCCTGCTGAGGGGTGATCAGACCCAACTACCTGCAAAAGGGAAATACCCAACCCCACCCCATTCTAGCCCTCCTGTCCCACCTAAACTATGAGGAAAAAAACAAACTGAGAAACTCTTGTGAAGCGTACAGCTCACAGCATAGGCTCACTAGAAGACGGAGAGCTAATCACAGGGCTGGCAGCGCACCCCCCCCGACCTCGTAACCAAAAGGCTACTTAGAGCAGCTCCTTTTACCTAGTGCACCATGTCTGTCTGTCAAGAAGAAATTACTTGCTCTCCCCCAAAACAGAAAACAAGAGAGAGCAAGCAGTGGAGCCAGACATGGCAAGGATGTTGGAATTATCAGAGCGGGAATTTAAAATAACTAGGATTAAAATGCCAAGGGCACTGATGGGTAAAGTAGACAACGTGCAAGAACAGATGGTCGATGTGAGCAGGACACAGAAACTCTAAGAAAGAACCAAAAAGAAACGCTGGTGATCAGAACTGCCGTAAAAAAGAAGTCCTTTGATGGGCTTAGTAGTACACCAGACACAGCTGAGGGCAGAAACTCTGGTCTAGAGGCTGTGTCAACAGAATCCTCAAAAATTAAAAAGAGAGCACAGACTGATATAAGCAGAATATCTAAGGGCTGTGAAGCAACTATAAAATGGGCAATATACACATAATGGGAATATTCAAAGAGAAGAGGGACAGGAAGAAGAAACAATTGGAAACAATAATGACTGAGAAGTTCCCAAATAAAGGTCAGACACCAAACCACAGATCCAAGAAGCTCACAGAACATGAAGCAGGATATATGCCAAAAAAACCTGAAACAAAACAAAATACACCTTTGCATATCACTTTCAAACTACAAAAAATCAAAGATAAAGAGGCAGCATTGCTTTTTCAGGCCCCACAAGAAACCTTCTGCATAAGGCCACTCCTTCAAGACCAGGAGACATAGGTGATCCACCTAACACATAGAAACAGACACAGAAAGTTAGGGTAAATGAGGAGACAACAGAATATGTTCCAAAGAAGAGAATAAGACAAAGTCTCAGAAATAAACCGTGGAATGAAGGCAAAAATTATTCAGATAAGTTTATCTGAAAAACAATTCAAAGTCACAGTGATAAAGATGCTCACTGAACTCATTAGAAGAACAGATGAACACAGTGAGAACATCAACAAAAAGGTAGAAAATATAAAAAAGAACCAACTGGAACTTCAGAATACAATAATGGAAATGAAACATACAGTAGAATGAGTCAACAGCGGATTAGATGATTCAGAAGAAGGAAGCGCAGTAACTCAGCCAATGTGCCACAACTACTGAGCCAGGGCCTGGGAGCCCAGGAGCCACAGCTACTCAGTCCCCATGCTGCGGCCACGGACGCCCTCTCACCCTAGAGCCTGAGCTGTGCAACCGAGATGCCGCTGCAGAGAGAAGCCAGTGTGCCGCAACTAGAGTGGCCCCCACTCACTGCAGCGGAGCAAAACCCAGGCAGCAACAAAGACCCAGCCAAAACAAACAAATAAGTAAGTCACTAAAAATAAGATGAATGAACCAGGAATATGGGTCTAGAAAATTACCCATTTGTCACATCAAAAAGAAAAAAAAATAATTTAGAAAAATAAGGACAGTTTAATGGATCTCAAGATACTCACAACTGTACTACAGAGACACCAGAAGAGAGGGACAAAATGTATTTGAAGAAATATTAATGTTACCTGAAAATTTCCCTAACCTAGTGAAGAAAACAGATATCTGAATACAGGAACTTTGGCCTCCTGATGCGAAGAACTGACTCTTTGGGAAAGACCCTGATGCTGGGAAAGATTGAAGGCAGGAGGAGAAGGAGACGACAGAGGATGAGATGGTTGGATGGCATCGCCGACTCGAAGGACGTGAGTCTGAGCAAGCTCTGGGAGATGGTGATGGATAGGGAAGGCTGGCGTGCTGTAAGTCCGTGGGGTCACAAAGTGCTGGACGAGACTGAACAACTGCACTGAACTGAGTACAGGAAAGACAGTCTCAAATCGATAAGCCCAAAGAGGCTCATGCAACCAAACATTATAATTAAAATGTCAAAAGTTAAAGATAGAGAATCTTAAAGGCACAATGAGAAAAAAACTAGTTACATACAAGGGGACCCCATTTAAAAAAAAGAGAGAGAGCTGATTTTTCAGCAGAAACTATATACAGGCGAGAATGGCATGGAACTTTATCAAAGTGCTGATGGAAAACAAAAACAAAAACAAAAACTTACAATCAAGAATACTTTACCTGGCAAGATTATCGCTCAGAGTGGAAGGAAAGAGAGTCTTACAGACAAGCAAAATCTAAAGGAGTATGCCACTACCTAAACGGGCCAAACAAGAAAAGCTACAGAGACTTCTTCAAGCAGAAAAGAAAAATTTATAGCCAGAGATAAGAAAATACATGAAAGGAAAAACCACATTGGTAAAAGCAAACATATAGTAGAAGTAGTGAAATCAACCACTTACAAGGCTACTGTAAAGGTTAAAAGACAAACGTAGTCAAATCAACGAAAACTACAAAAATTTGGAAGAAGATACACAAACAAATGATGTAAAATGTGATGTCAAAGGTGGAAAATGTGGAGTGTAGTGTTAGAAGGCATTCAACCTTGTGATGATCAGCTTAAAATAGAGTGAGATATATATATATATATATATATAAAATCTCATGTGTGTGTTAGTCACCCAGTCATGTCTGACTCTTTTGCAACCCCATGGACTATAGCCCACCAGACTCCTCTGTCCGTGGGATTCTCCAGACAAGAATATTGGAGTGGGTTGCCATTTCCTTCTCCAGTAAAACCTCATATATGGTCTCTATATGTTAAGGTATGCTTCCTCTATACCCACACTGTTGAGAGGTGTGTTTTATCCTGTCTGGTATGCCAGAGCAAACATCATAGTCAGTGATTAATGACTAAAAGCTTTTTTCTGTAAAATCAGGAACAAGACAAGGATGCCTACTCTTGCCACTTTTATTCAACATAGAAATCTGAGCCACAACAATTAGACAAGGAAAAAAAGACAGCCAAATTGGACAGAAAGAAGTAAAACTGTTACTCTTTGCAGATTGCATGATGTTGTACATGCATTATACTAAGTCCCTTCAATAATGTCCAACTCTTTGCAGCCCTATAGATTGTAGGCTGCCAGGCTCCTCTGACCATGGGATTCTCCAGACAAGAATACCAGAGTGGGTCGCCAGTCCCTCCTCCAAGGGATCTTCCCTACCCACTGACTGAACCCACATGTCTTACATCTCCTGCATTGGGAGGCAGATTCTTTACCATTACCACCACTTGGGAAGCCTGATATCATACATAGGAAACTCTAAAGACTCTATCATAAAACTTTTAGAACTAATAAATGAGCTCAGTAAATATGCAGGATACAAAATTAATATACAGAAGTCTGTTGTATTTCTAGGAGCTAATAAACTATCAGAAAGACACATTAAAATAATTCCATTTATAATTTCATCAAAAAAGAATAGAACACCTAGGAATAGATTTAACCATAAAGGTGAGAGACCTATACTTGGAAAACTATAAGACATAGCTGAAATAAATTAAAGATACTGCAAATAAATGGAAAGATCCCACACTCATAGATTGGAAGAACTGTTATTGTTAAGCAGTCCATAGTACCCCAAAAATATACAGATTCAGTGCAAACCCTATCAAAATATCAATAATATTTTTCACAGAACTGGAAGAAAGAATCCTGAAAATTGTATTGAACCTCGAAGGATGACAAATAGCCAGGGCAAGCTTTAAAAAGAAAAACAAAACTGGAAATATCATGCTCCTTGATTCAAACTACACTACAAAGCTATAATGACTCCAGCAGTATTATCCTGGTGCAGAGACAGACATATAAGTCAACAGAATAGAACTGAGAGCCTAGGATAAATCTACAAACATGGGTTGTTTATGCAAAAGAGGCAAGAGTATTCAACGTGGAAAAAGACAGTCACTTCAATAAATGGTTTGGGGAAAACTGAACAGCTACAAGCAAAAGAATGAACCTGGACCAGCACATAACACCACGTATAAAAATAAAGTCAAAATGGGTTAAAGACTTGAGTATAAGTTTGGAAACCATAAAACTCCTAGAAGAAAGCAAGAGCCGTCAGCTCTTTTCCATTAGTCTCAGGGAAATTGTTCTGGATCTATCTCCTCAGGCAAGGGCATCAAAAGCAAAAATAAACATATGAAACTACATGAAACTAAATGCTTTTTTCACAGTGACGAAAACCAGCAGCAAAGTGAAAAGGCAATCTGCTGCTTGGGAGAAGATATTTGCAAATCATATACTTAGTAAGGGGTTAATATCCGGAATACACAGAAAGAACTCGTGGAACTTAATATAAAATATTGATTAAAAATTGGGCAAAGTACCTTAACAAACATTTTTTTTTCCCCAAAGAAAACATACAGATGGCCAACAATCACATGAAAACATGTTCAAAATCACTAACTTACAGGGAAACATTTCAGCGTCTAGAGAATAATGAAAACACACAAATATTAAAAATCTTCAGGGAAGCTTGGTTTGCATTTGCACATCTTATTCGGCAGACTTGATGAAAACTCTTAATTCTATCAAAATCATAGTAGTTCATGGCCACATGGGAAAAGACTTTAGGAAAATAAAAGGGTGATGAGGAAGTTATGGGTATTTTCTGACAGCATGTATCACCTGTGTTAGGATAATAGATAAAGCTTAGGCTTTTCCTTTAGCAGCAAAGAGACTCTCCTCTAGAATATTCATCAGCAACATGAACAGACCTGGCTTTGTGAAACAAGTAAATCCAAAGCTTGAGTGGATTCCTCACCGAAAGGCCTTCATGTGGCTTCAACATAACAAATTTTCGTGATTATCAAGGGTGAGATGTATTAGCCTTTGGGGGCTTCTCTGGTGGCTCAGTGGTAAAGAATCCGCCTGCCAGTGCAGGAGACACAGGTTTGATCCCTCAGTGCAGATCTCCTGGGGAGGAGAATGGCAATCCATCCCAGTATTATTGCCTGGAGAATCCCATGGATACAGGGGCCTGGTGGGTTTCAGTTCTTGGGGTCGCAAAAGAGGTGGGCACAACTTACTGACTAAACACCAAATATTAGCCTTTTAGGCCCCTGAATTAAGCACTGTTAACGTGGATGGTTTTAACGTTGGCTTATTTGAGATTTTCCTTTTCCCCTGTACAAATTAAGTTGCAGCATGTTGCTTGAAATCCAGGTCAGGTGAACTGACTGTAGTTGCCTCTAGTTTCTCTAGCTAAATCTAACTACATACCACCTAAGGATTTGCTGTGTGCGTGTGTGTGTGTGCAGTCACTTCAGTTGTGTCTAACTCTCTGCGACTGCATGGACTGTCGCCCGCCAAGCTCCTCTGTCCATGGGATCCTCCAGCCAAGAATACTGGAATGGGTTCCATGCCCTCTTCCAGGGGATATTCCTGACCCAGGGATCAAATCTGCGACCTGCAACTCCTGCATTGCAGGTGGATTCTTTACCACTGAGCCACAGAGGAAGCCCAAGGACTCACTTGTAGATAATGGCAAATCAGTTCTATAACATGTATAGTTGCTCTTTTAGTACTCTCTCTCTAAAAAAATAATATGAAAGCATTTTCTAATGCTGGACTCATCAACTATTTTTAGGGGACTTTTGAGGGGTTACAAATAAAGAGAGCCCCAAAAGGCATAAATTAGGAGAGTTAATTGTTCTGTTTTTACTGTGAAACAGGGCTACTGTCTCCCTGCTGTGAATAGCATGGTCATTTCAGGTTGTGAATCGTTATGTGATCATCCCTCCCCTATTTCCCTTCTGATGTAGAGACTTCCCACTTCATATCCATTGCTCAGATTAGCTCTTTCTTTGAATGTTATCATAATAGACACATTGGGGTTGGCTAGTCCTTGTTCTATCCTTTCTTGTTAAGAACCCTGTCATCCTGGCCCATGGCTTTGCATATGACTCAGATGTTGCCTTTCACAGAAGCAACTTTTAACCTGCGATGCAAACATCACCATTATGGGAGGGATGAGAACAAATGAGAGCGTGAGCTGGCTGTCTTCTGAGCTGAGCTTATTGACCTATTTACCAATTATAGCCATCTCGTTTTAACATTGTGCGTTACGGGTATACCAGAAGGGTGGCAGAGAACTCAATTCCTATGAAAGAAGAATCCATTTTAGCATGAGGTGAAGGTACTCTATTTCCTAAAAATAATTACCAAAGGCAAGCGTTAAGAGCCTTAGATGTGAGACTGAAGATCTGGATTAATCTGACTGTTTCTGTGCTGCTGCTGTGGGTGTGATGGACTAGTTAGCATTCTGGTCTGCCTTCAATGTACATTAATATGAGTGTCAATGTTGCATACCTATGCTGCTGATATAAAATAATGGATTTTTACTTTTTGTTCTCAATGGTTAACTAAATAGGACTGCACAGTTATCAAAAACCTTTTGGAGCAGTGTCACAGGAGACATTTGTCACTGGCAGTTTCCAAGTTCACGACATGAGTGGTAAGGGAACCATGCCAATCCACAGCGTCACATCTTTGTCATTTCAAGTAAGACAAATGCAAATAGGTGTGTGTATGTGTGTAAATAGATCAAATGCTCTTCATACACTTAAGCTTAGTGAAGTCAGCAGATGATATGAAAATGGATTAAGAACTAAACTCCATCGTTCTCAAAATTTGAAGCTAAATTCATAAGAACCAATCTTAATTGTCTTTCCTTAGAAAGTGCCAATAATACCTTACATTAATTCAGGATTTTTTTTAATAGTTTGAAGATATTTTGATGTATATGTTCATTTTTAGTTTTTATTCTTTTCAGAGGTATACAGTGGATGGAAATGACTCGCAAAACACATATTGCTCAGAGGTATACAGTGGATGGAAGCGACTCGCGAAACACATATTGCTCAGTCACGTCAGTGATGTCTGACTCGTGACCCTGTGGACTGTAGCCCAGCAGGATCCTCTGTCCACAGAAGTCTCCAGGCAAGAATACAGTAGTGGTTGCCATGCCCTTCTCCAGGGCATCTTCCCTACCCGGAGATCAAACTAGCATTTGCCTGCGTCTCCTGCATTGCAGGCAGATTCTTTACCCACTGAGCCACCTGAGAAGCCCAATCCACATATTAAGTATGAACAATGTGCCTCAATAACACAGAAGTATAGATTATTCATTGTTTCATTATGAATGTATAAAAACATCCCAGAAGTAAAAATTAGCTTAATAGATATGTTAACTAAACTATGAATAATCCCAGGCAAGAAACACATCTAACGCCAAGAAAAACCAAACCTTTGATTTTTGCATAGAAAGGTTAGTAGTCACTGAAAAAGTAGGTCAGTGAAATAACTGAATTACTGAAAATAATCAGAACTGACAGGTAGACTACCAGAAGTCTATAGGCTACAGATTTTTGGTTTATATGTTTTTGTAAAGATGGCATTTCTTGAGAGGTAGATGAAAATTAATAAGATTATGTTAATTTACAGCACAAATTAGATTATTTTATAAAGCTAATAACATGGAAGATTTTTACTGGTCAGTGTTAAAAAGTTAGGCAAATTTAATCATTCTTTTTTTGTATATTCATTTTACATTTTTCAAAATCATTAAATTTCCAAATTAATGTAATTATTTATAGATAAAATATTGTATAAGGTTTAACCTCTAAATTATGGTAAAATTTCAAGTACTACATTATATTTTCAAGCTCATGCCATGTGAGAGCAATCTAATTGATATAAAGAAAATAGACGTAAGCAAGTGTAAACATTATATTTTATTTAAAAAATAGTTTCCATGCAGACGAACACTTCTGTATTTTTATACTTTACAAAGTTAGCATGTTGAAAAAGTGTATCAGAAGGTTAGAATTTAGAGAAGAGTGATAAAGGATTTACGTATGCAGGCCAAGTTTTAAATTCTGTGTATTATTCTGAAATGACTTCTTATGTTACTTGATCTGTCACTACACTCTCTGGACTTCACACTGATGGTAAATGTCTTTGCCCCCAGTTGAAGACCCCATGTCGAATATGCTGTTTAAAAAAAAAAAAGAAGCATCACTCTAAAGTGTATTTTAAATCTATTAGTAAGGGCACTTTCCACCCTGATAATTTGCATAGAACACATTGAAGCAAAGAAGCATGCAATGCCTTCCAGCTAAATGCTAATAAGGCCACAGGGAAAAAAAAAAGTTATTTCAAATATATGCTGCATAATACCTTGTGTTTTTCTCTAAAACAAGCTGAATATTCCTCTAATGCTTATACTGCAGAAATTTAGAACACTTTCAAATAAAAAATATCTTTACCACTTTTCTGAAGGAAATTATTACATGTTGCCCTTAACTGATCTATTTTTAGGAGGCTAAAGCAGCAGGGTATGTCAGAAAGGGCTGCTTCATGAATTATGCATTTGTCCTTTTTCCACTTGGCTACATTCCCTTTACTTTATGAATCCTTGAAATCCTGAGAATGATAAGTTTTAGGTTGAAAATTTCAGTATCTTCTGGCCACATGCTTCCTTATCCAGCTACATCTTTTGGCTGGTCACTTGCTTCTGTGAGAGACCCACTCCAGATCTTTTTTTCATGAAGAACAATAAATAGATTCATCCCCTGAAGTAAAGTTGTAGATCATTTGAACTACTTTTGTTCACATCACCAAGTTATTAAAGATCACTGTTATTTTTCACTTTCCTAAAGTTGTAGTTAAAGGTTCATTCAAAGTGTATGAGCTCCTCAAGGCTTGCATGACATAATATAGCTCATATCTTATTATTGCCTTACTGCTTTGCCTGGAAACAACAAATTATTGAAATTAAGTAAAAACGGAAAGGAAACTGGTTGTGCAAATCCTAAAATCCCCATTAGTAAAATTGTGCAGCTAGAAAATTATAAACCCCATGTGCACAATTCTACTATAAAACTTTGAGTAACAAAAATAATTCTGCTAATGTCTGTGACTAATCCTCCAGAAATGAGAGTCCCTTTTCTGCCCCTGAGCTGCATATTGAACATAAAAATATTGATTTGTTCCTCACCCACACAAGAGCATTGACTCGGAGGTGAATGGAATGACTATCTTCTCTTTGGTCTCATCTGATTCTATCATCTCAGATACGAAGACAGGGGTCTGCAGTTGCTTGTCATGCATGACCTTCTGTCTTGTCCTTCTTCCTTCTCTGCCCCTGGAAAAGCTAAAGAGGACGAAAAACAATAGTTTTACTTTTTCCCAAAGCGTGTTCATGCTCTTTGCTCTCTCTGGAGCAGGTCAGAGAAGGTGAAATTCCTTTTCCATAGACTGGGCTTTTTAACCTTAGATGTCCACAGTGTACTTCCATAATATATCAAATGTAATTTTAGCCATTTAATTATGATTCTGAACAGCAAACTTTGAAGAAGTTAGTTAAAATTTATTATAATTGTTTCTCATGATACTATTATGAAGTAAATGTGGTGGTAAGATCTTTTTTGTATTAATCTCTTTAGAGATGAGCGATTATGTTTGTTGATAATTTGTTTGAGAGTATCAGAAACAATATAACATAAAAATGCACTGCTTAAAATGAATAATTTTTTCTTGTAAACAGTTTTGAAAAGTCATTTAATTTGCAATAAATAATTATTACATATTCAATAAAATAACTTTCTAGAATTGAATTCCAATAAAAGTAAATTTGTACTCATTTTTTCTATTCAAAATGTTAAAATTTTTGTAATTTCTAGTGGTATTAAAAAGTAGCAATGATATGTCAAAACAAGTGTTAACTATAAACAGAAGTCAATAATGTGAAAAGACAAAAGCCAAAGTGTATAAAGAGGAAATTTATAAATTATGACTCCTATAGTTTAGAAATTATTGTTGGAGAAAAAGAAGTTATTACTTGTGTACATTTATTTTATTTTTTAATTTTTGATTTTAGAGTTTCTTCCAAGTGTTCCTCTATTCTAAACTCCAGTGTGTCTCTGTGAACGTATCATACATTTCCTATCCTTAGAGTGAAGACAAAGTTTCAAACCAGGATTGGCTGTTTTTCATACATTATAGATGCATGATTCATAATGAGTACTTACTTGGTGGCTTTAGAAACTTTCACCTACTTTTATTTGTCAGAAAACAATGTTTGTAACCAATACAGGTAGTACATCCCTCTTGGTACCAATATCTTATCTTTATAGTCGTCACATTCAATGTATATGATAAAATTATGATATATTTACATGTGATTCACAGCAGTTACCAACAATGTCTATTGGCTCATAACATACAATGAAAATTCCATCAGTGCTTAACTTTTTTAGAAAAACAAATTGAAGCTCTCCAAATCAACATAAATATTCACATCTATTCATAAATATACTCTTCAAATTAATAAACTGAGTTTATTTTCAAATTGATTTTTAAATTATACATGATTAACTGATTAGGAAAGTCCTATTTCTAAAGGAACAAATCACCTACGGTGTATTAGTTATAAGAATTCATTATGAACTGATGATACATACCTTCTTATCCATCCTGCATTTTACTAAATTAAAATGAATCAGAAAAAGAAAGCAGATGGATACTTGTAACAACGTTTCATTAAAAAAAAGCATACTGCAGCACATTAAAAGGATTACTCATGATCAAGTGGGATTTATCCCTGAGATGAAAGGATGGCTCAACTAATGCATATCAATAAATGTGACACATCACATTAATAGAAAGAAAAATCATATGATCATCTCAATTGAAGTACAAAAGGCATTAGACAAAACTCAACATCTCTTCATGGTGAAAACTCTTAATAAATTAGGTGTAGAAAGAACATGAAAGCCGCTCAGATCAGATCAGATCAGTCACTCAGTTGTGTCCGACTCTTTGCGACCCCATGAATTGCAGCACCCCAGGCCTCCCTGTCCATCACCAACTCCCGGAGTTCACTCAGACTCACGTCCATTGAGTCAGTGATGCCATCCAGCCATCTCATCCTCTGTTGTCCCCTTGTCCTCCTGCCCCCAATCCCTCCCAGCCTCAGAGTCTTTTCCAATGAGTTAACTCTTCGCATGAGGTGGCCAAAGTACTGGAGTTTCAGCTTTAGCATCATTCCTTCCAAAGAAATCCCAGGGCTGATCTCCTTCAGAATGGACTGGTTGGATCTCCTTGCAGTCCAAGGGACTCTCAAGAGTCTTCTCCAACACCACAGTTTAAAAGCATCAATTCTTCGGCCCTCAGCCTTCTTCACAGTCCAACTCTCACATCCATCCATACATGACCACAGGAAAAACCATAGCCTTGACTAGAGTTGTGCCCAACTCTTTGTGACCCCATGGACTATACAGTCCATGGAATTCTCCAGGCCAGAATACTGGAGTGGGTAGCTATTCCCTTCTCCAGTGGATCTTCCCAACCCAGGGATCGAACTGGGGTCTCCCGCATTGCAGGCAGATTCTTTACCAGCTGAGCCACAAGGAAAGGACAATACCGCAACATAATTAAGTCCATATATGACAAGCTCATAGCTAATATCATACTCAGTGGTGAAAGATTGAAAGCTTGTCCTCTAAGATCAAAAATAAGATAAGAGTAGCCACTCTTATCAATCCTAATCATTCACAGTGCTCGAAGTCCTAGGCACAGCAATCAGGCAAGGAAAAGAAATAAAGCACATCAGAAGAGGAGAGGAAGAAAAGTAAAGCTGTCTCTGTTGACAACATAATATTACAGACAATCTTAATGACCCCACCAAAAACTCTTAGATCTAATCAACCAACTCAGTAAAGTTGCAGAATATAAAACTAACATACAAAAATCAGTAGCATTGCTGTACACTAACAATGAATTATCTGCAATAGAAATAAAATAATTCCATTTAAAATAGCATCAAAAATAATAATAACATATTTAAGACTAAATTTGACCAAGGAGGTGAAAGATCTCTACACTGAAATCTACAAAACAATGGTGGAAGAAACTGAAGACACACGTAAATGTCAAAGTGTCCTGTGTCCATGGACGGCAAGAATTAATATTATCAAAACGTCTATCCTACCCAAAGCTATCTACAGATGTAATATAATCTCTATCAAGATTTCAATGGTATTCTTTATGGAAGTAGAAACAACGATCATAAAATTTTTACAAACCAAAAGAGGCCCTAAATAGCCAGAGCAATCCTGAGGAAGGAGAAGAAAGTGAAAAGCATCACACTTTCTGATTTCAAGTTACATTATAAAGCTACAGAAATCAAAACACTATGGTACTAGCATAAACACAGGAACGTTAATCCCTGGGACAGAGTTGAGAGCTCCAAAATAAATACCAGCATTTACAGTCACCTATATCTGACAAATTGGAAATGGTCAAACAGGAGATGGCAAGAGTTAACATCCACATTTTAGGAATCAGCGAACTAAAATGGACTGGAATGGGTAAATTTAACTCAGATGACCATTATATCTACCACTGTGTGCAAGAATCCTTTAGAGGAAATAGAGTAGCCCTCATAGTCAACAAAAGAGTCTGAAACGCAGCACTTGGAAGCAATCACAAAAACAACAGAACGATCTCTGTTCGTTTCCAAGGCAAACCATTCAATATCACAGTAATCCAGGCCTATGCGCCAACCAGTTAATGCCGAGGAAGCTGAGGTTGAATCATTCTATGAGACCTACAGGACCTTCTAGAACTAACACCCCCGAAAGATGTCCTTTTCATTATAGGGGACTGGAATGCAAAAGTAGGAAGTCAAGAGATACCTGAACACATTTACCAAAGCAAATATGGCCTTGGAAATCAAGTTGATTTTGAATTAACTGTGTGAATTGACACTCAGCTTCTGACTAGGTCACCTTATCTCTTCATGAATGACAGCTATGGTTGTGATTGCCCAAAGAGAAGAAAAATGAAAAGGAATTATTCCTACAAAGCACCCCAAATCCTGGTGTAGAACAGCTTCTTCAGTAGAATGTTGAGGACCCTCCCTGGTCTGATCTGACCCTGTCTTTTAATGGGAGGCGCTGGCCACGCTCTGTGCACCTGATCCACAGTCATCCCAGGATGTCTCCTACCCCCGCCCCATCCCCACTACTCACAGCTCTTCTCTGAGTTCCACTCCTGATAAGAGACCAATTCAAGGAGTATCTTCTCTTCTCCCTTCCTTTTTCACTCTCCACATTCCAAACAAATCACTCAGCCCTTCACACTCACATTGCAGCAACCAAGTGTGCACACCACGTCCATTAATTTGTCAGCTTCTCAAAGAAAAGGATTACATACTAGTCTTTTCTGATCGTTTCAGCATCCAGCACAGCGTGTAAATATATAGCAACAGAATAGAATTGAAAAGAGATCATTATCAACCATTCATTTGGGCATGGGAAAACTTATTCCTCTTGAATCTTGGCCAAAGATCTATTTTAAAATTAGTACTTTCTATTTTTTATGTACATATAATCAAATATTATCTTCAAAGAAGAAATAGGGACTTCAGCAACAGTAATTTAATTATTGCAAATTTTTTGGCCATGAAACAACTTATTTGAAAACTGGATTTACACTGTTGTTGTTCAGTTGCTAAGTCATGTCTGACTTCTTGAGACCCCATGAATTGCAGCACACCAGGCCTCCCTGTCCATCACCAACTCCCAGAGTTTACTCAAACTCATGTCCATTGAGTCAGTGATGCCATCCAGCCATCTCATCCTCTGTCATCCCCTTCTCCTGCCCTCAGTCTTTCTCAGCATCAGAATCTTTGCCAATGAGTCATCTTTCATTGGCATCAAGTGGCCAAACTATTGGAGTTTCAGTCCTTCCAATGAATATTCAGGGTTGATTTTCTTTAGGACTGACAGGTTTGATCTCCTTGCTATCCAAGGGACTCCTTGTAGTCCAAGGGATTTACATACTATAAGGAAATTTGGTTGGCATACTTGATATCATTTTATGTAATAACAACTTAACGGCAACACTGAAAAAAAATCCACATGGAGGTCATGAAATCACCCTTTCTTACCCCTGTGCCAAATGCTCATGGTGTTCCTAAAATGAGAGGAAGGAAATAGTTATCCCTAATTATGTCTTGTTCAATTGTGTCATTTAAAGCATTAACCTGTTTTTAGCAAGGCTGTTTTTAGATATTCTCTGTTTGCTAAGCAAATGCTGCTGTTTTTTGCAGTCTTTTCCCTGTGGAAAATACTTTAGATTATTTGCCAATCATTAACATTAGGAAAAATTAAAATATAAATGTTAGCCTCAATTTCCAAAGTTTGGAAAGAAAACATCTATGAAAATAAATTATGGACCATCTCAGGAAGTGTGGTTCTTCAGAAGAGTTCGAGTACACAGAATCATGTAAGAACTCCAGTGTCATCACATGTACCTGTATTTGGAAAATATTGTTCACTCTAGCTTGCTCTCAGTTTTTTACAAAAACCAGCTGCATAGAAGATATAGTAAGAGAATGTGCTTGATCTGATTCTGGATTTCTCGACTGTGGCTCTATTGGCATTTAGGGCAGGTCATTCTTCTGTTGGTGGGAGGTGCAGGGGTGGCTGTCCTGGGCACCACACATGCTCAGAGCCTCCTTGGCTCCTGCCCCCTAACCCTGTCTCCCCTCCCCAGTCATCATACTTCCAGACGTGGGCAAAATCTCCCTGGGGGAGAAAAATCACCTCTGCTTGAGAACCACTGACTTAATTCAAATCTTCCCAAAGGCTTGAATCCAAGAATTTCTTATAAAAGTCATATTAACACCAAAATAAGGCAACTGGAGAGAAGTTCCTGGAAATACCTTATTTTCTTCTGTACTACCGCTAATGACTAACTCTTATGTACACCCCTAATTATGAAACCTGCACTCTTCTAAGCAGTTTCCACTAAATCCATGAAACTGACACCACAGTTACTTAAATATTTTTGTTCCTACTGCTTTTGGATCGCTGACTTACACATAGAGATGGACAGAAATCTGGGTTGAACAAAAATTTTGTTTGGGCTTTTCTATAACATCTTAGTCTTGGCCAACCCAATACTTATCTTTTTTTTTAAAGTTTGTCTTTGACACAAAGAGTAGAGGGATCAGGGGAATAAGAAGACAAGCCACAGACTGAGAGAAAATATTTGCAAAAGTCACATCTGATAAAAGACTGCTATCCAAAATGTACAAAGAACTCTTAAAACACAACATTAAAAAATGAACAATTCAATTAAAAAATGACCAAAATGAGATCGGAATAAATACTTCACCAAAACAATACCCAGATATGATGGTAAACAAGTATAGGAAGAGTCACTCCATATGACATGTCATTAGGAAATTGCAAGTTAAAACGACGAGATAATGACCCACCTATTGAAGAGTTGAAAGCTGGACCTTGGCCAACACCCAATGCTGCTGAGGATGTGAAGCAACTGGTGAGAACACAGCCACCTAGGAAGATGGTTTGACTGTTTCTTACAAAACAAAGTACATTCTTACCGTACCATCCAGCACTTAGGCTCTTTGGCATTTACTCAGAAAACATCCCCACAAAAACCTGTACGGGATGTTCATAGCAGTTTTATTCATAATTGTCCAACTTGGAAGTAACCAAGATGTCCTTCAGGAGATGAAGACATAAACTGTTGTGCAACCAGATAATGGACTATAATCCACGTGAAAAACAAACGAGCTATCAAGCCATGAAAAGACATGGAGGAAACTAAAATGCATATTACATACTGAAAGAAACCAATCTGGAGTCTGCCTGCTATATGATTCCAACTATAAGATACTCTGGTGAAGGCAAAACCATAGAGACAGTGAAATAAAACATCAGTGGTGGCAGGAGATGAGCTGGCCAAGCACAGAGGATTTCTCAGACAGTGAGTGCATTTCATGTCGCACAATAAAGATGGATATATACCGCCATCCACTTGTCTAAACACATGGAATGCACAATACCAAGAGTGAGCCCTAACCTGAACTGGATTTGGGTGAAACCGATGTGTCCGTGTAGGTGCACTGATTAGAACAGACGGACCATCTGGGAGGGGTTGATCACTGGAAAAGGTGCACCTGTGTGAGGTCAGGGAATACCTGGGAACGCTGTGCTTTTCTGCTCAATATTGCTGTGAACCTAAATCCCTAAAAGATAAAGTCTATCAGAAACAATGCAGGGTGTGTGACCGTCGCAGCTTGAAGTCTTCAGGGGTAACGGCCATGCAGCATGGACACTGGGCCTCTGCGTGCAGGTGGCACCAAGTACGCTTTCTGTTTACAGGGCTTCAGCAGGCGCAGGTGCGGCTCTGAGGGCACATGTGCGGGACCAGGCACTCGGGGCCAGACGACCGCACGGTCAGAAAGGACTGGAGTGGACTGCGGTGCAAAGAAAGACAGGCACAGAACTGCCTGCCTCCTCCCAGGACTTCTCTGGCCTCTCTCAGATGTCTCTTAAAAACATACTCACACAGGGGTTCCATGTCAACCTGGAGGGGTGGGATGGGGAGGAAGATGGGAGGGAGGTTCAAAAGGGAGGGGATATATGCATACCTATAGCTGATTCATACTGAGGTTTGACAGAAAACCACAAAATTCTGTAAAAGCAACTATCCTTCAATTTTTTAAAAAATTCCTTTTCCCCCTGTATTATTTTTCTTCCCCTGTTTTCCTCAAATGCTGAAAAAAGAAGGATTACTATAGTCCCCATAAAGTGCACAGGGGCAGACGTTTATAGCTGAGAAAATGAGGATAGGTGTAGCTGAGACCTGGAGCGCTGTTACATTTTTAACTCATTCTCCTAATTATAGCCCTCTTGACACTTTCTGCTTTTGAGCTCCAGCAATGCACGGTGGAAATGACCTCAGCACATTTCGTTAACTAGGTCTCGATTTTTGTTTTCCCTCCTCGTTAGTCACTTAAGCAAAGCATCTCTGAACCCCGTCTGTCCTATGAAAGGTGAGGTCTCCTTCGTGACCTGAATGAGCCCCGTGGAGTTTGAGGGTCTTTCCCTTGGGTTAGGACAGCAGATGGAATGACGCGTCTGGCTCAGGGTTCTGGCTTGGGAGCCTGGGCTGAGAGGCAGAGGGTGGCTTCAGATTCAATCCGACACCAGCCTTCCAGGGCCCTCTGCTACTGGAGAAAGCTACGAATGGCTATCATTAAAATGCAGGTCCAGAAGTGGTTTCAATAATAAACAATTGCTCTGTTGTTCAACAATAAATCATCATCACTTCTTTTCTACAACCTAGAAATCATGGGTTCTCATTTCTTAGAGACATAAGAAGAAAGACTTCCTTATTGGATATTTATTTCTTCTGCTTTTATTGTAGCCAAGTCAAAACATCAGTATTAAACAGCATATGTTTATTAAATAAAAGCCCAGAGAGCACATAATGCATGCCTTCAAATGATCAGAATTAGTTGAAAGAGATGAGGTGACTACATTTAGTAGGTGCCTGCTGTGTGCCAGGGGAGGTGCTAGGCTGTTTACAGGGTGTTATCATGTTTCTTTTTCAGTCACTTGATTGTTTTTGTCTCTCTTGGGCATGTGAAAAATTGGAGACTCAGAAATGAGAAAAGTTTGCCCAAGTTTACACAGCTGGTAAACGACAAAGTTGGGATATGAGCTCATCTTCCGTCTCTTATTACCACACTATCAACAGAAAAATGCAAGATGGCGAAATGTGAACCCAAGACTTCTGGACTTGAGTGTATGTTTTTTTTGACTGTGCCCACAGTCAGGCCCTGGGGTCACAAAGAGTCAGACTCGACTGAGCGACTAACACACAGGCCTATAAAATGCCTGAGAAATGTCTTGTGGAATTCGCACAAAACTGGGAGCGAACAACAACGTGTCCTGAAAAATTCATAGATCCTTTGAACAAGGCTCACCTGGGTCTAAATCTCAGTGCAGCAATTTAAGAGAGACACGATTTGAGCAAATTATTTAATCTCTGGGAACTTCCCAAGTGTCACTAGTGGTAAAGAATCCACCTGCCCACTCAGGAGAAGTTAAGAGACACGGGTTAGATCCTTAGGTCAGGAAGACTCCCTGGAGGAGGGCATGGTAACTCACTCCAGTATTCTTGCCTGAGGAATCCCATGGACAGAGGAGCCTGGTGGGCTATAGTTGGGCTATGGGTCACAAAAAAGTTGGACACAATTGAAGCCACTTAGCATGCACACACAGCTGTAGACAATGGATAATTTTCAAAATATTTTAAAATAGGTATAATATAAAAATATCTTGAAAATAGACTTTGTCTTTCTGAGTCTATTGATCTAAGTTGGAGCCCATGGGTTAAGGGATGATCTGAAAGCAAAGATGATAACAGACATAGGAAACAAACTTATGGTTACCCAAGGGGAAAATATTCATTGGAAAATTCATTGGAAGGACAGATGCTGAAGCTGAAACTCCAATACTCTGGCCACCTGATGCAAAGAACTGACATTGGAAAACACCCTGATGCTGGGAAAGATTGAAGGTGGGAGAAGAAGGGGACAACAGAGGATGATATGGTTGGATGGCATCACCAACTCAGTGGACATGAGTGTGAGCAAGCTCTAGGAGTTGGTGATGGAAAGGGAGGCCTGGTGTGCTGCAGTCCATGGGGTTGCAAAGAGTCATACATGACTGAGCAACTGAACTGAACTGAACTAAACTGAACTGAAGAGGGAAAGGCAGGAGGGATAAATTAAGAGTCTGAGATTAACATATACACAATACTATACATAAAAGAGAAAACCAACAATTTCCTTCTGTATAGCACAGGGAAATATACTCAATACCTTGTTCAGTTCAGTTCAGTTCAGTCACTCAGTCATGTCCGACTCTTTGTGACTCCATGAATCACAGCACACCAGGCCTCCCTGTCCATCACGAACTCCTGGAGTTCCCCCAGACTCACATCCATCGAGCCAGTGATGCCATCCAGCCATCTCATCCTCTGTCATCCCCTTCTCCTCCTGCCCCCAATCCCTCCCAGCATCAGAGTCTTTTCCAATGAGTCAACTCTTCGTATGAGGTGGCCAAAATAGTGGAGTTTCAGCTTTAGCATCATTCCTTCCAAAGAAATCCCAGGGCTGATCTCCTTCAGAATGGACTGGTTGGATCTCCTTGCAGTCCAAGGGACTCTCAAGAGTCTTCTCCAACACCACAGTTCAAAAGCATCAATTCTTCAGCATTCAGCCTTCTTCACAGTCCAACTCTCACATCCATACACGACCACTGGAAAAACCATAGCCTTGACTACATGGACCTTTGTTGGCAAAATGATGTCTCTGCTTTTCAATATGCTATCTAGGTTGGTCATAACTTTTCTTCCAAGGAGTAAGTGTCTTTTAATTTCATGGCTGCAGTCACCATCTGCAGTGATTTTGGAGCCCAAAAAAATAAAGTCTGACACTGTTTCTACTGTTTCCCCATCTATTTCCCATGAAGTGATGGGACTGGATGCCATGATCTTCGTTTTCTGAATGTTGAGCTTTAAGCCAACTTTCTCACTCTCCTCTTTCACTTTCATCAAGAGGCTCTTTAGTTCCTCTTCACTTTCTGCCATAAGGGTGGTGTCATCTGCCTATCTGAGGTTATTGATATTTCTCCCGGCAATCTTGATTCCAGCTTGTGCTTCTTCCAGCCCAGCGTTTCTCATGATGTACTCTGCATAGAAGTTAAATAAGCAGGGTGACAATATACAGGCTTGACGTACTCCTTTTCCTATTTGTAGTAACCTATAATAGGAAAAAAAAATGTGAAAAAGAATATACAACTGAATCACTTTGCTGTGCACCCAAAACTAGCATCATCAGTCAACTGTACTTCAACAAAAATTAATTTTTTAAAAAAGGAAAAAAAAAAGGAAAAAAAATGAAGGCATCTAGTTTTTCAAATGCACAATAGGAGGTGTAGGAAATTAATGACATTGCAAGACAGAGGAATGTCTGGAGAGAAAATTATCCAAATTTCTTCTTCTTTCTTACCCTCTCCCATGTGAACATATTAATGACTTAAGCACTCTGATGTGAGTGGAGAAAATGCCAGCATGGCTGTGACAGCCAGGCAGCACCAGCAGGGAGACGGTAAGAGGACCAGATGGAGCGTCGTACGCGCGAGGGGTCCAGGAGCAGAGATGGTCCTCCTGGGCCGCCTCTCTCAGCCCAGCCTGGGTTTGAATCACTTGTGTTATCTTCACTCTCTTTCCAGTGCTCCTGAGCCCATAACCCAATGCTCTTCATCTACATTTCTTTTTGCCTTTTTTTTTTTTAATCCAATGTTCTCTTCTTACGCAAACATTACCACCAGGTTTGAATGATTTTGCCCCAGGTTGGTGGTTTCTTCCTCAACAACAAGAAACAAACAAGACAAAACCTTGCAAGCTGTAGAAGGTCAGGGGCCTGGGAGTAAGCTCTGATTGGTTATGAATAAAATTTTAAAATTTCTAAGAAAACCTCTTTTCCCCTCTTCCCCAATTCCCTCTTTTATATGTCTTTCAAATCAACTATACATTCTAATGAAGGTCCCATGGAGGAAGCCGGAGTTGGGAGGAAGGAGAGGAACCTTGATGCAGCCAAGGGGGGCCCACAGCCACATGGTTCAGAGCCAGAACTGGGTCTCTGTGCCCCTGTCCTTCCTGTCTCCTCCTCCGCTGTGTATGAGTTTGGAAAAAAGATTTGTGTGAATCTAGACTTATCCTTCTCCATCAGAGGGCAGAAAGACTGAAAACCACAATCACAGAAAACTAACCAATCTGATCACATAGACCACAGCCTTGTCTAACTCAATAAAACTATGAGTCATGCCATGTAGGGCCACCCAAGGTGGACGGGTCATGGTGGAGATTTCTGACAAAACATGGTCCACTGGACAAGAGAATGGCAAACCACTTCAGTATTCTTGCCTTGAAAAGCCCATGAACAGTATGAAAAGGCAAAAGATAAGACACTGAAAGATGAACTCCCCAGGTTGGTAGGTGTCCAATATGCTATGGGAGATCAGTGGAGGAATAACTCCAGAAAGAATGAAGAGATGGAGCAAAACCAAAAATAACACCCAGTTGTGGATGTGACTGGTGTTGGAAATAAAGTCTGATTCTGTAAAGAGCAATATAGGAGCCTGGAATGTTAAGTCCATGAATCAAGGCAAATTGGAAGTGGTCAAAAAGAAGTGAACGTCAACATTTGATGAATCAGTGAACTAAAATGGGCTGGAATGGGTGAATTTAACTCAGATGACCATTATATCTACGACTGTGGGCAAGAATCCCTTAGAAGAAATGGAGTAGCAATCATAGTCAACAAAAGAGTCTGAAATGCAGTACTTGGATGCAGTCTCAAAAACGACAGAATGATCTCTGTTCATTTCCAAGGCAAACCATTCAATATCACAGTAATCCAAGTCTATGCCCCAACCACTAATGCCAAAGAAGCTGAAGTTGAACAGTTCTATGAAGACCTACAAGACCTTCTAGAACTAACACCCAAAAAAGATGTCCTTTTCATTACAGGGGACTGGATGCAAAGGTAGAAACTCAAGAAATACCCAGAGTAACAGGCAAATTTCACCTTGGAGTACAGAATGAAGCAGGGCAAAGGTTAACAGAATTTTGCCAAGAGAATGCACTGGTCACAGCAAACACCCTCTTCCAAAAACAACAGAGAAGACTCTACACATGAACATCACCAGATGGCCAATACCAAAATCAGATTGGTCATATTCTTTGCAGCCAAAGATGGAGAAAGCTCTATATTGTCATCAAAAACAAGACTGGGAGCTGACTGTGGCTCAGATCATGAGCTCCATATTGCCAAACTCAAACTTAAATAGAAGAAAATAGAGAAAACCACTAGACCATTCAGGTATGACCAAAACCAAATCCCTTACAATTATACAGTGGAAGTGAACATTAGATTCAAGGGATTAGATCTGATAGACAGAGTGCCTGAAGAACTATGGACAGAAGTTCATGACATTGTACAGGAGGCAGATATCAAGACCATCCCCAAGAAAAAGAAATGCAAAAAGGCAAAATGATTGTCTGAGGAGGCCTTACAAATAGCTGAATAAAGAAGAGAAGCAAAAGGCAAAGGAGAAAAGGAAGGATATATCCATTTGAATGCAGAGTTCCAAAGAATAGCAAGGAGAGATAAGAAAGCCTTCTTCTCTGATCAATGCAAAGAAATAGAGAAAAACAATAGAATGGAAAAGACTAGAGATCTCTTCAAGAAAATTAGAGATATCAAGGGAACATTTCATGCAAAGATGGGAACAATAAAGGACAGAAATGGTATGGACCTAGCAGAAGCAGAAGATATTAAGAAGAGCTGGTGAGAATACACAAAAGAACTATACAAAAAAGATCTTCATGACCCAGATAATCACAATGGTGTGATCACTCACCTAGAGCCAGACATCCTAGAATGCAAAGTCAATGGGCCTTAGGAAGCATCACTATGAACAAAGCTAGTGGTGGTGATGGAATTCCAGTTGAGCTATTTCAAATCCTTAAAGGTGATGCTGTGAAAGTGTTGCACTCAATATGCCAGCAAATTTGGAAAACTCAGCAGTAGCCACAGGACTGGAAAAGGTCAGTTTTCATTCCAATCCCAAAGAAAGGCAATGCCAAAGAATGCTCAAACTACCACACAATTGCACTCATCTCACATGCTAGTAAAGTAATGCTCAAAATTCTCCAAGCCAGGCTTCTGCAATACATGAACCGTGAACTTCCAGATGTTCAATATGGATTTAGAAAAGGCAGAGAAACTGGAGATCAAATTGCCAACATCTGCTGGATCATCGGTAAAGCAAGAGAGTTCCAGAAAAACATCTACTTCTGCTTTATTGACTAGGCTAAAGCCTTTGACTGTGAGGATCACAACAACAGGTGGAAAATTCTTCAAGAGATGGGATTGCAAGACCACCTGACCTGCCTCTTGAGAAATCTGTATGCAGGTCAGGAAGCAACAGTTAGAACTGGATATAGAACAACAGACTGGTTCCAAATAGGAAAAGGAGTACGTCAAGGCTGTATATTGCCACCCTGCTCATTTAACTTATATGCAGAGTACATCATGAGAAACGCTGGGCTGGAAGAAGCACAAGCTGGAATCAAGATTGCCGGGAGACATATCAGTAACCTCAGATATGCAGATGACACTGCCTTTATGGCAGAAAGCGAAGAACTAAAGAGCCTCTTGATGAAAGTGAAAGAGGACAGTGAAAAAGTTGACTTAAAGCTCAACATTCAGAAAACTAAGATCATGGCATCCGGTCCCATCACTTCATGGAAAATAGATGGGGAAACAATGGAAACAGTGTCAGACTTTATTTTTTTGGGCTCCAAAATCACTGCAGATGGTGACTACAGCCATGAAATTAAAAGATATTTGTTCCTTGGAAAGAAAGTTATGACCAACCTAGACAGCGTATTAAACAGCAGAGACATTACTTTGCCAACAAAGGTCTGTCTAGTAAAAGCTATGGCTTTTCCAGTATTTGTGTATAGATGTGAGAGTTGGACTGTGAAGAAAGCTGAGTGCTGAAGAATTGATGGTTTTGTACTGCGGTGTTGGAGAAGACTCTTGTGAGCCCCTTGGACTGCATGGCGATCCAACCAGTCCATCCTAAAGGAAATCAGTCTTGAATATTCATTGGAAGGATTGATACTGAAGCTGAAACTCCAGTACTTTGGCTACCTCATGCAAAGAACTGACTCATTGTAAAAGACCCTGATGGTTGGAAAGATTGAAGGTGGGAGGAGAAGGGGATGACAGAATATGAGACGGTTGGATGGCATCACCGACTCAATGGACATGAGTTTGAGTAAGCTCTGGGAGTTGGTGATGGACAGGGAGGCCTGGCATGCTGCAGTCCATGGGATTGCAAAGCATAGGACACGATTAAGTGACTGAACTGAGCTGACCTGATACATCCTAATAGAGAATTTTATTTAGATAGCTATTGAGTGACCAATATACCAATCAATGAATGGATTGGTATTTGATGTTGATTTGAAATAACTAGCCTGGCTAGATCATTTATTATTTTAATTACCACCCCCCCCCCCATTCATTCCTTGCTCTTGCTCTCATCAGCACGTAGTCTGCTCTGTGCTCTTTGCCTTAGGGGAGGGATGAGGCAGAGAAGGCAAAAGTCAGCAGCCACAGTTTAATTCATTTAAATAATATTAATTCACTCTTTCAATATGTGAAACTCCTGAGAGAATTCCAAACTGGAAATCCCCTTATGGAGTGCCACTGTAATTTATGGAGTTGTTGCACATAAGTCCATTTTACTTTCTATGAACATCCAACTGTGGAGGTATCTCTGTGCATAAACTGTGAGCTCTCTGAAGACAGGAACCATGCTCCCTTCTCTGTGTCTCTGCTGCTTCCAGCAACGCCTGATCTGTAGTAAGCATTCAATTCATGTTTGTTGAACTGAATAAAATTATCAATCTGGCAACACTTCAGGAATCTTTCATCAGGAATCTAATTTTAGAGCATCCAGATGTTTCCAGGCAAGCAAATTAATGTGCCCATAATTCTTCAGGGACCATCCATGTACACTTCAGCTGATGAGTCTAAGGACTTATCAGATGTTGCTTCACAGATGGGAACATGTAGAGCTGTTCTTGAGGCAAGATGCTTCACTTATGGGGATGTGCCTTCAGGTTCCTGTTCAGTTACTCTACAGCCATCACGACAGCAAGAATCCCTTGCTTTTATATAGCATTGCATAGTGTACAAAGGATTTTCTGACCCCTAACAGCGCTAAGACGGAAACAGGGTAGGCATTATTATCACCACTTTATAGATAACTGAGGTTCAAAGCGATTGAGCATGTGTCTAATACGTCAAGACTATCAAATTGCAGATCCATGGCTGAATGGACTTGTTCATCTCGGATTCATGCTGACTCTTGACACTCAAGTCAGCTGTTTTTTGTTGATACTAGGAATTTCCAATGCCACTGACTTTTTCTAATGTTAAATCTAGATGCAGGATGAGCCTACAGAAAAACAGGTAAAGAATTCTGGTACATGCATGCTTTGAAGTTCTCCAAATAACTCAGTTAAACTTCAGTCAATTTCAGTAGATAAATGAGTCATATACTATAACTGCTACTGAACATCTGAAGGCAAGGTAATGGTTACCTAGCTAACTGTTTCCAAATCTAAACACAGGATTTGCACAGTTTAATTGGGAGGAAGAAAGCAAAATCTTCTGGGGGATGCTTGATCTTGCTTTTTGGTCTCTTCTCTCTAACGCTACTTGATAAACTGAAAACAACTAATCTCCCAATAAGTCTGTTCTGTGCCCATGTCTTAGTTCTTGTTTTAGTTGTCAAGTACCATGATGGCAGCATTAATATCTCATTCACTCTAACTGACATAGTCAATACACATGAACTGAATGCCAGCTGAGTGCCAAAATTCTCAGATACTCTGACCAAGATATGCATGCATGCTTGCTAAGTTGCTTCGGTTGTGTCTGACTCTTTGCAACCCCATGGTCTGCAGCCTGCCAGGGTCCTCTGTCCATGGGATTCTCCAAGCAAGAATGCTGGAGTGGGTTGCCATGCCCTCCTCCAGGGGATCTTCTCAACCCAGGGACTGAACCTGAATCTCTCATGTCTCCTGCAGTGGCAGGCAGGCTCTTTACAACTAGTGCCGCCTGGGAAGCCCAGATCAAGGTGCGTAGGATCTAACTAGTCTCAGCTTTTGAGCGGAGCTTATAATCCACTGGGAGAAAGAGGCCACACTAATATCTGCGTTTTGGCAGGTCACAGAAACATGTTACATCATACCTCAAAGAAAGAGTGAGACAGCAGTTAAGCTTGGGGAATCCCTGTAAAGAGAGAATCCGTTTGACTCCCAGGCTCCAATTTCATGGACTCTCACCAAGCACCTGACAGGCAGTCAGTGGACAATATATGCATGATGGTCAAATAACGACATACCCCGGTCCTCCTTAGTGATCAAACCTCCCCCTCCTACAGGTGTTAACCTTGTAGCCCCCTGCATTCGTGGAATTAAGCTTATTTCTCTCTTCTAGAACCTTCTAAAGGGTAAGACGACGAGATTCTAGCGAGACATCCCCCCAGCTCCCTGTGGCAATCACCTCCACACCTGTGAGCAGGTGGTGAGCCCATCTCACGAGTTCTTCACTCTGCATGAATTCTGTGTCCCTTTTCTGGGGACCTGGCTCCTCCTACACAAGAGAGGCCTGTTTCTTGCTCAACTTAGTCATTTTCTCCATTGTCCAAAGATTAAAAGTGTACTAAATAGAGGTTCTTCCCACCTACCCCTTTCTTAGGCAGATGAATCCACATGAAACAGCAAAAGATCGATTGTTACTTAAAATACTCTGTGATCTTTCAGAGTTGATCCTCAGTTAAATATGGCTTCTCTAGATCAAGGCCAGTAAGCTGAATGAACCATTCTATTATACTTTCCCTCCTTTACTGATAGTCCCTGAAAATTTGCTCTAAAGCAAAACATTTCAATAGTGTTTTTAAAAAGACAGTAGGAGAACAGAAACGATACCAATATTTAAGTTTCATGTTCCCCAAAATGGAGTCAAAGACTTTTGAAAACATGTATTTGTGGTTCCAGGAAATTCAAATAAAAGTACTAGTGTGTGAAGACTTCAGTAAATTCCCAGTGGAGCTTCGGTCTTCTGGAACAAATGTGAAATACTTTTTGCCCTTGGGGCACATTTCTTTTGCACAATTCCTATTTTAAGAATTTCCTAGTGACACTAACTCCAGTGCTACAACATTAGTTTCCTAGTATAAACAAGACTGAAAACCAAGCTCATATACAAACAGTGGACTGGATGCTGAAACGCTAAAATTAAATGAATCCTCCGTTCATCATTTGTCTCCATCCTCCCTAACCCCTTTCATCTCATCCCCAAACCAAATTTCACAGCCTGAGAAGCAGAGATCAAAAGACTGAATACTAGTGATATTTTGGAAGCAAAAAATACATAGAGTCCAAATGGATGGAAACCTTTATCAGATTCCCGCAAACATGACCACGTGTAACTGTTGCATTAATCTCTGTCATTGGCTTTGCTGTTCTTTTAGTTTCACGGCTTCTGCCAAAATAATCTTTCCAAAATGGGAGGAAACATTGTAAAATAATTAATATAGTACTTATATGGAATAAGCTTCAGAAAAACACCTTTCTTCAAAAAGTTTATACGAAAATCTAAAATATTAACTTGTTGAATATTGAATAGGCCAGTGAGTTAAACAGCAAATAAAATAACCCTACTTTCAATTTTTATTTATGTTAGGTGAAAGCTGAAATAATTTGCTTCCAATCAAAATGCAAGCTACTGACATGACAGCTAGAAATGTTTTTTATTTTCTTCCTCTTTATGTGAATAAACATTCAACTAGTATCATTAGTCTATAATTAGTAAATTCAGATACAATTCATCTGTGTTTTCATCATTTAAATAAGGGTGCCCAATGATCACATATTAACCTACAATAAATTCTCCAGAATAAATATGAGTTAAAACTTAATGATTTAACTTCTCAGGCATTAGAAGGAACACATAACATAGTAGAAAAAAATGATGAATGACACATTAAAAAAAGACTTTTCTTCCAGATCTGCAACTTTTTAGCTGGGGGTACTAAAAGAATTACTAAATATCCACTTAAAAACAAAGCAAAACAAAACATGAATATAGTTATAATTCCCTAAAAATGTAATTGAGTTTTCATAGCTAGTGGGATATTGTACATAAAGGAGTTGTTTTACATACTTCACAGATAATAAAAGAAAGACCTAAATCCGCTTATAACATTTGAGACAGATAGAATAGAAATGGAACTTATTATCCATAGAAATAACAGTTAAGACTTCAGTTCAGTTCAGTCCCTCAGTCCTCTCTGACTCTTTGCGACCCCATGAATTGCAGCACGCCAGGCCTCCCTGTCCATCACCAACTCCCGGAGTTCACCCAAACTCATGCCCATCGAGTCGGTGATGCCATCCAGCCACTTATCCTCTGTCGTCCCCTTCTCCTCCTGCCCCCAATCCCTCCCAGCATCAGAGTCTTTTCCAATGAGTCAACTCTTCGTATGAGGTGGCCAAAGTACTGGAGTTTCAGCTTTAGCATCATTCCTTCCAAAGAAATCCCAGGGCTGATCTCCTTCAGAATGGACTGGTTGGATCTCCTTGCAGTCCAAGGGACTCTCAAGAGTCTTATCCAACACCACACTTCAAAAGCATCAATTCTTCGGCACTCAGCCCTCTTCACAGTCCAACTCTCACATCCATACCTGACTACTGGAAAAACCATAGCCTTGACTAGACGGACCTTTGTTGGCAAAGTAATGTCTCTGCTTTTGAATATGCTGTCTAGGTTGGACATAACTTTCCTTCCAAGGAGTAAGCGTCTTTTAGTTTCATGGCTGCAGTCACCATCTGCAGTGATTTTGGAGCCCAGAAAAATAAAGTCTGACGTTGTTTCCACTGTTTCCCCATCTATTTCCCATAAAGTGATGGGACCAGCTGCCATGATCTTAGTTTTCTGAATGTTGAGCTTTAAGCCAACTTTTTCACTCTCCTCTTTCACTTTCATCAAGAGGCTTTGGAGTTCCTCTTCACTTTCTGCCATAAGGGTGGTGTCATCTGCATATCTGAGGTTATTGATATTTCTCCCGGCAGTCTTGATTCCAGCTTGTGCTTCTTCCAGCCCAGCATTTCTCATGATGTACTCTGCATATAAGTTAAATAAGCAGGGTGACAATATACAGCCTTGACATACTCCTTTTCCTATTTGGAACCAGTCTGTTGTTCCATGTCCAGTTCTAACTGTTGCTTCCTGACCTGCATACAAATTTCTCAAGAGGCAGATAAGGTGGTCTGGTATTCCCATCTCTTTCAGAATTTTCCACAGTTTATTGTAATCCACACAGTCAAAGGCTTTGGCATAGTCAATAAAACAGAAATAGATGTTTTTCTGGAACTCTCTTCCTTTTTCCATGAAATCAATTAATTATATTATTTGCAGCCAAAGATGGAGAAGCTCTATATGGTCAGCAAAAACAAGACCAGGAGCTGACTGTGGCTCAGATCATGAACTCCTTATTGCCAAATTCAGACTTAAATTGAAGAAAGTGGGGAAAACCACTAGACCATTCAGGTATGACCTAAATCAAATTCCTTATGATTATACAGTGGAAGTGAGGAATAGACTTAAGGGACTAGATCTGATAGATAGAGTGCCTGATGAACTATGGACAGAGGTTCATGACATTGTACAGGAGACAGGGATCAAGACCATCCCCAGGGAAAAGAAATGCAACAAAGCAAAATGGCTGTCTAGGGAGGCCTTACAAATAGCTGTGAAAAGAAGAGAAGTGAAAAGCAAAGGAGAAAAGGAAAGATATAAGCATCTGAATGCAGAGTTCCAAAGAATAGCAAGGAGAGATAAGAAAGCCTTCCTCAGTGATCAATGCAAAGAAATAGAGGAAAACAACAGAATGGGAAAGACTAGAGATCTCTTCAAGAAAATTAGAGACACCAAGGGAACATTTCATGCAAAGATGGGCTTGATAAAGGACAGAAATAATATGGACCTAACAGAAGTAGAAGATATTAAGAAGAGGTGGCAAGAATACACAGAAGAACTGTACAAAAAAGAGCTTCATGATCCAGATAATCACGATGGTGTGATCACTCACCTAGAGCCAGACATCCTGGAATGTGAAGTCAAGTGAGCCTTAGAAAGCATCACTACGAACAAAGCTCATGGAGGTGATGGAATTACAGCTGAGCTATTCCAAATCCTGAAAGATGATGCTGTGAAAGTGCTGCACTCAATATGCCAGCAAATTTGGAAAACTCAGCAGTGGCCACAGGACTGGAAAAGGTCAGTTTTCATTCCAATCCCAAAGAAAGGCAATGCTAAAGAATGCTCAAACTCCTGCACAATTGCACTCATCTCACACGCTAGTAAAGTAATGCTCAAAATTCTCCAAGCCAGGCTTCAGCAATACATGAACCGTGAACTTCCAGATGTTCAAGTTAAGACTTACTGAACCCTTACTGTGTGCCAAGTATCACCACTGTGTGTACTAAGTCACTTCAGTGGTGTCTGACTCTTTGCAACCCTATGGACTGTAGCCTACCAGGCTCTTCTGCCAATGGGATTCTCTGGCCAAGAATACTGGACTGGGTTGCCATGCCTTCCTCCAGGGGATCTTCCTGACCCAGGGATCGAACCTGTGTCTCCTGCGGCTCCTGAATTGCAGGCAGGTTATTTATGCTGAACCACCAGGGAACAGATGTTTATTCCCCAGGATAACCCTTGTTATCATCAGATGATAATAGTGTGATGTTAACAGTTAACATATTAATGATATTAATAGTCCTTGGTTCTTCCTACTCTCTTCTGTTTGCAGAGCGTCTACATTCAAGTATGGCCATCAGATTTTCAGTCATTCACTTGTTAACACCAAGGTCTTCCTACAAAATAATTTCTAGCTGAATGAGGCTAAAGTTCAGGTAACAAACGCTAAGTTTCATTTCTGGGGTTTATTCCTACTTCTGGATATGTATCTCTCTCTCTCCCTCCCTCCAGCAGATAGCGGCGGACAGAGGAACCTACTGTGCTGCAGTCCATGGGGACACAGAGTCAGACATCACTTAGCGACTGAACAACAACTCCCTCGCCTCCCTCCATAGATGATAGATAGATCAATAGATAATTGATGGATGGACAGATAGATGGATAGATGGAGGGATACATAGAGAAAAAAGTAGATGATATATACACACAATCATAGATGATAGAAAGGCATCAGTTTATCTCTAGAGCATGCCCATGAACAACTGAGCTGACCATCCTTGAAAAAGCGATGGATCTCTATACACAGCACATTAGTTAAGTGACTTGTAATTTCTTTCAAGCTAAAACTTAAGTCATATCCATTATGGACTACTGTGATATCCAAGAATGTCTCTTCTTTAGATTTTTCCTGAATTATTTTTTAACAAGAAAAATAGTTCAATATTACTTCATCAAGAATACAATGTAATCGGATAGCTTACACCATCAGATATAATTTTCCTTGTTGAAAACATACAAATTCTTTAAAAACAAGATATTCCTTTGACTTTAGTTAATGCATTACTATATTTGGCATCACAAGTTTCAATTAAAAATGTTTCTCTGTATTTATTTTAAGGTATCTAATTTTGTATTCAGAAATTTTAAAACAAATATGTCATGCTCTTTGATACAGATACTTTCAATACTGAAAGGACAAATGATGTAACCACCAAATTCTTTTAAAACGTTACCTTATTTTGAAGAAATAAAGATTTCAATTTTTACTCGGATGCCCTGGTTCTAAGGAGACCAGACTTAAAGAGAACGTTTAAGTCTGGATAAATAAATGTCATCATATTATTCACAGAGTGTTAAATCTCTACATTGTCTAATTTAAAAATATGTTCAGTATTTACAATATGCAATCATATCAATGTATTAAAAAGCAGAGGCATCACTTTGCCAACAAAGGTCTGTATGGTCAAAGCTATGGTTTTTCCAGTAGTCATGTATAGATGTGAGAGTTGGACCATAAAGAAGGCTGAGTGCCAAAGAACTGCTGCTTTTGAATTGTGGTGTTGGAAAAGACTTTTGAAAGCTCCTTGGACAGAAGGAGATGAAACCAGTCCATCGTAAAGGAAATCAACTCTGACTATTCATTGAAAGGACTGATGCTGAAGCTTAAGCTCCAATACTTTGGCCACCTAATGCGAAAAGCCAACTCACTGAAAAGACCCTGATGCTGGGAAAGACTGAAGGCAAAAAGAAGAGAGCAGCAGAGGGTGCCATGATTAGATGGCAGCCCTGACTCAATGAACATGAATTTGAGCAAGCTCCATGAGATATTAAAGGACAGAGGAGCCTGGTGTGCTGCAGTCCACAGGGTTGTGAAGAGTCAGACGTGCCTTAGTGACTGAACAACAACAACAACAATTATATTATCAATATTATAGCAATATCATCTTGCTGGAAATATTACATACAGCATTCAATCAGCTAATAATCTATGTGTATTCAGTGGGTCCAATGATGTGCTAAGTGCCAAGAAGGATATACAAAGTATTTAAAAAGCCCCTGCCCTTCTGAGCTTATAATAGGAGGAAACATAATAAGCTATACTAAGGTATATGCTGCTGCTGTTGCTGCTAAGTTGCTTCAGTCGTGTTCGACTCTGTGCGACCCCATAGACGGCAGCCCACCAGGCTCCTCTGTCCCTGGGATTCTCCAGGCAAGAACACTGGAGTGGGCTGCCATTTCCTTGTCCAATGCATGAAAGTGAAAAGGGAAAGTGTATATACAGTTCAGTGTTAGCCCTAAAGGAGTTGCCCAAAAATAGACTATGGAGACAAGACTCTGAGCCAGAATAACTTGTCAGATACACATAAAATTTATGTTATCTAATTCTACAGAGGCTCTAACCGAAACACACTATAAATTCTACTATTCACTGATCTGAACTCATTCATTCCATAAACATTTAAAAAATCTATTATATGCTGGGGGCTTCCCAGGCGGTGCAGTGGTGAAGAGTCCACCTGCCAATGCGGGCTCATCGCACCTACCAATGCACCTGCAGGAGACCTGGGTCTGATCCCTAGGTTGAGAAGATCCCCTGGGGGAGGAAATGGCAACCCACTCCAGTATTCTTGCCTGGAGAATCCCATGGACAAAGGAGCCTGGTGGGCTGCAGTACATGGGGTCACAAAAGAGTCAGACACGACTAATGCATGCATTGCACATTACATGCCAGGATTTATGTAAGGCACTGTGAAGAAAACAAAGATAATTAAACTAACAAGCTGTTTGGGAAGGGAAAAAAAATAGAGCAGTCAGTGTCACACAAGTCAGAATGTATCAACTGCAGTGAAAACCTTACAGAATTCAGGGAAGGGAGAAATCCACTTCTAATTGCAGTAAAAGAAAGTTCCGAAGGCATGTGGCTGAAAACTACAAGTGAGGAAAAGGATGGTCTCAGGCATGGATACACCAAGAAGGAAGAATAAGAGCAAATATAGGAGGGAAGGAAGCAAACTTATGTGGGGGGAGCAAAATGTGAGATGAGGACGCCTTCTCATCAGGTAACCAAGGAGCTCTGAATTTTGTCTTTCATGACCCGACTCCTGATTTCCACAAGGTCGCCAGAAGACATGTAGGCAGAGAGGCAGTGGCCAACCAAAGAATCACCTTTATTTCCATGCGGCTGTGACTGCAAACATGAAGGTAACGCCTTAGTGAAGGAAGCTGACCTAGGGAGAGAAATCCTTTCCCTAGACTGGCATCAGCCTCCAACTCAGGACCATAGTAGGCAGCGCTGCGTGCTCTCAGCCTCCCCGAGAAGACCGTGCTCGGGCTTCGGGTCTTCCAATGACAGAGAGAAAAGACCAGACAGAGGATACAGAGAAGAAAGGATTAGGAGGCGGTGAAACCATGAGCAGGAAAGCAGGAACCGGTGCTCATGGACACGTGTCTCGGTCTTCTGAGACCAGGGCCTCCCAAAGAGATAGCACATAGCCTGGCCCTTCTGGTTGATCCAGACGTGTAAGAGTGCAGAGATTAGAAGAGGGGGGAGGGATGGATTGGGAGGGTGGGACTCATGTGTACACACTGCTGCTGCTAAGTCGCTTCAGTCGTGTCCGACTCTGTGCGACCCCATAGACGGCAGCCCACCAGGCTCCCCCGTCCCTGGGATTCTCCAGGCAAGAGCACTGGAGTGGGTTGCCATTTCCTTCTCCATGTGTACACACAACTCTCTATAAAGTAGAAAGCTAATAAGGACCTACTGCACAGCACAGGGAACTCCACTCAGTGCTCTGTAATGACACAGCACTGTGAGTCAGCTGTGCTGCTGTTCAGCTGCCCAGTCATGTCCGACTCTTTGCGACCCCATGAATCGCAGCACACCAGGCCTCCCTGTCCATCACCAACTCCCGGAGTTCACTCAGACTCAAGTCCATCGAGTCAGTGATGCCATCCAGCCATCTCATCCTCTGTCGTCCCCTTCTCCTCCTGCCCCCAATCCCTTCCAGCATCAGAGTCTTTTCCAATGAGTCAACTCTTTGCATGAGGTGGCCAAAGTACTGGAGTTTCAGCTTTAGCATCAGTCCTTCCAAAGAACACTCAGGACTGATCTCCTTTAGAATGGACTGGTTGGATCTCCTTGCAGTCCAAGGGACTCTCAAGAGTCTTCTCCAACATCACAGCTCAAAAGCATCAATTCTTCTGTGCTCAGCTTTCTTCACAGTCCAACTCTCACATCCATACATGACTGCTGGAAAAACCATAGCCTTGACTAGATGGACCTTTGTTGGCAAAGTAATGTCTCTGCTTTGTAATGTCTCTGCTTTTGAATATGCTATCTAGGTTGGTCATAACTTTCTTTCCAAAGAGTAAGTGTCTTTTAATTTCATGGCTGCAATCACCATCTGCAGTGATTTTGGAGCCCAAAAAAATAAAGTCTGACACTGTTTCCACTGTTTCCCCATCTTCCACCCAAGGTAACCATAAACTTTTTTTTTTTTTACATCTGTGATGCTCTTTCTGTTTTGTACTACATTTTTAGATTCCACATATAAGCCATATCATCTGATAATTGTCTTTCTCTGTCTGGTACACACATACAATGGAATATTACTCAACCATAAGAAAGAATGGGATGGTGCCATTTGCACCGCATGGGTGGACCTAGAGACTGCCACACTGAGTGAAGTAAGTCAGACACGAGTTTCTTATCTCTATATCATTCAGCTAATCCATGAACTCTCATGCTTTTCCCTTGTTGATCCAATATATCCCACCAATTTTCCAGCTTTCATGGAACTGGGTAGAGGTTATCTTATAGTTCAAGAGAAATGAAGAGATCAATTGGATTCCAAGCTGGAAAAAACTAAAGAAACTGGCAGAGATGGGCCAAGTGTTTGTCCAGGGGGAGAGTAAAGAGTGAAAGCTGCTGCTGGAGCCTTGGCCTGAAGGTCTGGACTCAGGCGACGCCAAAGACAGAATGAGGGCTTTTCCAGAAGGAGAGCTGGCCTGGTGCTATCTTACTTCCTGCCTTTTGAACAGCCCAGGGGTGGGTAACAAGGTTCTCGAGGAGAAAGGCAGTTTGAATGTATCACTAAAAAATAATCAAGAGTTAACTGAGAAAAATACATCTTATATGTCACGAGAAGCACCTTTGATCCTTCTGAGTGAAGGCGAGATCTTTCAAAAAGGCATAAAAATACCCAGGAGAGAAAGGACCAGCTTTAAATCCCTGCCAGGCATGGAGGGAGTGCAGCGTTCTGTGACAGCACTGGCCCTGCAGGAATCCCCTGCCAGCCCTCCCCTTCTCCCTCCCACATCTTACATTGGCCCCAGTGCCAGGCAGAACCCATGGTTAGCCAGATAAGGAAGAAGAGGTAGATGGTACATCCAGACCCCTATCCCCTGCTTCCTGCCTACAGACATCTCTAAAAGAGAAATTTTAACTTTAAATAAGCTTCAAAATGCTAATGATTAAATGGAACAAAGGTCCGTCTAGTCAAAGCTATGGTTTTCCCAGTAGTTATATACGGATATGAGAGTTGGACTATAAAGAAAGCTGAGCACCGAAGAATTGATGCTTTTGAACTGTGGTGTTGGAGAAGACTCTTGTGAGTCCCTTGGATTGCAAAGAGATCTTACCAGTCCATTCTAAAGGAAATCAGTCCTGAGTACTCTTTAGAAGCTTTAGAAGATTTGATATACTTTGGCCACCTGATGCAAAGAGCTGACTTGTTGGAAAAGACCCTGATGCTAGGAAAGACTGAAGGCGGGAGAAGGGGATGAGATGGTTGGATGGCATCACCGACTCAATGGACATGAGTTTGAGTGAACTCCGGGAGTTGGTGATGGACAGAGAGGCCTGGCGTGCTGCAGTCCATGGGGTCGCAAAGAGTCAGACACGACTGAGCGACTGAACTGAACTGAAATGGCACTGGACACAATTGATGATGTGCTTTTAAACTGACCATAAATGTGGCCAGAAAAGTTGTAGCCTTGAGTCAGTTTTCATTTAGGGGCAGAGGACACATATTCAGTGGGAAGCGGAGGGTGGGTGACACTGATTCCTCTTCACATCCCACAAGTCCTGCTTGGTACAGTCTTCAGGTTACACCTTCATCTCAGGTGTAACATCAAAGCTTCTGAATCCCCACTGTCCTCCAGCCCTTGCTAATCTAGATCGAGACATCTTACTCTACTCACCCTCGGGTTGTGGACGGCTCACCTTGCTGAGTCAGCTGCTGAAGCCATTCACTGCCTCCTCTCTAAGCCTAGGACATTCACACCCATCTCTCCAGGAGGGTCTTAGCAGGCCTTCCTACTCAGCCAACAATCCAAGGAGGAGTGGGGAAAGCCTCCTCAGTGGAAGACCCCTTGACATGGAGGATGGTGTCAATTCCTGAGACGGGGCAGGACTCCTCTTCCTGCCTGAGTGTATGGCCCCCTCCGCAGCTCTCTGCAAAGTGCATCCTTTTCCTGCGTATTTCAGCTCCCATTCACACCCCTCACTGGGCAGCAGAGATGTTGGATCTTCCTCACCCATCACTGGACTGGGCAAGGTGAGCAGAATCTCTCCATCTCTCTGTTACTGTCTGTCTCTCCCTCTCTCACACAGGTAGAACATTCTATGAAGATGCTTCTTTGTGCGTGTGTGCTAAATCACTTCAGTCGTGTCTGACTCTTTGTGACCCCCATGGATTGTAGCCCGTCAGGTTCCTCTGTCCCTGGAATTCTCCAGGCAAGAATACTGGAGTGGGTGGCCATGCCCTCTTCCGGGGGATTTTCATAACCCAGGGATCGAACCTGCGTCTCTTACGTGTCCTGCACTGGCAGGTGGGTTCTTTACCACCAGCGCCACCTGGGAAGCCCAAGGATGCTTCTAACCAGCTCATAACATTTTCTGTGGAGAAGATGCGTGAACCAGGAGTCCAAAGGTGAACACTTTACTCAGTATGTACCATGAACTGGGGTTGATAAGAAAAGAAGTTTCAAATCAAGCAAGTATTGATGGACTTTTCCTCCAGGAAAGACAATATAACAGGAGACAGATCAGCCAAGGGGCTGGCAAAGAAACCAGCTGAGGTTTAACCCGCAGAACCTGAATGGCTGTTGGACATAGGAAAACAGATTGCCAGAGGACCTCGTTTCTCCCCGAAGTAGCTGGGAGAAGGCTCAGGTCATTAGCAGAAGCAGAAAACCAGGAGGACGAGCAGATCTGAGCTCTGCCTGGAAGCGTGGGGGAGGGGCGGCCACAGGGCCGCCAGCAGGTGTTGGAAATCAGGCTGTGATTGGGGCCCCAAGGTCAAGGCCAGCACCCTGCACTTGGCAGCTGCACTAGAGCAGGTCTTTAGGTGCTGCGCAAGCCGATGCCATCCCTGAGGGGGGAGAGCGCTGTCAGCCCTACAGTAAGGGGCTTCCCAGGGGGCACCAGGGGTGAAGAGCCCACCTCCCAGTGCAGGAGACACACGAGACGTGGGTTCAATCCCTGGGTCAGGAAGATCCCTGGAGGTGGAAATGGCAACCTGCTCCCATATTCTTGTTGGGGAAATCCCATGGACAGAGGAGCCTGGTGGGTATGGTCCACAGGGTCACAAAGAGTCAGACACGACTGAAGAGTCTGAGCACCCACTCAGAGTAAAGGAGAGAGGAGGAATCAGAAGAGGAGGAAACCTAGGAACACAAAGATGGTACAAGTGCCGTTTGTTATGCAAGATATGCTGGAATATCCTTCAGGGACCTTTCCCTCAGACTCAGACTGCATTCTGGAAACTGATTTTTTAACAGACGTGTTAAACACAAGATACACACCGATGAAATGCCCTGTCTTGCTTAAACAATAAAATGTGTTAGATAAATGTGATGTACATCTTTATGACAAATAATCTGGTTTTGAAAATAGCTTTGCTAAGTCAGTGTGTCATTTCTTCTCATTTTCTCCTAGGGATATAAAGTCAGCTCATTTCATCATCCACATTGCTGTAAAGTACGGGAAAGCAGGAAAAATGAAGAAACCTCGTTTGTTATTTATAGCTGTGGTAGTGGCAGTGAAATGGCAGTTCTATGGTATCTCCAATTTGTCCTCGTTTCTGACAGAGGGAAGGTCAGGGAAGTAAAGTGACTCAGAGGATTTTATTAAAGACATGTTCAATAACTTCTCCCTCTCCCTGTTCATATTTATGTGAGATACATAAAATTGTATGAATGGAGAACAGGATATGATGTTGCATTTAGAATAGTTTTCATCACTACACCTCCAATGTCTGAGTAAGATAATAAAATATATCACAGAAATTGAAAGAGAATATAAATAAAGACTACCAAGATTGGTGAAAACATTTCATTGAGAACTACAGAGATCAGTGTGAGGGCTTCTAAATGGATTTCTTTTAAATTTAGAAATTACTAGAAATCCTCAAAAATAAGGCTCTCTAGATTTGGTGGTTGAAGTCGGATTACAATGGGATTAAGCAGTGTGAGGGGATAGAGGAAGGGAAGCTCGAAGGTGTGGCATAGTCTTTTATAAGGTACAATATGCAATGAAGAGAAAATAAAGGGATTTTAACTTAATGAGCTGACAGGGTTGGGAAAAGGTTTTCTCTTTTTGTAGCATAGCAGAGATTTTTAAAATGTTTGTTGAACAAATGCCTGGCTGACTAGCTAGAGCAAGTGACCTCATGGTACAGTCAAGTCCACAGAGAATTGCATGCACTCGCCTGTTTCTCCCAGCCTCCCTCAAGGCTAGGTTAGACTCAATGACTAGTTCCAGCCAATGAACGGGTAGTAGGTAGGTGTGTCAATCCGGGTGTGGATTTTCCGGGATCTCTTTTCCAGGGTCTGGATCGTGTTGCTATGGCGATGCCACAAGGTGGAGACTCCCTGAACCCCCAAGCTGTCAGATGTATTAGTTATCGATCACTACATAAAAAAGGACCCATAAGCAAACATTTGTTATCTCGCAGTTTTTGTGGGTTAAGCTGTCAGATGTGTTAGTTATCAATCACTACGTAAAAAAGGACCCATAAGCAAACATTTGTTATCTCGCAGTTTTTGTGGGTTAGGAACCCAGGCACAGCTGACTGTCTGCCTCTTGCTCAAGCTCTACCACGTTATCGCTGTTAGACTGCTCTCTGGGGCCACCGTCTGCTCTGGAGGCTCCGCTGTGCTGAGCAGGGTCTACTTCTCATGCTTGTTGGCATGCCTTGGTCCCTTGCTATGTCTGTCTCTCCTTAGGGTCCATGTGTAACCTGGCAGTTGGCTTCCCCGAGGGGTATGTGTTCCAAGAGACGCTGAGAGATGAAAACCACAGTCTTTTATAACCTAATCTTGGAAGTGATACGCTATGCTTCTGCAGTGTTGTATTCACTGAGTGAGTCAACAAGTCCAGTTCCTACTCGAGAAGAGGAGATACCGTAAGGAGACCTAAATGGGATAAATAATTCCCTGGTGGCTCAGAGAGTAAAGAATCCACCTGCAATGTAGGAGACCCAGGTTCGATCCCTGGATCTGGAAGATCCCCTGAAGAAGGAAATGGCAACCCACTCCGGTATTCTTGCCTGGAAAATCCCATGGACAGAGGAGCCTGGCGGGCTACAGTCCATTGGGTTGCAAAGACTCAGACACGAGTGAGTGACTGAGACGCACGCGTGCAGAAGACATAAATACAAAGAGGCAAGGATCACTGGAGACCATCCGTAGGTGGTGTACCTACAGCACCAGATGAAGGGCAGGACCAATACCGTGGTCTGGATGTGTGTGAGCTCCCAAAATCCATACATTGAAATCCTCGCCCCAGGAGTGATGGTATTAGAGGTGGGGCCTCATGGTGGTGATTAGGACATGAGAGTGGGGTCGCATGAATGGAGGTTGTGCTCTTATGAAAGAGACACGAGACAGCTCCCTCATCTTCCTGTCCTGCTCAGTTATAGAGAGAGAAGAGTTGACTCTCGGTGAGGACCTAGCTCTTATGAGACATCAGATCTGCTGATGCCATAATCTTGGACTTAGCCTCCAGAACTGTAAGAAATAAGTTTCAGTTGTATATAAGCCCCCTAGTGTAATTTTATTTTGGCAGCTCAAACGGACTGACATCTACCCACATGCAACTTTGTAGGAATAAGAAGAAAACATTTATTCTTTGCTTTTAAGAAGTTTGTTACTTCAGTATGATACCCTGGAGAGAAGAATGGCTACCCACTCCAGTATTCTTGCCTGGAAAGTTCCACGAACAGAGGTTAACGTCCACGGGGTCACAAAGAGTCAGACACAACTGAGCAACTAACACTTCCTCCTTCCTTCCTTAGAACTTTATCTAATAGGAGAGAGAACTGAACTATACAAAAACAAACCATGGAAGGACATGAGGATGACAGAGCATAAGAATACGTTCAAGTTGTATTCAAATATTATACTCATAAGAGACTTAAGAATAAATCATTTACCAATGGAATATTACTTGGGCATAAAAAGGATCAAATAAAGCCATTTGCAGCAACATAGACAGATTTAGAGATTATCATACTACATGAAGTAAGCCAGAGAGAGAAAGACGTGTACCATAGGATGTAACTTATATGTGGAATCTGGAATAGGACACAAACGAACCTATCCATGAAACCGAGACAAACTCACAAACATAGAGAAGAACTTGTGGTTGCCGAGGGAGAGGCAGGGCTGGTGGAAGACAGACCGGGGTTTGGGATTAGCAGATGTGAACTATTGTATATAGAACAAGTAGACACCAAGGCCTGCTGTACAGCACAGCCAACTATATTCAGTATCCTGCGATGAGCCATGATGGAAAAGAGCATGAAAAATGTAATTATATATATATATATATATATATATGTACAAGTGAATCACTTGGCTATACAGCAGAAATTAATACATTATAAATCAAGTATACTTCAATAAAATAAAATTTTAAATTTATATATTATATTCACTACTATACTAGGGTTTCCCAGGTGGTGCTAGTGTTTAAGAACCCACCTGCCAATGCATGAGACATAAGAGACAAGGGTTTGATCCCTGGGTCACAAAGATGCCCTGGAGAAGGGCATGGCAACCATCTCTGGTATTGTTGCCTAGGAAGTCCCACGGACAGACGACTCTGGTGGGCTGCAGTCCATGGGGTCGCAGAGTCGGAACAACTAAAGTGACTTAGCATGCACTCATATTGCTATGTGTACTCTTCTTTTTAAAAAATTATTCTTCAGTTCAGTTCAGTTCAGTCACTCAGTCATGTCTGACTCTTTGCGGCACAGTACACCAGGCCTTCCTGTCCATCACCAACTCCCGGAGTTCACTGAGACTCACGTCCATCGAGTCAGTGATGCCATCCAGCCATCTCATCCTCTGTCGTCCCCTTCTCCTCCTGCCCCCAATCCCTTCCAGCATCACAGTCTTTTCCAATGAGTCAACTCTTCACATGAGGTGGCCAAAGTACTGGTGTTTCAGCTTTAGCATCATTCCTTCAAAAGAAATCCCAGGGCTGATCTGTAAAAATTATTCTTACATAATATCAAACATCATTAGCACTCCAAAATGACGTCAGTGTGATAGAATCCTTTTCCGTGGCGAGTATCTATGGCTGCCTGCATATGTGACTCTTAAAACATGTCTGGAGACTTCACAAACAGATGGCTCCCTGGCTCTTCCTACAGACCGTCAGCATGAGAGCACGGCTGGCGGCCTTCTGTGATCTTCCTTACCTCCACTTCCTCCTTTAGTCACCAAAATTGATTTTACTTTTTTTTTTTTTTCACACCTCCAGTTTTGATCATCTAAAAGTAGGTCATTGTAGCATCTGAAAAACTCACAGGAGCTCTGTTCAGAGAGGGTGTGAAGTCAGACACTTTTAACTCATTCAAAGTGAAAGCCAGCACTGGGAACAGAAGCATAAAATGTGTCCAAGGAGTTCTCTAACAAAGCAAGACGCAACCTAGTGCCTTTGATAGAGTAGAACCGGATAATTGTCAATATGTGATTTCCATAGAGCTTAGGATATACATAGGGTTAGTCATCATCAGAAGTCATCTCAGAAGTCACCATCATCCTCTTGGTCAGCTGCTTCCCTCCACTTTTCATATTTCTCAGCCCTGGAACCTGAAAGTGTGGTGAAAGTGTTGGTTGCTTTGCAATCCCATGGACTAAAGCCACCAGGCTGCTCTGTCCATGGGATTCTCCAGAATACTGGACTGGCTTGCCATTCCCTTCTCCAGCGAATCTCCCCAACCCAGGGATCAAACCCAGGTCTCCTGCATTGCAGGTGGATTCTTTACCACTGAGCCACCAGGGAAGCCCCATCTGGAACGAGCCTGGCCCCAAAAGGCCTGTTAAAGAGAGGCAGTATTTTAAATAGTATTCCACCAAAATTCACAGGCAGCCAGAACCTGGGATTTTGGCCTTATTTAGAAAAAGGCTCTTCGCAGGTGGAACTGAGTTAAGATGAGATCATGCTGGAACAGGATGGGCCATATAAGAAGTGGAAAATTTGGACACAGCAATGCACAGAGGGAAGGTGTCAAATCAAGACAGAGGTGGAGGTTGCGGTGATGTGCCTACAAGTCAAGGAATGCTAGAGAACACCAGCAGCTGCCAGAAGCAGTGGGGGAGGCTGGGGAAGGATGCTCCCAGAGTCTCCAGGAGGAACCAACTCTGATGGCACCTCAACTCTGTACTACTAACCTCCAGGACTGTGAGAGAATACGTTTCTCTTGTTTTAACTACTCTGTGTATGTGTGTTCAGTCGCTCAGTCATGTCCGACTCCCTGTGACCCCATGGACTGTAGCCCACCAGGCTCCTCTGTCCATGGTGATTCTCCAGGCAGGAATATTGGACTGGATTCCCTTTTCCTCCTCTAGGAATCTTCCCAACCCAGGGATCAAACCCGAATCTCCTGTGTGTCCTGCATTGGCAGGCAGGTTCTTTACCACTGAGCCACCTGAGAAGCCCACCCAGTCTATGGCATTTTGAAAAGGCAGTTCTAAAAAACTAACACAAGAAGGGAGAAGGAGCCTGATGTTTGGGGAAGCCTGGCCACTGCCTCCCTGCCTCACCCACCCTACACTCAGCCCCAGCCCTGCTCTAGCTTCAGCTGCGCCCCAGCCTCAGACCCAGCCCCAAGGCCAGCACCATCTGTAGCTCCAGCAGCATCTCTGATCCACACGGCTGGCAAAATCAGCAGCGAGAGAAGGCATTCCAGGCACAGTCTCTCTTTTCTAACCACCTCCCCCAACCCAGCCTTTCAAAGCAAGTTGCTCTTCAATGGAAATTGCCATCAAAGAGCTTCCAAAGGGTCCTGAAAAAGCACATTTCCCACATTCAGAAGGCTTATGGTGTTTTTCTCTCCTTTCTCTTCCTCTTTCTTGTCTTTACTTTTAGCATTTCTCCTCATTTCCTTTCAGAGGAGAGAAAGAAGAAAGAAATCCTTCTTTCTTTTCCCTTCAGTTCAGTTCACTCGCTCAGTTGTGGCCGACTCTTTGTGGCTCACACCAGGCTTCCCTGTCCATCACCAACTCCCAGAGCTTGCTCAAACTCATGTCCATCGAGTCGGTGATGCCATCCAACCATCTCATTCTCTGTCATCCCCTTCTCCTCCCACCTTCAATCCTTCCCAGCATCAGGGTCTTTTCCAGTGAGTCAGTTCTTCGCATCAGGTGGCTAAAGTATTGGACTTTCAGCTTCAACATCAGTACTTCCAGTGAATATTCAGGACTGATCTCCTTTAGGATGGACTGGTTGTATCTCCTTGCAGTCCAAGGGACTCTCAAGCATCTTCTCCAACACCACAGTGCAAAAGCATCAGTTCTTCGACACTTAGCTTTCTTTATAGTTCAACTCTCACATCCATACATGACCACTGGAAAAACCATAGCTTTGACTAGACGGACCTTCATGGGCAAAGTAATGTCTCTGCTTTTTAACATGCTGTCTAGGCCAGTCTGTTGTTCCATGTCCAGTTCTAACTGTTGCTTCCTGACCTGCATATAGTTTTCTCAAGAGGCAGCTCAGGTGGTCTGGTATTCCCATCTCTTTCAGAATTTCCACAGTTTATTGTGATCCACACAGTCAAAGGCTTTGGCATAGTCAATAAATCAGAAATAGATGTTTTTCTGGAATTCTCTTGCTTTTTTGATCATCTAGTGGGTGTTGGCAATTTGATCTCTGGTTCTTCTGCCTTTTCTAAAACCAGCTTGAACATCTGGAAGTTCACAGTTCACATATTGCTGAAGCCTGGCTTGGAGAATTTTGAGCATTACTTTACTAGTGTGTGAGATGAGTGCAATTGTGCGGTAGTTTGAGCATTCTTTGGCATTGCCTTTCTTGGGATTGGCATGAAAACAATTAGAACTGGACATGGAACAACAGACTGGTTCCAAATAGGAAAAAAAGTACATCAAGGCTGTGTATTGTCACCCTGCTTATTTAACTTATATGCAGAGTACATCATGAGAAACCCTGGGCTGGAAGAAGCACAAGGTGGAATCAAGATTGCCGGGAGAAATATCAATAACCTCAGATATGCAGATGACACCACCCTTATGGTAGAAAGTGAAGAGGAACTAAAAACCTCTTGATGAAAATGAAAGAGGAGAGTGAAAAAGTTGGCTTAAAGCTCAACATTCAGAAAATGAAGATCATGGCATCTGGTCACTTTATGGGAAATAGATGGGGAAACAGGGGAAACAGTGGAAACAGTGTCAGACTTTATTTTTTGGGCTCCAAAATCAGTGCAGATGGTGATTGCAGCCATGAAATCAAAAGACGCTTACTCCTTGGAAGGAAAGTTATGACCAATCTAGATAGCACATTGAAAAGCAGAGATATTACTTTGCCAACAAAGGTCCGTCTAGTCAAGGCTATGGTTTTTCCAGTGGTCATATATGGATGTGAGAGTTGGACTGTGAAGAAAGCTGAGTGCTAAAGAATTGATGCTTTTGAACTGTGGTGTTGGAGAATACTCTTGAGAGTCCCTTGGACTGCAAGGAGATCCAACCAGTCCATTCTAAAGGAGATCATTCCTGGGTGTTCATTGGAAGGACTGATGCTAAAGCTGAAACTCCAATACTTTGGCCACCTCATGCAAAGAGTTGACTCATTGGAAAAGACTCTGATGCTGGGAGGGATTGGGGGCAGGAGGAGAAGGGGACGACAGAGGACGAGATGGTTGGATGGCATCACTGACTCAATGGGCATGAGTTTGAGTAAAGTCTGGAAGTTGGTGATGGACAGGGAGGCCTGGCACGCTGTGATTCATGGGGTCACAAAGAGTTGGACACAACTGAGTGACTGAACTGAACTAAACTGAACTAAACTAGGTTGGTCATAACTTTTCTTCCAAGGAGCAAGAATCTTTTAGTTTCATGGCTGCAGTCACCATCTGCTGTGATTCTGGAGCCCAAAAAACATAAAGTCTGTCACTGTTTCCATTGTTTCCCCATCTATTTGCCATGAAGTGATGGACCAGATACCATGATCTTAAGTTACTGAATGTTGAGTTTCAAGCCAACTTTTTCACTCTCCTCTTTCACTTTCATCAAGAGGCTCTTTAGTTCCTTTCGCTTTCTGCCAAAAGGGTGGTGTCATCTGCAAATCTGAAGTTAATGATATTTCTCCCAGCAATCTTGATTCCAGTTTGCACTTCATCCAGCCTGGCATGTCGCATGAGGTACTTTGCATATAGGTTAAATAAGCAGGGTGACAGTATACAGCCTTGACATACTCCTTTCCCTATTTGGAACCAGTCTATTGTTTCATGTCTGATTCTAACTGTTTTCTCTTGACCTGCATACAGATTTCTCAAGAGGCAGGTCAGGTGGGCTGGTATTCCCATCTCTTGAAGAATTTTCCACAGTTTGTTATCATTCACACAGTCAAAGAATTTGGCATAGTCAATAAAGCAGAAGTAGATGTTTTTCTGGAACTCTCTTGCTTTTTTGATGATTTTTTTCAAAATCATCCAAGGTGTGGGCAATTTGATCTCCAGTTCTACTGCCTTTTCTAAATCCAGCTTGAACATCGTGAAGTTCACAGTTCATGTACTGTTGAAACCTAGCTTGAAGAATTTTGAGCATTACTTTCCTAGCGTGTGAGATGAATGCAATTGTGTGGTACTTTGAACATTCTTTGGCATTGCCTTTCTTTGGGATTGGAATGAAAACTGACCTTTTCCAGTCCTGTAGCCACTGCTGAGTTTTCCAAATTTGTTGGCATATTGAGTGCAGCACTTTCACAGAATCATCTTTTAGGATTTGAAATAGCTCAACTGGAATTCCATCACCTCCACTAGCTTTGTTCATAGCTTTGTTCTTTCCCCTTGATTTTAAATAAAAATCAAGAGTATAACTCTTAGAAGAAAATATAGGTATAAATGTTTGCAATCTCAGGTTAAGCAACAGTTTCTTAGATGTGACACCATAAACACGGTGAGAATGGGCTTCATCAGAATTAAAAAAAAAAAACTGTCTGAAAACTATACTATCAAGCAAATGAGAAAGCAATCCCTAGAATGGAATAAAATATTTTCAAGTCACATATTTAATAAGGAACTTGTATCCAGAACATACAAAGAATTCTTTCAACACAATAAAAAAAAAACTAACCCAACTAGAAATAGGCAAATGACTTGAATACATATCAAATATCTAAAGAAAATCTACAAATGGACAATAAGCACTTAAAAACATATTCCACGTCATTAGACTTTCAGGTCTAAGTCTAATAGCCCTGAAACTGAAAGCTGTAACTGAAGCTCCAATACTTTGGCTACCTGATGCAAAGAATCGATTCATTAAAAAAGACCCTGATGATGAGAAAGATTGAAAGCAGGAGGAGGAGGGGATGACAGAGGACGAGATGGTTGGATGGCATCATGGACTCAAAAGACATGAGTTTGGGCAAGCTCCAGGAGATGGTGATGGACAGGGAAGCCTGGTGTGTTGCAGTCCATGGGGTCGCGAAGAGTCAGACATGACTGAGCAACTGAACAGCAACAAGACATTAAGGAAATGTGAACTGAAATATCAATAAGACATCACTTCATATACAATAGGATGCATGCATGCTAAGTCACTTTAGTTGTGTCCGATTCTTTGCAACCCTATGGACATAGCCCTCCAGGCTCCTCCATCCATGGGATGGCCCAGGAAAGAATATTGGAATCGGTTGTCATGACCTCCTCCAGGGGATCTTCCTGAGCCAGGTATTGAAGCTCCATCTCCTGCATTAGTAGGCGGTTCTGTACCACTAGCACCACCAGGATTAGTATAATCAAAAAGACAGACAGCAGTGTTGTAAAGGATGTGGGGAAATCGGAACCCTCATTGACAGTAGAAATGGAAACTGGTGTTGTCATTTTGGAAAACACTTGGGCTGCTCTTCAAAGTGCAAAGTATTAAGTTCTTATATGGCTCAGCAATTCCTCTCATAGGCACACATCTATGAGATATAAAAATAGTATGTCCACACAAAATGGATACATACATGATCGTTCATGTCAATGTTGCCTGTAAAAGTCAAAAAGTGGAAACCACCTGAGCTCCATCAGGGGATGAGTCAAGATGTCAGTGATGAAGCACATCCATACGGTTGAAAATTATCACTCCCATAAAGAGGAGAAGGGACGAAATGCTGATGAGTGCTAAACATGAAGGAAACTGGAAAAGCAGGTACTAAGTAGAAGAAGTCAATCGATGGTTCCATTCATGCAAAATGTCCAGAACAGGCCAATCCAGAGAAAGTCAATTCATGGTTGCCTGAGAGGGTGGGGCTTGAGGGAGCTGGGAACAATTGTAAGTGGGGACAAGGTTTCTTTGGGGGATGAGGACATTATTCCAAAACTGGATTGTGGTGACAGCTGCACAACTCTGTGACTGTCCTAAAAACCATTAAACAGCTTTAAAAAAATTAAGAGATTATAGTTGAAGATTTTATGTAAATTTAAATACTATTAGAGCAAAGTGAATTGTGCATAACATTGAAATTAATAGTTTTGTAGAGCTTATGGTATTTTAAATATGATATCAAAAAGAAATTAGCGAAATGGCATTATCCTAAGTACTCTTTTAAAATTTTAATAGCTATATTTTGTGTGATAAAGGTTTTTTCAAGTGAAAAAATTTTTTATAAAATTATGTTTGTTCAGTTGAAGTTTCAAAATCAAACTCTTCTTTGCACTTATCTCGTGGGCGTGACCTAATGACCAGTTTGTATACCATCTGGTTTCTGCACATCCACCTTCTCAGATTCATAGGTGCCCTCATGTGAGATTTTGTCCCAGCTTTCCTTTCCCTGCCTTTCTTGCTTTACTTGTGCCTTGAGGTAGTGAATCAGAACCCCAAAAACACAATTTGTTTCCCCTTGTTCAGCAATGCTCAGAAAGCAAGCTCCTGTGGCATGGCACTAAAACTATTTCATTCAGAGTGATGCCATACTTTGATAAGATATCTCATTCAGAGTGATGCCATCTTTGATAGGAGTTTCTGTGGTTTTGTGTTTGAAATGGAAATCTGGATAGAGAGTTCTTTGCAACATTTTTTCATTTTCAAAACCAAAAATTGTGATGCAGTGTAACTTTATTTCAAGGTATTCGTCTGTTCAATTAAAACATTTTTGTGTTCTTGAGTTTTTTAAAATGTGCCTCCAAATTAAAGAGCATTTTTGGCTAAAGATACGTGCATTTTCTTGGGAAGAGTTGATATGAATTGAAAAGAATCATTCTGTTTAAAAATCAAAAACTTCCCCGGTGCCTTTTGAGATTCTGTTTGTGTGAAGTGGAAGGATCCCCAGCAGGGACACCACCCACATGGACTTGGGGCTTAACCCACCCAGCAGAGGCTGGAATTAAGGTCCCTGGGTGAGCAGAGGCTGAGAGAAGGCACATGAAATGAGAGAGAAAGGGGAAACCGAAGGCCCCTTAATAGAGATAGAGGCTAATGGTACTGAGTATTATGGGCTCTCTAATTCCATAAAAACAGGCAAACAAATGACTTTCCTTTCCCAGAGACTATGTACACACTTCCTCCCCATTATCCGGAAGCACTACTGTGGAAGTTTCCTTTTGAGGCGTTCGTGCTAAGTTCTCCAGCAGGAGAATCCCTTTGAAGTCAGTCTGAAGCAGTGTCAGAACAAATGGGCTAGAGCCTAAAACAGTTAAGACACTGTTTTAAAAGGCTAGGAAATTCCTCTTTAAAATAACGAGTTGAAAGGCAGTAAGCCGCTCGCAGTACAAACGCTGGTGATTTTGTTTTATTCTGATTTCGGAAGGTGGGGCTTATAACTTGTATTACTTTTCTTTAAACTAGGACTGATGTAGGGGTCTCATGCAGCTCAGGTTAAGACCTGAGTGTTTTCAGATTTATGGAAAATAATCTGAAAACCATCGTGGGGGGTAAGATATTGAAAGAAATGGTTGACAAACACTGGTTTAAAGTAATCATCATTCATGCCTTGACCAGAGAGTAAGACCAGTGAAGCCCATGGGAACAAAATACTGGGATTAATCATTCTTATTTGTAAACAGAGTTCAGTGGCCATGGGTGGTTTCTGCTTCAGACTCGACTAAAATGGTATAACCTTCGGGAAGGATCTTTTACTCCCTACACCTAGAATTAATTGCGTCCACATTTCTCTATCATAAGCACATATTTTGGATCATTATTTTGTGTTTAATTTATACTGCTCTGTATTATAACCTGTTGCCTACAGAAATACCCCTCTCTCACTCCAACTGCATGAGCTACCTTGCAAGAAGGTAGGTGTCTCAATTCTTTTACATTTCCCAAAGAATCTTTAAAAGGCACTGAGATAATTATTGAATTAAATGCATTTCTGTACTTGAATATATTTATGTTTACTGTCTCCTAAAGGCCCTCATCTCTAAATATCACCATTGAACAGAGTGTGCATGCTCAGTTGTGTCTGACTCTGTGTAACCCCATGGACTGTAGCGCGCCAGGCTCCTCTGTCCGTGGGATTCTATTTCCTCCTGCAGGGGATCGTCCTGACCCTGGCATTGAGCCTGCATCTTCTTTGTTGGTAGATAGGTTCTTTACCACAGAGCCACATGAGAACCAAGGATGATCTAACTAAAGCATTTCTGTTGATAAAGAACTTTATGCCACTTGGGAAGCCCTACATTAGGCGTTAAGGCTTCTATATTCCTCTTTCTATAGATCTGCATCAACTTAGAATAGGATTACATCCCAATAAACTCATTGCAAGTTAAATAGCAGTTCAGTTCAGTTGCTCAGTTGTGTCCAACTCTCTGTGACCTCATGGACTGCAGCATGCCAGGCTTCCCTGTCCATAACCAACTCCCAGAACTTCCTCAGTTAAACATAACATAAGTGAAATAATATTTTTGAATGAAAGTGAACAATTTAAAAATTAATTTTATGATAAATGAAAAAACATTTCATTATGATTTTAAATTGTCATAATAAAATGCATTTAATACAGCTGACCTACTGATCATTGTAGCTTAGTCCAGTTGACTTTAAATGTACTCAGAACACTTAAATTAGCCTACCTTTGGGCAAAATTATCTAACCCATATCCTATGCTATAGTAAGTATTGAACATTTCATGGAATTTTTTGATGACTGTACTGAAAGTTGTCTGGATGCAGAATGGTTGTGAGTATATTGGTGTTCACCCCTGTGACTGAGGGGTGACTGGGAGGCATATTTTCTACTGAACGTGCATCCCTTTCCCACCATCATAAAGTCAAACACTCATGAGTCGAATTGGGGACCATCTGTATCTATCATGGATGAACTGAATTTTGATGTTGAAACACTAACCCCCAGTGTGGTGATATTTGAAGACGAGGTCTTTGGGACATAATCAGGGTTAGATCGGGTCATGAGAGTTGAACCTTCATGCTGCGATTAGTGGCTTTATAAGAAAAGGAAAGCAGAGAGGAAAAGACCAAGTGGAGACGGCAAGAAGGTGGACATCAGGCAGCCTGACGCCCAGGAGAATGCCCTCCCCAGAAATGCAATTAGCTCGCACCTTGATCTTGGACTTCCCAGCCTCCAGGACTGGAAAGAAGGCTCTGTTGTTTACGGCACCCAAAAGTGCTATTTTGTTTTGGGATCTCAAGCAGACTAAGATGTATATACATATAGACAGATATTCATAAAATTATGTATAGTGATGCTCATCTCTAAACATTCTGAATAATCAGTATTCAGATTCAATCATTTAAAGCAGGCAAGAAAGCAACATTATCCATATTATTTTTTACAGCTGTGAAAACCAAAGATCTGAGAAAGTAGGTGACAATTTAGTCTAAGGCAGAAAGGCTCAAAATCCTAATTGAATTGAACCCTAATTGAGAAAAATCACATCTAATCAAATTCCCATGCTTTCTAAAATGCAACCATCTAATTACTAATGATATTGCATCTGAAAGCAGTGTGAACTATGTATTACAAATTATAAACTAGGCAGCATAATTAGGAGTAGAAGTGGTCATTTCAACAGAAAATCTATATCCATCCTAAGACTGAGTAAAATATGCAAAAACGCTCACGTACTGAATTTTCAATTAAAAGAAAAATTCTACTTTTTTTTTTTTTTACCTCCTCTTAGTCCTATATTAATTCAATCACATCCCAGTTGTTGAACTGGATCAGGCAAAGGCTGAGAAGTCAGTCCTGTGCTAATTAGAGCATCATGAGTGGCAGCTGTGTGACCACAGATGCCTCCACACCTGCCACGTTGACCAGGAAGGATGCAGGGTGCAAGCATGAAAGCGTCTCATTTTTATCTCCCCCAGTCCCATCAAGCTTCTTCAGTGGAGCCGGAAACTTTCTTGTCTCTTGGGAGAAATCTAGAGCAAGGTTCAGCTTTTCTTGTCACTCTGCTCATGATAGCAATGCCCTACCCCCTGTGATGGTGAAAATCTCCAAACTCATTTGAAGACAAAGTCTCTTTCCTTAACTGCTCATTTTCCACCTGGCTGTCGACGTGGACAAGTGACACGGCCACCTGCCTCTTAGTCTTCCTACTGCAGCTCCGCCTTCTCACTGGGCTGCACGGGCCCCTCCAAGCTGCAGGAGCTGAGGGGAGCACGGGACGTGAGGGCAGCTGGCCCCACCCAGGCGGTCTGGATGCTCTCTGGGACTAAGAGCACCAGAAGGGCTTTGCTGGCCCATAGTCACTGATTTTGAACTTCCACATGCTACCCCCATCACATGGGTGAGTGCAAGTCCTGGGCCGTCATGTCGGACTCCTTTCACCCCTGGAATTTCAGGAGTCCACCTGCAACTCCTTTTGTCCATCTAAGCAGAAGTCAGGGAGAAGGATATGAAGCAACATTCTCTGATTTGTTTTTGAGTGCAAGTCCTGGGCCGTCATGTTGGACTCCTTTCACCCCTGGAATTTCAGGAGTCCACCTGCAACTCCTTTTGTCCATCTAAGCAGAAGTTAGGGAGAAGGATATGAAGCAACATTCTCTGATTTGTTTTTCTTTTTGGGGAATGACTGAAACTTTGTCCTAGTGGTTTGGTTACAATTGCTAACTCTTTGGGGGCATAAAACCAGCAAGGTATCTTGCAAATACAGTATGAAAGCAGTAATGAATTTGTGGGCATCTGAATACACCAGCTCCCCATCTAGTCAAGGCCATGGTTTTTCCAGTGGTCATGTATGGATGTGAGAGGTGGACTGTGAAGAAAGCTGAGCGCCGAAGAATTGATGCTTTTGAACTGTGGTGTTGGAGAAGACTCTTGAGAGTCCCTTGGACTGCAAGGAGATCCAACCAGTCCATTCTGAAGGAGATCAGTCCTGGGTGTTCATTGGAAGGATTGATACTGAAGCTGAAACTCCAATACTTTGGCCACCTCATGCAAAGAGTTGACTCACTGGAAAAGACTCTGATGCTGGGAGGGATTGGGGGCAGGAGGAGAAGGGGACGACAGAGGATGAGATGGCTAGATGACATCACCGACTCAATGGACATGAGTTTGAGTGAACTCTGGGAGTTGGTGATGGACAGGGAGGCCTGGTGTGCTTCGATTCATGGGGTCGAAAAGAGTCGGACACAACTGAGCGACTGAACTGAATATACCAGCTCAGGTTGTCAAATTCAGACAAGGTTTTCCTGTGCTAAGGCTTTTTTTTTTTTTTTTTTTTTTCAGTACATTAGGAGAAGGCAATGGCAACCCACTCCAGTACTCTTGCCTGGAGAATCCCATGGATGGAGGAGCCTGGTAGGCTGCAGTCCATGGCGTCACTAGGAGTCAGACACGACTGAGCGACTTCACTTTCACTTTTCACTTTCATGCATTGGAGAAGGAAATGGCAACCCACTCCAGTGTTCTTGCCTGGAGGATCCCAGGGACGGGGGAGCCTGGTGGGCTGGCGTCTATGGGGTCGAACAGAGTCGGACATGACTGAAGCGACTTAATAGCAGCAGCAGCAGCAGCTTGTTAACAGCAAATCCTGTTCATCTTACACCTTCAAGGATTGGCACTGCCATTAAGATTTTACGTACAAAGTTTATTCTAAAAGGACTTACAGGAACAAAAACTGGAAAGGTCAAAGGGCATGCTGTATGGTTGACAAATTCCTGCTCCTTGGGTTTAATTATCTCCTTGGCAAGAGAAGATGGTAAGAAATAAAATTATTGTTTTATTATAAAACAATCACTCCTAGATGAGAAAAAGTCTTAGTTAAAATAAGTGTGAGAAAGCAGAAGTATTTACAAGCTTTGTATTGACCTTTTTGAATGTGTTTCTCCTAGACATTGCATTGGGTAAAATACAGTATTTAGAAGAGTATTGCCTAAGAGCTAGCTTGAAAATGAGGAAGGGGTCAAGAGGAAGCAGAGTGACCCTCTCCCAGGGTGACCACTGTCATCTAAGCTCCTTTCTTTGTGAATCTGGCCTGGAAAGTGAGTTCTGAAGCTCAGTCTGTGTTTGCCATTCTTCCCTATCACGTGAAACATTTAACATTAGGATAAAACAAATGTACGGATGTTTACATTGACAAAAAGTCAAAAAAACTGAGGCGAGAACAAGATGACACATGGTAATGATGTAAAACAATTTGCATCATTTGCATCGTTGACTCTAAGCATTCATTCCCCAACCTACAACTCACACAGGTGCAGCGAAGCCCCAGCTGGGGACACCAATTGTCAGCGGGTGTATTTTAGTCCTAATGTACTTCACTGCTGCTTTTTTGAGAACCTTCCTCCCTAGGCTGGGAACCATTCAGTGTGTGGCGGCACACAGGTGTCTCAGTAATCTGTGAGGGTGACAGACGGCTCATAATGACAAAAGAAGCTTCGCTTTTAAAATACAATAAGTGCATACAATTTATCATTAAAGTGACCTACTGCTAAGTCGCTTCAGTCGTGTCCGACTCTATGCGACCCCATAGACGGCAGCCCACCAGGCCCCGCCGTCCCTGGGATTCTCCAGGCAAGAACACTGGAGTGGGGTGCCATTTCCTTCTCCAATGCGTCAAAGTGAAAAGTGGAAGTGAAGTCGCTCAGTCATTGACTCTTCTCGACCCCATGGACTGCAGCCCACCAGGCTCCTCCGTTCACGGGATTTTCCAGGCAAGAGTACTGGAGTGGGGCACCATCGCCTTCTCTGAAAGTGACCTATAAGCCTTTATAAAATTTTCAAATAATACTTTTAAAATATTTTACCAAACATGAATGAAAGTAATATTTCAATTTTATAAAATGTCTATAATGTGTAAATTTTATGAAGATTAATATTCTAATACTATTTTATCTCAATTTAAGGTCAAATTTTTATGAATTTCTTTTGCAATATTCTTAAGAATGTTGAATATTTTAGAAATAAATTTCCTGCCACTCTAATAACCTACATCATTTTAAGTACTTTATATTTAAATTTATGCACTTCACTGAAATATATATTTTCCAAAAATAATGACAACTTTTTGATTAAAGGTGGCAAGTCATCAGAAACAGACATGGAAATCTAAATGAAAAAAGTTACAGTCACTAAATAAGCAACATAATAAAAATAAGATGAAATCTGGATTTATGTGCCTGGTGAATATTCTCTTCCTCAGATGAAATATCTTATTTTTTCTTATTTGTATAGGAAAGTTATCAAAAAAAAAAAGTGATGGGGCCAATAAAACTATAACCATATTACACAGAAAATTATTACAAGATTTTTTGAAAGTTCAAAATGCCAAATAAGAGACAAAGTTATTTTCAGAGTTTAGTTATTTATAACAACACTATTGGAAGAAGCTCAAGAAGCGCAGTACAAGGTCCTTCTATCCACATCTGAAGTCGAAATGCCTCAGTTACAGAACGGCTTATTTCCCAAGCCTGCTGGGAAACGGTCGACACTATAGTGTGGCGCTAATAAAAATGAAAGAAACAAGAGACTTTGCCTGGTTAACAGCACAGTAAGTTCAATTTACCCATTTAAAATCTTAAGACAGTTTTAGTTGCATTTGCTACATAAATTCAATATTAAGTATATTCCCTAATATTGGGAACTTTATTTCCCTTTATAAAAAGTATTGTTTAAAGAAAATATAACTATTTGCCCATACATATGTTCCAAATCTACTACAATTTATCCCCCCTGTACTATAGAAGTATTACTATTTTCTATATGGTATGATATGGAAAAAAGCTCATGAATCATTGGGCAAGTGTTTACCAACAGTAGGAACGTAGCTTATTAATTAATCCATGCCAGAAATACCTATAACTCCTGAAACATAGTGGATAATCAATAAATGCAATGAATGAGCAAATGAATAAAGGAAACACCGTTTTATCTTCACACAAAAGGTTTTTTTAATCAGCTTTAGGTATGATTCTTTAACTTCATTTTTAATATTTATTGATTTTATTTATTTATTTGGCTGCATCGAGTCTTAGCTATAGCAAGGGGGATCTAGTTCTCTCACTAAGGATTGAACCTGGGCTCCCTGCATTGGGAGTGTGGACCCTTAGCCACCGGGTCACCAGGGAAGCCCTGATTCTTTAACTTTTTACTATGAAAATTTCCATATATATAATAAAGTAGAAAAGTAAAATGGGCTTCCCAGAGGGCTCAGTGGTAAAGAATCTGCCTACAATGCAGGAGACACAGGAGCCGTGGGTCCAATCCCCAGGTGGGGAGGATCCCCTGGAGGAGGGCGTGGCAACCCACTCCAGTGTTCTTGCCTGGAGAATCCCATGGACGGAGGAGCCTGGGGTCTACAGTCCACAGGGTCTCGAAGAGTTGGACACGACTAAGCAACTGAGCAAGCAAGCACACAGAAAGTAAAATAAACACCCACATGTGCACCACCCAGACTCAATATTTGATAGTAATTTGCCACGTTTTTCTTATGTGTGTATATTCAATGAACTACTGAAAGCAAATTGCATGAAACTTTGACACAATCTCCCCTGCCCCACCAAACACCACATATGCCCCATAAGACATACATACGTGAAATGAACACAGGACTGAAGAGTTTTCTTTTCTTCATTTCTACCATATGTCATCATCTCTCAGCCTGTTTATTGGGGCTTTTCTCAGTGCAAACATCTGTACATTTGTTTTATTCTGATTTTACATGTTTCAAGTGATAGGAAAATATAGCTAACTCAGACTGAGCTTCAGATTTCTCATGTACACATCTCCAGAAAATAAGAGCTTTCTGCTCTACTGTGACAATACCATTTTCAAATTTGACAAAGTAGCAGTTCCTGGAATTATTTAGTATGTAATCCATGTTGAAATATACTAGTTATCCCCAGACTTTAATTTTACAGTTATTCAAATCAGGATCCAATCAATGACCACAAACTGTATTTGACTATGCTCCTTCTTTTTTTCCTCTAATTTCAGCTTTATTAGGTAGGATTGACAGAAAAATTGTAAAATATCAAATTCATCTTTTCTTTTTTTTGGTGAAAACATTTAAGGTCTATGCTTTTAGCAAATTTCAGTTATACAGAACACAATTATCAACAATAGCCACAATGTTTTACATTAGATCTTCAGATCATGTTCATTTTATGGATGGAAGTTTGCACATTTTAACCAGCCTCCCCCTCATTCCCCACCCTTAGCCCTTGGCAATCACATTTTTACTCTGTTTTGATAAGTATGACTTTTAGATTCCACATGTAAGCAATGTGTGTGTGCATCTGTGCAAAGTCACTTCAGTTGTGTCTGACGCTGTGATCCTGTGGACTGTAGCCTGCCAGACTCCTCTGTTCATGGGATTCTCCAGGCAAGAATGCTGGAGTGGGTTGCCATGCCCTCCTCCAGGCGATCGTCCCAAGCCCAGGGATCAAGCCCGTGTCTCTTCCATCTCCTGCATTGGCAGGTGGGTTCTTTACCACCAGCCACCCGGGAAGCCACCTCATAATCGATTTTTAAGTGATTTACTCACCACCATTACAATATATTTAACCTTTACTTCTGAGATTTATACTTTTATATTATTTCTTGCTACTAATTGGCATTCTTTAATCAGTTTGAAGAAGTTCCATTAACATTTCTTGTAAGACTAGCCTGTTGGTGATGAATTCTTTCGGCTTTTTCTATCTAGAAAACTATCTCACTTTCAATTCTGAAGAAAAAGTTTTCCAGGTAGAGTATTTTTCATTAGCAGATTTTTTTTTCTTTCAACACTTTGGATATAGAAAGCTCTTTTGGCTTGAGAACTATCTGCTGAAAACTCTTTTAGTCTCATAGGGGTTACTTTGTAAGTAACAAGTTGTTTTTCTACTCTTAAGCCCTTCAACTTTTGACAATTTAACTATATCGTGTTTTGATGTGAGTCTCTTTCAATTTATCTTCATCAGAACTCTATGGGCTTGCTGGATATGGTATCTGTCTCTTAGAAAACAGGTTAGACAAACATTTAGCCATTATTTCTTTGCATACACTTTTTGCCACTTTTCTTCACTCCCTTTGTGGCCCCCGTCACGTGTGCCTTGTTCTATTTGGTGGTGTCCTCAACGTCCCTCTGAGTGAGTGTGCACTCAGTGGCTTCGGTGGTGTCCGATTCTGTGCGGCCCCATGGACCATGGCCCACCACGCGCCTCTCTCCATGGGGTTCTCCAGGCAAGAATACTGGAGTGGGTTGCCATGTCCCCTCCAGGGGATCTTTCCAACCTAGGGATTGCACCCGCATCTCCTGCATTGCTGGTGGATTCTCTGCCACTGAGCCACTAGGGAAGCCCCATAAGTCCCTTTACTCTTTTTTTTTATGTTATTATTCTCATTTTTCTTTCTGCTGCTCTGATTTGATGCATTCCATTTCCCTGTCTTTGTGTTAATTCTTTCTTCTCCTTGGTCCACTCTTCTGTTGACTATATTATATTGTGTGTTTTGGTTCACTTCTTCTATTTTTATGCTCTGTGATTTCTGTCTGGCACTTTCTCGTATCTTCCATTTCTTTGCTGAAATTCTCACTTGGTTCATGCATTGTTCTGACTTCAGTGAGCATGTGTATGCCTGCTGATCTCTTTATCAGGCATATCAATTACCTCTGTTTCATTAAGATCTGTTCCTGGAGTCTTACCTTGTTCTTTTGAAACATATTCCTTTGCTTCTTTATTTTCCCTGACTCTCTGTGTTGGCTTCTGGGCATTAGGTGAGACAGTTACTTCTCCCACTCTTGACTGAAGGGGCTTGTGAAGCAGAGGAGAATCATCTTTCAACCTGGCTTAGATGTTTGGTCCAAATCTTTTGCTTTTCAGGGAGAAGCTGGGAGTTCCTGTACGTCACTGTGCCAGGAGTGGGGTTTAAGGTAAAGTGCATCTCTAAGCCTTTCCTACCTGTTTTGATGTAAGGATTTTTTCATTTGCTCAATGAGGACTCACTCAGCTAGTTTCTGGATTTATTTCCAAGAGATCTGTTCCACGTCTAGCTGCAGATGTGGTGTAACCACTGGAGGAGGTATGCTCAGGGGCTCCTATGCTCCATCTTACACCAGATCCTAAGTCTTTAATGGGGTGAACTTTTAAGGGTATGTGCCCACTATTAAAAACAATAACATTTGAAGCATTTTTATTTTTGTTGTTTAGTTGCTAAGTTGTGTCCAACTCTTTGCAACTCCATGGACTATAGCCCACCAGGCTCCTCTGCCCATGGGATTTCCCAGGCAAGAATACTAGAGTGGGTTGTCATTTCCTCCTCCAGGGGATCTTCCCCACCCAGGGATCAAACCCGCATCTCCTGCATGGCAGGCAGATTCTTCACCACTGTGCCACCTGGGAAGCCCTATTTAAAACATATCTAATTCAAAAATCCTATTAGTTTTCTAGAGTTAGTTATTAACACTTCTGTTTATGCTTATCACTCTTAAAAATCATTAATAGTTATTACACTAAATCACTTCAAGGTTTTGTTTTCTATTTTCCGACCTAAGAAAGAAATGAACCTGAAAGCTTACCAATATTTTTGCATGAGTAATTCAAAGGACCTTGTAATATGCATTTTGCATGCCAGTGATTCTACTATGAACATACTCTGCAATCCCATTTGAAATGTACTTATCCTACAACACACATGATGCTACATAAAAGCATTATATCTGGCTAACATAACCAGCATGATAAACTCAGATCCTTCAAATAGATGAATTAAATTCAATTCATAATAAAGGAAAGTGATATTATGAGATGCTAAATAAATAAATAACAATTGATGTGAAAGCAGAAAATACCCAAAATACAGTTTAAATATCTAGACCCAGGATATGGATTTACCTGGTGCTTTCGGCAGATTTTTTAAATGATTTGTTAATAAATGATATTCAACTATGTGGCCTTATTCTCTACAAAGAAGTTTGGAAGGTTAGTAAAAAGTAGAATAGCATCAATAACCATGCATGAAGTACCTGCCATTAAAAAGAGGAAAAACAGGTGTTAAGGGTTTAAGTCAAAAGATGTGAGCCCCAGAGGGCTTCTTAGGTAGGTCAGTGGTAAATAACCCACCTGCCAATGCAGGAGATACTGGTTCGATTCCTGGGTCTGGAAGATGCCCTGGAGGAGGAAATGACAACCCACTCCAGTATTCTTGCCTAGGAAATCCCATGGACAGAGGAGCCTGGTGGGCTACAGTCCACGGAGTCGCAGAGTCAGACACGACTGAGAGACTGAGCACGCATGCGTGAGCTCCATGGCGCACTGCATTATTTATCCGGTGAGTTCATGCTGTGATCTTTGCAAGTCAGATTTACAATGTGAGGGTAAGAATAAGTGGGCAAGAAAGCAAATTCCCTTTGTCCTGCTTCTAACCCATTCAGGACGAAATGTGGGGGATTCTGTTGTGCTTCTTCTTCTTGTTAGTGCTACAGATACTTAAGTCAGGAAAGCTTTTAAAGAATTTGCTGAGTTAATTCCTGATCAATGACTTTTTTTGAATAAAATTTTGCTTAGGGACCCAAAATGTCAGCCATTTACCAGCTTTCAAAATAAAGCATTCTTAGTGATCTGGTAGAACTCCCCAAAGACAGGAAATTGAAACCTGCATGGAAAATAAGAAAAGGGTATTGTTGACTTGTATAACAGAGTGCACACATTGATATTCAAATGACATGGTAGATTAAACAGATGTCACTGAACCACGGGTTTTGCAGAATGTCCATCTATTTTGGTGGAAATGAGGTCAGAGTTTCAGGAAAGATTCAGAGTTTCATGAGTATAATCAAGCTCCAGGTTTCTGAGCTTGTATTTAGGATAAACCTTTAGGATAATTCTGCATTCTTATTATGTGCTTCATCAATGTGATCCGGTTTAAATTAAGTACATAAATTAAAAGCCAAATGCCATCTTAAAGAAGCAAAACCAAGCAAAACAATCTCACCTGAATTTGGGAAATGACATTATTGACTGTAATGTAGCCTAACTAAACATGCCCATTAGGAGTCTAAGATGAATTCAGTCTCTTGCATTTATTTTGGGAACATGTCTGTTCACTGCTACCCCAGAACCTACCATAATTCCTAACACGGGGATGTACTCATGAAATGTGTCTGGAATAAAGGAGCGAATAAATTAATTAATATTTATATATTTTCCCTAACTGGATCAAGCTCATTTGATGACCAACTTTCTGTCCTTAACTGTGCACTAAAGTATAATCAAAGTTGATTTAATTGTTTTATCCATATTTTGAAATTTTGAAAGGCCATCTTTTACTACTATTGTGAGCAAAATTTGAAAAGTATTCAAAATAGACATACTATAAATTTATAGTCATATGATCAAGTAAAAACATGGAATTCCTAATGGAATTATTTACTTAGGAAATAATAATGCAAATTGGCTGTATATAATGAAAATGATATGGACACATAAAATTTTAAGCTTTGCTTTCAGTTTGGTAATTTAAATAAATAATCAGTACCTACTTTATCATCTGCTATTATGAGAGAAAAATCCATAGAAAAGATCATATATAGGAAGCCAAAGGAGATTATATAAAATAATTATAACTATAAATGTAATATTTATCTTTTTCTATTCTTATTCATTATGTACCTTATTTTTCCTATTCCTGTATTTCTAAAATAATGTATTTCTCATTTTCTTTAGTATATATCTATCTATATCTACTTCATGTCTATATCTATGTCTGCTGCTGCTACTGCTGCTAAGTCACTTCAGTCGTGTCCAACTCTGTGCGACCCCAGAGACGGCAGCCCACCAGGCTTCCCCGTCCCTGGGATTCTCCAGGCAAGAACACTGGAGTGGGTTGCCATTTCCTTCTCCAATGCATGAAAGTGAAAAGTGAAAGTGAAGTCGCTCAGTCGTGTCCGACTCTATGTGACCCCATAGACGGCAGCCCACCAGGGTCCTCCATCCATGGGATTTTCCAGGCAAGAGTACTGGAGTGGGGTGCCATTGCCTTCTCCGATATCTATGTCTACCTACATATATATGTAGAATAATAAAAAGAAAGGATAAAAGCTCAAAACAACCAAAGTTTAGTAAAATAAAACATGAGAAAAATAAGTTTATAATCAAACTAAACTGCTTCTATATAGTTAGATCTATATGGATAGATAGCTATGGTTAGAGGTATATGTGCATATATATATATATATATATATATAATGGTATATGTGCGTATATTATATATATATGTATCTCACCATGTGCCAAAGTACAGCACACACACACACACACACACACACACACACACAAAAACAATTTCTAAGACCTCAGAGTGGGTCCTTTGGTACTGGGATGACAATAGCTAAGCAGATAGAAAGAGATCATTCTTTTTAAATCCTCAAAAATTTAGTAAAATTCAGCACTGCCACAAACACAATAAAATTCTGATTAGTATATTGGCTTAAGTTGGGAATAAGTCTATATAACTCGCAATTAATAGATTGCATGAGGATGTTGGGACATTCCAAATTTTTAAAAGATTCTAATTTATCCCACTGCAGCTGTTGCACCTAAACCTTATAATGGGATTAGAATCTCAGTTCCCACTTGGAATTTTTTTTTTTTTTTTGGTTGATATTCCAATTGTAAGTAAAATCACAGATACCACCCCCGAGGGCTGAGATACATTTTTAATGGGGATACACGAGCTAATCAATGAGTGGGTCAGAGCCACTGACTAGCAGGAGTTACCTGCCTCGCCACGTCCAGATAAACTCGGCAGCAATAGGTTTCCATCTAAACATAGAATTTTTTCTCTCTGTGTGAGATTATTTTTCAAAAGAATACAGTTTTCCAAAGAATAAGTACAACCTAGAAAAATATGAATTGATTCATCTTTGCCACATTATAGCTATCCAAAAGAAAAAAAAAATACATGTAAGTTAAAAAAAAAAGGGTAAAAGCTTAAAACAACAAAACCTCAGTAAACTAAGACCTGAGAAGAATTGTATTATAATTGAACTAATCTTCTTCTAACCCTTTCCTGCAACTCCTTTGGCAACATCCCTCCCCAACTCCAGAATATACACTATAAAATAGTGAAGCCAGAAAAACCAATACCATATATTAACACATATATATATGAAGTCTAGAGAAACGATGCTGATGAACCGATTCCAGGGTAGGAATGGAGACACAGAGACAGAGAACAGGCTTGCGGACTGTGGGGGGAAGGAGAGGATGGGATGGATTGGGGGTGCAAGGCGGAGCTATGTACACTAGCTGCCATGTGTAGGATGGACAGCTAGCGGGAAGCTGCTGCAGAGCTCCGCCCGGTGCTCTGTGGGGACCCACAGGGACGCGATGGGCGTGGGAGGTCGGTCCACGAGGGAGGGGTCTCTGTCCACCTACAGCTGACTCACACTGCTGTAAGCAGAAAGTAGCACGGCATTGTGACGCAATGCACTCCAATCAAAAACAGAACGAAGCCACAACAGCAAGAAACACCAACAAATGGCATTTACTGTACTGGGAAAGTGAAAGTGAAGTTGCTCTGTCATATCTGACCCTCAGCGACCCCGAGGACCACAGCCTTCCAGGCTCCTCCATCATTGGGATTTTCCAGGCAAGAGTACTGGAGGGGGGTGCCATTGCCTTCTCCAGAATGAAAGCCTGACAAGGTAGTATTCTTGGGTGTAGGTTTCCCCTTTCATTACTCTAAATCTATCACGCCACTCTCTTCTTGCCTGCAGAGTTTCTGCTGACTGGAAGCATACTGGCAAAACAGTCTCCAGCATTTTCTAAAAGATCTACTTTTTATTTTCTAAATTATTTGTATTGGGGTACACGTGCTTTATAATGTTGTGTTAGTTTCTGCTAGACAATGAACTGAATCCGCTATATGTACCTATGTCCCCTCCCTGGTGCGCCTCCCTCCCACCCCCACACCCACCCCTCTGGGCCAGCACAGAGCACAGAGCTGAGCTTCCCATGCTCTGCCTTAGGGCCCCACTAGCTGTCTACTTTACACGAGGTGCTGCACAGAATCCATGTTTTAAAGAGAATCATACAAACTTGAGTGTTTAGGGGATTTCTCATTCCTCAAAGGGCTTCCCTGATAGCTCAGATGGTAAAGAATCCACCTGCAATGCAGGAGACCCTGGTTCGAGTCCTGGGTCAGGAACACCCCCTGGAGAAGGGATAGGCTACCCACTCCAGTATTCTTGGGCTTCCCTTGTGGCTCAGCTGGTAAAGAATCTGCCTGAAACGTGGGAGACCTAGGTTCGAACCCTGGGTTGGGAAGATCCCCTGGAGAAAGGAAAGGCTACCCACTCCAGTATTCCAGCCTGGACAATTCCATGGACTGTCCATGCAAAAAGTCAGACACGACTGAGCAACTTTCAGTTTCATTGCTCAGAATAACATCCCAGAGAGTGGACAACCAAGATGTATGCCACCAAGGTGAGTTCTACCTCCCCCAACTTATCACCTTGGACACGTCATGTAACTTCTCCAGGTTCAGAGTCCTTATCTGCTAAATGGGGACACTGTTGACCCTACTGCAGCCTTGTAAGGACTAAATGAGATCATTATCATCATGAGCTCAGTATAGCGCCTGGCATAAATATAACCAGCAAAAGCTGTTCTTTTCATTATTTGAAAGCAGAAGAAAAGGTATGGGTTGTGTTGAATGCATGTGTCATAGTCACTTCTCTAACCAGCGGGGTACCCAGGGGCAAAACTATCATCCTTTTCCCCCCTTAGTTTTCACAACTGTCAAATAGAAAGATTTTATAGAAAATGAGTGGCTAAGAGAATCGCATGAGAGGGTGTATTGAAAACAAATTTGTCAAATTTCAAGTGAACTACAAATGCCAATGCCCAGCTCACGTTCAGTGTCCGCTGGCCTGAGACGGAAGTGGCCTCTGAGTACACTGAAGATAGAGAAACTGACAGAACAGGAAGTGGTTCTTTACAGGGGAATGTGAGCAAAGACTCCAGGTAAATGCTACTTTACCTCTCAAGAGTCTTTCTTTAATTACATTGAAATGACTCCATTTGCTTGGAATTAAATTTGATTAGAATGCATAGCCACACCCCCGTATATTCTGGATCATGCCTTTCTCATGGTTACAGAAAATATGTGGATGGCATATAACAAATAGGCTGGTGTTTTCTCTCTCAGATCAATTTATGCAGCTTTCCTGTTTTCTACGATAATGAGGAACAGAGCATGCATTATTTGACATCTGCAGGTAACATTAAATTGCTAAATTACCTTTCAATTTCCTTCCCATCAAGCCCCTTACCAGACTTGTGCACAGGTGAAAGACGAGCTTAAATTTGGGCTTTTCCATTTCATTCTCTCTTTATGTGAGGATGCAGTGTAAGAACCAACTGAGTGAGGACAACGCTGGTACTCAAATATTTTTGACACTGAGCAATTAGTCTCTGAATAGTTTAAAATGTGCCATCTTTATTTTTATGTACTGTTTATTTTTAGCTTATAAAAGGTTGAAAAATTATAAAAGAGCTAGTCTCAGTACAAAGGATAGGATATACTTAGATGATCCTTACTATTTTTTTTTTCAGGTGTTCCAATGTAAAAGCTACTGATGCCTGAAACAACCATATTTCCACATTATGGATATTTATATAGCTTGGTGCTGTGTTCTTTATGAGAAAAGGAATTAAAACTTCAAAAGAAGCTTGATCTGGGAGCTTGTAATTCAAGCTTCTTGGGACAAAAAGTTTGCACTGTGTGACCATTTTTACTTTAAACGAAAATACATATTTTCCCAACACGGCATTTCAGTCCCACAAAGAGGGGCAGTCAGAAGACTTTATGGTGAAATGTTTAAAGAGAACCTTGAACATTAGCCAAAAATATGCCTGTAAGCTCTCTTAAAACAACTCAGATCCAGGATTTTATTTGCTCGTTAGGCTTGTAAGGGGCTCAGGCAGGCTTTCATAAAGAAAGAGAAATTCCTTTCTAGGTTATGACTCTAATGGCTTCATGAATTATTTAAAATAAAAACTAGAGTGAGAGGGGCTCGTGGTTTCGAAAAAGACCCTGGGAAGAGAGGTAGCATACTTTGGGAGAGAGAACTCGGCAAGAGAATGCAAAGAGAACTTAAATGTGACATAAATAAAACACACTGGATAAAAACTATTTTTACAAACAGTGATTTAAGTGAAATCTCCCAGAATCTCTTTGTATGGCCAGAGCCACACAAGAGCTGCAAGCGGGTCTGGAGGGCCTGGGCTGGAACAGGGACAGATCAGTCCTTGTGGCTTCCTTGGAGACTAGACAGGAAAGAGTCTGCCTGCAACTCGGGAGATGCAGGTTCGATTCCTGGGCCGGGAAGATCCCCTGGAGACGGGAATGGCAACACCGCAGTATTACTGCCCGGTTAATTCCATGTACAGAGGAGCCTGGCGGGCTATAGTCCATGGGGTTGCAAAGAGTCGGAAATGACTGAGTGACTAATGCTTTCACTTTCACTTCAGTTCTCTGCCTTGGTGATCGTTAGAGCTGACCATTACTTGCGGTCAGTCTGCTGTTCCTGACCCTGAAAGAGGGGTTTCTGGTGGCTCTCAGATGAGAGGAGGATCCCATAAACTGAGGATAGTATATTCAGTGCCTCAAATCAACCACTCAAATCGCTTTCACTCCAAGGCCAACTCATATGTCACTTCTCCCGTGAGTGAAAGTGAAAGTCGCTCAGTCGTGTCCAACTCTTTGCGACCCCATGGGCTATACAGTCCATGGAATTCTCCAGGCCAGAATACTGGAGTGGGTAGCCTTTCTCTTTTCCAGGGGATCTTCCCAACCCAGGGATCAAACCCAGGTCTCCCGCATTGCAGGAGGATTCTTTACCAGCTGAGCCACAAAGAAAGACCTCTCCAGTGAAAATGTCACTATTTTCCTACAGAGCACGAGTCTCTGCCCTATAGATTCCTCTTTCCATTGACTTGCATCTCTGTACACTGTTGTGCTTTATTCAGTGGTCAGTGCCTTTAGGATCTGAACCTGTGCCTACATGTTTTCATCATTTTCTCCCCACAGAGAATTCAGTGCATTAGTGTGCACAGAATAGGTACTCAACAAGTTTGAGTTTAATCATATGAAATGAATTCAACCCAAATTTACATAGAATAGTATGCCCCATAGTGAAGCATTTAAAAATAAGCCCCAGGCCTTGGGTGCAATTCTGTATCCCCTGCTCTTAAAGATGTGTCTGTCCTATGGGAGGGATTCTGTAAGGATTTGTCAAATGAATGTCATTAAACGTGTAAGATTCACCCATGGAGAAGGAAATGGCAACCCACTCCAGTATTCTTGCCTGGAGAATCCCATGGATAGAGGAGCCTGGTGGGCTATAGTCCATAGGGTCTCAGAGAGTCAGACATGACTGAGTGACTAACACACACACACACACACACACACACACACACACAAGATTCACCTAACTTTCCGTGTGTGCAGTCAGAACTGGGTCCTGTAAGGAGATTCTGAGGAATGAATACAGTGCTTGTTCTTGAGAAATGGAATGTGTGTGTATGTGTGTGCATGTGAGTAAACTCAGTCACGTGCAACTCTTTGTGACCCCAGGGACTGTAGGCCCCCAGACTCCTCTTTCCATGGAATTTTCCAGGAAGGGACACTGAAGTGGCTGCCATTGTCTGCTGCCCGGGGTCTTTGCAACCCAGGGACCGAACCTGCTTTCTTTGCGTCCCCTGCATTGGCATGCAGACTCTTCACCACTGCAGAGTCTGAGAAGCCCAAGAAATGTAATATTTCCTGCCATATTCAGGAAAGAAAAAAAAAAAACCTACTAGCCAGTCTTCAGACTGCAGTCACTCCCCATGATAAGCCCTGAGAAAACTCAGGATGTGAAAACACCACATAGTGGCCCCAGGTAACTGAGGTGCACATCAAAGGCATGGTTTCAGTGAGCCTAGACTCTTGCATCTTCCCATACACAGAAAAGCCCTATATTCCTTAACTTGAGATATCTGGTTTTCTTTAATTGACAATAACCTTTTGATGTTCCCTGACTACCTGCCCTTTGTTGTAAAACTCCTGTATTTCCTAGCTTCCCCTTGCCTCCTTGGGGCAGTTTCTCAGAGCTACCTGAAAGGCTGTCTTCCGGGTTGCAACCCTCATTTTGCTCCAAGTAAAACTTAACTCACATCTCTTGTTTTATACATTTTTTCCAACATTCTCAAGAAGTTTAAAAGCCCAAGAGTGGACACACATGAAAACAGCAGAAGCAACCTGGTGATGGAAGGTAACAAAAGCTGGGAATTAACGTGGTAACTGTCATGAAAAGGAAGGGAATTAGGCACAGATATTAATGCATGGCTTTCAGAAAGGAGTCCCAACACCCCAACCCTACACTCCAGAGTTTAAAGAAAGAAAAGATAGAATTCAAGGAAAGAAAAAAGAATGAAATTCAAGAGAAAAGAATATATTCAAACCTGCGAAGGAGAAGCTAGATTACCATCATATGTAGATGGTTTGAGTAAAGCAGGAAATATAAAGAACATGTGTGTTTGGGTAATTCTTTGTTTATAATTTGATGGAAAGACAGAAGGATTAAAGTTTGCTGTTGGATAATTGAAAGCCTGGAGAAAAGCTGAAAGCAATATTTACGAATTCCTGTTTCAGTGATTTTATCTAGGTTGACCCAAAAACCATCAAAATGGCCCCTCTGCAGAAGAGATTATAATGAGTTCATGACCAGTGGGTAAAAGGGAATGGAAGAGGATGGCAAACCCACCCAAATGGGAGCATTAAGGGCTCAGCTCCCTTAAAAAATAAAGGACTGAGTCATCTCTCCAGATAAAGAACAGACGACTTGAGAGATGCTTTTGTTTTGAAGGCAAAATGGATCAGGAAACAATTAGTGCAGGAAGAAAGCATAAATAACAGCTATAGCCTTTTTGACCAATTACAGATACAAAGACTGCAGTACCTACCCAATATTCTTGCAGTGAGTTTATTTCCATTAATGACAATAATAATAAGCTGAAATCAACTGAAAATACCAAATCAACATAGAAATACATGAGGTTTTAGATGAAACTTGCTCTCCATGTGATACGTAGCATTTCATCCTGGAATTTTATAAATTGAATTTTTTTAAAAAGGAGCCCAAAACCTTCCAGAGGAAGAGACCGAATAGAGGAAGGTCACCTTGAAAAGAACTCAGGTCACACCGTCGTCAGTCTTCTCATCAGCACCATGAAAAGAGGTGTTAGAACGCAAACACACCGTCACACCACAACCAACATAACGGGCTCCGAGGCACTTAAGGGAAAGGAGCGCAGTGCAGAGCTCTGTGCCGGGGCAGCGTAGCAGCTCACTGTGAGGGCCATATGAAGGCATGTTAAAAGTCAAAGACTCTGTGGAAATCACCTCCTATACATTATTTCTTGGGAAATTACTCAAGAATGTATTTGGGAAAAATGGCAAAATTTGGAAAAGAAAAATATTTGGAGTATAAGAATAGAAGACTCCAGGGGATCTTCCTGAGCTAGGGATCCCATGTGCCTTGGTCTCCCACCTTGGCAGGTGGGATTCTTTACCCCAGAGCCACCTGGGAGGCCCCTAGAAAAAAGCAAGCGGCAGGACGTCAGCGAGCTATAAAACCGTCTTAAGGACGAATGGGATGGAAAAGTTTTGGAAGGAAGAATTGGATTCTAGAAAATCAAGAGAAAATAATCAAGGTTCTGGATAACTTTAGAGGAACAGTGAGGAAAATAGAATGTCTTGTATCAACCAATAGGAAGAAAGCCATTAAAAAACCCTGGAGGGAAACAAAATGTGAAAGCTTGTATAAGAAAGTAAAATACGAATTAACTGAAAGAAGGAAAGAGAATTCCTTGGTGTTAAGCATGAGGGAAAATCTTTGACTTGGCAGAGGGGTGGTGAATTAGGCAGATAAGGTGACTAGCACCACGTGACTTACAGTGAGCTGTACCTACCTAGACCTAACACTACATCTAGGCAATACATATCTAGCAACAGTGTAAACACTATTTTTATTTTCAGCATTTGTCTTCTAGAATCAGCACAAACTTCACAGATATAAAACAAGTGTGGTTTCATAACAGAATGAAAATCTTAACTTTCATAAAAATGTATAGGTGCCTAAAAACAGGAAGTGAAATGTAGACCCAGACATGGAACAACTGACTGGTTCAAAATTGGCAGAGGAGTACAAGGCTGTACGTTGTCACCCTGCTTATTTAACTTCTATGCAAAGTACATCATGTGAAATGCTGGACTAGATGAATCAAAAGCTGGAATCAAGATTGTCAGGAGAAATAACAACACCCACAGACATGCAGACGATACCACTCTAATGGTAGAAAGTGAAGAGGACTGAAAGAGCCTTTGGGTGAGGGTTAAAGAGGAGAGTGAAAAGCTGGCTGGAAACTCAACAGTCAAAAAACTAAGATCACGGCGGCCAGTCCCATCACTTTATGGCAACTAGAAGGGGGAAAAGTTGAAACAGTGACAGATTTTATTTTCTTGGGCTCCAACAGTCACTGCAGCCATGACATTAAAAGACACTTGCTCTTTGGAAGAAATGCTATAACAAACCAAGGTGAAGTTGCTCAGGCGTGTCCAACTCTCTGCGACCCCGTGGACTGTCGCCTACCAGGCTTCTCCATCCATGGGATTCTCCAGGCAAGAATACTGGAGTGATTTACCATTTCCTTCTCCAGGGGATCTTCCCGACCCAGGGATCGAACCCGGGTCTCCCACATTGGACGCAGACGCTTAAACCTCTGAGCCACCAGGGAAGCCCTTATACAAACCAAGACAGTATATTAAAAAGCAGAGATACTACTTTGCCAACAAAGGTCCATATAAGTCAAAGCAATGGTTTTTCCATTATATGTAGTAGTAATGTAGAGATGTGAGAGTTGGACCATAAAGAAGGCTGAGTGACAAAGAACTGATGCTTTCCAATTGTGATGCTGGAAAAGACTCTTGAGAGTCCCTTGGACTGCAAGGAGATCAAACCAGTCCATCCTAAAGGAAACCAACCCTGAATATTCATTGGAAGGACTGATGCTAAAGCTGAAGCTCCAGCACTTTGGCCACCTAATGCAAAGAGATGACTCACTGGAAAAGACCTTGATCCTGGGAAAGACTGAAGGCAAAAGGAGAAGAGGGTGGCAGAGGATGAGATGGTTTGATAGCATTACCAACTCTATAGACATGAATTTGAGCTAACTCCAGGATATAGCAGAGGATGAAAGAGTGGAGCTACAGTCCATGGAATCACAAAGAGTTGGACGTGACTTAATGACTGAACGACAACAACAAAAATGGGAAGTAGAATGTAGCGGGGTGCACGGGGCTGAATGTTGGCCTCTAAAATATGTCCATGTCCTAATTCCTGGAACCTCTGAATATCACCTTATCCTTCAGAAAAAAGAAATGTGATTAAATAAAGGATGTAGGGAGAGAAGCTTATCCTGGATTACCTGGGTACCTGGGTGGACCCTAAATGCAGTCCTTATAAGATGGACATAAGGATCCTTACAGGAAGGAGGAAAGGAAGTTGAGAGACAGCAGGAGATGTAGTGTGACCCTGGGACGCAGAGCCTAGACGGATGCAGCCACAGGCAAGGAACATCTGGAGCCACCAGAAGCAGGAAGAGGCAAGGACCAGACTTTGAAGTGAGCACAGCTCTCTTGATACTTTGAGTTTAGACTTCTGCCCTCCATACTGGAAGAAAACAGTCATTAAGATCAGGAATAAGATAAGGGTGCCTACTCAGTTATTTTTAGTCAATGTAGTATTTGAAGACCTAGACAGAGCAACTGGGCAAGAAAAGAAATAAACAGCATCCAAATTGGAAAGGAAGAAGTAACACTGTTGCTATTTGCAGATGACATGACATTGTATATGCTTAAAACCCTAAAGTCCCCATCAAGAAACTGTTACAACTAATAAACATTTTGATAAAGTTGCAGGATACAAAATCACTAGAAAAAAATCTATCACATTTCTATAAAATAGTAATAGATTATCATAAAGAGAAATTAGGAAACAATTCCATTGACAATTTCATCAAAATTGAACCGGGATCTCCTGCATTGCACGCAGATTCTTTACCAACTAAGCTATCAGGGAAACCCATAAAATACCTACAAATAAACTTAATCAAGAAAGTGAAAAACCCGTATATTGAAAACTATAAGACGTTAATGAAAACAATTGAAGCATACACAAATAAATGGAAAGATACATCATGCTTATGGATTAGAAGAATTAACATTGCTAAAATGTCAAGGCAATCTACAGAATCAATGCCATTTCCTATCAAAATTCCAGTGGCATTTTTCACAGAAATAGAACAAGCAACCCTAAAATTTGTATAGAACTATAAAAGACCACAAATAGCCAAAGCAAGCTTGAGGAATAAAGGCAAAGCTGGAAGCATCACACCCCTGATTTCAAATTATATTACAAAGCCATAGTGACTAAAATGATATGGCACTGGCATGAAAACAGATTGCTAGATCAAAGGAACAGAATAAAGGGCCCAGAAATAAACCCAGGCATATATGATATGGTCAGTTAATTGGCAACAGTGGAGTCAAAGATATACAACGTGGAAAGAACAGTCTTTTCAAAAAATGGTGTTGGGAAAAGCTGAGCAACCATATGCAAAAGAAGAAAATGGACCACTATCTTACACCATTCAAATAAATTAACTCAAAATGGATTAAACACTTGAATGTAAGACCTGAAAACATGAAATTCCTAGAAGAAAACATAGGTGGTAAGCTCCTTGACATAAGGCTTGGTGAGGATTTTTTAAGTCGGACACGAAAGACAAAAGCAAGAAAAGCAAAACCAACGGGGTGACAGCAAACGGAGAAGCTCCTGCACAGCAAAGGCCGCCGCCGGGGACAGACGAGGCCGCCGCCGGGTAGAGACGGAGGAGAGAACATAACAAAGGCCGCCGCCGGGGAGAGACGAGGCAGCCGCCGGAGGAGAGAAAATGACTGCAAGTCATCTGTCTGGTAAGGCACTAATATCCAAAATAAATAAAGAACTCATGCAATCAATAGCAAAATGGCCCAGAGAGCAAAACATCTGAACACATGTTTTTCCACAAAAGATACACAGAGGGCCAACAGATACATGAAAAGGTGTTCAACGTAAGTAGTTATCAGGGAAATGCAAATCAAAACCACAATGAGGTATCATCTCAAACTTGTTAGAATAACTAGTAGCTAAAAGACTCGAACTAACAAGCCTTGGTGAGGAGGGAGGGAAAAGGGAACACTTGTGCACTGTTGGCGGGAATGTAAATTGGGGTAGCTACTGTAGAAGCAGTATAGAGGCTCTTCAAAAAAATCAAGAATGGAGCTATCATATGATCCAGAAATTCCACATCTGAGTATTCATCCAAAGAAAATAAAAACAATAGCTCAAAAAGATATATACACCCCATATTGCTTCCAACCTTATTTACAATAGGAAAGATATGGAAACAACTTAAAGTGTTATGGATGGAGAAATGGATAAAGTAATTGTAGTTTATATACAAACCCAGTGGAATGCCATTCAGCCATGAAAATAAATGAAACCTTGCCATTTGTGACGACATGGAAGGACCTCGAGGACATCAGCCTGAGTGAAACGGTTAAAGACAAATACCAGATGATCTCTTTTATCCGTGGAACCTAAAAATAAATACATATTTTTTTAACAAGCAAAGCTCATAAACCCAGAGAACAGATTGGTGGCTGCCAAATGGACAAGAGGGAAGGTGGATAAACTGTTTTTGTTTTTCTTTAGCTTAAATAAATCAGACTTTTTAAATGTCGAAAGCTAACATACTTAAGTGGGGAGATATGTATGACCTAACATAGAGTCTTGAATACACTTAAGAAAGCAAGTCCAATTAGTACGATTTTATTCATTGTTAAGGGCTTCTCAGGTGATGCTAGTGGTAAAGAATCTGCCTGCCAATGCAAGAGACATAAGGGATGCAGGTTCAATTCCTGGGTCGGGAAGATCCCTGGAGGAGAGCATGGCAACCTACTCCGGTGTTCTTGCATGGGAAATTCCATGGACAGAGGAGCCTGACAGGCTATAGTCCATAGGGCTGCAAAGAGTCACACACGACTGAAGCAAAAAATTCTGCATTTATTGTTAAACATCCAATTAGAAGGTGTGTATGTGTGTGTGGGCTCAGTCATATCCAACTCTTTATTACCCCATGGACTGCAGCCTGCTAGGTTCCTCTGTCCATGGAATTTTCCAGGGAAGAATTTTGGAGTGGTTGGAAATATAATCATATATGTGTGTATATATACATACATATATATATATTCATATATATGTTTTATATGGCCTCCTTGGTGGCTCAGCTGGTAAGGAATCTGCCTGCAATGCAAGACTCAGGTTCAATCCCTAGGTCAGGAAGATCCCCTGAAGAAGGGAACAGCCAGCTACCCACTCTGGTACTCTTGCCTGAAGAATTCCATGGAGAGAGGAGCCTGGTGGGCTACAGTCCATGGGGTGGCAAAGTCAGACACGACTGAGCGTCTAACACACACACACACACACACACACATATATATAGATGTATATGTGTGTACATAAACATGTATATACACATATAAATATACACACACACATATGTTTACAATGTAACTGGAATAGGAAAAATGTCTGCAGAAACATACACCCAACTGTCAAGTTTGTGGAGTGAAATTAAGCAGCATGTCAGAGGAGGGGTGAAATAATGTAAAATTTCCAAGATTTTTCCCTATTTTAATACTTCTTAAACGCTTTATGAAAAGGCATTCCTTTGTTATTTTGTAATTAAAAATGAAAAGATAAAACTAAAGATGGATTAAGAAATACAAGTTAAGGAAGGAGAGATACACTTTGTAGCAACTCTGATTTGAGCCTCCCGCTGGGACGCAGCCCCTTGATAAGACCATCTCTGAGGTCATCAGCTGCTGTTTCTCAAGCACTAATTCCAATCTAAGCAAAACAGGTATGGTATCAGTTAATTCCCATTACAGAACATTATAAAAATAGCCCATGATTCTCAACTTATATACAAGGAGATGGAGTTTTAGAAAAATAAATTATCCAGAATCTCACTTTCACAGGCCAAGTGTTAAAATCCAGGTCGTTGGGTTTTAATGAGCCCTTTGCTTGTGCTGTGCTGTGTGACTGCCCAGAAAAGTATCCACTTCGGGTGACGTGTATGGAAGGTTGACTTCACTTCAGAAAATCTCTTGTCATTATCTTCAAAAACGTGGACAGGGATCCATATGTACCAATACTACTGAAACACGAACACTAAGAAAATGCAATCTCAAGGAAAGAAATAAAAATAGGTTAAAAACTTATACTTTGCTAGAAAGCATAAATGTATTCCAACATTCAAGAAGTGAAACTCAAAACTGCTGCAACTTATATTTTACCATAGATCTATTATCCTGAGAGTATTTTTGTATAGCAACCATGAAATTAAAACACGCTTACTCCTTGGAAGGAAAGTTATGACCAACCTAGATAGCATATTCAAAAGCAGAGACATTACTTTGCCAACAAGGGTTCGTCTAGTCAAGGCTATGGTTTTTCCTGTGGTCATGTATGGATGTGAGAGTTGGACTGTGAAGAAGGCTGAGCGCCGAAGAATTGATGCTTTTGAACTGTGGTGTTGGAGAAGACTCTTGAGAGTCCCTTGGACTGCAAGGAGATCCAAGCAGTCCATTCTGAAGGAGATCAGTCCTGGGATTTCTTTGGCAGGACTGATGCTAAAGCTGAAACTCCAATACTTTGGCCAGCTCATGCGAAAAGTTGATTCATTGGAAAAGACTCTGATGCTGGGAGGGATTGGGGGCAGGAGGAGAAGGGGACGACAGAGGATGAGATGGCTGGATGGCATCACTGACTCGATGGACGTGAGTCTGAGTGAACTCCGGGAGTTGGTGATGGACAGGGAGGCCTGGCGTGCTGCAATTCATGGGGTCGCAAAGAGTCGGACACGACTGATCGACTGATCTGATCTGATCTGATCTGATTAAAATAATACATAAAAATATATAATATATTTCAAAAAGGTTGTTTACTATTCTTTTTTATTTATTATTGTCATAGATAAAAAAGCAGCAAATACATTGAGAAATAGTTTCTTTTAAGAGCCTAGAAACATATAGTAATACTGTCAAAAATCCAGAAACAATAAGAAATGAAACCAGAATAGTAAAATAAAATTTAGTAAGAGTTTATTGTGCATATAAGGTCACAAACTGGGAGCTTTTAAACTCAAACACACAGGAAGGTCAAGGGAAAAACTCACTGGATGCTGATAATGTGAGGAAGAAAAAGTTGTTTAACCCTTAATGACTGGTTATTATAATTCGGTTTTCAGAGAGCAGGGAATGGCTTAAAAGTAATTAACATATCCCACTTTAGGAAAATGACATTTTAATGATTATTAGAGATATATTCTGAGAAAATATTTTCTTTTATTTATAAAATAAGATAGATTTAGCTTTGTTTATATGGCGTAAATGATTTTGTCTGCTCAAGGAATTCTTAAACCTGATCTCCATTTTGCATTTAATTTTAATAATACAATTCAGTTCAGTCACTCAGTCGTGTCCAACTCTTTGCGACCCCATGAACTGCAGCATGCAGGCCTCCCTGTCCATCACCGACTCCCAGAGTTCACTGAGACTCACGTCCATCGAGTCAGTGATGCCATCCAGCCATCTCATCCTCTGTCGTCCCCTTCTCCTCCTGCCCCCAATCCCTCCCAGCATCAGAGTCTTTTCCAATGAGTCAACTCTTCGCATGAGGTGGCCAAAGTATTGGAGTTTCAGCTTTAGCATCAGTCCTTCCAAAGAACACACAGGACTTATCTCCTTTAGAATGGACTGGTTGGATCTCCTTGCAGTCCAAGGGACTCTCAAGAGTCTTCTCCAACACCACAGTTCAAAAGCATCAATTCTTCAGGGCTCAGCTTTCTTCACAGTCGTACATGACTCTCACATCCATACATGACCACAGGAAAAACCATAGCCTTGACTAGACGGACCTTTGTTGGCAAAGTAATGTCTCTGCTTTTGAATATGCTATCTAGGTTGGTCATAACTTTCCTTCTAAGGAGTAAGCATCTTTTAATTTCATGGCTACAATCACCATCTGCAGTGATTGGTACCAGAAATCTCAAAATTATTTTTTCTTTTACTTGATAATTATCCATAGTAAATTAGTATATTCTTTACAAAACTCTTGGCAATAGTCACAATTAATGGATAATCTGTCTTTAAATTATTTTTAAAATATAGGCCACATTTGGGAGTATCAGTTGGTTTTTTTTTTTTTATGCCTGTGTGAATCTCAGTAATAAACTGTTTCCTTCCTCTTTCCATTTCTTCTATTTTAAGTCCTAAACCCACAGGAGATAAATGAGTTTTAAGACTTAGGTAATTATCTCCTTTTCTGCGATCCAGTGGATGTTGGCAATTTGATCTCTGGTCCTCTGCCTTTTCTAAATCTAGCTAAAACATCTGGAAGTTCACAGTTCACATACTGTTGAAGCTCGACTTGGAGAATTTTGAGCATTGCTTTACTAGCATGTGAGATGAGTACAATTGTGTGGTACTTTGAACATTCTGTGGCATTGTCTTTCTTTGGGATTGGAATGAAAACTGATCTTTTCCAGTCCTGTGACCACTGCTGAGTTTTCCAAATTTGCTGGCATATTGAGTGCAGCACTTTCAGCATCATCTTTTTAGGATTTGAAATAGCTCAGCTGGAATTCCATCACCTCCACTAGCTTTGTTCATAATGATGCTTCCTAAGGCCCACTTGACTTCACATTCCAGGATATCTGGCTCTAGGTGAGTGATCACACCATCGTGATTATACGGGTCATGAAGATCTTTTTTGTGTAGTTCTGTGTATTCTTGACACCTCTTCTTAATATCTTCTGCTTCTGTTAGGTCCATACCATACCAAAGCCTTTGACTGTGTGGATCACAACAAACTTTGGAAAATTCTTCAAGAGATGGGAATACCAGACCACCTGATCTGCCTCCTGAGAAATGTGTATGCAGGTTAAGAAGCAACAGTTAGAACTGGACATGGAACAGACTGGTTCCAAATCAGGAAAGGAGTACGTCAAGGCTGTGTATTGTCACCCTGCTTATTTAACTTATACCCAGAGTACACCATGGGAAATGCCGGGAAGGATGAAGCACAAGCTAGAATCAAGATTGCCAGGAGAAATATCAATAACCTCAGATATGCAGATGACACCACCCTTATGGCAGCAAGCGAAGAAGAACTAAAGAACCTCTTGATGAAAGTGAAAGAAGAGAGTGAAAAAGTTGGCTTAAAGCTCAACATTCAGAAAACTAAGATCATGGCATCCAGCCCCATCACTTCATGGCAAATAGATGGGGAAACAATGGAAACAGTCACAGACTTTATTTTCTTGGTGTCCAAAATCACTGCAGATGGTGACTTGCAGCCATGAAATTAAAAGACGCTTGCTCGTTGGAAGAAAAGTTATGACCAACTTTAGACAGCACGTTAAAAAGCAGAGACATTACTTTGCTGACAAAGGTCTGTGTAGTCAAAGCTATGGTTTTTCCAGTAATCATGTATGGATGTGAAAGTTGGACTATAAAGAAAGCTGAGCCTCAAAGAATTAATGCTTTTGAACAGTGGTGTTAGAGAAGACTCTTGAGAGTCTCTTGGACTGGAAGGAGATCCAACCATTCCATCCAAAAGGAAATCAGTCCTGAATATTCACTGGAAGGACTGATACTAAAGCTGAAACTCCAATATTTTGACCACCTGATGCGCAGAACTGACTCATTGGAAAAGACGCTGATGCTTGGAAAGATTGAAGGCAGGAGGAGAAGGGGATGACAGAGGATGAGATGGTTGGATGGCATCACCGACTCAATGGACATGAGTTTGAGTAAGCTCTGGGAGTTGGTGATGGACAGGAAGGCCTGGCGTGCTATAGTCCATGGGGTCGCAAAGAGTCGGACATGACTGAGCTACTGGACTGAACTGAACTGAGGTCAGAGTTCCCAATCATCTTGAGTTTTTAGGACATGGTTCTTTAATACCAGAATTCTGTATGATGAGAACATTAGCAAACACAGGATAGAAAATTCGGGTAAAACTCCCTGATCATCTGTCAAAGTGCAGACAACATAACACACATGCTTAATTTCTCCTACTGCTAAGTCACTTCAGTCATGTCCGACTCTGTGCAACCCCAGAGACGGCAGCCCACCAGGCTTCCCCGTCCCTGGGATTCTCCAGGCAAGAACACTGGAGTGGGTTGCCATTTCCTTCTCCAGTGCGTGAAAGTGAAAAGTGAAAGTGAAATTGCTCAGTTGTGTCCTCCTCTTCGTGACCTCATGGACTACAGCCCACTAGGCTCCTCCATCCATGGGATTTTCCAGGCAAGAGTATTGGAGTGGGGTGCCATTGCCTTCTCCATAATTTCTCCTAAATCCCTTTTATAACTCAGGGAATGTGCACACGAGGCCAATTATCTCTGTCTGATTTATTTGGCCCATGCTTTACTGAGTGGTAAGCACAAGGCATTAGGGGATATTGGAGTTATTAAAAATGTAAAAAAATAGGAAATCAATAATTACAAATTTCAAAATGCAACTAAAGAATGAGGTGTAACATAGTATGTTTAAAAGGTCACAACTGTAATTTCCCAGATGCACCCACGTTTCATTTTATTACCAAAAATAGAATAAAGTAAAAAGGATTATATTTAAGGCTTGATTTATTACAGCAGTGGTGACTAAGTGTCTGCCAAAAGTTTAGAACGCACCGAAAATATGGCAGACTTAAATTTTCAGCATAATTAGATCCTTTTGGATCTCTCAGAAATAGCTTACACAAGAAGCACTTAGTTTTTTTGGAAGGCCAGGGACTAAAAACATGTATTAGTAATTAAGAGTTACTGGCAGAAGAAAGAGATGGGGTGTGTAGAGGAAGCATTTGTGGCTTCGTATTTTACACCAAGCCAGGAAAGAAAACCCTCTCTTTTAACCTCAAATACAAGTTTGCTTTTTAATTAACATAAATGATGTTATCTAAATTAGCTTCATATTAACACGCACAAACTCTGCAAAATTCCCAGGAACCTGATGACCTTCACCATGACTTGAAGTGCTTTTTTGCCTCATTCAGAGAACTGGGATCTTCCACAGTACACTAATAGCCTAAGCAGATTTCTCAGTAGAGAGCACATTTCCAGGAAACAGTCAAACTTGGGTACATGTTCCTGGAGTGGATATATATATTTATATACTCAATGAGTTTCAGAAACGCCAGGTTTCAGGCAGCAAAAGATATCTACTTTGTATTCAGAGAAAGGGAAGGATGTTTAAAAGAAAATCGATTTAGGAACTAATGTGATGCAAAATGTTATCGTGTGCAGACTTTGTTATAATCCAGGTCCCCACTTTATGGTGTGGGAACCATGGTCTGTATGTCTATAGACAGAGAGTCTATAAGATTGTGTAAGATCACTGTCTTACAGATTCAATGTCAGGACTTAATTAAAGAAGGGTGAACGTTAAAGGTTGAGAAGTTTAAATTCCCTGAAAATAGAAATGCTTTTTTACTGCTTCTCTGAACCCATGAAGAGTTTCACATAAGAACGTTTAACATTTTAAGAAAACTTACACATTGCATGTGTGCCTGTGTGCTCAGTCATGTCTCAGTGACTCCAGGGACTGTAGCCCACCAGGTTCCTCTGTCCATGGGATTTTCCAGGCAAGAATACTGGAGTGGGTTGCCATTTCTTACTCCAGGGGATCTTCCCAACCCAGGGATCGAACCTGTGTCTCCTACATTGGCAGGTGGATTCTTTACCACTAGAGCCACCTGGGAAGCCCAACTTATGCATTACTTGTTTTCTTGAAAGCTTCTAGATGCTAAGTTAACACCACCCCATTCATTTTAAGAATACTGTATATTAACGCATATGTGTGGCATCTGAAAAAAATTGGTATAGACGATCTTATTTGCAAAGCAGAAGTTGAGAGGCAGATGTGGAGAACGAACAATAAGCAAATGGACACCAAGGTGGGGGGGGGAGTGGTGAGTGGGATGAATTGGGAGACTGGGACTGACATATATATACATATATACGCTATTGATAGTATGAATCAAATAGACAACTAATGAGAACCTGCTGTACAGCCAGGGAGCTCTCCTCAGCGCTCTGTGGTGACCTAAATGGGACGGAAATCCAAAACAGAGGGAGTACATGTGTATGTATAGCTGATTTACTTGGCTGTACGAGCAGAAACCACACATCACTGTAAAGCAATTATACTCTAATAATTTTTTTAAAGAGCATTTAGAAAAATATTAGACCAAGAGCAGCATATGGTTAAGTCGAAATTGTGGAGCAAAGCAAAGAACCCGATCAGTCTTAGCAAAGTGCTATGTCACCCCCAGGGGCATCGTCTTCACGAAGTTGTTCAAGGGAGCTGGAACCCTGGTGAGAAAATTGTTTGCAAGGCAACAGGAAGCGAAACGTGAAGGAGACCGCAAGGCAAATGCGTTGGCTTCTGGAGTCTTGTCAACATCCAAGAAAACCTATTCACTGGGTAAAGGCTGTGTCAAGATGTGCTGCCTGCAGTAGAAAGTGCCAACTCCCTGGCACGTGACGCTCAAGGCAGTTCAGAACCATCTCCCAAAGCTAACTGCAGAGTCTCAGTTCCCGCCTCCTCTCTGTAGAGGCACCGACTACCCAGTGCGGGTGTGGTGGGTACACAGGTCAGTTCGTACACCTGTGAGCCTGGCCCCAAGCTCCAGCTCTTCCTGAAACATCCTCTGGTGTTCCCGACAACTGCTCGTCACCCTTCCAGGCCCGGATCAAACTTCACCACCTTGATGGCACATCCCCTGAGATTTAGGCAACGCGAGTCACTTAGTTCTTTGTGCGTGATGTACTGTTCACTCTGCTTATATCTCCTCCTGACCTCTCACCAGACAGTGCAGAGGGCAAGGAAATTATAGTACTCATCTGTGAATGCTCCAAATTTAGCATAGTATTTATCAAAGTGCTCTTTAGGGTATCATTAGGTTATATATTAAAAAAAAACTCAAAATATGCTTGAAAAAATACTCCATTAAGCAAAATTAAACAGGTTTATTTCCTACAGGACTTCTCAGAATTCCCAGTATGCTAATTTACACTAGTTTATATCTGATATTGCTAGGGAGCACGGGTGCACACTCGGCTTGCTGTCGTGTCCGGCTCTGTGCGGCCCCGTGGACTGTAGCCTACTGGGCTCCTCCGTCCATGGGATTTCCCAGACAAGCATAATTAACTGGGTTGCCACTTCCTCTGCAAGGTGGTTTTCCTGATCCAGGGATCGAACCCCCATCCCCTGAATTGGCAGGCGGATTCTCTACCACTGTGCCTCCTGGGAAGAGGAGGTTGTCACCACCTATCTATGATTTCTATTAATAAAAATACATGTAAGTAGGAAGATAGAATATTAATGATTACTCTTAGCATAATATCCTGGATTTTAGTCCTTGGGTTACAGAATCCTGTTTAGAAGAAATCTTCCCTATAGAATATACTTTGCCAGTTGCCTTCTTAAGCATATATTAGATACTTTGAAAAGGTTTGTTAAATAAATAAGGAAATGGTTATTTTTTATACTGTAAACTATTTACTTTATCATAGAGTTTGGATTTCTCTGTGGAAATCCTGCTCAGTGGTTGACCTACTCACTTGGAAAATGACTATTTCTGCGTTTCCTGGGCAATGGAGTTTATGGCAAGTCATACAACTTGTCTGCGTCTCTATTTTCCCAGGTTTGGAGCAGGTAATAATCACCTCCATGGCCCCTGAGCATAGTTTTGAAGTGCTCTATCCTGTTGAAGTGCAACTTGCAGTGAAGACATGTGATTATTGACTGAAGCCATTATATAAAAAAAAAATAATAACCGCTTGCTCTGGTCTGGATAAAAAGACCTGGTCTGTGTCATTTTGCCTGAGATATAATCACTATTTTTGGCCATTGTGAATAAGCCTTTCATTTTGGTTTAGTGGGAGTTCTTACTGTGAGCAAACCATTTCCTTAAAAAAAATTAATAAATAAATAGTAAGTCTCCTTACCCTAAACTGTCTACCATAACTAATTCTTTCAAAGTCACTGGGAAAAAAATAGACATATTTTCTGACTTTGGTGTCTGGCTCAAGATCTTTCTAAGTTCCCTGAATATATTTAATTAAAACCCTCATATAAAAATCACATGAAACAGATTTTTGAAGCCCTATAATCTAGGCTATTTGTAAGAGCCATCACCTTACTATAGACAGACTTGGTGGAAAAATCCTCTTAACCAACTGCCAACGAAGTGTCGCTTAGAAGCGTGTTGGGTTCAGTTTCTCCAGGCCTGGTTTTTCATTGCTTCTTATTTCACTGTGGGTATTTCTTAGGCTTTTAAGCTAGCCATTAACCCCATAATTAAAAGATCTTACGAATAAAGAAAAACAAACCATTTTATTGCATACTTTTCTATTTTTCACTCTACTACAAATTAAATGCACATTTCTTTCTGTTGTTAGTAAAAAATAAATAAATAAATAATAGTTTAGTTAGTTCTTCAGCGCATATTTCTAAGTAGATTGATTAGACCAGGTAGGGCCATTTCACACTAAGGGGGCTTGTTGGCAAGAATATCTGGTCCTGAGATATTTCAATTCCCCACCTGGAGGCTGAACTTCTAAACTGTTTATCTGCTGTCTTTGTTCTTTGTATTTCCTGGCAAGTGGTATCCATGGAGAATAATTACTGCAGTAAAACAATCAAATTCCATTGTAGTTGGTCAACTTTAAGGGAGGGCATGTGAAAAACCAACATAATTTCATTCATACTTGCTAAATGAAAATTATTAAGTTTGGATTCCATGACTCATCTGGTATTAACATTTACTGCAAACCTGCTGTGTGCCAGGCAGTGATCTAGGCACTAAAGACACAGCAATGAACTGAACTGACAATCTCTTCCCTGATCACACTTGCTCTTGCTCTGCAGCTCAGCAAAATATGCTTTTTCTTCTGTTTCTCTTGCTCTGGAATGAGAAAACTGATCATGTTAAGCTCCACAAAACTGAGCAGAGACTCAGGTTATAATTTATGGGGGAAAATGAAGTGATTTCACTCCAATTACAGTGGCTTGAAGTTCATTGGTACACAAAGTTAGCTCATCTACCTGACCATGCTCACTGAGTTAAACAGACTTTACACTAGTTTCCCAGCCACCCAGGCAGTTCTTCAGTAAAAGATGACCCTGTGCGACATTTTCACTCAACACTGTTTCTGATCCTTGCTCTGGTTACTCACGTATAAATATACACAATGTGTAAATCCCAATCTTCCAGTTTACTGACTTATGTATACTGCTGCACATCAAATAAAAACTAATAAGAACCTACTGCACAGCACAGGGAACTCTACTCAGTATTCTTCAATGGCTGTATAGGAAAAGAATCTAAAAAAGAATGGATATGTCCGTGCACATATGGATATGGATATACACACAGTCACTCTTTTATACATATGTGTATATATACACATATACATCCATTCTTTTTAGATTCTTTTCCCATGTAGCCATTGCAGAGAATAGATAGATAGATAGGTAATGGATTCACTTTGCTATACACCTGAAACTAACACAACATTGTAAATCGACTACACCCCCCCCCCAACATTTTTATTTAAATACACAGGAGACTGGGGATTCGTAGAGTGTAATTTTGCCTCAAATAATTCCTCTAGAATTAGTCTGAACCTTGCTCCCTCATGATACATGCTGTATTAAGGGAGACCTTAAAATCTCATAGACCGATACTATGCAAAAACAGATATCTAATGAGAAAACCTTCTGTGTAGCACAGGGAACTCAGCTTAATGCTCTGTAATGACTTGAGTTGGAAGGAAGTCCAAAAGGGAGGGGATATATGTATATTAATGGCCGATTCATTCTGCTGAACAGTAGAAACTAACACAACATTCTAAGGCAAATGTTCTCCAGGAAAATACAACTTTAAAAGCCTCTGTATTTAGATCCAGCATCTCAGAGCCGCAGGTCTTGTCTCCTTTCTCAGTTCTTTGTCCACATGCCCAAGCTGCATGCTCTTTATTCCCAAGAGTCCTTCATCGACGGGGAGAACACTCAGCAGATATCCACGGCAGACTATCATTATGACAAACCACTAAATCACTTACGTTTGTAAAACTAGTGGTTTAAATGTATTTTTTTTGTTTTTAAAAAAGTGAAAGTTTAATTCCACAGAAAGATAAAAAAGTTTCTTTTCCCCACCTCTGACAGCACTGGCTTCAATCCACTAAATAAGCTGTTCAGTTATTTAGAAATACATCTTCAGATGGATCTGAAGCCTCCGCTTTTCCCCTCTCCTTTAGTAACCTCTCTCTGTTCCTCCATGCTCTTCACCTGCTCAACTGGAAGGTCTAATTTGCCTTCTTTCGAAGTCTATTTCCCTATACTCCTCTCCTGCCCCAGAGAGTTGTCTAAGCAATTACACCACTTCTCAGCTACTTGACAGTTATAAATAAATGCTTTAATCTATCTGCCTTTGTGTTTGCTAGGAAATGGATCACACTTCCTTCAGAAAGTATAATTAAAGTCTTGTTCTAGTCAAAATAAAATATTACATAAGAGTCAGGGAAAGGAATGAACTTCCACAAGTGGTGGCCAGTAACAGAAGTGTGTGTGTGTGTGTGTGTGTGTGTGAGAATTTTAACACCCTAAGAGTCACTTGAACATTCTATTGGGATTGGCTGGAAAGCCAAATGGGTTTTGGAAGTCTTTAAATGGGCCACTTATTTCACTGATGACACTGCAAGTCATCTAAGGCTCATTACGAAGTAAACAAAAGAAGCTGTGACAGAAGTTCCTGAATTCTGTGTTTTTAAACTTTTTGTTAAAATGTAGTTGATTTACAATGCTGTGTTAGTTTCAACTGTATACATGTATACATGTGCTTAGTCACTCAGTCGTGTCCAACTCTTTGCAACCCCATGGACTGCAGCCCACCAGGCTCCTCTGTCCACGGGAATTCTCCAGGCAAGAGCACTGGAGTGGGTTGCCATGACCTCCTCCAGGGGATCTTTCCAAACCAGGAATCAAACCCAGGTCTCCCATATTGCAGCAGGCAGATTCTTTACTGATTGAGCCACCAGGGAAGCCCATAGCAAAGTGATTCAGACATATATGCACGTGTGTGTGTGTGTATATGTATATATATGTATATGTGTGTGTATATATATATTCTTTTTTAGATTCTTTTCCGTTGTAGGTTATTACAAGATACTGAGTATAGCTCTCTGTGCTATACCTTAGGTCCTTATTGGTTATCTATTTTACATAGAGTAGTGTGTGTATGTTAATCCCAAATGCCTAATTTATCCCTTCCCTTCTTTCCTCTTTAGGAACCATAAGTTTGTTTTCTAAGTCTGCGAGTTTATTTCTGTTTTGTAAATAGGTTCATTTGTATCATTTTTTTTATTCCGTGTGTAAGTGGTATCATGTGACATTGTCTTCAACTTACTTCACTTAGAATGAGAATTTCTAGGTCCATCCATGGTGCTGCAGATGGCATTATTTCATTCCTTTTATGGCTGAGTAGTAACCTTAACTTGTGTTTCATGATTATGCTTCGGAATCCTCACTCACATCTTGTAGATGATTGAGTCTGATATTCGTTTGTCTCCACCAGCAAATCACCCAAAGAGGGGTCGTTAGGAGCTCAGGTTCTTGCATGCCCTGAGTACTCAGCTCATAGGCACATAGCTTTCCTTGTCACAGAAAGGATCAAATATTTTTATTTATTTTTAGGCTTTCTATTTTATATTGGGGTATTCCCTGGTGGCTCAGCTGGTTAATAATCTGCCTACAATGTGGGAGACCTGGGTTCGATCCCTGGATTGGGAAGACCCCTTGAAGAAAGGAAAGGCTACCCATTCCAGTATTCTGGCCTGGAGAATTCCATGGACTGTGGAGTCTGTGGGGTTGCAAAGAGTCAGAACGACCGAGCGACTTTCACTGTAGCAGATTAACAATGTTATGATAGTTTCAGGTGGGCCGCAGAGCAACTCAGTCATACATTTACATGTATCCCTTCCCCCTCAAATGACACTCCCATCCAGGCTGCCACACAACACTGAGCAGAGTTCCCTGCACTTTCACTAGGTCTGTTGGTGACCCATTTTAAATAAAGTAGTCTGTACATGTCCATCCCAAGCTGCCTAACTATCCCTTCCCCCATCCTTTCCTCCTGGCAACCCTGAGTTCATTCTCTAAGTGTGAGATCAAATATACTCTAAATAACAGTAAATCAACTTGGGAACATAGGCCTTGTAAGAATAGCACCCCTCCATGATCTTTATTTTTTAAAATAAAAAGCCTTGCATTAACTTGTTATCTGTTTATTAGGGTCAAATATATCCTGATTCCAGCTTCATACCTGGACAGTGGATTGACTTCTATTGATTGTGTTTTTACGAACTCAAAGATTAAAATCTCATTGTACCAACAATGAGGCAAGGATATAAACAGGTGAAAAATTCACTAAATGAACAGCAACAAAAATAGCACTAAAGATCTAGAACATTCACCGTGTCCAGATATGGGTAAGATCAACATAGAGGCAGACAGAGAGAGAGTAAGATGGAGAGAGAGAGTGAAAAGGAGATAAATCATTGGAATAAACCGATCAGAACATTTTAAGAATTTAAAGGTGCAGATAAAATTTTGGTAGGTAAAGAGGGACGGCTAAAAAGGTGAACTGAGGCCCAAATCTGGAGGCTCTTCAATATGAGGTTTAAGAGCTTTGGATTTTATTCGATAAACTAGGAGACATTAAATGAGTCTAAGTAGGACTGCAATTATCAAAGTGATATAGTAGGAATGTTAGTTTGGTGACCATGTGGAGGATTGCTGAAAATGAGAGAAACAGGAAATTTAAGGCGGAGTGGAAGTGCCAGCCCAAGAGTAGCAAGTGATGGACGCACAGCTCCCTAAGGCGAGAACGGGGGAAAGATACAGGCTTGCGAGTCTCACGGGTCCACCGACTTCTCTGAACATTAATCTTGTAAATGTGAATTACCGTTGCCTTAGATTAGCAAGGACAACCGGCAACATCTGGAGAGCCCTGGGGTTAGTTTCATCTGGGGCCAGTAGAGGCCAACTGGTGGGCAGAGACCAGTGCATAGCACTGCGTCTCCCAGCCCCCAGCAGAGAAGTCTCGGTCCAAAATGTCAGCAGAGCAGAAGTGAAGACACTGCCTTAGAGTGAGATGGTCCGCATTGCTTCCTGTATTTCCTAGCTACATTTGTTTTGTTTTTTTTTCCCCAAGATGCTCATATTTCAATAGAAGCATAAATCATCTTGCTAAATTGGTGGGTAAATATCTCATAATAAATTCTAAAAGGAGGAGAGTGCCTTTAAAACCCTACTTATAGGGCATTACTGGGAGAGATGCAAGAAAACAATTTTTCTAGTCCTCATGCTTACAATGGTCACTATATTAAAATATCTCAATGACACTACATGAGAAAAATGTATAAAAAGATAAATCTTGACTATGTCTGTTCTATGGGAACTGATTCATCCTCTTTTTTTACATAGCAAATCAGACGTCCGTCATATAGCTCCAACCTTGAGGTAACCCAAAAGTCATGACAGACAAGGAGAGGATAATGAGTGGCATTGCAGATTCTCTGGTCCTCCTGAGGCAAAACGATATCCGGACTAAAGGTTTGTTTCTTTTCTCAAGGTCAACCCGCATCATGGATGTCTCTTTTATCCTGTTATCTGCCCCCCAGCCCTCCTATCAAGATTACCCAGATAAAGTACAGAAAAGAAATCAACGAAGATCTGGAGCAGTAAAGGTGATGTTTCTCACATTTCAAGAAGGTGCTGGGTCATTTCCGTCTTCTGAAACCTCAGCTTCATTAATAAAACAAAATAAATAAAATAAAATAGGCAGTATTACCAAAAGAAACTGTGTTTTACTGTAATAATTTATAAAATTACTACTTTTGTCCAAATCATACAAATAATATTGTTCACAGAGATATTAGATTTATAAAACTATCAATTTACAGTCTATATCAGAGAGTATGCTTTTAAACTGTGATGTTGGAGAAACTCTGATGCTAAAACTGAAGCTCCAATACTTTGGCCACCAGATGCAAAGAGCCAACTCATTGGAAAAGACCCTGATGCTGGGAAAGATTGAGGGTAGGAGGAGAAGGGGGAGACAGAGAATAAGATGGTTGCATGGCATCACTGACTCAATGGACATGAGTTTGAGCAAGCTCAGGGAGATGGTGAAGGAAGGGAAGTCTGGTGTGCTATAGTTCATGGAGTCGCAAAGAATTGGACACGACTGAGGAATTAAACTGGAGAAGGCAACGGCACCCCACTCCAGTACTGTTGCCTGGAAAATCCCATGGATGGAGGAGCCTGGTAGGCTGCAGTCCATGGGGTCGCTAAGAGTCAGACACGACTGAGCGACTTCACTTTCACTTTTCACTTCCATGCATTGGAGAAGGAAATGGCAACCCACTCCAGTGTTCTTGCCTGGAGAATCCCAGGGACGGTGGAGCCTGATGGGTTGCCGTCTACGGGGCTGCACAGAGTCGGACACGACTGAAGCGACTTAGCAGCAGCAGCAGAGGAACTGAACACCTACAACAGAGTGTGATATGATAATGAGATGATGGGACCAGGTTTAAACTTGCTCGATAAAAAAAAAAAAAAAGTCTTCTTTCAAACCTGAGTTCATCTCCAGAATGTATCTTGATCATCTCAAGAGAGTATCGAAATATCTACATTTGTTAATTGAGTTAGTTATTAGTGAAAATGGAGACATTCCCTCCCACCTGAACCCTCCTCGGCTCTGAAGGAAGCAGGAAAGATGGAGAAGAGCACTTAGAAAGTGCTCTTTGCACGGGGGCAAAAAGAGACCCTGTGGTCCTCCTCCAGACTCACAGTGTGCGGTGTACACACAAGGCCGTGTTGAAAAGGGTGGCTGTCAAACACCACTGAAGTCGATGCGGATGGTTTGTGTATGGAGGGGGGAACACCCGAAACTGGAAAAAAAAATCAATTTGAAAATTAAAATCACACTTTTATTAACTTAAACATTTTAATTTTCTAAGTTATTGCTTTCATTTTCTTGATTACTATGAACAGTGACTTTAGTACTATTAGAGATGCGTGAGCTTTCACAATTTCACTGTGTTTTTCTAGTTCTGGGAAGACCAACTCCCCACCCTAGGCCTCAAGATATGAGGTCTTTCATCCCGGGACACCCATGGCTGATGGAGGCTTCTCTTCAGAACAGTCTCTCTTAGAAGCCCGGCTTCCCAGTCCTTCAGATGTAATCAGCGCTGATGTAAAAAGCTCTCAGTTCAGTTCAGTCGCTCAGTCGTGTCCGACTCTTTGCGACCCCATGAATCACAGCAAGTCCTCCTGCCCCCAGTCCATCCCAGCATCAGAGTCTTTTCCAATGAGTCAACTCTTCGCATGAGGTGGCCAAAGTACTGGAGTTTCAGCTTCAGCATCATTCAAAGAAATCCCAGGGCTGATCTCCTTCAGAATGGACTGGTTGGATCTCCTTGCAGTCCAAGGGACTCTCAAGAGTCTTCTCCAAAAAGCTCTAGGTCCACCAAAAAGAGCTCCTGGGAAAACCCTCAGAGCCTCTGCTATTGCTCTTGCCCAAGTTTTCAATAACTGATCGATCAATCGATCAACTGATTCATTCATTCACTTCTGAAGCAAGCATTCATCAAGTGCCAAATGTATGTGTCAAGCAATAAACTAATACAGCACACAAAGATAAATAAGTTACAAAAATAACGTATCAAAATATTTTCCTTTTTGAGTGCTGGCCTGAGTTATCACTAGTAATTATCAGGGTCCCAAGTCACCATCTTTGATCTAAGTAATTTATAAACTTCCAATGGACACAGTGAAAACTAGTGAGGTTTTCATAAGGTTTTAAATATATTAAATTTAAAAGATGACTCTTTGTTCTGAGAATATGTCCACTATTTCTCTTTGGGGATATTAAATTTATTTCTTCTTTTAGTAAATAATGATAACCAGAGAGGGTAGTACTTTTTCTTTGATTTCTTTGCTTTTTACAATTACCTATGGCTGATTCGTGTTGAGGTTTGACAGAAAACAACAAAATTCTGTAAAACAATTATCCCTCAAAAAAAGAAAAGAAAAAAAATTTGTTATTGACAAAATAGAAGTTGACACTTTCAGTTGCACAGTTCTTCTTGTTTTTCAATCGTGTGAACCAGGGAATCTCAAAGTATGAGAATCACTGGTTTATACCTGAGGTCAGGCTTTAAGCTTCTGTAAATTCTGGGAAGTTGCCCCTTCGGTCCTGTTGGCACAGTGGACATTTACTATCCCCGGGCACTGCACACCGCATCCAGTCAGCAGGCATAATCACTCCTTTTGATTCTAAGTTTACAGAATGTAAGCACATATTTTTGTCTTTGCAATTTACATCTTATGGGTTTATGTCCAATTCTTGAAGCCAAGGACTATGATTAGAGTATATTTAGCCAACATCTTAATTAGGAAAATGGCTCACGAGATTTATTATGAGGTAAAGTATAATACAGGTTTCCCGGATGGCTCAGCAGTAAAAGAATGCCTGCCAATGCAGGAGACACAAGAGATGCAGGTTTGATCCCTGGGTTGGGAAGATCCCCTGGAGGAGGCAATGGCACCCCACTCCAGTATTCTTGCTGGGACAATCCTGTGGACAGAGGAGCCTGCTGGGCTACAGTCCGTGGGGTTGCAAAGAGTTGGACACAACTGAACAACTAACGCACACAAAGGAATGACCAGCATCCGTGGGTGGACCACGTTCATTTAGAAAAGAACAGAAAGCTCCTCTTCAGCCTCTGAAACCCAGCATGTGGCCGGTTGTACACCTGCCGAGACTGGGGACAGCAGCTTGGAAATTCCACCACTCAGCTGGAGAACCTGCCCACCACACAGGGATCTGGGGTTGATTCCATCTGACATCTCTGTACCTGAGCAGCGAGCGTCAAGGATCACATTTTCGATTGCTAGGGGTTCTGAGCACAGCTTATCTGGTTTTTCACTTAACAAATAAAGCCAACAGGATCCAGAGGGATGAAGGGACTGCCCCAAGGTCACACAGCTAAGAGGAGCAGACAGGAGAGATCTGGAAGACCAACGTGCGGATGTTCTCTACGAGCATAGTTAACAGGACACTCTGCTGAAACAGAAACTAAATGACCACCATCTTGTCTTGCATCACACAGAACACAACATCTTTTAAAGTTTTGATTATGATTTCAATAATTAAAAATTTAAAGCAGTAAAAATGTCAATGAGGATCAAAGACTGTAACACTAAAAAAGATTCATTAAATACATTTGGGAAACTTGAGATTGTAACCTGAAGAGGAAGCATAGGACATGTACTGGACAAGAACAGGAAACCTCTGCCTGGTGACAAATGCCTCTCCTCCATCCTCCAGGGCGACAGCATCAGTGAGGACCCTGGTCGATGGCCGAGACCTCACGTGGCCTCTGAGCCCTTCTTAACGTTGTTCTTCAGGGCTCCACCAAGAAGTGAAGTGATGTGGCATGCAAGATGCAATCTCTCTTTATCCTTGAAGTACCAGCGAGAGAAAATGGGCCAAAGAGACATCCACAGGGGACTGCATGGGCCGTTCGAGGAGAGTGAGGTGACCAGGGTTCCTGCATGCAGCTCCCAGACAGCAGTGTGCGAATGAGCTCGAGGAAGGCGCTGACCCAAAGCTCAGATGAACCCAAAGCTTAGATGAACCTCATTCTTTGTCACCTTCCAAGTCATGGCTCCAAGAATCTCATAAGACAGTTTTGAGAAACGTTTGAATTCCTAGACCATTGCCCCCTTGCCCCTAGGTGAAGACATGGCTTCCTCTTTCCCTCCCATGCTTTGAATGGGGCAGTTTGAAGGATTTGAACATGTGCTGAGTGATCAAGGCGGCTCCTGGAACCACTTACAAATCGATGCACTTGGATAATCTACATCAATCTATTCCTGTGTCCGCACATGCCCAGATGTCTGAACAAGTAAAGGGCTTTTTTTTTTTTTTTAAAGAGCATTTTCACCAGCTTCAAATGTATATACATTATATATTACTGAAACCCTAATAACTTACAAATTGAAGCACTCTGGAAAATTTGAAGAGCTTGAATAATTTTAAATTGCTCTGTACATGGCTCAGAGCTTATATACTTCACCAGTTGGAGAACCCTCTCAATTTCGAAGCATTTCAATAATTCTGAATCAAAGGATGTGCCCCTAGACATAATTTTGTATTTGAATTTTGACTTGTAGTCACCTAAAAAGTTGGCTTAAAGCTCAACATTCAGATAACTAAGATCATGGCATCTGGCCCCATCACTTCATGGGAAATTGATGGGGAAACAGTGGAAACAGTGTCAGACTTTATTTTTCTGGGCTCCAAAATCACTGCAGATGGTGATTGCAGCCATGAAATTAAAAGACGCTTACTCCTTGGAAGGAAAGTTATGACCAACCTAGATAGCATATTCAAAAACAGAGACATTACTTTGCCAACAAAGGTCCGTCTAGTCAAGTCTATACTTTTTCCAGTAGTCATGTATGGATGTGAGAATTAGACTGTGAAAAAAGCTGAGCGCCGAAGAACTGATGCTTTTGAACTGTGGTGTTGGAGAAGACTCCTGAGAGTCCCTTGGACTGCAAGGAGATCCAATCAGTCCATCCTAAAGGAGATCAGTCCTGGGTGTTCTTTGGAAGGACTGATGCTAAAGCTGAAGCTCCAATACTTTGGACACCTCATGTGAAGAGCTGACTCATTGGAAAAGACTCTGATGCTGAGAGGGATTGGGGGCAGGAGGAGAAGGGGACAACAGAAGATGAGATGGCTGGATGGCATCACTGACTCGATGGACATGAGTTTGAATGAACTCCGGGAGTTGGTGATGGACGGGGAGGCCTGGCGTGCTGCGATTCATGGGGTCGCAAAGAATCAGACACAACTGAGTGACTGAACTGACTGACTGACACTGGCCAACTGAGAAACAGAGGCAGCCTTTGTTCTGAGACATTTTTCATCATTCACTTTCATCTTCAAGCTTTAGTTAGGTTTCTCTCTTCTGTTTGTGATTAAATCAACATGGCCAAACTATCTCAGGCTGAAGAGGTATGTTTGCTCCACAAACAACTTAACCTTGACTGTGTCTGCTACACTTGAACTGGAACGTGTCAGTACAACAATGTGCTTTGCTCAGAAAATTAAAGCCATGCTCCACTAAGGCTGACATTTGGCTGCTGCACTAAATATCACAATTGTCGAGATCTGACAGCTGCAATAAAACTTTGCTCTGTTCTTAAGCTGAACTAGTGATGATCATGGCAGATGGGGAAGAGGGGAATTCAGGCACCAAAGAGTTTTTATTTTTAAAGGTACATGATTGAATTTAGGGTCAAAAGAAGCCCCTGAGGTTATGTATCAAGTCTACAGAGTTATACCACATGCCTAAATGAGAGAATAAAAGCTCTGTACATTATAATTTGGGATGCACTGGATTAGCTAAACTCCCCCACCCCCGATTCCTCTAAAAAGGAAAGATGTATAGTAGAAGAGTCTGCCGTTGAGTCTCACAGAGTAACTCCACAGGGATTCTCCCCATGAGCGATAACAGGATATGACCAGGACAATACATCACCCTGCTGCTGCTGCTGCTGCTAAGTCGCTTCAGTCATGTCCAACTCTGTGCGACCCCATAGACGGTGGCCCACCAGGCTCCGCTGTCCCCGGGATTCTCCAGGCCAGAACACTGGAGTGGGTGCCATTTCCTTCTCCAATACATGAAAGTGGAAAGTGAAAATTGAAAGTGGAGTTGCTCAGTCGTGTCTGACTCTTAGTGACCCCATGGACTGCAGCCCACCAGGCTCCTCCATCCATGGGATTTTCCAGGCAAGAGTGCTGGAGTGGGGTGCCATTGCCTTCTCCAATATATCGCCCTACACAGTCATAAATTAAATTTACTGTAACAAACATACAAACAGAGAAAAAGGAACCACGGAGTCACACAATCAAAGCAAGGGTAAAATTGAGGGTGTTGATCACTTCCTCTGAAGCACGAGCACACCTCCATAAAGTGACCAATAGTATTATTATTAGCTGAGTTCACCCAGCCTCCTATGCGCCCAGCAAAAAACTGGCAGTGCTTTCAAGGTTCCACCAACTGTAATTTTTTAATATGTCTTCCAAACGTTTTGTCTCATCAGAAATCAATTTTAATTCAATCTAAGGATTTAAGAGTTTAAGTTTCATGTTCAGTGGCGAGAAAGCCCACACTTGATCTAATTCTGGACTTTTGGGGGGAGGGTTGCTTTCTTCCTATATAGAATTCGTAGACAGCATAGTGGAGTTTTGTTTTTGTTTTCATTTTCCTAAGTAAACATGAGTAAATCAAACCCAGACTGCATTCCCCAAAGTGAGAAGACTGGAAAGTGTCCTTTCCCACCCCAAGTTCTCAGATGAATAGCCATGGGTACGCCTTAGCAGCTGGGACAAGGAGGGAAAAAGATACATGGAAAGTATACCTCTGTTTTTAAATAAAAGTAAAGACTTGATTTTAAGTAGAGGTGAGGGTCAGGCCAGGTCAGACATTCGATTCCCGGGTCAGACCTCTTCAGCCTGTGACCCACCAGGACAGGCATCATGTTCTCACTCTTCTCTGACAAAAGCAGCGAAAACAAAGCATTTTAATACAATCTGAACTAATTAGGCTTCCAAGTTAGAATAAAGGGATGCTTGGGGGAAAAAAAGGCACAGAGCTTTTCTTATTTTATGGCAATTAAAAGTGCCCTGTGATCAAAGAATGGCCTCTGCGGAAAGTGGCGTGAAGCAAATTGTCCTGTTTTCCAAATTTCAGGAAAATCATTTTCCCAAACTAATAGGATTACCCATCACAAAGAATGTTTGAAACTCTGCTGTTTTATATGCCAACAAATCCAACCATGGAAAAAAGGAAACAGAATGAACAGTCTCAAGAAGACGCAAGTGGAAGAGGCTCATGGGGGGCTGTATTTGGCCCATTATTTACAAGTGAAAAATTCCTTTGTTAGCTGTATGTCTTGAGCAGACTTTATGGCAAAACCTGACAGACCGGTCTCTGACCGAACAAAACCCCTCGTATTTGCAGGAATTTGACTGGTGTACACTTAAGAGGTCTTAGTCTCAGGTCCCATTATTCACAGGAAAAGAGTTCTTGTGTATATTATAAATAAAAATCATGCATAATTGATTCCATAATGAACATTCCAGCATTAAATGCATGCCACCTCTTTGTGAAATCTGAGACTTTTCTGCCACAGGATTTCTGTTGTGCCTTTGAGGTATATTTAATACTTTTGAGGTTCAAAAACTGTTTTGTCTCTTTACTCTGAAATTCCTATTATGCTAACTTTAATTTTCTGTAAATGAAGTTAGTCATATTAATCATCCAGTAAAATAATATTGAGCAAATAAACACTTTAGAAAATACTGAAAATAAAAATGTTGAAGGAATAACTTACATCCTATTACCATAGGCAACTTTGTAAATAATGACGCTGTAGATATTTTCAAGAACAGACGGAAAATTTTTAAAGTTTCTTTTTCTGATTTCATTATTTCTTTTCATGTCCAAGCTCTGGGTACATAATTACAATGAACTGTCTATTTTATTTCTCTATTTGCCTGAGCTGAACAATAATTTTAGTCAAACCTCCCCAAACAATAAAATCTCACTAACTATGTGATCATCTCCAACAAACTAGCTGGAGAGGGGCGGGGGGAGCGAGTAGCTATCATGTTCCCTCATCACACGGTTCAGTTAACAATACAGAAAGAATTCACAACTCGATGAGCTGACACAGACTCTGATTTTTCACGCATTTCAGAGTTGTTTGTAAATACACTTGACACAGTAGAATGCAGCCAGTGCTAGTAATGACTCCCCTTTCTGTAAAACGCACACTGGTTCTTATATTTATGTGCTAGGCATAGATAAGGACAGTGTAAGTGACCCTAAGGAGGGAAAACGAAGGCCAAAGGACCATTTGGAAGGCAAAAACACAGGTCTCTGTGATGGAGTGAACACCCACAAGAAATAAATGGAGAAATCAACATTTAATCAAAAAACTTCGGGAAAAGAATATTTTAAAAAGAATGTATAGCTAACTGAATCCCTTTGCTGTATGGCAGACATCAACACAACACTGTAAGTCAACTGCACTCCAATAAAAGAAGTAACAGAAGTGGAAAAAAATATCACGGCTGGAAGGTTGACGTTAAAGCAAAGGACTGAACTACAAGTGTAGCCTGAGGAAGAAGCAGCACCTGTGAAATGTTCCGGATGTGTGTGCACTTCTATCTCACTTCCTTCTCAGGCGGAGAGTCTGAGATGCATTTGAAAACCAAGACACAAGTCTGTGGACAGACAGAAGGGGCTCCGTAAGACCAGCCAGAAAACCAGAGAGCATTTCTTGGATGTTCACAAATCACAGTGGTTACACCACAAGCCCAGAGAAAGAGTTTTTGGAACAGGCAGCATGCAGACCTCGACTTCCCTTTTAGTTGCTGAGCCAAAGAGTTTCCAAGAACAGGTGGGAGAATTAGCACCTTTTTGGAGATTCTGAAACTCCTTGGATTGTCCATGGGACCTAATATTTGTGAGACACAAATTACTCAGCTTATGTATTCCCGCTTTGGGAAATCACATATACATTAGACTCTGGCCTAAGTAAAAAGCAGACATTCTATTACCATGGTACAGATATACTTAGCAGGTCAGGTGGGAACCTCATGCTCTGTTGCAGAGATGACTATAAGTAACATAAAAATTCTTGAGTCTCTTCTTTCTGTATTAAGAGAAAAACCACTTCCAATTTAGATAGCATTGGTTGAGTGGTTTAGTGGAAGTTCACAAGTTAGCCTAGTTACTTTTGACAATCAGATTACCATTCAGTTCAGTTCAGTTGCTCAGTCATGTCCAACTGTTTGCAACCCCATGGACTGCAGCACACCAGGCTTCCTGGTCCATCACCAACTCCCGAGGTTTACTCAAACTCATGTCCATTGAGTCGGTGATGCCATCCAACCATCTCATCCTCTGTCGTCCCCTTCTCCTCCTGACTTCAATCTTTCCCAGCATCAGGATCTTTTCCAATGAGTCAGTTCTTTGCTTTAGGTGGTCAAAGTATTGGAGTTTCAGCTTCAGCATCAGTCCTTCCAATGAATATTCAGAACTGATTTCCTTTAGGATGGATTGGTTGGATCTCCTTGCAGTCCAAGGAACTCTCAAGAGTCTTCTCCAACACCACAGTCCAAAAGCATCAATTCTTTGGCGCTCAGCTTTCTTCACAGTCCAACTCTCACGTCCATACGTGACTACTGGAAAAACCATGGCTTTGACTAGATGGACATTTGCTGGCAAAGTAATGTCTCTGCTTTTCAATACGCTGTCTAGGTTGGTCATAACTTTCCTTTCAAGGATCAAGCGTCCGACTACCACACTCGTTTCATTGTGTCTCACAGTGTCTGTGGATCAGGAACTTGGAAAGAACTTGAAGGTGTGGTTTTGGCTCAGGGCGTCTCATGGGCTTAGTCAGCCAGCAGCTGGAACGACAGCTGGAGGGAAGCTGGGGCTGGAGGAGCATTTCTCTCTGCATGTGGTCTCAGAAACTCTCCAAGTGACCCCTCAGGTTCAACTATTTGAATTTCTTAGCCTGGGAACCTTAGGGCAGTCAGATCGTTTATATGTACATGAAGGTTTAAGGGTCAGTCCTCCAGTAAATAAATGGAAGTTTAAGAACGTGTGACGATATAGCTGCAGAAAGCACAAGCCATCAACAGATGAATGGATAAGGAAGATGTGGTGCTTATGTACAATGGGATATTACTCAGCCATCAAGAGGTGCAAAACTGTGTCATTTGCAGAGATGTGGATAGACCTAGAGACTGTCATACAGAGTGAAATAAGTCAGAAAGAGAAAAACAAATATATATTTGTGCATACATGTGAAACCTAGAAAAATGGCGTAGATGGTCCAATTTACAAAGCAGAAGGAGAGACACAGATGTATAGAATGAACTGCTGGATCATTCAGGGGGAGAGAGGGTGGGATGAATTGGGACATTGGGATTGACGCATGTCCATTATTGATTTTATGTATAACACAGATGACTAACAAGAGCATACTGTAAAGGCCCTCTACTCAGTGCCGTGTGCTCTGTGGTGACCTAAATGGGAAGGAAATCCAAAAAGGAGGGGGTGTGTGTGCAACTGTGACGTTCACTTTGCTGTACAGCAGAAACAGACAACACTGTGAAGCAACTGTCCTCCAGTTTAAAAAACAAAACATATTTCATAAAATAAGCCACAGAAGTCTCCTCGTCGGGAGGAGAGCCAAAGTCAGGTTGGAAGAAAAGTGTGAGCGATAGGAGATGCCATTGCCACCACCTTGGGAAAACACAGTCAGCCCCAGCAGGGGCCCAGCTCTGGACAACCCCTCCAGCTGACATCATCCATGGCACAGTCATCCTGATAGTCAGCATAACTACTCCTGTGTGTGCCAGCAGAAGCAAGTGATTTGCAGCTCACTAAATCTCCAGGAAGGGATACTCACTAGAATCACGCAAGATAGAAAGAATAGTATCTATACAATCAGCAAGTAAAAGTTCACATTTTTTTGAGAATTCACTATACGTCAAACACTACTAAATGGTTTCAATACATTAGCTCATTTAATTCCACATAATAATCTGCAATAAACATACATATAAGGAATTTGAGATGAGAGAAAAGCATTTTGCTCACATTTCTACAGAGCATGACTAAATCTCCCATGGTCTTTCGCAGCTGAGGAGAGAGACTGGACAACTCTAAACTCATCGTCCTAATGCATCTAATCTCAGAAATAGGGACAAATCATAAACTCACTACTATCTGAAGCCTCTGTGATTATAACAATGTCTTTTCTCGAATAAAAAGTTACAAGACATGAGACGATTCATAAATGGAGAATACGCAAAGTGAGCACAGAGAAAAAGAGGAGGAGGAGACTGGTGCTAACTATTTGAGGAGACAATGGCTCCAAGTTTTCCTAAAGTAATGAAAACATATTGACCCACAGATTAGGGTCGCTCAGAAAAGCCCATAATGAAAACTGGAAAACAAAATACTTAAGCCCCTCAAAATTCAAATGCTGAAAACCAGAACCGAAGACAAAACCTTAAAAGCAGATGGAGATAGATGACACATGACTTTTTTAAAAAATGTGACTTTTTATCTGATGACTAATTTTTGAAGATAAGCAACAAATATAGAAGAAGGGCAATAAAACTACGTCTGCTAAGCGCCTAAAGGGGTGAAAGTCTGCAACTTCATGATTCTAATCCCTCAATACAGATTCTTCAAAAACTGAGGCAATACAAACTCATGTTCAGATACCCCACCCCCCAAAAAAGAGCTAAAAATTACGTGCCGGTTGACTTGCACATAAGAATTACCAGTGGAGTTCCTTTAGGCTGAAATTATAATAGACAGGAAAAGAAAGTCCCAAAAGAAAGGGGGAGGACTAGAAAAGGTAAACTCGTGGAGAAATACAAGTAACTCTGACTTCCAAAGCAAGACTGATAATTCTGCCTTGTGAGCTTGTAACATAAGAGGAAATAAAACGTTTGTCAATAATATCCAAAAGTGTCAATGGGTAAGGGGAATATGGTAAATCTAATACTTTTACTATTTTTAAATCATTCAAAAAGTGGTAAATATTCTAATTTAAGGGAGATTGTAAGAAGTCAAGGATACATATTTTAAGCCACAAAAATAAAATTTTAATTTAAACAACAGAAGAGAGAAAACTAGTAAAAGGTCACTAAGAATATAGACTATTTAAACAACCTTACTACACAAGTGGACTTAACTGATATTTACAGAACCTCACAAGAGTTGAAGAGTAGATATTGTTTGATGGTACATCGTGGAACATTCAAAATAATAGATCAAATTAGTGCTAGGACATAAATATGAATACATTTTGAAATACTAGGTAGATACAGAATAAATAGATACACTGCCCTCACTCATCATCAAACTAAAGCAAATAAAGTATGTTATGATAACAGAAATTAAATTAGACATCAACAAAATCTTTTAAAAAGACATAAACATTGAATGAAACTATAAATAGAAAATTCCCACATGACAATATTAAGCGGCACATTTCTAAATAACAATGAGTAATGAAAATATCAAAATAAAACTTAGAAAATGAATGATCAAGAACACAAGCAGATCAGTTTGTGGGATGCAGTTTAAACAGTGCTTAGAAGGTGATTTACAGACACATATGCATATATAGAAAAGGAAGACTGAAATCAATCACCAAGACAGCATTTCAAAAAACTGGAAAACATACATCAAAGAAAGGTAAAGGAAGGAAACAGCAATGATAAGATTGGAAATTAGTAAAATTTAAAACTCTATACACAGGTAAACAGCATATACACAAGTTTAAGTTTAAAACTACGTACACAAGTATACAGCATATACACAAGTTTCTGTGGCTTCCCAGGTTCTACTGGTGGTAAGGAACCCGTCTGCAAATAGAGAATGCATACGAGACACAGGGTCGATCCCTGGGTTGGGAAGATCCCCTGGAGGAGGAAATGGCAACCCCCTCCAGTATTCTTCCCTGGAGAATTCCACAGAGAGAGGAGCCTTGTGGGCTACAGTCCCTGAGGTCTCAAAGAGTCAGCCACGACTGAAGTGACTTAGCATTCATGTATATACTTTTTGACTAAATACCAAAAAATATCACTGAGAAAAATGTAAGAAAAACTAAATAGGTACACTATGCTTGTCGATCATAAAACTTAATACAGTTGAAATGTCAAGTTTTCCTAAATTGGATACAAATAATGTGATCTCAGTTAAAATCCTATACTCCTTTCTATGGCTGTGGTAACAAAGAACAACTGAGTGGGTGGCTTGAAATAGAATTGTATATTTCACACACATCGGAGGCTGGAAGCCTGAAACCCAGCTGGCAGTGTGGCAAGCCTCCCTCCAGAGGCTCGGAGGACGACCTGCTTCTCTTCTCTTCCAGCTTCTGTGATGCCAGCATCTCCTGGCATTCTTTGGCTTGTGGCTGCCTCACTCCAACCTCTGACTATGTCTTCACGTGGCCTTCTTCCCTGCGTGTGTCTCCAATCACCCCTTCCCACCTCTTAGAAGGATATTTTTTTAAGCTTTCTCTTTATTGATTTATTTGGCTGCACTGCAGAAGTGGGATCTTAACTCCCCCACCAGAGAGCGAATCCTTGCCCCCTGCATTGGAAGATGGAGTCTTAACCACTGGACCTCCAGAGAAGTCCCCTAGAAGGATATTTACAATTAGATTCAGGCCACTGTCATAATCCAGGACAATCTTCTTATCTAAGATCCTTAATCACCGTGCAAAGATCCTTTCTCCAAATAACACTTGCAGATTACAAGAATTTGAAGGTGGACATGTGTTTTCAGGCCACCACTCAGCCCACTACAAACCTCAGTAGGACTTTTTTCTTGGAAATTAATAAGCTGATTCTAAAATTATACAGACTTGCCTGGAATAGTCAAGACAATTTTGAAGAAGACGGATGAACCCAGAGTCCTTCCACTATTCGCTAGGAAGACTTACTATAAAGCAACCGTCATTAAGACAGAATATGCATAAAACTAGATAAACTCATGAAACAACAGAGAACTCCAAAATGGTTTATGGTTTATAACAAAATTCCATGACAATTAAGTGGGAAAAAAATAATCTTTCAACTAAATGACGTTGCAGCAAGTAGATACCGATGCAAAAACAAAGAAAGAAAAAAAAAAAATAAATGGCTTCTTGTCTTAGATCAGGCAGCAATGACAGAACAACAGAAATGTCTCACTCACGGTTCTGGAGGCTGATGTTCACCGTCAGGGTGGCAGCAGGCCAGCTTCTGGTGAGGGATCGCTTCCTGGTTGCAGACAGCCCAACGTGCCCTTGTAACTTCAGGTGTGGGGAAGACGGTAAGAGGGCTCCCTGAGGTCTTGTTCATAAGTGCACAGATCCAGTTTTTGAGGGGTTTTAAAGCTCTTTTTGTGCAAAAGAGAGCAACACTATGACAAAACGATTATTTTGCATTGGATAGAACAGGAAAAACTGCAGAATCTACCCAATTTTCAGCTTTCTGGGATTACCGCATGCCTCGTGTTTTTCAAACTGAAAAATGTAGCATTTTTGCTTCACAGGCAAAGCTGGAAATCAGCTATCTGCTCTAATGCCTAAAACAGTGGATTTAATCCAAGTTCTCCTAGGGATCCTGTTTTATTCACTGCCCTGAGCTTATGTTGGGCTTCCCTGGTACCTCAGCTGGTAAAGAACCCGTCTGCAATGCAGGAGACCCTGGTTTGATTCCTGGGTCAGGAAGAGTGCCTGGAGAAGGAATGGGGTACCCACTCCAGTGTTCTTGGACTTCCCTGGTGGCTCAGATGGTAAAGAATCCACCCGCAATATGGACGACCCGAGTTCTATCCCAGGGTTAGGAAGACTCCCTGGAGGAGGGAATGGTAACCCACTCCAGTTTTATTACTTGGAGAATCCCCATGGACACAGGAGCCTGGCAGGCTACAGGCCATGCGGTTGCAAAGAGTTGAACACGACTTAGCAACTAAGCAAGCTTATGCTGGCTCTGAATGCAAGGTGACAAATTCACATATGTTAATTTCAATCATTAAAAGTATAATAACAATAATCTTCAAAGCAAATGCATGAGAAAACTTTCATTTCTTAAGTCAGCACTCAAAACAAGCAAGGGAAAAAAAATAGAGGGACATTTAAACTACATGTACCATGCCAGGCACTGTTAATAGGTATGAATTATGTCTACTGTGTTTCATAATGTTATGGATAAACATGGTGACCTGCTAAAAAGGGCAAGACAGATGTTAGACTTTCCTCTCCACTAAGCTATGTTACTCCAAGCTACTCACTGAAATTGCTGTGCAACTTAGTTATTTCTTAGAAAAGGCCTCAATATACAACTGTATTACCAAATTTTCGTGATGTGGGCAACCAACATGCAAACACTCCCTGTGTTGATAGGGATCTTCAAACGGGGCTGAGGCAGGGTCCTAACTCCCACCCCAGGAGCCAAACAGAAGGAGACGATTCTATTTATTCTCTGTCAATTGAAGGACAGGTTTGGGGAGGAGGCTCTAGATCTTAAGGAAGGGCTGTACAGATGAAGAGTCAGGTGGATGTTCTCATGAGACAATTAGGAGTAATAGGTGGCGCTAGTGGTAAAGAACCCACAGGAGACCCAAGAGACACAGATTCAATCTGTGAGTTCGGAAGATTCCCTGGAGGAGGGCATGGCAACCCACGTCAATACTCTTGCCTTGAGAATCCCGTGGATACAGGATCCTGGTGGGCTACTGAGCAACTTCACTTTCGCTTTTCACTTTCCTGCATTGGAGAAGGAAATGGCAACCCATTCCAGTGTTCCTGCCTGGAGAATCCCAGGGACGGGGGAGCCTGGTTGGCTGCCGTCTATGGGGTCGCACAGAGTCGGACACGACTGAAGCGACTCAGCAGCAGCAGCAGCAGCAGCATAGTCTCATAGCGTTGCACAGTCAAACACAACGGAAACAGCTTAGCGTGCACACACAAGGCAGCGAGAGGCCAGCCGTAACCCCTGCTGAGTTCTCGGCTGCCTTGACTCAGGTATTTGTACTACAGTTTTCTATAATGTGTTCTCTTGCCTGCCCATCGGTGCTGTGAATGACTCTAAATCAGGTCAATGTTTTCCCCTTTACCACTTCCCATAAACGGCACTCGCTTCTTCCATTTGCAGCCAAGAACCTTGGCATGGAATATGAAACATTTGTCACATTCAACTCAGAAAAGTGAAAGCGAAGTTGCTCAATTGTGTCTGACTCTTTGCCACCCCATGGACTGTAACCCACCAGGCTCCTCTGTCCGTGGGATTCTCCAGACAAGAATACTGGAGTGGGTTGCCATTTCCTTCTTCAGGGGATCTTCCCCACCCAGGGATGGAACTTGGGTCTCCCGCATTGCAGGCAGATTCTTTACTGTCTGAACCACCAGAGAACCAACTCAGAAATGAAGTTCATTAAACCATTTAAATAAATAGTTACAATCTATAAAGAGTTTAATAACTAATAAATTGAGATAACTTGTAATCATTTGCATTTAACAGTTATATATTATCAAGTGACTATTTTATCAAATATTTCCACATAATTAGTATAAACTTGTGAGCTATGAAGGAAAATAGATCTTAGTACTTATGTGTGGCTTACTAACTTTCAAAGAAAATTAAAAAAAATAAAACTCTTTATTCAGACACAACGTTCTCATTTCTCAAATAAAAATTCTACCATTTAGAATACTGTGATCTTGGAAAAATGACCTACCATCTCTAAACTTAATTTTCCTCTTCTTCAGAGGGGAAGTACTACAATTTAATATTGGCCATGCTAATAGCTGTTATAAATAGCAAATATATTATGAATTTGAAAATCAAGCAGAGTCTAGAATACAGAAAAGTCACTAAAAACAGTGATGAGTTTCCAGCGTAGTTGCGACTTAGTCCTCTTTTTATTACACTAACAATGAACTCACAGAACCCGACTTTGAAATTAATAGCTGAGTGAAGTAAGTCAGAAAGAGAAAAACAAATATCATGTATTAATGCATATATATGGAATCTAGAAATATGGTACAATTTAATATTGGCCATGATGAACCTATTTTCAGGGCATCAGTAGAGACGCAGGCACAGAGAACAGACTGGACACAGTACGGGAAGGAGACGGAGGGACGAATGAGCAAGTAGCATGGAAACTTATACTCTACCATATGGAAAACAGATGCCAGTGGGGATTTGCTGTGTGACTCAGGGAGCTCAACCCTCATTCTCTGTGACACCTAGAGGGGTGGGATGGGGTGGGAGGTGGGAGGGAGGTTCAAGAGGGAAGGGACATATGTACACTTATGGCTGAATCACGTAGATATATGGCAGAAACACAATACTGTTGCAATCAAAAATAAAAGGAAAAGAAAAAAATTAATAGCTAAGAAAGGCCTCTTTTCATTTATCATGACAAAACTCCCTGACAGATATCCTGTCCGCACCAATCTGCATTTTTCCCCAGAAAATAAAACACTTGGTTTTATTTTTTGCTTGCAACACCCTTAAAGATCAGTCCCACCTTCCCTTATGGAGAAGCAGACATGAGTTCAATCTCTGAGTCAAGAAGATCCCCTGGAAAAGGAAATGGCAGCCCACTCCAGTACTCTTCCTCGGAAATTCCACAGGCAGAGAAGCCTGGTGGACTACAGTCCATGTGGTTGAAAAGAGTTGGAGGTGACTGAGTGATTGATACAGGTCCTCCTCCAGAACTTCAGTTCAGTTCAGTTCAGTCACTTAGTTGTGTCCAAATCTTTGCAACCCCAGGGACTGCAGCACGCCAGGCTTCCCTGTCCATCACCAACTCTCAGAGTTTACTCAAACTCATGTCCATTGAGTCCATGATGCCATCTAACCATCTCATCCTCTGCCATCCCCTTCTCCTCCTGCCTTCAATCTCTCCCAGAATCAGGGTCTTTTCAAATGAGTCAGTTCTTCACATCAGGTGGCCAAAGTATTGGAGTTTTAGCTTCAGCATCAGTCCTTCCAATGAACACCCAGGACTGATCTCCTATAGGATGGACTGGATGAATCTCCTTGCAGTCCAAGGGACTCTCAAGAGTTTTCTCCAACACCACAGTTCATAAGCATCAATTCTTCAGTGCTCAGCTTTCTTTATAGTCCAACTCTGACATCCATGTATGAATACTGGAAAAACCATAGCTTTGACTAGATGGACTTTTGTTGGCAAAGTAATGTCTCTGTTTACATCCGCTGGATCATTGAAAAAGCAAGAGAGCTCCAGAAAAACATCTACTTCTGCTTTATTGACTATGCCTAAGCCTTTGACTGTGTGGATCACAATAAACTGTGGAAAATTCTGAAAGAGATGGGAATACCAGACCACCTGACCTGCCTCTAGAGATACCTATATGCAGGTCAGGAAGCAACAGTTAGAACTGGACATGGAACAACAGACTGGTTCCAAATAGGAAAAGAATAACGTCAAAGCTGTATATTGTCACCTTGCTTATTTAACTTATATGCAGAGTACATCATGAGAAATGCTGGGCTGGAAGAAGCACAAGCTGGAATCAAGATTGCCGGGAGAAATATCAATAAACTCAGATATGCAGATGACACCACCCTTATGGCAGAAAGTGAAGAGGAACTAAAAAGCCTCTTGATGAAAGTGAAAGAGGAGAGTGAAAAAGTTGGCTTAAAGCTCAACATTCAGAAGACAAAGATCATGGCATCTGGTCCCATCACTTCATGGGAAATAGATGGGGAAACAGTGTCAGACTTTATTTTTGGGGGCTCCAAAATCACTGCAGATGGTGACTGCAGCCATGAAATTAAAAGACGCTTACTCCTTGGAAGGAAAGTTATGACCAACCTAGATAGCATATTCAAAAGCAGAGACATTACTTTGCCAGCAAAGGTCCATCTAGTCAAGGCTATGGTTTTTCCAGTGGTCATGTATGGATGTGAGAGTTGGACTGTGAAGAAAGCTGAGCACTGAAGAATTGATGCTTTTGAACTGTGGTGTTGGAAAAGACTCTTGAGAGTCCCTTGGACTGCAAGGAAATCCAACCAGTCCATTCTAAAGGAGATCAGTCCTGGGTGTTCATTGGAAGGACTGATGCTAAAGCTGAAACTCCAATACTTTGGCCACCTCATGCAAAGAGCTGACTCATTGGAAAAGACTCTGATGCTGGGAGGGATTGGGGGCAGGAGGAGAAGGGGATGACAGAGGATGAGATGGCTGGATGGCATCACCAACTCCAGGAGTTGGTGATGGACAGGGAGGCCTGGCGTGCTGCAATTCATAGAGTCGCAAAGAGTTGGACATGACTGAGCAACTGAACTGAACTGAATTGAACTGATAGGTTGGTCATAACTTTTCTTCCAAGGAGTAAGCCTCTTTTAATTTCATGGCTGCAGTCACCATCTTCAGTAATTTGGAGCCCAAGGAAATAAAGTCTGCCACTGTTTCCATTGCTGCCCCATCTATTTGCCATGAAGTGATGGGACCAGATGCCATGATCTTCGTTCTGAATGTTGAGTTTTAAGCCAACTTTTTCACTCTCCTCTTTCACTTTCATCAAGAAGCTCTTTAGTTCTGCTTCGTTTTCTGCCATAAGGGTGGTGTCATCTGCATATCTGAGGTTGTTGATATTTCTCCCAGCAATCTTGATTCCAGTTTGTGGTTTATCCATTCCAGTGTTTCTCATGATGTACTCTGCATATAAGTTAAATAAGCAGGGTGACAGTATACAGCCTTGACATACTCCTTTCCTGATTTGGAACCAGTGTCTTTTTCTGTGTCCAGTTCTAACTGTTGCTTCCTGACCTGCATAGAGATTTCTCAGAAGGCAGGTGAGGTGGTCTGCTCTTCCCATCTCTTTAAGAATTTTCCACAGTTTGTTGTGATTCATACAGTGAAAGGCTTTGGTGTAGTCAATAAAGCAGAAGAGATGTTTTTCTGGAACTCTCTTGCTTTTTCGATGATCCAAAGGATGTTGGCAATTTGATCTCTGGTTTCTCTGCCTTTTCTTAATCTAGCTTGAGCATCTGGAAGTTCTTGGTTCATGTACTATTGAAGCCTGGCTTGGAGAATTTTGAGCATTACTTGGCTAGCATGTGAGATGAGTGCAATTGTGCGGTAGTTTGAGCATTCTTTGGCATTGCCTTTCTTTGGGATTGGAATGGAAACTGACCTTTTCCAGTCCTATGGCTACTGCTGAGTTTTCCAAATTTGCTGGCAAATTGAGCACAGAATTTTCACAGCATCATCTTTTAGGATTTGAAAAAGCTCAACTGGAATTCCATCACCTCCACTAGCTTTGTTCGTAGTGATGCTTCCTAAGGCCCACTTGACTTCACACTCCAGGATGTCTGGCTCTAGGTGGGTGAACACACCATCGAGATTATCTGGGTTGTGAAGATCTTTTTTGTATAGTTCTTCTGTGTATTCTTGCCACCTCTTCTTATTATCTTCTGCTTCTGTTAGGTCCGTACCAGTTCTGTCCTTTATTGTGCCCATCTTTGTATGAAAGTTCTGATTTTCTTCCAGAGTGAGAAGGAACAGCTAGCTCCCAAAGTGGCCATCCTCCATGCTGCCCCTTCCCCACCTGCCTGTGTATTCACCTGCCCTGTGAGCCTGATCACCTTTTAGCTCTTTCCCCAAAAGCTAATTGCCCAAGGCCACTTGGCTTCCTGCTTTGGTGATAATCTGTGAGTCCCATTCTGAGACACACCATTCCTTACACAGAGCAGCAGCCAGCACACCTCTTCTAATTTGCAATATTTCTGCCAGCTTCCTATCCCTCCTTCTCTGCTCTATCCCATGGGTCTCTCTAAGCCCCATCAAGAACGACTGGCAAGAAACCACCGACTGGACGTTCAGAACAGGCTTCCCAGCTCTACCCTGCTCCGTGAATCCCCTGGTGGCCTCCATTCCAAAGCTGTTATTTAAGGGGTGCTGACTAGGATCAAACATCCCATGATTCTGGGTTCTGAAAAAGGTGGAGGGACCAAATTCAGAAATGGGCAGGAGAGGAAACTAGGCTAAAACCAGAGAGAGAAGAGAGGGCGGAAGTGAAGAGAAGAGAAGAGAGGAGAAGAGAGGGGCAACGAGGCCGGAGGGGAGATGTGATTTGGATGAAGTAAAAGGAAGCGGTGATGGAGTGACCACTAGCAACTGGCGAGGCAGACCTGGAGACCAGCTCCGCCTACAAGCCCCGCCCCTGCCCATCTAGCCAGGCTTGTCCTCTGCTCCAGGCCCCCTACACCTAATGAGCATGTCTGGAGCTCCAGCCCCAAGACTGGCCTCTCCCTCCGCTCCTGGTCTCCTGACTCCAGTCCCTGGCTCTCGCCCTCTGCTGCTTCCTCCGCTGTGCACTTCTGAGCCCCTGGTTCATTCTGGTCACTCCTTTTCCTTGTGGCCCCTTCGTGCTGGAGGTAGGATTGCGGGGGGTGGGGTTGCAGAAAAGAGGGCTGGGGTGGAGGAGGAGGTGCTGCCTGCTGGGGATGGGGGCACTTACCCCACATCTCCTGCCCTGCTCTCTCTGTCTCTCCAGGTGGCCCCCAAGCTGAGCATTCCCCAGGGCAGGGTACGAGGTTGACCCAAGGTAGGAGGCTGCAAGGGTTTGTAGGGCAGGTCGGAGAGATGAGGCAAGGAGTGGGCACCAAGGAAGACATCTTGCTCTGTTCCAGCAACTTCTTAAGGAAGGCCCTGGCTTCCAGGTCCTGTGGAGCCCCTGGGATGGGAAGCCGGGTACCAGGCAGGGCTCCGTGGGGGCGGGGCTCCGTGGGGGTGGAGCTCCATGGAAGCCGGGATCCAGTTGACGGGGTTCCATGGGGCGGGGCTTCCAGGACGGGCTTCCAGTTGGCTGGGCTCCAGAGGGGCAGGGGCTCCCCAGGAGCAGGGGACAGGACCCGCCTGGCTGGTCTGTGGAGGTACCGGCCCCGTGCACACGCTGCTCTGCTGTGCAGTCCAAGAAGAACAGCCAGCCAGGTGGTCAGGGTTTCCCTCACCCACCCTAGGGCCCTCCCAGGACCTCTTAGGGGCCCAGGGTGCTTCTCCAGTATGATGGTGGCACAGCCTGCTCCATAGCCCCCTGCAGCCCGAGGGTCCCCAGAGAAGCCAGAGAATGGCTGCCACCCAGCCACTGGCCCAGGTGGTCCTGGAGGGATGGACTGCATACCTGGAGGAAGCCAGGTAAGGGCCGCCCGAGATGGTGGCAGGGGCGTAAAGTGCAGGCATAGAGAATGGGGGCGGGGTAACGTGGGCTGGAGTCCAGGCTTCCGGACCTTGGTCTGTGTGCCCAAAATCCTGACCTGAGAGGGGAGGGTCACCTGCGCTTGGCATCCCTGAATTCTGCCTCCTCCCAGCAGTCCGCTAATCTGCAAAGAGCCGGCTGGCTGTGTCCAGCTCCCTGTTAAGTATTCCAACAAATCCTTTGTCCCGGCTTCCGCTCCTGGTACCACTCTTTCCCCCGGACATTACCACAAAAGCTACTTAGTTTTCCTCTCCACCCTCCACCTCTCCTTGGTATAAGCAGGTGTCAAGTTGTGCAGATTGTCCGTCACAATCCATCCCAAATTCATTTTGTTCACAAATTATTTTGAATACCACTAAGCAGAGATATTACTTGGCCAACAAAGGTCTGTCTAGTCAAGGCTATGGTTTTCCCAGTGGTCATGTGTGGATGTGAGAGTTGGACTATAAAGAAAGCTGAGCGCCCAAGAATTGATGCTTTTGAACTGTGGTGTTGGAGAAGCCTCTTGAGAGTCCCTTGGACTGCAAGGAGATCCAACCAGTCCATCCTAAAGGAAATCAGTACTGAATATTCAATGGAAGGACTGATGCTAAAGCTGAAACTCTGAAACTTTGGCCACCTGATGCAAAGAACTGACTCATTTGAAAACACCCCGATTCTGGAAATGATTGAAGGTGGGAGGAGAAGGGGACAACAGAGGATTAGATGGTTGGATGGCTCACCGACTCAATGGACATGAGTCTGAGTAAGCTCTGGGAGTTGGTGATCAACAGGGAGGCCTGGCATGCTGCAGTCCTTGGGGTCGCGACTAAACTGAACCATAATGTAAGGGCTTCCCTTGTGGCTCAGGCAGTAAAGAACCTGCCCGCAATGCAGGAGACTTGGGTTCAATGGCTGTTTCAGGAAGATCCCCTGGAGAAGGGAATGGCTACTCACTCCAGTATTCTTGCCTGGAAAACGCCAGAGGAGCCTAGCAGGCTATATACGTCCGTGGGATTGCAAAGACTTGGACGTGCTGAGCAACTGACACACTCACTTTTCGCCATAATCTAAAATTAATACTGTAGAACTTATTTGGACCAAAGGCCAGCATATATGACTATGACCTAAAATAGACGTAAAATATCAACATAGAACCTAGAGTTCCATAGTGTGTCTCTCCATGCCCAGGAACTAGAGGAAAATGTGGTCACCTCCGGCAGAGAGGGGTACCAGGGGAGGGCAAGAAGAGGAGTTATTGAGTCCAGAGATGGGTCTTGCCATAGCTCTGCATTGCCACTTTCCCTCTCTCCCAGTCAACTTCCAATCTGCCACCTGCTCAGTCTTTGCAAAATATTGCTTTAATTTTGCAGATTAAGCAAAAGGGACAGATTACTGTTTCCTAGAAGCTAAGTTAGGCATTTTAATTTTTATTTGGAAAAATGAAGAATCATTGTAAGAAATAGAACAGGAGCTAGTAACGTGGAGTGAGAGTGTTGGCCTAGAAATTGAAAGGTTTGTTTCCATAAATTGTATAACTCAAGTTTTCTGAAAAGAATGAAGAAAAAATTATATATAAATATATACTCATGCTCTCTAGGAAACTTTGATTATGGATATATAACCTAAAATATAAATAATATATATGCATTTTGAATGATTTTAGATGACTAAGTGACAAATGGTTGCAATAATGTCTAGTAATCTGGATTTTCTAATATGAGGCCAGTTTTGGACAAAACAGTGAGTTAATGCATTTTATCTTCAGTGCCTTGAACTTCATTATTTGTTGCCACTTGAGGTGTTGCTTTCTCAACTCAACCACCCAAACCTTCATATCCTTCTATAACCTCCTTTCAAATCCTGTTCTTAAGTACTTTTGGTCATAGTAGGGCACCAATTACAGATACCAGCTCAGATTGAACATCTTCCCTCTAGAATTTATAGGTGAATACATATAAAATCCTCTACTGGTACTACCTTTGTGTTTTTTGCAAAGTCCTTGGCTTTCCTTGACTGGGCAAATAAACATTAATACAGGAATAAATGAAAAATAAATGATTGGATGGAGGCATAGAGAAAAAGGAAACAACAAAGATGACTAGAAAGGTGAACTAGAGTGGAAAATGAAGGGGAAAACCAGCATTACGTTTCCGGTATTCACCACTGGATAAGGAAAGTCCTGGGGGTAGATACTGGTGTCTTCCAATATTCAGTAAAATGACACCATATACAATTGTGCTGATGGTTAAGTCAGCACATGAATAATGACCACTTTCTAATGAAGGATGCAATGAGTAGTCCCATGTTTTCTTGTTCTTTAATATTTTTGTGTCAGGCAGCTATCTGTGAGGTATTGTAAAACAAGTTTTCACCTAAAATTATGTGTACTTATCACTAATGCTGTTACATATATGTGCATTCACCAATTATGTTTATACATATATACAAATTGAAGCATGTGGCTTAATTTAATAAAAAAAAAAAACTAGACATTTTTGCAGCAGTTACAAGTCCTCATTTTAAGTCAATAGAATTTTAGGGGAGAAAATTTCCTTTACTTAATTCCATCATTAGGGGAAAAATTCTGAATGTGGAAGCATCTTCTGAAACTGAATGCGTGCTATCATTGATAATCATATTGGAATAAAAGAGCATCCTTTATCCACCTTATAGTGCATGTGATTAAGTAACAAAGCGAACTATACAGTATGGAAAATTTTCTTCTGCTTTCTGACATAAATTCATCTAATGATTTGCCTGGCCTGGAAAGCTATTTTTTTTTTTTCCTAAGCTTTCCTCCTCATGTCTTATTCAGCATACATTTTGAGGACAGCTGGAGAAGTCTATAATGAGTTACATTAATAACTGAAGATGGAGAATGATGGGCATTCTTGAAGGGAGGGGGAGATAAAAACTGAGAATATGCAGATGTTTGGGCACAGCGAGGAGTGAATTAGTAATGAGTGTGGCATAACTAAGATCAGAGATGAAGACACAGTCAAAAGGCTGCCAGGCGATGTGACTTAGCACCATAGCAACATCTGACATCCTGGAATGCCACTGCCTTGAAGCCACACAGCACATCAATTCAATTACCCCACCTGGAGAAGAATGGGAAGAAAAATTCACTCAAACTGACTCTTGTGTTTTACCTCTAGGAGAATTGTGGTCGATGGGAAGCTGTTTTTATTTAAAAAGTCAGGCAATCTAGAAGAAGCCAGCATTTCATTATATAAGAGGGTAGGCCAGAAGGTAAAAGAATTTGAAAGGAAAATTAATTTTCCACAGAAATCGGGATGGGGGTGGTGCATAGAGTAAGAATTTCACTTAGGTTTTCTGTCACAGTTAATATTTAATGAGCAAATGATGATCTCTTGTTAAATGATACAAAAACTTAAGCAAAAGTTAGACTTTCATAAAATTATTTTTTAAAAGATTTTCAAGCAGTAAACTTTGATGATCAGTCGTGTCCGACTCTTTGCAACCCCCTGGACTATACAGTCCATGGAATTTTCCAGGCCAGAATACTGGAGTGGGTAGCCTTTCCCTTCTCCAGGGGATCTTCACAACCCAGGTATTGAACCCAGGTCTCCCACATTGCAGGCAGATTCTTCACCAGCTGAGCCATAAGGGAAGCCCAGGAATACTGGAGTGGGTAGCCTATCCCTTCTCAAGTGGCTCTTCCTGACCCAGGAATCCTACCAGGATCTCCGGCATTGCAGGTGGATTCTTTACCAACTGAGCTATCAGGGAAGCCCAAACTTTGATAAGGCATGCTATATTCTATGCATTTTTATATTTGCTTTTAATATTTCTGTTTTCTATAATGTATCTGTACCCTCAACTGCAGTATTATCTGTCTTAATCTTATCTATTCTACTTAAAATTATATTCCTTGTCAGTGCTATGGGGTTTTTTGTTTGTTTGCTTTTTTAATCACTGGTATTTCTTAATTCCATAAGATATCACCTATGATAAGGCAAAGATCTCTTCATGCTCATTTAAATCTCATAAAACTACTAGGCCAGAGGTGAGAGAGTCAGAAGCAGATAAATATTGATTTAAGTGTAACTCTTTGTCTGTAGAAACAGATGACCATGTAGATTTTACCAAAATCGATTTTCAATTGTACTTTTAGGCCTTTTGCAGAGGGAATGGGGGGTAGGGAGTGTTGTGTGAAGCACAAGTGGGTGTGTGTCCAGGAAGAGCCCTTACTGAGTGTGTAGTGGAGGGCAGAGGGATGCCAGGTCTGTGCCCCTACCTGGATTCATCACTAACTGTATCCACTGCAGATGCAGGCGAGTGCATTTGTAATGGAAAAGCTCAGGCTGACACTCCTCTGTTCTGGTTCATTAAGGAGGGTAAGTAATGCTCTGAGGCCAAATGAAAAAATAACCCAAAAGGAAACTCAGAAAGAAAAATGTTCTGAGGGACTGAAGAAAACGTGAAAGAACATGACTCAGCACAGCAAGTGGATATAAAATAGGTTGGAAACTCCTATGAATGAGGATTTGGGGCTTTCTGAAGTAGCATCATCTTGCCTTCAAGGCAGCCAGTTCTTTATCTGTTCCAGCACAGCATGTCCAGTTACTCTCAAGTGCATCTCCTAAAGAGTCCCTGATCTTGAGCAAACACAGCACGTGACGGACACTTCACCTGTTGTTGCTGTTTAATTGCTAAGTCTGTCCAGCTCTTTGCAGCCCTGTGAACTGCAACAGGCCAGGCTTCCCTGTCCTTCAACATCTCCCAGAGCTTGCTCAAACTCATGTCCAATGAGTCACTGATGCCATCCAACTATCTCATCTTCTGCAATCCCCTTCTCCTGCCTTCAGTCTTTCCCAACATCAGGATCTTTTCTAACGGGTTGGCTCTTTGAATCAGGTGGCCAAAGTATTGGAGCTTCAGCTTCAGCATCAAGCCTTCCAATGAATATGCAGGACTGATTTCCTTTAGGATGGACTGGTTGGATCTCCTTGCAGTTCAAGGGACTCTTAGGAGTCTTCTCCAACACCACAGTTTTAAAGCATTAATTCTTTGTCACTCAGCCTTCTTTATGGTCCAACTCTCACATCCACATATGACTACTGAGAAGATCATAGCTTTGACTCTACAGATCTTTGTAAGCAAAGTAATGTCTCTGCTTTTTACTATGCTGTCTAGGTTTGGTATAGCTTTTCTTCCAAGGAGTAGGCATCTTTTAATTTAATGGCTGTAGTCACCATTTGCAGTGGTTTTGGAGCCCAAGAAAATAAAGTTTGTCACTGCTTCCACTGTTTCCCCATCTATTTGCCATGAAGTGATGGGACCAGATGCCAGGATCTTCATTTTTATATGGTAAGTTTTAATTCAGCTTTTTCACTCTCCTCTTTCACTTTCATCAAGAGGCTCTTTAGTTCTTCTTTGCTTTCTGCCATAAGGGTTGTGTCATCTGGTATCTGAGGTTATTGATATTTCTCCCAGCAATCTTGATTTCAGCTTGTGCTTCATCCAGCCCAGCATTTCGCATGATGTACTCCGTTAAATAAACAGGGTGATAATATACAGCCTTGACGTACTCCATTGCCGATTTTGAACCAGTCCATTGTTCTATGTTGGATGCTGACTGTTGCTTCTTGACCCACATACAGGTTTCTCTGGAGGCAGGAAAGGTGGTTTGATATTCCCATCTCTTTACGAATTTTCCATAGTTTGTTGTGACCCACACAGTCCAAGGATTTAGCATGGTCAGTGAAGCAAAGTACTTGTTTTCTGGAATTCTATTGCTTTTTCTATGACCCAGCAGATGTTGCCAATTTGATCTCTGGTTACTCTGCCTTTTTAAAATCCAGCTTATACACCTGGAGGGGCTTCCCTGATGGCTCAGATGGTAAAGAATCTGCCTGCAGTACAGGAGACCTGCATTCAATCCCTGGGTTGGGAAGATCCTCTGGAGAAGGGAATGGCAACCCATTCCAGCATTCTTGTCTGGAGAATCCCATGGACAGAGGATCCTGGTGGGCTACAGTCCATGGGGTTGCAAAAAGTCAGACATGACTGACTAACAGCTGCAGCTGTACATCTAGAAGTTCTTGATTCACATACTGTTAAAGCCTAGTTTAGAGAATTTTGAGCTTGACCTTGCTAGCGTGTGAAATGACGCAGAAATTGTGCAGTAGTTTGAACATACTTTGGCATTGCCCTTCTTTGGGATTGGAATGAAAACTGACCTTTTCCAGTCCTGTGGCCACTGCTGAGTTTTCCATATTTGCTGGCATATTGAGTGCAGCCGCATCATCTTTTAGGACTTGAAATAGCTCAACTGGAATTGTATCACCTCCACTAACTTTGTTTGTAGTCATGCTTCATAAGGTCCACTTGACCTCACAGTCCAGGATGTCTGGCTGTAGGTGAGTGATCACATCACCATGGTTATCTGAGTCACAAAGATCTTTTTTGCATAGTTTTTCTGTGTATTCTTGCCACTTCTTCTTAATATCTTCTGCTTCTGTTATGTCCCTACCACTTCTGTCTTTTATTGTGCCCATCTTGGCATGAAATGCTTCTTTGGTATCTCTAGTTTTCTCAAAGAGATCTCTAGTCTTTCCCATTCTATTGTTTTCCTTTATTTCTTTGCATAATATAGCCTAATCTCAGGAGTGAGAAGACCTTTGCCATATTCTATTAGAAAAAAGTCAAAGTTCTACAGTAGGTGAGCATGGAGACCACCTTAGGAGTAGCCTGTCGTAGGTCTGTGACCCCAGTTCTTCATAACACTCCTGTAGGCTAAATACATTCACCACTCAAGATCCAAGAGTCTCTTCTCTTGTGCATAAAATCCAAAATCACATCTTCTAAATCAGGCTCAGGTGGAAGGTAACCCCTGGTTTTAATCCATTAGCATAGCTCTTAGGCACAATTCCTCTCTATCTCTGGGCCTGTAAAACTAAGGAGATGAGACCTCTGCCCCAACATACCCAATATAAATTAGGAGGACAGGCACAGGGTGACATCTTCAGATACCCCAGTTCCCAAGAGGGAGAAATGGGAGGGGAGGCAGCTCTGAAATGCAGCTGGTTCAGGTCCAGCCAGGGTACCTCAATCAAGGCTGGGACAGTCCTCCGTGGCTGTCAACTCTGCTTGGATCCTTCATTCCAGCCTTTGGTCATCCTTCCCTTTCTCACATTTTCATTGAGAATTCATCAGCCTGACTCCAGGGCTTCCCTGGTGGCTCAGATGGTAAAGAATCTATCTGCAATGTAGGAGACCTGGGTTCAGTCCCTGAGTTGGGAAGATCCTCTGGAGAAGAGAATGGCTACCCACTCCAGTATTCTTACCTGGAGAATTCCATGGACACAGGAGCCTGGTGGGCTACAGTCCATGGGGTCACAAAGAGTCAGACACGACTGAGCGACTAATGTACTGACTCCAGGCAGTGAAAAGTGGGAGGCTCCATGGCCTCTTTTCCTTTCTTCCTCTCTGACTTCTTCAGTCCAAGCTTGGCACTGTTTCTGTTGAAATAATTTTCTAAACAACTTTGTACCATTCAAGTCATTAGGCAAGAGTCACATGCACGGTTCTCTTTAAGATAAACCTTTCTGTAGGGTGACCTCCTTCTGTAAATGGCTGAGGAGCAATTCCCTTCAACTTTCTTGAGGCTCTCTGGTTTGATCGAAGGCCTGTGAAGCACACCGTTTGTCTCAGGATTGAGGACTCTGACCTTTTGATCTTTTGAGGTTTTACCAAAAGTTTGTATCATGGCATTCTTGGCCTTTTTCCTAATGCATGCCTTCCTGCCAGGGGAAAAAAAAAAAAAATCTTACCTTTAGCATCTTTTGGCATCTGGAAAGGCTAGGAACTTTTAAATCATCAAGCACTGGTTCCTTTTTGTTTGACAGTTCTCCACTTAATTTACTTTACTCCCTTCACATCTTACCGTCAGCAGTGAGAAGAAACCAAGTAACATTCCCATCGCTTTGCTTGGAAATCTCTTTAGCTGTGCATCCAGCTTTACCACCCACAGCTTCTGCCTTCTGTGCAGCTGCAAGAGGCAATCTCATCAGATGCTCTGCCGCTACATAACAAGGATCCCCATCCCTCTGGTCTCCAGTAACGTGTTCCTCCCTTCCTCAAGCATTCTTAAAATCTAGATTTCTATCAACAGTTTATTCAAGGAAAATCAGACTCTCTGCCGTGCTCCTCAGAGTTCTCCCAGCCTCTGCTCACTGTCCAGTTCTAAAACCAACCTCATGTTTTAGGTGTTTGTTACAGCAGCAGCCAGCTTTCAGAAGCCCAAACCTATATTTGCTTTTTTCTTGCTGTGTAACTAATTACAACAAATTTAATGCTTCAAACACACATACACACATTTATTATCTCACCATGTCCATGGGTCAGAAGTCTGGGCAAGACTTATCGGGTGCCCTGCTCAGGTCTCGGGTGGCGATGAAGGTGTCACCTGGGCCTCATTCTCACCTGGAGACTCCCTGGAAGAGACTCTCCTTCCCAGCTCACTTGGGCTGTGGGCAGAATCCAGTTCTCAGCCGGCCTCTGGTGGAGATGGGCCTTCGGCAGACTGTCAGCTGCAGACTGCCGTTAGGTCCCAGAGGCCGTCCTCTTGTCCCAGGTCTGCCTGCAGTTCCTTGCAGAGCGAGCTTTATCAACCTGGCTACTTTCTCCATCAACTGAACAAGAAGAATCTCCCACTGCCGTTGGCTGAGACAGAATCTCCTATAACATAATGTCATCACAGGAATGCTAGCTCGTCACCACCGTCTGATTCTGTTGATTTGAAGCAAGTCACAGGTCCCTTCCACACGCAAGGGGAGGGAGTCACCCAGAGCATGGACACAGGGCCCCTTCCAGGGCCTGTTGGCCACACACGGCCTCTTCCGCATTCCTTTGCTGTCATCATTTGTGCTGTATTATTAGAAAACAAGTACTTTGACGTGGAAGGTGTCAGAGTCCACTTGACCTGCTATAACCATGTACTGTAAACAGGGTGGATCCTAAACAAAATAAAGTTATTTCCCACATTTCTTAGGAGATGGGGGCACCAGTGTGATTGGGTTCTGGTGAGAGCTGGGTTCCTTGCTGTGCTCTCACCTGGTGGAAGAGGCAAGGTCACGCTCTGGGGTCTCTTTCCTGAGGCCACTCATCCTATTCATAAGGGCTCCACCCTCAAGATGGAATCACCTCCCAAGGGCCCCACCTTGGGGCCGAAAATTGCAACCTGTGAACCATAGGGAGACATAAACATCCAGTCCACTGGAGAAGATGTAACAAGGGCAACTGAAATCTGACTCTCCTTTTTCTTCTTGCAACCTCTACCGAGAAAGCTGAAACTATGGGAAATGTCTGTTTATTTTCATAAGTTCAGCTGTTTGTGTAGTTCCTGGACCCCATGACCACAGGCCACCGAGGCGACTACCCTCAGTTTTAAGTTTATTCACTTACGTCACGGGCAGTACATGCTGTGAGTTACACCCTTCAGGGAATCATTAGGACACTGTGACCACCCTCTGTAAGGAAGAGAGAGCTTTATTGGCTGAGAATTTCAGTTTTGAATATTCGTCATAAGCATTATGTGGATAGAAGCAGCTGGATTGTTAAAGCACGGCTATTGATTATAGAAAATTAAATAATTTGGGCGTCAAATTGTGTTCCTAAAGTGTACTACCCGAAATTAAATGTCCTTTAGAGGAAGATTGGGATTAACACATGCACACTACTACGCATGTGGATCGGCTGAGCCCATGCATCACGTGTACCGAGCCATGTGCTGCAACCACTGAAGTCCGTGTGCCTAGATCTGTGCTCCACAACAAGAGACTCATTGCATGAGTAGCCCCCTCTCACCACAACTGGAGAAAGCCCTCAAAAAGCAATGAAGACCCAGCAGAGCCAAAACGTTTAAAACTGTTTTTAAAAGTAGATACCCAACATGGACCTACTGTACAGCACAGAACAGTGCTGTATGCTCAATATCCTGCCACGGCCTATGTGGGAAAGGGTCTAAACAAGAGCCGATGTATGTATACGTACAACTGGGTCACTTTGCTGTACAGCAGAAAGCAGCACGACTTTGTAAATCAACAATATTCCAAGACAAACAAAAAACAAAAATGCTCTTTAGAGACCAAGAAATTGGATTTCAGTCCTTCAGTCATTGATGATGATTTAGAAGTTATCTTTAGTATATTTTTTAAAAAGCCCAAGGCCGGGCCTGTTTCAGCACTGTTCTTTGCTTTTTGAAGATAAAGTGTAAAAGATCAAGAAGAGAACAGAAGAGGCTTGCAGGACAGGCTCTGGGCTGAGGTCACAGGGTTTCACTTCCTGCCTGGGTCCTGCTAGGGCCAGGTGCTGGGGGCCGGAGCCCGCAGGCACGCCCCTCCCCGCTCCCCTCCCTCTCTGCATTCACCCAGCCTGCGTCGGGCACCTTTGATTCCTGGTGGCACCTGGTGAACAGTGTAACACATGGAGTTGGTATCCTCAGGCGTCCCCCTGGGCGACTTTGTATGGTAGTTTCTGTGCTGTTTTTTTAGCAGAAAAGTTTCAAATCACAAAAAAACTTCTCTTTAGCATTTTATTGTTTTGAGATCTGGTTACCAAGTGGCTCTTGGAAGAAAGAAACACCCGCCATTCCAGCTCTCAAGTGGGACTTTTGAAATCAAGGTTAAAAGTTCTCAGATATCACTGCTGATTGCTTGACCATATTCACATATCTGGCTTAAGTTCAGAATATTTTGTTTGCCAGGAAATTTTTTTTAAATTAGTGCTATTTACGTCAATAGCAGTATTGTGACATGAACACTGCTATTTCTTGCTCCATGGTTTTGTTTCTCTAACAGGACTGTCAACTCTCTGTGTCGGTTCGGGTATGTCTTATGAGAGCGATGCCGAGCACACAGAAGGCCCTTTATAACAAACACATCCAAAGATAGAATGAATCTCTAATATTCTAATACCACTCACTTTTCCCACTCTTGATTATAGGACTAAATCCAGGCTAACACTGGAAACTATGAATTTTATGATGTATTTTTCCTTTGACAAGGTGATCACTTTAATGATTCAAACTAGAATAATAAAGTACAGTACAAATCTCCTAATCCAACTTAGAAACTACAGCGTTTCACACAGTATTAACACTATCACTAGAACATCATCAGGCCATAATGACTAATAAGGAAGGCATTTCCTGGCAGCTAATGACCAGCACAGGGGAGCTGGCTCTTGACACAGGGCCAGCAGCCCACGGCCCAGCTGGCTACTCCCAAAACCGGACATGCCGGGCCTCCCTCAGAGGTTACAGTGTGTTTATTTATAAACTGTTAGTACAGTAACAAGGAGAGGAAAATGAAGTCATGCTTAGGTGCTGTTCAGTTGGAAGTATCTGCAGGTGTGTTATGGCACTTAGCCGTTGTAATTGGATGCCCCAGATTTTTCTTCTTCTGTCTGGGTGACAGCTAGTCAACACTGAAAACTTTGAACATGAAATGAAGTCTGCTTTTGGAAGTGCACAAGCTGTATAAAGGTGAGAACAACAATATGGCTGGCACTTCGTGAGCATTGACAGGGTGCCAAGGTCCACGCACTAGAACCCTCCTGCCAATGCAGGAGCTGTAAGAGACGCAGGTTCGATCTCTGGATTGGGAAGATCCCCTGGAATAGGAAATGGCAACCCACTCCAGTATTCTTGCCTGGAGAATCCCATGCAGAGGAGCCTGGCAGGCTATATAGTCCGTGGAGTCGCAAAGAGTCGGACACCATTGAGCATGCGTGCACTGAATGTCAATGACGAGCACTCTGAACTGGTGGATGGATGCGGCAGAGTGGCTCTAAACCACAGGAAGGAACGCAGCACGGGTGGGCGGAAGCAGCTTGTCCCGAAGTCGTAAGTAGTCCGCAGCGGAGCTTGGATTTAAGGCAGTGAAGTCCACCTCCAAATGCCTTAAGGGGAACCGCTATTCTGCATTATCCCATCTCCAAAACAGGACAAACGATTAACAAAGGATGAAAACCCAAAAATCTCGCATGCCCTACACCATATTATGTATATATAAGATCGCGTCAAATTTTTCAATAGAAAATATTTGCAAGTTATAAAAATGTTCTTCACTTATGTAACACCCAACATGTGAGACAAAATAAACACTTTTTTTAATTTAAAAAGCACATCATCGATGAGGCTGTTTACACAATCTATGACAATTCTGCAAGGTGTTTTCATCTCACCGTGATAACTTTTCCAGAAACTTACAGTGAGAATTTAAAAGTAGGGATAACGAGGAGAGAGGCATAGGGGACACAGGGAAGTTTCCTTTCCAGAAAGATCTCCCTTGCTGTCTGAAAACTTGACTCTTCTAGCAGTGCCATCCACTTATTGGCAATTCGCTTAACAAATTCCCATTACTGAAATAAAAGCGCCCCTAGAGAGGCAGGACTGTCTCCTGCAGTGCCTTGCATCATGTTAAAAGTGATTCCAGTGAGCTTTCTTTCAGTATCTAGCTAGTTGTTAAGATATTGCCGTGGGCTTGTGTAGCTGTAAATGATGGTTGAGACAGGAGTGGGGGCTGAGCTGTTTTGGAACATGAGAAGCTGCGTGGTCTTAGCTGTTGTGCAACCTGACCACAGCGGGCCTCCCCGAATGGAAAGTGTTGGGGGCCAAGAAAGGAGAGGGGGGAGATTCTCTCAGGTGGGCAGCACCGTGGCCTCCAGGCTTTTTTTTTTTTTTTTTGAGATTTAACGTATGCAGACCCTGCTCTACTCTTTATATAGTTGAAGTATTTTTTTTTATTGTTTTACAATATTGTGTTAGTTTCAGGCGTACAACACAGTGATTCATTTATATATATGTATACACACACCAACCTAGACAGCATATTAAAAAGCAGAGATAGTACTTTGCCAACAAAGATCCACTTAGTCAAAGCTATGGTTTTTCCAGTAGTCATGTATGGATGTGAGAGTTGGACTATAAAGAAAGCTGAGCCCCGAAGAACTGATGCTTTTGAACTATGATGTTGGAAAAAACTCTTGAGAGTCCCTTGGACTGTAAGGAGATCTAACCAGTCCATCCTAAAGGAGATCAGTCCTGAATATTCATTGGGAGGACTGATGCTGAAGCTGAAACTCCAATCCTTTGGCCACCTGATGCAAAGACCTAACTCATTGGAAAAGACCCTGATGCTGGGAAAGATTGAAGGCGGGAGGAGAAGGGGATGACAGAGAATGAGATGGTTGGATGGCATCTCTGACTCAACGGACATGAGTTTGAATAAACTCTGGGAGTTGGTGATGGACAGGGAGGCCTGGTGTGCTGCTGTCCATGGGGTCGCAAAGAGTTGGACACGACTGAGCAACTGAACTGTACTGAACACACAAATATGCATATATATTCATGTGAGCATATGTATAAATACATATAGATACTACGCATAGGTATATACTACATATAGTATATGTGTGTTAGTCATTCAGCCATGCCAGCTCTTCACGACCCCAGGGACTGCAGCCCTCCAGGTTTCTCTTGTCCATGGGATTCTCCAGCTAAGAATACTGAAATGGGTTGCCATTTCCTTCTCCAGGGGATCTTTCCAACTCAGGGAACAGACTCAGGTCTCCTGCATTGCAGGCAGATTCTTTACCATCTGAGCCACCAGGGAAGCCCCACATAGTGTATATCTATGAGTATATATAGTATATATCCATATGTATTTTTATTGTTGTTCAGTTACACAGTCATTCCCGACTCTTTGCAACCCTGTGGACTGCAGCACACCAGGCCTCCCTGTCCCTGACCATCTCCAGAACTTTGCCTAAGTTCATGTCCATTGTATCAGTGATGCCATCCAGCCATCTCCTCCTCTGATGCCCTCTTTTCCTTCTGCCCTCAGTCTTTCACAGCATCAGGGTCTTTTCCAGTGAGTTGGCTCTTCTCATCAGGTGGCCAAAATACTGGAGCTTCAGCTTCAGCATCAGTCCTTCCAGTAAGTATACAGGTTCGATTTCCTTTAGGATTGACTGGTTGGATCTCCTTGCAGTCCAATGGACTCTGAGGAGTCTTCTCCAGAACTACAGTTTGAAGGCATCAATTCTTTGGTGCTGTGCTTTCTTTACAGTCCAGCTCTCACAACCATATGTGACCACTGGTAAGACCATAGCCTTGACTAAACAGACCTTTGTCAGCAGAGTAATGTCTCTGCTTTTCAACACACTGTCCAGGCTTGTAATGGCTTTCCTGCGGAGAAGCAATTGTCTTCTGATTTCATGGCTATAGTCACCATCCACAGAGATCTTAGAGCCCAAGAAGAGGAAATCTGTCACTACTTCAACCTTTTCCCCTTCTATTTGCCATTAAATAATGGGGCCAGATGTCATGTTCTTAGTTTTTTTCATATTTAGTTTTAAGTTGGCTCTTTCACTCTCCTCCTTCACCCTCATCAAGAGGCTCTTTCGTTCCTTTTCACTTTCTGCCATTAGAGTGGTATCAGCTGCATATCTGAGGTTGTTGATGTTTCTCCTCCCTCTTTATTTAACTTATATGCTGAGTGCATCCTGAGAAGTGTCAGGCTGTATGAGGTACAGGCTAGAATCAAGATAGGTGGGAGAAACATCAACAACCTCAGATATGTGGATGTATTTCTATAGTATATAGTATATATCAGTTCAGTTCAGTAGCTCAGTGGTGTCCGACTCTTTGTGACCCCAGGGACTACAGCAGGCCAGGCTTCCCAACTGCCAGAGTTTATTCAAACTCATGTGCACCGAGTCAGTGATGCCATCCAACCATCTCATCCTCTGTTGTCCCCTTCTCCACCTGCCTTCAGTCCTTCCCATCATCAGGGTTTTTTATTCCAGTGAGTCAGTTCTTTGCATCAGGAGGCCAAAGTATTGGAGCTTCAGCTTCAGCATCAGTCCTTCCAATGAATATTCAGGACTGATTTCTTTTAGGATTGACTGGTTGGATCTCCTTGCAGTCCAAGGGACTCTCAAGAGTCTTCTCCATCACCAGAAGGCATCAACTGAAAGCATCAGTTCTTCAGCACTCAGCTTTCTTTATGGTCCAACTCTCACATCCATATATGACTACTGGAAAAACCATAGCTTTGACTAGATGGACATTAGCCTACAAAGTAATATCTCTGCTTTTTAATATTTTGTCTAGGTTGGTCATGGTTTTTCTTCCAAGGAGCAAGCGTCTTTTAATTTCATGGGTGCAGTCACCATCTGCAGTGATTTTGGAGCCCAAGAAAATAAAGTCTGTCACTGCTTCCATTGTTTCCCCATTTAGTTGCCATGAAGTGATGGGACCAGGTGCCATGATCTTCATTTTATGGATGTTGCATTTTAAGCCAACTTTCTCACTCTCTTTCACTTTCATCAAGAGGCTCTTTAGTTCTTCTTCACTTTCTGCCATAAGGGTGGTGTCATCTGCATATCTGAAGGTTATTGGTATTTCTCCTGGCAGTCTTGATTCCAGCTTGTGCTTCATCCAGCCTGACATTTCTCATGATGTACTCTGTATAGAAGTTAAATAAACAGGGTGACAATATACAGCCTTGACGTTCTCCTTTCCCAATTTTGAACCAGTCTGTTGTTCCATGTCCAGTTCTGACTGCTGCTTCTTGACCTGAACACAGATATACGTATGTAGTATATATCTATGTATAGTATATGTGTGTATTTATATATGATATCTATGAACAGTGACTAAAGAAGAAAATATATGTATATATATGTATATTCTCTTTCATCTTGTTCCCTTATGAGTTAATAGTTCCCTGTGCCATACAGTAGATGCTTGCAGATTATCTATTTTATATATAGTCATGTGTATATGTTAATTCCAAAGTCCTAATTTATTCCTCCCTCCAGATACATTTAAAAGCAGGATTGATGTCTCCTCCAGACTCTGCGCCCTAGAAGCAGGTGGCAGCAGGGCCGCTGGGCTGGACGGTCTCCTCTAGCCTGGCCTGGTGGGATGGAGCCAGAGCCAGGCGCCCCGCTGCGTCCTGTGCCACCTGCCATCTGCTCCGGCCCGTCAGGTGTTCTCAGCCACGCTGCTCTCAGGCGCAGAATTGCTGCCAGCTGGGCTCCATACCTGAGGAGCTGTGTTGCCCTTTCTCTGTGTCTGGGGCTTATTTTATTGCATTTAAAGCTTTCCTAACAACTCAGAGCTGTCTACAATTACGGCACCGTTTTCTGTTTGTTTTTTTTTATCCTAAATGGAGCATAAGGCTTATATGGGTCTTTGTATTTTCTGGTGAATTCGAGCACAGAGAAGGACCTGACTTAACAACGTCTTCGCTGTGGGGCTGCTACTCATTGGTTCCTCACCTCTACTCTGCCGTCACCTGCCTGGTGGATGAAGGTCACAGGCACATTCCTGCCCCATAGATGCCCTGGATTGAGAAACAAACATCAAAGGTGAGTCACAATGCCGGCAGCAGCTGTGGGGACAGGGGCGTTGGTCACTGTGGTGACAGAGCAGACAGAGGCCATGACCTGCAGGCAACTCTCAGCGGCGTGATTGTAACACCATTATTTTCTTTAAAGAAATGCATTCACTTCTTGTGAGTGGGTTACAGGATCATCTTCAAACCCACCCTTATTTTCCATTTTTTTACATGACTAGAGAAACATTTTTAAAATATGCTACTTATTTAAATACCATATGAGGTAGGGACAGGTTAAAACAAGTTACTTTCCACACTTCTCACAGAAGATAGTCAGTGAAGGCGTGCTATGACTCACCGTTCGAAATCACTGTGTTAACAAGCTCAGAGGCCAATACCAAACCTGCTGTGCCACTTCCCTACCTGAGACAGTGTAACTGAGTCCAGAAGTGTTCAGTTCAGGGTGGTCATTGCTCAGACTAAGCGGCGTCCCCCTCACAAAATACATGCTGAACCCCCAGGACCTCAGCACGTGGCTGTGCTTGGAAAAGTGAAGGTGTTACTCACTCAGTCGTGTCCGACTCTTTGCGACCCCGTGGACTGTAGCCCACCAGACTCCTCTGTCCATGGGATTCTCCAGGCAAGACTACTGGGTGGGCAGCCATGCCCTTCTCTAGGGGATCTTCCCAACCCAGGGATCAAACCCAGGTTTCCTGCATTGCAGGTAGAGCGCTGTCTGAGCCACCAGGGAAGCCTTATTCTAAAGGCCTTGTTTGCTTGGCAGTGAGGACTTTAAAGGGGTGTTTAAGATAAAGTAGAGCCTATGCGGAGGCCCGAATCTAATGGGCCTGGTGTCTTTAGCAGAAGAGGGTGTGGGGACATGGGCACATGCAGAGGAGAGGTCCTGTGAGGACACAGCGGGAGATGACCATCTCCGAGGCAGGGAGAGAAGCCTCTGAGGAGACCAGCCCTGCAGACAGCTCGACCTTGCAGTTCTAGCCTCCGGAACTGTGAAAGCACACGGCTGCAGCTTCAGCTGCCTAATCTGTGGTGCTCTGCTATGAAAGCTCTAACAAACTATACAGCCATTGAATCTAAGTGATTCAACTTTCCTATTGTCAGATTTCTGTTCTAGATTGATCATAATTTACTGAAAAAAGTGTCTGGATTGAGACTCAAACTATGCATGTTTTATTCATAGTTTCCTTGTTGATTTCTTTTGTAAACAAAAACCTTCTCTGAACCTAAATCCCCTCTCCTGTAAAATCAGAGATTTGACTCTGTTTGTCTCCCTTTCCTGCTTTGACCAGAACAACTCCACTTTTATTAATATTTTATATTGTGGTCTTATATAAGATTTCATTTGAAAAAGATGACAGATGACTTAAGACATTTTTGAAAACCGCTGAGCTAAAGGCTCTTGAAGACCACAGCCAAGTTCTACAAGTCATCGTGCCAACCATTGACTCTAATTTCATTGTCACATGTTGAGTGTCAGTGATTTATTCTGAAATGTATAAAATGTGCTTTGTGAGTCTGTAATAGGACAAATAGTACTTCAGTGACTTGAGCCCCTTATATCCATGGAGGACTTTACTTTGGAGTTGGTAAATAGGTATTTTATAATTAGCAAATAAATGGAAATTAGGTTCTATAAAAGTCCTTCTTTCCTTCATGACTAATTCAAGATAAATCCGTAAGGCTGGATCTCATTCATTACGTGCTTTCCTGTTTAAAAAATCCTGTGGGCAAGGCAGGTCTTATAGGGACAGTTTACATTTATGAAAGTTATTTACTCTGTGACCTTCTGAATTTAGTGGCCTTAAAGCAAAATGCAAATGTCTGTCCCTGTAGCTAGTTTTCTTACTATTTCCTGAAGCTGTGAAGAGTCATAAAATCTAATTTTCTAGGGGCCTCTTGATTCTCATTCAGTATGTTTAGGTGTGGCTAGGGTTGCTTTGCCAACAAAGGTCCGTCTAGTCAAGGCTATGGTTTTTCCTGTGGTCATGTATGGATGTGAGAGTTGGACTGTGAAGAAGGCTGAGCACCAAAGAATTGAAGCTTTTGAACTGTGGTGTTGGAGAAGACTCTTCAGAGTCCCTTGGACTGCAAGGAGATCCAACCAGTCCATTCTGAAGGAGATCAGCCCTGGGATTTCTTTGGAGGGAATGATGCTGAAGCTGAAACTCCAGTACTTTGGCCACCTCATGCGAAGAGTTGACTCATTGGAAAAGACTCTGATGCTGGGAGGGATTGGGGGCAAGAGGAGAAGGGGACGACAGAGGGTGAGATGGCTGGATGGCACCACTGACTCGATGGACATGAGTCTGAGTGAACTCCGGGAGTTTGTGATGGACAGGGAGGCCTGGCGTGCTGCGATTCACGGGGTCGCAAAGAGTCGGACACGACTGAGTGACTGAACTGAACTGAACTGAGGGTTGCTTTATATTTTAAGCACTTGTACCAAGTGGTCCTGCTATGGTATGAGGTTGGTTCTGAGGAATCTGTGAAGTGTTAGTCGCTCAGTTGTGTCCATCTCTTTGCAACCCCATAGACTGTAGCCCTCCAGGCTCCTCTGTCCATGGAATTCTCCAGGGAAGAATACTAGAGTGGGTAGCCATTCTCTTCTCCAGGGGATCTTCCTGATCCAGAGATGGAACCCGGGTCTCCTGCATTACAGGGAAGCCTGAGGAATCTGTGCATTTACATAAAGCTGGTCATGGGGTGGGATGGGGTAGGGAGGGGAGAGACAATCAGAAAAACTTTCTCCTGGGGTTGGAGGGAGCAGTGAGGTACAGAAAGGGAAGTGAGGAGGAAAGAAAATAACATTGTGATTAGTAAGTCCCCTATATGTGAATGAGTTCTGTTCCAAGAGCACATTGGTAGGTCCAATTTGTGTGTAAGTCCACAAAGTTAGTCTAGGTACCCGCTAACCCAGTTGGCTATATAATTCTGTATTGTAATAGGTCTATAATACTTTTCACACATGTAATACATAAAAAGCAAACATACACACAAAACATAGACATTCTTAATGTCACAGTGTGGCGCCCTGAGAAGCACTGTAGCACAGAACAACAGCTGGCACAGCGGCTGGCACTGAGTGAACGGGCAGGACGAGTCACTGACTGGAGGGCGGGTAGGAGATGGTAGAGCTGCAGGGTCATCAGCAATGGGAGACGGAGGGCGAGCTGCAACGTCACTTATGCGCGATGTTGATGGAACACGCACTCCCACCTTTGAAAACTGGAAACTTGAAGGTTCACATGTAGGAGATGTACTGTAGAAGCAAACCCCAGATTATCCAAAATTCTGACCTGATTTATTTTATTTATTAATATCACTCTGTGCTGAATTCTCCAAAGAATACTGAGCACTGAGGTTCAAGTGAAGATTTCATGGAGTGATTCCTCCTCAAACAAATCTTCCTTGAAACATGTTCCTCCAAAGGAGAGCTGATGTGTAGAGGTTTCCAAGTTGCCGTTTGGGGCTCTGGTTCTAGCCATTGAGTTGCTGACATGCAGGTGCAGACCGTCCTATCAGACACTCAAGAGATGTTTTCAGTAATTAATGTATATCTGTATTCCTTTTTAATTGTTTAACTCGTTCAAAATTCTAGACATCTAACAATCATGAAATGAGTCAAAACTCCCTTTGGGGAGGAAGCATTATGTGCTGATTGAGTTTGAGTTAAAGCTGACCCCCCTCGCATATAGAAAGGCGGGTGACAGGGTTACCTCTTTGGTGGCATGGTGAACACCACCCTCAGCCCAGAGCAGCACAGTTGCTATTTACCATTCACGACCAGCATCTATCATATGGGGTGCAAGCAAGAAGTGCAAGGGAGGAGTAAAGAATCTGTATTCTTGAAACTTATATAAGGTAGTATTGTAATCATAGCTAAAGGTATGGTAATAATAGCTAAAGGTATAGTAATCATAACTCAGTACAAAATAATTTAATTCAGACAGATTTTTAAAAAAAAATCTTGCCTCCTCTCCACCAGGCATTCAAATCCAGATTTCCTGTCAATTATAAACATTTCCATTTCTCTTCTTAGCTCTGTTCTCTTCCTTAGCAATTTTTTGCCCACATTTTTCTCATCCATAAGCATGTGTGTGCTGTACTAAGTCACTTCAGTCGTGTCTGACTCTGTGACCCCATGGACTGTAGCCCGCCAGGCTCCTCTGTCTATGAGGTTCTCCAGGCAAGAATACTGCAGTGGGTGGCCATGTCCTCCTCCTGGGGATCTTCCCCACCCAGGGATTGAACCTGCGTCTCCTGTGGCTCCTGTATCTTTCCTGCTGAGCCACTGGGGAAGCCCATCCATAAGGCCATTCTTCCATTATTTGGTCCAGAAAGCCCCATCCTGTCAACAGAGCTGCTTCTGAGCGAGGCTCTGCTTTTGGAGAAGCTCCTTCCTTGGCCTCAGGAGTTGTGTCATTTACCTGTGGATAGTCCCCCACAGCTGACCCCTATGACTCAGGAGAAGGGTGAGGGGCTCTGCTCCCCCAACCCCATCCCTGCCTCCTGGCTGTGTCTTGCCCACAGTTTCTGGGTTGTTATCTGTCAGTAAGTCTCTGGGAAAGAAGGGCCCAGCATTCTGTGCTCCAGGCTTCAGCAATACATGAACCGTGAACTTCCAGATGTTCAAGCTGGTTTTTGAAAAGGCAGAGGAACCAGAGATCAAATTGCCAACATCCACTGGATCATCGAAAAAGCAAGAGAGATCCACAAAAACATTTGTTTCTGCTTTATTGACTATGCCAAAGCCTTTGACTGTGTGGATCACAATAAACTGTGGAAAATTCTGAAAGAGATGGGAATACCAGACCACCTGAGCTGCCTCTTGAGAAACCTGTATGCAGGTCAGGAACCAACAGTTAGAACTGGACATGGAACAACAGACTGGTTCTAAATAGGAAAAGGAGTACGTCAAGGCTGTATATTATCACCCTGCTTATTTAACTTATATGCAGAGTATATCATGAGAAACGCTGGGCTGGAAGAAGCACAAGCTGGAATCAAGATTGCCGGGAGAAATATCAGTAAACTCAGATATGCAGATGACACCACCCTTATGGCAGAAAGTGAAGAGGAACTAAAGAGCCTCTTGAAGAAAGTGAAAGAGGAGAGTGAGAAAGTTGGCTTAAAGCTCAACATTCAGAAAACGAAGATCATGGCATCCAGTCCCATCACTTCATGGGAAATAGATGGGGAAACAGTGGAAACAGTGTCAGACTTTATTTTTCTGGGCTCCAAAATCACTGCAGATGGTGACTGCAGCCATGGAATTAAAAGACACTCCTTGGAAGGAAAGTTATGACCAACCAAGATAGCATATTCAAAAGCAGAGACATTACTTTGCCAACAAAAGTCCATCTAGTCAAGGCTATGGTTTTTCCAGTGGTCATGTATGGATGTGAGAGTTGGACTGTGAAGAAAGCTGAGTGCTGAAGAATTGATGCTTTTGAACTGTGGTGTTGGAGAAGAGTCTTGAGAGTCCCTTGGACTGCAAGGAGATCCAATCGGTCCATTCTAAAGGAGATCAGTCCTGAGTGTTCTTTGGAAGGAATGATGCTCAAACTGAAACTCCAATACTTTGGTCACCTCATGCGAAGAGCTGACTCATTGGAAAAGACCCTGATGCTGGGAGGGATTGAAGGCAGGAGGAGAAGGGGACGACAGAGGATGAGATGGCTGGATGGCATCACCGACTCAATGGACATAAATTTGAGTGAACTCCAGGAGTTGGTGATGGACAGGGAGGCCTGGTGTGCTGCGATTCATGGGGTTGCAAAGAGTCAGACATGACTGAGCGACTGAACTGAACTGAACTGAACTGTCACACTAAGCATCAAAAAAAAAGAGTAACTGACAATAAATATTACAGTATCAATGCCTCAAGAAAACAATGATTATTTTCCTATTATGCAAAAGCTGTTATTGTGTGAGATTTAAAAAATTTTTTAGCCAAGTGATTTTACTTTACAGACCAGTGCTCTGATGGGTGAACATACTATGTTCTAATCCATCCAAGTTTCACTGATGTCTTTATGTATTTAAAGTTTTTTCTTAAGTTCCCACTTTGCCATAATTTAATGGTGCTTTTCCCAGACTCTAAAGAATTTTAATTACCTTAGGCTGGAACCAGTAGAGCTGTGAATGGGTTGAAATTCATTATTTTCTAGTCATCAGGTTTCCTATTTCTTCTAGGTCAGACTCCAAATATCTGTGTGCTCTTTTTGATTCCATGTTTAGTCTAGTACTCTTCTTAATCACGAGTTGTTGGCAGGCACATTTGGGGGTGGGGGGGGAATAGTGGATCGTATTATATCTTAGGCTATTTGGAGAAATAGAAGAGATCGCCTCCCCTTAGACTACATCAGCTGTGTGCTGCTTAATAAAATTCTATAATTACTTAATCCCCATTTCAAAACAGTGTGAGCTTAGCTTCTCAATTTGCAAAATGAGAGCCTCTGCAGTTCAATTAGAAATTGAACCAACAATTCATTATATTTATTTACTGGCATGTTTTAATCTCAAAGGAATCTAGACTCCACTATTTTTAAGTTGATTGTTAGAATGACAATTTAAAAGTTACAGGAGAGTATAATTTAGGAAGATGTGTCGTTTACCTCTGAATAGAAAATACCTTGTGAAACCATATGTAGCCCTATGATCTATATATGTCTATGTGTGCCCTTGTCAATTATGAAAATTATTCAAGACACAATGACTATACCTGGGTTTTTTCATGTATTAAGAAAGGTATCATCAACTCGGAATTCTAATGTTAAAACTCAGTATCGATTGTCACACCAAATAAAATTTGAAGTATCTTTTCAAAATTTAATTGTAGAAACCACAGCATATAATTTAAAGCAATGTTTGCAATCAAAGAGTAAATATTTCCTATATGTCATTCTCATGATTTGTATTGCTTCTTGAAAATTTGAAGAAACTTTACATAATATGGATCTGAGAAACGTGTTTTAATAACTGATTTCAGTTAGTGCACATTTTGTAGTTTCAGATCGATAATCCTGGAAATAGTAAAATGCATTTCATTAAATATATTCTCTTATCTAAATTTAATCCCACAGTCCACTGTCAATCTGAAAAATCAATGTGATTTTATGATAGTTATATGCCAAAAGACATTCACTTTTGTAATGTAAGAGGATTTTAGATGTAGAATTTTATTTTAAACTTCCAAAACTATCATGTGGTCCTTGTGCTCCATCTTTTTATTGTTACCAAAAGTGAGGTCTGCTTGCTGGAAAGCCAATACTTGAGAGGTAAGGCTGGCATAAAGAAGAGTCTGCTTTACTCCAGAGGCCCTCAACTGGGAGAAGAAGGCAGATATGTGTCCAAATGCCTACTCCCTTATTGACGATCAGTGGGCAAGAGCTTTTAAGGGGAGCTTAAGTGCTGGCAGCTTAAGTCTTGGCTACAGTTTGCTCATCATGTAGTTAACTTCTCCACCTGGTGGGGGTTTCAGCATCTATAAGACAGCTACCACGAGATGGCTCAGAATACTATCTATAGCCCTTGAGGAGAACTAAAGATCCTTGACTGTGTTAAATGACTGAACTATGGACAGGGAGGCCTGGCATGCCGCGATTCATGGGGTCACAAAGAGTCGGACATGACTGAGCGACTGATCTGATCTGATTATTTTTTGTCCATTTGACTGCTTTCCTTTGCTTCTGCATCTTCTCACTTCTCTAATTAAACTTATTCTTCAACTACAGTTTTTCTGCAGAAAAAATGTCAGGTGGGGGACATGGGGGATAGGGTCCTGTTCTGCTTCACTATCCGTTTATCAATTCAACTAGTATTTACTGAGTTTCCATGTAGAGATGACTCTGCTCATTTCTGAAGGTATACACATAAAGTAAATGGACACAGATCTTGCTCAACGTTCTTATCATTTGGTAGATAAGATGTCCATACTTCACCTTAATAGTTAGTTAGAAAATGATGACTGCCAATAAAGTTGTGTGTGAATTTAGATAAGTTTTAAAGATAGGATCCAGGGAGTAAATGGAGAGAAGCTAGGTGGAGGAGGTGGTATCTGAAGCGAGTCTTCCAGTCTACACAAGCAGAAGTGGAGATAAGAGAACGGCTCAGGAAATACATTAGCAAAGTCAGGAAGAGAGGCAAGGTTGTACCATGTGGAGGAAATGATTAGTAACTCTGTGGTCATGAAGAAGAGTCAAGGTGGGCATACCTGGGATGTTTAAAGCAGCAGGTGCAGGTCCCCCTGCCAGCCCAGGGTACCTGGACCTATGATGACTGTGTGGCCCGTGGGATGAGACCCAAACTTCCCACTTGGGCTTCCAGTGCCTGCAGGGCTTGGTCTTGACCAACTTTCCCAATAAAGCCTGTAGTTGCTCAGGTAAGTCTGTTGATTTGCACTGAGAGTGACCCTCTAACTGTGAGCCTGTGTTCTCTCCAGTCCCCATGGACTGCCCCAAGTTTCCTGTATACAGCCTGAGATCTCTGGCTCCTAGCCCTCACTCACAGTTGATATCATTTCCTATCCATTTACTTATTAAAATACTCTGTTATTCATCATTTTTGGTTCATCCCTGATCCCCCAACTATAAATAAATATCTGTGTTCTCTTTCATTTTCCCTAACACACCTGTGATATCCTGCAATAGAGTAACTTGAATATATTTTTAACTTTTCTATAGAAAAAGTCAGAGGAGGAAGTTTGCAATACTGTCATTGAATTTCAGTGAAATTATGCTAACATGTATCAGTTGAATAACTGAGAAGATGAAAAGAACTCAGCTGTAGCTAATATGGATCGAACAGCACAGAGATTCCCAGTGTCAGGATAGAGAACAGATGACTCTAACTCTCAAAGATCGATCAGACTCAATACACGTACAGGCAAAGTGCTGTGTTATGTCTTCAACTTTCTAGAGAAATTGAAGTCTTCACTATGGGTACATAAGAATTCTCTAAAAGCATCCCCAAACTATTACCTGGCTCCTCCTTTCCAGTAAAGCAAAGAAAATCAAAGAAAGTCTACAGTTCTGCAGCTTGCACTCATCCAGACACGGTGAAGGCAGAGTTACTTGCAAGACTGCTCTGTGAACTCCATCTTTCCTGAGATAGGTTTTCATTGCCCCTGCCAGGAAACTGGGAAATTGTTTAACTTACTAAAACTGATTGATCCAACAGTGTGGCAAGGGTCCTGCTCTCCAGAAATGCCAGGTGAAATAGCAGACTGCCAGGTTCGCACAGCTGGGTGTGTTCTGCCTCTCTGGGCCGTCCAAGTTTACCACACGTCAGTTCAGCAGTTTGGGGTGGATTGGAGACGATCCAGTAGGAAGACAGGGAAAGCTGTGTGGGTTGCAGCCTGCAGGCTTTCTCCTCCTCGTGGTCTTAATTCCTGTCTTTCTCAGATGTTTGTGATTTGTTTGTCTTTTCAGCTGTGGCAGTGGTGAATAGTGTTGATGGTAAAATAATTTGTCCAACCTGGGCAGGCCTTTAAAAGTTGCAAGTTTACTGAATGTTAATCTGCAGGTGCCCAAATATTAGCTATTTGAAGATCTATGTTACCATTGCATAAACGCTTAAGATTTGCATCCATCAATGAGATTTGCCAGGTTTTTTTTTTTTTTTTAATCCTTTACTACCCACTCAGAGTGGCTAAATTTAGATTTGTTCCACTGTCTGTTCAACTCATTTAAATAACTACCATCTCAAGTTAACCTACAAAATAAAGACCCAGAATACGATGCTTATTTAGATCAAGCAACCTTTAATGTGTATAAGAAAGTGTTCTAAGGGTCCTTAACAAGATAAGGGCTAGGCTGAATTTGGAGGACAAAGGGAACCACGCAATCTGCTACTTCCCCAGGCCAGGATGGTTCTACTTGTTTATAATTCCTTCACTGTTATATTAATGTATTTCACCAGATATTTCATACCGTTCTCTAATTGAAACTAACCATCATTTTTGTTCCATTACTTTTTTCACCATGTACCTCTTATCAGCTCAAAAATACATATTAATATATATTAATACTGACTTTTTCTATTCTCTCCATCAGAGTCGTAAGTAGCAATGCTTGTATTTGGTTGTGTAGCTGAAGCTTAGAGCAGTAGCTTATTTGCTCTTCTGACATAAGGGATATAAAATTAGGGCATCTGGCTTAAGAAGGGCATTGCTGTCTCTCTATGAGCCCCTTGTACAAACCTGGGCAGACATTCCACCTGTGCAGGTTAAAGAACTCTCAAATCTGGCATTTTCCCTGACAGAAGATCTAGAAAGTTGCAGTCCTCTTCTGCTTCTGAAGTTTTCCATATACAAAAAGTGCAGATAGGTCCAAAGAGTTATGAAAATTACAATACAGGTGAATGCTCATACTTAAACAAATCTAACACCCATACACTTGGTATATATTCATTTGGAAGTGATACAAAAGTTCAAAAAACATAGGTTTTTGTGACTGTGGGGCATAGGAAAACGGCCATTGCCTTTGTCCATCAATTTGGGCTCCACATTCGGTTCACCCATTTGTCTTAGGGTTACTGGTTTGTAATGGTACTCCCTGCTTCTACTCTGGTCTCCAAGCGACATCTGCCCTTCATGCTGAGCCAGGCATCCTAATAAAAAATGTGTTTGACATTCCCCATTATTCATCTGGGACTTCCCAGGTGGCTCAATGATAAAGAATCCACCTGCCAATGCAGATGTAGGTTCCATCCCTGGGTTGGGAAGATCTCCTGGAGAAGAGAATGGCTAACCACTCCAGTATTCTTGCTTGAAAAATTCCATGGACAAAGGTGCCTGGCAGGCTACAATCCATGGGGTCGCAAAAGCCAGACACAGCTGAGTAACGCTTTCACTTTTAAGGATGTGCTTGACTCTCTCCTACCACCCCCAACGCCTTTGAGATAAAGTGAGAGATTTGGAAGATCTGTAGCATAGGACATAGTTATGAAATAAATACTTTATTTCAGTTTTCTTCTCAGTCTTACCTCTGGCCAGCCACCTTTTAAAAAACAATTTCTTTTTTGGGGGGTTCACACCTTACCGCATAAGAAATTGTCTCATTTGTGTTTCATCGTGGACATTCTATTTCAGTCTTTTCTGAGAAGAAATAGAAGCTCTCCAAAGCCTGACATCGCACAGCTCAGGTGATATTAAGTGATTTTGATTAGTTACAGGTATCTTATGTTCCAGAATAGAATGCCTTTGATTAATCTACAGCCAAATAGCAATCTAATCAAATATATATGAAAAAGCATTTGGAATTTCAGTGATCTAATTGTTCCTGTTTTACCATATTTAAATCACAATGTGCCTTTCACTGTTGGTGTTCATTAAATGATTTGGAGGCTGGGGAGAAAAAGTCAAATTAGAGAAAGGAATAGGGTGAGACAGGTGATTATTCATAAATTCATGTGTCAACAAAAGCCTTGCTGAGCCATCTTACATCTCCAGACCTGACTCATGGACAAGGCTTCAGGGAAGCTCAGTGCCATCGGGCCCACCCACACCTGAGGCTGACACTTATCGAGGATCAGAAATTCACCCAAGGGGCGAGTCAATCAATGATGACAATGTAAACTAAACCTTTAGATCCTTCACAAGAGCATCTCGGGCTTCCTTGGTGACTCAGATGGTGAAGAATCTGTCTGATGCGGGAGACCCAGGTTCGATCCCTGGGTTGGGACGATCCCCTGGAGAAGGGAATGGCTACCCACTCTGATACTCTTGCCTGGAGAATTCTGTGGACAGAGGAGCCTGGCAGACTACAACCCATGGGGTCACAAAGAGTCAGACACGACTGAACAACTAACACTTTCACTTTTAAGAGTAAATTCACAGTTCAATAGGGCTCAAAGTCTTAAGGTAAACTTAGGAATCCAGGAGCAGCATCAGGTAGCATTTTAAGCATCAGGGAATCAAGAGGGAAAGGCGTGTAATGTGTGTGCACTCACACCGTTCTCACCAGTCCATAACGATTTCAGTAAACTTTACAACTTTGCCTATGTGTGATGTCTGATACCTGGAGTAGAAAATGGCAACCCACTCTAGTATTCTTGCCTGGAAAAGTCCATGGACAGAGGGACCTGGAGAGCTACAGTCCATGGGATTGCAGAGTCAGACACGGCCGAGCGCACATGCAAAATGTCCGAAATGTAAGGATTCTCTTTGGCAAAATCTAACTTGAATCTATTTGAGGACCTGGACCAGGTTGTCTAATTTTCTAGATTCTCCAGTGTTTCTTGGTACATAAACATTTGATAAAATTATCAGATGAGCTAATTGATTTTTAGATGAGCTAAAATTATCAGATGAGCTTACCGCAACAATGGTCAAGAAGGAAGTTTTTTCCTAATACTTGAAAAGTTGTTTTCCCAGCAACTTTAATGTCCATAAACAGATGAGTGGACAAAGGAGATGTGGGGTGTATATGCAATGGAATATTGCTCAGCCACAGAAAAAGAATGAAACAATGCCCTTTGCAGCAACATGGATGGCCCTAGAGATGATCGTACTAAGTGAGGTCAGAGAGAGACAAGCAACAAATGATTGCACTTACATGTGGAATCTTGAAAAATGGTATAAATGAAGTTATTTACAATACAGAAATAGAGTCACAGACATAGAAAAAAACAAAAAACAAACAAAAAAAAACCTGTGGTTGCCAAAGGGAAAAGAATGTTTAAATTAGGAGTTTGGGGTTAATATACACAGGCTACTCTATATAAAGTAAACAACCAACAAAGACCTACTGTTTAGCATAGAAACATATATATGGACTATAGCCTGCCAGGCAGGCACCTCTGTCCAAGAGTACTGGAGTGGCTTGCCATGCCCTCCTCTGGGGGATCTTCCCAATCCAGGGATTGGACCGGTGACTCTTAGGTCTCCTGTATTGGCAGGCGGGCTCTTTACCACTTGGGCCACCTGGGAAGCCATTAATATATATGGAAGCCATACATACATATATATATATATTCCTTCTCCAGGGGATCTTCCCGGCCCAGGGATCGAACCCAGGTCTCCCGCATTGTAGACAGGCACTTTACCATCTGAGCCACCAGGGAAGTCCATATATATGTGTGTATGTATATATATATATATATATATATATATATATATATATAATGATACAACATTATAAATCAACTGTATTTCAAGCAATCAATCCGAAAAATATAACCTTCAAAAAAAGTTGTTTCCCTGAGTTATAAGCCCCATTTTTAAATTTTTTTTTACTCTCACTGAGGGAAGACTCAGAGGCTAGAGACGGGACCGAGTGAATTTTCACGGTTTCTTTCAGCTTTCAATCACCCAGTCTGTGACTAGTCTACAACCCCCAGCAGCAGCTCCTCTCAGGACCCTCACAAGAGTGGCTGATCTGCTGGGCTCAGGATCTAGATCAAGTACCTTCAAAGCCCCCTCAGTCAAATGCAAATAGGACTGACTGCCTTAAAGCTCCAGCTTTTGATTTCAAGAGCCGAGAAATTATTTCTGGCTCCACTTTCAAAGAAAACCAGAAAAGTTAAAAAGAGAGGGAGATAGAATATAAATATTGTTTAAAAACATTTATAAGATATAACACTGCCTTTTGGCAGGGCTGACATTTCTTTTACAATAATAGACGATGTTTTGTCGCCTTCCAAGTTGGCTCCGAGACAGAGATCTCGTGTTTGTGAGTCACTGGGGAATTTGGAGCTGATGTTTCCCACGTTGGTTCTCATGTCATTTCCCCGTGCTTTCACACCTGCAACACAGTCTAATATGCACAAGGAAACGGGCCGCAGGAACGAAAGTTTCAGATACAATGACCCAAAAGAAAATGCCTCCCTCTCCTTGAGAGAAAGCAGCAGCGGCCTGACACTTCTCTAGAAGGGCTGTCTGGCCGTGAGCGCCGAGCAGCCGATGGTGTGCAAAGAACTCGAGAGCAGGAGGTAAACGCCAGGAAAAACACAGGCGCAGGACACCACTTTGTACTTTATGGAGTCATAAAAGCTTTGTTCTGGAAAGTTCAAAGCCCCTGACAGACCTTTCATTCGTCCTCCCCGTCTCCTTTGAAGGCGGCAAGTGTAATCATTGTCATTTTTATGAATGGGAAACAGGGAGGCACGGGAGGTTAAGGAACGCTTTCAAAGCCACGTAAAATCACCAACGTGGAGGACGCCACCAGCCCCCCGACGCTTGCTTCAGTGCCTCGTGACCTTTTTCACTGCTTTGGGCTTGTATTATGCTTTTCCTCAAAGACGCTGCCTTAAAAGACCTCTTTCTACTCAAGCGCTGTTTCTAAAGTTAAAAAAAAAAAGTGCGGATTGAGAGAGCAAAACAACCCCAAGGTCTTGGCATGTCTCCAACAGCCAAATCATTCCTTCAGTGCTACTGATATTCCTCCTCATCCATCAAATTTATTAGCCGTCTAACAGAACTCACATTTGGCATCTTGTGCCAATACTCCATCCAAAAGCTTCCTTCAACCCGCGTTGTTCAGTCACATGCTCAGATTCTAAAGTCTGTGTGTTTGGATGAACTCATCACGGCACTGCTGAGCATCTGAGAAAAGACGAGTCATCGGACCGGCGGCAAAGACCAAGAGAACGTGCTCCCTGGCTTCTGGATGAGCCGCAGGCACCACCAAGTGGGCAGCTGGAAGGCCACCCTGGCGTCCACCTCCATGACCTGAAAAGACGTCTTTGCTTGGCAGCTCTTCCAGTTGAAACGTAAGAAAAATAAACAGTAATAGCAACCAAATGGAAAAAGCTGGAAGTTACTAGAGAAGAGGAAAGTTTTAACTTCTAAGAAGATATTAGAAAGTGGAAACTTTACAAAAATCCCTTAGCCAATGAGGTTGTCCAAAAATCAACCAAATACATTGTGGAATAATAATAACCAACACCGTACATGAATCCATGATGATGTAAAACTATATGATATAAACATTTCTAAAGATTTGTTTCTATTTAATTTACCTTCAAAGTAAGGTTTTAGAATGAGGCTCTGCCCTGCATGTCACTTGACTTGGTTATATTACCTCAGATCTGAATCTAATATAGTTTGATGTGTTATGATGAGACTGAAATGAAACATGCATTATTTTTATGCCTTTTTCCTATAAGCACACAGTGAAATAAATAACCAATTTAAATGTGGGAAGTGTCCAATTTGAGTTTTAAAGATATCTTTTAGGAGATGATTTTTATCTACTAGTTAGGACAAATATTATGTACCCAACTGAAAGTGTTAGTTGCTCAGTTGTCTGACTCCTGGCACACCCCTATGGACTGTAGCCCGCCAGGCTGCTATGTCCATGGGATTCTTCAGGCAAGAATACTGGAGTAGGTTGCCATTCCGTTCTTCAGGGGATCTCCCCAGCCCAGGTCTCCTGCACTGCAGGCAGATTCTGAGCCACCAGGGAAGCCCTTACTATGTAGCCAAATCCTGGCTCTGTTACTCCTAAAATATCAAAGTTGAAAACAAAGTATTTGGTTACTTCATGAGGATAATTTAATGAAATTTACACTGCCTAGTAATTCCCCAAATGAGGCTTCAATACTACGTGAACTGTGAACTTCCAGATGTTCAAGCTTGATTTAGAAAAGGCAGGGGAACCAGAGATCAAATTGCCAACATCCCTTGGATCATAGAAAAAGCAAGAGAGTTCCAGAAAAACATCTACTTCTGCTTTATTGACTATGCTAAACCTTTGACTGTGTGGATCACGATAAACTGTGGAAAATTCTTCAAGAGATGGGAATACCAGACCACCTGACCTTCCTCCTGAGAAATCTGTATGCAGGTCAAGAAGCACCAGTTAGAACTGGACATGGAAAAACAGACTGGTTCCAAATTGGGAAAGGAGTACATCAAGGTTGCATATTGTCACCCTGTTTATTTAACTTATATGCAGAGTACATCATGCAAAATGTCGGGCTGAATGAAGCACAAGCTGGAATCAAGATTGCTGGGAGAAATATTAATAACCTCAGATATGCAGACTACACCACCCTTATGGCATAAAGAGAAGAAGAACTAAAGAGCCTCTTGAGGAAAGTGAAAGAGGAGAGTGAAAAATCTGGCTTAAAACTCAATATATAGAAAACTAAGATCATGGCATCTGGTCCCATCACTTCATGGCAAATAGATGGACAAACAGTGGAAACAGTGACAGATTTTATTTTTCAGGGCTCCATAATCACTGCAGATAGTGTCTGCAGCCATGAAATTAAAAGACACTTGCTCCTTGGAAGAAAAGCTATGACCAACCTAGACAGCATATTAAAAAGCAGAGACATTACTTTGCTGACAAAGATCTGGTCAAAGTTCCAGTAGTCATGTATGGATGTGAGAGTTGGACTCTGAAGAAACCTGAGCACCAAAGAATTGATGCTTTTGAACTATGGTGTTGGAGAAGACAGTTGAGAGTCCCATGGACTGCAAGGAGATCCATCCAGTCAATCCTAAAGGAAATCAGTCCTGAATACTCTTCGGAAGCACTGATGCTGAAGCTGAAGCTCCAATACTTTGGCCACCTGATGCGAAGAATTGGCTCATTGGAATAGATATAGATGTTGGAAAAGATTGAAGGCAGGAGGAGAAGGGAATGACAGAGGATGAGATGGTTGGATGGACATGATGGACATGAGTTTGAGCAGACTCCAGGAGTTGGTAATGGACAGGGAAGCCTGGTGTGCTGCAGTCCATGGGGCCGCAAAGAATAGGACATGACTGAACAAATGAACTGAACTGAGACAAAAAGAAAATTGGTTTAGCTTTATCTGATAGATTATTAATGACTCTCACATCAGTATATGAATGTATTTATATGTATAAATACCACATTTCCCCCTTTGTCTTTTGATATACTAAAATAAATACAGGCTTCTTAAAACTGACATTGAAGCTGCTGCTAAGTCGCTTCAGTCGTGTCCAACTCTGTGCGACCCATAGGCGGCAGGCCATCAGGCTCCGCCGTCCCTGGGATTCTCCAGGCAAGAACACTGGAGTGGGTTGCCATGTCCTTCTCCAATGCATGAAAGTGAAAAGTGAAAGTGAAGTCGCTCAGTCGTGTCCGACTCTAGTGACCCCATGGACTGCAGCCTACCAGGCTCCTCTGTCCATGGGATTTTCCAGGCAAGAGTACTGGAGTGGGGTGCCATTGCCTTCTCCATGAAGCTAGTCATAGACTACTTAAGTAGCTGTCAAATGTGATATTGATTTATTAATACTCCCATATGGTCAAGAGCAATCCTTTCTAGATCTTTACTGTCTTCCAATTGCTGCAGATGACTGTTGTGTTGAAAGAATTTCCTTCATCATTCTTACCTAACTCCTCCATATGAGATTATACGTACCTATTTTACGTCTGTAAATTCACATTGCTTTGGCGCTCATTTCCTTTCTGAAAGTAAATACTTTATTCATGGGAGAGGAGCACAGTACTTACATATAATGCAGCTGTGAAACAAATGTAATATTGTATGCTCTATTGTACAGACACCTTCCAAAATCTAATTTCCTAGGATGATACTAAATGGTATCTATTTCTATGCTTAACAGTCTTTCAAAATACTTTCTTTTTCCTAACAGCAGTGTCTGTCAGTATTTGCTGCTGCTGCTGCTGCTGCTGCTAAGTCGCTTCAGTCGTTTCTGACTCTGTGCGACCCCATAGAGGGCAGCCCACCAGGCTCCCCCATCCCTGGGATTCTCCAGGCAAGAACACTGGAGTGGGTTGCCATTTCCTTCTCCAATGCATGAAAGTGAAAAGTGAAAGTGAAGTTGCTCAGTCGTGTCCAACTCTAGTGACCCCATGGACTGCAGCCTACCAGGCTCCTCTGTCCATGGGATTTTCCAGGCAAGAGTACTGGAGTGGGGTGCCATTGCCTTCTCTGGTCAGCACTGGCACATGTTATGAAGCACTTAGTGTATTAGAAGTTTCCAGTACACGAGTTATAGTAGAAGTAAAGCTTGGTGTGTTTTGTTACTACCAAAACTCCTACTACAATTTATAATTAAAATTTGATTTCATGAATGGCGCGACTTGGAAATTTAACTTAAGATGGCTGACAGATGGAAGCCCTTAGCCATTTTAAGCTCATCCTCCACACTGTGAAGATAACATTTTGATTTTTCTCCTGTACCTTTTTATCTTTTATATTCCTAAATATACAGCCTTGGCAGCTAGGCTTTCCCAGGGTCTTCCTGAGCATCTCTCTTTGCCTGTGATATGTTAAAGCACACGCCCACTCTCAATGTATTCTGCGACATGTTGCTTCCTCCGGCTTGTCCATATCCTCCTCTTCCCAGGTTATTGCCCCACAAAGACACTTTTTATCCTTGTCTTCCATCTCCTTGACATCATTGTCTAAATTCCTGCATCAATTTTCTACTGCTCATCCTACGTTCATTCCTCATGCACTTTTTATATAATGTTTCTAATGTGAAAAGTTAGGCAGTGAACAAAAAAATTATTGTAAAATTAATGGGATTTTGAGCCCTAGCATGGAAGAAGATACATTTCATTTATCTTGGTAACATAGTATCCTATGTACTACCTGTCATGTCATCGGTTCCTAAGAATAATAACAATAATGGTAGTAATGTCTAACGCTTAAAATACTACACGCCACTACCATGATAACCAGGCTTTCCGGGTGGCACTAGAGGTAAAGAACCCACCTGCCAATGCAGGTGGATGTAACAGATATGGGTTCGATCACTGGGTTGGGAAGATCCCCTGGAGGAGGCAACCCACTCCAGTATTCTTGCCTGGAGAATCCCATGGACAAAGGAGCCTCGTAAGGATGCAGGATCCATAAGAATGGGACACAACTGAAGCAACTTCGCACACATGCACCATGACAATCATATAATCATGACAGTAGTACTATCTAACACGTAAAGTGCCTACTATGTGCCAGCACTATTATAATAATAAGGAACACCTGAAGTTCTTAGCCTGTGTTTACATTTTGCTACATGTTTGTTTTTTTTTTTTTTTTCCCTCATGGAACCTTAGAGTAGTACATACTTTATGGAGTAAATATTATTATTCCCACATTTTGGATGTGGAAACTGGATTCAGAGCACAGAAGGAGTTTACCATGGCGGCAGAGCTTGGTCATGAGTCATCCATTCTGATCCTGTGTTCTAATCAGCTAAGTTTTGGTAAGAGATGATGTTTAATTGCTCACCATACTTGAGTCCCATCCCCCCCACCACATGTTTGCTTTGCTCATTAATTCTCAAGGTCAGCTTTTATCCAGAAATAAATACAGATTTATTTTAATTTTCTTGATAACTGTCCTTTATGGCAAAAGACCCATTTAAAACTTTATTTAGAAGAATTGCAAGGTTATGTAGAATGTCTGAGGTAAAGACACTGTAACAGCCAACATTTTGTCTCCCAAATCAAGATGTATCTTTGTTTCTTGGTTTAAAAAAAAAAAAATTCCCAGGTGTCCATCATTCAGGGAAGCTGGACACTGACACATGCTGAATTCCGGCCAAATTTATCTGCCAAGATAAAGCTATGATACATTAACATCTCTACTCAACAGGTAAGGTAAATATATTTGTCTAAGGTAAAATTTACGGCTACAGACAAGCCATGGGAAAATAGGTTGACTACCTTGTTTCTACGTAAAGAAATACTAAGATAACATTTTAATTCAGTTTCTAACCTGTAAGTTCCCATGGGCATATAAAGTTTTGTGCTTGATAATAAATATGTGAAACATCAGTACAGATATTGAATGTGGATATTTTCTAATATAAATATTGATAATAATCTGGTTTACTGAGAGATAACTTAAAACCTAAAACATAACAACTGTGATGTTGAAAGTATATTAAAGATGAATTTTCCTCTGATTTAGGATGTACTTCATGCCATCTGGTCATCCTATGAACACTGATTATAAAACGTGGTCCTGACAAAACTATTATTTGAAAAGATACGCACACCCCAATGTTTCGTAGCAACACTGTTCACAGTAATCAAGATGAGGAAACAACCGAAATGTTTAACAGGCGAATGAATAAAGAGAGCGCAGTCCATTATACAATGAGATGTCACTCAGCCATAAACAAGAAGAAGGTAGTCCTCTTTGCAGCACATGGATGTCACACTAAGTGCATGATTCAGACAAAGACAAATCCCATATGATGTCACTTACATGTGGAACCTAAAACACGACACCGATGAACTCATCTACGTAACAGAAGCAGACTCAGAGAGAACAGATTTGTGGTTGGCAAGGGGGAAGGGGGACAGACTGAGATTACGGATCAGCAGATGCAAACTAGTAAATCCAGAATGGATGCGCACCATGTCCTACTGTGTAGCACTGGGAATTGTGTTCAGTATCTTGTGATAAACCATAAGTGAAAAGCATATGAAAAATAATATATACATGTATAACTGAATTACTTTGCCATACAGCAGAAATGAGCACAATTTCGTAAATCAACTATCCTTAGATTAAAGTTAAATAAAATAAAGTCCTGAAGTTGAATTGAGGCAGTTTGCATGGTGGCAGAGCTGGAGCCGTGTTTCCTGGGTTGGTCTGTTTGCTCTACCATTTTGATTAGCTCTGTGCCTCAGTTTCCTCATCAGAAAAATGGAGAGAAAAACAGTATTACCTACAGTTCTTCAAACACCATCTAGCACATTAGCAAGTACTCCATAAGTATTAATTGTCATTGTTAAAAAGTAGAAAGTTGATCCAAATTACTTTTGTAACTGGAAGACAGACACTGAAGTTCTGTGTGTGTGTGTGCGCTGGTGTGTGTGTGCATACATATGTATTTTATTTTGGCAAATCCATATTTTGCCAATTTTCTTATCATGTTTCTCTCGAGACTAAAAGAACATTTTTTCCATGCACTCTAGATATTTGCACTTCCTGATATGTGAGCTGCTAAGATAAGGTGGTGTTTTACTGTTTAGTTTACCATGTTATGGACTGAATGTCTTTGTTCCCTTAGAAACTGTGTGTTGAAACTCTGCCCTCCAGTGTGGTAGGAGGTGGGGCCTTTGGGGAACACTTAGGATTAGGATGAGATAGTGAGGCTGGAGCCCTGCTGGATGGGATTTGTGTCATCATATGAGTCATTAGCTGAGCTTGCTCCCTGTGTCTGCTCCCTGCCAAAGATGCACCAAGAAGCCGGCTGTCTGCAGCATGGACGTGGACCCTCACCGGCAGCCGGCCATGTGGCACTCTGATTTCAGACTTACAGCCTCCAGAACTGTGGAAGATGGCATTTATAAGCCATTCAGTCCATGGTATTATGTTATAATAGCTCTAACTAAGATACCATCGGAGAAGGCAATGGCACCCCCCCTCCAGTACTCTTGCTTGGAAAATCCCATGGACGGAGGAGCCTGTTAGGCTGCAATCCATGGGGTCGCTAAGAGTCGGACACAACTGAGCGACTTCACTTTCACTTTTCACTTTTATGCATTGGAGAAGGAAATGGCAACCCACTCCAGTGTTCTTGCCTGGAGAATCCCAGGGACAGGGGAGCCTGGTGGGCTGCCATCTATGGGGTTGCACAGAGTTGGACACGACTGAAGCGACTTAGCAAGCAAGCAAGCAAGATACCATATCTTCACTTTTAGTCAGAAGGAGACAAATTTTTATTCAATCGTATCATAGCTTTCATATCTTTAGCGTACACTCTCCACCAATAAAAAAAAATTGAGCAGGAAGTTTTGGAATGACATACACTGATTTTTATAAAGAAATTATTTGGTAAGGGTCAATTAATAGCCACCTGGTACATGAAAAGATGCTGTACACTACCAATAATCAGGGAACCAAAAATCAAAACCATAAACAGATACCACCTCACGCTTGTTATAACGGGTATTATCAAAGAGAAAGCAAATAACAAGTGTTGGTGAGGACGTGGAGAAAAGGGGGCCCGCATGCACTGTTGGTGGGAATGCAAGTTGGTGTAGCCTCTATGGAGAACAATGTGGAGACTCTTCAAAAAACTAAAAATAAAACTACCATATAATCCAGTAATTCCATTCCTGGGTAGTTATCCAAAGAAAACAGAAACAATAACTCAAAAAGATATATGCACCCTATGTCCATCGCAGAGTTTTTTTACAGTGGCCAAGCTATAGAAGCAACCCAAGCTCTGATGGATGAATGGGATTTTTAAAATTATGGTGTGTGTATACATATACCATAAATATATATATATGTATGTATGTAAATATGTATGCCCATATGCAATGGAATATTATGCAGCCATAAGACAAAAATAAATAAATCTTACCATTTGCAGCAGCACAAATGAATCTCAAAGGCCTTATACTAAAATAAGTCTGAGAAAGATGAATGCTATGTGATCTCTTTTTTATGTGACGTCTAAAACAAACTCCTAGATACAGACAACAAATTGACTGTTGTCAGAAGTAGGGGATGGGGAGAGAAATGGGTGAAGAGGATAAAAAGGTAAATAAAACAACAACAACAGACACCCGGGACTGTGAGGCACGGTAACGCATAAAAGACGACTGCTGCGAGTTAATAGTTGACGTTGAGTGATATTAAATTGGGTTCATTTTACTCTTCTTAAGAAACAAAAGTCAACTGAACTCCCTTCTTAGACTCTAAAAATGCAATTTCACACTATTTCCTCATTCAGTGAGATGCTGTTTTATATGTTCTACTTCAAGTGGGAGGACTTTTATTTTAGATGTCATGGGTTGAGCAGGACATATATGAGCTAAGTGCAAATATTTACTCTGCTCGGGCTCTCTGCTGCACGGGCTGAGAATATTAGAACCAGGTCCTGTGTGCCTAATGAAGAACAGATTTTTATACAAAAACAGAATTCTCTATTTGGTTATCTTTGATCTAAGACAACTAAACGGAATAGTAATTGTGGTTATAGGCAAGTGTCTGCTAAAGATGTGCAAATTAGAACTTAAAAAATAATCACTGGCTTTAAATATCCAAACCAATTTCCAAAAAGAAATACATTATTTAAGTGTGAAAATATTTGACTTTTTTCTTCTCTTGCCAGTGGTTTTTCTCATATCTGTCAGCATGCAAAGCCCTGACACACTATAGAAGTCTATTTTGTCAGTCTCCCATCCCAAGGGACCCAACGGGTACTAAATTCTTAAGTCTAGATGTGTAGGTTTAGATAAGATTTTGATAAGAATTCATACACTTTGTTGATTAACCACATCAAATCAAAGCTGTGGATTTAGCCAATCACTAGTGATTCCAAGGAACTTGAATGAGATCATTGTATGCAAATCCCCAAGGGTTTAGGGCTTAACCTAGGACCCTAGAAGGTAAAAGGCAAACCCCCTTTTGGCTGAGCCCACCTGTTGGTTGTATATAATTATCAAAGACACCCTGGGAATCTGTCCAGCAGTGGTTCCCAAAGAGAAACATGTGCACTTCACCTGCAGTTGCTCCGCAGATACCTGAAGAGCAGCAAGTCAGGAGGTTTGCTCTGGCGCTTTAACGCTGGACCAGTCCCATGACCTTGGCCCTGGGATTGTTGAGGCGTCTCAGAGTCCTCCAACTCCAAGGGCCGGATCTGGGAAAGGCAGAGGGAATGGGTTGACGAGGCTTTCTCTTGGGCACTGTACTGATGAGAGCAGAATGGGAAATGTCGCTCTGCCAGTGGTCTTGCTGTAACTCAGCTGGGAGTCACTGGGAGTCTCAAGCCAAAGTGAAGTGTTAGTTGCTCAGTCGTGTCCGACTCTTTGCGACCGCATGGAGTGCAGCCCGCTAGCCCCCTCTGTCCATGCAATTTTCCAGGCAAGAATACTGGAGTGGGTAGCCATTCCCTTCTCTGGGGAATCTTCCCGACCCAGGGATCAAACCCAGGTCTCCCGCATTGCAGGCAGACTCTTTACCATCTGGGCCACCAGGGAAGCCCCTCTCAAGCCAAAGGTTGTCAGCATTCTGCAGTTCCAGGAGCACGGACCTTGTGAATGTCCCCTAGCTGTGTCACAAGTACTCGCATAATCCGAGAACTGGAAATCTTTAAAGGAGGCATAATGCATTGTAGGGGCCAAGCTCGAATTCGTATTTTACATGTTTCATAGATTATAAAAGTGGATTCTCTTGACTTTTAAACCTAGTATAGGCTTCGCTAGTGGCTCAGTGGTAAAGAATTCGCCTGCCAATGCAGGAGATGCCTGCCGAACAGAAGGCGTGGGTTCGATACCTGGATCAGGAAGAGCCCCTGGAGAAGGAAATGGCAACACACTCCAGTATTCTTGCCTGGAGAATCCCATAGTTCGAGGGGCCTGGTGGGCCCCAGTCCCTGGGGTCACAAAAAGAATCTGGTACGACTTAGCGACTAATAACAACAGTAAGCCTGTAAGAACTGGCTGCTACAAATGCAAAGTAATCATGTCCCGTCTTGTGTGGTAATATCTGTGCAGAGAAGGAAATAGGTATCAGGGTTATCATCCTTGTTTTGTGTTTGAAGACAGTTATTAATAGTATTCAAATATAACTTCTTAAAATTTGATTTGTTAATAGATGACTTTATAAAATATGTTTTAAAATTCTCTGCCACAAAGTAAGAAAGAAATGGCATTTAAGAACTAAAGTTACATGATGTATATTAATGAAGTGATGTGTCAGTTTAAAAATGTATAAAGACGTAGTTCTTAGTGAAGTGAAGCTTAAGAATATGAGTGAAGCATATGCATCACTTTGTGATTTATTCAAAGGGCCTAAGACAGCACAGGCTTTCACACATCAGATTTTTTTCTAACTCAGCAGTTTTCAAAAATCCGAGTTTTCTTTGAATAAAGCAACACCCACCACCCATAATTGCCTTTTATTTTTCAATTTTTGAAAGAAACGCCACGCTTTCCCACTAGACAATCCCCAATCCTGGGTGTGCTAGGACAGAAGATTTCTCCCCAAAGTATCTGAAAGATGTGAGTGTTTTGGAACTTTTTCAGCAGAAATAAATCCCTGACTGTCATGAAGACATCATGAGCTCAGCCAGGCCAGGATCGATTGCAGCTTCTCAGGGGCAGGTGGATTAATCAGAACCATGACTCCTTCCTCCCGCACTTCCAGTACAGAGCACCTTCCGTTTCTGTCAGATTTATGTAATTTGCCTATAGTGTGAGGGCCTCTGAATGGGATATCCTTAACATTAAAAATGTGTTCCCCTTGTGGAGGTAATACCTTTTGTTTTTGCCTGTGTGCTTAAAAGTTTTTTGGTTTTTTTTTTCAATTCACCAGGTAAACGTTCTCTTGTATTCTTCAGCTAAATTATTTAGTAGATGCATTCATTTGAGCCCTGTGTGTGCTCTAATGCTTTTCTGATGGGTGCTGCCCCTGCAGGTGCCTTTTAAAAGCAGCGTGTTGTGCCCCTCTTGTGGACGTCTCCTGATACAGACAAGGTAGGCTGGTGTCAGCAAGAGATGCTCATCATCTAAGTGGAAAAGAGCAGGCTTCTCTACTTCTCCCAGCTTTGTCGTGTTGTTCGGTCCCTAAGCTGTGCCCGACTCTTTGCGACCCCATGGACTGCAGTATGCCAGGCTTCCCTGTCCTTCACTATCTCCCGGAGTTTGCTCAAACTCATGTCCATTGAGTCAATGCCATCCAACCATCTCATCCTCTGTCATCCTCTCCTCCTCTTGCCTTCAATCTTTCCCAGCATCAGGGTCATTTCCAATGAGTCAGTTTTTCATATCAGTGGCCAAAGTATTGGAGCTTCAGCATCAGGCCTTCCATTGAATATTAGAACTGATTTCCTTTAGAATGGACTGGTTTGATCTCCTTTCAGTCCAAGGAACTCTCGAGAGTCTTCTCCAGCACCACAGTTTGAAGCGTCAGTTCTTTGGTGCTCAGTCTTCTTTACAGTCCAGCTCTCACATCTGTACGTGACTATTGGAAAAACCACAGCTTTGACTATAGAGACCTTTGTTGGCAAAGTGATGTCTCTGCTTTTTAATACACCAGGTCGGTTTGTCATAGCTTTCCCAGCCACTGACTTTTGTACTTCCATGACATGTGATGGTGAGGAGATGTTGGCTGGCCCAGATTCCTCATCACGCAAGAGGTTACCAGTGACAATAATAACCCTTTCCCGATCTTACTTCTTCTATCCCTGCTCCTTCCACATTACAGTTCCCAGGCTGGTGGCCTCACTGCTGATGCTTCTCTTTTTCAATGCCATTTCCATCTGTTTGATTATCTTACTCAAAGAATCTCAGGGTGAGAGAAAGTCAGTGGCGAGAGGGCAGAGATTAGGGGGAAGAGCTCCCTATAGTTTTCCCCACCCCCCAGACATGAGAAGGGCCATCATCTGCTTGTACCATTTGTAGGGGTGTGGATATGGATGATCATGTTTAAAAGACCAACAGACAGCTATCAAACACAACCAGCTATTAGGGGGAAGATCCCATTCCTAGGATTTATGTAGGTAGTAATAACCATTTTCTATATCTACTCAGCTGGCCAATCATGAAAATATTTTGACAGTTGCATTTATTTGATCCATTCTAAGGCTGTAGTCCACGATCCTTTCTAATAAGAAATGTTGCCGTGTTGTATCACTAACTGAAACCCTCAAACTGGATATTTGCCCTGGACTGCCCACCTGACTCTTCAGCCACTTGCATGAACCCAAATGCATGTGTTCTGTTTATCTCAACCTCCTCTTGCCATCTTTGCAGTTACTTCATTTGTCTCTTGGGGTCAAATATAAAATCTATTCTGTCTACAAATTCCTTGATTTCCATATGCTCTGCTATTAATATCTCAGTGTTACCTTAATTCTCCTCACCTGTGCCCTGCAGTCTTTTCAGTTTTACCACTCTGAGGATTGCTCCTCTGTTCATCGTTCCAGTAACGTTGGTGCAATGCCTGCTGGCTCACACGCCTACAACCATTGTAACCTGAGTCACGTGTTCCAGTCTCTGGCCACCCATGTCCTGCTGCTCAGTGGACACAGATTGTTTTTGTAGACATGCAGTTATGTCGTTACCTTGTAGCTTCCTCTATAGGAAATCCAAGAAGCCACTTTCACTGAACGTCCTATAACAGGTACTTTACTGTCTCTGGAACTATCCAGACCCCTCAGTATACAGTATACTTTCTCTAAGTCCTCCGTACTCATTTTGCCAGTAGGTCAACCAGAGTTACTAATTGCACAGAAGGTCATTCCTCTTCTATGAAAATGATGGCGTTTCTGTTTTCCTTCTGGAGAGAGTGTTTATACCTCTTGTGGTTTTGTCCTTTTGTTTCTGGGTGCTTTTGATTGCCCATACCCCCAGTACTCTCCTCTCCCCCACTCCCTGCCAAATATCTTTGGTTTACAAATAAATGTCTCTTTGCTTAGACAGTAATCACTGCTTACTGGTCATTTAGTGCTCCTCAAAGGTCTTTGGTGTGTCTTGCAGCCTTGATTTGGTCTTTGTTTTTCCCAGTTTGAGGCACACCTGTTTGCCTTTGAAGCCGTATTTACACGTGCAGTCCAGCCGAGTGGAATTGTTGACAGTATTAGAGCAAGGCTTGTGGCCTGGCTGCCTTCCAGAGCTTTGTTGTGGGTGGTCCTGTCTTCTCATTGGCTGTAGAACATGACATTAGGATTATATTTGGAAAACTACTCAAGGAGCAGTTAGAGTTTTCTATGGCAGGTCCAAGACACAAGTGCTGTTTGGAAGAACAAGGCTTGAATGGCCTGTTAATACTATCATCCGGTCTCCTGCAAGCTCACTCTTATGACATGGCTTCCAAATTCTTTATTTGTATTTATTTGTTGTTGTTGTTCAGTTGCTAAGTTGTGCCCAACTCTTTGTGACCCCATGGACTGCAGCATGCCAGGCTTCCCTGTCCTTCACTATCTCCCAGAGTTTGCTCAAACTCATCTCCCTTGAGTCAGTGATGCCATCCAACCATCTCATCCTCTGTCATCTTGTTCTTCTCCTGCCCTCAGTCTTTCCCAGCATCAGGGTCTTTTCCACTGAGTTGGCTCTTTGCATCAGGCAGTCAAAACCCTGGAGCTCCAGCTTCATCCTAAGTCCTTTCAATGCATATTCAGGGTTGATTTTTTTAGAATTGACTGGTTTGATCTCCTTGCTTTCAAGGGACTCTCAAGAGTCTTCTTCAGCACCACAGTTTGAAAGCATCAATTCTTTGGTGCTCCGCCTCCGTTATGGTCCAACTCGCACGTCCATACGTGACTACTGGAAAAGCTACAGCTTGGGCTGCAGTAGCTTGGGACCTTTGTCAGCAAAGTGATGTCTCTGCTTTTGAACATGCTTTCTAGGGTTATCATAGCTGTCTTCTAAAACAGTAAAATCTGTGCCTTTATGTTCTTCGTTTAATTAAAGTTATGAATGTTAGATGTCTGTTATAAACTCTGTTTTCCTTAAAGTAACATCGTGCACAGTGTTTTGACCATGGAGGAAAGAGAGGAGAGAACTGTATAACACTGAACGATTTTCTAATTTTGAGACTCTTCATGGAATGCTTTTTGCATGCTTACTTACAGCAATAAAAGTGTTAAAGAGACTCTGAAGGTTATGTAGTCACATTTTCCTGGGCGTCTTGCTTTACTTTAATCATGATTCTATAAAAGAATTGAATAAATGGGTAATTGTGTGATTTTTTAGACTCTTTCAGTTGTTCACATGACGTGATGATTGATCTGCATCTTTAAGCCAAATATGCAGTAGGTTTTGGGAAAACAGAACAGCAGGGCTACAATGAGATAAACTCATCTGGTGGATCCAGGAATGTCTCATGGAGAAGATAACTAGGGTGAGCCTTGAAAAATAGAAGGTTTGAGAGAGATGGGGGTGGGAAAAGTGGGAAAAAAACCAAGCATCAGGGAACAAGTGTTACAATTCAGAGGTCTGATTCAGCATAAAATGTTTGAGGAAATACAAAAACACAGTGATTCTATTTATTGATTGCCTATTATGTGCTAAAGCCTATTATAATTTCATTCTCAATATTATTCAGTTACCTAAAACTCTCTGTAGGATGAGTGAGAATTTAGATGGACAGATAGATGATCGTGGATGTTAATGGATGTGCACGCTACGTCTCTTCAGTCGTGCCCAGCTGTTTACGACCCCATGGACTGTAGCTTACCAAGCGTCTCTGTCCATAGCATTCTCCAGGCAAGAATAATGCAGTGGGTTTCCATGTCCTCCTCCAAGGAATCTTTCCAATCGAGGGATCGAACTTGAGTCTCTTATGTCTCCTGCATTGGCCAAGTGGGTTCTTTTACCACTAGTGTCAGCTGGGAAGCCCATTAATGGATCAGTTCAGTTAAGTTCAGTCACTCAGTCGTGTCCGACTCTGTGACCTAATGGACTGCAGCACCCCAGGCCTCCCTGGGTGTAAACTCCTAGAGTTTACTCAAACTGATGTCTACTGAGTCGGTGATGCCATACAACCATCTCATCCTCTGTCGTTCCTTTCTCCTCCCGCCTTCAATCTTTCCCAGCATTAGGGTCTTTTCAAATGAGTCAGTTCTTCACATCAATGTACTGGCCAGTGTACTGGAGTTTCAGCTTCAGCATCAGTCCTCCCAATGAATATTCAGGACTGATTTCCTTTAGGATGGACTGATAGAACCTCCTTGTAGTCCAAGGGACTCTCAAAAGTCTTCTCCAACACCACAGTTCAAAACCATCAATTCTTCGGCGCTCAGCTTTCTTTAGAGTCCAACTCTCGCATCCATACATGACTACTGGAAAAACCATAGCTTTGACTAGATGGACCTTTGTTGGCAAAGTAATGCCTTTGCTTTTTAATATGCTATCTGGGTTGGTCATAACTTTTCTTCCAAGGAGCAAGCATCAATTTAATTTCATGGCTGCAGTCACCATCTGCAGTGATTTTGGAGTCTCCCAAAACAAAGTCTGTCACTGTTTCCACTGTTTCCCCATCTATTTGCCATGAAGTGATGGGACTAGATGCCATGATCTTCGTTTTCTGAATGTTGAGCTTTAAGCCAACTTTTTCACTCTCCTCTTTCACTTTCATCAAGAGGCTTTTTAGTTCCTCTTCACTTTCTGCCATAAGGGTGGTGTCATCTGCATATCTGAGGTTATTGATATTTCTCCCAACAATCTTGATTCCAGCTTGTGCTTCTTCCAGCCCAGCGTTTCTCATGATGAATGGATAGTATATGTATATTTAACTCTTATAATACCTTAACGATTTGGATAAAATTGTCTTTATTTTATAAGGAATAAAACTAAGAATCAGAAATATTAAGACATATCCATACATGTCAAGACCACACTCTTATTCTTGTCCTCTACTATGCACCTGTCTGTCCATATGCTTATGTGAAATCATAGCTGTAACCCATATAAAGATAAAGCACGCTGTAGCTTCTTCAAGGCAGCAACTGTATCTTGTCAGTCTTTTAAGTTATCATAGTGACTTACAAAGGACACCTAATAATTCCTTTTCAAAAACTGCCTTTCAAATCTGGGTCAAAGATAATGACTTAAAAAGTTTAAATAATTCATTGTATTAGATGCAGTTTTGCTGATCTGCTGATCTTTCCCTGCTACATACACACACAAAAATCAACAGCTTTTATAGACGGTAAAATCCGGAACAAGATAACAAGGTAAAAAAAATATAGTAGTACTAAAAGAAAACATGTCATGAATATGTAATAGGTGAATTCATTTTGCTAGATTTAAAAGAAAACTAATTGAAATAATATACTGGTAGTAAATCAAAATGTTTTCCAATATAAAATATCAAAATTATATAAGGATCACTGAAAACTGACCTTTTCCAGCCCTGTGGCCACTGCTGAGTGTTCCAAATTTGCTGGCATATTGAGTGCAGCACTTTCACAACATCATCTTTTAGGATTTGAAATAGCTCAGCTGGAATTCCATCACCTCCATTAGCTTTGTTCCTAGTGGTGCTTCCACTTGATTTCACACTCCAGGATGTCTGGTTCTAGGTGAGTGATCACACCATCATGGTTATCTGGGTCATTAAGATCTTTTTTGTACAGTTCTTCTGTGTATTCTTGCCACCTCTTCTTATTATCTTCTGCTTCTGTTAGGTCCATACCATTGCTGTCCTTTATTGTGCCCCATCTTTGCATGAAATGTTCCCTTGGTATCTGTGATTTTCTTGAAGAGATCACAGTCTTTCCCATTCTATTGTTTTCCTCTATTTCTTTGCATTGATCACTGAGGAAGGCTTTCATATCTGGCCATTCTTTGGAACTTGTCATTCAGAGGGGTGTATCTTTCCTTTTCTCCTTTGCCTTTAGCTTCTTTTCTCAGCTATTTATAAGGCCTCCTCAGATAACCATTTTACTTTTTTGCATTTCTTTACCTTGGGTATGGTCTTGATGTACAGTGTCATGAACGTCTGTCCACAGTTCTTCAGGAACTTTATGAGATCTAATCCTTTGAATCTATTTGTCAAGTGAGGCTTCAACATCACATGAACAGAGAACTTCCAGATGTTCAAGCTGGATTTAAAAAAGGCAGAGGAATCAGAGATCAAATTGTCAATGTTCATTGGATCATAGAAAAAGCAAGAGAATTCCAGAAAAAAGCATCTACTTCTGCTTTACTGACTACCCCAAAGCCTGACTATGTGGACCACAACAAACTGTGGGAAATTCTTAAAGAGATGGGAATACCAGACCACCTGACCTGCCTCCTAAGAAATCTGTATGCAAGTCAAGGAGCAACAGTTATAACCAGACATGGAACAATGGACTGGTTCCAACTTGGGAAAGGAGTATGTCAAGGCTGTATATTGTCACACTGATTATTTAACTTATATTCAGACTTCATCTGAATATAAATGTGGAATGCCAAGCTGGATGAAGCACAAGCTGGAATCAAGATCGCTGGGAGAAATATCAATAACCTCAGATATGCAGATGACACCACCCTTATGGCAGAAAGTGAAGAGGAACTAAAAAGCCTCTTGATGAAAGTGAAAGAGGAGAGTGAAAAAGTTGGCTTAAAGCTCAACATTCAGAAAACTAAGATCTTGGCGTCCGGTCCCATCACTTCATGGCAAATAGATGGGAAACAGTGGAAACAGTGAGAGACTTTATTTTGGGGGGCTCCAAAATCACTGCAGATGGTGACTGCAGCCATGAAATTAAATTGATGCTTGCTCCTTGGAAGAAAAGTTATGACCAACCTCGACAGCATATTACAAAACAGAGACATTACTTTGCCAACTGAGGTCCATCTTGTCAAAGCTCTGGTTTTTCCTGTAGTCATGTATGTATGTGAGAATTGGACAATAAAGAAAGTTGAATGCTGAAAAATTGATGCTTTTGAACTGTGGTGTTGGAGAAGACTCTTGAGAATCCCTTGCAAGGAGACCAAACCAGTCAATCCTAAAAGAAAGCAGTCCTGAATATTCATTGGAAGAACTGATGCTGAAGCTGAAACTCCAATAGTTTGGCCACCTGATACGAAGAACTGACTCATTGGAAAAGACCCTGATGCTGGGAAAGATCAAAGGCAGAAGCAAAAGGGGACTACAGAGGATGAGATGGTTGGATGGCATCACCAACTCAATGGACATGAGTTTGAGTAAACTGAACTGAACTGATAGGGATCAATAACTTCCTTTATTGGGAAATCATTTTAAGGGCTTCAGTTCAGTTCAGTTCAGTCACTCAGTCGTGTCTGACTCTTTGCGACCCCATGAATCATAGCACGCCAGGCCTCCCTGTCCATCACCAACTCTCAGAGTTCACTCAAACTCATGTCCATCGAGTCAGTGATGCCATCCAGCCATCTCATCCTCTGTCGTCCCCTTCTCCTCCTGCCCCCAATCCCTCCCAGCATCAGAGTCTTTTCCAATGAGTCAACTCTTCGCATGAGGTGGCCAAAGTATTGGAGTTTCAGCTTCAGCATCACTCCTTACCGCCAACCAAAAAGACAACAAAACCCATGATTTCAATATTAAAGTATTATACATAAATCAAAGGCTTAATAATGGGGAAGGGTTAAATAATGACTGGCCCTTCTCCACAGGTTGCCCCTCTACTAGAGTGCACTGTATCAGTGTTCACAAAAATAAAATGTCTCACCCTGTGTAATAAGGCAGAGGAAGGAGACCTTGCCTTTCAATGTAATCTTGGAATATTGTTGGATAGACTCACCCGAAGAGGTGCCTTTGTGTGATTCACATCTGTTATTTATTAAAGGCTCACATTCTAGGAAAGTACATGTTACCTTGAAGGGTTTTGTTTTATCAAGATGCAAATCACTACACTGTTATTGAACCTGGGGCCATGAACAAGTTTGGTATCTAACCTATGAGCTTATCGCAGCCTTGCTTCTCTGAGCCTGTGTAACTCCTGGCCACCTTGCATTCTCCATCTAACCAGCATTACCCATCTCCTGATTTCCTCACCCACAATATTTGTATGAGAGTATGTTTTTAACTGTCTGAAAAATCTCTTTTGCCATAGCCAATGGTTATGAATTGCCCAGGCTCAAAATCTTGAAGTCATCCTTTATCTTTCTTTCTCTTGTATCTCATAGTTAACCCACGAGCAAAATCTGTTGCTTCTGTTTTCTGTCTCATCACTTTTCTCTGCTCAGCTTCGGGTGTTAATGACAGCTACCTGCTGGCTTTCCCAGCATCACGTCTTGTCTCAGTCTCTGTGACCAACCCTCTACAAGGAGCTGAACGTGCAGGTCAGGGGAACAATACCCTCAAACTTCCAAATATTTCAGTACCCAAAGAAACGCCAGGTCCCACATACGTGTCCTCAGCCCCAGCCCCGCATGATTTGGCTTCCTGTTGATCTGACCCTCTCACTGGACTGAACATTCTCTTTGGGCTGACTTCCTCCAGCTTCTCCAGACCTTAAGGGTGACAACATCTCAGGGCTTCTGTACTTTGTCCTCCCTCTGCCAAATGCTTCTCCCCCAGGAAATTTCATGGGGGAAATCTCCCTCTTCCTTATTTAAATGTCTCCATCTCAGAGAATTCTTCCTGACAATCTTACCTAGCAGAGCTTCCTTACGCTGGTTTTCAAGCTCCTTTTGCTGATACACTTTGTTTTTCTTCCATACATTCATCCCTCCCTAATTTGCTTATTACAGTTATTTACATATTTACCTATTGTCTGCACCTCCCAGTAAAATGCCAGCTCTAGAAGAACAGAATTTGGACCTTGCCTTCTCTGCTGAGCCCTCTTCCTCGTTGAATAAATGAATGATTGGCTTAACCATGTGACAGAATCTTTTGCAGCCATTTGAAAGTTTGAAGATGAAGTGAAAACATGTATAATAATTACATAATTTAAATGCAAACATACTAAAAATGCATTAGAATCACATTGGAGGTGATTTGAATGTCCTATGCTTGCAAAACTAAATATGAAGAAAAATGAAATAATGAAAATTGCTTTATAAGAACAGTAGGAGAAACATGGGTGATTCCCACTCTCTGTTTCTGGAACTTGCTTTTATTCTTTTTCATTTGTTTGCCTCAATATCTTTAGAAAAATCATTATATGATGCCTTGAAAATCCGTATTATAGCTTTACACTCTTGTGTCTTCCTGCTTTTCTTTTCTCACATTTCTTTGGTTTTGGATGCCTTAGGCCATCTCTCCTAATATCCAGGACCACCCTTGCCCAAACTATAAAGCAGGGCAAGTTTCTTTATCCTCTTTCTGTCTTTTCCCCATTCTTAGGTCCCTTTTCTTAATCCTACCCAGAAAATATTTATCCCTGATTTTACTAATGACTGTATTCTGATAATACTAAAAACCTAATTTATCATGCCCTCTTGTAGAATATTTACTTAAAGGGGAAAGCCAAATCTTAAAACAAAGGACCGACTTTAAAAAGGTGGAATTTGAGAACATGGGCTTATTCATTAAAAAGAGAGTCTGAGCTTCAAGTTGTCCTTCAAGGACAAGGCCCCCGTGCCTGTACCGAGGTCAGAGTTTTCTATTTCCCCGAGTCAAGCACATTGAGGTTGCCTGGGATTTAAGTCTGTCACTGAAACTGCCACTTCAGCCTCACATTCACTTGAGGAGGGAGCGAGCTGGGCATTTTTAGTAGCTGTGGCTAGCCTCCCAACTTGCAGTCCACATGGAACTTCAGCTTCAGACACGCAAGCATGTCAAGACATTTTACTTTTGACAAGCAATGCTTTCCAGAATGATGCCTAGTTCTAGCCAGTCAGCATGGTCTTGAACTGTAGTGTCATTTCTGGCAAGAACTTTCAAGCCTGCTTAATGTCAACATCAATTGCCATAATGCACTTTGACACTATTTGGGATTTTCCACTAGGTAATCTGACCTCTCTCAAGTCAAAACTGAAGTGTCCGAGAATACCTTAGACACTGCAAAGTTCACATATAATCTTGAGTCTACCTGACCAGTGCTTTGGTATATGCTATAGTCAGTATTGTGAGAAAAATCTATGACTCAAATTTTTATAGACTCACAATTTGTGGCAGGGTGGGGGGGGGTGGGGTTGGGAAGTGCCTGATTTTATAAAAGGTTTGTTTTTTCTTATTCCTTTATATCATATTTTATAAATTCTCCTCCATTCTTTTCTGAAGTAAAGTAAGGTATGAATAAATGAATACCTTTTCTCCCTTCATTTCTTTATTATATATTTCCCTTAAATTATTTTACTGCATATTTTTTTCCAATTTGAGGGTGAAGAGATTGATGGAACCCTCATTCTGGTCTGTTCTTGTTCAAAAGTTGTGGGTTAAAAGTCTCCGAGATTTACATGTTTTCTTTTTGAAACAGTTACTGGGTCAATGTATGTCTCTTACACAGCGTATGAGTTGATAAAATTATAGAAAAGTGTCTCTTCCCGTATGACAATTTGAGTGAGTGAAAGAGGGCAGACCTATTGTTTGACTGATTTACCAAACAAAACAACAAAAAAATTCATGTGACTCACACGGCCTAAAAGCAGCCTGCATAAGCCAACTGCTTGTTCGCTCATGTCCGGGTCTGCCCATATGAAGGGCCGCAAGTCCTTTCCTCCTCAGTGAATAAGTAATTCTAAGGTCTGATGAATATGTATTGGATTCAGTGAGATGGAGTTGGGCACTGTCTGGGGGGAACCACGGCTAGTCTTCATATTCAGCATCTGAGTGAGTAAAAACAGCCTCTGCACAATGTCTACTCTCCCTCTGGGAAATCAAGTCATTTTCATTTTTCTTTCCCTCTCCTCAATCCTGGAGGTCCCATTTCTAGGCATGTCCCTTTGGTTGACAGCATAGGGAGAAAAGAGTGGTGAGGAACTGCACAAGAATGATTCCAGCGCCTACCTATTTCCTGATTGATATTCCATGCTATCCTGCTGAAACACACGGAATTAAATGTTGAGATTTAGGGGCTAGTTTTATAGCCCCATCTGGCCTTAATTCTGCATATACAATTGTACATCATGAATTGGTCTACAGTTTTGGTTTATGTCCCTCTGTTTCTGTTTGATCTGCAAATGAAATTTTACTCTGCCCTTAATGAAGAAGTTGGCTACGAGGAGCCTTGATATTATTTTAAAATGAAGCAGATAAAGTTTTAAACCTTCAAGATTATGTCTGAAATAAAAGAACATTGTCCTTGAAAACAATGAATCATATCTTCCAAGATGTATCCACCACGGGATTTTCTTGAGATCAGTTTTTCCTTTTTCATGTATTATTAAACTTAGCAGTATTAATATTTATTAAACACCTATGGGGTGCCAGCAACAACTCAGAGCACATGGAAGAAGTGGTCCCTAATGTCAGAAAAAATGTCTTAAAAAGCTGTTCTGTGCTATTGTGCTTAATCTCGGGCTGGCCAGAGAGGAAGGGCTTTCATCATCACCCATCAGAGCCGTTGCTTTTGTTTTCTTTTGTCAAGATGTATCCATCCTACAAGTATGATTCTAGTTAAATGCCACAAAATCTATGGTAAATTATTTTAAGGGTGCAGATATATGTCCAGTTATTTTTTTTCTACATTAAATTTAAAAAAAGAAAAATGCTGAAAGCTAAGTAACAAGAGCTGTGAAGCAGTGAATCACTGGGATTAGTAGGACAGACCCTTCTTGCTATGGAAATGACATGTCAGGTCTAATTAAAGTGCATGGAATCATAGGTGTAGATAACGCATGTTACTCTTCCCTTTTCAGCTTCTGTAGCACAGAGGTTTTAATGGAAGTTAAGGAAAATAAATTTAGCACAGACATAAGGAAGCACTTTTTCATTCTGCAAGTAATAAATGTTTGGAATGGCCTTCTGGGCAGGGTTTGTGAGGTGAAGGACGCTGGGGTTATTCAACAATTGAATGTCTCACTGTAGTAAATTCTAATCTGCTAAATAGGCTTTTGCCCCCTACTTCCTATGTTGTTATGAGTATATAATCAAGCAGCAATTTTCTGGCCCTGATTAGAACCAAACCTATACCCAGGGTGCTCACAAGAAAGTACATGGGGACGATGGCAGGAAATAAAAGGAGCTGGAAATGCCTGGAACAGACCTGTGCTCTTCAGTTATTAGGAAGAAAATGTACCAATTCATTACTTTAAGGACTTTCAGGGATTTCAAGAGGATTGACTTTTCATCACTCAGCCTATGGCTTTAGGACGCTTTTTCTGTTTTGGTAATTTGGTAATTGTATCTGTACTATGGAGATCTGTCTCACTTATCCATCTATCTCCTTGTTTATTGCATTATGCACACACTATAGATAGGTAGATAGATGGAAAGACAGAGTGATTTATGAAATATGTCACATCCAAGTTAGCAACAAGGATTCAAATGCCTGTGGAAAGAAATGAATGATACAGCAAAGCTGAATCAGGTCCCCAGAGGTCACATTTGCTATGCAAACCCCCTCACCTCTCACCCAACACCCACACCCACACACGCACGCGCACACATCAGCATTACATTACACAGTTTAATAATGTTTACTTTTGGTTAAAAAAAAAATAGAAAAGTCATCATCCCCATAGTTCTGCATATGTGAGTCCACACGCCATGTCACAGCTTGTGCTGTCTCCCCGCTGTGCCCCAATGACACGCTATGGCTTCATCTCGGTTCTGGAAGTGTCTTCTAGGTCTAAGTAGTAAAGCCTTCCTACATTCACTCTTTCTTCTTCCCACGGATGCTTCATGTGCATTATCAGACTAACCAGTAGGCATATAAACAGGATCAAAACACCACCATTGACCCACAGGAATTTAATTGGCAACATACACAAAGAGAGCATAGACAGATGAATAATAATTATCATAAGCATGCAAGCGCCGCGTCACGAATCTACACACATTATGCTGGAAGCACCAAGCAAGGGCATAGACATCACCCTGCAAATTCATTAAAGGATTCTTAGCAGAGAAAATTATGGCCTTAAAGGACAAATAGAAATGAGCTGAACAGTGACCGAAGCCAAGGACAGTTGAAGTGGAGGGAACAACATGTGAAACACCATGGTGTGTTTGGCAAACTCTTAGCTTTCAGAACAGCAGGTGCAAACAGTCTGCCTAGGATGGTGGCAGGAGGTTAGGCTGGAGAGATACACAGAGCCTAGCAATGAAGGGCATGTTGTGAAACTATTTAATTGACCTTTATCCTGGAGGCTGAAGGAGTCACTGAAGGACATGGAGCATGCCCAGATGTGAATATGCCTGAGACAGAAAGGACAGCTGGGGGGGAAGTCAACCTAAGTCAGAGAGGTCGTCTCTCTGAGCAATAGGGTAAGGATGAGAATGCTGAAGGACAGAGGTCTTACTGGGCACGTACGGGAGCAGACAGACCTCCTGAGCTATAAAACTTAGTGACTTATCACTCACACGATTATATGAGAAGAGGAGATCTGGTATCACTCTCAGTCTTCTTAAATGAGAAATGCAGAAACAAGAACAAATTTACAGAAAATACTTATACATTCCAGGTTGTTCCATTTAACATTTCTATGGCATCTCCAGACAGAGATGACCACTGAGCTAGGTACACGTGGAGAGTGCTTTAGGGGTCAGTGATTGTCCACAGCGTGGCTTTGCGTAGGAGAGGGTATAAATGAGACACGCTGAGTACTGAGGAGTGATGGCTGTGGATAAGCACGGTGGACTATGTCCAGAAAGAAACAATTCCACACAGTGCATCTCAAAACTAAAGATCGTGGGTAAAGGAGAGTGGATAGCTTCTCTTGTTAACGCATGCTAATGTATTTTACAATTATGCAGTTTACAAATGGATTCCCTGGTAGCCCTCTCAGATTATACTGGAAAGGCTTCTGAAATATCTAATATGAAAAACAAGCACCTGATTGCAGTAAGACACCCTGAGGCTGAGTTTCTAACTAGATGAAAACTATTCATGATCCCTTAGACGGGGCAATCTTCAAGAGGTGTATAATCCTCAAGACCTGAGGATGCTTACCCAGTATAACTGTTTTCTCATTTTCATATTTCTGTGGAATTATGACCCTCAAGATTTCAAGACTTCAAGGATGTTATGTCCAGAACACCACTGAAACATCTATGCTTTCTCTTCAGCAGTGGTATATTTATGTATTCGTTCATCTACATGTATCTGTTGAGCACTCTTTAATGCCAGTACTGTTGTTGGTCTGGAGATTTCCAGTGACAAAACCCACCACTGCCCTTGATCTAATGTAGCTCACATTCTAGATGAGGGTTTAGAGAGAGAGTGCAGGTTTTTGAGAGGGAGGGGGCAGATTTTAAAATAAGTTTGTCATGGATGGTCTCTGCAATGAGATGACTTTCAAAGGTAAGACTTTTCAAATGAGACCTACCTGCAGCGAGAGGGAGAAGCACCTACATATGTAACAGGTATGTTCCAGGCTAAGGAAGCAGCAGATGCAGTGGGCTCGTGGGGAGCATCCTTGTAGCATCTGAAAACTATCAAATAAGTCACTAGGATAAGAAGTCAATAATCAGAGGGGAGGACAGCATGAGATGGTAGCCAGAATCCTCATCATGTACATCCTTCAGAGATATGGGAAAGGCTAGAAATGCCAGGAAGATGAGAAGTCTTTGGAGAGTGCACCCAAACTGATTTTATTTGAACCACTTTGGTGGCTGTGTCCAGACTAGACTGCAGATAACCAGGAACTGAAACCAGAAAAAAAGTCAGAAATCGACAAGCAGTCCCTACAAGATATTAAAAGACCTGACCTTAGATTAAAAGACCTGACCTTAGATGGTGAAAGTGAAAGTGAATGCGGCTCAGTCGTGTCTGACTCTTTGTGACCGCATGGACTATACAGTCCATGGAATTCTCCAGGCCAGAATACTGGAATGCATAGCCTTTCCCTTCTCCAGGGGATCTTCCCAACCCAGGGATTGGACCCAGGTCTCCCACATTACAGGCAGATTCTTTACCAGCTGATCCACAAGGGAAGCCCCAAAATATTGGAGTGCGTAGCCTTTCCCTTCTCCGGGGGATCCTCCCGACCCAGGAGTTGAACTGGAGTCTCCTGCATTGCAGGCGATTCTTTACCAACTGAGCTGTCAGATGGTAGTGGGTACAATTAGCAGGAATTAGTACAATTGGTTAGGTTCAAGATATATTTTGACTGGCTAGGTGATGAGTTGGATGCAGAGTAAGAGAGAAGGACTCAAAAAAGATATGAACAGGGTTTACTAACAAACTACATTAGAGTCTAGAGGAGAGGAGGTGGGCAATGCTGTAAATTAAGTCGTTCTCAATCATACACACACATAGAAATAATGACTACTCAATGTAAAGCAAAGAAGGGCAGTGTGAGTATACTTTAGTATCAGGGAAATATCTTATAGAAGATACAGAAAAAATAAAAATGCCTCTCCTCTCCCTGGAAAGTTGAAGTGGGTGGATTGGAGGTGGAAGAGAGAATTGTTGTTGTTCAGTTGTTCAGTCGTGTCTGACTCTTTGTGACCCCAGGAACTGAAGCACACTAGGCTTCCCTGTCCTGTACCATCTCATGAAGCTTACTCTAACTCATGTCCATTGAGTCGGTGATGCCATCCAACCATCTCATCCTCTGTCTTCCACTTCTCCTCCTGCCTTTAGTCTTTCCGACCATCAAGGTCTTTTCTAATGAGTCAGCTCTTCGAGAGAATAGAGTTTTTAAAGTTTTTCTTTATAAATCTTTAACTGTCAGTTGATTTTAAAAATTCATGCGTATGTATTCATTTAAAAGAGTGAGTATCTATGCATGTATAATAAATATAGCTTTATATTTGTGTAAAATGGATAAATAAGCAATGCGGCAGCAGGTATAAACAGCGTGTAGGAGCTTGAGGGACTTCCCTGGTGGTTCAGTGCTTAAGACTTCAGCTTCCAATGGAGGGGGTGCAGTTTCAAACCCTGGTCAGGGAGTGAAGATCTCACATGCCTCGTGGTGAAAAAAAACAAAAACATAAAACAGAAGTAGTATTTGACAAATTCAATAAAGACAATTAAAATAAATAAATTTAAATTTAGAAAATAAAATAAATTAGTTTTAAAATATTAACTATAAAAACTGAGTAGTGCTAGAAAACAAGGTAGTCTGTACCTCAAATTAACATGTTTGTCATATCAAAATTCAAAAGATTCCAGCTTTAAAATCTAAATGTGAAAAGTAGGCAGTCAAGCAAATATTGTTCAATGACTGTTCGTTTTATTATGAACATTTTACTTAATGACAAATATAGCCCTCCAGTAGTTCTTTAAGGATAATAAAGATAAATGAAGTGACTACCATAAAAAAATAATAATGGAAAATAATATGAAAAATAGTGTATATGTATAACTGAATCACTTTCTGTACAGTAGAAATTAACATAACATTGTAAGTTAACTACACTTTAATAAAATTGTTTTAAAATTTAAAAAAAACAAGACTTTTAAAATGGTCCACATCAAAAAAAAAATCTTAAAAAAAAAATAAGTTTGATAGAAATAAGGAGTAAGATTGGATGAGGAAGTGAAGGTGGCCCCAGAATAGCCGCCTCCATATGGAAGAAGACCAGCTAAGCTGGAGGACTGACACTGCCCAGCTTTAAGACTTACTCTAAAGCCACAGTCATGAAGACAGTGTGGTGTTGGTGAAAGACAAATAGACCAATGGAAGAAGATAAGAGTCCAACCCAGAACTGCACGAATAGTCAACAGATTTTCAACGGGGGAGCAAAGGCAGTACAATGGAGCGAAGACAGTCTCTTCAATATATAAAGTGGCCACAACTGTATGTCCACATGCAAAAACAACAAATCTATCATAGACTGTATACCCTTCGCAAAAACTTGCTCAAAATGAAACACAGACCTAAATGTAAAACATAAAACCATGAAATTCCAATGAGGCAACATAGGAGAAAATCGAAATGATGATGATTCTTTTTCAGATACAATGCCAAAGACACAATCCATGAAAGAAATAATGGATAATCTGGACTTTATTAAAAGTTAAAAAAAAAAGTCTGCTATTTAAAAGAAAACATCAAGAGACTTAGAAGACAAATCACTGACTGGGAGAAAATACAATATTAAAAAAAAAAAAAAAAAACCAACCACATCTGATGAAGCATGTTAACCAAAATGTACAAACAACACTTAAAACCCAACAAGAGAAAATAAACAAACTGGTTTTAAAAACGGGTGAGAGGCTGTAACAGGAACCTCAACAAAGAAAATGTCCAGATGACAAACGAGCATTTCAAAAGATGGTTTCCATCTTATGTCAGCAGGAAGATGCAATTCACAGCAACACGGATACTACTACATACCTGTGGACAAAATCCAGAGCACTGACAACATCAAATGCTGGCTTGGACGAGGAGCAACAGGAAATCTCGTGCATTGCTGTTGAGAGCGCAAAATGGGGTAGCTACTTTGCAAGACAGTTTGGCAATTCCCTGCAAAGCCAAACGCACTTTCGCCACGCATCCAGCAGTGGTGTCATGTGGCATTTACACAGAAGGGCCGAAACCAGGACCCAGTCAAAAACCTTTACAGGGATGTTTATAATATCTTCAGTCTTAATTGCCAAAACATGAAAGCAGGCAAGATGCCCCTCAGTTAAATGAATGGAGACAGTGGAATATTCTTCAGCACTAAAAAGAAATGAGCCATCAAACCGCAGAAATGATGTCAAAGTCCCTTAGTCATGTCTGACTCTTTGCCACCCCATGGACTGTAACCCCCCAGACTTCTCTGTCAATGGGATTCCCCAGGCAAGAATACTGGAGTGGATTGCCATTCCCTTCTCCAGGGGATCTTCCTGATACCGGGATGGAACCCGGCTTTGCTGCATTGCAGGAGATTCTTTGCCATCTGAGCCTCCACTGCCTAGACATGGAGGAACCTAAAATTCATATTACTCAGTGAAAGAAGCCAATCCAAAAAGGCTACCTATGGTACAATTCCAACACATTACTTTCTGGGAAAGGGAAAACTAGAGAGAAAATAAAAAGATCAGTATTCACTAGGAATGAGGGGAGATGAATAAGCAGAACGCAGAAGATTTTTAAGGCAGTGAAAGTATTCTGTATGGTATTATAATGATGGATACATGTTATTATACATTGCAATAAGGAGTTCATGATCTGAATCACAGTCAGCTCCCCCTCTTGTTTTTCTGACAGTATACAACTTTTCCATCTTCAGCTATAATCAATGTGATTTGGCTATTGATCATCTGGTGATGTCCAGGTGTAGAGTTGTCTCTTGTGTTGTTGGAAGAGGGTGTTTGTAATGACCAGTGTGTTCTCTTGGCAAAACTCTGTTAGCTTTTGCCCTGCTTCATTTTGTACTCTTGAGGCCAAACTTGCCTGTTACTTCAGGTATCTCTTTTGCACTCCCATCCCCTATAATGAAAAGGACATCCTTTTTTTGGTATTAGTTCTAGAAGGTCTTGTAAATCTTAACAGAACCATTGAACTTCAGCTTCTTCAGCATTAGTAGTTGGGGCACAGACTTGGATTACTGTAATATTGAATGGTTTGCCTTAGGAAGAAAGATTCTGTCATTTTTGAGATTGCACCCAAGTACTGTACTTCAGAATCTTTTGTTGACTATGAAGGCTACTCCATTTCTTCTAAGGGATTCTTGCCTACAGTGGTATATATAATGGTCATCTGAATTAAGTTTGCCCATTCCTGTCCATTTTAGTTCACTTCAGTTCAGTTCAGTCGCTCAGTCGTGTCCGACTCTTTGCAACCCTGTGAATCACAACACGCCAGGCCTCCCTGTCCATCACCAACTCCCAGAGTTTACCCAAACTCATGTCCAACGAGTCAGTGGTGCCATCCAGTCATCATCCTCTGTCGTCCCCTTCTCCTCCTGCCCCCAATCCCTCCCAGCATCAGGGTCTTTTCCAATGAGTCAACTCTTCACATGAGGTGGCCAAAGTACTGGAGTTTCAGCTTCAACATCAGTCCTTCCAATGAACACTCAGGACTGATCTCCTTTAGGATGGACTGGTTGGATCTCCTTGCAGCCCAAGGGACTCTCAAGAGTCTTCTCCAACACCACAGTTCAAAAGCATCAATTCTTCAGCACTCAGCTTTCTTCACAGTCCAACTCTCACATCCATACATGACCACTGGATAAACCATAGCCTTGACTAGACGAACCTTTGTTGGCAAAGTAATGTCTCTGCTTTTGAATATGCTGTCTAGATTGGTCCTAACTTTCCTTCCAAGGAGTAAGTGTCTTTTAATTTCATGGCTGCAGTCACCATCTGCAGTGATTTTGGAGCCCCCCAAAATAAAGTCTGACACTGTTTCCACTGTTTCCCCATCTATTTCCCATGAAGTGATGGGACCAGATGCCATGATCTTAATTTTCTGAATGTTGAGCTTTAAGCCAACTTTTTCACTCTCCTCATTCACTGATTCCTAAAATGCCAATGTTCACTCTTGCCATCTACTGTTTGACCACTTCCAATTTCCCATGATTCATAGACTGAACATTCCAGGTTCCTATGCAGTATTGTTCTTTACAGCATTGGACTTGACTTTCACCACCAGACACATCCTCATTTGGGTGTTGTTTCTGCATTGGCTCAGCCTCTTCATTCCTTCTGGAGCTATTTCTCTGCTCTTTTCTAGTAGTATATTGGACACTTACTGACATGGGGGGTTTCATCATGTGGGATGAAAAAGATCTTGTGGGATGTTTTTGTCTTTTCATACTGTTCATGGGGTTCTCAAGGCAAGAATGCTGAAGTGGTTTGCCATTCCTTTCTCCAGTGGACCATGCTTTGTCAGAACTCTCCAGCATGATCCATCTGTCTTAGGTGGCCCTGCATGGCATGGCTCATAGTTTCATTGAGTTAGAGAAATATCAGTAATCTCAGATATGCAGATGACACCACCCTTATGGCAGAAAGTGAAGAGGAATTAAAGAGCTTCTTGATGAAGGTGAAAGAAGAGAGGGAAAAAATTGGCTTATAACAACATTCAAAAAATGAAGATCAGGGCATCTGGTCCCATCACTTGATGGCAAATAGATGGGGAAACAATGGAAACAGTGACAGACTTGATTTTCTTGGGCTCCAAAATCGCTGCAGATGGTGACTGCAGCCATGAAATTAAAAGACACTTGCTCCTTGGAAGAAAACCTATGACCAACCTAGACAGCATATTAAAAAGCAGAGATATCACCTTGCCTACAAAGGTCCATCTAGTCAAAGCTATGATTTTTCCAGTAGTCATGTATGGATGTAAGAGTTGGACCATAAGGAAAGCTGAGTGCTGAAGAATTGATGCTTTTGAACTGCGGTGTTGGAGAAGACTCTTGAGAGTCCCTTGGACTACAAGGAGATCAAACCAGTCCATCCTGAAGGAAATCAGTCCTGAATATTCATTCGAAGGACTGATGCTGAAACTCCAGTATTTTGGCCACCAAATGCAAAGAGCCGATTCATTTAAAAAGACCTTAATGCTGGGAAAGATTGAAGGCAGGAGGAGAAGGGGACAACAGAGGATGAGATGGTTGGATGGCATCACTGACTCAATGGACATACGTTTGAGCAAACTCTGGAGATGGTGAAGCACAGGGAAGCCTGTGCTGCAGTTGCTGACGTGCTGCAGTTCCTGGGGCTGCGAAGAGTCCAACATGACTGAGCGACTGAACAAAAACAATGGAGAAAAGTGAGAGAAGTTGGCCAATAGGCCTGCCTTTAGCAGGTAAGGTTTTCCCCGACTCTGGCTCACTTACCATCTGGAGCAGAACCAATGCACCCATCCTGCAGGCAGCAGATAAGAAAACAAAAAACCTCCCAAAGAATGAAAACTTGCACCTGTAATTGTTTCTTCCATTCTTAACCAACTATGTGGTTAAATACCGGAGAGATGAGTGTAACACACTCCTAAACATTAAAGAGCAAATAGGTTTCTCTACCTGAGAAAAGCCTGAGGCAACTGGAAAGAAATTAGACCTCAGAGAGGTGCAGCTGAAGAGAAGAACTTGAGGGTTTAATCTTGGAGGATTTTCAAAGTAATGGGACTTAGTAAAAAACCATGAAAAGTGGTTAAGAGAGAAGAAATGCTATTTTCCCTTGAGTTTGGAGGTAAGATCAGCACAGAGATATAAACGCTGAGAGGAAGTACTGTTAGATGCTTTATGTGATGTTCATAGATCTCTCTCCAGCAAAGGAGAAGCCATCACCTGCGGTGTCGAGAGGGAAGGCTTGGCGGGGCAGGCAAAGAGAGATTTCAGAGAAAATACCTACTTACGAAACACTGTAAACAAGAATGCAATTCCATTAATTTCCACATTAAATAAAAATAACAGCGAGATATTTTCACAAAACATATGCATCATGAGACACAATGAAAATAACATCCATATTTAACATTTCCTCTGAGAATACTCTTTTCTCTTTGCACATCTTCTGTGTCTAATACTCCCACACAAACCAAGTAAGAACACTCTTCTTACAGAAAGATCAGTCTTCAAAATATGGATTGGCCAGAATGTTTGTCTGGGGCTGAAACATCTTACAGAAAAACCTGAAAGAACGTTTTGGCCAACCCAATACTAGCGTGTTTGGGAAGAGCACAGTTCCTGAAATTTGCCACATGGTCCTTTGCCAGGGGGCTCAGCAGAAGCTGGTTTTTCCAGCAGTCATGTACAGATGTGAGAGTTGGACCATAAAGAAGGCTGAGCCCCAAAGAATTGATGTTTTCAAATTGTGGTGTTGAAGAAAACTCTTGAGAGTCCTTTGAACAACAAGGAGATAAAACCAGTCAATCCTAAAGGAAATCAACCCTGAATATTCAACAGAAGCTGAAGCTCCAATAATTTGACCACCTGATGTGAAGAGCCAACTCATTGGACAGGACCCGGATGCTGGGAAAGATTGAAGGCAGGAGGAGATGGGGACAACAGAGAATGAGATGGTTGGATGGCATCGACTCAATAGACATCAGTTCGAGCAAACTCCAGGAGATGGGGAAGCACAGGGAAACCTGGAATGCTGCAGTCCATGGGGTCGCAAAGAGTCGTACACAACTTGGGGCCTGAAAAACATGAGTTAAGTCGCACTGCATCCCCCTCCAACTCTGTTGTTTAGCAAACACGGTGGCTTCAAGAAACCGAAGGAGTCTTGCTTTGCTCAGCACTTGGCCTCATCTGCTCTCCAGAACTGACTGCCCTCATTATCTTACAAGCTGTGTCATATAAATGTCATTTTCAATAAAAGGATACTCTCTTCATTTAGCTAACAGTGTGTCATTCCAAGTGCTCATTAGAACTTGCTTAACCAAACACTTCTGGCTGCACTTTGACCTCCAAGGGGAGCTCTGAAATGTGTTGAGTCCAAGATTTGTGTTGTTTCTTTGATCCTGGGCTTTGGTTTATTATGTGATGAGTTAATGTATATCATTCTGGCTGTCAGCTAACTGATGGACTTAGTTGATTGAACATGTAAATGTGTTTACTAATCTACACCAAAAATCTGATGTAAGCAGTGGAGATAAAGCAGCAAGTAACAGAGTAGAAGCGGTGGAATTTGGGCCTGGAAGGAGGATGCAAGGATTGAAAGAGGGCAGAACCACATTATCTGTGAGAAAGAAGGAAGGATGGAAAGCCAGGCAGGAAGCTGTAGAAGTGTTATCAATACGACAAATGAAATGTGGATGCCTCTAGAGTCTTATACAACCACCAAGGCCCCTCTCGGAATCATACGTACATCCATCGATACATACAATTTTGCATACAAGCTCATAACTGGAAGCTGAGATGTCTCACTTAGGATACTGTCACAAATTACGTATTTTAAAGACAAGGCATGGCCCAAAGTGAGGGTTGTCTGGTGGCTCAGTGGTAAGAATCCACCTGCCAATGCAGGAGATGCGAGTTTGATCACTGGATCCAGAAGAAAATGACAACCTATGGGTCAGGAAGATCCCCTGGAGTGACAGCCACTGCAGTATCCTTGCCTGGGAAACCCCATGGACAGAGGAGCCTGGTGCTGCAGTCCAGGGGGTCGCAAAGAGTCAGACATGTCTTAGCGACTAAACAACAACAAAAAATGGACCAAAGTATGTGGAGGACACTGCCGTGTTTAAAGGGCACACTCACGGTTGCAGAGATTAAGCTGTGATGTTTTTACTTCTAATCCAAGGGTAAGAGGTGGTGAAAAATACATCGTCATCTTCCCCTAAAGAAAAACGAACTTGAGTGTGATGCTTCCGGACCGGTGCCTATAGGCTATTCGGTTTCCCATTTCTAGAAATGAAGCAAGTTATTTGAAAAACTCTGCCAAACCCAATCCCATTTGCTTCACTTTTTCTCGGGCTGCACAGAAATTCCCGGGGGCGGTGAGAGTTCCCTGGAAAAGGAAACTTCTTGGGAAGAGTTTGTGCGGATGCTCACAGTCAACTGGAGCAATTTGGCCTCACTCCTGGCGATGAGGACTAACAGCATCTCACCAGTTGTTACTTTCCTAATGTTTCTGTCTTTAGATAAATGTTCTGTAAACCCAGAGTGAGCCGTTTCTGGGTTAATGAACAAGCAGGCATAAATAGATAATCACAAAGAAATGGCAATTTTTATTTAAGGAACAAGTGTAAATTTGAGAACTTTCAGTTCTTAGTCCTGAAGGCTAAGGATTTAGGACCTCCGTTTTCTTAGTTAGCTAACATCTTCTCTGCCGTGTCTAGTAGACATCATCTAAAAATCATAAAGTCACTCCTTAGTAAATTTATGTGCATCTTGTAAGAATATCGCACTTTGACTTTTACAGCAAGCTGTAGAACACTGAGGTATAGGCAGTCTGTTCAGAAAGCTGGTTGTCAAGGGAACTGCTCCTTCATCCAGTGAAAAACCAAAGGGATCTTCCAACAATATTGGGGAGGAAATGTTTAAGCTTTCACGGCCCTCATGCGTGTTTTGCTTTGATCCGTAGGTGGTGATACGTGTGTCTTTATTAATGTTACTTCATAAATCAGTAAAAAGATACTTTCCTCCATTTAATTATAAGTAGGAGCAAAAACTGCTGTGGCCAAAGGCATTAATACTCATGTTACATTTCATGGCTTTCCTCAGAGCATTTTTAGCATATGTGAGAAAAAGAATTAAAAAGGAAAAAGGATCCAAATCTCTTGTCTTATATGGGGAGCAATATGACTATTTAATTTTCTAACTATCAAAATACAAAACTCGAGCACACTGTTCCCCCACTGTCTTTTCCTCCTGGCTGGCTCCATAGTTCTGACATGTACAAAGATCAGATAATGAAGGCAACACAGAGTGAACAACTCCAGAGATGTCCTCAAATCCAGTCCCTGAGACAACGCTCATCACATATCCCTTCATGGGTTTGTCTCCCTTTTTCATCTGAAAAAGAAAAATAAGATTTCATTAGGTAATTGAGGGAATCACACAAGAGAGTGTGATGGGACAGTAATTCATAAAGGACAGAAGACCAAAGGCGTTAGGGTGGGAAGCACATGAAAAGCAGTGTAGCCTCCTGGTTAGGAGGGTGTATAGCTGAGTTAGACAGACGGCCTGACTATGGAGCCAAGACAAATGTTTCTCTGTGTATCAGTGATCCTTCCTGCAAAATGGCATGATAATATGTATGATTACTTCATGGAAGCATAGTGAGTCTTTCATGAAATTATGTACACAAAGCCATTCGCAATGTCTGGAGGATTGATTGCTTTCAGAAGCAAAGGAGTAGATTAAAAGGAGGAGACTCTTGAGAGTCTCCTTGGATCAAGGAAATGAAACCAGTCAATCTTAAGGGAAATCAACCCTGAATATTCATTGGGAGGACTGATGCTGAAGCTGAAGCACCAATACTTTGGTCACCTGATGAGAAGAGCCAACTCATTGGGAAAAACTGATGCTGGGAAAGATTGAAGGCCAAAAGAGAAGAGGGTGGCAGAGGATAAGATGCTTAGATAGCATCACCAACTCAGTGGACATGAATTTGAGTTGGCGTCTCCCTGTCCAGGAGAGAGTGAAGGACAGGGAAGCCTGGTGTGCTGCAGTCCATGGGGTTGCAAAGAGTCAGATATGACTTAATGACTGACCAACAGGAGATCCCATTTCAAGTGGAACTAACCCAATTAATACCACTTGGTCTTACTGCTTAAACACCTGAGAACACTCAGGAAATAATACAATAAACAGGTTCAAATGGAGGAGCTGAAAACACCCTCTTACCTCCACCAGATTGTTACCTGACCAAATGTAGGTCCCCTCACCCAACTCACAGCAAAGCCAACCCACTGGGCACTGGATGTGATGAAGGTAAGTGTAGCATTTGATGCAGGGCGCCCATTATGGAGAGCAGGAGGCTCTTGCTTCCCTGAACTTCACGGTGGCTTCCAGGGAAAGGCTTCTGTTTTCCTGGAGCGTCGTTGCTTTACAATGTTGGGTTCGTTTCCGCTGTTCAGCAAAGTGAATCAGTCATATGTGAACGTATATCCTCTCCCTTTTGGATTTCCTTCCCATTTGGGTCACCACACTGAGTAGATCGAATTCCTTGAGTTGAACGGTAGGTTCTATTAGTTCTCTATTTTATACATGGTATCCATCGTGAACATATATCAATCCCAGGGTCCCAGTTCATCCCATCCCCTTTCCCCCTTGGTGTCCATATATTTGTTCTCTACATCCGTGTCTCTATTTCAGTTTTGCAGATAGGTTCATCTGTACCATTTTTCTAGATGGCACGTAAGTGTATTACGATATTTGTTTTTCTCTTTCTGACTTACTTCACTCTGTGTGGCAGTCTCTAGGTCCCTCCATGTCTCTTCAAATGGCACAATTTTGTTTCTTTACGTGATCTGGCAATCCCACTCCTGGGCATATACGCAAAGAAAACCATAATTCCGAAAGACACGTGCACCCCGATATTCACAGCAGCACTGTTTACAACAGCCGGGACGTGGCAGCAGCCTAAATGTCCATCAACAATGAAATGGGTGAGGAAGGTGTGGCCCACGCATACAGTGGAGCGCTACTTAGCAAAGGGCTTAAAGGCAAGATGAGGGAGAGGGCTCACAGGGGGCCTGATCAGCCCTGGGCATTTTTCTGATTGATTTCTGATCAGTGGTGAGGTAATACTCAGTGGTATTTTGGGAACCAACATTGTTAGCCTTATCATGGTTCCAAATGGTCTGCGGTCTATATGCTTTTGTCAGCATGCAGTCAACTTCTTCCATTTGGCAGGGAGGCTTAGTATTTGTAAAAGAACTCAAAGATATGGCTCAGAATATTATTTATAGCCCTTGAGCAGGAACTAAAGGGTCCTTGACTTTTGTTTTAAGGTTGAATTATTTTATCTTATTTGACAGTTTTCCTTTGTTTCTGCATTTTCTCACTTCTCTGACTGAATCTGCTGTTTGGAACTTGGGGAAGGCCCAGAGGCTAAAATTTTTCTACAGAAAAGAGGTGGGGAGCATGCAGGGTGAGGGGTCAGTCCTGTGGAAGGCCTCACAGAGTCCAGCTTTAGGATCATTTTTTGTTTTACGAAGGAAACTTAATGCCAAGTAATGCTGGTGGAATTTCAGCATCTGATGCCTCTAGTTTAAAAAGTAAATTTCAGGAGGGAAGGAAAAAAAAAAGAAGCAGAAAGATACATTCAGTTTTACACCCAGATGGGGGTGAGGAGCTCTGTGCTGCTGAGAGAATGAGGCTTCTTATGGGGGACAATGAGAAAGGGAGTTGGTTCATTTTGAGGGGAAAAAAAAAAAAAAAAAACCTTGGGTCTACCTAGAAGTCATAAAGGATGTTAAGCTCTTCAAGCAGCTAATGCCCTGAAGGAAGGGGTGGTTTTTCTATATGATTTCCTCGTTTGGGAAAGGCAATTGGCTTGCCGCCCATAGCAGCAGCTGAGTCACGGCAGCACTGCTGAAAGTTACGCATGAATTTGAAAAGGTGTGTCATCTATCAGTTCAGTTCAGTTCAATTGCTCAGTCATGTCCGACTCTCTGCAACCCCTGCAGCATGCTAGGCTTCCCTGTCCATCACCAACTCCTGGAGCCTACTCAAACTCATGTCCATCAAGTTGGTGATGCCATCCAACCATCTCATCCTCTGTCATCCCCTTCTCCTCCTGCCTTCAATCTTTCCCAGCATCAGGGTCTTTTCCAATGAGTCAGTTCTTCTCATCAGGTGGCCAAAGTTTTGGAGCTTCAGTATCAGTCCTTCCAATGAGTATTCAGGAATGATTTCCTGTAGGATTGATTGGTTGAATCTCCTTGCAGTCCTAGGGACTCTCAAGAGTCTTCTCCAACACCACAGTTCAAAAGCATCAGCTTTCCTTATGGTCCACCTCTCACATCCATACATGACTACTGGAAAAACCATAACTTTGACTAGACGGACTTTGTCAGCAAAGTAATATCTTTGCTTTTTAATATGCTGTCTAGGATGGTCATAGCTCTTCTTTCATGGATCAAGAGTCAATTTAATTTCATGGCTGCAGTCACCATCTGTAGTGATTTTGGAGCCCAAGAAAATAAAATATGTCATTGTTCCCATTGTTTCCCCATCTATTTGTTATGAAGTGATGGGACCAGATGCCGTGATCTTAGTTTTTTGAATGTTGAGTTTTAAGCCAGCTTTATCACTGTCCTCTTTCACTTTCATCAAGAAGCTCTTTAGTTCCTTCACACTTAGCATTTTTCTCTGCCACCAACTCCAAATCTAAGTTTATTGCTTGACATTTCTTATGGTTCTTATTGCTCTCATTGATCTTGAAAATGGTTATCATATTAATATTGCCAAAATAACATTTCTTATCATAGGATTACCTGGAAAAAGACCCGCCATGGATCCCATTGGGTGTCACTGACTCAATGCATATGAGTTTGAATAAAATGCAGGAGATACCAAAGAACAGGGGAGCCTGACATGCTGCAGTTCAGGGGTCGCAAGAGTCAGATATGACTTAGGGACTATACAAAAACAACAACAATGGATCCCATTATGATCAAAACCCACTACAATCCCATCTGGCCTGCCTTTGTGACCCTGTCTACCTGACAGGAGCTCCCACTTTATCCAGGTAATCCCACCCTGCCCCAGCATCCTTGGCAGGCTTACCCACTTTCGTCATGTATTCAAATACTGCTCATTCTATTAATGCTCTGCTCAAATCCTGGCTTCCTGTTGAACGCTCTCCCCAGCCTTCCATCCCCCATGGTCTCACATCCTCTAACTTCTGACAGTGGTGTCTCCCTTCACCTGGCACTTGGCCAGATATTTTCTTTCTTGTTTTTGAAATAGTTTTGCCGAATCTCTTCTACCAGGAACAGTAACCACTTTTTTTTTAATCCTCACTGCTAGCACAATGCCTTGAATACATAACAAGTATTCAAAATATATTCATGGATAGATATAAAATCCTAAAGGAAATCAGTCCTGAATATTCATTGGAAAGACTGAAGCTGAAACTCCAATCCTTTGACCATCTGATGTGAAGAACTGACTCATTGGAAAAGACCCTGATGCTGGGAAAGTTTGAAGGCAGGAGGAGAAGGGGACGATAGAAGATGAAATGGTTGGATGGCATCACTGATGCAATGAACATGAGTTTGAGCAATCTCTGGGAGTTGCTGATGGACAGGGAAGCCTGGTGTGCTGCAGTCCATGGGGTTGCAAAGAGTTGGATATGACTGAGCGACTGAACTGAACAGCATTTGAAAGTCTAGCCTCTCACATTGTTTACATACCATCTATGTTACATTTTCAAATAAATAGAATTCTCTCCACCCACACTAAAATTAACTGAAGTCTTCTAAATGAGTGTCTGAACAACAGATACTGTGCTTGCAGACTCAGCTGTCAACTCTTATTTCTGAATAGCTAAATAAGCGAATGATCTGACATTTCTAACATTTCAGTACATATCCTACTTTCTTGAGTACAAGAAAAGGTCTGTGAACCTAAAATTCCTAGCTGTGAAATACCGACTTTGCCTTTTGCTCAAGTTTTCCTTGAATGAGATGTTATCTCCCACACATTTACCCTAAGAATAAAATAGCAACACATTAGAAGCCAGGCAAAGAGGCAGTCTTTTTATTCATGAAAGCAAAAGGCAAAGTTAAGATATTTTGTAGAAAGCAGTATTTATAGTAAAACTGTAGAATTAGAAATTCTTAGTTCTAACATAGGTCTTGTCTGACCAGTGCCTTCTCTGTTTCTTCACATTTTAAGTGGTGGCAGTCATAGTCTTCATGACTGTTTCACCTGCTTCTATTTAGGTGAATTCTAGAGGGAATCATGGGGTGTTTTTCTTTGCATCTTCTAGAAAATTAGACTTGAATCAACGTTTATTCAGTTTCCATATTATCCTCTCAGGTTTTTGACACAATATAAAATGTAGGCATTCAAAAGGCTATAAGTCTAGAATGGGCACAGGTTAAACGAGAGGAAAGAGTATGGCGGGTAGGGGGTGGAGTGGGCGCTGGGCAGCAGCAGGTGCAAACCATCACCTGCAGAATGGATGGACAGCAGAGTCCTCCTGTGCGGCTCAGGGAAGTATCTCCATCTCCTGGGATAAGCTGTAATGGAAAAGGATATTAAAAAGCATGTATATACATGTAAAACAGAGTCACTTAGCTCTACAGCGGTCATCAACACAACATTCTAATTCAACTGTTCTTCAGTTAAACAATTAAAAATATATACTAATGAACATGGCAATAAGGCAAGTAAAAGAAAAAAAAAAAAAACAAGTTAATGTGGACCAAAACTCTCCTAATGTTAATCCCACAAAACATTTGCCTAAAACGTGTGCATCACAGAGCACTTTATAGTTCCCATTTTGACCCTCCTGACCTTGTGAGGTAAGCCTTGGCTGTATCCATCTTCTTCCCACCCACCCCCGACTCCCAGTTTTTTAAGCATCTGAGGAAAATTGCACTGAGAGGTTAAATGGTTTTTCCAAGATTTTCCAGTTATGAGAGGCTGCGGCAGGATGCCAGCTCATAAATGGAAACCCACACTCCGTTTGTGACTCAAGCGACTCCAGGTGCAGTGCTCTCGAATCAGATGGACTGAAGGTGTGACTGCTGCGTCCTCTGAAGACCCAGATGGAGCGGTCTTCTCACCTTCTCCCCTACCCTCCTTTCCAACGCTGGCGCCGAGCAGCAGCACACTGAGGCTGGGGGCCAACAGGGCCCAAATAAAGACACTTTTCATTCGTAAGAGGGGAAGGAAAGACATCTGAAGGGCGTTTAGGCTTCAGGGGCTTTATAAACTCAAGTCACCCTTGAAAGGTTTATGTGATGCTTTCTAATCACACCTAAGAATGAGGCTCCTGGCTCTTGTTTCTGGTTGGAAGTGATTAACACTGCTCGTGAAATTTAGAAGCTCATCATTTAAAAAAAAAAATAAATTGACACTCCTAAGAAATTCCTCTGTAGGAGAAAATGAGACTTGCCAAACCAGTATAACAATGGGAAGGTCGTATTTTAAAGAGAGACTCAGGCCGTTCTTCCTTCAGCCTCCTGAGCCCTGAGCCACTGTGTTGGTCACAGTGGGGATTCAGTCCTGCCAAGGGCAGCGAAGGGCTAGTGGCCGAGGCCCTCTCCTGAGCAGGTCTGGACCAGACCCAGCTCAACGGCAAGTCCGTCTCAGGTGCCGCCACGTCCATCTGGCCACAGAACCAGCAGTAGTAACTGGCAGAGTCAGAACTCCAGGTAGTTCTTCTCCAGAGACCCTGCTCCCTGCCACTGCTCACCATTTCTGTCATCAGCAAGACTTTTGCGAGATCCCCTTCTGGATGAAAGCTCTGTTGGTATTTTAGGAGGCTGAGGGAGATGAGGAAAACGGGTAAGAGCTAGGGATAACCCCCTGATGATTTCAGTCTATTTCTGCTAACTCATGGGCTTCCCCAGTGGCTCAGATCATAAAGAATCCACCCGCAATGCGGAAGACAAAGATTTGACCCCTGAGTTAGGAAGATCCTCCAGAAGAGGGCATGGCAACCCACTGCAGTATTCGTGCCTGGAAAATCCCATGAACAGAGGAGCCTGGCGGACTACAATCCATAGAGTCACAAAAAGTCAGACATGACTGAGGCGACTTAGCACGCTGGCGTGGAAGACCAGGGAAGCAGTGAGGACTGGGACTGATGACCTGGAAAATCAGCTCAGATTAGGAAATGGCAAGTCAGTGGGACTTGAGAGGAAAGCAAATGGAATTCTCCCCCACCTCTTTCATTTTCTATCTTTATTTTATAAAATGAAAAGGGATGGTTTACAATTTTCTGTAACAAACCATGCTTTAACAAACCCAATTTACTGGTACCATCTGCATTGTATATGCAAAAGCTACAGATCTTATAGAAAGAAATAAATAGCAAAAAACATCCAAGACTACAGCTAGTATTTTGCAAAGATACGTGTAACACAAGTACATCACAGCCACTAATCCATATTTCACTACGCTAGGAACCTGAAATTTCTCATTAAAAATAGCATTTCCTGAAGTGCCACCAGGATATATTGAGTGTCAAAGTGGTACTTTGTTGATTGTCTACTGAAGCCCAAGAAAAGTATTATTATACTTTACATCCAGGTCTTTTTTTTTCCCAGAGAATAATGAAAACGCATTAGTCTGCAGCAGCAGCCTTGATTTCTTCCTATTATATTTGTTCATCTAATCACTTATCTGCCAAATTTAATACTTTTCTCGCCACTACAAAAATGTCTTCTGAACTTAAGTTGGAAGAGAAAGCAGTTGACTCTTTGTGCTTCAGGAAAATGAAGAGACACATGTTCATTCCAAGGCAGACTTTGTGATGTTTATACATCCCTGTAATTTGATGTGACACCTTGTTGTTTCAGACTAATGTGATGTAAAATAATAACCATAGCTAACCTTTATCAAGCGTGCTCCGTGTGCCAGGCCCTACCTGTTCCATGTGTACTAACTCATTTGATCCCTCATTAGCCCTACATGGTCAGTGCTATCAGCCCTGTTTTACAGACACAGGCTGTAGATACGCTGTCCGCAGCCTTTCTGGCCCCAGGGACCACTTTCGGGGAAGACAGCCTTTCCTCTGAAGCGGGGCTGCAGAGGTGGTTTCGGGATGATTCTCATAAGGAACGTGCAGCTGAGATCCCTCACACACACAGTCCAGTGCAGCCGAGATCCCTCACACACACGGTCCACAGCAGGATCCGCGCTCCTGGGAGAATCTAAGGCTGCCACTGCTCTGACAAGAGGCGGAGCGCAGGCTGTGATGTTAGCGACGGGGAGCGGCTGGAAATACAGACGAAGCTCCACTCAGCCTCCTGCTGCTCACCTCCTGCTGTGCAGCCTGGCCCCTAACAGGCCACAAAACCTGGACGGTGGGGACCCCTTGCTGTAGGTGACCCAGTGAGTAAGGAGCGTGCCTAAGACCCAAAGTCAAGATGTCTCTCAAGTCGGTTTTTCAACCTCAGTGTGATTGACACTTGAGACCAGGTGATTCTTCAGAGTGAGTGTCTGTCCTGCATGGACATGCAGCAGGACATGCGGCAGCATCTCTGGCTTCATCCCACAGCCACCTGGAGCATCCCTCTTCACACCCTAGCCTGCGGTCACAACAGTCAGACATGTCTTCAGACGCTGCAACTTTCCCTGGGGATAAAAATGCTCCTGGTAGCAAACCATTGCTCTAGAGTAAGCATTCTCAAAAGGGGGCCATAGCACCTTCAAGAGGGAAAAACTTGGTTCTAGGGCATCCAATACTTTGGCCACCTGATGCAAAGAGTTGACTCATTGGAAAAGATCCTGATGCTGGGGAAGATTGAGGGCAGGAGGAGAAGGGGATGACAGAGAATGAGATGGTTGGATGGCATCACTGACTCAATGGACATGAGTTCGAGCAAACTCCAGGAGATGGTGAAGGACAGGGAAGCCTGGTGTACTGCAGTCCATGGGGGTCACAAAGAGTCAGACACGACGTAGTTACTAAACAACAACAACAACGAGTGAATGCAAAACTCCTAATTTTGAAGCCAATATATATGTGCAGGACATAAGCAGTGACTGCAAGGAGATCCAACCAGTCCATCCGAAAGGAGATCGGTCCTGGATATTCATTGGAAGGACTGATGCTGAAGCTGAAACTCCAATACTTTGGCCACCTGATATGAAGAGCTGACTCATTGGAAAAGACCGTGATGCTGGGAAAGATTGAAGGCGGGAGGAGAAGGGGATGACAGAGGATGAGATGGCTGGATGGCGTCACCGACGAGATGGACATGAGTTTGAGTGAACTCCGGGAGTTGGTGATGGACAGGGATGCCTGGCGTGCTGCAGTCCATGGAGTCGCAAAGAGTCAGACATGACTGAGCAACTGAACTGATTGAATGAGCTGACTGACAATACATTTTAGTAATAGAATTTTACAAGAGGGATCAGAGGAAAAAAAGAAAAAAGTCTAAAAAGATTCCTTAGGAGAGAAATCAGGAAAATGGGTTGAGAAACAATGGGCTTGAGCTGGTGCTCTTCATCTCCTTGCTGCACACTCTGAGATGAATCTCTACTTGAATGACTCCCCCAACAAGATCAGGGCAATTCGTTCTCTGATCTCCTCCTAGAATGAGGCCATTACCTTCACCTTCTTGAGGGTTCAACATCATCCCCTTTTCCCCATGGATTGGAAAATCTGGGGCTTAGAAATTTGGGTTCAACAAAAACTTCAGACTATTTTTCAAACATTTTCATTCCAGCAAGAGCTACAAAACTGTATCTGCCAAGAGCTATTTTTCTTAAACTTTTTAATCCTGGGTGTATTTCAAAGGAGATTTATCCATATGGTTCTCATTCATTTACTCTTAATTCATCAAGATGGTGTTTTGTAAAAGCCAGTTGACAACCAAGGAGCCGTATGCATGTTTTTTTAACTTGAACCAGAAAGTTGGGTTTTGCTTGTGCTAAATAGAATTTAAAACCTTTCAAGTTTTTCCATATTTGGCTAAATGTAATTTTCCTTCTTTACTAATCATTAATTTGGGGTCTACCTTTATGATGCAAAATTTTTATGGTAGAAGAAGCAAGAGAGGAAAGGAAAAAAAAAAAAAAACACAACACTCACTGAGAGAGAAAAACTTTAAAAACTAGAACCTAAGACCAAGGATGTGGCCAGAAAATTGTATGTTTGCAGAATATATTGCTTCTGTAATCTGACTGGCACTGGGTTATACTTAGTAATATAAGAATTGCATACCTCTTTTAGAAGGTGGGATTGTAATTGCCAAGTATTTCTCTGTTTGGGATAATACTGTATATTTAGGAGACTTGCTGGAAGACTCTTTCCTTCTGCCCCAAATCATGCCCCCCACAACCTTCTAGTTTTTCTTTACTTTGAACATAACCACCGAAAGTAAATAGTGGGTTTAATTAAGATGTGCTAAATATAGTTGTGAAACATAATGAAAGAAATGGGATAAAAACCAAGCATTCATCTTTAAAAGGTGCTTTATATACTGCATGGAATAAATTGTTCAACACTGACTCTAAATGTAAATTTTGAAATGTTTAGATAGACATGCTATTTAAAAAAAAAAGACCAGTCAAATGCTTTGGAAAAAGTATTTCAAAATCCTCAATAACTTCACTCTTAGTAACCCTATAATGAAGAGGTGCACGATTTTATGTGGCAGGAGCCTGGGATCGTTTCCCTTTTCTATTTTTATTACTATTTCAGCTCCTGGGTGTTAGATGAATGCATTAAAAAAAGAAAAAAAAATCAAATTCAAGGAGCAAATCATAAAACACTGAAGAGTTTTAATAAAAAAGCACAGATTTTTCTTTTTTACTAATTAATTCTTACTGGAGTATAGTTGCTTTATAATGTCGTGTTAGTTTCTGCTGCGTGTGTGTGTGCTGAGTTGCCTCGGTCGTGTCCGACTGTTGGGACTCTGTGGACTGCAGCCCCCAGGTTCCTCTGTCCACGGGACTCTCCCGGCAAGAATCCAGGAGTGGGTTGCCATGCCCTTCTCCAGTGTTAGTTTCTACTGTGTAGCAGAGTGAATCGGCCATAAGTGAACATCTGTCCCCTCCCTGTGGGACTTCCTTCCAGTGCAGGTCACCATGTGCGTAGAGCTCCCTGGGCCATACTGCGTGTTCCCGTCAGTTTTCTATTTTACACATAGTACCCGTGGTGCATACATGTCAGTCCCAATCTCTCAGTTCCTGCCCCCCCCACCCCCTTTCCCCTTGGTATCCACACATTTGTTTTCTACATCCGAAAACACTGAAGATATCTTTAATGCAATGGAAACTTATAGAACTGCCAATGTAGTACTGATTTAGAAATATTTACAAGTCATTTTGTCACATACACGTTTCTAAGTTAAGAAATGGGTACTGGTCTTCTCTCCAAATCCACTCAGTCTGCATCTCTAGAAGAGGAGTCCAGGAATCTGCACTTTACAAGCTCCCCAACTAATGTTGTGCATAGACATGTTTAAGAAACACTGATTTAGATGATGGTGGTAACTGGCTACAAGGACTGATTCTCACATCAGATTTTGATGATGCAGAGTTCTTAACCAGGATCAGCCTCACTTAATTATCACAAGGGAACAGACTTTCAGAAACCTTAGGTGGAGCAGAGTGTCCTCTGGCCCTGAATAGATGGGTCTCTCAGTGAGGTCCAGGGGGTCGCTCACACAGTGGGAGCATCTCAACCACAAAGCATCTCCTCCACTCTGCCTCCAGGGGCCTGTATAGACTACGTGGCTCTCTGGGAGCTGTAATCAGAGCCAAGGTATCTTTCTCCTAATAAAGTTTATTAATCTCTTCACCCAGAGTCCAGTTGAAAAGGAGAAACGGCTCTTTTGTTTCCCTGGGAGGTATTCTGGTAAAAGGAGTGAGTGGATCACAGGCCGACCACTTTAGATCCCACTTCCCAGATAGAAAGGCAGAGTATCCCTCTGCAGTGGGTCATCGGGTTGTAGTAACACAGGGACCATACCACAGGGTGGGTGGTGTCTCAGGCTCCAAAGACTGACCTTCTGCACCCTAGATTCCATCCCCAGCACTCAGCCAGAGATTCTTGGAATGAAAACTTCTGATGTAACTGAGCTCCTTCTCTGATAGTATTTCTAATATTTAGTTATGGTTAGTTTTTCTCAACTAAAGGCTAATTTTTTCTGATCAATAACGGCTTCCATTTATTGGTATAACACCCAAGTTGATAGAAATAGAAATACGTAAGAGTCAAATTAATCATCATTTTATGATTTTGGTGATAAAAGGCAAATAGTGTTGCTCTTTCCAGGGTTTACATTAATTCTAGACATAATAGAGGTTCTCTGTACATTTGTTAGATAATTAAATGCAAATATAATTTTTAAATACATTTGAATACTTTCCTCTTGGGGAAAAAAAAAAACCTTTTCCTTTTACTGAATAGATAATATTAGATTAATATGGTGTAATTATAGTTTGTTTATTATAAAAAGTTTTCAGCTTCAAGTTTGGAAAACTTAGGTTTCAAACTCATTGCATTTTAAACATTCAAAATGGCAAAACTCATTTGCTTTAAATCTGATACAGCGTGTGTCTCTATGAGGCCACATTACTACAGGAAGTTGTTGGAAGCTGTCTTGGTTATTCTGACCGATTTTATAGGGGCAACCACTGTACGTGTGTGCTAATCGCTCAGGCATGTCCACCTCTTTGTGACCCCATGGACTGTAGCCCACCAGGCTCCTCTGTCCATGGGATTCTCCAGGCAAGAATACTGGAGTGGTAGCCATTCCCTTCTCCAGGGGATCTTCCCCATCCAGGGATCAAACCCAGGTCTCCACATTGCAGGTGGTTTCTTTACCATCTGAGCCATCAGGAAAGCCCTTTAGGTGGTGTTGTTTTTTTTTTTTAACTTTTATTTTATATTGTAGTATATTTATTGACAACAATATCAGTTTCAGGCATATAGCAAAGTGATTCAGATATACATCTACATGTATCTATTCTTTTTCCAATTCTTCTACCATTCAGGTTACTACAGAGCATTCAGCAGCGTTTCCTGTGCTACACAGTAGGTCCTTGTTGGTTATCTGTTTTATGTATAGGAGTGTGTAGCTGTCCATCCCAAACTCCTTCACTCTCCGTCCCCCCCCTACTTTTCCCCACTGGATACCATAAGCTCATTCTCTAAGTCTGTGAGTCTGCTTCTGTTTTGTAAATAAGTTCCATTTGTATCATTTGAGACGATCATACTAAGTGAAGTTAAGTCAGACAGAGAAAGGCAAATGTCATATGATGTCACTTATACGCAGAAGCTAAAGAAAAAACCTATACTTGACTATGTAGGAAAGTGTCCAGAGGCTCCTCTCTTGGTGCCAGCGGCAAGTTCAGTATCCACTACGCAACCAGTGGCTGCTCAGAGAAGCCCTAGGCTATGGACCGAAGCCCATCTGCCAACATGGGGTCTCTCTGAGCAGGTCCCGCGAAGCCCTGGGATGGCTCAGTTAATGCCATCATATGGAAATCACACGACATACAGAATATCTTTTTTGGTTAGTCTAGCTAAAGGTTTGCCAATTATGTTCTACATGTTTAAACTCAGGACTACATGGTTTCACAATACTATCCTTATTAAGCAAAATACTAAGACTTAGGAAAGCTTTTGCTTGAGAGTGAGTAAAAACCTTTGGGAAGTAACCAGAGTTCCATGACCATACTTCTGAATGATCTTTCCGACTACCAAAGGGAAGCTTGTATGATGGAAGAATATTTATCATTATACAGTATATGGAACAACATTATATTAACTGCAAAATCTTAACATTTCTATTACTTTTCTTAGGCATCAAAATCATAATCAAGCGTAAAAGCTTAAGGTTTGCAGTACTGTTCAAGAATAACACAAGAATGATTATGTCTTGGTACTTTTAAAAACATACATACATCTGGTTTTTTCCAGTAAAATGTGTTAAATTAGTAGTCTTTCCTATTACCATTGTTGAGATATTTCTATTTTCCAGGAAGTTTACCTTTTTACCGCTTATATTTTAAGTTCTGACTATACGTCAGGCACTTGATTTAGCTTCATAACTCCATAAGACTGGACAATGACTTTTTTCTGCATTACAAATGAGAAAGCTTTTACCAAAAGAGGAGAGAGTAAAGGAGGGACAGAGACATAGAGAGGGGGAAAAGAACAGATTAGAAGCTCATTCAGGTCCACATGGCTTGTAAGTGATGGAACCAGGATTTGAATCTAATCACTCTGACTTTTCTTAAAGCCTCAGTGATACATGATGTTAACAATGAGGCAAATTAAGTACATATATTTTATCATTTTATCAAGATATCTGATATAATATTTTATAAATACCTTGTAAACTCTGTGGAGTCAATCGCATAACTTGGTTGTTTTTCAGTGGCTAAGCTGTGTTCAACTCTGTGACCCCAGGGACAGCGGCACACCAGGTCCCTCTGTGCTCTACTGTTCTTCCCGAGTTTGCTCAAATTCCTATCCATTGAGTCGGTGGTGCTATCCAACCATCTCATCTAGGTTGAGTTAAAATCTTGTAAGCGTTTGTAACCAGAGTTCTAACTCATCCATTTAGTACATGGGTACTGAGCATGTACTGTTGCCAAGAAACTGGATCGGGGGTGAGAATATAGCAGAAATAAAAGAGGAAAAATGACCCCTGTCTTCGTGGAGATGTTGAATGGAGGGACACCACCAGGTGAAACAGTAATGAGTAAGCTAGAGCATGAGCCAGATAAGGAATGCTACGGAAGAAAGTAGACCATTAAAGGGGATAAGGAGGACCACCCCTACGGCAGGAAGTGAAGAGGAACTAAAGAGCCTCTTGATGAAAGTGAAAGAGGAGAGTGAAAAAGTTGGCTTAAAACTCAACATTCAGAAAACTAAAACCAGTCAATTCTAAAGGAAATCAGTCCTAAATACTGACTGGAAGGACTGATGCTGAAGCTGAAGCTTCAATACTTTGGCCACCTGATGCGAAGAACTGACTCATTGGAAAAGACCCTGATGCTGGAAAAGATTGAAGGCAGGAGGAGAAGGGGACGGCAGAGGATGACGTGGTTGGATGGCATCACCGACTCCGTGGGCATGAGTTTGAGTAAGCTCCAGGAGTTGGTGATGGACAGGGAGGCCTGGCTTGCTGCAGTCCATGGGATCACAAAGAGTCAGACACGACTGAGCGACTGAAGTGAACTGAATGTCTGATTCTCAGCCCCACACTATGAAGTATGTCTTACTAATATCTCTCTTTTACAGATACAGAAACTGAGGAAGTTAAGGAACTTGCCCTAGATTAGACTTCTGGTATAGCGTAGAATCTGGATTTCAATAGCCAAGTTCAAGATGAAAAAAGAAGCATGGGGCTGTGAGAGTGCTGAAAACTAGAACGTTAAAGAAAAGGGAATGTTATTTAAAGAGAAATTTTGAAATCTTTATGATTTGTCAGGTAAACACCCTTATCATCTCTCCATGAAACCCACTGTAACCATCAATGTCACTTTCCAAGGGCTTAGTCTCAGATTTGTGGTTTGGGGATGAATGGGAATGTCCAGATTGGTCTTTAAATTACATCAGGATGATTCCACAAGGCCTGTTACATGAGGTCATGCAAAGATTAATGAAGGTTGTCAAAGCATAACCACATATTAAAACCAAGATGTTTGCACACATCCTCTGCCTCACACACTTTTTAAATTAATCTCTATTTTAGAATGAATAAAATTATGCAAGCAAACACGACATGTTCTGCGATTTCATCAATAATGTATAGGAAATCCTTTTGCTATACAGTAAGCTCCAAACAAAGAGAAAAAGAAGGTCAAGGAGAGGAGGAGTGGCAGTATTGATTTCATTCGTTTTTGAAATGAATCATGGGCAGAAGTTGCAGAGATGAGTGACAGAGAGTTTTGTCAAAGCGTCTCCATAGATATTCAGCCTTCTTGACACATTCTGTTTATCACTAAGGAACAGTGATAACAATGAAAACAATCTCACATTTGGTAAGCAAATGTATAAAAACCCTACAAATTAAAATATAAGATGTTTCTTTCCAGGAGTCAGTTGTTCGCCCATTAATTAAGTGAGCTCTGTATTATCATGGAATCAGAATGTTTTTGCTAAATTACATCCTTAGACAGGAACATATTTTCTACTTTGTCAAGAGTTACATTTGAAAAGAAATTTGCTTTGTTTTGATCAGTATATATGGTCATGTAATTAATAATATAATTTAGCAAAAAAAATAGTGTTTCCTCTCCTTAAATTTTTCTTTATAATTACTTCTTATTTCTGCTTTTCCAACTCAGCATTTGAAACACAGAATGAAAAGAAAAATAACAAGATTATTTGATTCTTGGACCTGTCATATAAATGAACGTTTTCCAAGTTTTTAAAATAATGTCTATTATTGTAATTAGAGCTTGGAAAGCTAATTCAGAGAATAACATCAAACTGAGCCTTTTCCTGAACTGAACTGAACCTTTTAGGGTTCATAGGAATTCACCTCTTCCTAGAACCTTGAGAAATGTGCTGTTTTTAATTACAATGGCTATCAGAAGTAGCTCGTTGTCATCATTCTATATTAACCAGGAGTGTGTCGGACAGGCAGAGTTCAATGCAGTATTTCATGCTTCTTGCCTTTTGACCGCCGTCATTTTCCTCATGCTTAGCGTCTATAAGTGATTAATTAATAGACCAAGAAGACTGATGAATGTAAATAACAGCGCTAAGATATGAAAGGTTAAGAATGCGAAACATTTTTTATTTAGTAAAAAATGAGTTTACACAACCTCCAGGAGGCCAAGAATCCTGAAAAGCCTTGCTGCGCCTCCGGAGCCCCCGGCTGGTGGGGTGGAAGACACACCGTGCACTGTGCCTGCTTACTTTTGACAGTGGGATTCCAGTGGCTTTTATCTCCAGTTCGCAGTTTTGCTCCTCAGGCCACATGCTGAGTTGTTTTTTTGTTTTTTGGGTTTTTTTAATTCAAAATAGTCCCACTTGTGAAATTCCCCTTTTTGTTTTCAACTCCTTCCTAGCCACATCGTCTACATTCTCTCTCGTATAAAAATTGTTCTTTAATCCTTTCATTATCTCCAGTTGTTTGACCCATCTAGCTAGCTGATATCATGGCAATCATGATTTTTACTAAGAATTTTACATATAGTTTCTCATTTAGTATTCAAAGGCATGTACTTTGATTTTCCCCAGTGGAGACATGTTGGTGCAGAGAGGGTAAATTGATCAGCGATGCTCTTTCATTAGGTCTGCCCAACCACGGAGCTCGTGTTCTGAACCACCACAAAACACGTCCTCTGTCTTTTTACATTCATCCCTATCCATCGCTGACGTCTCGGTCAGCTCGCCAACACTATGCGTAATATCTTGAAGTATTTCTCTTTCATTTTGAAGACCCAATTTTGCACTACCCTCAAATCCTAGGTAAACCCCTTTGTTTTCTCTGGTTTTGCTCTCAGCTCCTGAGAAATGTTAGAGAAAACTAAGTTCACGTGTTCAAAGGCTATATTCAGTTCAGCTCAGTCGTGTCCGACTCTTTGTGACCCCATGAACCGCAGCACACCAGGCCTCCCTGTCCATTACCAACTCCCGGAGTTTACTCAAACTCATGTCCATTGAGTCCGTGATGCCATCCAGCCATCTCATCCTCTGCCGCCCCCTTCTCCTCCTGCCTTCAATCTTTCCCAACATCAGGGTCTTTTCAAATGAGTCAGCTCTTCGCATCAGGTGGCCAAAGTATGGGAGTTTCAGCTTTAACATCAGTGCTTCCAATGAACACCCAGGACTGATTTCCCTTAGGATGGACTGGTTGGATCTCCTTGCAGTCCAGGGGACTCTCAAGAGTTTTCTCAAAAATATTATTTCAAACTTCAGTTAAAGGCTTAAATATACATGGCAACATTTTCCCTAATTTTAAACTACTTCCTTTTCTCATGCTCCATCCCAGCTGTCCAAAATCTGCAAGTTTTTCAAGGTCTCCAATTCTGCCCCAAGTTATCTTACCCTTAGAAGAACATGTGTTCTTAAACTTAAATCTTTTTTTTCTTTCAATCAGAAAGTCCATAAACTTTCTTTCTTCCTCTAAACCTTAAAATAAAGGATATCAATAATTTTCACCCCAGCTTCAGGGACTTCTTCAACTTATTAAATTGTAAACAGAAATCTGGGTTTATGTACAATTGTTTTTTTTTTTTTTAAAGGGCAATAGTATTTATTAGATTCTCCAAAGGAGTCTGTGATCCAAAAAAGATAATGCCTAAAAGATTTGACCTAAATCTTTTCTTTTTAACTTTCTCTTTAATTTCAGAAGCACATGAAATTTTTTCCAAATTTACAATTATTATATCTTCCTGATAAACAGAAGTTTTGCATTATAAAGAAACACATACTTTTAACATGCTTTTTGGTTTGAAGTGCTTTTATTTATTAATTTTTTTGAAGTACTTAAAAAATTAACATAGGTATATGAGTGAACTCCAGGAGTTGGTGATGGACAGGGAGGCCTGGCGTGCTGCGATTCATGGGGTCACAAAGAGTCGGACACAACTGAGCGACTGAACTGAACTGAACTGAACTGATATGAGATTTATTTTGGTTAGTGTTTGCATGGGTAACTTTTTCCATTCAATTATATTTAACTTACATTAAAGTTATGTGTCTTGTAAGTAACATGAGTTGAATTTTGAATTTTTGACAATCTCTCAATTGTGTCTTCAATTGAATTATTAACGTATTTTCTAAAATAGTGGGGCTTAAACCTGCTACTTTTTCTATCTTGCTTTTTATCTCCCTCCTGCCCCTGCCTTTTTTTAGGAATGTACTTTTTATCATTCTAATTTTCTTCTCTTCTATTATGTTACACACTTTTTTGTAAATCCTTCTGGTTTATCATGGAGATTTTGGCATTAAGTCTTTACTTAGGAAAGTCTAAAATAAATTAGTACATTTCCACTTCTCAGGCAACACAAAAATCATAGAATAACTATTTATCTCTCCCCTAACTTGCATACTATTGTATTGCTGAAATTCCCCAGACATTATGTCTTATATTAACATAGATTTAGACATCTGTTTACTTTTTTAAGTGTTTTTTAGAACTTCTAATATCTCTTGAGTGTTCATCTGGAATTGTCTTCTGCCCAAACACGTTTTTCAGTATTTCTATATTATATGTCTGCTGGCTACAGTTTTAAAAATTTTTTAATTATCTAAAAATACCTTTATTTTGTGTCAATTTTTGAGACGTATTTTTAACCTAGAAATTCTACATTAACAATTCTATGTTGACAGTTATGTTCCTTTCAGTCCTTTAAAATTATCATTCCATTGTTCACTGATTTCCATTGATTCCATTGAGAATTCCATCACTGCTACTTTTAAAATAATGTCTTTTCTTCTCTATTAGTTCCTTTGTCTTTGTTTTTGGTTTTCAATAATTTTAGCATACAGGTTAGCTGTTCCAAAACTGATGAAAGACATTAAGCCATAGATTCAAGTTCTGTGACTTCTAAATCGTGTAAATACAAAGGACATCACCTCATCACTTAGACTTCTTAAGTTCTCAGCACAAGTTTGTTCTGAACCCTATAATTGCCATTGCCAATTGCACAATAAGTTCTGGAAACTTTTTCCCACATTAACCCGGCCATTTCCTCATTTATTTTATCTTCTATTCAGGCTTTGTTATACTCAAATCTCTCCCATAGGAAAAATATTTCAAAACCCTGCCTCATCAAAATCACCAGAGTCTTTCTTCATGATTGCCAAGTTGCTGGCCTTGTTTCTGTCCATAATCACATGGGCTTATTTACATGATCCACACTGCTACTCACTGGAGAAGGACATGGCAACCCACTGCAGTGTTCTTGCCTGGAGAATCCCAGGGACGGGGGAGCCTGGTGGGCTGCCGTCTATGGGGTCGCACAGAGTCGGACATGACTGAAGCAACTTAGCAGCAGCAGCAGCAGCAGCACACTGCTACCGACTCATCCCTCTTGTTAAACTTGTTCATCCCTTGGTTTCTGTGACTCTGCTTGCTCTTATTTTCTCTCTAAATACCCTGCATTATCTCCTCTTCCTCTACTTATCTCTAAAATTTGTGTTTTTTATGTTTTTTTCCTCAGTTACCTTTGCTTCTCACTATGTTCTTCACCACTATATGGCTACATCTTCATATGTAAACTTTCCATTCTTTCTTCTGTATTATGTGTCTCAAATGTCCACCTAAGTCATTTGAACTGCAATTTTATCATTAGCTGCTGCTGCTGCTGCTAAGTCACTTCAGTCGTGTCTGACTCTGTGCAACCCCATAGACAGCAGCACACCAGGCTCCCCCGTCCCTGGGATTCTCCAGGCAAGAACACTGGAGTGGGTTGCCATTTCCTTCTCCAATGCATGAAAGTGAAAAGTGAAAGTGAAGTCGCTCAGTCGTGTCCGACTCTTCTCGACCCCATGGACTGCAGCCCACCAGGCTCCTCTGTCCATGGGATTTTCCAGGCAAGAGTACTGGAGTGGGGTGCCATTGCCTTCTCCTACCTCACCTTAAAAAGCCCCAAATCAACATACTTTCCTTTCTTTCTTCCACTAAATGACTAACACTTATCTCGTTTTAAATGTCCTATAGCTCATTTCACAGTTTAAAACATCAAGGCTCCAAATCTGGATTCAGCTTTAATTGATTTTAGATTTTGTTGGAATATTCTTGCTTTACAGTGTTGTATAAGTTTCTAGTCTATAGCCAAATGAAGCCCTTCATATCAGTTCAGTCACTCAGTCCTGTCCGACTTTTTCAGACCTGAAGGACTGCAGCACACAAGGCTTACCTGTCCATCACCAACTCCGGAGTCTGCCCAAATTCATGTGCATCGAATCAATGATGCCATCCAACCTCTGTCGACCCCTTCTCATCCTGCCTTCAATTTTAAACAGCATCAGGTTCTTTCCCAATGAGTCAGTTCTTCCCATCAGGTACCCAAAGTACTGGAGCTTCAGCTTAAGCATCAGTCCTTCAAATGAATATTTAGGACTGATTTTCTTAAGGATTGACTGGATGGATCTCCTTGAAGTCCAAGGGACTCTCAAGAGTCTTCTCCAACACCACGGTTCAAAAGCATCAATTCTTCGGCGCTTAGCTTTTTTTATAGTCCAACTCTCACATCTGTACATGACTACTGGAAAAACCATAGCTTTGACTACATGGACCTTTGTTAGTAAAGTAATGTCTCTGCTTTTTAATATGCTGTCTAGGTTTGACATAACTTTTCTTCCGAGGAGCAAGCGTCTTTTAATTTCATGGCTGCAGTCACCATCTGCAGTGATTTTGGAGCCAAAAAAATAAAGTCAGTCACTGTTTCCATTGTTTCTCCATCTATTTGCCATGAAGTGATGGGACCAGATGCCATGATATTAGTTTTTTGAATGTTGAGTTTTAAGCAGTTTTTTCACTCTCCTCTTTCACTTTCATCAAGAGGCTCTTTAGTTCTTCTTCTCTTTCTGCTATAAGAGTGGTGTCATCTGCATATCTGAGGTTATTGATATTTCTCCCAGCAATCTTAATTCCAGCTTGTGCTTCATTCAGTCCAACATTTCTCACAATGTACTCTGCATATAAGTTAAATAAGCAGGGTGACAATATATAGCCTAGATGTACTCCTTTCCCAATTTGGAACTAGTCTGTTGTTCCATGTCAAGTTCTAACTTGCTTCTTGACCTGCATACAGACTTTTCAGGAGGCAGGCCAGGTGGTCTGGTATTCCCAGCTCTTGAAGAATTTTCCACAGTTTGTTGTGATCCACACAGTCAAAGGCTGTGGCAGAGTCAATAAAACAGAAATAGATGTTTTTCTGGAACTCTCTTGCTTTTTCTATGACCCAAAGGATGTTGGCAATTTGATCTCTGGTTCCTCTGCCTTTTCTAAATCCAGTTTGAACATCTGGAAGTTCACGGTTCACATACTGTTGAAGCCTGGCATGGAGAATTTTGAGCATTATTTTGCTAGCCTGTGAGATGAGTGCAATTGTGTAGTAGTTTGAACATTCTTTGGCATTGCCTTTCTTTGGGATTGGAATGAAAACTGACCTTATCCGGTCCTGTGGCCACTTCTGAGTTTTCCAAATTTGCTGGCATATTGAGTGCAGCACTTTCACAGCATCATCTTTTAGGATTTGAAATAGCTCAACTGAAATTCCATCACCTCTACTAGCTTTGTTCATAGTGATGATTCCTAAGGCTCACTTAACATTGCATTCCAGGATATCTGGCTCTAGGTGACTGATCACACCACCATGGTTATCTGGATCATTAAGATCTTTTTTGTACAGTTCTTTGTATTCTCACCACCTCTTCTTAATATCTTTTGCTTATGTTAGGTCCATACCATTTCTGTCCTTTATTGTGCCCATCTTTGCATGAAATGTTCCCTTGGTATCTCTAATTTTCTTGAAGAGATCTCTAGTCTTTCCCATTCTGTTGTTTTCCTCTATTTCTTTGCATTGATTACTGAGGAAGGCTTTCTTATCTCTCCTTGCTAGTCTTTGGAACTCTGCATTCAAATGGGTATATCTTTCCTTTTCTCTTTTGCCTTTCACTTCTCTTCATAGCTGTTTGTAGGTGCCTCCTCTGACAGCCCTTTTGCTTTTTTGCATTTCTTTTTCTGGGGGATGGTATTGATCCTTGTCTCCTATACAATGGCACAAACCTCTGTCCATAGTTCATCAGGCACTCTGTCTATCAGATCTAGTCCCTTAAATCTATTTCCCACTTTCACTGTATAATCATAAGGGATTTGATTTAGGTCATACCCGAATGGTCTAGTGGTTTTCCCCACTTTCTTCAATATAAGTCTGAATTTGGCAATAAGGAGTTCATGATCTGAGCCACAGTCAGCTCCCCGTCTTGTTTTTGCTGACTATATAGAGCTTCTCCATCTTTAGCTGCAAAGAATATAATCCATCTGATTTTAGTATTGACCATCTGGTGATATACATGTGTAGAGTCATCTCTTGTGTTGTTGGAAGAGGATGTTTGCTATGACAAGTGCGTTCTCTTGGCAAAACTCTGTTAGCCTTTGCCCTGTTTCATTTTGTACTTCAAGACCAAACTGCCTGTTACTCCAGGTGTATCTTGACTTCCTACTTTTGCATTCCAGTCCCCTGTAATGAAAAGAACATATTTTGGGGGGTGTTATTTCTAGAAGGTCTCATATGTCCTTCATAAAACCATTCAACTTCAGCTTCTTCGGCATTACTGGTTGGGGCATAGACTTGGATTACTGTGATATTGAATGGTTTGCCTTGGAAATGAACAGAGATCATTCTGTCATTTTTGAGATTGCATCCAAGTACTGCATTTTGGACTCTTTTGTTGACCATGATGGCTACTCCATTTTTTCAAGGGATTCCTGCCCACAGTAGTAGATATAATGCCCATCTGAGTTAAATTCACCCATTCCAGTCCATTTTAGTTCACTGATTCCTAAAATGTCGATGTTCACTCTTGCCATCTCCTGTTTGACCACTTCCAATTTGCCTTGATTCATGGACCTAACATTCCAGGTTCCTATGCAATATTGCTCTTTACAGCATTGGACTTAACTTCCATCACCAGTCACACCCACAATTGGGTGTTGTTTTTGCTTTGGCTCCCTCTTTTCATTCTTTCTGGAGTTATTTCTCCACTGATCTCCAGCAGCATATTGAGCACATACCAACCTGGGGAGTTCATCTTTCAGTGTCCTATCATTTTGCCTTTTCATACTGTTTATGGGGTTCTCAAGGCAAGAATGCTGAAGTGGTTTGCCATTCCCTTCTCCAGTGGACCACGTTTTGTCAGAACTCTCCACCATGACCCGTCTGTCTTGGGTGGCCCTACATGGCATGGTCATAGTTTCATTGATTTCGACAAGGCTGTGGTCCATATGATCAGATTGGTTAGTTTTCTGTGATTGTGATTTTTAGTCTGTCTGCCCTCAGAAGGAGAAGGATAAGAGGTTTATGGAAGATTCCTGATGGGAGAGACTGACTGAGAGGGAAACTGGGTCTTGTTCTGATGGGCGAGGCCATTCTCAGCAAATCCTTCATCCAATTTTCTGTTTAAGGGCAGGGCTGTGTTCCTTCCCTGTTATTTGACCTGAGGCCAAACTATGGTGGAGGTAATGAAGACAATGGTGACCTCCTTCCAAAGGTCCCATGATGCACTGCTGCACTCAGTGCCCCCAGCCCTGCAGCAGGCCACGGCCGACCCACGCCTCTGTGGAGACTCCTGGACACTCCTGGGCAAGTTTGGGTCAGTCTCTTGTAGGATAACCACTCCTGCTCGTAGTCCTGGTGCACAAGGTTCTGTTTGTGCCCTCCTAGAGTCTGTTTCCCAGTCCTGTGCAAGTTCTGGAGGCTCTATGGTTGGTCAATGGCAACCTCCTCCAAGAGGGCTTATGCCAAACCCAGGTCTGCTGCACCCAGGGCCCCTGCCCCTGCGGCAGTCCACTGCTGACCCAGGCCTCCTCAGGACACAACCAGACACAATTCTGTCTCGCTCTCTGTGAGGTCTCCGGGTCCTGCTGTGCACAAGGTATGTTTGAGCCCTCTAAGCTGAGGTCTCTGGGTCCTGCTGCGCACAAGGTATGCTTGAGCCCTCTAAGCGTCTCTGGCAGGTTTGGGTTTGACTCTAGATGTGATTTCACCTCTCCTACCATCTTGCTGGGGCTTCTCCTTTGCCCCTTTTCTCTCTTTGATATCACAGAGAGTATCTTAACTATAAGATGCACATCTGCATCCTGAGAGATATGGATTAATAATATGAGTGGTATTCAGAAGAAATAATGACTAGAGGTAGTTAAGACTTCAGGATATTTAGAGACTTTTAAAAATGACTGACAGTTCTTAATGCCAACAATGCACCTCCACAGGGTTAAGACTGACTATGAAGACTTATGTAAGAAACTCTTCTTTGTTAATATTTATTTTTTCAACATTTAGCACAGTATTTGGCACTGTGTATCAGCTGTCAAAATGCTTTTAAGTTCATTTGAATTAGCTGTCTCACTATACAAGGGGTTAAGATCACTTTTAGGGTGTACAAGAGGATAAAAAGTGGTAAGGGAGAATAGGGTGAGTGTGTGGTTTCCTGACTCAGGCTACCTGGCTCACACCCCAGCTTTGACCACTCGCTAGAGCTGCGACTTTTCCTGTTTTCTTTCCTTCAGTATCTTCCTTTAGCCATTAGACAACTCGCAGTAGCTATGGTATCTAGTCATAGGTTGCTGTGACAATTGAATTTCAATACATTTCCCTGGCAGGCTTCCCTGGTGGTTCAGTGGTAAAGAATCTGCCTGCAGTGTAGAAGACCTGGGTTCGATCCCTGGGTTGGGAAGATACCCTGGAGGAGGGCGTGGCAAGCCACTGCAGTATTCTTGCCTGGAGAATCCCATGGACAGAGGAGCCCGGCAGGCTGCAGTCCATGGGGTCACAGGGTCAGACAGGACTGAAGTGGCGGTCAGCACACTGCCAACTAAGTGCGGCAGCAGCACACATTCCCTGGTGGCTCAGACAGTAAAGAGTCTGCCTGCAGTGCAGGAGACCTGGGCTCGATCCCTGGGTCAGGAAGACTCCCTGGAGGAGAGAAAGGCTACCCACTCCTGTAGTCTTGCCTGGAGGATTCCATGGACAGAGGAGCCTGGCAGGCTATATATAGTGCATGGGATCGCAAAGAGTCAGACACTACTGAGCGCTAACACTTTCACTCATAAAAGTGTAGTCCCTAACACAAAATAAGCATTGATAAATCTTTTTGTCCTCTACTAGTAAGACAAAATGCAGATTTAGAGAACAAACTTATGGTTACTAGTGGGGGAGGATGGGGGGAAGGCGTAGCTAGGGATTTGGGGGTGGACATGTACACACTGCTATGTTTAAAATGGATAGCCAACAAGGACCTACTGTATAGCACAGGGAACTCTGCTCAATGCTATGTGGTAGCCTGGATGGGAGGGGAGTTTGGGGATAATGGATACATGTATATGTATGGCTGAGCTGCTCTGCTGTGCCCCTGAAACAACATTGTTAATCAGCTGTATTCCAGTATAAAGTAAAAAGCTTAGAAAAAAGACAAATGGTCATGGAAACAAAAATTTAAAGGACAGGTAAAAGAAGGGGTTGGATGCGAAAGAAGCTGCACAAGATACTGAAGAAAAGTAGTTGAAGAGGTGAGAGGGTACACACCTACCTACATACATGTAAGCAAACACACATACACACACAAACATGTATGCACACACGAGGACACAGCCACAGGACCCAAGAGGAGGGTGTGGCCAGAAGGAAGCGAGGCAGCAGCAGCGAATGCACCCGTGACATCGAGAAGAGGAGCAGTGGAAATTGCTCCCTGAATTTAGGGAATAGGAGACTTGCGAACCCTGGAAGCAGTCGTATAAGACCAGTTCAGGAGACTGAGAAGTGAACACGAGAAACGGAGGAAGTAAAGGTAGGGGTAATAGACAATTCACTCAGTCTGAATCTGAAAGAGGAGAAATGGAGTAACGGCTGATGGTGCACAGCTGACAGACTGAGGGTTGTTTTCTGTTTTGTGTTGGGTTGAGCAAAAGGTTCATTTGGCTTTTTCTGTAAAATGTTACAGAAACCTTTTTGGTTACATAAATGAGAGAAACTATTAATAGATGGAGTAACTTTTTCAAGGTGTTTTATAAATATCAACTCATTTCATTTGCACATAATTGAGGTAGATTGTGGTAGAAATTACCCAATACGAACTTGGAATTACAGGAGAATACTGATGGAGTATCTCTGTGAAATAATTGGTTAACATAACTACCTTGTAAGATAAAATAAAACATTTGTCATTTCTCTCTCTCATTTGTGTATATATAAATATACATGTCCTGATTTGAAATAGGTGAGATACATATTAATACATATATATAGTATAGATATGTATATATATCATGATCAATCAGAATCTGTCACTCAAAAAAGACAGAGAACAAATCCCTGGTAAGACACTGTGTTACAAGAAATCATAGTAACTTCAGTGATGTATGTCCCATATCATGGGATTTATGATACAGAAGAGGGATATAGGAAATGCAGGACACAAAGAAGTACGTTAATAAGCTTAATACAAGGTGGCAAGTAAGAAGTGATAGTAAATGCTGCTGAGTTTGGAGGGGAAGAGAGTTGAGGTGGTCAGAGAAACTTTCCTGGGAGAAATGACTTTTGCATTTGAACTTTATGAACAACTTGGATTTGGAAATACAGGTGGTGGGCTTATTTTATTCCAGGTAAGAGAGAAATGTTTCATAGAATACAAGAGATGAAAAGGCTATAAAAGGAGGAAATTGAAGAATTTCAAGAACATACATTTTCACATTTTATGTTATTTCCACAAAAGGATTTTGAGTGGAAGTCACCTGAACATTAAAAAAGAGAATGGAATAAGAAGAAATGAGTTGATGGCCAACATGTGCACAACACAAATTACTGTCACACTGGTGCCACCTCTCTCAGAGCTTAGAGGGCGGTGGACACCCCCACCATAGGACCACCCTGAGTCGCTTCAGTCGTGCCCCTCTTTGCAACACTGTGGACTGTAGCCCGCCAGGCTCCTCTGTCCATGGGGATTCTCCAGATGAGAATACTGGAGGGGGCTGCCATTTCCTTCTCAAGGGATCTTCAGCCCAGGGACTGAACCTCTGCCTCTTATGTCTGCTGCATTGGCAGGCACATCCTTTACCTAGTGGTAAAGTGCCACCTGGGAAGGCATAGGACCACAGGCCCCTAAAATTGAGAATGTTCCATCAGAGACTTCAAAACCCATGCAGATAGAAACTCTAGGCATTGTTATTATTAATCATTAGTATCATTAATATTGATAGTAATGATAAATACTAATATCAACAACATTAATGTTAATATTAAAGTGGATAGCATTCATTTAATACTACTGATAGCAGTAAGCATCAGCAACATTAATATTAGTGATGGTAGTAACCCAAAGCCTGGCCTGGCCATGCCACGGCTGATCTGCTGGGCATGTGCAGGGGGCCCATAATGTGGGAGGTGTGGGCAACTGGCAAGACAGATATATTTTACAACATGAGAACAAGTCTAGGCCAGTCAGCATCTTAAAGACATTTCAGGTCCTTTATGTAAAAGCTCAGTCATTGGAAGCCATTCCCAACCCGAGCTGTATAAAGCAATTTAAGTGATGAAGGTAGCAGGCGCCGCAAGCACAAGGGATTTATTCATAAGAATATTTATGGCAAAATCCTCTGTCTGCCTGTCCCTCCTTCTGTGTATGCAGAATTATAGAAAGGACTAGCGCTCCTTACAGTACGGAATTCAGGACTCATCTTAATTTTCAGTCTGTAGGGAGCTGCTGATCTATTCAAAAGATGAAGAGCAGTGTTTAAATTGCTTTTCTTTAATCAATTCGCACATATTTGTTGGGACATTTAGCAAAATGGGAAATGGTAGAGTTGCCCAGTTTTGCCGAGCTCTAAGCTTGGAAGCAGAGCCGGCTACCGCGTTCAGGTTTCACGAGAAGCCCAGACTCAGGGTGAATCCTGAAGGTTGATCCATCATATAAGCTTCCTCCATCTCCCTCTGTGCAGGGCTGACTGGAGAAACGCTTAAATAAGAAGAAAGCTGCAAGGTGGGGGCGGGAGCATGTACAGCTGTGGGTCATTAGCAATAATCACGGCCCGCCGGCAGGAGAGGAAGCCGAGCGTGGTGAGTACCCCCTTTCCCCCTCTCCCTGTAAGAAGCCATCTGGCCAAGGCAGTTTCGAATAAACGCTAGTAAGGGAATTTTATTCTGTTTGACTTTATTTAAAGTCCTAGTGTAGACCACGCCTTGGCTTTGGCTTTGAAGTGTGGGACTGAAATAAAAGCACACCTCTGGGTTTGCAGCACCACGGAGTTGTCCTAAATGAGAGTTCACGGCGGGATGGGGCGCTTCTGGCCCTCCGTGGGTGAGGGAGGTGGGGAGTCACCGCGTGCCCCGGCCCCTGTGTTCTGATTGGGGTTGACTGACCAGCACTCTCCTCGCTGTCCGGTAGAAACGTCAGTGTGCTTACAATCGCCTCTTAAAAACCCTCAGCCCTAATATTTATTTAGAAATAAAAGACACTAAAGGAAATATTTTCAAGGGGAAAAAAGGAAAAAGAACCACCTTCCAGATTTCTTTTGGAGTATAAAATCTACTGATGGCTTCCCTTTTTTTTTTTTTTGTCTCAAAGTTGTCTTGTATCTCACTCACCAAGGTCATTCTGTGTGAAACTTTAACATATCCAAGCAATTGTAATTACTCATGTGGTGCATGGAGCAGGACTCTGCTACATTAGATTCATCTTTTAATGCCATCTTTGACATTTTTATTCCACTTTGAGGATTGTATGGAAATATGTTCAGTTGAAACAGCCATTTGTTTGAAGACACCATTTTTGATTGGCCAGTTTTATTTATTACAGAGAAGCAAAATAATGTGTGATTCGTAATGAAATCATAGAGGCACCCTGAGTTGCCTCTTTTTAGGAATGGAGTTGCTCTCATTATATTTTAGAACACAATTTTTATTGTGAGGTTTAACATCGAGAACCCAGTGATGTGGTGAAGATGATTTAAATACATGTGTGAACACTCAAAGTTAGTCCTTCAACTTCTCATAAGTTATATACTGGCTCAAAATTGTTGGCCTTAAAGCAACATCTCCGAGCCAGTGGGCAAAAAACAGGATGCTGCATTGTGGACCATAGATGTCCACAAATAGTCAAACACGCAAAGCCCAGCTGGCAAATGTTGTATAAAATTAGCCCAAAACTTAAGCATTCTCACCCAAAAGGAGTAATTTTAGTTCCCCAAAGAATTCCATCTGTCTTTTGCTTGAGCGTATAATATATGGTTGAGATTGGAGCAGTAGTACTGAAGATGAGAAAAGATTATGACATTCAGATAAACAGGTGATTTATACATTTTTACCCAGGGAAAAACAGTTGCCTTGTGGCAACTTTATGTAATTTTATAGCATGTTTGTTGTAGAATTTGCATTTTAAAATAGTATAGGTTGGGTAGAAAGAGAGAGTATACAGCTGGTAGAAAGAAATAAGGCAAATACAACCTTAAGCTTGGTTCTTTTAAGACGTTACTTAAAAGAGAAGAAGAGATTTTCTTGTTGTTGTGGTGGTAGCACTGAAGAACACATGAAATTTTATTCTCCTTCCTCTTATCTGATGTCTTTATAAGGTTATATATTTAGCCCTGCTTAAACCAATCAGTCAAGACATGAAGCTAGAAAGCTGCTGATGGTGCCTTGATGTTCAAAACCTTTTTGTGTTGAGGACTGACTTAGTGAATTATGTCAGTTAAGAGTTTTCTCCTCGAGATCTAACTGGAGCTCGGTTTACAAAACTCAAAATGAATCCAACAAAAATAAGCTGAGAAAAGACCAGCTGTCCTCATTTGTCCCGCTGTCCTCTTTTCAAGCTATTTTTTTCCTTCGGTGGTAAAGTTTTTACTTTGGGGTTTCTGAAATGCCATAGCTGGCTGCATTTACGTTTTGAGTACCTAGTCATGTGGAAGTTTTAATTCTCTATTGACACAGCTTGGAATGACGTGTTTCTTTGAGAACGGTCCAGAGAGAATGTTCTGGATTCACAAACAGCTGATGCCACTCCTTATGTCTAAAATGGAAAAAAAAAAAAGAGAGAATAAAACCTTCACAGCCACAGAGTGGTTCTGTTGCTGCTAGAATAATGTGTACAACTAAAAATGATGGGCTCATTTTGAAGGCAATGTTGTTAGAATACTCGGTTCCTGCTGTGGTGGAGGCCCTGCTGGAGAAAGGACTCGACAGAAATAAATGGTCATTGTCCAGAGATGTCGTGGCAACGTGATAGAATGAAAAGAAAGGATTGCACTTTAGAATCACCTAGGGAAGCTCCCCCTGGGAGGAAAGGGCACTGGCGACCACAGAAGGGGGTAAAATACGGACTAGGAGCTCTGCCAGGAAAAGAAACCGCAGCTGAGAGTCTGGGGGAGCCAGTGAGTTTACACGGGTGGCCTGAGTCTGTGGGGAAGCGGGTGCTAGGCTCATCTGTGTCACCAGTCCTTGGGGCCGCTCCCACCGTGAGCGGAGGCGGGATGTAAGTGGGCAGAGCTGATGCCGTGGCTGACGGTCTTCTTCACCTGTACTGGACCTGGTGCCGGGCATTCTCCCCTGCCCCCCACTCCCCCAGAAAAATGCCTGTGAAGGAGCTCTGGCTCCACTGCAAACTCCATACGCTGATCTCCAGGGACAGCTTCTCGGCGGGCCCGCCCCTCCTGCTGACCCAGACTCTCATCGCCCCTGAACCCCCAACCGTTTCTGTGACTTCTTTCAGGAAGACACACAACCCTAGCTTCCTATTTTGACCATGTACTATTTGTCTACTTAAAAAATCTTCCCTTGAATGTTAAAAAAAAAGGAAAAAAACTCAAAATGTCTAAAATCAGAGCTTTTGTTTTTTCCATGAGCTTCTGATCCTCATCTTCCCCCTCAATCAATGGTACCACCACCCTCTCCTGTCCTCTCAAGCAGTCATCCTTGACTTAACATAATCCTCTCATGCCTACATCCGGTCCATTGCCAATTCCCATTGGCTGGACTCCCAGCCAATCCACCGTCTCCTGTTTAGTGAAACCCATTATCTTGGAGAAGGCAATGGCACCCCACTCCAGTACTCTTGCCTGGAAAATCCCATGGACGGAGGAGCCTGGTAGGCTTCAGTCCATGGATGGGGTCGCTAAGAGTCGGACACGAATGAGCGACTTCACTTTCACTTTTCTCTTTTCATGCACTGGAGAAGCAAATGGCAACCCACTCCAGTATTCTTGCCTGGAGAATCCCAAGGACGCCGGAGCCTGGTGGGCTGCCGTCTATGGGGTTAAACAGAGTCGGACACGACTGAAGCGACTTAGCATAGCATAACATAGCATTATCTTGGAGGCAGGTAGCAGCTCGTCCCCACCCCCCACCTCCCCTGTGCCCACTCATTCATCAGGCAGCATTCAGGATGATTGTGTGAAACTTTGCTTCCTGTAATCACCTTCCTTTGCTTAAAACCCCTCAGTGTCTTTTCTTTGCTCTTAAACTTAGCCCCCTTACCTCAGTCTTCAACATGCTCCGTATTTATTTTCTTAACTCACCTCCTCAGCTTCATTCCTTTCTCTTCTCCCTCTTCATTTTCTTACAGCCCCCTTGTCTTCCCTTCTGACAACGTGCTGTTTGCTTAGATCCTAAACATTTCTATGAACTGAAACCAACCAGACCGCGAGACCCACCAGACCTCTACAGTTCCGTCTTTTCTCTGCCCCGCTCTGAGCCCGTGGTTCTCGGGCATCCCTCTCCCTGGTGTCAGTCATGCTCACATCAGCCTTGTATCTAACGTCCTTTTCATTCAGTCTGCACCCTCCCTTGCCCTTGTTGAAGCAGTGGATGTGCCTGTATGCCTCCATCCTTCAGAAATGGTTTTTATGAGCTGGGGATAGGGGGACTTAAGGACTCTGGATATCAGAGGACACTCACTATGTTGAGGATTTTGCTGACAGAGTTGCTGGGTTTTATTTCTAAGTCTGTCACTGATTAAATGTATGACCTTGAGAAAGGTGCTTGACCTCTCTTAAGTCTCAACACTCTCACCTATAAAATGAAGCAACGAGTTGGTGGTATAACACACGTGAGGTGGTCAACACAATTCCAGGTCCAGAGTGAGCATAAATAAACATAACCTGTAATTTTTATGTTTCAATAGGCAACTTTAGGGGGAAAAGTACCATTGTGTGTAATCACAAGAAATTCTGAAATAATATTTGATATGGGAGGAATACAAACTAAACCCTTTCAGGACAGTTAAAACCCATTTATTCAGTCCCTGTGCTTTATTGTCTCTGCACTTGAACTGTGGGTTGAGAACAATTTGCTCTGAAAATTATGACAAACTAGTGAATGCCAAAAAGCCAAATTTTCTCCAGGCTGTAATTGCAATAAATTTAAAATGTGTTCTAAGAGAGTGATACAGTGACCCGAATTCATTGAAGTCGTTCTAATTATGCTGTTGTTTATTACTCTGACAAGTGTTTTGACCACAGGATTGATATTAGAAACAAACAGAGGCTTTATTAACTGGCCATAAATTTTTAAAAATATGTGAGCTGTGTTCTGAACAAAACATGCAGCTCTTATAATTGCAGGATCATGTTTTAAAAGTTCCAAGAAATAGATAGATGATCGTTTTTATTTAAAAGGTATAAAAGGATAAAAAGGTTTAAAAGGATAAAAATATTTTCTTTGTTTGGGTTTTTTTTTTTTTCATAATATAAAACAACAGAGTTAACTGCTCAGAGGCTGAGATAAGCAGTGAGTCCACAGGCCTCCAGCAATCCTGAGGGAATGGTGAGAGACCTTCAGTGCAGACAAAGGTGGGCAGGATTCAGGGAGAGAGAGTGAGAAAGTGCCAGCACTCGAAACCATGTGTCCATCAACAGAGGGATGGATAAAGGAGATGTGGTGCATATGTACAAGTGTGCAGGCTAAGTCACCTCAGTTATGTCTGACTCTTTGTGACCCCGTGGACTGTAGCCCACCAGGCTCCTGCGTCCGTGGGATTCTCCAGGTAAGATATTGGAGTGGGTTGACATTCCCTTCTCAGGGGTTCTTCCCTGACCCAGGATCAAACCTGTGTCTCTCTTGTCTCCTGTGCGTTCTTTACCACTAGCGCCACCTTACAATCTGGTATATATATATATATACAGTGGCTTATTACTCAGCCATAAAAAGGAATGGGTGTCTGCCTCTTGCAGCAAGATGGATACAACTAGAGATGATCCTATGAAGTGAAATCAGACAGAACAAGACAAATACCATATGGTATCACTTATATGTGTCATCTAAAAATGGTACAAATGAGCCTATTTACAAAGCAGAAATAGAATCCCAAATGTAGAAAACAAACGTCATTACTGCAGGAAAGGACGGGGCCGAGGAATACAATTTGAGAGCCTGGGATTCACGAGTACATAGTACTCTATGTAAAATAGAGAACTAATAAGGACCTTCTGTACAGAACAGGAAACCCCACTCAATGCTCTGTAATGCACTATATGGGGAAAGAATCTTAACAAGAGTAGATACGTGTATAATATGTATAACCGAATCACTTTACTGTACTACAGAACTAAACATTGTAAATCAACTATGCTCCAATAAAAATTAATTTAAAAGATTTTTCTTAAAAGAAATTATGACAACAAGAGTGTGTTAATGGCTTCTTTTGAGCATTGACCACTTGGAATGCTACCAAGATTTCTCATTTCTCTTAGGGACTTGACCCCACCATTTTGAAAGGGGTGGGGGGTAGGGAGGGAAGGTAGGAAGGCACATGTGGATAGAATACATTCCTGGAGGCTCCTAAAAGCAAGGCAAGAGAGGACACTGAGGCAGCCCTGCTGTCCACTCAGACCTGGGGAAGTGTGGGCTGAGCCTCAGACAACACTGAGAGACGGCATTCGGAGAGGGCCTTCCCCAGACACCACCTGCCCTCCAAGGGGGTGACGCTGGCACTGACTGCAGTTCCCATTCTTGTCCATGAGCTTGTCCAGACTTTGATCTTTGAATCTAGACTTGAGCCTTTACTCACATTTCATTAAATGGGCTAAAAGCAAACAGAAAATCCTACCCAATTTAGAATGATAATGTAACTACAGCTCTCATAACATTCTGCTCTTTTTCCCTTTGTAATTTCTTTCCCCCTGAATGGTCTTGTTTTCAGCTACAAACAGCCTTTCCCAAGTGGCAAAGACATGTTTCTCTGGGTGGGATTGGTGACATCAGAGTCACCAGGGAGCTGGTAAGCCTGCAGACTCCCAGGCCCTGGCCCAGACCTACGGATCTGCTTAAGTCACTGCTACAATTTGAAAGCTACTGGATTAAAACAACAAAAAAGCCTAAAACCTTGAAGACTTAATACAGCAGGGTCTGTGTCTTTGTTCATTTTTACACCCTAGAATACCAAACGGAGCTGCTGGCATATAAGAGGCAACTGATCAATAGTTAGGAAATAAAATGAATGAACACTAGTTGAATTTTAGACACCAGGACTGATCAGGGGGGTCTCCCTGTGGCCCACAAGTACTGTCCAGCCTAGCCTTCTGACCAAACAGGCATGTGGGGTCTCCGGGGAAGGAAGGCTGGGGAAGAGGCAGCTCCAGGGTCCCAGTTAAGTGAAAGGAGGTCGCTCTTCCGATTTGCAATGTAAATATTGAGGTAACTCCCCCAAGGACAGTCCTGCAGAGACTGAGAGCTGCTTGCAGGGGAAGCACATTCATTTTCAAATTTGCACAATTGACTGGGGAGTTCTTATAGGCTCTCAGAGGAATTTAGCCAAGTACTTAGTTGTACATTTCTGTAAACTGCTACTTCCCATGGGAGGACTTCTGCAGAGTCTACTTTTTATAATTTTCACCTAAGGAATTTCATCAGTTGGCACTCAGATTTATCCAGAGTAATCTTAGCTAATAGGAAAGTGTTTCAATCTGCAGGTGATTTGCTAATAGCACAAATCCAACTGCTGATCCTACATTTGTGTAACACTTCATGGATTTTTAAAGATGAGCATAAAAAGATAGGAGAGTAATCACTTCAAGGCAGAGCCCCTGAAGTGCAGTTGCTGCAGTTGGGGTACCTTTTGTCTTCCTCCTCCATCATGCTTTGTGAGTTCCCTTTCCCCTCAGCTGTCCCCTCCATTGGTCTTAGTGGTCCACCTGGTGGTGTGACCCAAGCCCATCGCTCACGCCACCAGGACAAGATTGACATTCCTCTGTACACACTGTGTTGTCGCCTCGTGCTGCTGTCTGGTTCTTCCCTTTTTGTGTTTAATAATTCATCTTATACTTTGGAGGGATGTCCTCACATGCTCCAACCACTAAAGCCCAAAGAAAATACTGATATTGCAAGCCCTCTGGTGTCATGGCAGACTCCCACCAGCATCTCAACCCACTTATCAGAATCTATGATAATGATTATCTTGTCATTACCTGATGGTCAGGAGAGCAATGCCCGTGATTATCTCTGGCGATGGTAATGACAGTCTCTGGCGATTATTTTCTTGTTCCGCTAGATCTCCTATGTTCTCTTCAAGGATAATGTCAGCAATTCCTCCTCCCACATCAAAATGTCTTTCTCTTTATTATTATTGCTACAGCATCTGTAACATAGACGCATGTCCTTTTCCTTTTTACAGTGAACCATTGATCCAATTTTCTTTGCCACCTAATGAGCTGTTTCTCTTTTTCCTCTTACAACAAAATGCATGGAAGATTTGCTACACTTTCTTACAGTTCTCTCTTAAACACCTTCTAACAGATTTTCACCATCACAAGTATACCAGATTTTCTCTTCCCAAACTAGATCCAATGATCAGATTTTAATCTTCATCTTAATGATCCTAATAGAAGTATCTGACAAACACACATACTTCATATGGCTTTGAAATGAGAGTAAGTGACTTTGAAATGAGGGAAAGAATGTAGGTTGATTAGGATATGATTTTGCCAACATGAATTGGATCACAGAAAAAGCCAGAGAGTTCAAGAAAAACATCCACTTCTGCTTTATTGACTATAGCAAAATTTTGACTATGTGGATCACAACAAACTGTGGAAAATTCTTAAAGAGATGGGAATACTGGACCACCTTACCTGCCTCCTGAGAAATCTATATGCAGGTCAGGAAGCAAGAAGTAGAACCAGACATGGAACGACGGACTGGTTCCAAATTGGGAAAGGAATATGTCAAGGCTGTATATTGTCACCCTGCTTATTTAATTTATATTCAGAGTACATCATGAGAAATGACAAGCTGGATGAAGCACAAGCTGGAATCAAGATTGTTGGGAAAAATATCAATAACATCAGATATGCAGATGACACCACCCTTATGGCAGAACACGAAGAGGAACTAAAGAGCCTCTTAATGAAAATGAAAGAGGAGAGTGAAAAAGCTGACTTAAAACTCAACATTCAAAAAATGAAGATCATGGCATCTGGTCCCATCACTTCATGGGAAATAGATGGGGAAACAATGGAAGCAGTGACAGACTTTTATTTTCTTGGGCTCTAAAACCACTGCAGATGGTGACTGCAGCCATGAAATTAAAAGATGCTTGCTCCTTGGAAGAAAAGCTATGACCAACCTAGACAGCATATTAAAAAGCAGAGACATTACTTTGCAAACAAAGGTCCATCTAGTCAAAGCTATGGTTTTCCCAGTAGTCATATATGGATGTGAGAGTTGGACTATAAAGAAAGCTGAGTGCTGAAGAATTAATGCTTTTGGACTGTGGTGTTAGAGAAGACTCTGAGAGTCTCTTGGACTGCAAGGAGATCCAACCAGTCCATCCTAAAGAAAATCAGTCCTGAATATTCATTGGAAGGACTGATGCTGAAGCTGAAGCTCCAGTACTTTGGCCACCTGATTCGAACAACTGACTCATTGGAAAAGACCCTGAAGCTGGGAAAGACTGAAGGCAGGAGGAGAAGGGGATGACAGAGGATGAGATGGTTGGATGACATCACTGACTCAATGGACATGAGTTTGAGCAGGCTCCAGGAGTTGGTGATAGACAGGGAGGCCTGGTGTGCTGCAGTCCATGGAGTTGCAAAAAGTCAGACATGACTGAGCAACTGAACTGAACAAAACTCCAAATGGTGATTTTGTTTATCTGATATGAACCTTGATGCACAAAGTTACTTATACTTATCTATGAATAGCTCTAGTTAACCAAGATATTACTACTTCCTCAAAAATAGCAGAATTAATTCATCTTAACAAAGTCCATCCAGGAATTATCTTTGGAATTGAGTCTCTGTGGCTGTGTGGGTTGCTCTCTGCCTCTGCACTCCATCCTTCCCTATTTCTGCTCTTCTTTATGGCACAGGAAGTGACTACTGTGGGCTATGTGGGCTGGGCTCCTTACAAGCTGATTTCCAGCTGGGTTCAGACACGGAATCGTACTGGCAGGAAACCTTCCCTGGTGGCTCAGCTGGTAAAGAATCCGCCTGCAATGCAGGAGACCCTGGTTCCATTCCTGGGTCAGGAAGATCCGCTGGAAAAGGGATAGGCTACCCACTCCAGTATTCTTGGACTTCCTTGGTGGTTCAGCTGGTAACGAATCGGCCTGCAATGTGGCAGACTTGGGTTTGATCCCTGGGTCGGGAAGATCCCAACTGGCAGGAAACTGAAGGCAGAAGAGAAAGACATCAGGACATTTCTTCTCTGATCCCTCTCTGCTTGTCAGGGTGTCTTAGAGAGCAGGTATGTTCCTGAATGACATACAGCTCCTACAGAGAAGCCCCCTAGGCAGTACACTCCCACTCAGTCTCTGTGAAACTCACGTCTCTTCTTGCTGTTTCAGCCCTATGTTATCATTACTCAAGAGTGGAGTAATAACTTCCCACTGTTGCTGGTCTGCAATTGTTTCAACATCCATTCTTTTTTCTTCTCCTCATACATCTATGAATCCCACTCTTAAAATTCCCTTTTCTAGCAGAAATAGAGACGCAGATGTAGAGGAACATATGGACACCAAGGAGGAATGGGAAGGGGATGAACTGGGAGATTCAGATTGACGTATACCCTACTGTATATAAAACAGATAACTCATGTGAACCTACTGTGTATCACAGGGAACTCCACTCTGTTCTTTGTGTGTGGGTGCGAAGTCGCTTCAGTCATGTCCGACTCTTTGAAACGCTGGAGTACAGCCTGCCAGGCTCCTCTGTCCATGGGATTCTCTAGGCAAGAATACTGGAGTGAGTCGCCATTTCCTACTCCAGAGGATCTTCCCAGTCCAGGGATCGAATTTGCTTCTCTATGTCTCCTTCCTTGGCAGGTGGGTTCTTTACCACTAACGCGACCTGGGAAGCCCACTCAGGGCTCTGTGGTGACCTAAATGGAAAGGAAATCCAAAAAAAGAGGGGATATAAGTGTACATATAGCTGATCCACTTTTCTGTACAGCAGAAACTGACACAGCAGTGAAAATTAACTATACTCCAAACAAACACAACAAAACAGATTTTTAATTGCCTTTACTGAGCCACTTGAGATGAATTTTTAAATGCTAGGACTGTGGCCAGTATGCAGCTACTGCTTTCAGATGTGAAAGATCTACTAATGTATCAATGACATGTTACCAACTAGGCTGATCTAAGCCTATGTCTACTGTTTCACTACCAGTGAAACACATGTAGTCATGCTCTCCAGTTCCGAGTCAATTTGATTATTTTGGAAACAGAATTGTACAGAGCCCTAAGATCAGATTCTCTGGGTTATATCCTCTAAACATAAACTCATAAAGATATTCTGTTTGTTTTGTTTTGTGGCATGAAACAAATTGACTAACTTATTAAGTCTTGACTCTCACACGTAAAGTAAGGAAGGTGAACTGCCAGGAGATCTCCAAGGTGCCTTTCAAGTTTCGAGATTCTTTGGTGAAACTCATCGTAGAAGGGCTGACATTATAAAGTGTCAACAGCCACTGATCGAATTTTTTCGAGTTCCAGTGGATGGGAGTCACAGCAAGACACCAGTTGCTTTTAGTGACACTAAATGGGGCATATACAAAAGAGTAGTTTCCTGTCCACAGATGAACTGCTTTCTCTTGGCTTTTTAAATACGCTTTGTCTAGTGTGTAATCATATTTTTAATTAATATGTCCTTTTACAGGTTCTTTTCAGGAATGGTTTAACCTTAATAATTGAGGTAGATGCTAGTCTAAAAATGTATTTATAAGTTATTCTGTATGATCACAATGATCATAACCAGTCTGAAAGTAAATGTTATCAAGATTTCTAATCTTGAAATCGGTTGAGGAAACAAATCGCTTGAGCCCTAAACTTTCTCTGCCTTACTGTGTTGAGAGTTTCTGAGCTGCAGTACAGGGAGAGGGAACCCAGATAGGAACATCCCTAAGGAGACAGACTTGAAAATGTAAGAGACAAAGGAACTGTGTTTGCGGAGCAGAAGCCTGGAGGAAGGAAAGTCGCACAGGAATAGACTCCTTGGCGGGGGGTCGGGGGACACATGTATACGAACGAAGGAGTCCCTTTGCTGTCCACCTGAAACTATCACAACACAGTTAAGCAGCTCTTGTTGCGCTCAGTCACGTCCGACTCTTTGCAAGCCCGTGGACTGTAGCCCACCAGGCTCCTCTGTCTATGGGATTTCGCAGGCAAGAATACTGGAGTGGGTTGCCATTTCCTTCTCTAGGGGATCTTCCTGACCCAGGCATCGAACCCGTGTTTCTTGCATCTCCTGCATTGGCAGGCAGATTCTTTATCACTGAGTCACTTCCAATATAAATTAAAAAGTTAAAAACAAAAATAGAATTGGTCTCAAGGAAATGGAAACAAACCAATCCTGGAGCCAAAAACTGCTACTGCTAAGTCACTTCAGTCGTGTCTGACTCTGTGCGACCCCATAGACAGCAGCCCACCAGGCTCCCTCGTCCCTGGGATTCTCCAGGCAAGAACACTGGAGTGGGTTGCCATTTCCTTCTCCAGTGCATGAAAGTGAAAAGTGAAAGTGAAGTCGCTCAGTCCTGTCCTACTCTTAGCGACCCCATGGACTGCAGCCTACCAGGCTCCTCTGCCCATGGGATTTTCCAGGCAAGAGTACTAGAGTGGGGTGCCATTGCCTTCTCCAGAGCCAAAGACTAACTGTACTTAAAACAATCAAGATGACGCTGGTCAGACCACCGAAGACCAATTTCAGGATGACTCTCAGAGCTGACTGTGCTGTTTCTACATGTAGCCCCCTCCCTCAGCCTATAAATGCTCCAGCCTACTGATTGTCAGTGAGGGGGAGTTGGCCCTAGGACAGGAGTTTGCCCTCCCCCATACCCCACCCTAACCCACCCCACTCCCATTGCTGGCATCCAAAATAAAGCAAACTTTCCTTTCCACCAAAAAAAAAAAAAAAAAGAATAGAATTCTGGATGTTTGCGGGGCACTCTCCACACTTGCCTTTCAGCTGATCGATTTAAGAACGGGTGCATGAGGAGACAAGCTGGGGCCAGGCAGAGACCCGCCCGACGGGAGTCCTCAGGGCTCACACAGGGCCCGCAAGGGCTGACATTCCCACCAGCCCTCGTGGGGAAACACTGGAATACGTTAGGGGATGGAGTAGAGGGCTACGAGAGGAGTGTGGCACAGTCATGCCAAGACTACAGGTTGCTCTAGTCTGGCCAAACAAACAGGCAAAACCTTAAAAGCGAATGTCAAATGAATCAAAATCTTTCTAAGTACCTGAACTACTCCCAGAAAAATAAAAAATGTGGGACAACTTCAAGCAGTCTCACACACATATAATCAGGAGGCTTGAAAAAAGAGAGAGAGAAATGAGTACATAAAAAATATTTGAAAAAATAATGGCTAATTTTTTCTCCAAATTTGACAAAAATTCTAAACACACAGATCAAAGAAGCCCAGTGAAGCACAAGTGAAAGTAAGTTTAGGAAGCCTGAAAGCATATCAAGCATCTTTTGGCTCAGACGGTGAAGAGTCGGCCTGCAATGCAGGAGACCTGGGTTCACTCCCTGGGCTGGGAAGATCCCCTGAAGAAGGAAATGGCAACCCACTCCAGTACTCTTGTCTGGAAAATCCCATGGATGGAGGAGCCTGGCGGGGTACAGTCCATAGGGTTGCAAAGAACTGGACATGACTGAGTGAGTTCACTCACAAGGAAAAAAGCCTGCAGAAAACACAAAGATGTGGAGGCTACTAAACAACCAGTATATCATTGAAGAAATCAAAGAGGAAATCAAAAATACCCTGAGACAAATGAAAACAGAAACACAACAATTCAAAATCTATGGGATGCAACAGAGGAAGTTTTAAGAGGTTAAGTTTTTAGCAATAGAAGCCTAATTAGAAAACAAGAAAAATCTCAAATAAACAAGCTAACCCTAACCTAAAAGAAACAGAGAGGGAACCAACAAAACTCAAAATTTGTAGAGGAAAGAAACCATAAAGATTGGAGCAGAAATAAAAGAAAAAGAGACTAAAATCAATAGAAAAGATTAATGAAAGAACTGGTCCTTTGAAAGACAAATGAAATTGAAAAACTTTTAATTAAACTTCTCAAGAATAAGAGAAGGCCTAATAAATAAAGTCAGATATGAAAAAGGAGGAGTTACAACTGACACCACAGACGTGCAAACATCATCAGAGATTACTATAGGCAATTATACACCAATAGAATGGACAAGCTGGAAGAAATGGATGAATTCCTAGAAATGTACAACTTCCCGAGACTGGACCAAGAGGAAGCAGAAAATATGACTAGACCAATTACTGGTAATGAAATTGAATCAATAATAAAAACAAAAAAGACCAAATATTGTATGACTTCATTTAGACAAAACGCTGGACAAAGGCAAATTTAAACGGATAGAAAGCAGATTTGTGGTTGCCTGGAGCTATGAGTGGAAGAGGAATTAACTGTGAATTGGCACAAATGATATTACTGGGAAATGAAAATGTTCTAAAATTGATGTATTATGATGGTTGTACCACTTGGTTGCTGCTGCCAAGTCACTTCAGTCGTGTCTGACTCTGTGCAACCCCATAGACAGCAGCCCACCAGGCTCCGCTGTCCCTGGGATTCTCCAGGCAAGAATACTGGAGTGGGTTGCCATTTCCTTCTCCAATGCATGAAAGTGAAAAGTCAAAGTGAAGTCGCTCAGTCATGTCCGACTCTGTGCGACTCCATGGACTGCAGCCCACCAGGCTCCTCTGTCCATGGGATTTTCCAGGCAAGAGTACTGGAGTGGGTGCCATTGCCTTCTCTGGTACCACTTGGTAAAGTTACTCAAAATCCTTTAACTGTACATTTGAGGTGGGTAGATCTTGTGATATGTACAATTCATATCAATAAATTTGTTAAAGAATGTTAACTGGCTATATAAAGCCAAAAATACAACATTTTTATTGTAGGATTTGTAACAAATGTAGAAGTAAAATGCATGACACTAGCACAAAGACTAGAGTGGGAAAAGGAATGTATACTTTGCTCTTATCCTGTACACCAGCGATATAATAGTGCATGCAAGTAGACTGTGATGAATTAAATACACGCACCAAGGCGATGGCACCCACTCCACCACTCTTGCCTGGAAAATCCCAGGACGGAGGAGCCTGGTGGGCTGCAGTCCATGAGGTCGCTGAGAGTTGGACACGACTGAGCGACTTCACTTTCACTTTTCACTTTCATGCATTGGAGAAGGAAAGGGCAACCCACTCCGGTGTTCTTGCCTGGAGAATCCCAGGGACGGGGAGCCTGGTGGGCTGCAGTCCATAGGGTTGCACAGAGTCGGACACGACTGAATCGATGCAGCAGCAGCAGCAGCAGCAAATACCAAAACAACAACAAAACAAAATGTTATAGCTAATAAGCCAACAATGGTGAGATAAATTATTTTAAAAGTAGTTGATTTAAAAGGCAGATTCTGTGGGTTAAAAAAAAGAAGTAGAAATGAGACCTATAGAAAACAAATTGTAACTGATAGATTTAAACACAGCCATAATGACACATATGTTAAATGTAAATGGTCTATATAGCCCATTTAAAATACAGAGACTGTGAAATGTAGAATGTAAAAAAGCAAGACCCAATTACATGCTGCCTATAGGAATCTGTGTAAAATACAAACACAATTAAGTTAAAAGATGGAAAAATATATATCATGCTCATACTAACCCCAAAAAATCCCTGGAATGGCAATATTAATTGTTAGAAAAAGTTGGTTTGAGATCATAGAATATTGCCAGAGATAAAGAAGTTCATTTCAGTGCAAAGGCCCATTGGTGGAGGGGACATAAACAATCCTAAATGGTTATGCACTTTATAACAAAGCTTCCAAAAATATGAAGAAAATACCTCATGGACTATATGATAGGACTAGGAAGATACCGGCAGCCAACAGCTATAGTCAACACTTTCAATACCCTTCTCTTAATAATTGGTAGATGTAATATCAGTCAACCCATAGAAGACTTAAACAATGCTGTTAATCAGCTTGACCTAATTGCTATGTATAGAATATTCTACACAACAATAGCAGAATGCAGAATTACTTCAAGTATATGTGTATACAAAATATTTACCAAAGAAAACTGTATTCTGACTCATTAAAAAAAATAAATTTAGAAGGACATAAATCATCAGATTTATTATCTGACTAGTTATTAAGTTAGAAATCAATGACAGAAAGCAAAAGGAAAACTGAATGAAATTAATGTGTGGGACTAAATCATTATATAGATGAAAATTTATAACACTGAATACCTTCATTGGAAAATAAAGGTCTAAAATCAGTTACCTGTGCTACCAACTAGAGACACGAAAGAGTAAAGCAGAATGAGGAAATTATTAAGATAATTATGATAATTACATATAACAATATATTTATTATTTAATAGTTACATGTGATTATACTAATTATACATTTTTTAAAGTATATATTTAAATCAGTTCAGTTCAGTCACTCAGTCACGTCCAGCTCTTTGCAACCACATGGACTGCAGCACACCAGGCTTCCCTGTCCATCACCAACTCCCAAACCTTGCTCAAACTCATGTCCCTAGAGTCAGTGATGCCATCCAAGCATCTCATCCTCTGCCACCCCCTTCTCCTCATGCCTTCAATGTTTCCCAGCATCAAGGTCTTTTCCAGTGAGTCAATTCTTCCCTTCAGGGTGACCAAAGTACTGGAGCTTTAGCTTCAGCATCAGTCCTTCCAGTGAATATTCAGGACTGATTTCCTTTAGGATGGACTGGTTGGATCTCCTTGAAGTCCAAGGGACTCTCAAGAGTCTTCAATACCACAGTTCAAAAGCATCAGTTCTTTGGCACTCAGCTTTCCTTATGGTCCAACTCTCACATCCATACATGACTACTGGAAAAACCATAGCTGTGACTAGACAGACCTTTGCTGGCAAAGTAATGTCTCTGCTTTTTAATATGCTGTCTAGGTTGGTCATAGCTTTTCTTCCAAGGAGCAAGCATCTTTTAATTTCAAAGCTAGAGTCACCATCTGCAGTGATTTTGGAGCCCAAGAAAATAAAGTCTTATTCTGTTTCCATTGTTTCCCCATGTATTTCCCATGAAGTTATGGGACCAGATGCCATGATCTTAGTTTTCTGAATGTTGAGCTTTAAACCAACTTTTTCACTCTCGTCTTTCACTTTCATCAAGAGGTTCTTGAGTTCTTCTTCACTTTCTGCCTTAAGGGTGGTGACATCTGCGTATCTGAGGTTATTGATATTTCTCCCAGCAATCTTAATTCCAGCTTGTGCTTCATCTAGCTGGGCATTTTGCATGATGTACTCTGCATAGAAGTTAAATAAGCAATGTGACAATATAAAGCCTTGATGTACTCCTTTCCCAATTTGGAACCAGTCCATTGTTCCATGTCTGGTTCTAACTGTTGCTTCTTGACCTGCCTACAGGTTTCTCAGGAGGCAGGTCAGGTGGTCTGGTATTCCCATCTCTTGAAGAATTTTCCACAGTTTGTTGTGATCCACACAGTCAAGGCTTTAGCATAGTCAATGAAGCAGATGTTTTTCTGGAATTCTCTTACTTTTTCTATGATCCAACAGCTGTTGGCAATTTGATCTCTGGTTCCTCTGCCTTTTCTAAATCCAGATTGAACATTTGAAGTTTTCTGTTCATGTACTATTGAAGCCTTGCTTGGAGAATTTTGAGCATTACTTTGCTAGCGTGTGAGATGAGTGCAATTGTGTGGTAGTTTGAACATTCTTTGGCATTGCTGTTCTTTGGGATTGGAATGAAAACTGACCTGTTACAGCCCTCTGGCCACTGGTGAGTTTTCCAAATTTGCTGACATACTGAGTGCAGCACTTTCACAGCATCATAGGATTTGAAATAGCGCAGCAGGAATTCTATCAGGTGTACTTGCTTTGTTGATAGAGATGCTTCCTAAGGCCCACTTGACTTCACACTCCAGGCTGTCTGGCTCTTGGTGAGTGATCACACCATCATGGTTATCTGGGTCATTAAGATATTTTTTGCACAATTCTTCTGTGTATTCTTCCACCTTTTCTTAATATCTTCTGTTTCTTTTAGGTCAGTACCATTTCTGTCCTTTTTGTGCTCATCTTTGCATGAAATATTCCCTTGGTATTTCTAACTTTATTTTATATTTTATTATATATTTTATATTTTCTTTAAATAAACGTAGTATAATATAAAACATAATATTCTCTGTTATTTTTAGAGAAAAATCAATAAAAAACCACAAGTTTTTTCTTTGAAAAGATCAAGAATATTGATGAGACGTTAGCAAGATGTTAGAAAATAAAAAAGACAGAAATTGCCTATATCAGGCTGGGGTCATTACTAGAAAGCGCACAATTAACACCTGTTACAGTAATTGAATCTATAGATGAAAACTTTCCAAAATGGAAATCTCCAGCATATAGTTTCATCAGTGAATTCCACCAAATATTTAAGGAAGAAATTATAACAATTCTATATAAACTCTTTCATAAATGTGAGATAAGAATACTTCTCAAGCCATTTACCAAGGGGAGTATCAACTGGATACCAAAATAAGACAAAGAAAATACGAGTAAATAAAACTGAAGATCATTACCCCTTATGAAGATAGAGAAATTCCAAAGAAAAATTTGGCAAATTGGATCCAGCATTATATTGAAAGGATAATATTCATAACCAAGTGAGGTTTATCATAGAATATAAGACTAGTTCATCATTTAAAACTTGATTAATATAATTCACCATATCAACAGCCTAAAGACAAAAAATATTCAACCTAATAGAAGAGCAAAAAAAAAAAAAAAAGACACAATTCAACATATACTGAAAGTAAAAAATTAGCAAACTAAGAAAATATAAACTTTCTCAATTTGGTAGGGCGTATTTGCAAAAAGCTTACAGCTAATATCATACTTAATTGTGAAAGAATTATTTCCCAGTAAGATCAGTAATAAGCAAATATATCATCTCACTATTCCTGTTCAATATTATACTGGGAACCATAGGCAGCAGAATCTTAACAGAATGAGATAAAAGGCAGACAAATTGGTAAGAAATAAAATTATCTCTATATGTAGGGGAATAATTTTCTATGTAGAATTTTTTTTTTTAAGTTACAAAATTGCTACTAGACTTTTTAAGTGAGTTTAAAGTTTTTCAGGACAAAACTTCAGGTAAAAAAATCAATAGTATTTCTGTGTGCTAGCAATGAATATGGAGAAGGCAATGGCACCCCACTCCAGTACTCTTGCCTGGAAAATCCCATGGACGGAGGAGCCTGGTAGGCTGCAGTCCATGGGGTCGCTAAGAGTCAGACATGACTGAGCAACTCCACTTTCACTTTTCACTTTCATGCATTGGAGAAGGAAATGGCAACCCACTCCAGTGTTCTTGCCTGGAGAATCCCAGGGACAGAGGAGCCTTGTGGGCTGCTGTCTATGAGGTCGCACAGAGTCAGACACAACTGAAGCGACTTAGCAGCAGCAACAGCAATGAATAATTGTAAATTTAAAAGAGCATCAAAATATATGACATACTTTGGAATAAATCTAATAAATTCTGTGCAAAATCTGTATTCAGAAAAGTACGATATACTGACAAAAGAAATCAGAGTTCTAAATAAATGGAGAGATAGACTATGTTCATGAATCATGAAACCCAGTATCATTAATATGCCAATTCTTCCCATGGTTATCTATAAATTCAATGTAAATTCAGTCAAAATTCCATCAGAGTTTTTTGGTGGAAGTTGATAAGTTAATTAAAATATTTACATCAAAAAGGCAAAGGAATAAGAAGAGTCAAAACAATTTTGTAAAAGTAAAAAATTGGAAAATTCATACTACCTCCAACTTCAATTCTTTAAGATAGATTACAAAAATTGTAGTAAGCAAGATAGCATGGTATGATGAAGGTAAAGATTTATAGATCAACAAAATGGAATCGTGTCCAGAAGTAGATCCACATATATATGATAAATTGATTTTTCAACAAAACATCAAAGGAAATTCAATGGAGAAAGAATCATTTTTTCAACAAATTATGATGTTTCAATTGGATATTCACATTTTTTTTTTAATCAGACTCATCCCATACCTTCTACCATACACATACCTCAACTGTTTAGTCACTAAGTCATGTCCAACTCTTTGTGACCTCATGGACAGTAGCCTGCCAGACTCCTCTTTCTATGGGATTTTCCAGTCAAGAATACTGGAGTTGGTTGCCATTTCCTTCTCCAAGGGATCTTCCTGACCCAGGGATCAAACCCACATCTCCTGCACTGGCAGGCGATTCTTTACCACTGAACCACCCATGGAAGCCCCAGTGTGGATCATAACTCTATACTAAAAATCAAAACCATAAAACTGCTGGGGAAAACATGAAGGAGAAAATCTTCAAGACTTTAAATTAGACAAAACTTTCTTTGATAAAAGAGTAAAAGCATTTGCCATAAGGAAAAATAATTTAGTTAGACTTCATCAGAATTTTTAAATTTCTATTCTTCATAAGACACTTGGAAAAGAAAAAATAAGCCATAGATTAGAAAGAAAGTGAAGAGAAAGTGAAGTTGCTCAGTCATGTCTGACTCTTAGTGACCCCATGGACTGTAGCCTACCACGCTCCTCCATCCATGGGATTTTCCATGCAAGAGTACTGGAGTGGGTCGCCATTTCCTTCTCCAGAGGATCTTGCTGACCCAGGGATCAAACCCGGGTCTCCCACATTGTAGGCAGATGCTTTACCATCTGATCTACCAGGGAAGTCTTCCTAGATTAGAATAAAGTATTTATAATTCACATATGTGATATAAAACTTATATCTAGAATATATGAATACTCTAAACACAATAGGAATGAAAGAAACAGTGATTTTAAAGTGAGAAATGATTTGTAAAGACATTTCACACCAGTCAGAATGGCTGCGATCCAAAAGTCTACAAATAATAAATGTTGGAGAGGGTGTGGAGGAAAGGGAACCCTCTTACACTGTTGGTGGGAATGCAAACTAGTACAGCCACTATGGAGAACAGTGTGGAGATTCCTTAAAAAACTGGAAATAGAGCTGCCTTATGATCCAGCAATCCCACTGCTGGGCATACACACTGAGGAAACCAGAAGGGAAAGAGACATGTGTACCCCAATGTTCATCGCAGCACTGTTTATAATAGCCAGGACATGGAAGCAACCTAGATGTCCATCAGCAGATGAATGGATAAGAAAGCTGTGGTACATATACACAATGGAGTATTACTCAGCCATTAAAAAGAATACATTTGAATCATTTCTAATGAGGTGGATGAAACTGGAGCCTATTATACAGAGTGAAGTAAGCCAGAAAGAAAAACACCAATACAGTATACTAACGCATATATATGGAATTTAGAAAGATGATAACAATAACCCTGTGTACGAGACAGCAAAAGTGACACTGATGTATGGAACAGTCTTATGGACTCTGTGGGAGAGGGAGAGGGTGGGAAGATTTGGGAGAATGGCATTGAAACATGTAAAATATCATGTATGAAACGAGATGCCAGTCCAGGTTCAATGCACGATACTGGATGCTTGGGGCTAGTGCACTGGGACGACCCAGAGGGATGGTATGGGGAGGGAGGAGGGAGGAGGGTTCAGGATGAGGAGCACATGTATACCTGTGATGGATTCATTTTGATATTTGGCAAAACTAATACAATTATGTAAAGTTTAAAAATAAAATAAAATTAAAAAAAAATAAAATAAAAGAACATAAAAAAAAAAGAAGACACTTTACAAAAGATACAGGAATGGTAAATAAGCACATGAAAAATTCTAAATATTAATAATATTAGGGAAATGCAAACCGAGCCCACAATGAGCTAACACACATCTATTAGAATAGAAATATTAACAAACAAATGAAATTTATCAATATCAAATGCCGGCAAAGATGTTTAGAGCAACTGGAGTTTTTCAAACATTGCTGGTAGAACTACAAAATGGTACAGCCACTATGGAAGTAGTTTTGCACTTTCTGGTAAAATTAGCATACACTAATCATGTACTCCAACAACCCTATTGCTCAGTATTTACTCTTGAGAAATGCAAACTTACATTTATATAAACACCTGGACATTAATGTTTGTAACAGTCAAAATGTACTTCATGTGGAGAATGGGAAGACAAATTGTGAGTTCTTACAGTGGAACACTCCTCAGAAAAAAAGGACAAACACATACTGACAATATAACAATATGGATGCATTATGCACATATGCAAACATGCATTGTAAGCATATCATGATAAGTGAAAGAAGACAGACTCCAGAGGGTTCCTGCTATAGGATTCTGTTCTTATGCTGCTTTGGAAAAGGTAAAACTGTAGGGATAAGAACTCCAGTTGTCAGAGAATGGGGTTAGGGAAGAGGGTTACCAAGTTTTGAGGGGTGGTAACTGGTCAGTATCTTGATTTTGCTTGCATATTTGTGAAAATTCACAGGACTATACTCTTAAAAAGAGAAAATAGTGTACCTTGATAAAACAAGAAAAAAGCCAGCTGAGTTTTTTACAAAGTCATTTGTATGAAAATTAAGGTCTGATAAATCTAATACAAAAATTAAAAACTTGCTTTCCTACTAAAACTTGTTTGTAACCCCAAAATCTACATCTGTGACACATTCAGGGTCACATGTAGCCACATGTAGATGGGGAAAAATTTGAGTCGCCCAGTGACCACGTTCCCAGCTGAAGTCAAAGAAGGTAATATTCAGGTGGCATGCTAAGACAAGGGTCCTTTTCCTGGTCTGTGTAGTAATATATTCACACATATCTGTGCTTTTTGTGGGTGATTTTGCTCTTTAAAATGAACCCTAAGTATAGTCCTGAAGTGCTGGTTCATGTTCCTGAACTGAGATAGGCTCAGACATACCTTTTGGTACCATCTTCTTAAATCCAATTTAAAGAGCATCTCTACCTGTAAGGCAGTTCTTGGGTAAGCATGAAATATGCAGACTCTAATAACTTTAATTACTACAATCTTTTCATCTTTTAACTTAAATAGCATCTATTTAATGCATTTTTCACTTTTCCTTTGACCTCACTTTGAGATTACTGTGTATAATTGAAGAAATAATATCAACGTAAAGTTAAGAAGTGCTTTTATTGACACTTAATTGAAAGCATTTTGTAGAATAACGTTTAGTAATAATCGAAATTATTGAAGTAGATTTTTAAAACTTCACTTTTACAGTCATTTTATGAAGCAGGAAAATTATTACTCAGTTTTAGAGATGGAGCATCTAGATTCAGTGTGGTTGCACCTTCAAGGTAAGAGAGCCGATCCAGTACCTCAGGAAACAGGACTGAACCTAATGGGTCTGATTGCAAAGCCCTTGCCTGCAACCGTTAGGAGACAGCAGTGTTCGCAGACTTTCTTTTTCTTCTTTTGCCAATGAATGTTTCGTTTTAAAAAATAGTCCAAAATGTCCAAATAGTCCAAAGTTCAAGGTTCCTATTGCTTACAGTTCACATCATTTTGCCATTACAGCCAGCAAGTTTAGTTAGGGACAAAGTGTATATTAGAAAACTGTCCCTACAAATATGTCAACGATTAGATAATTCTTTCTGTTTATTGTTCTGTTCATGCAGGAGCATTCCCATGTGTTGTGTTTATAGCAACAACTAAATGTCTCTTTCTTTCTAAATAAAACTTTCCATAATGCATTTTTTTCATGGGGGTGTAGGTATTGAGAAAATCCTGCATTAACCATCTAAATACATAATGTTTTCCAGTTTACACGAGGAGCAAACAGCAAACTTGTCGGTCCAAGTTTCTGTTCATTGTATATCTTGTTGGCTCGGATCAAAAACTGGACCTGGAAGCTCAGGTGATACCTGAAATCTAGTTTCTGTCCTGAAACTTCCCCTAGAGTGTGTGTGCCAGCCTCCGTTGAATTATGCAAAAGTATACATATTTGCAAAACAATTATACAAAAATATAATTATCACCCTGCTTATTTAATATGCAGAGTACATCATGAGAAACGCTGGACTGGAAGAAACACAAGCTGGAATCAAGATTGCCGGGAGAAATATCAATAACCTCAGATATGCAGATGACACCACCCTTATGGCAGAAAGTGAAGAGGAACTAAAAAGCCTCTTAATGAAAGTGAAAGAGGAGAGTGAAAAAGTTGGCTTAAAGCTCAAAATTCAGAAAACGAAGATCATGGCATCCGGTCCCTTCACTTCATAGGAAATAGATGGGGAAACAGTGGAAACAGTGTCAGACTTTATTTTCTGGGCTCCAAAATCACTGCAGATGGTGACTGCAGCCATGAAATTAAAAGATGCTTATTCCTTGGAAGGAAAGTTATGACCAACCTAGATAGCATATTCAAAAGCAGAGACATTACTTTGCCAACAAAGGTCCGTCTAGTCAAGGCTATGGTTTTTCCTGTGGTCATGTATGGATGTGTGAGTTGGACTTTGAAGAAGGCTGAGCGCCGAAGAATTGATGCTTTTGAACTGTGGTGTTGGAGAAGACTCTTGAGAGTCCCTTGGACTGCAAGGAGATCCAACCAGTCCATTCTGAAGGAGATGAGCCCTGGGATTTCTTTGGAAGGAATGATGCTAAAGCTGAAACTCCAATACTTTGGCCACCTCCTGTGCAGAGTTGACTCATTGGAAAAGACTCTGATGCTGGGAGGGATTGGGGGCAGGAGGAGAAGGGGACGACAGAAGATGAGATGGCTGGATGGCATCACTGACTCGATGGACGTGAGTCTGAGTGAACTCTGGGAGTTGGTGATGGACAGGGAGGCCTGGCGTGCTGCGATTCATGGGGTCACAAAGAGTCGGACACAACTGAGCGACTGAACTGAACTGATACACAAAAAAAGGACTTGCCTCCTTGGTAAAGAATCCATCTGCAATGCAGGAGACCTGGGTTCGATTCCTGGGTTGGGAAGATCCCCTGGAGGAGGGAATGGCAACCCACTCCAGTATTCTAGCCTGCAAAATCCCATGGATGGAGGAGCCTGGTGGGCTACAGTCCATGGGGTCACAAGAGTTGACACAGCTTAGCGACTAAACCAACCAACCCTACACAAAAAAGGAAAAGAACTTATCATTTCTTGATTTTCTTTGGGCTTTATATGGTTAGTTTTGAGAGATAAGATAAATACAGAACATTCCATATAGACAATTTAAGTGATTTTGAGAAGTCTGGGTACCATTAAGGAATCTGAGAATTGTAATTCTGAACTTAAACCTTTCCCAGGTCAGTGTGATTCCAAAGCTGTAAACTTAGTCATTGGCTGGGTGGAAGGAAGAGGACGCTAATTCTGATTCGTCCTGCATGGATCCAGTTATGAATTCCTGCATTCTCTCAACTCACTTTAAGCATAGTGTGTGTGTGTGTGTGTGTGTGTGTGTGCGCCAAGTCACTTCAGTTGTGTCCCACTCTTTGCGACCCTATGGACTATAGCTGGCCAGGCTCCTCTGTCCATGGGATTCTCCAGCCAAGAATACTGGAGTGGGGATGCCTTCTTCCCGGGGATCTTCCCAACCCAGGGATTGAACCTGCATCTCTCATGTCTCCTGCATTGGCAGGTGGTTCTTTACCACTAGCACCAACTGGGAAACCCTTAAGCCTAGAACTGTCATAATCGTCAAATGGGGAAACATTATTTAAAAGTAAATAATGGATGGGAAACACGTGTACACCTGTGGTAGATTCAAGTTGATATATGGCAAAACCAATACAATATTGTAAAGTAATTAACCTCCAATTAAAATAAATAAATTTATATTAAAAATTTATACTAAAAAATACAAATAAACCAGTATATACCAGTTATCAGAAGAAGTACGAAGGATTAAGTCACAGCAACAGTGATGCCCCAAAGGGAGCCTTGGGTCACTGTCCCTTCAATTCCTACTTCTTCTAGCCACAGTATTTCCATCTTCTAATCAACTCAGCACGTCTGTTGGCCACTGAAGTATTTTGCCAAATAAAGCTATTGACTTTACAAAAGCAGCACCAGTAGTAATACATCAGTAGCCAATAGGATTTATTTTTTATTTTCATTTTTTTGCAGTTGCATAGAACATATAACAGCTGTGTTTATAATGGCAGAAAAATTGGGTCTTAGGTGGTGGGGCTGAGAATTGCAGATGTATAATATCACTCAGACATTGGGTGTTTATAGTCCATTTCCACGGGAACATACTATTTCTTATTTCCTTTGATGTCATTAATCACTTTCCAAGATATATTTCTATATCCCCTTTTGTCCTCCTAAATCAATTTATCTTGAAATGCAATTAATGACTCTTCAAATCCACTCTGAAAACAAAATTGTGTTCAGATATTTTTCCTAGGAAAATATAAATTATAGTAATGTCTAATTACTGTAGGAAGTATAGTAATATGTGAAAATGGAACTCCATAACACAAGAGCAAATAACTTGTTTTGGACCCAAAAATCCATTTCACTAATTCTATGATATTCTGAAGTGAGCATTCTGTTAAAAAAAAAAAAAAACAGAGTCACTAACACATATATAGCGTGGCTGGATGGCATCACCGACTCGATGGACGTGCGTTTGAGTGACCTCCAGGAGTTGGTGATGGACAGGGAGGCCTGGTGTGCTGTGATTCATGGGGTCGAAAAGAGTCGGACACAACTGAGCAACTGAACTGAACTGGACGCATATATATGGAAGTTAGAAAGATGGTAACGATAACTGTGTATGAGAGACAGCAAAAGAGACACAGATGTATTGAACGGTCTTTTGGACTCTGTGGGAGAGGGTGAAGGTGGGATGATTTGGGAGAATGGCATTGGAACATGTAAATTATCATATGTGAAACGGATCGCCAGTCCAGGTTCGATGCATGAGACAGGGTGCTCAGGGCTGGTGCACTGGGATGACCCAGAGGGATGGGATGGGAAGGGAGGTGGGAGGGGGGTTCAGGATGGGGAACACGTGTGTGCCCATGGCTGATTCATGTCAATGTATGGCAAAAACCACTACAATATTGTAAAATAATTAGCCTCCAATTAAATAAATTTAAAAAAAGAGAGTCAAATAGAAGCAGTGAATCAGAGGATTAGATTTTCCCGTATTTCAAAGAACTTCTTTCTTTTTTCTTCATGTGGACAGCTGCCATCTAAAGCTCCATGAAAAGCTCGCCCTTCTTCTGGGAGAATGTGTGATGGGACATTATTCCAGGAAGAAGGAACTCGAGTTTCTCGTGCTTCTTCTTAGGCCTTGCATAAGGAAACTAAACACAGGATGTTTTCTTGGCCGTTGGCAGGCTAGCAACTTCTGGAGTAAGACCAGTGAGTAGATTTGATTTTAAAACTTACCACAACTTTTCTTTGACATTTATAGGCAGAGAGACAGATGTTAACTTGTAATAAACTTGAAAGCATAATTCCATTCTCAGAGCCATGAACCAAGTCTGAACTTTCCATGGCTCTATCCATTCAGCCATCACTTTTTAGTGTTTAATATAATTCAGTCTAGTAATTTCCTAGAAATTCTTCCTATTCAGATGAGTTGAAATACTGCAGTACTCTCTTTCTTTTTAACCAGCCCTGTGGTGCTAAGTTGCCTCCGTCGTGTCCAGCCCTTTGTGATGACATGCACTGTGGCCTGCTAGGCTCCTCTGTCCATTCTCCAGGCAAGAATACTGAGTGGGTCGCGATCTCCCCAACCTGAAGATCGAACTCGTGTCCCTTACATCTCCTGCATTGGCAGGGGGGTTCTTCACCGCTAGGGCCACTCGGAAAACCCTTTTATTGAAGCGTAATTCAAATATCATACAATTCACCCGTTAAAAATATATGATCCAGTCTTGTTTAGTATACTCAGAGTTGTGCACCGGTCAATACAATCTAATTTTAGAATATTTTTCATTCCCAAAAGAAATCCTATACTCACTAGCAGTCATTCACACTCTATCCCCAAACTCTGGGTAACCACGCACTAGTTTCTGGAGATGTGCCTGCTTTGGACATCTATGTATTGAAGTCATACAATTTGTGGTCTTTAGTAGCAGACTGGTACTTAACATAATGTTTCCAAGGTTCATTTAAGTATGAATTTGTATTCCTTTCCTTTTTATGGCTGAATAATATTCCATTGTGTATGTAAATAGATATAAATATATAATATTTTATGCATTTATTAATTCATGAAGATTTGCTAATTTTCTACTTCTTGGCAGTCATGAATAGTGGGTACTATATATTCTCATATACAAGATTTTGTATGAATGTAGGTTTTCATTTCTCTTGGGTATATCCCTAGGAGTAAAATTGCTCTAGAAACTCTATGTTTAATATTCTGAGGAACTGTCCAACTGTTTTCCAAGGCAGCTGTACAGTACTGTATCCCCATCAGCAATGTGTAAGCATTCTCATTTCTCCGCCTCTCCAACACATGGCATGGTCTACCTATTTGATTATAAATATCCAAGTAGGAATAAAGGACAAAAACACATAAGCACTGCATTGTGCTTTGGCTTGCGTGTCCCTGTTGACTAATAACACTGAGCATCTTTTCAGGGGCTTACTATCCCTCTATACATCTTCTCTAGAGAAATGCTATTTGGATCCTTTGTGCATTTTAAAATTGTGTTGTCTTTTTACTATTGAGTTGTAAGAATTGTGTATCATATATTCTAGACCCAAGTCCTTTATCAGATAAATGATTTACATTTTTTTCCCTTCCTTTGGGTTGTCTTTATAGCTCTATACTTTTCAGTTATGGTATTTTTGTTGCACAGCAGTTTTTGGTTTGATAAAATCAAATTTATCTACATTGCTTTTGGTAGGTTGGGCTCTTAGTGCTGTATTTAAGAAGAAATTACTTCACTCAGGGTAACTAAGATTTACCCCTATGCTTTCCTCGAAGAGTTTGACAGTTTTAGCTATTACATATAGGCCTATGGTCCAATTTGAATTAATATTGTGTATGGTGTTTGGAATGGCTTCATTTTTATTCTTTTGCATGTGGATATCCAGTAGTTCCAGTACCATTTGTTGAAACTAGTATTTTTCTCCATCAAATGATTTGGCCTCATTGTTGAAAATCAATTATCGTAAAGGTAATGGTTTCTTTTTGTACTGTAGGCTCTGTCTCATTGATCTGTTAAAGGTAATGGTTTCTTTTTGTACTGTAGACTCTGTCTCATTGATCTGTATGTCCCTGCTATGTCAGTACCATGCTGCCTTGATTATTCTAGCTTTGTAAAAAGTCTCGAAATCATGAAGTGAGGTTCTTACATTTTTATTCCTGTTTTTCCAGATTGTTTTGACTGATATATGTGCTTTGCAATTTCCTGTGGATTTTAGAGCTAGTTTGTAAATTTATGCAAAAAAGGAAGCTGAGAGTTTGACAAAAATTGTTTTGAAACTGTAGACCAGTTTAATGAGTGCTGACATCTTGACACCTTAAGTCCTCTGAGCTAGGAGCACAGGAGGTTTTTCCATTCTTCCATGGTTTTATAATTTCCTTCAACAATGTCCTGTGGTTTTCTGAATATGAATTTTGCACTTCTTTTGTTAAATGTATTCCCAAGTATTTGATTCTTTTTGATGTTAATAATCATTTTCAGATTGCTTACTGCTGAAGTATAGAAACACAATTGATTTTTATATATTGACTTTTATCCTGAAATGTTGCTGAACCTACTTACTACTTCTAGTAGTTTTTTAGTGAATTCCCTATTTTCTGTATTCAAAATCATGCCATCTGTAAATGGAGGTGTACTTCGCTTCTTTCTTTCCAGCCTGGATTTTTCTAACTTCCATTGCTCTTCTAATTGCCCTATCTAGAACTTTCAGTAAAATATTGAATAGAGGTGGTATAAATGCACATCCTTATTTTGTTCCTGATTTTATGGGGAAAGCATTTGGTCTTTCACTATTCAAAACACTAGCTTTCTGTTTTTCATAGATGTTTTTATCATTTGGGAAAACTTATATTCCTGGTTGTTATGGATTTTTACCATGAAAGTATGTTGAATTTTGTCAGTGTTTTCTATCTATTGACATGATTGTGTGTTTTTGTCCTTTCTTCTATTCAGTTCAGTTCAGTTCAGTTGCTCAGTCATGTCCGACTCTTTGCAACCCCATGGACTGGACTCCTTTCTTCTATTAATAAAGTATAATTAATTTTCCCATTTTGAATCAAACCAGATTGAATCCCCTTTGGCCATGATGTATAATTTTCTTTTTTGTGTTGCTAGATTCAGTTTGTAAATATCCTGTTGAGAATTTTTGCATCAATTATTATAAGAGCTATTGGTATGTGGTTTTATTTTCATGAGTTGTCTTTGTCTGGTTTTGATGTCGTGTAAATGTTGACCCTGCAGAATGAGTCTGAAAGTCTTCTTCCTTTTCCTGTTTTTTGAGAGGAGTCTGTGAAGTCTTGGTAATACATTTTTTCAATGTTTGGTAGAAATTTCCAGTGAAGGCATCTGGAACTATTTACATGTTCTATTTCTTATTAAGCTAGTTTTGATTGTTAGCATCTTTCTGGCCATTTCATTAATATTATTTCATCTGTTGACATATAGTGGTTCACAGTTTTTTCTTGTAATCATTCTTATTTCTGTGAAGGAAGTAGTCATATTCACTCATTCCTGACTTTAGTTATTTGAGACGTCTCTTTCTGGCATGGTCATACTGGCTAATCATTTGTCAATTTGTTGATCTTTTCAAATAAATATCTTCTGATTTTGTTCATCTTCTCTGTTGTTCGAGTGCACAAATTTTGGCATATTGTGATTTCATTTTCATTCACCTCAAAGTATAATGTTTCCTCATTTCCTTTGTGATTCCTCCTTTGACTCACTGGCTATTTAGGAGTACATTTTAAAATTTCCACATATTAGTGAGTTTCCCAAATTGCCTTCAGTTATTGAGTTCCAATTTAGTTCCATTGTGTTGGGAGAACATACTTTGTATGATTTAAATACTGTTAAGTTTGTTTTAAAACTCAAAATGTGGTCTACTCTGGATAATATTTCATGTGCTTGAGAAGGATGGGCATTTGGCAGGGCAGAATATTCTATACATGTCTGTTAGCGCTGATTGGTTTATAGTGCTTTTAAAGTCTTCTGTATTCTTACTGATGTCCCCAAAAGTTTTCTATTTGTTACTAAAAGTGGGTTAGTAAAATTTCCAACTACTTTAATTGTCCGTTTACCCCTTTGGCTTTGTCACGTTTTGCTTATGTATTTAGGAGACTTGTTTTCGGATGCATATGTGTTTTTAATGATATCTTCCTGGTGGTTGACCTTTTCATGATAAAATGTGCTTCATTGTCTTCAGTCACATTTTGTTTCTTTCAATATCTGTTTTGCAGGATGTTAGTGTAGGCTCTCCGGTTCTTCTAGGATTGTTATTTGCATAGTATATAATTTTCCTTTCTTTTACTTTCAACATATCTTTATCTTTGAAACTAAAGTGTGCCTATGACCTTGTTCTGACACAGCCTGACAGGCCCTGCCTTTAACTGGAAAGTCTAAGCACTCACACTTACTCACTATTGATGTGATTGCGTTTATGTCTGCCGTTTTGCTTTTTGTTTTACGCCTGTCTCATGTCTTTTTGCTCTCCGTTCTTCCCTTCCTGTTTTTTTTTTTCTCACATTAAGTGATTATTTCCTGTGTAACACTTTGATTCCTTTAATTAGTTTAACTTAAAAATTAGTTTTCTTAGTGTTCGCTCTAGGGTTTAAAATATGTGTCATAATAAACTCTATTTCAGGTTTATACTAACTTAATTCTAGTGAGATAGTGAAAATTTACTCCTTTATTTTCTCTTCCCCTCTTTAGCAGCAACAGTATTGTACATAACATGTTTATATTTATTATAAACCCAACAGCACAATGGGTTTATCGCTGTTACTTTACCTAATTTCATGTCTCTTAACAAACTGAGAAATTAAAGGGGAGCAAGTATATATGGTTTGTTACATTAACCTTGCTTTTCATTTCTTCCTCTTAGAGTTACCGTTTGGTGTCAGTTCCTTACTCCAATATAGCTTTGCTCCCACTCACCTTTTTCATGCTTTTATATTTTATATTACATATGTATTAATTTCCTCTGTGGTATAAACTCAACAATACAATTATATGGATATTGCTCTATGCACTCGTTTTAAAATAAGTGGAGAAACGTGCCGTTACACGGTCTTACTTACCTGTTTATCTTTACCAGTCTCTCTCTTTTGTCATGTGGATTTGAAATACTCTCCAGTGTCACTTGGTTTTAGCCTGGAAAACTTTCTTTAAGGTTTCTTATAAGAGTCTATTAATGAATTCTGTTTTTATTCATGTCGGTATATATTCTGAATTTGTTTTTGAAAGGTTGTTTTGCTGGAAATAAGATTCTTGGCGGACTGCTTTTTTTATCCAACACTGAATAGCACTTGTATTTTGGTATCGGTTGTTTCTGATGGGAATTCAGCTTTTAATCATATTGGGGTTCCCCTTTAAGTAGAGACATCTTTCTTTTCCGTGTTCAAGGTTTTTCTGTTTCCTTTCAGTTTTCAGCATTTGGCTGACTGATGTGTCTGTATGTGGATCTTTGAGGTTTTATCCAAATGTGTTAATCTATTAAGCTGCGTAGATGAAAGTTTTTCATCAAGTTTAGGAAATTTTCAGCAATTTTTTGAATATTTTTCCATTCCTGTCTCTCCTTTCCCCCAGATACTCTTACCGTGCAAGTGTTAGGACACTGCATTTCTCAGAGGCTCTGTTACTTTTTATTCATTCTTTTTTTCTGTTCTTCAGATTGTACCTTTATATATTTCCGAGTTCACTGATTCTTTCTTCTGCCAGGTCAGATTTATTCTTCCTCCCCTCTTGAAAATAGTTTTCCTTTTTATTACTATACTTTTTAACACCAGACTTTCCATTTGGTTCTTTCTCATAATATCTGCCTCTCTTTAATAGTCCCTACTTGATGGACACTGGCATTTTAAAATTCTTTAATCACAGTTTCCTCTGCCATCGAGGCTACTACAAAGGCACAATCTTTTTTTTTCCTGTGTATCGTTCAAACTCTTGATGTTCCATAGTTTTTGGTTAAAAATGGACATTTTAGACAATAGATGGGAGCCAACTCTGGATGCTGACTCCCCCACCCCCATGAGTTTCTGCTTGTTTGTTTGCTCGTTGACTGTTTCAGCTGGACTGGTGCAGGGAGGTCTGTCTCCCCTGCTTTGTGTGGCCTCTGAGGTTGCTCTCCAGAAGGGCTGGGGTAGTAGAATCAGAACCCAGTGTTCTCAGTCTGTTGTGCCTGAAGTAGCGGTTCGACCCTCTGAGTGGGTCTGGGTGGAAGAAAGGAGCTCTCGACCTCACCTGCCTGGAATAGAGCTTCTCCCACTTGGGGCTGGGGCGATGAGAATTCTGGTGTCTTGTCTCCCTCAGGGAGAAACGGTTGCCCTAGATTGGAAACTAGGGCTGAAGTGAACTCCGTCCCCTTGATGACAGCCCCCCAGAATAGCACCTCAATCCCACTGAACTGGGTTTGGGGCATGCCTTCAATATTGTATACCTTCACAGTTCTTACTCAGATCAGGAAATTTCCTTTAATAAATATTTCTCCATCTGCTTATGTCCTTAGGATAACTTCCAGAGACTTTAAATAGTTGATTTTTAAAATAATTTTTACCACTTATGGTTGTTTCCTTGGGAATAGAGTTCATAGATATACTTACCTGTCCAACCCAGAAGTGTTGCTGCCAAATCGCCTTGTTCATCTTCACTGGAACTTGAGAGTATTTTTAAGTTCTTGCCATTGTCAAAGCAACACAGAGTACGGTCACTTTATGGTCCTTTGATCACTCATCTCTGATTCCTAATTTTCTTTCGGACATGACAAGATGTGAAGAGAGGAGGGAACTATAAAAGCTTTTTCTCACTTTATACTTTCAATTGCTGACTTAGAAAAGGTGCAAGTGAAGAACCCTAAGCCCTGCCAGCTATATTCAGCTTTTCATAGCTCTTACTAAAAGTGCTGCAGTGATGTGCTGTGCTCTGCTCAGTCACTCACTCATGTCTGGCTCTTTGGGACCCCATGGACTGTACCCTGCCAGGCTCCTCTGTCCACGGAGATTCTCCAGGCATGAATCCTGGAGTGGGTAGCCATGCCATCCTCCAGGGGATCTTCCTGGGGAAGCACAAATCATACCCAGAGCAGCACTTTTGTTTAGTAGATTGATGATGCAATTTAGAGCGCCTCGATAAAGTTCACATAAATGTGTGCTGAAAATGTTTCTATGAAAATATATTTAAATATACCAATGGCTGAGAGAAACTAGTTAGTCTGAGTAGTTCAGATTTTTCCCCTAGTCTTCCAATACAAGAGAAAAAAAAACAAAAACCTTGTCCTCAACCCTTTGAGAATTCTTGAAAATGTATACCACAAATACCATCTAGAGTGGTATAAGAGCCATCGCACATGTGTGTGCACGTGTTAATGTTGCCAAGAAGCCATATTAAAAGTACATAAAGCAATTTTACTACACATATTAACCACTTTTGCCTCTATAAGGTAGCGCTTAGGAGTGTAAATCATAAGCTAATACAAGTGGTAATATAATTAAGTTGACTTCCCTGGTGGCTCAGATGGTAAAGCGTCTATCTACGATGCAGGAGGCCTGGGTTCGATCCCTGGGTTGGGAAGATCCCCTGGAGAAGGAAATATAAATAATTAAAGTTTTTTGTTTAAAAAAATGGCACTTTCAGTTTCAACTCCAAAGTTGTCATTCCAGATCTTAAAACAAGAAATGATTTGAGCAAATTAGAAGTAAAAAAGAGAATTTCTTGAGCCTGCAGGGCAAACTGGCATCCAAAACTCTAGAGAGACAGACAGATACTGAGAAATGTGACTAAGCTCAACTTAGTTACTCAACCCATGAGTTTAAAGGTAAATTAACAATTAAGTGTTAATTTTGATGAATTTCTAGAATCTGAGTGTGGACCTCTTTGAGAGGGAAAAACTCCTTATGGCTGTAGTTTTAGGGGATTCCCAATACTTTCACAGATTTTTACCCCCCAAAAACCCATCAGGTTTGAAGAATGAAGAACATCATTTCCTATCTTTGGCAGAAAGATTGGAAAAATAACCATTTTGACGTATGACCAGTGCTATTCCATAACAAAGGTCGAATCTTCATTGAAAAGAACTTTACCAGAGGCTTATCTCATGTAGGCAAGAAGGCCACTTCAACCCCCGTAGACTTCCTGTCTCACCTGTGGAGTGGCTGGGAGGTGGGCAGAAGGGGGGACCAAAGATAAAAAGCACCTGCGAAGGTCACAGTCCAGGGGTGTATCATCAAAGCTCCCATGCCTCACTTGCTCATGGAGCCAGTTAAGGGCAGAGTCTGGACAGCAAGGCGATCAAAGCAGTCAAAGGAAATCAATCCTGAAAATTCACTGGAAGGACTGATGCTGAAGCTGAAGCTCCAATACTTTGGCCACCTGATGAGAAGAACTGACTCATTGGAAAAGACCCTGATGCTGGGAAAGATCGAAGGCAAAAGAGAAGGAGGCAGTAGAGGATGAGATGGTTAGATAGTATCACCAACTCAACAGAAATGAATCTGAGCCAACTTGAGAGATAGTGAAGGACAGAGGAGCCTGGCATGTGGCAGTCCACAGGGTTTCAAAGAGTCAGACATGACTTAGTGACTGAGAAACAGCAATAACAAAAAAGATATCAAAGCACGTTAGTAGTAGCAAAAGGGACATTCTTGAGACAACCAGGTTGAAAATAAAACAAAAATATTTCAAGTTTATAAAATAAAAATTGAAAAATTCCCATTTATCAGTGTAAACAATAATAGCTCAAAGTACTCAACTGTATTTTGAGACATTACAGCAAATATCTGTCGATTGGCAAAAGTCCCTGGAACCAAGTCTTTCTGGAAAGAGTGGTTGATCAAACTATTTTTATGTGGTCAGTGGCAAAAGGTAGCTATAAAGTAATAAAAGTAATTTTCAAATGTGGGCTATGTATTAGCTCCGAAGGATTATAAATTCTAAAAATAAGTCAGGTTTCTAAAGTAACTGATGTCTTTCCAGACAGCATCAATCTAGAAAATACATAGCAATCATTGTAATGGAAACAAACTGTTCTCCCTGGCTTGGTTCACGTCTTCAGAATTGCTGTCCCTGCCAACACGTCTACTGACCATTCCAGCTCACTAGAACAGTGAGGAAGCCCAGAGGAGTCTCATCGTGGCCATTCACAGACCTTCAGTGACTTGCCCTTCGTTCTGCTCCTGTCTGCCCCCCACACCCACCCAGGATTTCTGGTGGTTCAAATGGTAAACAATCTGCCTGCAATGGAGGAGACATGAGTTCAATCCCTGGCGGGGTGGGGGGGGGGGGGGCAGGGGCGGGGAAGATCCCTGGAGAGGGGAATGGCAACCCACTCCAGTATTCTTGCCTGGAGAATTCCATGAACAGAGGAGCCTGGCAGGCTACAGCCCATGGGGTCATAAAGAGCGACTAACTATCTGCCCCCCAGGGATGGTTGCAATATTCCCAGGTCACTGCTTTCAGGGGCTCCAGGCCTGGCCCAAGGAGAAATGCCCCTCTACAAAGCAGTGTGCCTGGTCCTTACTCAGAAGCCCTCGTTTCAGTGGTATCTGTTTAAATCGTCACTGCCTGTCTCCAAAACACTGGGTCAGATTTTGAATTGTGGGTGATGAGTAGAAGAGAGAAAAAGGTCCACACTAAATCTGAATAATACACATTATCATTTTTGCATTGTCCTTTCCATCTGTCCTCAGAAGTGGCTACATGTCTCTTTCTTACAGTGAGTTTCTTCCCATGAAAAACTTAGTCCTTCCTAAAAACAGAGCTAAAGCAGTCTCAGAAGTGGGCTTCCCAAGTGGCTCAGTGGTAAAGAATCCACCTGCCAATCCAGGAGATGCCAGTTCAACCCCTGGGTCAGGAAGATTCCCTGGAGTAGGAAATGGCTACCCACTCCAGGACTCTTGCCTGGGAAAGCCCATGAACAGAGGCGCTTGGAGGTCTACAGTCCATGGGTCACAAAGAGTCGGATACCACTGAGCACATGCATGTATAGGGCAAGTTAGAGCTGTGTGGTCAGCAGTTTATATTTTTGGATCTGGAACTTCTTGATATATTAGTACAGATAAAAAATAAGATTTAAATTTGCTGGACTTTTTGTCCAACATGAAATGTGTGCTATTATTTCCTTAACAGAAATATTTATATTTAACTTGTGCAAAAACCTGTACAGAGAGAGGAAATAAGGAAGGTTGTTTTGGTTTAGAAGTTTCTGACTTACCAGTACATACCACCAAAAAATGTTTTGTTTTGTTTTTCCAGAACAGGGTAGAAACAACTCATTCAAGGTTTGAAGATTGTCTTTATAAAGCTTCTTATGAATCACAATTTAATATCCTAGATTAAAATTTCTCTAATATTGCTTTTCCCAGTATTAACTGCTGAGCACTCGTCTGTTCAAGTAAGACACATCCCTTTAGTCCTAGATTGACCTATAAAGGTTACATCTCTTAGACTTTATTTATACTATGACTTGAATTCAAGATGGCTGCTGCTGCTGCTGCTGCTGCTAAGTCGCTTCAGTCGTGTCCGACTCTGTGCGACCCCATAGACGGAAGCCCACCAGGCTCCCCTGTCCCTGGGATTCTCCAGGCAAGAACACTGGACTGGGTTGCCATTTCCTTCTCCCATGCATGAAAGCGAAAAATGAAAGGGAAGTCACTCAGTCATGTCTGACTCTTAGCGACCCCATGGACTACAGCCTACCAGGCTCCTCCATCCATGGGATTTTCCAGGCAAGAGTACTGGAGTGGGGTGCCATTGCCTTCTCCGTCAAGATGGCTAGTGAGTATGAAAAAGCACTTATATTCCTTCTATCTCTGAAATTCTTCATTCCAGGACCTAAAGTAAAACATCTATGATCAAGGAAAAAAAATTGTTGCTTTTTCAGGCCTATTTAGCTTGAAGCATTTATCAAGGACCAACTGTGGGATTGAATTATTTTCCAAAACATATAGTAACTTGCAGATGTTTTAGTCAACTTGGAAATAAAAATATGCATATAGGTAAAATAAATTGAAGTATTATATCACAATAGGAAAAATTGTCTAGTAAGAAGTAATAAAGCTATACATAAATGAGTGGTGAAGATAATATGAAACGTTCCTAAATAACTATAGTAGTGGAATAGAGCATATTTTCATTTCAAAGGCCAAATTTCACACACATTTTTGTAAACAATTTTGTTTAAACTTTCTATTTTGAAATTTCATAGGAGTATTATTTATATCTCCTTTTCATTTTTTCTCCATAATTATTCGCTTGAAAATAAGCTTTTTATTATTAATTGGTAAGTTTAGATTAACTCTCTCCCTGCATATAGAAATATACAGGGTTAATATTGTCTCATTTCGGTACCGTGTGTACTGAAGCTTTCTTTCTCTTCATTGTTCCTGAGGGAGCATATGTTACTTTAGTAATACTACTCTCTAAACAGAACCAATTGTTTAGACTGAAGACATGAAGATCTAATGTTGACCATTTTGTAAGCAAAGTATCAGAATTGGTACAGACATATTTCTGCTATTCCTCTTACTAAGAAGAGCTAAAAAAACTTTGAGCATTATATATAAAAAGAAACATAAGGAGACTCTGTAGGTGGAGAGAAGACCAATTCCTGACCATTGGAACCAAGGAATGATATGGCGGTGAGTTTCCTAGGTTTTCTTGTTGTCTCAGGTACCCTGGATTGGGTACTAGGTTCCCTAGTGCCCAGAGGTGCCACCCAACACAGACAGAGGTGACCAATAAAGCCTGCTCTGTAACCAAAGGGCCAGGAAGGTGGCCTGGCAAGACCAAGCGTTTCTAGACAATAACCACCCAATAAAGCCTGCTCTGTAACCAAAGGGCCAGGAAGGTGGCCTGGCAAGACCAAGCGTTTCTAGACAATAACCACCCCCTCAGGGCAGCCATCAAAACAAACAGTCCTAAAGCCTCCCCTACCAACCCTCTCAGCAAAGTTTAAGAAGAGAGCCTGGGCTCCGCCATCCCCAGGCTATAGCACAGTGTCCCAGTTTCCTACCTATGAGGGTGTCAGAGGAGGATGAGGAGCAAGGAGCTGAAGATGTTATTGCCACCCAGAGTAACACCCTACCCTTCTGTGACGTCAGTGGAGGCAGGACTTAGGCTCTGACGTGGGAGTAATGAGATGCCCAGTTCTCTCCTTGCTGGGTTAGTGTCAGAAAGGGATACATAGGAATCAAGGGCTCGCATGACTTCCCAGCAGTAAGGGCTGCCTCGCCATCCCTGTATCAGTAGAGGCCACAGTGTGGGGGGGAGGGGGCAGTGACGCTGTGTCTTTCCTCCTTGGGGTATCAATGAAGGCCAGGTGGTGAAACACTCCCATCTGGCAGCAATGAGGTATCACCACACTTCCTCCACCAGGACAGTGTCAGAGTTGACCTGCTACAATAGAAGATTTACCTATGACCCAGGTCTTCATAGACTAATGCCTCAAACATCATACAATGGAAAATTACTCATCATACCAAGAACAAGGAAAATCTCAACTTGAATGAGAAAAAGCATTCACCGCCCAACTGAACAGAACCTCAGGGATATGTGGGGCTGTAGCAAAGATTGAACATCTGTGTCAGGATAGTAGAGCCCCAGAAGGAAAGGAGAAAGATAGGGGACTGAAAAGAGTTCTTAAAGAAGTGGTGACTGAAAGGTAAAAATTTGGCAAAAGATTTAAACTACAGTTTCAAGATGCATGGTGAAAACTTAAATAAGAAAAACACCCCAAAATTCTGTGCCATGATATGCCACAAAATCACCTCTGAAATTAAAGAGAAAGAACAAAATCAGGAAAGCAGAAGGGAAACTGCATCTTAGCTCTAAGGTAAAAATAATCTGAATAACAGCAGATTTCTCATCAGAATTCCCAAAGGCCAGAAGAAGGCAGTACTTTTTTGTCAAGTGTTGAAAGAATAGTATTATCAGCCAGAATCCAGTATCCAGTATAAATATCTTTTAGAAATGAAACAAAAATCATGACATTTTTTAAAAGGAGAACTAAGAGAATTTGTTGCCATTATTGAAAAAAAAGTTGACTAAAGGAAGTTCTTGAAACAGAAATTAAAAAAACAAACTTGAAACATCAGAGCAACAGAAATAGTAAAAATGTGGGGAAATGAAATAGACTTTCCTTCATATCTTAAATTTTCTAAATTTGTTTTATGTTTGAAGCAAAAAATTATAACACTGCCTAAAGTGGCTTGTGGTGTATGTAGAGGAAATGTTTAAGGCAATTTTATTATAGTCATGAGAAAAAGGGGACTTAAAGGGAAATAAAGTTACTATGTGCTCATGCTTAGTTGCTCAGCCATGTCTGACTCTTTGCCACCCCGTGGACTGTAGCCTGCCAGGTTCCTCTGTCCATGGGATTCTCCAGGCAAGAATACTGGAGTGGGTTACTCAAACTGGGTAGGAAGACAGCACTGAGAAGTAGAATGTAATACACTGCATATATATAGTGTAACATATCTAGAACAATCATTTTAAAATCTATATAGAGATACACTAAAATACCACAATGAATAAATCAAAGTAGAAGTCTAAAAACTGTTCGAATAACCCAGAGAAAAAAGAAACAGAGAAGTGAAAAATGGTGAGAACAAATGGAAAATGAGAAACTAGAATGTCAGACTTAAACCCTAACAGATTAATCATTACATCAAATGTAAGTGGGCTAATTACACCAACTAAAAGATAGTGACTCACACACAGTGGATTATCATTGCTACAAACAGCTACTTGGTGAGTTTCAAGGGCATTACGCACCTCCACAGGGCACCGGCGCACCCAGCTGTATGGTGCCTCAACCACCTGTTCCAGGAAAGAGCAGCTTTGGCACCATCGTTACGGGTCTCACTGAGCCACCGACTGTCATAGCAGTGATGGGGAGGAAGACCCAGGCAAGTAGCAGGCGTTAGCAAGGGTGCAGGAAGCAAACAACACAAGTGAGTGAACGTAACTGAGACCCTCATGGTTTTCCATATAATGACTAGGATGGGTCCAACTTTAATTAAGGAAATGAGGCCAAAGAATGCTATGATGAGATGATACTTAATATTTTATTAGTGTTATTTTTCACCTTCCCCACCAAAGTTTTTACCAGAGTGGAGGATGGAGATAAATAGACACACATTGGGCTCTGAAAAAAGTTATGCAAAAAATGAGACAGTTTCATGAGGTATTACCTTGTATACAATGCTGACTATAGACCAACATCTGTGTTATGAGTAATACCCTGATAAGATCAATAGGCAAGTTAATTAAAGTACACTGAGGCTTTAGTTCAGCAGTCATAAGCTTCAGAGGATTCACTGTAACTTGATGTGATTAGACTCCTGGTCAGCATGAAATGATAGGAGTGTAACTTAATTCAAACAGGCATAGTTAATGTAGGTGAAACAGTATTGTAGCCCAATTAAAGAAATTGTCAGTCTGCAGTCGAAACCCATGAATCTAAGCATTGATGCATTTGCCTGGCATTTATGAGAAGAACAAATAGGAAGGATGAGCAGGACTCATATCCTTCAGGCATACATTACACACTACAAAGCCAGATATAAAAAAAAGGAAGGATATTTTCTGCATGCAGTGCACAAACTGGACAAAGGTAATGTTGTGGGGAGTCAAAAAATAGCTGGATGTCTCCTTTTGGAAAAAAAATCAGAACATTTAAGAAATCTTCTTCTTGTCTTGCTGAAAATTTTAACTCCCATGAACCACATTTTAGTGTGGAATAAAGCCAATAAATAAGTAAATAAATGACAAGACTATAGTTAATGATAATGTTCTCTGAAGAAAATAAAGGTATGCTGATGGCAAAAAAAAAAAAAAGAACATAGCTGCTGTTTGTCACTGACAAGAGATGATACAAAGGAAAACTGAGTTTTTTAACCTTTCCTTCTAATGCTTTTGTCAAACAAAATTATTTTTCATACCCAAAAGAATGAACACACGTTGATAGAATAAATTAAATCTAAGATTGGTAAGATGATAATGAAACTGTATTTTGAGTCTCTTCTTTAAATCACCAAAATATGTTGTAAATGAAATGGAATATGTTATATACCAGATTAATACATTGTCTTCAGGGTAGACTGATGATGAGTCAAACATAAAACGATGAAATCTGATTTCAATAAACATAAAAACTTTCACTTGTAGCCAAAACACTCACAACTGAACAAGAGCAAGATCGGGAAGACATGCCGTTTTTTATATCCTATTTCATCACCAGACAAGGTCATTATAAAATGTGACTGATGAAAGGCTAAGAGCAAAGATAGAAATAGCAACTGTTGTGTTGGATTATAGGGAATGGGGTGATATGGACTTTGATGAGAAGCCAGAACCTTGTCAATGATGAAGCAGAGATTGGTTTGGTCAGATACTGTGTTTCCTTAAAAAGACATGTCAAACTGAAGCATGGAAATACCAGAATCAGAATCCCTAGGAAAATCAACAATCAAACTATAAAAAGACAAAATACAGCTTCCTAAGCAGGTGTGCAAACAATCCATACAAGTAGTTATGGACAGAATTTCTGCTAAGTTTTTTTCTTAAGGACAGTTGGTTTACCACGGTGCCTAAAATTTAATATGACATCAGGTAGCTTAATATGACCATATAAAATCTTTAGAGGTCTGTATCTGAAGACAGCCTAGTTTGAGTTAGTACTGGAGTGCAAATACCAAAAGTAATAATAATACTTATTAGTACATGTTAAGAGAAGTACAGTATGAAGAACTAGAGTGTACTCTCGGTGTTTCACTGTGTATTCTAGTTCAGAGATCCATTAGATTTGTACTGGGAGCTATAATTTAAGTGAAGTGAAAAACAGGAGGGTTTTCATAAGACAGTAAACTTAATGAAGAATGAAATCAAATGTTTATTCTGGGTTAAAGAAACCTCAGTTAAAACAAGTTCAGTTCAGTTCAGTTCAGTTGCTCAGTCGTGTCTGACTCTTTGCAACCCCATGAATCGCAGCATGCCAGGCCTCCCTGTCCTAGCTGTGTTCAGATACTTGAAGACTTACCATTAAAAGGGGAATGATTTGTCCTACGTAATCTCAGGGAGTGGACCTAAGACGAGTGGTTGATCTAAAATAGATGCCTATCTTAATTAAAGGTAAAAATGAACCCTGAGGATTTTTTTTCAAAATTCGAATGAACTAGATCAGGATATAGTGAACTAAAAGGATAAATTGTAATAAAAACCTTATAGGGAAAAAAACTCAAATACTGAATAAAGTGATTCAAGTAGATGACTAGGACCTTTTGACCCTAAGTTTCCATAACTGCAGTCATTAAGTATCAAAATGACTGATTTGAATCTTTTATTTTAGGCTCTTGACTCAACAATTGAATAAGGACAGCATGGGAGACTACGGCGAAAAGAAAGCACATGAAAGGCAAAAGTAATTCCAAGAAAGCTGTCCTCACTGTCTTTTTCCTTGATCTTATCCATCATTATCACTACTATAATCATTCAATTCTCCTTAAAATTCTTTTTCTAGACTTCTCATTCAGTAGAACTTCTCAACCTAGTGTTCAAATGTTTCTAATAATTAATTATTATTAATTAATAACCCAAGTTGATTTAAGTCAAATTCATTCTCATCTTTCAAACCTTCCTTCTCCACCAGTGACCTGTATTCTTACCTAATTTGTTCCCACTAAGATATGTAGCAAAACAACAGCCCGAGAACAGATTCTTAGCAAAAAGCTGTAGAGTAGGCAATAGGTAGCCATGCTCTAAAACCCGAATCTGCATTGTAGAGTGGACATCTTACAAGGTTCACTTTTTCCTCCAGCTTCAAGAACCTCTAGGAACATCTGTTTAGCTGTGGAAGCACTGATGAACTCATAATCCACTTTTCCTTAAGTTGATACCTAGGCATAGCCAGTTTCAGCCATAGAAACAAATACTTACTGAATATCTTAATATGAGAGACACAACATCACAGGCCTAAAGGAATGCATAATCAAAGAGGTAAGAAAGAGAAGAAAACAGAGTGTGTGGTTACAACAGGAGAATCTCCGTGTGTACGGGCGGAGTCCCTAACAGTGGTACTAAAGCATGTTCTTGTGCCAATCGGTCAAGGTGATCTGAGGGGTAAGACTTAGCTAGGCAATGAAAAGCTGTCCAGAGTCTGGAAGCAAAGGGAACTATATGTATGAAGAGCCAGAAACAAGAGGAGCTGGCACATTCAGTGATCTGCAATTTTAAGGGGAGGTAAGAGATGAAACTGAAGAGGTAAAAAGGAGACTGTGAAAGATCCTGGATGCCATGATAAAAAGTTTCTTTCTTGTCTGTAGATGATAACCCATAAGACAGTATCAATGTAAGAAGAAATTTTTGATCCATGGAGGAAGATGCTGTCTCAGAGTCTTGCTATCAGAGATTTGTGTCTTTAGGTCTTCAGTACTTAAGTTCAGCTGTGTATATCATGGTGTCCCTATATTGACACCAAGTTGATACTGGTAACAGTTCAGTCAGTGTACAATGGCTGAAGATAAGGCCACACGAGAATATAACTAAGACCAAGTCCCCAGAGATCAGGGGTGGGCCTTCCTATGAGAAATAGAAGGTAAATGAAAGCAAAGTGAGGAGCTTTGTTCTTCGGTGATTTGTAGGTCATCGGTTGGAACTCATGAAGCATTTCATCCTGGAAACGTTTTGGCAAACGGTGGTGAGACCTTCTTCCTTCCTTCCAACCAGTAGGAGCTAGGAACTCTGGCTTCTTGGACCTCAGGGGGATTTTATCAATAAAGACAGATGATGAGATGGGTGGAGTGTGTGGTGATACCAAGATAAGAAACAGGAGGCAGAAGAGAGAACAGCTACTCCAGGGAGAGGTGCTGTAAGCGCCCAGAAGGTGCCGCTCCTGTAACTCTCTGGGGACCTTTCTCTCCCTCTTGCTCCCATCTTTAGCTTCTAATCATCCATACTTTCTCACCTAAGCCAGTCCGATCATGGAAACAGTCAGTCAGCCTTATGTAACTCAGAGAGAGAGTGTGTGTATGTGTGAGAGAGAGAGAGGAAGAGAGAGAGATTTTCTAAAAGGTGTTTTATTGTTGTTCTTTCTGTTTTCAGGGAGAAAGATGGGGCCCATTCAGAAGGTTAAGGCACAGACCATCAATGTTTTTCTGTCCCAAGTGTTTTAATCTAAGGAGGAAGTGAGACAAGTTGTAAACAGGGAAAGGGTGTGAAAGAAAAAGTTCAACTTTTTGTTTTCCCTCCCTTTTCCTTTTGTCATAACTAATCTTTCTGTCCAGTACTCTGACCTGAACTCTCACCTTGGGCTGGAATGAGAAATTGGAACTCCATTTCTATGGAAGGCAGAATTAGAAAATTGTGCAATTAAACACTGAAAGCTAAAGACTTAAAGGCAGCCTTAAATGTCGATTTTTTTTATTCTAAAGAATTTCTTTTACATTTATTTTGAAGGTCTTTATGTTTTAATAAAATATAAATACAAAGATCTAGCTAATTCATGGTTTATAGCTGTTTAAATTATTTTCCTCACATAAATAGGCCTTTGTGTCATTATAGTTTTGGTCAACTCTTACTAACTGCAACATAAGCTCTTATTTTGGGCTACAACTTCCTCAATAAAAATGCCTTTTTAGAGGGGAAAGTATCTTCCTGTTGGACAAATGCACAATGCATAAAATATTAAAGATCTTAAAACAGCAAAGTGGTGTGATCCCAGAGAGAGGACTTCTTTATACACGTGGTACTTCCCTGATCAGAACAGATATGTTTTGTTATCTCTGAACTGAGGCTTGGTCTCCTTGACCTTAACCAACCTGTGCAATCAACCGATGGTGTTTTAAGTGATGCTTCCAGTAGCTACGCATTGAACACGGAAGACATAAAATCCCAGCTCCAGTTAACAAAATGCAACTTCAATATTAAACTATTTAACAAATTTTCTAAAAACCATGTGAATCCAAAGAAAAAGGAATTCTCTTAATCAAAACATCATTAGTGTAAATTAACTAATTCTAGCCAAGGGAGCATAAACTATTTAAAAACACAATTTTAATAAGATGATAAAACATTGATTTAAAACATATATTATTAATCACAAGTATCAGCTGTTAAAGTGGTGTTAAGGGAAAGTAAATGATTTAAATCACAAATTACCACCATTTAGAATCTGACACCATTTACAATCTTAAATGTTTTAAGAAAATTGATATACCCAAAGTTTGGGATAGATGTGAGTAAGATGCTAATTTTATTGTTAATACCTTCCAACATCACCAACAATGAGGTTCTATTTTTCTTTTTTCTAATAATGTCTGTTCAATTTTTTTCTGGGAAATTAAAAATCATTAAGAGCCAGAAGAACAGGCATGAATTAGATTCAGCTCAGTTTATGGAAAATCAATCTGATATTCTTGAAAGATAGCTAATAGTCAAGAACCATTATCCCGATCCCTTTATTCTGTAATATTCTATACAATGCCTGGTGGGCTGCCATCCATGGGGTCGCAAAGGGTTGGGCACGACTGAGCAACTAACTCTTACTTACTTACTTCTTCTTTATAAGTTCCAATAAGACTTTCACGTTTTTTACCATTTGGTTTTGACTTGCACATCACATTTCTTGACTTGAAGGGTTAGCGGGTAGCTGCAAGCTGAGTTTCCCATGGCAGTGTTGCCCCAAATTACTACTCAGCTGCCATAATTGATGGTTCCATTCCTGTTCTCCAAAGACAGAGTGTAGTACACTCTGCGGGTCAGTGATGTTGAATAAGTATGTTTGTCACCGCTTGATTGAATAGTTCAGTATTCTTGGGATTTCAACTCCCATATTTTCTGTGATGTGGGCACATCAAGAGCCGAACTGCTCTGTTGGATGAAAGAGATCACTCTGGCAGCAGTCGTAAAGCTACCATTCAGCAAAAAGCACATTGCCTGGAACGCTGTCAGATGTGTTGGAGGGGTAAGACAAGGTGTACGGTTAGGATTCTGCCAGTATTTATACCTGCTTATTCTTCCTCAAGGGCTTCCCAGGTGGTGCTAATGGGAAAGAAACACAGGAGACAGGAGAGACACGGGTTTGATCTGGGTTCAGAAGATCCCCTGAAGGAGGAAATGGCAACACACCCCGGGATTCTTGCCTGGAGAATCCCATGGACAAAGGAGTCTGGCGGGCTACAGTCCGTAGGGTCAGAAAGAGTCAGACATAACTGAAGCGACTTAGCACACATGCACCCCTTCTGAACTCATCTTATGAGGAGCTTGCAATCTGGGTCAATAATATTCATTAAGCAGAGAATACTTTGTGCATACTGTAAGTTTCAGCAGGTAGAATGATTTTATTTCGGGGAAGACTGGGAACAACAGAGCATTTGTAATGCTTGAGGTGAAGGTGAGACATTAGATTAATATTTATTTAGTTCTATGTGGCAAGCACTTTCACATATAATATTTCATTAAAACTTCCATTTGAAGAGCAGTCAAGATGGATGAGTAGAAAAACCCTGAACTCACCTCCTCTCGTGAGCACACCAGCATCACAGATACCTGCAGAACAATCATCAGCGAAAAAGACTGGAACCTACAGGAAAAGATCTTCTACGACTAAAGACATAAAGAAGGAACCAGAATGAGGCAGGTAAGAGGTGTGGACTTGCAATATAATAAATCCTATAGCCCGTGGTGTGGGCAAAAAACAGATTGGAGAATAAGTATGTTTCAGAGGTTCTCCCATAGGAGTGGGGGTTCTGAGTCCCATGTCAGGCTCCCCGGCCTAGGATCCAGCACCAGGAAGATGAGACACCAGAACATTTGGCTTTGAAGGTCATCAGGGCTTAATTGCAGAAGCCCCACAAGATTGGCAGGAGCAGAGACTCTGCTCCTGAAGGGCACATACGAGATCTCGCACGCACTGAGACCAAGGGCAAAAGCAGTAATTTGATGAGAACCTGGACCAGACCTACCTGCTGGTCCTGGAGAGGCTCCTGGAGAGCTGGGGGTGGCCGAGGCTCACCCTGGGACACGGACACTGGCGGTTGACATATTTGGGAATATTCAGCTGCCGGCAGCTGACATCTTGGCTCATTAGCACCAAGACCTGACCCACTCCACAGCCTATAGTTGTCAGTGTTGGGACGCCTCAGGCTAAACAACGGAGTAGGAGAACACAGCCCACCATCAGCGGACAGGCTGCCTAAGACTTTCAGAGCCCACTGTGGTTCTTCTGTGGCTAAGTCGTGTCCGACTCTTTGTGACCCCACGGACTGCAGCATGCCAGGCTTCCCTGTCCTTCACTACCTCCCAGAGTTTGCTCAAACTCATGTCCCATAAGTCAGAGATGCCATCCAACCATCTCATTCTCTGCTGCCCCCTTCTCCTTACTGCCTCAAGACACACCACAGACATGGTCGTTCTGCACCCAGCAGTAGGCAAGCACTGGCCCCTCCCACCAGGAAGCCTGCACAAACTTTAGACCAGCCTCACCCACGGGAAGCAAGACTATGCTCCCACAGCCTTCAGAACAAGTCTGGCCAACACAAGCCAGACCCTGCCCTGGGACCTGGTGACCCCTGGACCTGCTCACCAGCAGGCCAGTGGAACCTTCAGGATACCATGGATCCCACACCCGATTGTGTCAGGAATAGTACCCTCCCAGCCCACCCTTAGTGATCTGAAACATGCTCTGGGATCCCTGGGACCTGCAGCCAGACTGTGAGAACCAGTGCTTGCCAGGGTCCTGCCCCGGCTGATCCAGGGTATTCGAAGCGGGGACGGCGTCGGCGACCTATTTATTTAAATATTTTATCAAAGATATAAAGAGTAATAGGATGAGGATAGCTCAGTAGGAAAATTCAGTGGAGAAAAGAGGCTGAGTAGCTTGGTTTACTCTGGAGACCAATAAAACTTCAAGACAAGAAGTTTGCACCACTTACGTAGGCCGCAGGCGTCCTTCTGTTCTCCCAAAGGAGAGGAGACACTGAGGCCTCCCCGGTCAGATCTTAGAAGCCCAGGCAAAATTAGTAAGCTTGGTGGGTTCCGCGCTCCAGATGGAGACTCAGCCAGAGTGAGAGAGAGACATGGGGAGACCAGTATTTCGAGAAACTGATCCCAACTCTTTATTTTCCATGGTCTACTTTTATACACTGAGATGTTATGCAAAAGTCATGTGGGGACAGCAGTCCTGACTTTTATCAAAGTCAGGTGCTTCACACAAATGTATACAGAGGTCTTAGGGGTGTTACATCATCGTCTGGCCAGGGGGGGCCTGCTGACAATTTACGACCCTCTCCTTGTGACAACGGTCAGTCAACCAGGACACTTATTTCTCCAGGGGTGATTATTCTTAAAACAGACACCACCCAAATAAAGTTACATTCCTATACGGTGAGGGTGTAGTGGGTTTTAGTTAAGGAAAGAATTTACTTAGCCTAAGGTCTAACGTGATTAATATCAAAGGTTAATACTTATTTCTTCTATATATTCATAAATGTGTGTAAGGGCAGGGGATGTGGAGACTTAGCAACAAACATTGGCTCAACAAATGAAAAACCCTTCAGCAATACAATTTCTAATCAGCCCATTATACTTATACTAATAGTTTTCTAACTTTTCTAAGGAACCTGTTTTTAGAAGGTTTAAAGCATCTCGTGCCTCTCACGGTTGGGAGGCTGTGAGCAATCACATGTGGCCAGACAAGCCTGTCAGGCAGGCTAGAGAACCTTCAGAGGAGTTTGTAGGTTAAAACACTCTTATCACGCCCAGGAATTATTATTAACTGGAGCTCTAGGTTAACTCCTTCTCCGAAAGAGGTGGTGGGGGACAGCCCCCCGTAAAGTCAGAGATGTAGGTGAGAGCACAAAGTAGTAAAGTAGGCAGGCTCTGGTTATGGGGGTAGATGCTTGAGGAGTTCCAGGGGGACTCCTGAGGCTCGATCCCGCCTTTGCGTATGTCGAGCCTCCTTCCTCATGACCTTTGTCACGGGCGGAGTGCCTCACTCTGGCCCCCAACAAGTGCTGCCTGCCCGTAGTCTGGCACTAGCCCCAGAGTCTGGCTCCACCCGCAGTGGGTGGGCCGCAGCCCAGCACCTTTGGGCCTCGGACCCCCTCAGCACTGAGCCAGTCCTGGCCCCAGGCCCCAGGGTGTCCCACCGCCAGCGGCCAGCAGCACACACGCAGGGAGGGCCTGGCAGCCACCCAGACTGGGGACCAACCGAGCCCATCGGATGGCCCGCACAGTCAGCCTGCCACACAGGGGACCCAGGCAGCCCTCTTAGGGGACCCCTAGAGCATACAGCTCAGGTGGCGGGAGGGGAGCGCCCGGCTGGGATGCACAGGACATCTCCTACAGAGGGCTGCTTCTCCCAGGTCGAGAAATGTAACTAACCTACCACGTACATGAAAATACAAGTGACCGCTTAGACAAAATGAGGCAGCAGAGGAGTCTGTTCCAGACTAAAGAAGATAAAAACCCCAGAAGAACTGAAGGAAGCGGAGATAGGCAGTCTACCTAAGACAGAGCTCAGAGTTCATTTCAGATCATTGGTGGGGTTGGGGTGGGGGCACCGTTTCTAATACATTTGGGATCCACGGTATCCTGAAGGTTCCATTTGTCTGCTGGCGAGCAGGTCCAGGGGCCAGCTGGTCCCAGGGTTCGGGTCTGTCCTGTGTTGGCAGGCTTGCTCAGAGTAAAGATCATAAAGATGATCAAAGAACTCAGTAGGACAATGGACACACAGTGAGAAGTCAGAAGTTTTTAACTTAGAGTTAGAAAATATAAAGAACAAAACAAGATGAGAAATAAAATAACTGAAAGGAAAAATACACTAGAAGGAATCAGTGGCAGACTAAATGATGCAGAAGAACGGATCGGTGAGCTGGAAGACCGAGAAGAGGGAATCACGGTCACCAAACAGGAAACAGAAGGGAATGAAGACAGTTTAAGAATCCCTGCAACACCATCAGGGGCACTCATACTCACAGGGAACCAGAGTGAGAATACAGAAAGGGCCTGAGGAGATACCGGAAGGCACAACAGCTGGAAACGTCCCTAACCGAGGAAACGGAACAGTCACCCAAGTCCAGGCGGCCCAGAGAGTCAGGTACAGTATTAAACCAGAGAGGAATATCCCATGACACATTGTAATCAAAATGACAAAAACTTAGAATACAGAGAGAATATTATGAGCAGCATGAGAAAAGCAACAAATAACACATTAATACAGGGAAACTCCCATGAGACTACAGGCCTAATTTTCAGCAGAAAATGAAGGCCAGAATGAAGTAGCATGACAGAGTTAAAGTGATGAAAGGGACACCCTGCAACCAAGGATACTCTACCTGACCCAGGCTCTCATTCAGATTTGAGAGAGAAATCAAAAGTGTCACAGACAAGCAAAAGTTTAAGAATGTGGTAGATTAACAGTACATTTTAAGTCTATATTAATGGATTAGAACAAATAGGAGAATTTCTATTTTTGTGTATTGTGTATATGCCTACTGATAAGTCACAAAAGATAATGGCAAAAGAGATGGTTCTTTATTCTTAACTGAAGCAAAAAATAAAATATTACTTATAACCAACATTATGAACTGAATTGTGTCCCCCACTCAAATTCATATGTTGAAGCCCTCCCCTCCCCTAGTTCCTCAAATATGACTATTTGAAGATAGACCTGTCAAGAGGTAATTAGGGTAAAATGAAGACTTGTGTTAGTCAGTCAGTCATGTCCAGCTCTTCGTGACCCCATGGACTATACAGTCCATGGAATTCTCCAGGCCAGAATACTGGAGAGGGTAGCCATTCCCTTCTCCAGGGGATCTTCCCAACCCAGGAATCAAACCAGGGTCTCTTGCATTTCAGGCAGATTCAGAGCCACCAGGGAGGCCCAAAAATGAAGCCTTAGGGTGGGCCCTAATCCAGTTTCACTGATGTCCTTATATGGAGAGGTTAGGATATACAAAGAGTTACCAGGGATGCAGACACCCAGAGAAAAGAGCTTGCAGAGAGGCTGAAACGGGGCAGCCGTCTGCAAGCCAAGAGCAGGCTTCAGAGGAAACCAACCCTGCAGTCACCTTGATCTTGGATTTCCAGCTTCCAGGCTGTTTAAGCCCCATGATTTGTAATGTTTTGTTATGACAACCCTAGAAAAGTAATATGGTCATCAGGCCAGAAAGAGGAAAATTAGCCTTGAAAAGGAAAAGTAAAGCAAAGAAAAGTAATTGGGAAAAAAAAAAAAGTCAAAGGGAGTTATTTTATCTTGGCAATTGTTTGGTTATATGCCTTTTCAACTCTTTCATACTGCTGGTCTTTCAAAAATAGTGGACAGAATAGACATTAACAGCAAAGTCTTCCCTCACCTGGTAAGTTCTTATAGCAAATCTCTCTTATGTTCACAGTGTAATGAGGCAAGTCAGAAGTGAGAGTGAAAGAGTCAGAACCGATATTTCTCAGCATTTATCGGGCTGATTTTTATCACCTTGGGGCAGGACTGTAGATGCAGCGTAAGCACACATCTGATGCTCCCGGTTGTCTAGTGAACATGATCAGACTTCACTGAATCCCTGGTGGGAGACAAAATATATTCAATCAACAGTAGGGAAATCCCAGAGAATCTGCTAATATTCTCTTAATATGTGCATCACATTAAATGCTAAATACTCCCTACACTTAAAACTGTGCTGTCCAATGTGATAGCCACTTGCCAGGAGTGATTATATAAACTTAAGTTTGATTAAGGTTTCAGCTCCTTAATTTCAACTTGCTTACTAGCCATAAGGGGCCAGCAGCTACCATAGCCCAGAGCAGCAACAGAGAACATTCCTGCCGTCACAGAAGTTCTCCCAACTCTTCAAGAACATAAAATTTGGCCAGCTTTATAGCAATAGCAGCCACCTCCATTTAAATTGTTAAATCCCTATTTGATATGTACTTTTCTTGCAATATTTCCTCTGTTTCAGGGGACATGTGATTTCCCCATGCTTGGGTGTAAAACAGAAACACAAGTTTTAATCTGTTCAAAACAAATGCTATGTTATCAACTTCTGAGGGAAGGCATACATGGTCAGGCTGGCTCCTGCACCTTCCCTGCTTCCCAAAGACAGGTTTTCACATCATGTTAAAAAAATCATTCCAGGGCTTTCCTGGTGATCCAGTGGTCAATCCTAAAGGAAATCAGTTCTGAATATTCATTGGAAGGACTGATGCTGAAGCTGAAGCTCCAATACTTTGGCCACCTGATGTGAAGAACTGACTCATTGGAAAAAATCCTGATGCTGAGAAAGACTGAAAGTGGGAGGAGAAGGGGATGACAGGATGAGATGGTTGGATGGCATCACTGACTCGATGGGCATGAGTTTGAATAGGGCCCAAGAGTTGGTGATGGACAGAGAGGCCTGGCATGCTGCAGTCCAGGGGGTCACAAACAGTCAGACACGACTGAGCGACTAACTGAACTGAGTGGTTAGAAGTTCGCATGCTGGTTTGAAGGACACCGGTTCCATCCCTGCTCCAGGAAGATCCCACATGCTGCGAGGCAGCTAAGCCCAAGTGCCACAACTACTGAGCCTTCCTGCTGCAGCTGCGGAAGTCCACCGCCCTAGAGCTCGGGCTCCATAACAAGAGAAGCCACCGGAATAAGAAGCCTGCATCCCGAAACTAAAAAGTAGCCCCTGCTCACGGCAGCTAGAGAAACCCCGAGCACAGCAACAAAGACCCAGCACAGCCAAAAATGAAATAATAAAATAAAAATAGTCTACAGAAATGCTTTCAGTTGGTTGCATTCGTACTGTTCACTTGCAGACACCTGCTTGGGGCCGTCAGAGGGGCTGGAGGGGTGGGTTTTCCCAGGGGGTTCTGCTCGTGGCCCAGCGCGTTGGGAGAAACAGAGGAGGCAGTGCCCTCTCCCCTGAGACCCGCATCAGAGCGCCAAAGTCAAGCCCACGTTCCTTACCACACAGTCAACGGTGAGTTCCTGCCCCCACAAGTGATTTCCCCGACCCAGCCTGGGGTCAGCCTCTGCCCTAAAGCATGAGAAAAGAGTCCTTACTTCTACCGTGAACTGGGTTTTGTAAGGATCAGGTCAGTATGAAAAACACAACCACCTTTAACTTATGTGTTTCTGTGTCCCTCCCGTTAACCTGGAACATGGGAGGGTTTACACTACTTAAAAGAAATACTGACCCCTAATCAAGAGTATTAGCGGAGGCTGTGTAGAGAAAAGGGCTTCAAATGAAAATATGAGAGGTTCAAGTGGAAAGTAGCTAAGCGTCTTGCTAGGGGCACACTATTCTCTTTCTTCGCGTTCCACTACAAAACATGTTAAAGGTGTTGGGGCTTACCAAATCTTTTTAGTCTTTTGTTTCGCAGCTCAAAGAATGGCCTATGGAGACTTAAACCCCTTCACCCCTAAGAAAAAGTGTGAACCTTCCCATCTGAAGGAGGGCGGAGGGGAAGAGGCAGGAAGAGAAGGCTTGGTTTCCGCCCAGAAGCTGGTGTGTGTGACCAGTCACCACCCTGATGGCCGTTCCCTTGGCAGCCGCGCTGGGGAGCAGACCCGGAGGGCGGTTAGGAGAGGGGAGAGCTCCGGGCCTACCGGGACTGGGTCAACGTGCGCGATGTCTACACAGCCCTGGGGTCTGTAGAGAGGCGGGGCCAGGCCTTGCATCCAGGGAAGGGGGCCTGCTGTCTTTGGTAAAGCTCTATGTGAGGACCGACCACCGCGTCTAACACCATCCTCGTGGAAATAGTGTGACTCAAGGGGAAACGCTTTGGCGTGAAGGCTACAAGGCCGCATGGGCGGCCACGCTGCCCGCTGCAATGAGCTGGAAGTCGGTTAGCCCCCCTGATTTTCTCTAGTTCCTGATGTTTAGTTTTCTCTCTCAAGGCCGGCCCCTTCTGCACACTCTCAGAAGTGAAAGGCCGGCCGGCTCCACACCAGCTCTTCATCCCGGGCTGCTGGGGTAGGATGTTACCGTGAAGTGTCTCCACGTGGTGCTGGCGCCGGGGAAAGGCAGGCGGCCCCGCTGGAGTTGGGAGAATTGTGCCAGCGAAGGGGAGGCGCAGCCAGGTGGTGCAAGAATAAGGGACACACGAGGAACGGGGGCGGGGCAAGAAACCTCGCAGGAGCTTAGAAATGTAAGGGACAGAAACCAAAGGCTTGAACATCCTGCTCGATTTGCCTGTGTGTGCTTTTCGCATCACCTCCCCAGCTTTAAACCCCACCGGCATGTCTCCTAGATTGGCTCTGGACACCTCCCTCTGCCCTCTCTGCGCAGGCGCGAGTGCAGGGTGGGAGGAGCCTTCTCACCTGCGCTTCAGTTCAGTTCAGTCCCTCAGTCGTGTCCGACTCTTTGCGACCCCGTGCACTGCAACACGGCAGGCCTCCCTGTCCATCACCAACTCCTGGAGCTCACCCAAACTCGTGTCCGTTGAATCCATAATGCCTCCAAGCATCTCATCCTCTGTTGTCCCCTTCTCCTCCCGCCTTCAATCTTTCCCAGCATCAGGGTCTTTTCCAATGAGTCAGCTCCTCGCATCAGGTGGCCAAAGAATTAGAGCTTCAGCTTTAGCATCAGTCCTTCCAGTGAATATTCAGGACTGATTTCCTTTAGGATGGACTGATTGGATATCCCTGCAGTCCAAGGGACTCTCAAGAGTCTTCTCCAACACTGCACGTCAAAAGCATCAATTCTTCAGGGCTTAGCTTTCTTTAGAGTCCAACTCTCACATCCATACATGACTACTGGAAAAACCATAGCCTTGACTAGATGGACCTTTATTGGAAAAGTAATGTCTCTGCTTTTTAATATGCTTTCAACGTTGGTCATAACTTTTCTTCCAAGGAGCAAGCGTCTTTTAATTTCGTGGCTGCAGTTACCACATGCAGTGATTTTGGAGCCAAAAAAAAATAAATTCTGTCACTGTTTCCATTGCTTCCCCATCTATTTGCCATGAAGTATTGGGACCAGATGCCATGATCTTACTTTTACGAATGTTGAGTTTTAAGCCAGATTTTTCACTCTCCTCTTTTGCTTTCATCAAGAGGCTCTTTAGTTCCTCTTTGCTTTTTGCCATAAGGGTGGTGTCATCTGCATATCTGAGGTTATTGATATTTCTCCTGGCAATCTTAATTCCAGCTTGTGCTTCTTCGAGCCCAGCATTTCTCATGATGTACTCTGCATATAAGTTAAATAAGCAAGGTGACAATATATAGCCTTGATGTACTCCGTTCCCAATTTGGAACTAGTCTGCTGTTCCATGTCCAGTTCTAACTGTTGCTTCTTGACCTGCATACAGATTTCTCAGGAGACAGGTCAGATGGTCTGGTATTCCCATCTCTTGAAGAATTCTCCACAGTTTGTTGTGATCCACATAGTCAAAGGGTTTGGCAGAGTCAATAAAGCAAAAGTAGATGTTTTTCTGGAACTCTCTTGCTTTTTCAATGATCCAGCAGAAGTTGGCAATTTGATCTCTCGTTCCTCTGCCTTTTCTAAATCCAGCTTGAACATCTGGAAGTTCACAGTTCAAATACTGTTGAAGCCTGGCATGGAGAATTTTGAGTATTACTTTGCTAGCATGTGAGATGAGTGCAATTGTGCGATAGTTTAAGCATTCTTTGGCATTGCCTTTCTTTGGGATTGGAATGAAAACTGACCTTTTCCAGTCCTGTGACCACTGCTGAGTTTTCCAAATTTGCTGGCATATTGACTGCAGCACTTTCACAGCATCATCTTTTAAGATTTGAAATGGCTCAGATGGAATTCCGTCACCTCCACTAGCTTTGTTCGTAGTGATGCTTCCTAAGGCCCACTTGACTTCCAATTCCAGGATATCTGGCTCTAGGTGAGTGGTCACATCATCGTGATTATCTGGGTCATGAAGATCTTTTTTGTACAGTTCTTCTGTGTATTCTTGCCACCTCTTCTTCATGTCTTCTGCTTCTGTTAGGTCCATACCATTTCTGTCCTTTATTGGGCCCATCTTTGTATGAAATATTCCCTTTAACTCTAATTTTCTTGAAGAGATCTCTAGTCTTTCCATTCTAGTGTTTTCCTCTATTTCTTTGCATTGATCGCGGAAGAAGGCTTTCTTATCTCTCCTTGCTAGTCTTTGGAACTCTGCACTCAAATGGGTATATCTTTCCTTTTCTCCTTTGCCTTTCACTTCTCTTCTTTTTGGAGAAGGCAATAGCACCCCACTCCAGTACTCTTGCCTGGAAAATCCCATGGACGGAAGAGCCTGGAAGGCTGCAGTCCATGGGATCGCTAAGAGTCGGACACGACTGAGCGACTTCACTTTCACTTTTCACTTTCATGCACTGGAGAAGGAAATGGCAACCCTCTCCAGTGTTCTTGCCTGGAGAATCCCAGGGACGGGGAGCCTGGTGGGCTGCCGTCTATGGGGTCGCACAGAGTCGGACACCACTGAAGTGACTTAGCAGTTCTTGGGGATGGTCTTGATCCCCCTGCCTCCTGTACAATGTCACGAACCTCCATCCATAGTTCTTCAGGCACTCTGTCTATCAGATCTAATCCCTTGAATCTATGTGTCACTTCCATTGTATAAATGTAAGGGATTTGATTTAGGTCATACCTAAGTAGTCTAATGGTTTTCACTACTTTTTTTTAATTTAAGTCTGAATTTGGCAATAAGGAGTTCATGATCTGAGCCACAGTCAGCTCCCAGTCTTTTTTTTTTTGCTGACTGTATACAGCTTATTCATCTTTGGGTGCAAAGAATATCAGTTCAGTTCAATCAGTTGTATCCAACTCTTTCCAACCCCATGAACCACAGCATGCCAGGCCTCCCTGTCTATCACCAACTTCTGGAGTCTACCCAAACCCATGTCCATTGAGTCGGTGATGCCATCCAACCATCTCATCCTCTGTTGTCCCCTTCTCCTCCTGCCCTCAATCTTTCCTAGCAGCAGGGTCTTTTCAAATGTGTCAGGTCTTTGCATCAGGTGGCCAAAGTATTGGAGTTTCAGCTTCAACATCAGTCTTTCCAATGAACACCCAGGACTGATCTCCTTTAGGATGGACTGGTTGGAATTCCTTGCAGTCCAAGGGACTCTCAAGAGTCTTCTCCAGCACCGCAGTTCAAAAGCATCAATTTTTCAGCGCTCAGCTTTCTTTATAGTCCAACTCTCACATCCATACATGACTACTGGAAAAACTATAGCCTTGACTAGATGAACCTTTGTTGACAAAGTAATGTCTCTAATTTTGAATATGCTATCTAGGTTGGTCATAACTTTCTTTCCAAGGAGTAAGCATCTTTTAAGTTCATGGCTACAGTCACAACATGCAGTGATTTTGGAGCCCTCCAAAAATAAAGTCAGCCACTGTTTCCACTGTTTCCCCATCTATTTGCTATGAAGTGATGGGACCAGATGCCATGATCTTAGTTTTCTAAATATTGAGCTTTAAGCCAACTTTTTCACTCTCCTCTTTCACTTTCATCAAGAAGCTCTTTAGTTCTTCTTCACTTTCTGCCATAAGGGTGGTGTCACCTGCATATCTGAGGTTATTGATATTTCTTTCGGCAATCTTGATTCCAGGAAAGAATATAATCAATCTGATTTTAATATTGACCATCTGGTGACATCCATGTGTAGAGTTTTCCCTTGTGTTGTTGGAAGAGTGTGTTTTCTATGACCAGTGTGTTCTCTTGGCAAAGCTCTATTATCCTTTCTCCTGCTTCATTCTGTTCTCCAAGGCCAAATTTGCCTGTTACTGCAGGTGTGTCTTGACTTCCTACTTTTGCATTCCAGTCCCCTATAATGGAAAGGACACCTTTTTTGGGTGTTAGTTCTAGCTGGTCTTGTAGGTCTCATAGAACCGTTCAACGTCAGCTTCTTCAGCGTTACTGGCCAGGCACAGACTTGGATTACTGTGATATGGTATAGTTTCCCTGGTGATGAACAGAGGTCATTCTGTTGTCTTTAAGATTGCATCCAAGTACTACATTTTGGACTCTTGTTTACTATGATGGCTACTCCATCTCTTCTAAGGGATTCTTGCCCACAGTAGTAGATACAGTGGTCATCTGAGCTAAACTCACCCATTCCGGTCCATTTCAGTTCGCTGATTCCTAAAATGTCAATGTTCACTCTTGCCATCTCCTGTTTGACCACTTCCAGTTTGCCTTGATTCATGGACCTAACATTCCAGGTTCCTGTGCAGTATTGCTCTTTACAGCATTTGGACTTTACTTCCATCACCAGTCATGTCCGCAGCTGGGTGATGTTTTTGCTTTGGCTCTGCCTCTTCATTCTTTCTGGAGTTATTTCTCCTCTGATCTCCAGTAGCATATTGGCACCTACCCACCTGGGGAGTTCATCTTTCAGTGTCTTATCTTTTTGCCTTTTCATACTGTTCATGGGGTTCTCAAGGCAAGAATACTGAAATGGTTTGCCATTCCCTTCTCCAGTGGACCATGTTTTGTCAGAACTCTCCACCGTGACTCGTCTGTCTTGGGTGACCCTACACGGCATGGCTCATAGATTCACTGTGTTAGACAAGACTGTGGTCCATATGATCAGACTGGTTAGTTTTCTGTGATTGTGGTTTTCAGTCTGTCTGCCCTCTGATGGAGAAGGATAAGAGGCTCATGGAATAAAGCACATGTGACCCTTTATTTAGTTGGATATGGGGCTCTGCAGGCTGATACGCCATCTCTCTGCATCTCATTGGGAGCTACTTGGACCAGGAGAAAGGTAAAGAGAGGGTTTTTGCACACTCTGGGTACCCCTGGTGAATCTCACATCTGTGCTCCTGTGCGTGGTGTGGGGAAGACAGGAGGGCTGAGGGCTGGGTCCATTTTAAATGCGGAAAGTTAAATGCGTTTAGGGCCCTGGGAAACCAAATGTGCTTTGAAACTCCCAGGTGGGCCATTGAAGACCTTTCTGGGAGCCTTAAACACAGAAACATTTGTGTTTGTTTAAAAAAAAAAAAAATCACGTTTGGTTTTTTTAAATTTTGTCTTTTAAAATAAAGACAATCTTAGTCCATAAATTAAGACAGAGATAATGCAACAGAGATCTTTTTAACGTATAACTTCTTCAGTGGTTCTAATTGAAATTTCAAATGTCATCCTTTAAAAATAATTTTGGGTCCTCTAATTTATTGGCACCCTAAGTCTGGGTGTAGGAGAGCGTTGGATAAGTTTTAGTGTAGCAGCTGACGTGGGTAGAGAAGGCAGAGAATAAGGGTAAAGCCTCGGTGCTGAAACATGAGAGAGAGGCTGGGCCTCGAAATTCCAGCGCGGGACAACCCAGGTGGAGGGCATTGTAATTTCTAAACTAGATCAGAGAATCCAGCCTGTTCGTTTTTTTGTCTCTCTGGTAGCATAAAATGACTTTTCTTTAAGACAAAGTTGTCTCTGATAAGTTTTTGGAAGTATTCACTATGGCATAACATAAAAATATTTCAAAACCATTTGTATTTTTTAAAATTTTCTTCTAGTTATATTGCCAGAGTCCAGAAAACTGATAAAATAATCCTTAAAACAGCAAGAATGGTTTTACTATGACAAGAGTGAGAATGTCATGAATACTTAACACTTGCTCTGTACTTTACAATTTACAAAAGAATGGGATTTCCCAAATATCTTCTCAGTTGAACCTCATATCAGCTGCCTGATATAAGAGTTATTACAAGTCCTATAAATGAGTCAATGCGCTAACCTCCTTCACATTTTAACAGGGACTATTTGGAGATAGGATTTCTTGACACCCAAGATCAAAGCATTGTTACTAGTGTATAACCATGATTTTCATTTATTTAATTATTATTTTTTTTTTTGCAGGGGACAAGGGAGAGGCTTGGTCACCAGGATAAAGAACACAGTGTAAAAGGTACCAACATTCCTTTTCCTAGAATCCTCATTCTTGAAGCCGAGGGTGACTGTTAGCTTCTCTGGGAAGCCCACCTTGTTGCCCAAGGACTCTCTTTGTTCTTTCCCTGCTGCCAGAGGTACTTGATCAAAGCTTCTGTGTATCCTCCACGGACTGTGAGTTCTTTCAGGATTCTTTTGTCCTCTTGTACATGAGCAGCATGCAAATCAGTGCTCAAAGCACAAAGTAGATGTTCAGTAAGTAATACTGACTGCCCCGTGACCTAAATGAGTAAATGAATCGATAAATTACTCATAAGAGGGACCATGTCTATGGGTTGAAGATGTCTCACAAAGTCAGAATTTCTAAATTTAGCAAGGATTTATAAACCGGAGGATCAGGAAGTCTTTATAAAGTGTTAATGCAGAACCTCACTTGTCAGGATCAAGCGCAGCTTGACATCAGCACCCTTTTTCATAATGCTTTAAAATCGGAGGAGCGTTTTTAAGAGATACACAGATTTGCAGAAGATGACTAGACTATTAGATGTGTCTGAGAGGCCCTAGGAAGACACCTTACAATCCTGTCCTTCCCATGAGCTAAGAGATTCATAACGGATGGAATGCATTCTGGTTGCTCTTGTAAATGCTTGCAAAAATTCTCAAAGGCAGCAGCTTGTAGGCAAGGCTCCTGGCAACATTCTGGTAATTTCTTAAGTACTCAGTTCTAAAGAAGGCAAACGTGGAGAGCATCTTCTGATGCCGCTGCTAAAACACAGCGGTTATCCTTAGCGCTGATAAGCTGCTTGTCAGCACGGACTCCACGTTACATGGAAAAGTTGCAGGCTCTCCTCGCTGATTAGCACGAGAGTTCGTAAAAGGCTTCAATAGCAACATTTGAGACACATCTTTGTAGCTTCAAACATGTAATCAACAGAGTTCTTTATGGAAACCCAGCTGAAGTTCATACTTCACACCTTGGTACATTAATAACATTAATTTCACTCTGCCTTTATAATCAGAGAGTCCCACCTACAGACATTTATTTGAAGATGTCTGAGGACCCACACGAGTAGGGAGGTAATAACTCTTCTTTTAAAGAAAACTGCTCCGGGGAAAAGGTGGAGATTTAGGAAGAGTAATAATTATACCTGAAATGTTAATAACTGGATATCTTTTTCTGAACTCTTACAAGTATTTACATTTAAAAAGAAAACTGCTAAAAAAAATTTAGAAGAATAAGAGCGGTTTCAGTGAAAAATGGGCAATTTTCTTTTTTGTTGATGTTACTGCTAGTTTCCTGAGTGATTCTTCTGTGTGAGCCTGGAAAACTGAAGGAGACCATTATTATGCAAAGCATTCTGGCGCAAATGGCATCACATATCTCCTAGGATAGGGGATTTCTTGAAAAAGAAAAGAAAAACGAGGCATTCAGTGTTCGGGATTCTCAGTGAAAACCATCGCTGTGCTTGCCAATAGTATCCTGCAGCTGGATGTATGCTCCTGCTGTACCAGGAGGGGAGGAACTGGGGGTTCAGACAGTTCATATTCATAGGAGACTCTTCAAGCTAGGGGATAACAGAACATAACTCTTGATACCTTTTAACATTTCTCTATTCACAAAAATCACATAAGGAATATTATTCACAAAACTTGGAAAGTATAGAAAAAAAATCAAATGTCTTTAAAATTATTATGAGATAATATTAATGAAAAATGAGAAAAGCAAGCATTGTAGATTTTTAAATTCAGTATAGAGGAACCCTAATCCTAACAAAGCAACAAACTCAGCTACTAAAAACCCTAAATCTGTAATACTTGCAAGGTGTATCTGTCGCTCCCCTCTTGGATCAAATGAGGGTTGCTGCTGCTGCTGTCCTACTCTGCACGACCCCATAGACGGCAGCCCACCAGGCTCCCCCGTCCCTGGGATTCTCCAGGCAAGAACACTGGAGTGGGGTGCCATTGCCTTCTCTGCAAATGAGGGTTAGGTTTACTTAATGTAAGAAGAAAATCAATCCTGTCTATTTCAAATTTAGACTCAAGGCTACCCTGTCTTAAAAAAGAAATTTCGGGAGGGCTAATGGGTTATGACAACTCTTCCCTTTGACCCTCGGCCAAGGCTAAGCTAGTCCTGTCTCAACCTTTGTTTACATCTTCTTCATCCATAGACTAATCCTCAATCTGGAAGGGGTGGAAGAACATAGTTAAGAGAGAATTTTACCTGTAAGCAGATCTCCAGCTCCATATACATTATATTCCAAACTAATTAAAGATCTTAAGATAATCCATGATGTTGTTTCAGTAGCACATAGAGTAATCTTGAGGAACAAAATAGTCATAAAAAGTCTAGAGAAATGAAAATACTATTTGGATTAAAAAAAAATCTTTTATTGTTGAGAATTTAAACGTGTTTGAAAATGGAATAATATAACAAAGTCGCTTAACCTTACGACACAGCTTCAGTGACTACCCACTGTTGTTCTATGCCCCATTGCCTGTGGTGTATCTACTTTCTGCAGCCTGTAAACTTTTGAAGTAAACCTCAAACTTCCTATTATTTCATCTCTCCATTTCAGTATCTGTCTTAAATAATTCACTTATTAATAAATTAAATTATAAATTAATGAAAATAGCAACATCCTATCTAGAAATTGCACACTTTAAAAAATTGTCAGATATCCAGTAAGCATGGTAACTTCCCATCATCTCATAAATGCTATAAATGGATTATTTTAGTTTATTTGAATCAGAACCCAAGTAAGTCCATATGTGACAGTTGATTTTTTTTTTACATTGCTTTTAATAATTTTCTTCTGTATCTCTACTTCTTTATCCCTCTTTTATTTCTTGCTTTCGTTGTGTTGTTGCTAAAGAAATACAGGATGTTTTTATATATTTGAACAACTTGTTCCGGGCTTCTGTACATCCTGAATGTTGGTAGTTGGATTTAGCATTTTGATCAGATTTGAATTAGATATTTTCTTAATTAGCCAATATTGATATGTTGTGACTAATGTCCATAATTTAAATTGTTTCATTCTTTATGCTGTATAGATCCTTGGGTTTTAATAAATGCATAATGGCATTTATCCTCCATTAAAAACCCTACATCGTAGGGTTTTTCTGCCCTAAAAATCCCCTATTAACACCTAGTCATCCCTCATTTCTTCCCCAATGGGTGTGGAATGGTTTCCAAACCATTCATCTTTTCATTCTCGGTGGTTTTGCTTTCTCCGTAATAGTCGTATAGTTGGAGCTGAAGAGTGTTTAGGCTTTCCAGATGACTTTGTGTGTGTAATAATATGCATTTTTATTTTTTAATTGGAATAGAATTGCTTTACAGCATGTACGTTTCTGCTGTCCAGCATCATGAACCAGCTGTGCGTGTACATACCTCCCCACCCTCTTGACCCTCTCCCAACCCCACCCCACCCCACCCTCTGGGTCATCTCAGGCCCTGAGCTCAGCTTCCTGTGCCACAGCAGCTCCCCACTGGCCATTTCACACGTGGTCGTGTATCCATGTCAATGCTGCTGAGGAAGTAAGATGCATTTAAAGTTCCTCTATCTGTTTCCATGGCTTTATAGTTCAATTCTTTTTATTGTTGAATAATATTCCATCATATAGACACACTACTGACTCTATATCCAGTCCCCCACTGAAGGACTTTTTGGTTGCTTCCAGTTTTCTGACAGTCATGAATAAATGTGCAGTAAACATTCATGGGTAGGCTTTTGTGTGGACATTAAGAATTCAGCTCCATTGGATAAATATCTAGAAGTACAATTGCTCAATAGTGAAACTAAGTTTAAATTTCTAAGAAACTGTCACATGCCTTCCAGAGTGGCGGTACCACTGTGCACTTCCACCAGCAAAGGGGACAGTCCCTGTTGCTCTGCTTTAGGGCCAATGTTGGCAGGGTTTGGGAATATAGTAATTCTAATGAGTGTGTAGTACCTCAATATTATTTTAATTTAAAATTGGTATATGCTATTGACCATCCTTTCTGTGCATATTTGTCATTCATACATCTTCTTTGTTGAAGTGTTTGATACTTTTTCCCCTTTTTCAGTTGGATTGTCTGGTTTTTTGCATTTTATTATTGAATTTTAAGAGTTTGCTGTATATTTTGCAGGCAAGTTCTTTATCATACATATGTTTTGCAAATATTTTCATCCATTATATGGCTTGTGTTTTTATCCTATTAAGGTCTTTGATCAGAAATTTTTAGTTTAATAAAGTATAAATTGCCTTTTTTCCAGAAAAGGGCTTTTGATATTGTATATAAAAACCTATTGCCAAATTCAAGGTCATATAAATTTTCTTCTGTGTTATTTTCTAGAAGTTTTATAGTTTTGTGCTTTACATATAAGTGTATGGTGAATTTTGAGTCACTTTTTGTGAAGTGTAATTCTGTATCTAGATTCAACCTTTTTTGGTATCAGTTCAGTTCAGTCACTCAGTCGTGTCTGACTCTTTGCCACCCCATGAATTGCAGCACGCCAGGCCTCCCTGTCCATCACCAACTCCCGGAGTTCACCCAAACTCATGTCCATCGAGTCGGTGATGCCATCCAGCCATCTCATCCTCTGTCGTCCCCTTCTCCTCCTGCCCCCAATCCCTCCCAGCATCAGAGTCTTTTCCAATGAGTCAACTCTTCGCATGAGATAGCCAAAGTATTGGAGTTTCAGCCTTAGCATCCGTCGTTCCAAAGAACACCCAGGACTGATCTCCTTTAGAATGGACTGGTTAGATCTCCTTGCAGTCCAAGGGACTCTCAAGAGTCTTCTCCAACACCACAGTTCAAAAGCATCAGTTCTTCAGCGCTCAGCTGTCTTCATAGTCCAACTCTCACATCCATACACGACTACTGGAAAAACCACAGCCTTGACAAATGTCCAGTTATTTTACCATCATTTGTTGAAAAGACTATCCTTTCCTCCATTGAATGACCTTGTGCTCCTTTGTCAAAGATCAGTTGACTGTACTTGTGTGAGTTTACTTCTGGGCTGTCTATTCTGTTGCTGCTGCTGCTAAGTCGCTTCAGTCGTGTCCGACTCTGAGCGACCCCATGGACAGCAGCCCACCAGGCTCCCCCGTCCCTGGGATTCTCCAGGCAAGAACACTGGAGTGGGTTGCCATTTCCTTCTCCAATGCATGAAAGTGAAAAGTGAAAGTGAAGTCGCTCAGTCATGTCTGACTCTTAGCGACCCCATGGACTGGGTAGCCCACCAGTCTCCTCCGTCCATGGGATTTTCCAGGCAAGAGTATTGCAGTGAGGTGCCATTGCCTTCTCCTGTTACTTTGATCTAATTGTCTAGTATTTGAAAGTGAAAATGAAAGTGAAGTCGCTCAGTCATGTCCAACTCTTTGTGACCCCATGAACTGTAGCCTACCAGGATCCTCCTTTCATGGGATTTTCCAGGCAAGAGTACTGGAGTGGGTTGCCATTTTCTTCTCCAGGGGATCTTCCTGACCCAGGGATCAAACCCAGGTCTCCCGCACTGTAGGCAGATGCTTTACCATCTGATCGACCAGGGAAGTCTACTCTTTAGTGAATACTAAAGTGAATACGTTCCCTTGGTATCTCTAATTTTCTTGAAGAGATCTCTAGTTTTCCCCATTCTGTTGTTTTCCTCTATTTCTTTGCACTGATCACTGAGGAAGGCTTTCTTATCTCTCCTTGCTATTCTTTGGGACTCTGCATTCAGATGCTTATATCTTTCCTTTCCTCCTTTGCTTTTCACTTCTCTTCTTTTCACAGCTATTTGTAAGGCCTCCCCAGACAGCCATTTTGCTTTTTTGCATTTCTTTTCCATGGGGATGGTCTTGATCCCTGTCTCCTGTACCATGTCACAAACCTCATTCCATAGTTCATCACGCACTCTATCTATCAGATCTAGTCCCTTAAATCTATTTCTCACTTCCACTGTATAATCATAAGGGATTTGATTTAGGTCATACCTTTTTGGGTTCCAAAATCAATGCAGATGGTGATTGCAGCCATGAAATTAAAAGACGCTTACTCCTTGGAAGGAAAGTTATGATCAACCTAGATAGCATATTCAAAAGCAGAGACATTACTTTGCCAACAAAGGTCCATCTAGCCAAGGCTATGGTTTTTCCAGTGATCATGTATAGATGTAAGAGTTGGATTTCGAAGAAAGCTAAGCACCAAAGAATTGATGCTTTTGAACTGTGGTGTTGTAGAAGACTCTTGAGAGTCCCTTGGACTGCAAGGAGATCCAACCAGTCCATCCTAAAGGAAACCAGTCCTGGGTGTTCATTGGAAGGACTGATGTTTAAGCTGAAACTCCAATACTTTGGCTACCTCATGCGAAGAGTTGACTCATTGGAAAAGACTCTGGTGCTGGGAGGGATTGGGGGCAGGAGGAGAAGGGGGACAACAGAGGATGAGATGGCTGGATGGCATCACTGACTCGATGGACATGAGTTTGAGTGAACTCCGGGAGTTGGTGGGCAGGGAGGCCTGGCGTGCTGCAATTCATGGGGTCACAAAGAGTCGGACACGGCTGAGCAACTGAACTGAACTGAATTGAGTAAGCATCTTTTAATTTCATGGCTGCAATCACCATCTACAGTGATTTTGGAGCCCCCAAAAATAAAGCCTGCCACTGTTTCCACTGTTTCCCCATGTATTTCCCATGAAGTGATGGGACCAGATGCCATGATCTTAGTTTTCTGAATGTTGAGCTTTAAGGACTACAGAGAAGCAATTTCATTTCTTCCTCAAATGTTCAGTAGAATCACCAGTGAAACCATCTGGGACTGGTGCTTTCTTTGTGGAAGGTTGTTAATTATTGATTGACTTTCTTTGATAGATATAGACTTACTCAGAGTATTTCCTCTGTGTGTATTTGAGTCATTTGTGTCTCCAAAAGATAGATCCATTTCATCAGTTACCAAATGTGTGATCAAAGAGTTGTTCATAATATTCCTTCATGTCCATGGGACCAACAGGGATCTCCTCTTTCATTTCTCATTTTAGTCATTTATGTCTTCCCTCTTTTTTCTTAGTTTATAAGTTGATCTTTTCATAGTATCAGCATTTGGTTTAGCGGATTTTGTCTATTGAGTCTTTGTTTTCAATTTTATTGATTTTTGCTCTAAACATTGCTTCTTTTATTCTACTTGCTCACATCTATGTTGCTTTTCTTGCTCGATTTTCCCAAGGTGGAAATCTATGTTATTATTTTCAGATTTCTTTTGTAACATATGCCTTTTATGTCCTAAATTTGTCTTTAAGCACTGATTGGACTGCATACCACAATTTTAGATATATTTTGTTTTCATTTAGTTTTTTAAATTTTTGAACCTTCTTTTCCCACCCTGTGTTATTTAGAAAATGTGTTATTTAATCTTTAAATATTTGGGGGTTTTACAACTACATTATTGTTATTTTTTAACTTTAATTCCATTGAAATCTGAAAGCACCCTTTGCATTATTTCTGTTCTTTTTAATGTCTTAAACTGTGTGTTATGGTTTAAACTGTGTTTTATGGCCTATCTTAATGAATGCTTCATGTGATCTTGAATGTATATTCCATCATTGTTGAATCCAACTGATTGAATGTGCTGCTAAAGTCAACTATGTCATTGGTAATTTTTGCTTTCTAAATCTATTAAAATTGAAAGAAGGATATTAAAGACTCCACCTATTCTTTATAAATTAATCTTATTTCTTTTCACATTTCTATCAATAGTTTTTGTGCTATATATTTTAGTGCTGTGTTGTTAGGATATGCATATTAAGTATTGTATTTTACTCTTGGAAAATTGATTCCTTTAACATTCAGTTCAGTTGCTCAGTTGTATGTAATGGTGCAACCCCATGGACTGCAGCACGCCAGGCCTCCCTGTCCATCACCATCTCCCAGAGCTTGCTCAAACTCATGTCTATTGAGTTGGTGATACCATCCAACCCTCTCATCCTCTGTCACCCCCTTCTCCTCCTGCCTTCAATCTTTCCCAGCATCAGGGTCTTTCCCAATGAGTCAGTTCTTCGAATGAGGTGGCTGAAGTATTGGAGCTTCAGCATCAGTCCTTCCAATGAATATTCAGGACTGATTTCCTTTAGGATGGACTGCTTTGATCTCCTTTCAGTCCAAGGGACTTTCAACAGTCCCTTTAACAGTATGTAACACTTTTCTTTATCCCTGATACTTTTTTCCTTATCCATAATTCTGCTTTATCTGAAGTTAATGTAGTTATTCTAGTTTTCTTTTGATTAGTGTTAGCATGTATCCTTCTCTGTTCCTTTACTTTTAAGCTATCTCTGCCTTTATATTTAAATGAATTCTTTTTAGACAATACTTGCTTTTTAAAAAATTGACTCTGATAGTCTCTGCCTTTGGTATATTTAGGCCATTCACAATTTAAATTTATTAGTATAGTTGAACTGATCACCACCATAATTATAATCTTATATTTATTTCTCCTTGTCCTTTTTTCTCCCCTTTTCTCTTTGCCTTACTGTCTGCTTATTGGAACACTTAATATATTTCTATTTCCTCTATTCTCTTAGCGTTTCAATTTTATTTCTTTTTAAAATTTTATTGGTGCCACTCTAGAGTTTGCAGTATATATTTACAATCTCAGTTCACTTTCAAAAATACTAGTGCTTCACAAGAAATGCAGGCACACTACAACTGAGTATTCACAATTCTCCCAGCCCATTTTGCAAAATTGTGCTGTCATTGCTTATCCATATAATATAATCACCCAATATATTGCTCTTATTAGTAGGAACAAGTCATTGTCTGTTAGAGCAATTAAAAATCAAAAAAAGAAACTTTTATTTAATTTTATTTATTCCTTCTCTAATGTTCTTCCTTTCATTTTTGAAGATATGTATTTTTGACCTGTATTCTTTTCTTTCTTTCTAAAGGCTTTTTTTTTTTTTTTTTTATCTTTCAAGGCAAATCTGTGTGAGCTAAGCTGCTTCAGTTGTGTCCAACTCTTTGTGACCCCATGGCCTGTAGCCCACCAGGCTCCTCTGTCCATGGGATTCTCCAGGCAAGAGTACCGGAGTGGGTTGCCATTTCCTCCTCCAGGGGATCTTCCTGACCCAGGGATCGAATGAGTATCTCTTACATCTCCTGCATTGGCAGGTGGGTGCTTTACCACTGGGCCACCTGAGAAGGCAATTCTGATGACAAATCGTCTCAATTTTTAGTTCTCTAAGAAGTCTGTATTTCTACTTCCCTTTTTAAGGATTTATTTTGCTGGATTCAGATTCCGGGTTAGTTTTTTTTCATCGTTCAATGATTTAAATATTTCATTCTACTCTCTTGTCACTTGCCTGGTTTCTGATGAGAAGCCTGATGTAGTTATTATCCTTTTCCCCCTGTAAGTGTAGTAGTCTACTGAAGCTGCCATAACAAAGTATCACAGGGCAGCTGCTTTCACAACAGAAAATGACCTTCTCACAGTTCTGGACACTCTAAGTCCCAGATCAAGGTGCTGGCAGGTCTGATGTCTCCTGAAGCCTCTCTCTTTGGCTTGCAGATGGCCATCCTCTTGCTGTGTCCTCACATGGCCTTTTCTTTCTGCATGTGCATCCTTGGTGTCCCTGTCTCTTCTTAGAAGGGCACTGCTGCTGCTAAGTCGTTTCAGTCGTGTCCGACTCTATGCGACCCCATAGACGGCAGCCCACCAGGCTCTGCCGTCCCTGGGATTCTCCAGGCAAGAACACTGGAGTGGGTTGCCATTTCCTTCTCCATTGCGTGAAAGTGAAAGTGAAGTTGCTCAGTCGCGACCGACTCGTAGCGACCCCATGGAATGCAGCCCACCAGGTTCCTCCATCCATGGGATTTTCTAGGCAAGAGTACTGGAGTGGCTTGCCATTGTCATACTAAATTAACTGTAAGTGTGAGTCGCTCTGTCGTGTCCAACTCTGCAACCCCATAGACTGTTGCCCAGCAGGTTCCTCTGTCCATGGAATTCTCTAGGCAAGAATACTGGAGTGGGTTGCCATTTCCTTATCCAGGAGATCTTTCTACACTTAAAACCTCATTTAACTTCAATTATCTACTAAAGGCAGTCACATTGAGCGTTAGGACTTCAGCACGTGAATTTTGGAGGGGACACAATTCAGTCGGTAAAAACAAGTAATCCTGGCTTCTTTCAGGATTTTTCTCTTTGTATTTCTGCTGTTTGAATATCATAAGCCTAGATTTAGATAGTTTGCTATTTATTATCTTTAGTGTTGTCAGAGTTTCACACATGTGTGATGTTTTAACCTGTCACTAATTTTGGAAGCTTGACCATCCTTACCTTAAACATTTCTTTTTTCCTTTACTTCCTCCTTCTTCGCCGCCTCCTCTCTTCCTTTCCTTCTCCTTTTATTTTCCCTTTCTCTCCTTCTTGTGGGGTTGCAATCGCGTGTGTATCTTTTGCAATTGTAAAGAATTCTTGATTGTATCATCCATATTTTTTATTATATTCTATTTTTTGAAATTCTCTTTCCCCTCTGCATTTTATGTTAGACAGATTCTACAGACGCATCTTCAGGTTCACTGCTTCTGACCACAGCTCTGTTCAGTCTGTGGTGAGCCCAGAAAAGGCATTCTTCATTTGTTAGTTTTTGTAGCATTTCCTTCTGTTTTTTATTGGTTTCAAGTTTTCACCTCTCTGCTCGTATTATCTGTTCTTGCATATTGTCTGTTTTTTCGGTCAGAGCTTTATGATATTAATCATTATTATTTTAAGCTCCTGTCTGATAATTCTGAAGTCTGTATCAAATCTAAGTCTGGTTCTGATGCTTGCTTTGTTCAGACTGTGTTTTCTGCCTTTAGCATGCCTTGTATTTGTTTGCTGAAAGCTGGAGACAGTATATTGTGTGATAGAACCGAGGCAATTAGGCTTTCAGTGTGAGGGTTTATATTATTCTGGCTAGGAACTGAGCTGTTTACTGTTTGCTGTGACTGCAGATGCCAGAGGAGTCAGTATTCTCTAGTTTCTTCATGTTTTTTCCCCTGGTGTTTGGATTTGCCTGAGAACGTCTTCTTGAAGAGTCTGTGTCCTGAAGTTCTTTCCACTGTAACTCACTGTGACTATTCTGCATCCCTATCAAAATGTTGGGAAGGAGAAGTCGTGACAGTTCATCTTATAATTTGATCTTCTGATTAAAGCTGTTATTTAGTGAGGCTGGTCTTCAGAAGGGCTTCTTAGCCTTTCGTGCATGTCTCTCCGTATCTGAAACGGGAAAGATGGGGGAGACCAGAGCTGGGCAGTTGCCCCATTGTAACCATGAGAACCTAGTTGAGTTTTGGACCTTAGACTCACTTGAGTGTGGGAGAGCCCTCACCTGGCCCCTGGAGTTTTTTATCTCATGCTGGCCTACTCTCACCCTCCAGCACTGCTTCAGAATGACCATTTAGTTGTTTCTTCCAGCTGCTGACTCCAAAGCCTTCTGCGTCAGGTGTGCTGAGCTCCACTTGCTTTTCCGTGCACACAGGCCTCCACATTTTGGATCGGCAGCCCTGTGATCTCAGCTCTCTGATGAATCTAAACAGGAGTCACTGACTTTTCTGTTCAGCACTCTCATTTTTGTGAGGGAATGATAAGATGTTTGTGTACCAAGCTAAAACCAGAAGTTTCCCCTTATTTATTTTTAATTCTGATTCATGTTTTTATTTTCATATCTTGTATAATTTTCTTAATTTTCCCTTAATTTTGAAATATGAGCTTAGTTTTTAACCTATCAACCTATTAAAATAGGTAATACTTTTTCACCTATTTTGTGAGCATGCCTTTCTGTCATTTTTCTCTTATTAAGGGTATTATCTTGTTTCTTATTCTTTTACCTATAGTGAAATTACTTAGGATTCAAGCACAATTATTTTTGGTTGTTCATTTCTGCTTTCTAAATGTTTAAAAGGGAGAGAATGTGTTGGGATAGCCCTTTTAACTTTATGACCCTGAGATTGTGTTCTATTTTTTTAATGAAGTATTAAACTTTATATGGTATATAAACGTATGGCCCTGCACTTCCTGGGATTTTTTGTCTTTGTTCTCTGCACGTGTTTTCTAGGACTTCTCTTTCCTTTGACCTGTGAACTGGATCGTGTGGCCCATCTGAATTCACCTCTTGAAGCCCTAACACCCACAATGGCTGACTTCAACGCAGGCCCTGTAAGAGGGTGATGAGGGCTAAGCGAGGTCGTGGCTGGTCCTGTGCGAACGGCACTGCTGTGCTCACGCCCAGTGACAGGCACCAAGGCTGCGTCCCCTCCGTGTGCTCTGAGAGGGAAGGCCCGGTGAGGCCCCAGCAAGCCAGGGAGGGCACTCGCATCAGGACGGAACTGTCCCAGCGTCTCCATCTTGGGTTCTAGCCTCCAGAAAACAATCCTGTCGTTAAGCCACTCTGTCTCTGGCATTTAGTTACGGCAGCCCCAGCTGACTCATATGGCCCCTCATCCACGTCCTAGTCAATTTATGTTCTGTCCCTGTGACTTTCTCCCTGGTGTACGATTTTGTCTTGGAGGAGAGATTTGGAGAGTTAGTTTTGGGGACATCATAGGGCCTGTGCTGCTTTTGTTTCTGCATGTCTTATTCACAAAACCCCGCACATTTTTCAACACTACTAAAATGGGCCCATCACACTTTTCAGTGGGTAGCTTTGGCCATTTGGGGCTCTCCAATTTTCATATTTTTCTGATACTCAGTTGCTTCTTTTTCATGCATATTACCTGGGTCCCTCCCTATCCCCTACCCCCAGTCTAGTTAATATGTTTGTTTTGACAGTCAACTTGGAAACAAAAAATGATACCACCACTCCTGTTTTCCCAGAATTCATTTTTTTTAAAAAGAAACACTGGAAATTCACTTTTACTAGATTTGATATTTATATCTGTGGATACTCTAAAATTGAATATTAAATATCATTTCTAAGCACAGATCAAAAGAAGTAGAGATTAATAGGTTCTAGGAGTTTTTACACTAAACTTATTTTAAGATGGTTATCAAAACTATTAAAATACTTTCATCAAAGTGTTCTTGATGTTTTCAGTACTATATGAAAAGAAAATATTTCATTATCTCAATGATGGCATGATGTAGCAGTCCAGACTATTTAAATTTCAAGGGACAGAAATTTAACTCAAGCTGGCATAATAGAAAGATTTCTGGGCTCAGGAAACCACGTTGATTTTCCTTATTGTGAGCTAGGTCCCTGTAGGGATCTTAGAGAAGGAGACCAGAGACAAAATGCAAAGAGGACTCTCCCTCTTGTATACATTTGCCTTTCCTTGACTTTCTGTACTCAAAATAAATTTTCTTGATATAATAAAAGACCGCTAGCAGTTCCCAATTTACATCTTTCTGAGAAAACACTCAGAGGAAGTTCCTTTATCTCCAACTCTAAATAAAACAATGCTGGAGAAACACTCTCTTGGCCTGGATTGAGTCACCTGCCCGTGCTGAACACTCACCGAACAAAGAAAGCCAATGCTTTGGTTAGGCCTGGATCAGTGGTCCAAACCTGTGTCTATGGAGGAAAGGCATTGCAGGTCGATTTAGCACCACAACCATTGACAGAGAGGAATAGGTTTTGGACAGGGACAGTTTCCGAATAGAACTAGGCATGACTGAGTTTTCAGCCAGCAACTAAACATGATGAATTTGAGATTAACATACTAATTGTACATGGAAAGAATCTGTTAGGACTCAGGACCTGCTGGAGGTTAAATTCTAGTGGTGACCAAAGTGATACAGTGCTCACCAAATCTGATTCCAAAACTTCACTAACTACAATGGAATTCATCATGATGTTTGGATAATTTGCAGAAGCTGCAAACCTTGAGGGGGCATAACTGGTGTGCTTGTGGAGATAGTGTTCATTTTTACATTCATCAGCAGAGATTGATATTTATTCATTGAAGTATAAATACAGCAATAATGGGCACATCTTAAATATACAGGTTAATAAGTCTTGACAAACATAACTCAAACTTCAACCAAAATACCCAGGGTTTCTACGACCCAGATGGAGTCCCTTCTGCCTCAGTCCTTTCAGTTGCGGTTGTGAGAGCAACGACTCCTGCAGTTTCCATCACCATCGACTCCTTTTGCCTGTTTCTGAACTTCTGTACCAGTGCAGTTATATGTAAGCACTATTTCGTGTTGGATTCTTTCTCTCAACAGAATTCTTTTGAGATATATGCATATTATTCTGGGTCAATTGTTGACTCATTTTTATTCCCCAGTGGCTCAGTGGTGAAGAGTGTGCCTGCAGTGCAGGAGACACAGGAGACATGGGTTTGATCCCTGGGTCAGGAAGATCCCCTGGAGAGGGCAAGGCAACCCACTCCAGTACTGTTGCCTGGAGAATCCCCAAGGACAGAGGAGCCTGGCAGGCTGCGGTCCATGGGGTCGCAGAGTCGTACACGACTGAAGCGACTGAGCATGCCTGCATATTCTTATAAATTTTGTTTCTCTATTTTCTAATTGTTGGGTGCAGAAGCTGTTTCCATTTGGGGGCAGGAGCTTTTAATAATACTTCTTGTACATGTCTTTTTGTGGAAAAATGTCTTCACTTTTCCAGGAGTAATATTGCTAGGGCATGTGTATGTTTACTTCATAAGAATCTACCCAACGGTTTCCCAAAGTGTTTATACTCCCACTAGCAATATTTGAAAACTCCAATCGCTTCATATTCTCACCAACATTTCATGTTGCCAGTTCTTTTAATTTAGCCATTATTGTGAGCATGAAGTATCTCATTTAGTTTTAAATTGTATTTATCTGATAACTAACATTATAGTGCACTGTATTGAGTACTTAGTAGCCATTTTATGTCTTTTTTGGGTGTGTCTATTTAATTGCTTTATTTTCTCATGAGTTATTTATTTTAGATATAAGTTCTTTATTAGATATTTGTAATGTGTGTTTTCTTTTGGTGGGTAATGAATTCTTTAAGGTTTCATCAATTTTAAAATGTCTATTTTCAAATGATATTTTTGCTAGGTATAGAATTCTAGTGGATATACTTTCTTTCTTTGACACTTAAAAGATGTTTCTTTGGCTTCTAGCTTTCATTTTTCTGGTGAGAAGTTAGCTATCATTTTTATCATTGTTCACCTAGAGGTGAGGTTTTTTTTTCTCCTCCTCTGATTTCTTCTAAGATTTGCTCTTTATATCTTATTTCCAGAAACTTGATTATGATGTGCCTTTGCATTAGCCAAAATCGCAGTTACTTCATTCCTTGAACCTCTGAGCTGATATTTTAAGTTGAGGGCACTCCTGGCTGACACTTTTAGGTCCTCTTTTCCACCCTCATTCGGTCCCTCATCTCCTTCTGGGACTGCAGTTACCTGTGCCAGGCTGCGTGACATCAGCTCACCTGTCTCTGAACCTCGTTTCGTTTTCTTCAGTCTTGTCTTTCTCTTTGCTTCAGCTGTTCGGTGGGTTTTCTTCTAACATCTGTGTCTCGTCTTGGTGATAGCTCACGCTTTCCTGCTCTTTGTGTGTCTCAATTTTTAGATTATATTGTGTATAAAAGCTAGTGGATATTCCCATACAGTTTTGTTCTACTTATTTCATAAAAGGATGCCAGTCTTCCTCTCAGTCTAGGGCTGAGTAAGGGTCTAGGAGAGCAAGTGCCCCGGGGACTGGGTCTGAGCTCTGCTTGGGCCGAGCACACTGACTGGCCATGCTGAACCCCTACAGCACTGCCTCCACTGTTTCTGCGAGTCAGAGCAGAGAGGCAACTGGGCGTCAGAGTTTCGTTTTCTTTTGCTCTCTCTGGGTTCAACTCCTCACAGTCTAAGAACCGTGCAGATGTAGGGACTACTGCTCCTTCCCTCCGCTTCTAAGCCCACTGTCCACTGCTCCTGTTCTGGAAAATTCAGGGCTTGCTTAGGACAAGGGACTAGTTGGGCCACACGATTTGTCTGGACCCTCACCACTCTTTCAGATCCCTCCAAACCCCACCGGCCCTCATTCCCACAAAGTCTCTTTGTTTATGGAGATTCAGCCCACCACCATCCACGTGTTCTCAAACTTGAGAACTCTCAGTCTTAGCAGGAGCTGAGGCCCTCTCCTCACTAGGAAGGGCTCATTTCTGCCTACAGTTCAGTCTAGCTAGGATTCTGCTCATCCTCTTCTTTAATATACTCATAGCAAAGTATTGTTTCGGTGTTTCTCCAGAAACCTGTGTTTCTTATGATTACCATGGAGTTACCGGTATTTCACATTCTATACCCTAGCTGGAAGCAGAAGTTTGGTGAACAGTATAAAGATTTTAAGAGATCAGAGTGAACTTCAAATACTGCCAATATCACCAAAAATAAAATGTCCTATGTGAAGACACTTTTTTGGATTAATAGTATTAACAGAAAGTTTACAGAATACAGAAAAATTAGAGTAAGCCTGGTATAATCTATAATCTCATCTTGCTAATAAATCGTTCTTAATATTGTAGTTCAATTCAGTCACTCAGTCATGTCCAACCCTTTGTGACCTCATAGCTGCAGCACACCAGGCTTCCCTGTCCATCACCAACTCCCAAAGCTTGCTCCAACTCTTGTCCATCATGTTGGTGATGCCATCCAACCATCTCATCCTCTGCCATCCCCTTCTCCGCCTGCCTTCAATCTTTCCCAGCATCAGGGTCTTTTCCAATGAGTCAGCTCTTCGTATCAAGTGGCCAACATATCGGAGCTTCAGCTTCAGCATCAGTCCTTCCAGTGAATATTCAGGACTAATTTCCTATACGTTTGACTGGTTGGATCTCCTTGCAATCCAAGGGACTCTCAAGAGTCTTCTCCAACACCACAGTTCAAAAGCATGAATTCTTCAGCACTCAGCTTCTTAATTTCTTTAATATCTGTAGCAGGTTCATCTAATACAGGCTTCCCTGATAACTCAGCTGGTAAAGAATCCACCTGCAATGCAGGAGACCCCAGTTCGATTCCTGGGTTGGGAAGATCCACTGGAGGAGAGATAGGCTACCCACTCCAGTATTCTTGGGCTTCCCTTGTGGCTCAGCTTGTAAAGAATCCACCTGCAATGCAGGAGACCCCAGTTTGATCCCTGGGTTGGGAAGATCCCCTGGAGAAGGGAAAGGCTACCCACTCCAGTATTCTGGCCTGGAGAATTCCATGGACTGTATAGTCCATGAGGTCACAAAGAGTCAGACACAACTGAGCAACTTTCACTTTCACTTATCTAATATAAAAACACAGATACATACAGCTATATGTTTATAAAAATCTAGATTATATTCTTACAATGTTAATATTTATTAAAATTTAGTTCAATTTAATTTGTTTTTATTAAATGTTTAAGTGCAGTTATATTAAAGAACTAAGAATGGAAACATGTGCAGGAGCCAGATCTTAATCTCCAGGATTTTGCCATCTGGTAGGAGATAGATAGGGGGATCCCTCATAGCTCAGTTGGTAAAGAATTCAACTGCAATGCAGGAGACCCTGGTTCGATTCCTTGGTATGGAAGGGATAGGCTACCCACTCTAGTATTCTTGGGCTTCCCTTATTGCTCAGCCAGTAAAGAATCTGCCTGCAATGCGGGAGACCTGGGTTTGATCCCTGGGTTGGGAAGATCCCCTGAAGAAGGGAAAAGCTACCCATTCCAGGATTCTGGCCTGGAGAACTCCATGGACTGTATGATCCATGGGGTCGCAAAGAGTCGGATGTGACTGAGCGACTTTCACTTCACTTCACTTTGGGAGATAGATATGTGTACAACAAAGTATACGACAGCATTTGTCCTTGTCTATCTCAAGGACATTTGACTAGACTTGATGTCACATTCGGATTCCATGAGCGTGGGTGTGAGTGTTGTATTGTGTGTATGTGTGTGTGTGTCTGTGGCCACCTGTGCGGTGAGCAGTTGCTCAGAAGAGGGATGAAGACATTCCAGCTGGAGTGAGTGATGCAGAGGCAGAAACATGGAGCATGCACTCAAGGAGCAGCTGGGGCCCAAAGAGCAGGACGTGACTGAGCACAGATGGGGCAGCATGCTGGGCCCAGCATGGCTGCAGGGGGGCATCCGTGGAGGGGCTGGGAGGAACATGGCGGGTGAGAGTGGACAGGAGGCGGGTGGAGGTGGGGTGGGGGGGGACATGGAAGGCCAGCCAGCGATTATAGACCTTAGAATAAAGCCTCTGCGTCCCTAAGGAGACATCTGAAGTGTGTAAGCCCAAGAATCATGTAAATGAATCTGTAACCCAGAGCTGTAGCTATGCTGGCAGTGTGGATGGCGAGGTCAAATGGGAAGAGACCAGCCTTGAGGCAGAGGGGCTCATACTCAGGCTGCCCCATTAGCTGAGGGTGAGGATCAGCAGAAACTGAACTGAGAGGCCATGGGCAGGGTTAGGATGTCCTCAGGGGCAGACTGCCTGGTCTATACCCATACACTAGACTGTGACATCGGGAGTCTCATGAGCCTCTCTGTGCCTTGAGGATAATAATAGGGCTGCTCCTCGTGGGGTTGTTGGGATAGAGTGAGTTGGTGTCTTTATAGTGTCACTACAGGTGGTAAACAGTGGCTGACACTCAGTCAGAGTTCTGCATTTGCTGAACAAAAAGTGGACAGAACTAAACACATAAGGCAGGAGATATTAAACAAGTCAGATACGGGGCAATCTCAGGAGGTCTGACAGCATGTGTTGATTTTTGCAGATCTGGCCGCAACCCTGAATTTGCCAGCTTCGGTATAGATTGTTGCACTGGGGCGTGAGAAGGAAAGCAGAGCATCCATGGTTTAGAGGGAAAAAGTAAGTTCAGCGGAAAATACTGTTTAGATTTGGTTTTGTCTGTTTTTTTTTTTTTTTTTAATCAGTCCTACAAGACCAGGATTGAAGAGACTTGGTGTGAAAATAATTTATATACAAAGCCAGAGGAGCTGGGTGACCCACAAGCTTATGTGGGCATCACTGAGGCTTGGGTTATTCTGAGTTAATAGACTCGCGATACTTGCCCTGCACTCAGCCCGAGCCGGACTGCATTCTAAGGTGCAGTGTTAAATTGCCAGCCCCCCGTGAACTCTGGCGTTTACGCTCTGAAACGTAGCCAGAGAACGGGGACACAGTGAGAAAGGACTCACAGCCGCGTCTGTCCCTAGTTCGAGGTCCCGGAGTTTTTGGTCTCTGTGTCCCCACAGCACCTCGCCGCTGCTGCTTGTGTAACGTAACGTACCTCACACTCTGGTGGAGATAATTACACCACTTCCAGTATATCACAGTCCTGTTTTTCATTAGTGAGCACCTACTGTATGCCTGACATAGTCAGGGGTAGTTCACAAAAATTACTGCATTCAGTTCCTATAGCAAACTTAGGTGGAAAGTATCATCAATAACCAGTCATGGAATGGACTCTCTCTGAGTATATAAATATAAGATAAACATAGGACACTAGAACTGAGATGGGCAGTTCAGCTCAGTCGTGTCCGACTCCCTGCGACCCCATGAATTGCAGCACGCCAGGCCTCCCTGTCCATCACCAACTCCCAGAGTTTACTCAAACTCATGCCCATTGAGTCGGTGATGCCATCCAACCATCTCATCCTCTGTCGTCCCCTTCTCCTCCCGCCTTCAATCTTTCCTAGCATTAGGGTCTTTTCCAGTGAGTCAGTTCTTCCCATCAAGTGGCCGTCTGAAAGAGATAGGGGGCTATATGGGCCTTGTAATTAATACACTTAGATAAAATTTCAATCTGAAGAAAGCTTGATCGTTGGTAGAGGCATAGGAAAAGAAAACCCGTAGAAATGAGCAAGTCTTGCATGTTCTGGTCCCGGCGGCCCAGGCTCTCATCAAGGGAGAGACGATGGAAAGCTGGCAGCACCGGGCTCCCACTGTTTCTGCTCCCACGACAGAATCAGCTTTTTGGCATAGTGAGTGCGTCCAGATTCTTCCAGGGGTGGGACGCTGTTAAATACCCAGTTCTTTGCACTGCTTCTTTCTGTTTGCGTACTCAACACCGCGTTCTCACCCCACACGAGGAAGAAGCATTGATTGTGAAGGTATTTTCATCGCACTTGACAGCAGTTTTTCCTGAGGAGTCAGTGCACTGTTTCCTGATGAGGTTTTGGCTCTGCGAGCAGCTTGACTGCAGGAGCGCGTTGCTGTGCAGACGGCCAGCACCCGCGTCTGGTCTGGGTGACAGGGGTCCCCCACTATAAATCGCGAGCCAGCACTCCAGCGCCTGAGCCCATCTTGTGGATGCTTCTGTGCTCGTGAATCAGGCTGGCAAGGTCTGCTCACCCCTTGATATGACAGGAGTTAGTCTTCCAAGCAGTAGGCCAGACCACACTGCTGGTTTCTTTTAGATCACATTGATGTGGTGTGTACATATATACACATGTATATATATGTATATTATATTTTAAACTTATTGTTTGCTAAATGTTTATTATAGTTGATTTATAATGCTGTGTTAGGTTCAGATGTACAGTGAAGTGAATCAGCTGTACGTATCCACATATCCACTCTTTTAGATTCTTTCCCATACAGCTCATCACAGAGTATTGAGAAGAGTCCCTGTGCTCCGCGGTGGTTTCTTGTTAGTTGCCTGTTGTACATGTAGTGTGTGTATGTGTCAATCCTGGCTTATCCCACCCCGCCCCCAGCTATCCCCCAGAAACGCTGTTTGTTTTCTACATCTGTTGCTCTATTTCTACTTTGTAAGTTTATTTGTACCCTTTTTAGATTCCACATGTCGGTGATATCCTATGATATCTGTCTTACTCTGTCCAACTTACTTCCTTCAGTGTGACAATCTATGGGCCCACCCATGTTGCTGCAATGGCATTATTCCATTCTTTTTCACAGCTGAGTAGTATTCCACTGTGTATGTGTACCAGTCTTCTTCATCCATAACTCTGCCAGTGGACATTTAGGTTGCCTCCATGTCCTGGCTGTTGTAAATAGTGCTTCAGTGAGCATGGGGCATGTATGTTTTCAAGTTATATTTGTTTTGTTATGTGAAATAAAGCATGATGTACACTCTAAGCTGCATGAGATCCACATCTTTTTTGTTCACCACTGTTTATGGTTGGTGATACCCTGACATGTGTCAGAAGCTTCATGACTGACTAATCAGCACATTTTGCCAAAGAAAAACTGGAGAATGTAAGTGAGCAAGAAGACGACAGACAGGCTCAGATACGTGGAGACAAGACTAGAGACAGCCCTGGCCAGGGGCAGTGAAACGTTTCTGTAAAGAGCTAGTCAATATTCTGGTCTTACCAGCCTGCAATATGGTGTCTGTCACACTGCTCAGTTCTGCGGTAGTGATGTGAAAACTGCCGCAGGTAATATGTAAATGAAAGAGCAGGGCTACATTCCAGTAAAACCTGAAATAGGTAGTGGGCCACGTTTGGCTCATGGGCTGTAGTTTGCTGACCTCTTATCTAGACTGCTACACTCTGGAGGAAGGATGATGAGATATTGAACCTTATATTCCTAAATGCTAAATACACGCAGCATTGGAAGGAACCCAAGGTTGAAGAATGTTGGGGACTATTTATCACATACAATCTCGTATCTACGCACTCCCTTACCTCCTCTCTCCTACCATGAGTAAGTTCCCTCAGAGGGTCCAGAGGGTACTTCACAAAGACATTGAGAAAGGCACCAGGGAGGGCCACTGACATTCTTGAGAGACTGCAGGGCTGTGCTCTGTGGACGGAGGATCTGCTTTGGGGGTGGGCTCTTTACCTCAGGGGTATCGTGGGGGCCTGGAGAGGCCAAGACCAATGTGGAAGCACTTCACTGCCAAGAACATGATGGCACAGTGACCACAAAGGGAGGTGGGGAGGACATGGCAATCAGAGTTGTGACCTTCAGCAGCCCACCAGGCCCCTCTGTCCATGGGATTCTCCAGACAATCATACTGGAGTGGGTTGTGAATCCCTTCTCCAGGGAATCTTCCCACCCAGACATAGAACCTGGGTCTCCTGCATTGCAGTCAGATTCTTTACCATCTGAACACTAGGGAAGCCCTGTGGTCTTTTATGCTGGCTAGTTAAAAATACAGGGTCTGAGAGCAAATAATTAAAGTTGGAGGATCACCTCTTGTTATTATATAAAATGGACCATTTGAATAACTTAGACTTCCCAAATCTGGAACATTAGGCTCTCGTGATTTTGATATCTTAGTTCTCAGGAAAGAAAAGTTTCTACCTGGAGACTCAACAGTGCAGTTCCACTGAGTGGGGAATCGAATTTCCACCTAACGATACTGGGCTCCTCGTGACACTGCAATCACAGGCAAAGAAGGGGAGGTCTCTGCTGGAGTTACTGACTCTGATTACTAAGGAGAAAGTGAATGGTTGAAGCAAAATGGGAGTAGGAAACACTATATCCAGATTCCGGGAGATGTTAGGTCAGGAACGTCTTAAGTCTTTGCTTGTTCCTTTTTCTGTAGTAAAATTTAAAAGAACACTGGAGCAACAGAATAAACACAATGCTTATAATTATTCATATCCTGGCAAATAAAGTTGTGTGCACGCTAACAGGTATAGATCTGTTAGGACAGGTATAGACTGGCTGAGGACCAAAGGACAAGGGATAGACAGAACAAGAAAGATATGAACATCACCTGTTTTTGTACACTGAAATTTACAATTGACCATAGCAACTCAGCTATATTTTCCACACAGTTTATATAGAATAATTAAAATTTCCATTTATTAGCCTTTCCCCTACTCTTTTATGTAGTGGTTGCTTTTAGTGGTAAACTTCATCTTTATGTTATAAAATATTCGGGTGGAGGTTTGAGTGAATTAGAAGAGGAATAACATCATTCAGAGATGGGTATGGTAACTTCTGGAACTTTGTATCTGCTCTTTTGGGGGAGATAGAGTTTTTGTTTTTATGAGTGATCATTGCATCTTGCCAGGAAGATGCATGAAGCTGTGGGCTGCTATAGTGGTGTGTGTGCGCTCAGTCGTGTCTGACTCTCTGCGACCCCACGGACTGTATGTAGCCCACCAGGCTCCCCTGTCCAAGGGATTTCCCAGGCAAGAATACTGGAGTGGGTTGCCATTTCCTTCTCCAGGAGATATTCCTGACCCAGAGACGGAACCCATGCCTCCCGCGTCGCCTGCATTAGCAGGCAGATTCCTTATCACTACACCATCTGGGAAGTGTTGCTATACGGATGTTTAAATAAAGGTGAGAGAATACATAGGTATGCTGAGGAGCTAAAAAAGCAGATTTTGCTAGTTATCTGTCTGTTGTGTCTTAGCATCAGCTTTACCTTTACTTTACTTTATGAAGCTGGGGTTGGGATTCTGTAAGTTACATTTTCCAGACTACTTCGTAAACCTCTTTCCAGTTGGTTTTTGCCAATGGCAGTCACTGACAGCAGGCAGGACGGAGAGGGAAGAGGAAGAAGGATTTGTGTTCTGTTCTGAGCTCTGACAGCTTTCCGCAGGCAGTCAAGGATCAGATCAGATCAGATCAGTCGCTCAGTCATGTCCGACTCTTTGCGACCCCATGAATTGCAGCACGCCAGGCCTCCCTGTCCATCACCAATTCCCGGAGTTCACTGAGACTCATGTCCATCAAGTCAGTGATGCCATCCAGCCATCTCATCCTCTGTCGTCCCCTTCTCCTCTTGCCCCCAATCCCTCCCAGCATCAGAGTCTTTTCCAATGAGTCAACTCTTCCCATGAGGTGGCCAAAGTACTGGAATTTAGCATCATTCCTTCCAAAGAAATCCCAGGGCTGATCTCCTTCGGAATGGACTGGTTGGATCTCCTTGCAGTCCAAGGGACTCTCAAGAGTCTTCTCCAACACCACAGTTCAAAAGCATCAATTCTTCAGCACTCAGCCTTCTTCACAGTCCAACTCTCACATCCATACATGACCACAGGAAAAACCATAGCCTTGACTAGACAAACCTTTGTTGGCAAAGTAATGTCTCTGCTTTTGAATATGCTATCTAGGTTGGTCATAACTTTCCTTCCAAGGAGTAAGCGTCTTTTAATTTCATGGCTGCAGTCACCATCTGCAGTGATTTTGGAGCCCAGAAAAATAAAGTCTGACACTGTTTCCACTGTTTCCCCATCTTTCCCATGAAGTGATGGGACCAGAAGCCATGATCTTAGTTTTCTGAATGTTGAGCTTTAAGCCAACTTTTTCGCTCTCCTCTTTCACTTTCATCAGGAGGCTTTTTAGTTCCTCTTCACTTTCTGCCATAAGGGTGGTGTCATCTGCATATCTGAGGTTATTGATATTTCTCCCGGCAATCTTGATTCCAGCTTGTGTTTCTTCCAGTCCAGCGTTTCTCATGATGTACTCTGCATATAAGTTAAATAAACAGGGTGACAATATACAGCCTTGACGTACTCTTTTTCCTATTTGGAACCAGTTTGTTGTTCCATATCCAGTTCTAATTGTTGCTTCCTGACCTCCATACAAATTTCTCAATAGGCAGATCAGGTGGTCTGGTATTCCCATCTCTTTCAGAATTTTCCACAGTTTATTGTGATCCACACAGTCAAGGATAGCTAAGGCCCTATTCTTCAGCCTCACTGCACTCTCATCGGAGAAGGCAATGGCACCCCACTCCAGTACTCTTGCCTGGAAAATCCCATGGATGGAGGAGCCTGGTGGGCTGCAGTCCATGAGGTCGCGAAGAGTGGACAGGACTGAGCGACTTCACTTTCACTTTTCACTGTCATGCATTGGAGAAGGAAATGGCAACCCACTCCAGTGTTCTTGCCTGGAGAATCCCAGGGACGGCGGAGCTTGGTGGGCTGCTGTCTATGGGGTCGCACAGGGTCGGATACGACTGAAGTGACAGCAGCAGCAGCACTCTCATAACCGGTTGTGCTAGGCCCCTTCCGGGTTCCAGAACCAGCCGAGTACTCCACTTCCGGTCGTCAGGCACCATTACTGAGCATGGTCACCCCAGGGACAGCTGAGCACCAACTGCGCTGTCCTGCCCGCAGAGGTCTGCGCACCCACCACCAGGTGGCGCAATTCTCTTGGCTCCGCCTCTTTAATGGCGACCCCTGCTTCCTGCCATTGCTAATGTCTGGGTTAGCTGAGCCCTAGGGGCAGTCCATGGGGTCGCTCAGAGTCGAATACGACTGAGCCACTTCACTTTCACTTTTCACTTTCATGCACTGGAGAAGGAAATGGCAACCCACTCCAGTGTTCTTGCCTGGAGAATCCCAGGGACGGGGGAGCCTGGTGGGCTGCCGTCTATGGGGTCGCACGGAGTCGGACATGACTGAAGCGACTTAGCAGCAGCAGCAGGGGCAGTAATGCTTCCTGCAGATACTAATAACTGGTGACGCAGCATCCTAACCTTTTAGCCTTTCAACTCTTAGCAGTCAATTCTCTGTATTAAACCCTACTTGCTTGAGATTCCCGGAGAAGGCAATGGCAACCCACTCCAGTACTCTTGCCTGGAAAATCCCATGGATGGAGGAGCCTGGTGGGCTGCAGTCCATGGGGTCGCTAAGAGTCAGACACGACTGAGTGACTTCACTTTCACTTTTCACTTTCATGCATTGGAGAAGGAAATGGCAACCCCCTCCAGTGTTCTTGCCTGGAGAATCCCAGGGACGGCGGGGCCTGGTGGGCTGCCATCTATGGGGTTGCACAGAGTCAGACGGGACTGAAGCGACTTAGCAGCAGCAGCAGCAGCAGCTTGAGATTCCTACTATACTTAGTCTCAGTTTTTAACTTGCAGGGCTAGCGCCTGGCTGGTACTCTACTTGAGGACAGGCATTCGCTCTGTTTGGTCTTTGATTCTTGGCTCTTAGCCCAACACTTGACACACTGCTCTGCTGAATAAAGACAAAAGGTGAGGTGCAACAAGTTTTAAACAACATTGGAAGCACTGCCAAGTTGACAGAAGATGGGTTTTCAAGTTGTGTCTGGTTATACTAGAACTGGTGGTTCAGATGGTAAAGAATCTGCCTGCAATGTGGGAGACCCAGATTCAATCCTTCAGTTGAGAAGATCCCTTGGAGGAGGCCATGGCAACTCACTCCAGTATTCTTGCCTGGCGAATCCATGGACAGAGGAGCCTGGCAGGCTATAGTAAGTTCAGTTCAATCTCTCAGTCATGTCCAACTCTTTGCGACCCCATGGACTGCAGCATGCCAGGCTTCCCTGTCCATCACCAACTCCCGGAGTTCCCTCAAACTCATGTCCATTGAGTCTGTGATACCATCCAACTATCTCATCCTCTGCCATCCCCTTCTATTCCTGCCTTCAATCTTTTCCAGCATCAGGGTCTTTCCAGTGAGTCAGTTCTTTGCATCAGGTGGCCAAAGTATTGGAGCTTCAGCTTCAGCATTAGTCTTTCCAATGAATATTCAGGACTGATTTCCTTTAGGATGGACTGGTTAGATCTCCTTGCAGTCCAAGGGAGTCTCAAGAGTCTTCTCCAACACCACAGTTCAAAAGTATCAATTCTTCAGTGCTCAGCTTTCTTTATAGTCCAACGCTCACATCCATACATGACTACTGGGAAAACCATATCTTTGACTAGATGGACCTTTGTTGGCAAAGTAATGTCTCTGCTTTCTAATATGCTATATAGGCTGGTCATAACTTTCTTCCAAGGAGTAAGTGTCTTTTAATTTCATGGCTGCAGTCACCATCTGCAGTGATTTCAGAGCCCAAGAAAATAAAGTCTGTCACTGTTTGCACTGTTTCCCCATCTATTTCCCATGAAGTGATGGGACCGAATGCCATGATCTTAGTTTTCTGAATGTTGAGTTTTAAGCCAACTTTTTCACTCTCCTCTTTCACTTTCATCAAGAGTAAAAGTAAAAATAGTGGACAGCCTGGCGTGCTGCAGTCCATGGGGTCGCAAAGAGTTGGACACGACTGAGACTGAACTGAACTATTTCATCAAGTAAAAATAGTACTTTCAACTCACTTTCATCAAGAGGCTCTTCAGTTCTTCTTCACTTTCTGCCATAAGGGTGGTGTCATCTGCATATCTGAGGTTATTGATATTTCTCCCAGCAATCTTGACTCCAGCTTTGTGCTTCTTCCAGCCCAGCATTTCTCATGATGTACTCTGCATATAAGTTAAATAAGCAGGGTGACAGCATACAGCCTTGATGTACTCCTTTCCCAATCTAGAATCAGTCTGTTGTTGCATGTCCAGTTCTAACTATTGCTTTTTGACCTGCATACAGGTTTTGCAGGAGGCAGGTAAGGTGGTCTGGTATTCCCATCTCTTGAGGAATTTTCCACAGTTTATTGTGATCCACACAGTCACAGGCTTTGGCATAGTCAATAAAGCAGTAGACATTTTTCTAGAACACCCTGGCTCTTTTGATGATCCAACAGATGTTGGCAATTTGATCTCTGGTTTGTCTGCCTTTTATAAATCCAGCTTGAATATCTGGAAGTTCACAGTTCACATACTGTTGAAGCCTGGCTTGGTAAGTCCATAGAGTTGCAAAGAGTTGAACATTACTGAGTGACTAGCACTTTCATTTTTCATACTAGAAATTAAGATTTCAATCCAACATAAGGATAAAATTTCTATTTCCATTAGCTGAATAAGCTGCCTACAAAACACCAAACTGCCCATTGCTGGAATTATTGAAGCAGAAGTTAAGTGCCACCTTGTTAGAGATGCTGCAGAGGACAGTTCTTTAAAGGTGCTGAAGATTAAACAGCATGATGTTTGGATTACCTTCTAGAACTAAGATTCCATGATCCTTGTCTATGAAATAAGTTCTAGTTCAACTCCAGTATGTTCTTTCTCTTGATAATGACAGACGCTCTTACAGCACAGGAGAATGGTAATCATTTATATATTTATATAGTGCTTGACCATTTGCAAAATGCCTCAGATTCCTGTTCTTTAAATTTCACCAGTTTGTGTGAGTAAAAAGTATAGTAATTATGTTTCAGATGGGAAAACTGAGGCTCTGAAGGTACAGAGCCTTGTTTATCTTTAAAAAAAAGTCAAGATTGTAACTAGAGCTCTGTGTTTGGACTCTTTAAACTCTGTCCTTATGTGTGTGTGTGTGTGTGTGTGTGTGTGTGCATATGTGCACACGTGTGTGAGAGAAAACTCAGAGGGCACCAAGATAGACTCTGGAACTTCTGAATCCCTACAGGCTTTGAACTTTGATTTGTAAAAAATTTTAATGTCACTTTCCAAACGATTATTCCTGTTTCCTAGTACAAAATATATTTTAAAATCTAGCCATTTGCCCAAAATTCCAAGAACAGCTGAGTTTTTAAAAGAATGTTTTCTTTACTAAAAAGCAAATAACCTACTCTGTACTGGTGGAATACCCATTTCTGAAATTTTGAGGTTAGGACTATTCCTGGCTTTTGACCTTTCTTCTGCCTTTGGCTCAGTGGTTCTCTGGGTTTAGTTTTACATGTGAGAACGAGACGGTGTAACCTTCTGATTTTATGTGTGCAAAAACAAAGGAGTGACACCAAGCAAATACTTCTGCTAAAATGTGGAGGTTATGGGAGCATTCTTTGGCACCAGTATCTGGAGAAGTCAGACTTTTCTGACCCCCCAAAACAATGTGGCATTTAAACACTGAATGCACACAAGCACTTAGTGTTCATTAAAATTAGTAACAGGAAGCACAGAGCTTTGGAAGTCTGCTCGATGCTGAACTCAACACCAGGAGCTTAATATGCATTTGAACTAGGTGTAGTTTTAGGCCCAGGAGACATCTTGTACACTTATAAATATTCTCTGGTTCAGACATACCCTCCTAAATTTAAACACTGAACTACATAAGATTATATTTTGTGTATTTACCATGGCAACAAACAAATATAAGCATACACCTCTATTCGGTAACATTTTCTGTGACATTATTAGAATTAATGAGCACTGATTTCAGGGGGGAAAAAAAAACAGTAGGCCCAGATCTATTTTCCACTTGCTGGGTAATATTTGAAACTGCTTCTCCTACGTGTCTGCAGTGATGTAACAAATACGCAGTACTGTCTGTCCCCAAGGGCCTCCCTCCGAGGGGCAGGATGACCGGCCTCTCAGGTGGAGCAGGGTAAGGAACCCGCCTGCCAATGCAGGAGACGTGAGCTCCATCCCTGGGTCAGGAAGATATGCTGGAGAAGGAAAGGCAGCCCACTCCAGTATTCTTGCTGGGAAAAATCCCATGGATAGAGGAGCCTGGTGGGCTGCAGTCCATGGTGTATCAAAGAGCTGGACACAACTGAGCAAGCAAAACCAGTACTAAGAGGAGGATGGGCCTCTTGGATGTTCAGTCAGCACCCAGACCAAATCCATGGAATGAGCAAAAGATAGAACAGGAGTTAAACCAAAGGCTTAGAGGACCCCAATAACTTCTGAGTTATTCTGCCATACTCAAGAAGGTCGTCCATCTATTTTCTTAAATTATCAAGCAAATAGCCATTGCCTCTTCCCATTGAAAAGTAAGTGATTTTGGAAGGTTATGCTGGATAACACTGGAGTTATCATTCTAATTCTTCCCATTCTGGAACTACCTTTACATCTTTTACTCATTTTTATATATTGAGTGCCTATTCTTTTTGACACTAAGGTTATGCTATGGGATAAAATAGATCAGGGAGAGGGAAAGAGGCCAAGATGGCAGAGCAGGAAGACCCTGAGCTCGCCTCGTCCCATGGACACATAAAATTACAACTCTTTACAGAGCAGTTATTAACAAGAGTGATGTAAAGACCAGCAGAAGACATCTTCTATAGCCACAGTTGTAAAGAAGCAGCCACGAGGAGATGAGAAGGCGGGCTGGAGATGCAGTACAGTCGTGACCCAGACCCCTGGATATGTGGCCCACAAATGAGATAAGAGTGTTACTCAGTTGTGTCTTTTTTCCGATTCCATGGTCTATAGCATGCCAGGCTGCTATGTACATGGGATTTCCAGGCAAGAATACTGGAATGGTAGCCATTCCCCACTTCAGGGGATCTTCCTGACCCAGGGACCAAACCCATGTCCCCTGCATTACAGGCAGATTCTTTACCGCTTGAGCCGTTAGGAAACCCAGACCCTTGGGAAGGTGGCCCACAAAGAAGAGGCTAAGAACAACGGCAGAAGTTCTCCCAAAGAGCCAGAGGTCTGAGCCCCACATCAAGCTCCCCAGTCGGGGCGTCTTGCACCAGGAAGACAGTCCCGGGACAGTTGGCTTTGGGTCCAGCAGGGCGTGCTTTCTGAGAGCCGGAGGGCCATGGGAAGTGGAGACCCCACTATCAAATGGCTCAGGATATCTTGTGTGGGGGAACTTAGTCTTTCCATTCTCCTTTTTTCTGTAGTAAAATTTAAAAGAAAGCTAGAGCAACAGAATAAAAACAGTGCTTCTGATAATCCATATTCTTGAAAGAAAGTTGTATGTCACTCTAACAGGTTCAATCCCTAAGTTGGGAAGAGCCCCTGGAGAAGAGAATGGCAACCCGCTCTGGTATTCTTGCCTGGAAAATTCCATGGACAGAGGAGCCGGGGCTTGGGCTACTGTTCACGGGGTTGCGAAGATTCAGACGTGACTGAGTGACCAACAAAAACATCCAATAGGTAAGAACATGACCGGAAAGAGCAAGGAAGAAGTGAGCATCATCTGTGTTCTTGAGACCAGAGTTACAGCTTATGACTGAAGCAGCTAAGCATTTTTTTCTTCATTCTATTTCATATATATGAACAAAAATGTCCTTTTTATAACCTGTCCCCTATCTTTTTATGTAATGGTTGCTCTTAGTGGTAAACTTGGTCTTTGTGTTACAGAATAACCAAAACAATCTGGAGAATGAAGAACAAAGCTAGAGATATCACACTCTTGATTTCAAACTACACTACGGCTAAAGAAATCAAATGGTAGTGCAGAAAAACAGACACGTCGATCAGTGGAACAAAGTAGAGAGCCCAGAGAGGAACTCAAGCTTATATAGGCAATGAATCTATGACAAAGAAGGCAAAAATACACAATGGGGAAAGGACAGCCTCTTCAATAATGGTGTTGAACAACTACATGTGTGTGACCCTATGGACTCCAACACACCAGGCTTCCCTGTCCTTCACAATCCACTGGAGCTTGCCCAAACCCATGATCATTAAGTCAGTGAAGCCATCCAGCCATCACATCCTCTGTTGTCCCCTCCTCTTCCTGCCTTCAAGAAGCCATCCAGCCATTGCATCCTCTGTTGTCCCCTTCTCCTGCCTTCAATCTTTCCCAGCATCAGGGTGTATTAAAGTGAGTCAGCTCTTCAAAACAGGTGGCCAAAGTATTAGAGTTTCAGGTTCAGCATCAGTCCTTCCAATGAACATTCAGGACTGATCTCCTTTAGGATGGACTGGTTGGATCTCCTTGCAGTCCAAGGGACTCTCAAGAGTCTACTCCAACACCACAGTTCAAAAGCATCGATTCTTCAGCATCCTGCCTTCTTTATAGTCCAACTCTCACCTGCATACATGACTACTGGAAAAACCATAGCTTTGCCTAGATGAACTTTTGTTGGCAAAGTAATGTCTCTGCTTTTTAATACACTGCCTAGGTCTGTCAGAGCTTTTCTTCCAAGGAGTAAGCGTCTTTTAATTCCATGACCGCAGTCACCATCTGCAGTGATTTTGAAGCCCAAGACAATAAAAACTGTCACTGTTTCCATTATTTCCCCATCTATTTGCCATGAAGTGATGGGACCACATGCCATGATCTTAGGTTTTTGAATGCTGAGTTTTAAGCCAGCTTTTTCACTCTCTGCTTTCACCTTCATCAAGAGGCTGTTTGGTTCCTCTTCACTTTCTGTCATTAGGGTGGCGTCATCTGCATATCAGAGATTCTTGATATTTCTCCCAGCAACCTTGATCCCAGCTTGTGTTTCATCCAGCTCAGCATTTCATGTGATGTACTCTGCATACAAGTTAAATAAGCAGGGTGACAATATACAACCTTGACGTACTCCTTTTCTAATTTTGAACCAGTCCATTGTTCCATGTCTGGTTTCTAACTATTGCTTCTTGACCTGCAAAAGATTTCACAGGAGACAGGAAAGCTGGTCGGATATTCCCATCTCTTCAAGAATTTTCCACAGTTTGTTGTGATTCACACAGTCAAAGGCTTTAGCATAATAAATGAAGCAGAAGTAGAGTGTTTCTAGAATTCTCTTGGTTTTTCTATGATCCCAACCAATGTTGGCAATTTGATCTCTGGTTCATCTGCCTTTTCTAAAGCCAGCTTGTACATCTGGATGTTCTCGGTTCATGTACTGTTGAAGCCTGGCTTGGAGGATTTTGAACATTACTTTACTAGCGTGTGAGATGAGTGCAACTGTGCGGTAGTTTGAGCATTCTTTGGCATTGCCTTTCTTTGGGATGGGAATGAAAACTGACCTTTTCCAGTCCTGTGGCCACTGCTGAGTTTTCCAAATTTGCTGGTACATAGAGTGTAACACTTTAACAGCATCATCTTTAAGGATTTGAAATAGCTCAGCTGGAATTCCATCACCTCCACTAGCTTTGTTTGCAGTGATGCTTCCTAAGGCCTCCTTAATTTCACATTCCAGGATGTGTGGCTCTGGGTGAGTGATCACACAATCATGATTATCCGGGTCATGAAGATCTTTTTGTATAGTTTTTCTGTGTATTCTTGCCACCTCTTCTTAATATCTTCTGCTTCTGTTAGGTCCATACCATTTCTGTCCTTATTGTGCCCATCTTTGCATGAAATGTTCCCTTGGTATCTCTAAGTTTTTAAAGAGATCTCTAGTCCTTCCCATTCTATTGTTTCCCTCTATTTCCTTGCATTGATCACTGAGGAAGGCTTTCTTATCTCTCCTTGGTATTCTTTGGAACTCTGTGTTCAGATGGGTATATCTTTCCTTTTCTCTTGCCTTTCATTTGTCTTCTTTTCATAGCTATTTGTAAGGCCTCCTCAGACAAGCATTTTGCCTTTTTGCATTTCTTGGGGATGGTTTTGATCACTGCCTCCTGTACAATTTTATGAATCTCTGTCCAGATTTCTTTGGGCACTCTGTCTATCAGATCTAATCCCTTGAATCTATTGTCACTTCTACTGTATAATCATAAGAAATTTGATTTAGGTCATACATGAATGGCCTAGTGGTTTTCCCTACTTTCTTCAATTTAAGTCTGAATTTGGCAAGAAGGAGTGAACCACAGTCAGCTCCTGGTCTTGCTTTTGCTGACTGTCTAGAGCTTCTCCATCTTCAGCTGCAAAGAATATAATCAATCTGATTTCAGTGTTAACCGTCTGGTAATGGCCATGTATAGAGTCATCTCTTGTGCTGTTGGAAGAGGGTGTTTGCTACAACCAGTGTGGTCTCTTGACAAGACTCTGTTCACCTTTGCCATGCTTCATTTTGTACTCGAAGGCCAAACTTGCCTGTTACTGCAGGTTTTAACTTCCTACTTTTGTATTCCAGTCCCCTCTGATGAAAGAAAGTGAAGTCGCTCAGTCGTGTCCAACTCTGTGCCACCCCATGGACTTTAGCCCACCAGGCTCCTCCATCCATGGAATTTTCTAGGCAAGAGTACTGGAGTGGGTTGCCATTTCCTTCTCCAGGGCATCTTCCCAACTTGGGTCTCCCACATTGCCAGCAGACGCTTTTCCATCTAAGCCACCAGGGAATCCCTCTGTGATGAAAAGGACATCTATTTTTGGTGTTAGTTCTAGAAGGGCTTATACATCTTCATAGAACCATTCACCTTCATTGTCATTAGTGGTCGGGGCATAGACTTGGATTCATTTGTGTGGGATCTTAAACTAATGGGAAACAATCTCAGATACACAGAACAAACAAGTGGTCCCTGGGGGGATGGGGAAACGAGAGAAATGGATGAGGAATATTACGAGGTACAAACTTCCAGTTATAAAATAGTTCACTGCTAGCAGGTACCGATGTGCGAGTTGGCCGAGTGCTGAAGAATTGATGCTTTTGAACTGTCACGGAGATGACTCGTGCGAGTCCCTTGGACTGCAAGAAGATCAAGCCAGTCAATCCTAAGGGAAATCAACCCTGAATATCCATTGGAAAGACCGATGCTGAAGCTGAAGCACCAATACTTTAGCCACATGATGAAAATAGCCAACTCATTGGGAAAGACCCTGATGCTGCATAAGATTGAGGGAAGGAGAAGGAGGTGACAGAGGATGAGATGGTTAGATAGCATCACCAAGTCAGTGGACATGAATTTGAGCAAGCTCTGGGATATAGTGAAGGACAAGGAAGCCTGATGTGCTGCAGTCCATGGGGTCACAAAGAGTCAGACTTATCTTGGCTAGTGAACAACAGAAAAATCAAGTGTACATATGGGAGTACAGTCAATAATTATATATTTTATCTAAGATAAGAAGTTTGCTGCACAAGCAGGTTAGACATAACTTGCCATGAGAGGGATATCCTTTGTAATCTTTTCTAAACATATTAACCATAGAAGTCTTCTGATACGAAGCTGTTATTAAGATTCATTTACAAGACATATATATGCTTTGAGGAATGCTGTTCTGGGTTTTATACTTCCTGGTAACACATGACGTCACCCCTAAATGCAGCCCCAGTCAAAGCACTGGCATACCCCACTGAGCAAAGAATGGCTGTAAAGTCCTCACTTGACTTTTTCAGTTGCTGTGGGAGGCAGTTGGCTTTTGAGTGCATGTGACAATAAGTATCAGGAGGAATTCCACATGTGCAAAATCAGTTGAGAATTGGTTCACTCACTTTTCCAGTCTTCAAACCCAAACTGATGGCAGCTATTTTAACTCTGTCTTCACGGCTCTCTGGAGTAAATACATTAGTGATAAAGACAAAGATGAAGTCTAAAATGGGAGACAGCACAATGCTGGATGCCCTATTGGCATTCTCCATCCATCTCCTTAATGCGTCCTCTTTCCTGTTTTTAATTTAGTCTAAAAGAGGAAGTCCTCTATTTTTCAAGGATGAAGCTCCATCTCCTTTAAACCGGAGAAATTTATTTGCTTTTTATGTAATTTTCCTGCTCTTTGAAGCACTTAAGCCATGCTTAATTTAGTATTTCCCATTTTCTTATTGTCAAAATAATGCTGCAAAAAGATGTTACAAAAAGATGTATTTGTCAGTATATAAAGTAAGGACAATATGGTCAAAATCATGTGAAAATTCTTTACAACATTCTTTACAATGTATATGTGGAGCCATGCATAAATAACATTTCTATTTGTAGCCAAAGAAGTTGAATAACAGAGGACTTAAAGGACTTGCTTTAGGTCAAACAGAAATGTGCAATGCACACCTGACCTGCCGCAAGGGAGGGCTGTGACATACAGAACAAAATGATGAGTAATTCACCCTGTGTCCTGCTGTTAAAGCAACACCCGAGCTCCTAATATCAACCAATTAGAGAGCTAGAATATTAAATAATGATTTGTAATTTTAAAAGTGAGGCTTAAGATGGGTCTTTAAATAGGTCATTCCCTTGTCTGCTTTAAAATCTATTCAAGATAATGGAGCCAGCAAATACCAGATTTAAAGGGAACTGTCCCAGAGGCAGAGAAAACAGAATGCTCTAGGGGGACAGCCCGTGGGAGAATGAGAAGAGCATCTCTAGGAAAGAGTGGACGGTGCAGAGGGGGTGCAGCAGCGTTCAGGCAGCACTGTGAGCGTCCGGGGTGCTGTTTGCCATCCTAAGCTCCTGGGATCCTTAACCAACCCTGAGTGCTACATGGCAGAAGTTGTGTAGAAACTTCAGGATTCATTTGGCTTCGTATTGCTTCTTAAAGTGGTGGAACCAAGCTTCTAATATTTGTTCATAGCAGCACAGTGACTTTCCTTTATTGATTTCTTTCAGTATTAGATTTTGTTGCCATTTTGCGTTTTAATATTTTAGCTTTATTCACACATCCAGTTTATTGAATTACAGACACTTAATGCCTTAAGAAAACAGATGGAATCCAGGTCAACTTGACAGTCTGTGAAAGCAGGAAACATATGCTGTAGAGAAAAATCTATCAATAGAGATACATGTCTTCTCCTTTAGATTTATGCTTAAATCACTGATGTCAATATTACAAATACCTTCACAATATTTACTTAGCAGGTTTAGTTCAGCCTGTGAAATTCTGCCAAAAGATCCTCTAGGGGAAGATTTTGAAAATTCTCTTTTATGAGGAATTTCTAATGAAAGCAAAACTTTGTAGGATGGAAGGCAGTTTTGGTCACTAAACTGTTATGGGTGTGTTTTTCTCTGGTTTATGTGAATTAAAAACTGTATAAATGTGCTAAGCTGATGACCCTCTAGAGATGTCCATGTCCCGCTCCTCAGAAGTTTTGACTGTGGTGTGTTACATGGCAAAGGGGGATTTCGGTAGCAGATGAATTAAGGCTGCTGTGTGTGCATGTGTGCTCAGGTCTGTCCCACTCTTTGCGACCCCGTGGACTGTAGCCACCAGGCTCCCCTGTCCATGGGATTTTCCAGGCAAGATTATGGATTTCTAGTTAGCTAAATTTCATATAGGTAGATTATACTGGATTATGTGCCTGGGCCCAATGTAATCACAGGGGTCTTTACCTGTGGAAGAGAGGCTGGTGAAGAGGTCTGAGTGATGAGGTGTAGGAAGGACTCAACCTACTGTTGCTGACTTTAAAGATGAAGAAAGAGGCTTATGAGCAGCCTGTTGAAGCAGAAGAGGAGGATAAAGGAACAGTCCCTTAGGTCTCCAGGATGCAAAGCAGTTCTGTATCACCTTGAGTGTGTTCAGTCACTCAGTCGTGTCTGACTCTGCAACCCCATGGACCATAGCTTGCCAGGCTGCTCAATCCTTGGGATTCTCCAGGCAAGAATACTGGAGTGGGTACCCTTTCCCTTCTCCAGGGGATCTTCCCAACCCAGGGGTCGAACCTGGGTCTCCTGCACTGCAGGCAGATTCTTTACCATCCGAGCCGCCACGGAAGCCCTCTTAGTCACCTCGGTATGCCTAATGAGACTGCTTCAGTTTTCTGCCCTCAAAATTGTAATAAGATAATAAATGTGTATGTGTTTTAATGGAACTACAATTGACATGTAATGTTAGTATCGCGTGTGCAGCATGGTAGTTCCACATTTAGACATAACAAGGTGATCACCGTGATGTCTAGCACCATCTGCCACCATGTAAAGTCGTTACTATGTTATCGACTATATTCCACGTTCTGTGTTTTACATTCCCATGGCATACTTATAACCAGAAGTTTGTGCCTCTGGATTCCCTTCACCTGTTTTGCCCAAATCTGCCCCTTCTCTGACAACCACCAGTTTGTTCTCTTTAGCTATTAATCTATTGCTTTTTATTTTTTAAAATTGCTCATATAAGTGGTATCATATGGTATTTGTCTTTATTTGTCTTATTTCTCCTGGCATAATGCCCTCTAGGTCCACGCATGATGTTGAAACAAGGGAAGATTCATTCTCCTCCATGTCTGAGTCATGCCCCGCTGGGTGTGTGTGCCCTTCGGTGTGTGCCTGTGTGTGGGCATCGCCTCTTTATGCATTCATCCCTCAGCGGGCCCTGAGGTTGTTTCCATGTCCTGGCCGCTGCACACAGTGCTGCCGTGAGCATGGGGTGCATATATCCTTTTCAAGTTCACGTCTTTGTTTTCTTAGGTGAACCCCCAGGAGTGGAGCGTCTGCTCATATGGCAGTGCTCCTTTCATCTGCAAGGGGAACCTCCATACTGTCTTCCAAGTGGCAGGTATGAGATGGGATCTCACCACAGGTTGACTTGCATTTCCCTGATTAGTGATGTTGAACATCTTTTCCTGTGACTGTTGGCCATCTCTCTGTCTTTGGGAAAATGTTCTGGTCCTCTGCTCATTTTTAATATTGTTTATCTTGGGTATTAAGTTATATGAGTTCTTTGTATATTTTGGGTATTACCCTCTTATCAGACACATTGATTGCAAGTATCTTCTCCCATTCAGTAAGTGGCCTTTGTTATGTTGCAAAAGCAACACCATGCAAAAAGCTTTTGACCTTGATGTAATCCCATTTGTTTATTTTTGATCTTGTTGCCCTTGATTGTGGAGTCAGATTCAACAAAGTATCGCTAAGACTAACGTCAAAGAGCATACTGTACCTATGCTTTCTTCTAGTTTTATGGATTCAGGTCCTACATTCAAGTCTAATCCATTTTGAGTTCATTTTTGTATACGGTATAAAATAATGGTCCAGATTCATTCTTTTGCATGTAGCTGCCAGTTGTCACTGGAGAAGGAAATGGCAGCCCACTCCAGTGCTCTTGCCTGGAGAATCCCGGGGACGGGGGAGCCTGGTGGGCTGCCGTCTCGGGTTGCGCAGAGTCGGACACGACTGAGCGACGCAGCAGCAGCAGCAGTTGTCACAATGCATTTGTGGAAGAGGGTGTGCTTCCGTATTGTGTGTTCTTGCCTCCTTTGTCATAAATTAATTGTCCGTATAAGGGAGGGTTCTTTTCTGGGCTCTGTATTCTGTTCCGTTGATCTGTGTCTGTTTCCATGCCAGTACCATATTGGTTTGACTACTGTAGCTTTGTATGTAATATAGCTTGAATTCAGAGCATGCGATATCTCCAGTTTCCTACTTCTTTCTCAGGATTGTCTGGCTGTTCTGGATCTTTTGTGATTCTATACAAATATTAGGATTATTTGTTCCACTTCTGTGAAAACGCTATTGACAGAGACTGCATCAACTCGTCATTGTATTTGCTTTGTGTAGTATACATATTTTAACAATATAAATTCTTCCAATCCATTCAGAATCTTATGGTTTTCCAAATATAGGTCTTTCACCCCCTTAGTTAAATTTATCCTGAGGTATTTTATTCTTTTGAATGCAACTGTAAACAGAGTGATTTTCCTGATTTCTCTCTCTGGTAGTTTGCTGTTAGTGTATCAAAATGCAACACGTTTCTGTGTGTTACTGCTGTACTCTGACTTTACTGAATTCACTTACTCTAATAGTTTCTTGGTGGCGTCTTTAGGGTTTTCTGTACATAATATGTCATCTGCCAACAGTGTCCGTTTTACTTCTTCCTTCCAGTATGCGTGCTTTTATTTCTTTTTCTTTTATCACTCTGTGGCTTGGACTTGCAATAAGAAGTTAGAAGTGGTGGGAGCGGGCATCCTTGTCTTATTTCTGGTTGTGAAAGAAAAGCTTTCAGTTTTTCATTGTTGAGTATGATGGTAGCTGTGGGTTTGTCATAAATGGCCTTTATTATGGTGAGATATGTTTCCTCTATACTAACTTCCAGAGCTTTTATCATAAACGGTATTGAATTTTGTGAAATGCTTTTTCTGCATCTATTGATGCAGAATTCATCTGCATCAATATTGATATGCTATTGATATGCTCATGATTTTTATCATTTATTTTGCTAATGTGCTATATCCTGTTGATTGATATTCAAGTGTTCAACTCTCCTTGCATTCTTGAATGATATTTTTTATATTATTGAATTCAGTTTGCTAATATTTGTTAGAGGATTTTTCCATCTGTGTTCATCGAGGATATTGGCCTGTAATTTTCTTTGTATTTTTGTAGTATTTTTGCCTATTTTTGGTATCATGGTAATGCTGACCTCATAACAGTAGTTTAGAAGTTTTTCTCTTTCTTCAGCTTTTTGGAAGGGTTTGAGGATAGGTATTAACTCTTCTGTTGACCTGGACTTTTGTTTGTTCAGAGTTTTTTGATTACCTATTTAATTTCATAACTAGTAAAAGTGCTATTCAGATTCTCTATTTCTCTCTCAGTCTTAAAAGAGTGTGTGTTTCTAGGACACTTTTCCCCCTAGGCTTTCCAAGTTTGGGGCATATAACTATTTGCAGCAGTCCTGTGATATCTGTATTTCTGTGGTATTAGTTGTAACTTCTGTTTCATGTCTGATTTTAGTTTTTAGTCCTTTTTTTCTTTCTTGGTGAATCTGTTTAAAGGTTTGCCAATTTTATCTTTCCAAAGAATCATCTCTTAAGTTTCATTGGTCTTTTCACTTTTTTAGTCTCTGTTTATTTCCATTCTGATATTTTTTATTTCCTTCCTTTGGGCTTTGTCTTTTTATTCTTTTTCTAGTTCCTTTAAATATCAGGTTAGACAGTTTATTAGAGATTCTTCTTCTTTTTTAAAGTAGATTTATGTCACTATAAACTTCCCTGTTTGAACTGCTTTTGCTATGTCCTACATACTTCAGAAGGTTGTGTTTTCATTTTTCTTGAGGCTTTTTAAATTTCCTCTTTATGTGTTGATTCGTTGATTATTCAGCAGTATTTCGCTTAGCCTCCATGGGTTTGTGCCTTTTTGAGTTTTCTGCTTGTAGTTGCTTTCTAGTTTTATACTGTTATCGTCATAAAAGGTGCTTGATATAATTTCAGTCTTTTCCAATTTCTTGGGACTTGTATTGCAACCTAATATTTGATCTTTACTTGTGAATGTCTCATGTGTACTTGAATGTGTATTCTGGTGTCTGGGGATGGACTGTTCTGTATGTATACACACACACATATATGTGTGTGTATATAGATAAAGTTCATTTGGTGTAATATGTCATTTAAGGCCATGTTAAGTTGCTTCAGTGCCGTCTGACTCTTTGTGACCCTATGGACTGCAGCCAACCAGGCTCCTCTGTCCATAGGATTCTCCAGGCAAGAATACTGGAGAAGGTTGCCATGCCCTCCTCCAGGGGATCTTCTGGACCTGGGGATCAAACCCACATCTCCCGTGGCTCCTGCATTGCAGACGGATTCTTTACCACTGAACCACCTGGGTAGCCAGCCAGTGTTTCCTTATTAATTTTCTGCCTGGAGAATCTTATCCTTTGCTGTAAATGGGGTATTAAAGTTCCCTACTATTATTGTTTTCAATTTCTCTATGTCTGTTAATATTTCCTTTATACATGTAGATGTTCCGATATTGAGTGATTGAGTATTTATAATTGTCATGTCTGATTGTTGGATTAATCCATTTATCATTATGTAATGTCCTTTTTTGTCCCTAGTACAGTCTTCGCTTAGAGCCTGTTTTGTCCAAGTATTACTACTCCAATTTCTTTTTGCTTCTATGTGCATGGGATGTTTTCCCCTTGCCTTTATTTTCAGTCCGTATGTGTCTTTGGATTTGTAGTGAATCTTTTAGGCAACATATATATGGGTCATGCTTTTCTTTCTTAACCCAGTCAGCCACAGTGGTTATTAATTGGACCATTGATTCCATTTATCTGGGCTTCTCAGGTGGCTTGGTGTTAAAGAGTCTGCCTGCCAATGCAGGAGACGTGGATTCAATCCCTGGGTTGGGAAGATCCCCTGGAGAAGGAAATGGCAAACCGATCCAGGATCTTACCTGGGAAATCTCATGAACAGAGGAGCCTTAGGGGCTACAGTCCATGGGGTCACAAAGTCAGACATGACTGAGTGACTGAGCATGCATGCACACATTCCATTTACATTTAAATGTGTACATATTTCCATTTTCTTAACTATTTTCTGGTTGTTTTTGTAATTTTGTCTGTTCCTTTTTTATTTTCTTGCCCTCTCCTTTTTTGATTAATGACTTTCTTTAGTGTGTTTGGATTTCTCTTTATTTTTGTGTGTCTGTTATAGATTTTGTTTATTGTTTGCATGAGGTTCACGTATAATAATCGATGTACATATTAGTCTATTTCAACCTGAAGTATGAACACATCCTAAAAACATTGCATATTGCATTTTTATGTCTCCCTCCTTGTATTTTGCATTTTTGATATTATAGTTTACATCTTTATATTTTTGTGTACCCTTTAACTAATTATTGTAGTTACAGCTGATTTTACTACTTTTGTCTTTTAGCTTTGTAGGCAGTTGATCCACCACCTTTACTGTCTGTTTGCTTTTACTGGTGAGATTTTTCCTTTCATATATTTTATTATTTCTAACTATGGCCTCTTTATTTCTGCTTAAAGAAAACCCTTTAACTTTCTTATATGACCGATTTAGTGGTGATGAGATCATGTAACTGACGCTCTGCTGGAAAACTCCATATATTTCCTTTAAGTCTGTATAATAGCCTTTCTGGATAGACCACTCTTGGTTTTTTTAAGTTTTTTATTTTTATTTTCTATTGGAGTATAGTTGATTACCAATGCTGTATTAGTTTCAGGTGTATAGCAAAATGATTCAATTATACACATTCACATACCTGTATTTTTTCAGATTCCTTTCCTGTTTAATTTATTGCAGAATATTGAGCAGAGTCCCTATACTGTACAGTAGATCCTTGTTGGTTATTTTAAATATAGTAGTCTGTATACGTCAGTCCCAAACTCCTAATTTATCCCTCCTCACCCCCAGTTTTCCCCTTTGGCAGCCATAAGCTTGTTTTCTGAATCTGTGTATTCCTGTTTGTTTTTTTCAGGAATAACTCACTCAGGGCTCTTTATTTTATAGCCAAAATGAAATGAATTCTTCCAACAACTTGAGTGAGGTTGAGTCTTTGCATGAGGACACAGCCTACCAACACCTTGATTGTAGCCTGTGAGCCCCTGAGCAGAGGACCCAGTTAAGTCACGCCTAGACCTTTGACCACAGAAACCATGAGATAAAACATGTGTATTGTGTTAAGCTGCTCACTTGTGGTCATTAGTTACACAGCAACAGAAAACTAACACACCTGGGAAGATGGCCCCTCCCAGCAGCAGCTCCGTGCTGGGAAGTCAGTTCTGACCCTCATTCAGTGGGGACCTGACCTTTGTTCTGCAGGCCTTGCTTCAGCTTCACTTTGCTTCCCAGCATGGTGCTCCTTCTGCCAGGCTCCTTGGTCACTCTGCAGCTACTTCTTGATCTCATCTGTGCCGCAGAAGAACCAGGTAAAGTTGCTCAGAAATGCTAAATTTTAGTACCTTTCTTTGTCTGACCAAACCACCCTGGCAGATTGACATCACCCCTCCTCGAGTTGGTGAGAGCCACACGAGGGTCATCATTTTCAGAAGTCTGAAACAAAATGGGGTCAGATTTTCCTCTGCCTTCAGTGTTATCTTTACTTGTTCAATGCACAGAAATCAGGGCACACATTCTGGTAGTCTTTCTCCTTCTTTTCTCTTCCTCTAGAATCTCCTTGGGGAGATAAGGGTGAAACCTCCTTCCTGCCCCCTCCTCTCCCAGAAGCACATTCTTTCTTTCATAGAAGAGGCCTTCATTATTACAGAAAGTTTTATTTTCTACTCTAGGGGAGAATTCCATGAATTTGGCAACTCCAGGTTGAATTGGCAGCTCCAGGCTTGGTTTCTGATGTATTAAAGGAGGAGATAAAGATATTAAACTCCCTTGTTCATTTGTTCATTCGTCCACTAAATATTTGTTGAATGTCTGCTCTTTGTTGAGAGTCTGTTACTGGGCTTTATTCACAGGGGACGCGGCCATAAACAAAACAGAAAATACCTATTCTCCTGGAGATTATAGTCACTCAAAAGGAATGCCTGACATTCGAAGTTATTTCTTGCTGCTAATCTTATTTTGCATACTAGAAGCTGGAAATCACTTCATTCTTCCTCTTTGCATCCTTAAAGAAACAATGTATTTGTTTCTTTTGGCTGTGCTGGGTCTTTGTTGCTGCTCGGGTGTCTCCTCTAGCTGTGGCAAGCAGGTGCTACTGTCTAATACAGTGGACGGGCTTCTCACTGCAGCGGCTTCTCTTGTTGAGCATGAGCTCTCGGATGCACAGGCTTCAGTCGCTCTGGGGCACAGGCTCAGTAGTTGTGGCGCAGGGCTTTGCTGCTCGGCAGCATGGGGGATCTTGCTGGATCAGGGATCAAACCTGTGTCTCCTGCATTGGCAGGTGGAGTCCTTACCACTGAGCCTCCAGGGAAGCCCTTATTTGCATCTTTGAGTGAAAAAATCCTTCTCTCTACCTCCTCCCCCAGCCAGATGTCAATCAATATGATGGTCTCCTACTCAAAAAGTCAGAGTAAAAAGCACATTAATGGCTTTCAAAATACTGCAATCATTGAAAATGGTTCAGTCGCTCAGTCGTGTCTGACTGTTTGCGACCCCATGGACTGCAGCATGCAAGGCCTCCCTGTCCATCACCAACCCCCGGGATTTACCCAAACTCATGTCCATCTAGTCGGTGATGCCATCCAACCATCTCATCCTCTGTCGTCCCCTTCTCCTCCCGCCTTCAATCTTTCCCAGCATCAGGGTCTTTTCTGATGAGTCAGTTCTTCACGTCAGGTGGTCAAAGTATTGGAAGTGATTATTCCTTGTAAATTTAGTGTTAGAAAGTGTTTTTTTTTTTATATTTTTATTAAAATTTTTTTTTCATTCTTGTTTATTATGTTTTTTAAAATATAAATTTATTTATTTTAATTGGAGGCTAATTACAATATTGTAGTGGTTTTGCCATGCATTGATATGAATCTGCCATGGGTGTATATGTGTTCCCCATCCTGAACCCCCCTCCCACCTCCCTCCCCATCCCATCCCTCTGGGTCATCCCAGTGCACCAGCCCCAAGCATCCTGTATCATGTATTGAACCTGGGCTGGTGATTCATTTCACATATGATAATTTACATGTTTCAATGCCATTCTCCCAAATCATCCCACCCTCTCCCTCTCCCACAGAGTCCAAAAGACTGTTCTATACATCTGTGTCTCTTTTGCTGTCTCACATACAGGGTTATCATTACCATCTTTCTACATTCCATATATATGTGTTAGTATACTGTATTGGTGTTTTTATTTCTGGCTTACTTCACCCTGTATAATAGGCTCCAGTTTCATCCACCTCATTGGAACTTATTCAAGTGTATTCTTTTTAATGTCTGAGTAATACTCCATTGTGTATATGTACCACAGCTTTCTTATCCATTCGTCTGCTGATGGACATCTAAGTTGCTTCCATGTCTTGGCTATTATAAACAGTGCTGCAATGAACATTGGGGTACACGTGTCTCTTTCAGTTCTGGTTTCCTCGGTGTGTATGCCCAGCAGTGGGATTGCTGGGTCATATGACAGGTCTATTTCCAGTTTTTTAAGGAATCTCCACACTGTTCTCCATAGTGGCTGTACTAGTTTGCATTCCCACCAACAGTGTAAGAGGGTTCCCTTTTCTCCACACCCTCTCCAGCATTTATTGCTTGTAGACTTTTGGATCGCAGCCACTCTGACTGGCATGAAATGGTACCTCATTGTGGTTTTGATTTGCGTTTCTCTGATAATGAGTGATGTTGAGCATCCTTTCATGTGTTTGTTAGCCATCTGTATGTCTTCTTTGGAGAAATGTCTGTTTAGTTCTTTGGCCCATTTTTTGATTGGGTAGTTTATTTTTGTGGAATTGAGCTGAAGGAGTTGCTTGTATATTTTTGAGATTAATTCTTTGTCAGTTGCTTCGTTTGCTATTTTCTCCCATTCTGAAAGCTGTCTTTTCACCTTGCTTATAGTTTCCTTTGTTGTGCAGAAGCTTTTAAGTTTAACTAGGTCCCATTTGTTTATTTTTGCTTTTATTTCCAATATTCTGGAATATTGGAAGGTGGGTCATAGAGGATCCTTCTGTGATTTATGTCTGAGAGTGTTTTGCCTATGTTCTGGAAGTGTTTTCCTATGCTCTGGAAGGTGGAATATCTGGGAGGTGGGTCATAGAGGATCCTTCTGTGATTTATGTCCGAGAGTGTTTTGCTTACATTCTCTGGAGCTGTTGTGGACAGTGTGGGGTCAGTTCATTTTCAGATAGTTCCTTGATCCGGCTTATACTTCTCAAGATCTGTAGGCCCCTTCCTATGTAGTCGGTGCTAACTATAGAGTTTTAATCTGTTGCACCTGTCACTTCCAAAGTGGTTCCCTCTGTTTGTTTTAACTACTGTATGCTGGCCTCTTCAGTGTCTAATTTCCGCCCTGACACAAGGGGGCGGTGGTGGTCACTTTTTTAGGCTCACTTGTTCGGTTGTGATGTGGGGCGGGAGGAACACTGCAAACAAGCATCACCGGCGTGTGTGGGGAGTGCTCGCAGCGTCTCAGCCGCACCGGGTTTGCCCCCGCTCACCGCGTGTGTGCTTTCATGGTCTACACTGCTCAGGCTCTAGGTTGCTCTGCTGGAAACTGTCTGAGGCGGGCTCTGGGTTGCGTGCACTTCCCAGGTCTAAGCCGCTCAGCTTCAGGTTCTCAGGTACTCCTCAAAGGCGCAGACTCGGTTGGGCCTGCGTTTTGTGCCCGTCCCAGGTCCGAGCAGCTCAGGCGACCAGGTGCTTGGCGAGCGCAGTCGCCCCCAAGTCGGGGGTGTGTCTTATCACCTCCCCAGTCCCTGCCGCTCGGTTTTCTGGGTGTAAAACCCGCTCACCTTCTCAGGTGTGCTGTGTGTGTCTTCTGGGGAGCTGATCTCTGGCTGCAACCCTCCCGGCAGATGTCGACCATCCAGAATCCCAAGAAGTCTTGGTTAGCAACAAATCCTGCTTGCAGTTTGGTAAAGGATGCCTCTCTGGGGCCACGATTGCCCGCTTCCAGCTCTGACTGCCCCTGCCTGCCTGTCTCCGGCCCTGACTGGCCGGTTGGCAGCTGGCTAGCTCTGCTCAGTCCTTTGTTCTGTGAGCGGGCCTGGCAGTGTCTTAGGTTAGGGCTTTTCGCGGGATAGCTATCCCACAGTCTGGGTTGCTACCTCTAGTTAGTTCACTCAGATTGCCCCCGGGGCATTCAGGCCCGGTCCTTACCCTCTGCAATGCAGCCCGCGCCTCCCTGTCCAGCCCCCACTTGCTAGTGGCGGATGCGAGCGTCTGGGCTGCTTCTCAGCTGGGAGTTGCCGTTAGGCACATAATCTGTGGGGTTTTATTATTTATTTATTTACTTATTTTTCCTCCCCGTTATGTTGCCCTCTGAGATTCCAAGACTCGCCCCAGACCTGCCGGTGAGAATGTTTCCTGGTGTTTGGAAACTTCTCCCTTTTTAAAGACTCCCTTCCCTGGACAGATCTCCATCCCTGCCTCTTTTGTCTCTCTTTTTATCTTTTATATTTTGTCCTACCTCCTTTTGAAGACAATGGGCTGCCTTTCTGGGTGCCTGATGTCCTCTGCCAGCATTCAGAAGTTGTTTTGTGGAATTTGCTCAGTGTTCAAATCTGTATTCCTGTTTATAATAAGTTCATTTGTATAATTTTTTTTAGATTCCACATATAAGCAAAATCATACAATGTTTGTCTTTCTCCATCTGACTTCAGGAAATATGATAATTTCTAAATCTATCCATGTCGTTGCAAATGGCATTATTTCATTCTTTTTTATGGCTGAGTAATATTCCAGTAATATTCCACATCTTAATCCATTCCTCTGTTAATGGACATCTAGGTTGCTTCCATGTCTATTATAATAGTGCTGCGGTGAACAGCTGGGTACATGTATCTTTTCAAATTATGATTCTCTCCAGATATATGCCCAGGAGTGGGATTGCTGGATCATATGATAGCTTTATTTTCAGTTTATAAAGAAACTCCATACTGTTCTCCATAGTAGATGTACTGATTTATATTCCCACCAACAGTGTAGGAGGGTTCCCTTCCCTCCATGTCCTCTCCAGCATTTATTTGTAGACATTTTTATGATGGACAGTCTGACTGGTGTGAGGTGATAGTTCACTGTAGTTTTGATTTGCATTTCTCCAATAATTAGAGATGCTGAACATCTTTTTGTGTGCCTGTTGGCTATCTGTGTGGTTTGTTGTTGTTGTCAAATATTTATTCAGGTCTTCTGCCTAATTTTGGATTGGGTTATTTGTGTTGTTGTTTTTTTTTTTTTTTTTTTTTGACCTGCATGAGCTGTATGTAAAATCTGGAGATTAATCCATTTTCTTTTGCATTGTTTGCAAATATTTTCTCCCATTCTGTGGGTTGTCTTTTAATTTTTTTATGGTTTCCTTTGCTGTGCAAAAGCTTTTAAATTTAACTAGGTCCCATTTGTTTATGTTTTCATTTCCATTACTCTAAGAGATGGATTGAAAAAGATATTGCTGTGATTTACATCAAAGTGTGTTCTGCCTATATTTTCCTCTAAGACTTATAGAGTGTCAGGTCTTAGATTTAGCCCTTTAATCCACTTTGAGTTCATTTTTGTGTATGTATTAAAGAATGTTCTACTTTAATTTTTTAACGTGTATAAGTCCAGTTCTCCCAGCACCATTTATTGAAGACACTGTCTTTTCTCCATTGTATTGTTTTGCTTTCTTTGTCATAGATTAATTGACCATAGGTGTGGAAGTTTACATCTGGGCTGTCTATCCTGTTCCATTGATGTATATTTCTGGTTTTTTTTTTGTGCCAGTACCATATTGTTTTGATGACATTAGCTTTGCAGTATAGTCTGAAATCAGGGAGCCTGATTCCTCCAGCTCCATTTTTCTTTCTCTGTATTGCTTTGGCTATCTGGGGTCCTTTGTGTCTCCATAAAACATTTAAAACCCTTTATATTTTTTAAGCTCTGTATGATAACCTGAGTAGACTACTCTTGTGTGTACATTTTCTCTTTTCAGCACTTAGAATATATTGTGCTACTCCCTTCTGCTCTGTAAAGTTTCTGCTTAAAAATCAGCTGATGGTTTCTTGGAGGTTTCCTTGTACTTAACTAGTTATTTTTCTCCTGTTGGTTTTAAGAATCTCTCTTCATGCTTAACTTTGAAGTTTTAATTATAATGTCTCTGTTTCCTGGATTTGGATACCTGCTTCCTTTACCAAGTTAGGGAAGTTTTCAGCCATTATTTCTTGAAATAAGTCTTCTGCCCTTTTCCCTCTCTCTTCTCCTTCAAGGAACCCTATAATAAGAATGTTAGTATGCTTGATGTTATTCCAGAGATCCTTTAAGCCAGGTCCCCAGCCTCCAGGATCTAAGTCCTGATGATCTGAGGTGGAGCTGAGATAATAATAATAGAATAAAGTGCACACTGAATGCAATGAGCTGGAATCATTCTGAAACCACCCCCTCCCCAATCTCCCCAGTCCATGGAAAAAGCTGTCTTCCATGAAAGCCATCCCTGGGGTCTAAAAGGTTGGGGATCATTGCTTTAAATGACCCCCTTTTCTTCTGTTTTGCTTTGCAGCATGGTGATTTCCTCTACCCTTTCTTCGAGATCACTGATCCATTCTTCTGCATTATCTAACTGCTGTTGATTCCATGTGGTGTGTTTTTCATTTCAGTTATGGTATTCTTCAACTCTTATTGTTGCCTTTTTTTTTTTTACTCTTGGTTCAAGATCTTACCATGTTTATCCATTCTTCACCCAAGCTCAGTGAGCATACTTATGACCATTATTCTGACCCCTTTATTGGGAGATTGCATGCATGTTTGGTTGCGAAATTGTGTCTGACTTGGCGACCCCACAGACTACAGCCCACTAAGCTCCTCTGTCCATGGGATTTCCCAGGCAGGAATACTGGAGTGGGTTGCCACTTCCTTCTCCAGAAGATCTTTTCAGATTATGTATCTCTATTTTGTTCAGTTCTTTTTCTCTGGGGTTGTCTTGCCCTTTCATTTGAAATATATTTCTTTGTCCCCTCACTCTGCCCATTCTGTGAGCTTATTTCTGTGTATTCAATAGTTCAGCTGCATCTCCCATTTCTGAAGGGGTGGGTTTATGTAGAAGGTTCTCTGTGGGGCTCAGGAGAGCAATCCCCCATGGTCACCAGAGCCAGGTACTCCAGGGTGTCCCTGTGTGGGTTACAAGCACCCTCCTTTAGTGGTGGTGCGTGGTTGCTGTAGGTGTGTTGGTGGGTGGGGCTGGCCAGTGTGACTGTCTGTGAGGCCTGGTTTCTCCAGGCAAACTGGTTGCCTATAAACATGTTCTTTTAAGCCACTATCTTCGTACTTACTAATTACAGCAGCCATAGAAAACTAACATAATGCATGATCTTCAAAATGACATTGATTATAACTTTAAGTAGAAGTTCAAATGGAGTGTTCCCTCATGAATAAAGATGTATATATTTTAAATAATAAAGTGTTTCCTCATGATTAAATCCTATTTTGTGTGAGTTACAATTAAACTATCAGGTATAGACCTTTGACTAAAAAGTTTTGTGCACTCTGTAGTTTAATACTCTTCTTTTGGTTCAGAGAAAGTTAAACTTCCAAATCTTATATCCTTTTATTAGTAGTAAAATAAAAAAAAATTGTCCATATATATTTCTCCCTTGATAATAACAATTTCTAGTTGCTCTTTCTTGAACTAACTCACCTACTTCCCGGGAATAGAAAATAGAAAATTAAGCAAGGGGAACTTTAAAATGTTATAATTAAGGTATTCACTCTATTTCTGAACTATCATTTCATTTTTTTTAAAGCAAGCAAAGGTAGATTTCCTTTAGTTATTTCTTTTAATTCATGGTTTCAAAATATCACAACTACCCAAGCAATCCTGTTTTGAACCTCGAAACTGACTTAGGAATCCCTTGCACACTGAGAGTATATTTTTTGGATGTTGTACTCACTCACAAATTTTCTAAAAAATTGAGGGAGTGTTTACCGATAAAAAGCACTTTTTTCTCACATTTTCATCCTGCCCCTCTGGGACTGAGAAACTTGGACCCACCAGCTCCAGCTCTTGGATAAAATTGTATCGGTGCCAGGAGGGAGCAGCCCCTTAAAAGAGGCTGTGTCAGCGGTTCTACGTGCCTTCTTATTTTTAGTGATTCCTAAGTGTGCCATAAAACATCTATTGTAAGCTGAAACTTGACACACCAAAACCTCAGCCTAGGAGCAGTTTTATTTTTCTTCAATTTGGAGGAAAGCATCTCAATGGATTGAATTTCCAGAAACATTAGAAGTTAGGTGTTACAAAGCTTCCCTGTGTTTTCTTATAATAAGGTAGCTCACTTCTTTTAATTACAGAAAAGAAGGATGATGCTATTTCTGTGGCTCCCTCCCACCCAGAAAAGGCCATAGGTTGACTTATTTGTTGGTTAACCAATGGCTGTGAAAACACCGCACTGCTGTCTGTTAAAATAATGATTAAATGACGTGAAGTTGCAATTTACAAAGAAAGTCTTATACAGCAAACACTCCCCTAACAAGACCATACAAAATCCTGTCTAATAATCTGTCGGGCCAAATGAAAACAGCATCTAAAATGAAACACAACCATATTACCAACTTGAACTAAGTGACAAGGGGCAAAGGCCAAACTGAATTCGTCTGAACTTGCAATCTTTTTAAAGAGATGAACATCATTAAAAGGGGAATGAAAGCTCAAAATAAGCAAGAAGATTAAAAGAGACAATTGTTTTAAATGAACTCAAAACTCTAGGTCTACACAGATGATACACCAGAACAATGAAAAAACGCAGAGATGGAATTGCAAAACCACTCTGTATCTGAGGAAACGTGGATGTTGCCAGAGCATTTAAAAGGGCCAGTGTTGCCCAGGCTTCACAAAAGGAATAGATGGGTTTAGAAAATGACAAAGCAGGAATAGGTTGTCTGTCTTCAGAAATATTACAGGAAAAAAATTGGCAAAAAATTGTGTGACCTTAGAAAATAATCAAAGGAAAGCGTTACTGTCAGGAATCAGTATGAACGGCCCACCTGCTCCTCCACTGTGCCCTTCCCCACCTGCTCACTTGCAGTTCCTTGCCTGCCACTCCGCTGTGCCGGAGTACATTTCTCTGGATGGACTGTCATCCTCTGTTTCAAGGCTCAAAGCCAAGTCTTCCTTAACTTCTTCTCCTTCTCTGTATTCATGTCAAATTGCTTGGAAGACTTTTGGAGAGTTACATGATCCAGGGTCTTAGAGGACATTTTTTAGAATGTTTTAGGACAACTCATGGAGAAGGCAATGGCACCCCAGTCCAGAAAACCCCATGAACAGAGGAGCCTGGTAGGCTGCAGTCCATGAGGTCACTAAGAGTCGGACACGACTGAGCAACTTCACTTTCACTTTTCACTTTCATGCATTGGAGAAGGAAATGGCAACCCACTCCAGTGTTCTTGCCTGGAGAATCCCAGGGACGGGGGAGCCTGGTGGGCTGCCGTCTATAGGGTCACACAGAGTCAGACACGACTGAAGCGACTCAGCAGCAGCAGCAGCAGGACAACTCAACTTTCTATTCTCTTTGTGGGAATTTCAAAGGCAACAACTTCTGCATTTCACAAACTTTATTGTGGGCCCTTGAAAATGTTATTATGCTAATTACTTGTCATGACCATTTGAAGCCTTCCTGGGTTTAGTTAAAATCAACTTTTATGATTCTTTATGAACCTAAGAGAACACGTAAGCAACATTTCCTTAATAAGAGTCCTTCTTATTTTTGAGAGGAGAGTAAGGAAGATCCCCTGGAAAAGGAAATGGCAACTCACTCCACTATTCTTGGCTGGGAAATCCCATGGACAGAGGAGCCTGGCAGGCCTCCATCCATGGGGTTGCAAAAGAGTCAGACACAACGGAGTAACTAAACAACAATTTAATTCATGGCACAGAAACTTTACCTTCATCAGTAGTCTTTCACTCACCAAATCTTGCTGATATTTTAAAGTCATATAGATCCTGGATGGCTGCTGTTTAATCTCTAAGTTGTGTCCTACTCTTTGCAGCCCCATAGACTGTAGTCTGCCAGGCTCCTCTGTCCATGGGATTCTCCAGGCAAGAACACTGGAGGGAGTTGTCATTGCCATCTGCTGGGGATCTTCCCAAGAGAAAAAAAAAAAAAAACCTCTATCATTTACCTTTGTTCAGTTCAATTCAGTCGCTCAGTCATGTCCAACTCTTTGTGACCCCATGAATCGTAGCACACCAGGCCTCCCTGTCCATCACCAACCCCCAGAGTTCACTCAGACTCACGTCCATCGAGTCAGTGATGCCATCCAGCCATCTCATCCTCTGTCGTCCCCTTCTCCTCCTGCCCCCAATCCCTCCCAGCATCAGAGTCTTTTCCAATGAGTCAACTCTTCACATGAGGTGGCCACAGTACTGGAGTTTCAGCTTTAGCATCATTCCTTCCAAAGAAATCCCAGGGCTGATCTCCTTCAGAATGGACTGGTTGGATCTCCTTGCAGTCCAAGGGACTCTCAAGAGTCTTCTCCAACACCACAGTTCAAAAGCATCAATTCTTTGGTGCTCAGCTTTCTTCACAGTCCAACTCTCACATCCATACATGACCACAGGAAAAACCATAGCCTTGACTAGACGAACCTTTGTTGGCAAAGTAATGTCTCTGCTTTTGAATATGCTATCTAGGTTGGTCATAACTTTCCTTCCAAGGAGTAAGCGTCTTTTAATTTCATGGCTGCAGTCACCATCTGCAGTGATTTTGGAGCCCCAAAAAATAAAGTCTGACACTGTTTCCACATCTATTTCCCAGGTCCTGGAAGTGGGAAAGTTCTTTGCTTTCTGGCTTTGCAGGCATTCCAATCACCACTTGGCAATAAAGATTACCACAAAGTGGAAGCAACAGGATTCTTTAGGCAGGACCAGCAGGCCTCTTCTTGTTCATCCTCTCCTAGGTGGAAGGAGTCAAAACCAGTTTTTCTCAAAAGGTCCTAGACCGTTGAACTTGCTATTCTTATATTTTTTTTCTTATAAAGATGTAGATAACTATATAGTGTTTCTAGCCAATGACATGTCTTGAATACTGCTCAGTTGTCCAGTTATTTATAATATCCTTTATCTAACTGACAAGCCTTCTTATTCAATCATTCACACTTAAAACAGTTGCTCTAGACTCCCCTGTGTTGTATATTCTTGATGGTCAAGAGCAAACTAAGCACCTTGTAGATTCCAGATTGCTGTTGTTAGTCGCTAAGTCGTGTCCTACTCTTTGCGACCTCCTAAAGTGTATCCCGCCAGGCTCCTCTGTCCACGGAACTCTTCAGGCAAGAATACTAGAGTGGGTTTACATTCCCTTCTTCAGGGTATCTTCTTGACACTGAGAGGAAACCTGTGACTCCTGCATGGGCAGGCGGATTCTACACCAGTGAGCCACCTGGGAAGGCCCAGATTCTGGATGAGGGTACTTTATATGCTAACAACTCGCACAGATCCTCACCTAAGATACAGATTAAAGAAAAACTACACATCTGGACATAGTGCTTATACTGAACTATTTTAAAGAGAAACAATAGACTATGTTCTTAAAAAATGATTTAAAAGTTATAAATAGGATTCCCATTTTATCAAAATCAGGATACTTTAAAAAGAAACAACAAATAGTAACTTGAAAGATCCCAGAGAAATTGTGTCTGGTCGTTCTACATACAAAGGATAGTTCTTTAAATAACATTACACATACATTGGACTTCCCTGGTGGCTCAGACAGTAAAATGTCTGCCTACAATGCGGGAGACCCGGGTTCAATCCCTGGGTCGGGCAGATCTGCTGGAGAAGGAAATGGCAACCCACTCCAGTATTCTTGCCTGGAAAATACCATGGAGGGTGGAACCTGGTAGGCTACAGTCCATTGGGTCGCAAAGAGTTGGATACAACTGAGCAACTTCACTTTCATACATATATTAGTCTCATTTGATAATTTTTATTAATTTGGTTGCCTTATTATTGAGTTGTAAGAGCTCTCTCTCTCTCTCTGTCCTCAATTTAAGTCCCTTTTGAGCTGTATGTACTACAAATGTTTTCCTGATCTATGCATTGTCCTTAACAGTGTCTTTCTTTATAAAAGAGGTTTTTATTGTGATGATGACCAATTTATCAATTTTTCGTTTTATGGTAATCATTTTGTATCCCAAGAAATCTGTGCCTACTCTAGAATTATAAAGATTATAGCCTATGTTTCTTTTTGAAATTTTCGTGGTTTCAGCTTTCACATTGAGTCTCTGGTCTCTTCTAGTTAGTTTTCTGAAGGTGTGAGGTAAGGGTCAAAGATGTTTTTTCCCATGTGAATTAATAAAAGTTCATTTGTTGAAAAGGCCTATTCTTCCCTTCATTAAATTACCTTGGTCACTTATTGAAAATCAGTATGTGTCAATTTATTTCAGGACTCCCTGCTCTGATCTATTGATCTATACACTTTATCTTATACTAATACTCACCATTTTGATTATTGTAACTTTATTATAAATCATAAAAATCAAAGTGTGAATCATCCAAATTTGTTCTTTCCCTTTATAAAATTGTTTTAGCTATTCAAGGTCCTTCAAGTCAATTCTATCCGCCAAAAAAAACCCCTGAAATTATAGAATCTGAGGATTAATTTGGAAAAACTATATCTTAACATTAAGCTGGCCAAAAAGTTTGTTTCACAGCATTTTATGCAAAAATCCAAATGGACTTTTTGGCCAGCTCCAATATAATCTCCCAATGTCTAAAAAGGATGCAGTTCACCACTTCTTTAAGATTTCTTTAACTCCTCTCAGCAGCGTTTATAGTTTTCTTTATGGAGTTCTTATACATCTTTCCTAATTTATCCTTAAGAAGTTTATGTTTTTGATGCTTTTGTATATGGAATTATTGTATACATTTAATTTTTCATTTGTTTGTTGATAGGATACAGAAAAAAAAATGGCTCTTGTCTATTGACCACATGTGCTTTGACCTTTCTAAATTCAGTTATTAGTTATAATGAGATTTTCTGGTGGCTCAGATGGTAAAGAATCCACCTGCAATGCAGGAGACCCAGGTTCCACCCCTGGGTTGAGAAGATACCCTGGAGAAGGGAATGGCCACCCACTCCAGTACTCTTGCCTTGAGAATCCCATGGACAGAGGAGCCTGGCGGGCTACAGTCCATGGGGTCGCAAAGAGTAGGACACGACTGAGCAACTAAGCACAGTCGTAAGAGCTCTTATGCAGATTTCTTGAGATCTTCTACATACATGATCACATTGTATAGAAATAATGAGAGCTGTACTTTTCTCTTTCCAGTCTGAAAGCCTTTTCATTGTATTGTCTTTCTTTTGGAGGGCATCCAGTGCAATTTGTTATATAGCAGCTACGAAGGACAACATTCCTGTTTTTCTTAATATTAGAGATTCGTATTTAAATGCATGTTATCTTTTGGTTTTAATAGGTACTTCTTATCAGGTTGATGTAACTCCTTTATTTAGTTTACCAAGAGATTTCATCTTAAGTGTATGTTCAGTTCAGTTCAGTTCAGTCGCTCAGTCATGTCCGACTCTTTGCGAACCCATGAATCGCAGCACGCCAGGCCTCCCTGTCCATCACCAACTCCCGGAGTTCACTCAGACTCACATCCATCGAGTCGGTGATGCCATCCAGCCATCTCATCCTCTGTCGTCCCCTTCTCCTCCTGCCCCCAATCCCTCCCAGCATCAGAGTCTTTTCCAATGAGTCAACTCTTCCCATGAGGTGGCCAAAGTACTGGAGTTTCAGCTTTAGCATCAGTCCTTCCAATGAACACCCAGGGCTGATCTCCTTTAGAATGGACTGGTTGGATCTCCTTGCAGTCCAAGGGACTCTCAAGAGTCTTCTCCAACACCACAGTTCAAAAGCATCAATTTTTCGGCACTCAGCTTTCTTCACAGTCCAACTCTCACATCCATACATGACCACTGGGAAAACCATAGCCTTGACTAGATGGACCTTTGTTGGCAAAGTAATGTCTCTGCTTTTGAATATGCTATCTAGGTTGGAAGCATATGTTAGATTTTGTCAAATGCCCCTATAGCCATCTAAATGATTATGTTTCCTGTTTATTCTATTTAATGTAAAGAACTACATTAATTTTTTATTTTTGTTTTTATTTATTGATTTATATTTTCTCTTTATTCTGATAATGTGGTTAAATACATTAATTATTGATGTGTGGCTGTTTTGAATGTTAATATTGTATCAATGGGATAAATTCCATCTGGTCTTGAAACCATAAATTGTATTGTTAATATTTTCTTTTCTTTTAATATCTTTCTCTGGTTTTCAGTTTGGTTCAGTTGCTCAGTCATGTCCGACTCTTTCTGACCCCATGGACTGCAGCACACCAGGCCTCCCTGTCCATCACCAACTCCCAGAGTCTACTCAAACTCATGTCCATTGAATCAGTGATGTCATCCAACCATCTCATCTTCTGTCATCCCCTTCTCCTCCCGCCTTCAATCTTTCCCAGCATCAGGGTGTATTAAAGTAAGTCAGCTCTTCAAAACAGGTGGCCAAAGTATTGGAGTTTTGAGAGAGTCATTTCCTAGGCAGGTTGATAGGAAATCTAGGGGTCCCCAAGGAGAGAGGGGTCTGGGATTCTCAAGGAGGAAGAAAGGACAAACTTTTCACAGTCTTTGTAGACCAGGACCTGGGGACTGGAGTCAATGAAAATGAGAGGGTAACAGGCAGGAAGGCCAGGGGTCTCCAAATGGAGGAAATAGCCTGCAAGTGTCAGACACTTTTCTCTCTTAAGCGGCAGGAGGAAACAAACTAGCAATATTTTTTCCTTCTCTATACAAATTTAAAGGGAGGTTTCTCTTAAAATACCGTGTGGCCATAATGACACCTGGTTTCACCTGAAGTTAGCTATTCTTGAGCCTAGAGATAACCAATGCCTTTTTCTTATGGAAATGTTTGTCTTAAGCTATGCTAATGTGCTATGCCTTTACCCCAAACTCTGTCTCCAAGTCGGTTCCGCCTCTTGGCCCAGAACCTACTTGACAAACCAGTATTTTATACTCAGATATTGTTCCCCTAGTCTATGTAAGTGAAACTATTTGTATGGTGGTCTGCCCTTCTTCAAGATTCAAGTTAATCATTTTATGGACCAGGATAAACCATTTGGTGCCAAGATTATCCCAAAATGCATCTTATGGGTGAGGGGTCTGGTGCCATTCTAAATTTTAAAACATTCCTTTCTTTCATTAACAGACTGCTAGTGACTATATAACATCCAGCTGAAGACTAGCAGGGGGGTACTCTTTCTGCCCCTTTCTGATGTCTATGTCAGAAGCTTTCTCTATCTCCTTTATACTTTAGTACAACTTTATTACACAAAAGCTCTGAGCGATCAAGCCTTGTCTCTGGCCCCGGATTGAATTCTTCTCCTCCGGGGGCCAAGAATCCCGGTGTATTCGCATGATTCAACGACAACCTTTCAGTTTCAGCTTCAACATAAGTCCTTCCAGTGAACATTCAGGACTGATTCCCTTTAGGATGGACTGGTTGGATCTCCTTGCAGTACTGGGATATACAGAGTTGAGAAATGTTTCCTTCTCCTCTATTCTCTGAAAGAGCTGATGAAAGATCTTTATAATTTATTATTTAAATGTTTGGTAAGTTTACAAGTGAATCTACCTGGACCAGAAGTTATTTTGAAAGAAAGTTCATACTATGAATTCATTTTTTTCTTAGGTATGTAGCTAGTGAGAATTTCAATATTTTATCTTCCAGTTTGTGTAATTTATATTTTTTAAGAAATCTATTTATTTTATCTAAGTTGTCAAATTTATTGGGATAAACTTAATAAACTTAATAAAACCTCTTATCCTTTACATGTCCATAGGGTCTGTAGTGATGTCCCGTCTCTTATTCCTGATATGAGAAGTAACATGTTAGAAGACTTGGTATTGTTCTAGAACTTACCAATGCTCTATTCATTATTTTTTCCAGTTTTCTTTTTTCCCTTCTTTGTGCTCCAGCTTGGTTAATGGCTATTATAAAATCTTTAACCGATCTTTTATTTTGAAACATCTAACCTCCTATTAATCCCATCCAGCATGTATTTGATTTAAGCCTGCATTTTTTCAACTCTAGAAGTTTCATTTGGTTATTTTGAATATTTCATTTTCCTCCAAATTGTTAATCTTTTCCTTTTAAATCATAGAAATTTATAGAAGTTGTTCCTTTCATTCTTTCTGTGTCTAGTGACTGATTTTTCTTCAAGCTAAAATGAGCCCCATGCACGTCACATATCTAGCAGTTTTTGGATTAGATGGTTGACATGTGAATGTTTTGATCTGTTTGTTGTTCCCTTTTAAAGATCTAGACGGTTTTTGTTTGATAGCTATGTATTATAACTTCTTGGTCTGTCCTGTTCTGTTCTGTTCAGTCACTAAGTCATGTCCGACTCTTTGTGTGGACTGCAGCATGCTAGGCTTCCCTGTCCTTTACTATCTCCCAAAGTTTGTTCAAATTCATATCCAATGAGTCTGTGATGCTATGTAACCATCTCGTCCTCTGCTGCCCCCTTCTCCTTCTGTCTTCAATCCTTCCCAGTATCAAGGTCTTTTCCAATGAGTCAGCTCTTTGCATCAGGTAGACAAATATTAGAGCTTCAGCTCCAGCATCAGTCCTTGCAATGAATATTCAGGGTTGATTTCCTTTAGGATTGACTGGCTTGATGGCCTTGCTGTCCAAGGGACTCTCAAGAGTCTTCTCCAGCCCCACAGTTCAAACGCATCAATTCTTTGGTGCTCACCCTTCAACTTACTTGTGCTTAATTGCTCAGTCATGTCTGACTCTTTGTGACCCCTTGGACTGCAGCCCGCCAGGCTCCTCTATCCATGAGGATTCTCTAGGCAAAAATACTGGAGTGAGTTGCCATGCTCTTCTCCAGAGGATCTTCCCAACATAGAGACTGAACCCAGGTCTCTCACATTATGGTTGGATTCTTTACCATCTGAGCCACCAGGGAAGCCCTAACTTATTTGTGGATCACCCTAATTTTTGAGGCTTATTTTTAAGCTGTATTAGGAAGGTGCTATAACAGTCTTTAAAAATAGTTTAGCTCTATTAGGTTTATCTTTTTAGATTCTCTATTTAGTATCCTGCCAAAATTTCAAGTCTCCTCTGTGTGATTTTGGATTTTTTTTTTTAAGTATTGCTTTCCTTTCTGGTGGCTCTGCCTTATAAATTCCAGCCACGTTGGCTTCCCCACATACTCATTTCTCTGCTGTGTGAGATGCACTCTGCTTAGATCATGCTTCCTTGCACTTAGTCTGGAAGGTGCCTCTGGCCAGAAAGCCAGAGTAATATTAGGGCTTGTTTTTCCTCCCATCTCAGCAATCACACACTTTGTGCTGCTTGTCGTTCGTGGCTGTAAACAATTGTTTCATATTGTCGACTGAAACAAATAGACTGTCAGAAATTCCTCCAGCAAAGATGGATTTATTTGGGATCAGCAAAGAACTGCAATTTGGGATCTGAAAACATGGTGAGCCACCTGCAAGTCCCCGCATGGCCAGGGAAGGAGAATGCTTTTAATAGAACACAGGAAGTCAGAAGTCAGGAGGGCTGTGCAAACAGAGTCCATGGCTTTTCATTGGCTGAGTCCTTGCCAGTTAGGACGCCTTCTTCTTCCCATTGGCTCTGTTCTTGTACCAGGGCATGAGAGCTTCCCCTGCTGGTCTCCCAATTCTATTTAATTGAGGTTTTTATTAATTTTTTAGAGTATTTAGTCTTGTTTTCTAATCATTTCCTGTCAGGCAAATCTGGTGACAGTTACTCCATCATGACCAGAGGTGAAAGTTAAGGTTATCTTTTAAAAATATATACTTTTAATGATGCTATTAGGAGGAAAACAAAACAGCTCATAAAACTATTTTCATTTGTGTAACAGTTTATTAATATATACTCCTAGAAAGGAGACAAGTGTGTAGATTTAAAACATGGCTGTGGGGATTGGTAGTGAAATCCTTGCCTGTAACTTTATTTTACAAATTTTCAATAGCCAATATGCATTTATTTTTAAATTAGAAAGATGTTATTTTTTATTGAAGTGTAGTCGATTTACAATGTTTCAAGGTATACAGCGAAGTAATTCAATTATATAAATTTTTTCAGATTCTTTTCCTTTATAGGTTATTACAAGATATTGACTATATTTCCCCATGCTGTATAGTAGGTCCTTGTTTATCTATTTTATATACTGCAGTTTGTATCTGTTAAACCCAAATTCCAAATTTATCCCTTTCCCCTTTGGTAACCTTAAGATTATTTTCTGTATCTGTCAGTCTGTTTTTTTAAATAAGTTCATCTGTATTATTTGAGATTCCTCATATAAGTGATGTGCTATGCTGTGCTTAGCCACTCAGTCATGTCCAACTCTTTGCAACCCAATGGACTGTAACCCCCCAGGCACCTCTGTTCATGGGGATTCTTCAGGTAAGAATACTGGAGTGGGTTGTCATGCCCTCCTCCAGGAGATCTTCCCAACCCAGGGATTGAACCCAGGTCTCCTGCGTTTCAGGCTAATTCTTTACCGTCTGAGCCACCAGGGAAGCCCACATATAAGTGGTATCATATATTTGTCTTTCTCTGTCTGACTTCACTTAGTATAATAATCTCTAGGAAAAATGTTATTGTAAAAGTTCTGTTTAGAATGTTGTATGATATAAAAAATGGTATGGTCTTTCTATCCCATATACTTTTTCATAAGCCTTATTAACATGACATTAAATAAATGCATGCTTATGAATTCCAATTATTAAATTTAGGGAGACTTTCTCTACACACCACATTTGAAAAGTTGGGTCATTATTAATTTAAGACTTAATAATGGCCATGAACCTTAGAGTTGACAGGAACTTCAAAAGCTTGTCTGGTTCAGTCTCTGTAAGTATCTGATATTTTACAAAGTGATTTTGTAGAGGTTTGATAGTTAATTAATAACAGAATCAGAACTAATTTCCATTATAGGGGTTTTCTGAAACTAGTCCAAGCTGCATCCTTCTTTGAAGAGGTCTGGAGGTAACATACGTTAACAGGTCATTTCTAAATTAAAGATTTAGGTGTTCATTAGAATTAAGAAAGAAAGCAGGACTTAGATGATACTATTAATCTAAGACTGTAAAACTGGGTAGAAAATTAAGTTTTCTGTTGAGACAAAATTGGAATATACTTCCAGCTAGAATAAGGATGCATTTTTATATTTATAGGGGCACACATTTATTTATCATAAATAGGATTTTACTGTGTGAAAATGCACTCATATATATATTTGCTGCTGCTAAGTCGCTTCAGTCATGTCCGACTCTGTGTGACCCTATAGACGGCAGCCCACAAGGCTCCCCCGTCCCTGGGATTCTCCAGGCAAGAACACTGGAGTGGGTTGCCATTTCCTTCTCCAATGCATCAAAGTGAAAAGTGAAAGTGAAGTCGCTCAGTCGTGCCCAACTCTTAGCGACCCCATGGACTGCAGCCTACAAGGCTCCTCTGTCCCTGGGATTTTCCAGGCAAGAGTACTGGAGTGGGGTGCCATTGCCTTCTCAATTGATCCTGTTAATTACCAATGGGTCATTTAATGTGTTATATATATTTATATAATATATATATTATATATATATATATTTATAACACATTAAATGACCCATTGGTAATTAACAGGATCAATTTAACTCATTTATGTGAAAATGTCATGGAAAGAGTACTTCTAAGTAAGTTAAACATCTGCAATATCATTTATATTAATAATTTGTTAAGCAAACCTTACCTTCATATACCATAAAACAGTAAGCTTTAGTTCAGCTCAGATCAAAAAAAGACAACTTCTCTATTAATTTGTTCAGAATAAATGAGGTTTTATTAAGGACAGTCATGATTCATATTCTGGGATACACATAATTCTCTTTGTATGTTCCTCTTGTGGCTTTTACACTGACCTCGACAAAGTCGGGCAAAGATTGACAAGGCGGCAATTAGAATTGATTGTTCATCTCATCTCAAAATGCAATTATTCTCTTCATCCAAAGTTACTTTAATCTTCATAAGAAGCCCAAGTTGGTGTTCAGTTGCTAAGTCATGTCTGACTCTTTGTGACCCCATGGACTGCAGCAGGCTACTTTCCTGTCCTTCACTTTCTACCAGAGTTTGCTCAAACTCACATCCATTGAGTCAGTGATGCCGTCTAACCATCTCATCCTCTGCTGCCCCCTTCTCCTCTTGCCCTCAATCTTTCCCAGGATCACAGTCTTTTCAAGTCAGCCCTTCGCATCAAATGGCCAAAGTACTGGAGCTTCAGCTTCAGCATCAGTCCTGGCAAAGAATATTCAGGGTTGATATCCTTTAGGATTGACTGATTTTATCTCCTTGCAGTCAGGGGAGTCTCATGAGTCTTATCCAGAACCACAGTTTGAAAGTGTCCATTCCTCAGCAGTCAGTCTTCTTTATGGTCCAACTCTCACATCCATACATGACTACTGGAAACACCATAGCTTTGACTATATGGACCTTTATTGGCAAAGTGATACCTCTTCTACTTAATATGCTGTCTAGGTTTATCATAGCTTTCCTTCCAAGGAGCAAGTGCCCTTTAATTTAGTGACTGCAGTCACTGTCCACAGTGATTTTGGAGCCCAAGAAAATGAAATCTGCCACTGTTTCCCAAGATTCAGTCTCAAAACCTCCCACATCCCCAAACCCCTCCACTGTGCCTTTGAGACACGTTACTCTTCAGACGTAAAATCCCAGTATGCCCATCCTCTTCTGCAAAAGTATCGTTACCTTCTGTTACTTAAGTGGGGATGCTCCCTGAGGATACTGATTCCACAGAAAATGCCCCTCTCCTTTCACGCTCACATCCAGGTGAGGCAGGGACAGGCAGTCAGTGCTCTTATTCCTAGCTGCTGCTTTCTTTTCCATAAAATGCCCACAGCCTGAATCTCTGTCACCTACTCCAGCCAGATGATGCAGGGGCACAGAGTGCCTGCAGGGTAACTTCCAACCTGAGGGCACACTGGACCTCTTCCTAAGCCAGGAGCCCTTGCTCAGAGGTGGAACCATGTGTGAGTGAGGTTCTTCTTTCTTAGGGGCTCAAAACACCCTTCACTTCCAAGCTGACCTTCTGCACAGCAGCGTCTGTGTGGAGGGCTTGCTGGGGTGTGTGTTTTTCTCATCTGCGTATAGGCATCCTACGGGGTGGTGGTCTTGGCTTGTCATGCACAGATGTCTGGGTCCCTCCCCGTCATTCCTCAAATCATTTCCTATCTGGTTTACGGCTACTCGCTCCAAAACTGCCATCATCATAATCTCGGTGATTCTTCAGTTCAGTTTTTCCCTCCTATAGTTTGTATCCAGGTGTATTTATTACCAACGAATCACTGCAGTGGTTCCACAGTCTCCTTTCACACATTCCCCTTCTCTGACTCCAGCTGCCTGCTTTTCAAGCTTGCTCACTCCAGAATCTAAACTCCAAAAATGTGCGACTCCACTGGGGTTTCCAGTCCATCAACTGTTCTTTACCTCATGCCCTCTCTTCCCTCCTTACTGAGTTTAGATTCCATGACCCATCAAAGAAATCACTCCTTAATGTGGCTCTCCAGTTATCTTACCACTGTCTCTTTTTTGTCCTGCTTTCTGTTTGAGACCCCAACCCTGGCTAAAATTCAACTCTCCACTTATTCCACCCTTTCACCCAAACAACTGAATGTAACTGAAGAGAAACAAACTCTGCTTGACCCTGCTTTAAGATGAAGACCACAAACTTTACAGAGTCTAAGGGTTAACTGTGCTCCTACTGCACTTTCTTAGTCCAGAGATCGGCCCTCTGCTAGGTGACTCTTTCCCGTAATCCCCAACCCAGCAGCTCCTCATCACACCTTCATATGTTCAACTTCTTATTTCAGGGGAAGACAGGAGCCATCAGATGAAAATTCACACAAGTTCCCACCGATAAACATGTAAACCACACACGGCGTCTTTCCACAAGCTGCAATGTCCCGCTCAGATGTGAGTCCAGCCTTTCCACTTGTGTGCTGTGGAGAAGGTCTTATCCCCTCACCTGCTAAGGGCTTTACAGGAGCAATGACCTATGGAATCTATGTTCCCCAATACACGGGATAATTTCCCCAAGAATGCAAAAATGTGATACATCTTATTTTTGTACTCAATAAATGTGTTACTATTTTTAAGTAAGCTAAAAACAATGCTTGTGGTAAGTGCTACACTGGAAATAAACAGGTTTCTAGGATAGACGATTGTGGGGGAGGAAGCACATAAAGCTACAGGTTTAAAAAAAATTCTTATTGGATGAGAATTGCTTTGTGGTGTAAATATGCTGGTTCCTGCTGAACAACAACGTGAGTGAGTTACATGCATACATACGTTCCCTCCCTCTCGAGCTTCCCTCCCCGAACCCCTCTAGACCGTCACAGAGCACCAGGCTGAGTCCCCTGCGCTCTACAGCAGCTTCCCACTGGTGGCTTTTCTCCTTCCCCCACCGTGTCCAGAAGTCTGTTCTCTCTGTCCGTGCATCCTGCCCTGCAAATAGGTTCACCAGTTCCATTTTCTGGATTCCATACATATGCTTAGTACACAATATTTCTTTTTCTGATTTTCTTCTCTCTGCATAAGAGGCTCTAGGTTCATCCACCTCAGTTCAACCGACTCAAATGTGTTCCTTTTATGGATGAGTAATATTCCACTGTGTATATGTACCACAGCCTCTTTATCCATCTGTCAAAGGACTTTTTTTAATTGAAGGAATTTTTTAAATTACCATCAGTTCAAAAGAGAGCATGGAATATCAAAGAGAAAAAGTGGAACTAATAGAAAACCAAAAATAAAATGATGAAAATAAGATCAAAATAGTATTACTATAATAATTAGGCTAGACTATAAAACTCAGATATATCACGTTTAAAAGTACCAACCCTAGGACATAAGACTGTCCATATAAATGTTCTACATAAAATGATAGGAAAATACATATCAGAACAAGGCATACAAAAGAATGAGTTAAAATCTTTCATGCTGCTACTGCTACTGCTGCTAAGTCACTTCAGTCGTGTCCGACTCTGTGTGACCCCATAGACGGCAGCCCACCAGGCTCCCCCGTCCCTGGGATTCTCCAGGCAAGAACACTGGAGTGGATTGCCATTTCCTTCTCCAATGCATGAAAGTGAAAAGTGAAAGTGAAGTTGCTCAGTTGTGTCCAACTCTTAGCGACCCCATGGATTGCAGCCCACCAGGCTCCTCCATCCATGGGATTTTCCAGGCAAGAGTACTGGAGTGGAGTGCCATTGCCTTCTCCGAAATCTTTCATGAGGATGCAATAATCAAAATCCAGAATATGGGAAAGTATATAAGACAAACAACACAGTTTTCACCAATTAAAACTCATGGGAAAAAAGAAGTTGGAAGCAGACACCTTAGACTAAAGGAGACACGGAGACATGTTAAGCTATTGCTAAAAACCCTTTGTATTACCACGAGGCTGGGTGAGGGGAACATGGGATCTCTGCAAATTTTGCAGCACTTTGTGCATCTACTGTCATTTCAAGATCAAAAGTTCAAAAATAGTCTTTCTCTTTACCCAAATCTGTGTCTGGCTGCACCTTATTTATCTACTCCTTTTATAGGAAATCTCCTATAAAGAACTGTATACACTTAGTATTTCCACTATTCCTTCAAATCTTTGGAACACACTCCAGTGACTTTAGTCCCCACTTCTCTATTGACATGGATTATGTCAATGACCACTTCATCACCAAAGTCAATCCATAATTCTCCATCTTCATCCTAACCTGCCTTTCAGCATCTTTTGATGGAACTGACCACCATCTGAAAACTCCTATCTACTTTGGCTACCTGGACTTCAGCAGTAGAGGAGCAACACTTTTTCCTTTTTCTCCATCCTCTTCAACTTGGGGCTTCCCCGATGGCTCAGTGGGTAAAGAATATGCCCGCAGTGCAGGAGACATGGGTTCAGTCCTTGGCTCGGGAAGATCCCCTGGAGAAGGGAACGGCAACCTACTCCAGTATTCTTGCCTGGAGAATCCCAAGGACAGAGGATCCTGATGGGCTGCAGTCCATGGGGTCACAAAGAATCAGACACGACTGAGAGAGCACACATTCAACTCTTCCACTTGTTCTGACAAAACACTGACGTGCCCAGGCCACATCCCTTGATCTCTGTGTGTAGATTCACTGTGTAACCTCACCCCACCCATGACTTCAAGACCTGCGTCTCCAGTCTCTCATTCTCCCATCCACTGCTGACTCCTGGAGTTACCTGTCCACACCCAACCTCTATGTCAGAGACACCTGTGAATAAACACAGTGACGGGGTTCATGCATCCCGAATGAGGCACCTTGGCGTGTCAACTGCCTTAAACGGAAAGAATTTCCTCACATGGCAGAAGCAGGAAGGGCACTCTGACCAGCCTCCCCCCTTCTCTGGACTTCAGAAGTAGACGGGCACCTCTGGTCATCAAACGCCCGTGTGAAAGCTCCCATTGCTGTACCAGGAGGAGGGACACCTTATCACCAGGGACTGGGAATTCCTGACCAAAAAATTTGTACAAGCAGACCTTGTTAAACTAACCTTCATCTCCTTAGCTGCCACTTCACGCAAACGCCTTTGTCTTGTCAATTCTTCACAATGGCTTATTTCCTTGTCTGGAAGGTATAAAAGCTTCCTTCTATGGCCACTTCTTCATGTCTTCATTCTCTTGTGAAGATTCCCATATAGGTAAGATTTTACTAAAATGTATCTACTTTTCTCCTGTTAATCTGTCTCTGTCAGTTTAACTTTTGGACCCAGCCAGGGCCCCTCAGAGGGTCAAGGAGAGCTTCCCTCCTGAGCACTGTCCAGAGCAGGGCTCCTCTTTCACCCACACCCACAAAATAGCTCTGCCCTCTGCATCCTCTTCTCAGGATGGAGCAGGACCACTGACCAAATTAGTCAAGCCCCAGATTCTGAAGGCACCCCTAATCTGGACGTGCATCTCAACATCCACCCCATTCTGTTAGGAAATGCTGTGGGCTTTGCCTTCCAGACGCTTCCAGAATCAGTCCACTTCTCAATTCAGTTCAGTTCAGTCACTCAGTCATGTCCGACTCTGCGACCCCATGAACCGCAGCACACCAGGCCTCCCTATCCATTACCACCTCCCGGAGTTCACCCAAACCCATGTCCATCAAGTCGGTGATGCCATCTCATCCTCTGTCGTCCCCTTCTCCTCCTGCCCTCAATCTTTCTCACCATCGGGGTCTTTTCAAATGAGTCAGCTCTTCACATGAGGTGGCCAAAGTATTGGAGTTTCAGCTTCCAATGAACACCCAGGACTGATCTCCTTTAGGATGGACTGGTTAGATCTTCTTGCAGTCCAAGGGACTCTAAAGAGTCTTTTCCAACACCACAATTCAAAAGCATCAATTCTTGGGCGCTCAGCTTTCTTTATGGTCCAACTCACCCATACATGACTACTGGAAAAACCATAGCCTTGACTAGACGGACCTTTGTTGGCAAAGTAATGTCTCTGCTTTTGAATACGCTGTCTAGGTTGGTCATAATTTTCCTTCCAAGGCAAGCCCAGGTCTAAGCCCCCAGCAGCTCTCCTGCACTGTCTCAGTGGTTAACCAGGGTTCCTGCATCCACCACGGCTCCATACAGGCTTCTCCACCACAGCATTCAGAGTGATACTCTAAACACTGAAAGTGAAAGTCGCTCAGACGTGTCCGACTCTGTGACTATGCAGTCCGTGGAACTCTCCAGGCCAGAATACTGGAGTGGGTAGCCTTTCCCTTCTCCAGGGGAGCTTCCCAACCCAGGGATAGAAGCCAGGTCTCCTGCATTGCAGGTGGATTCTTTACCAACTGAGCTATCAGGGAAGGCCAAGAATCCTGAAGTGGGTAGCCTGTCCCTTCTCCAGCGGATCTTCCTGACCTAATAATCGAACCAGGTTTCCTGCATTGCAGGCAGATTCTTTACCAACTGAGCTACCAGGGAAGCCCTATTCCAGGGCATTAAAAACTAAAGCCATGTCAATTGTGACTTTATGTCATGTCAATCTGATGTTCCAGAACCTTCTGACAAGCTTCTATCACACTTAAAATAAAATCCAAAACCTTTGTCAAAGACTTAAATACCTGCATGAAAGACTTTCCAGACGTAACTAGCTGCCCTCCCCTTCTCTGCTGACACGGCTTCACCACTGTCCCTTAAGCACAGTAGGTACCATTTTGCCTCAGAACCTTTGCATTTGTTGTTTCCTCGGCATGGAATGCCCCCCAGCCCCCCCGATACCCACATCATCTGTTTTCACGAGTCCTTCAGGTCTCTGCCCACATACAGTCTTACATGAGGTGGTCAGGCCTTTTGGAATTGGCCTCTGTAAAAGACAGTACCCTCCTATCTGCCTCCCCCCTTAACCCGTTTCTCCACTTTGCTTAATTTCCTTCAGACCACTGATCACAACCTGATATTTTCTCTGTTTGCTATCATCTTCATCCTTTATTAGAAAGTAATCTCAATGGGGATTTTTTTTCTCTTTTGTTCATGGTACTAAAGCTAATGCCTAGACCGTGCTTAATTAGCATATAGTAGGTGCTCAAGGAGTAGTTTTAGATGACTGACTGGCTCGTTGAATGAATGAACTTTTTTTAAAATTTAAATTTTTAAATTTTAATTAGAGGCTAGTTACTTTACAATATTGTATTGGTTTTGCCATACATCAACATGAATCTGCCATGGGTGTACACGTGTTCCCCATCCTGAACCTGGGCATACACACCAAGGAAACCAGAATTGAAAGAGACACGTGTACCCCAATGTTCATCGCAGCACTGTTTATAACAGCCAGGACATGGAAGCAACCTAAATGTCCATCAGCAGATGAATGGATAAGAAAGCTGTGGTACATATACACAATGGAATATTACTCAGACGTTAAAAAATGAATGAATGAACTTTATGGCCCAGCTCTACAGAACACAGTTTACTCTTTACCTGCCCTTCCCCCCGCCCCACAGTGAACCTTTAATGAACATCCAGGTGCTGCGCTAGACATCAGAAATACAAAGGTAAAAAAATGGTAAGAAAAAACAAAAAAACTGTAAACAGACAATAGTAGACAGAAAGACAAAAATAGATATCTATTGAAATAAATGCAACTCGTGATTCATTCTAACAATGAGACAAGGCATTTGGAAAGCCTATGGAAAGAGACCACTAACTCAGCCTGAGGAAGGAAGGATCCTGAGAGGAACAAATATTTGGCAGACAAAGTGAGTTGATGAAGATGTATATTGCACACAGAGAAAATAAGATATAAAGGCATTCTTCCTGCTCATAAGGGTCGCTAGGGTCTCATCACACTTACGATAGTCAGAAAAATAAAGTAAAATCCGTGCTGAAACCAAAGCAGCCAAATAGGATTTGGTCTTTGGCCCGTTTGTTATTCTTCCCCCGCTCTTCTTATCTTCACCCTTCTACCTGTTAGTTGCAGAGTCTAGCTGTTAAGAGACCTGACTTGGAAAAAAATTGATTTTCAGAGTCAGAAAAGTTCAAGGTCATTTGGAGAAAGCCCTAAGAGACATAATTGTTTAAGATTTTCTTTACCTTCATTTCAGTTCAGTTCAGTTCAGTCAGTCGTGTCCGACTCTTTGCGACCCCATGAGCTGCAGCACACCAGGCCTCCCTGTTCATCACCAACTCCCGGAGTTCAACTGAAGTATAGTTGATTTACATTATGTCATTTTCAGGTATACAGCATAATGATTCAATATTTTTACAGATTATGTTCCATTTAAAGTTATTACAAAATAATGACTGTATTTCCCTGTTCTATACAATATAGTCTGATTGTTTATTTTATGTTTTTAGTTTCCACATGTAAGAGATGAAACCATATTTATCTTTACCTATCTGAATTATTTCATTAAGAAACATACTTTCTGGGTCCGTCAACATTTGCAACATTGCTGCAAATGACAGAATTTCACTCTTTTTTATGGCTAGCATTCCACTGCATGTGTCTGTGTACATCACATCTTCTTTATCCATTCATTTGTCCATGGACATTTGGGTAGTTTCTATATTTAGGCTATTATAAATAATGCTACAGTGAACACGGGGGTGCACGTATCTTTTGGAATTCATGTTTTTAGTTTTATTTTTGCATATATATGTAGCAGTGGAATTGCAGGATCATATATATGCTGAAAATAAGGTATTCTATAAAATATAAAGCTCTCTTAAAATGTTGTTAAGACTTAGCATGACCCATAGTTAAAACTCAGTCATATTTAGTGAAGTATGAAAATAAGAACCAGGGTTTTATACCTGTTTTTCCTTATACTTCTTAACCTTCCAGCAATTTGAGTACTCAGGCCATTAATATTGAGATGTATTAAGAAAGAGGTCTTACATAATATAAAGTGAAGGGAAGGGCCATTTCTGACTTCTGCTTGACAAAAGCAAAAGCCTCAAAGAGAAGGGGGCCCAAGTTGGACCACTAAGTCATGTCCAACTCTTTGCGACCCCATAGCCTGCAGCACACCAGGTTTCCCTGTCCATCACCAACTCCCGGAGCTTACTCAAACTCACGTCCATCAAGTCAGTGATGCCATCCAACCGTCTCATCCTCTGTCATGCTCTTCTCCTCCTGCCTTCAATCTTTCCCAGCATCAGGGTCTTTTCCAATGAGTCAGTTCTTCACATTAGGTGGTCAATGTATTGGAGCTTCAACATCAGTCCTTCAATGAATATTCAGAACTGATTTCCTATAAGTTTGACTGGTTTGATCTCCTTGCAGTCCAAGGGACTCTCAAGAGTCTTCTTCAACACCACAGTTCAAAAGCATCAGTTCTCCGAAGCTCAGCTTTCTTCATAGTCCAACTCTAACTCTATACATGACTACTGGAAAAACCATAGCTTTGACTTGACGGACCTTTGGTGCCAAAGTACTGTCTCTGCTTTTTAATATGCTGTCTAGGTTGGGCATAGCTTTTCTTTCAAGGAACAAGTGTCTTTTAATTTCATGGTTGCAGTCACCATCTTCAGTGAATTTGGAGCCCCAGGGAATAAAGTCTGCCACTGTTCCCATTGTTGCCCCATCTATTTGCCATGAAGTGACGGGACCAGATGCCATGATCTTAGTTTTCTGAATGTTGAGTTTTAAGCCAACTTTTTCACTCTCCTCTTTAACTTTCATCAAGAGGCTATTTAGTTCCTCTTTGCTTTCTGCCAAAAGGGTGGTGTCATCTGTGTATCTGAGGTTATTGATATTTCTCCCTGCAATCTTGATTCCAGCTTGTGCTTCATCTAGCCCAGCATTTTACAGGATGTACTCTGCATATAAGTTATATAAGCAGGGTACAATATACAGCCATGATGGACTCTTTTCCCAATTTGGAAGTAGTCCATCATTCCATGTCAGGTTCTAACTGTTGTTTCTTGGCCAGCATACAGGTTTTGCAGGAGGCAGGTAAGACGGTTTGGTATTCCCATCTGTTTAAGAATTTTCCACAGTTTGTTGTGATCCACACAGTCAAAGGCTTTGGCATAGTCAATACAGCAGAAGTAGATGTTTTTCTGTAGTTCTCTTGCTTTTCCACGATCCAACAGTTGTTGGCAATTTGATCTCTGCTTCCTCTGCCTTTTCTAAATCCAGCTTGAACATCTGGAAGTTCTCAGTTCATGTACTGTTGAAGCCTGGATTGGAGAATTTTGAGCATTACTTTGCTAGTGTGTGAGATGAAAGCAGTTATGGGGTAGTTTGAATATTCCTTGGCATTGCCCTTCTTTGGGACTGGAATGAAAATTGACCTTTTCCAGTTCTGTGGCCACTGCTGAGTTTTCCAAATTTGCTGGCAAATTGACTGCAGCACTTTCACAGCATCATCTTTTAGGATTTGAAAAAGCTCAACTGGAATTCCATCACCTCCACTAGCTTTGTCCATAGTGATGCTTTCTAAGGTCCACTTGACTTCATACTCTAGGATGTGGGGCTCTAGGTTAGTGATCACACCATCATGATTATCTGGGTCATGAAGATCTTTTTTGTACAGTTCTGTGTATTCTTGCCACCTCTTCTTAATATCTTCTGCTTCTGTTAGGTCCATACCATTTCTGTCCTTTATCAAGCCCATCTTTGCATGAAATATTCCCTTGGTATCTCTAATTTTCTTGAAAAGATCTCTAGTCTTTCTCATTCTATTGTTTTCCTCTATTTCTTTGCATTGATCACTGAGGAAGGCTTTCTTATCTCTCCTTGCTATTCTTTGGAACTCTGCATTCAAAGGGGTGTATCTTTCCTTTTCTTCTTTGCCTTTCACTTCTCTTCTTTTCTCAGCTATTTGTAAGGCCTCCTCAGACAACCATTTTGCATTTTTGCATTTCTTTTTCTTGGGGATGGTCTTGATCCCTGCCTCCTGTATGATGTCACGAACTTCCGTCCATAGTTCTTCAGGCACTCTGTCTATCATATCTAATCCCTTGAATCTATTTCTCACGTCCACTGTATAATCATAAGGGATTTGATTTAGGTCATATATGAACAGTCTAGTGGTTTTCCCTACTTTCTTCAATTTAAATCTAAATTTTGCAATAAGGGGTTCATGATCTGAGCCACAGTCAGCTCCCAGTCTTGTTTTTGCTGACTGTATAGAGCTTCTCCATCTTTGGCTGCAAAGAATATAATCAATCTGATTTCAGTATTGACCATCTGGTGATGTCCATGTGTAGAATCTTCTCTTGTGTTATTGGAAGAGGATGTTTGCAATGACCAGTGAGTTCTCTTGGCAGAATTCTATTAGCCTTTGCCCTGTTTCATTTTGTACTTCAAGACCAAACTTGCCTGTTATTCCACGTATCTCTTAACTACCTACTTTTGCATTCCACTCCCCTATAATGAAAAGAACATCTTTTTTGGGTGTCAGTTCTAGAAGGTCTTGTAGGTTCTTCATAGAACCGTTCAACTTCAGCTTCTTCAGCATTAGTGTTTGGGGCATAGACTTGGATTACTGTGATATTGAATTGTTTGCCTTGGAAATGAACAGAGATCGTTCTGTAATTTTTGAGATTGTACCCAAGTACTGCATTTTGGACTCTTTTGTTGACTATGAGGTCTATTCCATTTCTTCTAAGGGATTCTTTCCCACAGTTGTAGATACAATGGTCATCTGAGTTAAATTCACCCATTCCAGTCCAATTTAGTTCACTGATTCCTAAAATGTTGATGTTCATGCTTGACATCTCCTGTTTGACCACTTCCAATTTGCCTTCATTCATGGTCCTAGCATTCCAGGTTCCTATGCAGTATCACTCTTTACAGCATCAGACTTTACTTCCATCACCAGTCACATCCACAGCTGGGCAGTTTTTGCTTTGGCTCCATCTCCTCTTTCTTTCTGGAGTTATTTCTCTACTCTTCTCCAGTAGCATATTGGGCACCTACAAACCTAGGGGGTTCATTTTTCAATATCATGTCTTTTTGCCTTTTCATACTGTTCATGGGGTTCTCAAGGCAAGAATACTGAAGTAGCCTAACATTCCCTTCTCCAGTGGACCACGTTTTGTTAGAACTCTCCACCATGACCCATCCATCTTCGGTGGCCCTACACGGCATGGCTCATAGTTTCATTGAGTTAGACAAGGTTGTGGTCCATGTGATCAGATTGGTTAGTTTTCTGTCATTGTGGTTTTCATTCTGTCTGCCCTCTGATGAAGAACGGTAAGAGGCTTATGGAAGCTTTCTGACTGGAGAGATGGACTGGGAAAATGGGTCTTGTTCTGATGGGCAGAGCCATGCTCAGTAAATCTTTAATCCGATTTTCTGTTGATGAGTGGGGCTGTGTTCCCTCCCTGTTGTTTGACCTGAGACCAAACTATGGTGGAGGTAATGAAGATAATGGTGACCTCCTTCAAAAGGCCTTGTGCACGCACTGATGTATCCAGTGCCCCTGACCCTGCAGCAGATCATTGTTGACCCACGCCTCTGCCAGAGACTCCTGGACGCTCTCAGGCAACTTTGGGTCAGTCTCTTGTGGGGTCATTGCTCTTTTCTCCTGGGTCCTGGTGAGCACAAGGTTTTGTTTGTGCCCTCCAAGAGTCTGTTTCCCCAGTCCTGTGTGAGTTCTGTAATCAACTCCTACTGCCCTCCAAGGTCAAATTTCCTAGGGGTTCTCAGTCCCTTTGCCAGATTCCCAGGTTGGGAAATCTGTTGTAGGTCCTAGAACTTTCTTAATGGTGCAAGAATTTATTTGGTATAATTGTTCTGCAGTCCGTGGATTGTCTGCTTGGCGGTTCTGTGGTGGGGTTAATGGCAACCTCTTCCAAGAGGGCTTATGCCCCACACTGTGTGAACAAGGTCTGCTGCACCCAGAGCCCCTGCCCTTGTGGCAGGCCACTGCTGACCTGTGCCTTCACAGGAGACACTCAAACACTCAAAGGCAGGTCTGGTTCAATCTCTGTGGAGGTCCAAACAACAGATTAAAAGCCCACATGAACTCAGAGCAAGGCTCCTGTCTAGACACAAGTTTTAGTCTTCCCAGAATGCAGTGGGAAGCTCCTTAGCAGAAGACAGGAGAGTTTAAACTGCTGAGGTTTTGAGAAACTGCTGTCTCCTTGGGATGCGGGCCCATCACCCAATGTAGACGTGCAGAACCCTAGGTAGTTGTGCAGAGGCACAGAGAGCAGAGACTGTGCCCCTGCAGTCTGCCACGCCAGATGGAACAGGGCATTCAGTCATGCTCAGGGGTGACCTACACGCCAACAGGGTTTTCATCCCACAGAATTTCCAGGGTGAGTGTTATCTGGAGGCAAGAAAATGATGCTCGTGCACCCAGGAGAGGCACCAAAGTGACAAGCGCCACACCCCGCCAGGCCTTGAGGTTAGAGGTGAGGGACAGTGCACTCAGTCTCACAAGGCAGGTGGAGGACCAGAGGAATTAGGATCTGACCATGGATATTCTTAAACAAGAGAGACCAAATGGGACCTCTCCCTCAACCTCTGCGTGTGTACTAAGTCGCTTCAGTCTTGTCCGACTCTTTGCGACCCTATGGACTGTAGCCCACCAGGCTCCTCTGTCCATGGGATTCTCCAGGCAAGAATACTGGAGTGGGTTGCCGTGCTCTCCTCTAGGGGATCTTCCTGAACCAAGGATCAAGCACACACCTTGTATGTCCCCTCCTTGGCAGGTGGGCTCTTTACCACTAGCGCCACCTGAGGGCCAACGGAGGGCAACTGAAGTTAAAAACAGAATTCAGTGACAGAGAGGCAAAGAAAGTTCTTACACCTTTGAGTCATAGGCTAAGAATTCGACTTGCTACATTTGTTATCACCCAAACAGCCTTAAGCAAATGTCTAAACCCTTATATGCGCCTATTTGTTACAAATCTAAAGGTACAATCCTCTTTCACTTTGTGGGACTGAAAACAAAGGATAGTATCGAGTTCTTCAACTGGGCTCATTCTGTATCTTTTTTAATATCCACTGTTCTTAGAGGTATTTGAGAGATAGTGTTTCTGACAGAGAAACACACAAGACAATACAGGTCGGCAAAGGGCCTCCACCTGATACGTTTTCCTCTTAAATGAGTCACGTCCAGCTCTTTGCGACCCCATGGACTACAGCTCACCAAATTCCTCTGTCCATAGAATTTTCCAGGCAAGCATACTGGATTGGGTAGCAATTTCCTTCTCCAAGGGATCTTCCCAACCCAGGGATCAAACCCAGGAAGTTTTAGGCATTTAATTTACATAAAAATGGCATGAGACCTACTGAGAAGACAGGTTTAGCTTGCCATCATGAAAAAAAAAATTTAACTTAGCAGAGCTAAGATCCTACTTAAAATACAGACCAGGGAAGATTGAAAGCTTTTGTCAGGCTTTAGGGGGTAAATATCTGAGTGTTTGAGGAGCTTTAGCATATTATTTGGAGAAGGCAATGGCAACCCACTCCGGTACTCTTGCCTGGAAATTCCCACGGATGGAGGCGGCTGGTAGGCTGCAGTCCACGGGGTCTCGAAGAGTCGGACACGACTGGGTGACTTCACTTTCACTTTCATGCATTGGAGAAGGAAATGGCAACCCAGTCCAGTGTTCTTGCCTGGAGAATCCCAGGGACAGCGGAGCCTGGTGGGCTGCTGTCAGGGTCACACAGGGTCAGGCACGACTGAAGTGACTTAGCAGCAGCAGGAGCAGATTATTATTACTGATAATGTGGCATCTGAATGCTGATCTCAGAGAAGCCATCCACTTGGCAAACATGTCAGGGCCTCCCACTCCCAGAGCAGCTTGGATCAATGTCAGGCCCTGACATGGGAGATTCATTTCCCGAGAACACGTTGTTAAAGCGTCTCTGAGTCCAAGAGTCTGTTCCTTACGTCTGCATCCCCTTTGCTGCCCTGCATGTGGGGCTGTCAGTGGGGTGACCTGAGAGAGTAGCACGGAAGCATGTACATGGCCATATGTGAACTAGCTGACTGGTGCAAGTCCTGTGCATGGAGCAGGGCACCCAAAGCCGGTGCTCTGGGACAACCCAGAGGGACAGGCTGAGGAGGGGGTTTCAGGGTGAGGGGACACATGTAACCTGAGGCCAATTCAGGTTGATGTATGTATGGCAGAGACATCACAATATTGTAACGTAATTATCCTCCAATTAAAATAAATTAATTTTTAAAAGGGAAATAAAAAGTAAAGCCAGATCTAGAAAACTTTAAAAAAAGAAAAAAAAAAGCTCGCTCTGCATGCTACATACCACGTCTTGGGAATCCAAGGTCTGCGGCATCCCAAATATGCAAGAGCGGCATCAGAGACCCAGGTTACCTCCCGAGGAGGAAAGTGATCACCCAGGCCCAAAATCCTTGCGGAAGAAGAGAGGCAGGGCGGGGCCGCCCGAAGTTTTGAGTCATTTGCTTTTCTCGTATTTCCCAGGACTCAGCTGCTGTGACCTGTATTTCCCTGGAATTTAGCTGTGACAGACCACTGGCGAGATTTAGAAGGTGTCCTCTGAGTATTTATGCAGAAAAGTATGGAAATGTCAAAAAAAAAAAAAGTCAAATGGCTTTTTTTACGCTTCTTGCATGTGCTCATACAGTGTCTTAATTTAAAATAGCATCTACCGCACAGTATGCAACATATTAACCAGCTGGAATCTCTGGGCCTTGAGATTGAGAGGAGAAAGGCAGCCACGTGAAAACGGAGAAGAATAGAAGCCTCGCGTGTTGCCTGTCTGATGAGAGCTGCCCGGGGACACTTGATCAGAGGGTCCACAGAGCTCTGCGACCTCAGATGAAATCCCCCAGGGAAAAGCACGCTGTGCCTTCTGCTGCACTTTGTATTCTTCATGCAGAGGATCAAATCTGTTGCTTTGATTCAGTGCACCCATCGCGCTTTCATTAGAAAAAGGATTTCAGAGTGAATCTTATACTTGAACTCTTTAATTCACTATCAGGCGTTACCTGTAAAAAAAAAAAAAAAAAAAGTTATGACTCCATGGACTGTAGCCCACCAGGCTCCCCTGTCCATGGGATTCTCCAGGCAAGAATACTGGAGTGGATTGCGATTCCCTTCTCCAGGGCATCTTTCCAACCCAGGGATCAAACTCAGGTCTCCTGCATTGCAGGCGGATTCTTTGCTAGCTGAGCCACCAGGGAAGCCCCATTTGGAAAATTAAGGGGCTTGAGTTTACTGAATACCGAGTACTGGTCTGATCACTTGCTAAATATTTGCATGTGTTGATTCTTTAAGCATCTGAAGTAGGTATTACCTCCTGCTTACAGATAAGGAGGGGCCCCCCAGGTGGTGCTAGTGGTAAAGAACCCGCCTGCCAATGCACTAGACCTAAGAGACTCAGGTTCAACCCCCCTGCAGGAGGGCACAGCAACCCACTCCAGTATTCTTGCCTGGAGAATCCCACGGAGAGAGGAGCCTGACGGGCTACAGTCCATGGGGTCACAGAGAGTTGGACATGACTGAAGTGACTTAGCACACCTTTACAGGTAAGGAAGATGGAGTTAAGAATGCTCCTAGTCACAGAACTAAAAAGAATAACAATGCCAAGCTCAAAGGCAAGTCTCTCGGACTCCGAAGTCCTTGCTCGTGCTCCTGCTCTGCTCCCCCTTTTCCTAAAGACAGAGCAGTAGTAAATACCGTGCTGGCTCTCTCAGTGGGGTCTCCGAGGTCCAGTGGAAATGCACACCTTGGTGTGCAATCAGATGAGCTCCATGGGAAACCAGACAGATGCTCATCTCCCAGGAGCCACGCTGCCAGCATCCCCTTCCTGGTGGGCTGACATCATTGTCCAGATTGTTCAGAGAAGATAATATTATCCCTTGAGGGGGTCTCACAAGTTACTGGCTTTTGAAAAAGGAACAGAAAACAAATCCATTGAACGTTTAAACACAAAACTAACAGAAAAACAGGCACCGGGGCTGTCGGTTGAAGGAAATTACACTGAACCAACCTCTGTCAGTTCTTAAACTAGGTAAGTAAAATGCAGATGAGGGAGAACAGGTGCTGTAATAGGAAATGAATCCATTCAAATATCTGTCCCCAGTGAAGACTCTTGGGCAACAGAATGACGGTAAGTCTGTGGCCTCTTTCCATGCCTGCAGAGGCACAGCAAAGATGGAAGCCAGTGGAGGAAAGAGAGACACACTTTACATCATGCAGAAATGTGAGTGGTCTGGCACCCCAAGGGTTAATGCTTGGGAAAAGTTAATCTTTAAAATTGTATATACACAATCTTAAAGAATAAAGGCAAAAGGAGAAGGGGGCGACAAAGGATGAGATGGTTAGCCAGCATCATTGACTCAATGGACATGAATTTGAGCAGACTCCAGGAGATAGTAGAGGACAGAGGAGCCTGGCAGGCTGCAGTCCATGGGGTCGCAGAGAGTTGGACACGACTTAATGACTGAACAACAACAAAACGAATAAAACTCCACATCATACACAGCAACAGAGTCTAACTGGAAATACTGAGATAACAAAGACGCTGGCAGATTCGCCAAGATCACGTGAATGGGCCAGGAGTCGAGAGATGAGTCTGCAGCAGGCAAGAAGAAGGTAACGTGTACTCGCTCATTCCTGTTCGGGGTTTGAGACCAGACACTAGAAATGAAAGGCTCCAGCAACAAATTAATTCATGGCCCTTGGTCTGTAAGTGCAACACTGTGGCCTGTGATGCCATATAATTTGAATAAAGCAGATAAAAGTTTCTGTTTGTAAAGGGTATAAAGTGTAGATAAAAAGAACTACCACCCAGCATGATAGATACACGGGAGATACACAGGAAGGCTTTCGCACAGGGCTTCTCTGAGTTTCACGGGCACTTAAGGCGGGTGATTTTGAGATGCGGGGAGCTGTCCTGTGTGTTTGAGGATGTTTGGCACCATCCTTGGCCTCTGCTCAGTAGATGCCAATGCACCATCTCGTCACCAAAAATGTCTCCAGATATGGTCAAATGTCAGAAAGGAGGGGTGTGACACTGCCCTTCCTTGAGAACCCCCACTCCTTAGCAGCTAGTACAAGGGGCCTCTAACTCAGCCCTGAGATGATGGAGGGGAGAGGCAATCCAGGGGTGAGAGGGGCCGGGAGGCTGCAGGAAGGCTGGTGGAGGTGACATCTAGGCAGAGGTTTTGAGGATGAGTAGGTGGCAGCCAGGCAGCCAGCCAGAGGCAAGAGTTGGTGGATCAGAAGCATTCCGGAAGGTAGAAGCTAAAGAAAATCCCGGTTCCCAGTTTGGAAATTCCGTTTGCTCGACTTCATCAGACATCCTATGGAGTGCCTGCCAACTGCCACAGGCTCGGAGGACAAAAGTCCAAAGGAGCTCCCAGTCAAGAACCCCCAGTCTCAACACCTCCCCGTGCTTGCATACGTGTTGTGATTGTTCGTGGGGGCTGTCTTACACGATTTGTTACCAATACTTCATCCTTAAAAATGTTTGTTAGTGGTTTTGCTGCTATAGTCAGTTATCCCCAGCTTTCTGATGTTTGCTCTGAGAGGCAGGTAAAGGGGTGATGTTCAAGGAAGGCTGTCTTACTGAGTGAAACGTCGTTTGTCCCGAATTCGCCTTGTTTAGGATGCAGCTCAGAGATGGTTGCCCACGTGGCTATTATTAGCTTTGGTGGACAGAAGCCTGAAATCTATTTACATCAGAGGAAAGAAACAATTAAAATAGTGTGATAAACCTGAAACAGACTCACAGACATGGAAACGAAGCTTATGGTTACCAAAGGCGGTGGAGAAGGGGAGAGAAAAATCAGGCATTTGCAGTGAACAGATATAAACTACTACATACAAAAGAGATAAACAGGATGGACTACTATACAGCGCAGGAGACAACACCCAATATCCTGTAAAACCCGAAAAAGACTACTATACAGCGCAGGAGACAACACCCAATATCCTGTAAAACCCGAAAAAGACTACTATACAGCGCAGGAGACAACACCCAATATCCTGTAAAACCCGAAAAAGACTACTATACAGCACAGGAGACAACACCCAATATCCTGTAAAACCCGAAAAAGACTACTATACAGCGCAGGAGACAACACCCAATATCCTGTAAAACCCGAAAAAGAATATACACAACTGAATCGCTTTGCTATACATCCGAAACTAACGCAACACTGGAAATCAACTGTACATCCATGAAAACTTAATTAAAATGGAGCGTGGACAGAAGATCTAAGCAGACATTTCTCCAGAGATGACAGACAGCCCACAGGCACACGAGAAAATGCTCAACGTTGCTAATTATTAGAGAGATGCGAGTTAAAACTACATTGAGCTATCACTTCACACCCATCAGAATAGCCACCATAAAGTCTACAAACAATAAATGCTGGAGAGGGTGTGAAGCAAAAGGAGCCTTCCGGCACTGCTGGTGGGGATGTCGACTGGCGCAGCCACTGTGGAGAACAGGACAGAGGTACCTTGAAAAGCAAATCACAGAGTCACCACATGATCCAGCAGTCCCACTCCCGGAGAGAGAGAGAGATGTGTATGCATCTCCAAAGAAAACCAGAATTCCAAAAGATACATGCACCCCAGGCTTCGTAACAGCACTGTTTCCAACAGCCAAGACATGGAAGCAACCTAAATGTCCACTGATGGACAGAGGAGCGGATGAAGACGTGGTGCATGTATAAAACGGAGTACTGCTCGGCTGCAGGGAAGAATGAGGCACACCACTTGCAGCGACACGGATGGACCTGGGTCATCATACGGAGTGAAGGGAGCCAGAAGAGACTCACTTTATCATCCGCCACTCGTCCGTGAAACCTAAAACGACACAGATGAAGTGATTTACAAAAGAGAAGCAGACTCACAGACAGAGTAAACTTAGGGTTACTAGAGAGGAAAGGGTGGGAGAGGGACAAGCTGGGAGTCTGAGATGAGCGTGGGCTGTGCGTGCTCAGCTGCTCAGTCGTGGCCGACGTTTTGAGGCCCCATGGACTGTAGCCCACCAGGCTCCTCTCCCATGGCATTTTCCAGGCAGGAATACTGGAGTGAGTGGCCATTCCCTACTCCAGGGATCTTCCTAACCCAGGGGTCAAACCTGGGTCTCTTGGGTCTCCTGCACTGCCAGGTGGATTCTTCCTCACTAGTGTCACCGGGGAAGCCCTGAACACACACACTATTATTAATATACATATATATATAATGTGTGTGTGTATATATATATATATATATATAATGTGTGTGTGTGTATATATATAAAATGTGTGTGTGTATATATATATATAAAAAATGTGTGAGTGTGTATATATATATAATAGGTAAACAACAGGATCTATGGTATAGCACAGGGAACCATACTCAATATTTTCTAAGAACTCCTAAGGGAAAAGAATGTGAAAAAGAATATTTATTACACACACACACACATATAACTGAATTTGTTTGCTGTACACCTGAAATTAACACAACACTGTAAATCAGATATACTTCAGGATTTAAAAAAACTTGAAATCCCCTAAAAATAGAGTGTGATAAACCCACCCACGTACTTTTGACAGTTTTTATCTGGGTTTTATCACTTCTTTGGCACCATCTTTCCTAGTTTTCCTGTGTCCTTTTCAACTGCTTTCTGCTTTCGTCTTGCTCAGTGTTCTCTCGCTGTGGTCAACATTCAGCGCGTGTTCTGAGAGCCCACTGTGTGCGGGCCACTATCTCAGGCTCAGTGTTCTCTCGCTGTGGCCAACATTCAGCGCCTGAGAGCCCACTGTGTGAGGGCCACTACTTCAGGCACTTCTGCTGCTCCTCAGCGACGCCTGTGCTGATGAGTCTGTATCAGTGGCTTTCAGCCACTTAGACATGACACGGAAACTCTGAAAATGGGTCTGTTTTGTTTTGGTGGTTGTTGTGGCCCTCTCACCTTGGGGTGAACTTGCGGCCGTGCTCAAAACCTCTGCATGAGGAAAGGGCTGGGTGTGAGGGGCATGTGCCTTAAGGGTCCAGTTGCTGGGTAAAACAGAAACGAGAGGTTTAGCATCCTAATTGTCTCAAATATCCTTCTAGAACAATCATGCGAAGTTGTGCCTTCAAACGTCACCTCTGCCTTGATGACTGATTCTCTCTGATGCGTCCAGGCCTTCCTCCCAAGCCTCATACCTGTTCCTACACACTCTCAAAGTGGAAAGTTACCGTGTTAGTTGCTCAGTCACGTCAGACTCCTTTGCAACCCCATGGACTGCAGCTCTCCAGGCTCCTCTGTCCATGGGATGCTCCAGGCAGGAATACTGGAGTGGGTTGCCATGCCCTTCTACCAGGGGTCTTCCCGATCCAGGGAAGACACACTCTGAGATGTCCCACAAGCTGAGCACATCCAATGTCAATGTATTATTTACTCCCCAAATCTCCTGTCTCCTACAGTTTTCCCCTCAGTCACAGCCCTGCACTTGGTACCTCCGCCAGAGATCCGCTCATCTGATGTTCCATCCTCCATCATTCCTACTCGTCACTCATCAGGAGCTGGGTATGCTGTCTTCTTAGTGTTTTCTGTCACTATGTCCCCTTTTTCTCTTTCTCGCTGACTTGTTCAGAAAACCCAGGTTACCTTTGCTCTTTTGATCCATCATACAATGGTCAGGTCAGGTCACATCCCAACTTAAAAATCTGAAAATTCCACACGTCCCCACAGCTGTAAAATAAATGGACCCTTGCCACCCAAATTCTCTTAGGTTTTGTCATTCCTATTCGTTGACCTGTCTTTCTTCAACCCTAGGACCACAAGCCCGGCCCACACCTCTGTCGTATCTTGCCTGGCTAAGTACAGCCTTGCTTTGCTTTCCCTGTGCTTACGCTTGCCTCCTCCTAATCCGTCCTCCGCAGGGTGTCCATCCCTCTGTAAAGCCCTTAATAGCTTCTCTGTGAGCTAAGGACAAAATACCACCTTTAACTTGCCTGCCAGTCACCAATGGAGGCGGCCCCGCCCAGCCTCCCACCCCCAGACCCCCCCGGGGGCCCTCCACAATGCTCCCCTTCAGCTCTGCAGAGGCGCCTGCCCCTCTCCCCAGGGTCTTCCCACACAGTTTTCTCTGCTGAAAATACCCGTCCCTTCATGTCTTCCCCAGCTAAGTCTTACTCATCCTGTGGGTATCATGAGTCCAAATAACTTGTGGTTTTGCAAAAATGCTGGGTTATTTATGCAACCATTCCTTGCTATTTTTTATCTTTTTTTATTTGAAATAGTTTCTCCTCCCCGCCCCACCCGCCACCCAATATTGTGTTACTCTGTCTTAAAGAACTCGGTTCATCAGTGTTCTCATTCTGAACACTTTCTGAAAGTCTTAAGCTGACGTGGAAAGCCTCCTCTATGTTCCCATGGATTTTCATCTTCTCTGCCTACTTCGTGCCAGTGAAAGACCCCAGGGAGCCTTTTCCGTGCTGAATTTCTCCGTACTCGTGAAAGTATTAGCCAGCCACATTCATTCAGTAAACAGTCCGGTAGGAATGCAGTGCTGCCTTCCCTGGGAATTTAGTTTTAAAAGTCAGAACTTGGCTTTTATTGCTCACAATTAATTATGTTCTCCAGTGACCCACAGGACAGAAATCGTAAGGACCACTTGCTTAAATGAACTTATATTTACATCTCCTCAGAGTAAAAGTATTTTGGATGAATCTGAGTTTTGCTAGATTTTATTTTTTGAGATTGGAAGACGGATCTAGAAGGGGAGAAATGAACTGTTTTGTTTTGCTTATTATTGTTTTTGCTTCAATAACGTCCTACTTCTACGGCTCTTAAGCAAAACTCTCTGCTTGTCCGTGGTATTCTTCACTGCCTCTGAGCCTACCCGGAGCCCTGCTGAGCAGTCTTCACGGGGTCACAAGGCCGGTGTCTCTTTCTGCCCATGACAGAGGCCCTGGAGCTTCCTGCAGGAAGAGTTCCTGGGGACAGCATTTCTCCCAGGGGTGGTGGGAGCGAGCGGTTTTCATCAGGCAGCCCCACCATGTGGCTGGTGTTGGCAAAATGCTCCACCATAACTGCTTCAGTGACCCCCTTCACTGTCTCCACTACTGAGGAACAATTAGAACGGACACAAACAAGAACCAGACGGTAAAGAATATTCCAATTTATCCTTAGTCATTACAGTAATTGGCTCTCTCACCCCTTCTCTGTTTTCCCTCCTATGTCTTTGGCATCTAATCAATGTATTAGACATCTATCTGTGTCCATAATTCAATATTTGATTTTAGTTTTGTTTTCTGTCTCAGTACTTTTCTTTCTTAGGAATATCAATTTTACATACATTGAATCACTTCTATATATTTTTCACCTTATTTTCTCCATTCCTTTTAAATTTCTTGTTCATCTCCTCTTCTTTTTAAAATCTCTCACGTCTCCCTGGCTTGGGGCAGTATCTCTTCTTTTCTCCTTTGTGCTAACATTGACGTGGCCTTCACGTGTCCGATCCCCGTTTTTCTCCTGGTTTCCGATGGCTCATCTCCAAAGATGTTTCTCCACTCAGCCTTTCTGACTCACTGGTTCATGCAAGTATGACCTCTTTCTCATGACACATCTATTCATCATATGAAACACCCTTTCATCAAAAATTAAGTTCCTGCTGTCAATTACCAGTTTGAATCAGTCGAATGACGTGTTTTGAATGCATCTCTGTCATATGATGTTTATGCCATATCGCTAGTGCTGGCTTATATTTTCATTCTTGCCAGATTGTTTATAAATTCTCCAAGAGCGGCCGCCATCACTTTTTCCCTAAATCTCTACTGTGGAGCACAGGGCCTCAAACACTGTGGGTGGGTGCCCAATACACCAGAATAAATTAGGGTGGCAGGTACGGAAATTAAGCAAAAGGTATTGATCACACAGTGAGAAAGCAGCAGAGAAGGTTTTACAGACAATGGAACACTTAAATTTGATTTTGAAAACTTAGGAGTTTTCCAGGACACTAAAACCACACAGGGGATCACTAAGCCAGGAGAACGTTAAAGCAACCTCGGCGCTCAGGCGCATCAGACTGCAGTGGTTGCCCTAGAGTCTCAGGCCATCTTTGAATGGTCACAGTGTTCTCCAGGCCTGAGTCAGACTTATGTGCTGATGGTTGTTCGGTCCCTCTGATGAGGCTAAGTCGCTTCAGTCGTGTCCGACTCTGTGTGACCCCATAGACGGCGGCCCACCAGGCTCCCCGGTCCCTGGGATTCTCCAGGCAAGAACACTGGAGTGGGTTGCCATTTCCTTCTCCATCTGATGAGGCAGGTCCCACTTAAATGAGAGGGACTATAAATGGGAGAGAAATAACTTTATAACAAATAATGAACTAGAAAAGTGGGCTCAGAAGAGGTCTTCTGACACTTCCTAGGCACATCATTTCTCTATGGCAGTTGTTACAAATTATCACAAGCTGAATGGCTTTAAGCAAGAGAACTTTTTTCCCATAGCTTAGGAGGCTAGAAGTCCAAGGTCAAGGTGTTGGCGGGGCCAGGCCCCCCCTGCAGGGTGCAGGAATGACCCCTCCTGGCCTCTGCTGGCTGCTGGTGACCCCTGCTGTTCTGCTCATGGCAGCACGCCTGGCACCTCTGCCTCTCGTGTGGGATAGCCTTCTTTCCCGTGTCTGTGTCCAGGGCCCTCTCCCCTTACAAGGTCACTAGTCTTTGGATGAGGGCCTCAGGCCAGGATGACCTCATTCTAACATGATAATATCTGTAGAGACCCACATCAGGTCACATCCTGAGGTGTCTGGGCAGGTGTGGATTTTGGTGGGGACATCGTCAACCCAGGACAGAAGGTGTCACCAAGCTCTTCCTCTGCTGGAGCCTTTGCTCCTGCAAGTAACAAAATTCTCTGTCAGTGCCTATTAAATGTCACCTCCTTCAGGGGGAGTATAATCTAAGGTAACATCTTCTCATTGTTCTCTAGGGTGTATCTGTTCAGCTTCTTTCTTCTCATTTATCAGAACATGTAACTGTTGGTTTACATTCTCCCTCAGAAAAGCACAATCTCCCTGAAACTGCAGAGCCCACTGCTGTTAACTGTTTAGTTGCATCCACTCTTTGCGACCCCGTGGACTGTAGCCACCAGGCTCCTCTGTCCCTGGGATTCTCCAGGCAACAAAACTGGAGTGGGTTGCCATTTCCTTCTTCGGGGATCTTCCCAACCCAGGGGTCAAACCTGTGTCTCTTGCATCTACTGCACTGACAGGCAGATTCTTTACCACTGTGCCACCTGGGAAGCCCAATGTCTGACATATTTACCTTTTTATCCTTATCGTCTGCATTATTCTTGACAAATGATAGGGTATCAACAAAAACATGATGAATAAATAAATCAATGGGTGAATGAATGGAGGGGTGGACAGAGGATGGATGGATGGATGGAAAGTGTGCATATTCCGTCCTTCAGTCATGTCCGACTCTTTGCAACCCTTTCGACTGTAGCACACCAGGCTCCTCTGTCCACGGAATTTTCCAGGCAAGAATACTGGGATGGGTTGCCGTTTCCTCCCGCAGGGGATCTTCCTGATCCAGGGATTGAATGCTCATCTCCTGCCTCTCAGGTGGATTCTTTACCACTGAGCCATCAGGGAAGCCTGGATGTATGGAATAACTGATTATAAACAATAGGAATTTTCTGCTTAATTACACTTGTTCAATCAACATTTTGCCTTCCATGCTAATAAATGACTATTATATTTGTACACTTACATATTTGTATCTCAGTTAGTATCTGCAGAAAATATTGAGGGCCTTCGACAGTGTCTATGAGGAAAAATGAAAACAGCCTGGATTCAGTCCTTGCTCCCAGAGGCTTAGAATTTAAAACAGAAGAAACACATTTTAAAAAAGAAAACAATAATCACCTTAGGAGTTTTATCTTGATGGTGGTATCAATTCAACATATTCAAAAAACTGCAAAAGCTTAGGTTCACATGTAGTGCACATTCGTCCGAAACTGCTACCACGTAATAAGAGTTAGCTCTCTTTGAGGCTCTGGAACATAATAAACACGCAGTAACTATTAGTTGGATAAATTAATGATTGAACAGTTTTGTCAACAAGCAGAGGAATCCAACCCTTATCGCTAAGGAACAGGCACCGGTTTTGCAGAGCTTACGCGGACAGGAGCCACTCATATCTTCGGTGTTCCTGACAGTCTTTCTCACCAGAACTCCTGGCTAGACTGCCTCGTGTGTGGCAAAGTTGGTCTTGCTGTCTGAAAATTTGTGGGAAACGATCCACAAGTGACCACCGGCTTAGCTGGAGTCCTCTCTCTTGAATTTGGGAACATTCCGTGATCCCTGTCAAAGAAGGACTGATTAGCAGATTTTTTTTTTCTTAGTGAAATCCTCCGTCTTGATAAGCAAAGAAAAGCTTAGTAGTAAACTGAATTGTAATGGGACATTTTATTTTTAATTGGAGAGTAATTGCTTTATAATTACATAAATTGTAATCCTAAAGGAAATCAGTCCTGAATATTCATGGGAAGGACTTATGCTGAAGCTCCAATACTTAGGCCACCTGATGCAAAGAACTGACTCTTTGGAAAAGACCCTGATGCTGGGGAAGATTGAAGGCGGGAGAAGGGGATGACAAAATGAGATGATTGGATGGCATCACCGACTCAGTGGACATGAATTTAACCATGCTCCAACCACAGTGGAGGACAGAGACACCTGGCGTGCTGCATGCAGTCCAGGGGGTTGCAAAGAGTTGGACATGACCTAGCAACGGAACAACCATTTCTTTACAATGCCGTACGACAATGTGAATCAGCTATATGTACATCCCCTCCCTCCTGAGCCTCCTGGGCCCTTTAAATATATATATTTCTTGCTCTCCACTAGATAAGGAGAGTGAAATTTGACTTTTCTTGACTTAGCACTAAACATGTCTCATGACAGTTTGAGCCATGGTGTTGGCAGCTTCCTTGGCCAAAAGCCTGAGGCTGTATTACTAATTTATCAGTGTCACCATGCACATCTGAGCTGCCTTCTGTAATTTTCTTGCTCTCCTCGTCTTGGACCCTTCCAAGTATTCTCCACGTTAGGAGTTAAGAGCCTTCCTCCTTTCTACTGCACCTGCCTTTAGATGAGTAATTTTATTCATCCCTGTCCAGGAACCCTTTGAAACTCCCTTTGTTGATCAGTCACACAGCTGTATCCTGGTCCAGGGGCCACGTCGGAGGCCCTAGGACTCCTGCTCTCACAATTCTTATTGTCCGTCTCCGGAAGTGCCTCTCCTTGCATGTATGTTTCTTGCAAATAATGTCGTCCTGAGTTTCTGACTTGATCCCAAACAGTCAAGCTGGCGCTTTATTCTCCTGGAGATGAAGGAGCAGGAGTGACTGGTTTCTTCCCCCCACCCCTCCCAATTTGCTCAAATCTGCGAGCCGCTCAGAGAGGAGGCATGGCTACACGTGTCAAGGGCGCTGTCAATTAGGGTAACAGGCAGGGGGCCCCGGTGCTGAGCTGTGTCACAGGCGATGCTGGTTTACTCAGAACAAGAGCAAGAGGGTCAGGAGCTCTCTGACTCACGGCGTGCTCTTTTTGAAGAGTGCATTGTGATTTCTGACAGAGGAAGGAAGGAATTCGGACAAAACAAGGGAAGGAAGAATTTGTTTATTTCTTTCCACCAGCAAGTCTCTGGTTCCTGTTGCCAAGAATATAACTTTAATTTACGAGACAAATACAAACCTAACTATATACCATTTAAAATTTAATTCCGAGTAACACCATCTCTTGGGATTCAAGTTCTCTATTTTGAGGTTAAAAAAAATGAGAAAGATAAGAATCCTGGCAGATCCCTTCATGCAAATTCTGTCACCTGTATGCGTGGTTAACAAAAAATATGGGTGTTGAATACAATTTAATGAATTATATCTATTTTCAAATTAAGTCTGAATATATTTGCCACACTACAATCAGGAGTGCATTCTGGTTTTCAGCAAACTGGATACTAAGTAGAGAAATGACATTCACACAGAGGCCTCAATGGACATTCACACAGAGGCGGCCACTTGAAGTCTAATCACCTCTGAGAAGGAGCCTTGGGGCTAACGGTCTAGTGATGCCCGCTGTTAGTACACCGACCTGAGTGATGGCTTTTCATCTTTCCATACACGTGTGAATAAAATCATGGAAAATATGAGCAGAAATGTTTTAAACAAAGTACAGATTGTACGTTCAAATACCATATTCAGGAGATATCAATGTTAAGGTGGTTCTTAGTGACGTTAAACTGAGAATGCTGCTCACTGCCTTTTCACGGGATTGTTTAATAGTATAAAAATTATGATAGCACACTGTGTAAGTGGGGTGTGATAAAAATTAACACTCCACTAACAAGAAAAGAAAACCCAGTAGAGAAAGAACAGCCATAAGGGATCCATTATTTACTTTATCCTTACAGAGAAAAGTGAGCAAAAATTGTACCTGTTTTGCATTTTAATAGTAATGTTCAGAGTTCATGTTTCCCCATAGATCTAAAAATACCTAGGAATTTTTTAAAGTTAATAAATCTATGATGCTAAATTTTGGATTATAAAAACATTATAAACAGTTACATTTATTTATTCTGCATAAAACAAGAGAGAAAACTCACTGCATTTTCCTATGAGAAATTTCCATTTCCAAAGGAACGATGTATTTTCCCACTTGGTAATTCAACAAGTTTCCAGGCTCCCTGGGATCCGTGAGAGGGCACTCCTGCGCCTCCATCCTTCATGGAGCAGACGCAGTGCTCGCCACTCCTGCTTGTAAGACAGGCGTGCACCTTCTAAAAGACGGAGGGCAAGAGGACAGGGGCGATAGAGGAGGAGATGGCTGGATGGCATCCCCGACTCCACGGACATGAGTTGAGTAAACTCCGGGAGTTGGTGGTGGACAGGGAGGCCTAGCGTGCTGCAGTCCATGGGGTCGCAAACAGTCAGACAAGACTTACGTGTCAAACAACAACAACGTGAACCTTTGGACCAATGCCTGCAAAAGCCCAGCAGTTAACACACTGCTTAGAAAGCTAAGAAACATAAACCAAGACACAGAATCGGTGTGATGGACATTTCTACACCAAGTCACTGCAACAGGAATCATATGTATTTCTAACCGTAACCAAGTTTCACCGGGGACTTTGCACGCGACCGTGCCCCCATCCCCCACCTGCATGGACCTTTAAATTTCCATTTTAGCTGAATCAGCATATAACCTTACAATACTTTCAAATCATGAGAAAGGCCCTTGACCTGCCATCCCCCATCCAACTTCTGCCCAATTTCTCTGCCCCCCTTTATGAAACTCATAGCAAATACTGGCCCTGTTCCCCCAGTCCAGCTCTCTTCATGCACAGCCTCTTTAACCCACCAGTCACAGCAGCACTAAAACCGTTCTGTGGAGTGCAAGGTCACCAACAATATCCATGTCCTCCAACTGAATGTCTAACTCTCTGCTGCCATCATTATATGCCCTAAGCAGCATCTGCTGGAGTGGATCACTCCTTTATGACAAGCCTGCCAGCACGAGTCCTGCATAAGCAAGTTCTCTGACTTCACCAAACACTTCATGTCAATATGCTTTTAGGGGAGCTTTTCTGGATCTACTCTGGCTTCATAGGTGGTTTTATTCAACCGTGTCCTTCCTTTTATCCCTCCCACCTAAGGACACTCCTATTCTGACAGCTGTCACCCGAACCTTAGGACTAGATTTGCTCGCTTTCTCTGACTTGTCGTCACAGCGCTGGGAGTCACTGTTGCTTCTGCTGCGTTATCAGCAGTTTGTTCTTTTACACTGTCACACAGCATTCCGTTGTATGAATATTCCACATTTATTTCCTCTATCAACTATGGGTTGTTTATGATGTGGGGATATTATGAATCAAGATGCTATAAACACTCATGAGCATATGTTTGACTGGACATAAGGCGATGGCACCCCACTCCAGTACTCTTGCCTGGAAAATCCCATGGATGGAGGAGCCTGGTAGGCTGCAGTCCATGGGGTCGTGAAGAGTCGGACATGACTGAGCGACTTCACTTTGACTTTTCACTTTCATGCATTGGAGAAGGAAATGGCAACCCACTCCAGTGTTCTTGCCTGGAGAATCCCAGGGACGGGGGAGCCTGGTGGGCTGCTGTCTATGGGGTCGCACAGAGTCGGACACGACTGAAGCGACTTAGCAGCAGCAGCAGCAGCAGCAAGCACTTGTTTGGGCTGGGACTGTGTTCAAGTAAGGAAATGCCCAATTCCATTCTTAGATGTAGGTATTTGCTGTCTTGTTGCTGTTCACTCACTGAGTTGTGTCTAGCTCTTTGCAACCCCGTGGAGTGCAGCGTGCCAGGCCTCCCTGTCCTTCACTGTTTCCCAGAGTTTGCTCCAATGCTTCCCCGGCAGCTCAGACAGTAAAGGATCCACCTGCAACGTAGGACACCTAGGTTTGATCCCTGGGTTGGGAGGATCCCCTGGAGGAGGGCATGGCAACCCACTCGTGTTCTTGCCTAAAGAATCCCCATGGACAAAGGAGCAAGGCAGGCTACAGTCCACGGAGTCACAAAGTGTCGGACATGACTGAGCGAATAAGCACAGCATAGCACATACCATTAAGTTGATGATGCTATCCAACCATCTCATCCTCTGTTGCCCCATTCTCCTCCTGCCCTCAGTCTTTCCCAGGATCAGGATACAGGTATAAGCATATTTATGTTAGTTGGTACTACCAAAGAGTTTCATAAAACATTTATATCAAGTTACAGACCTATAGTCAATGTAAGAGAGCTCCATTTAATTCAAGTTTACACCAAGCTTGATACCAACTGTTAATTTTAACTATCAGATCAGATCAGTCGCTCAGTCGTGTCCGACTCTTTGCGACCCCATGAATCGCAGCACGCCAGGCCTCCCTGTCCATCACCAACTCCCGGAGTTCACTGAGACTCACGTCCATCGAGTCGGTGATGCCATCCAGCCATCTCATCCTCTGTCGTCCCCTTCTCCTCCTGCCCCCAATCCCCCCCAGCATCAGAGTCTTTTCCAATGAGTCAACTCTTCGCATGAGGTGGCCAAAGTACTGGAATTTCAGCTCTAGCATCATTCCTTCCAAAGAAATCCCAGGGCTGATCTCCTTCAGAATGGACTGGTTGGATCTCCTTGCAGTCCAAGGGACTCTCAAGAGTCTTCTCCAACACCACAGTTTAAAACACTATTTTAGCTATAGTGGGTATATAACGGTAGCTCATGATTTTACTTTGTATTTTTTTCCTAATGCTGAATGATACTGAGAATCTTTTCATATATTTTAGTGTCTATTTTTATATCTTCCTTCATGAAGTGTCTTTTGAAGTCTTTGCTTATATTTCTCTTGAATGATCTGTGTATTATCAATTTGAAAATTACTTTTTAGAAACACTAAGTGGCTTTATGCATTTTCTGCATTTAAAATCTTTCACTGGTCTGTGCTTTGCTTACCTTTTACTTTTTTAATAGTGGTTTTGATGAGTAGAAATTTTAAGTTTAAAGAAGTCCAATGTACTGTTGATTTCTTTTATCATTAGTGATTTGTTATCCTGTTTTATTTTTTAAATTTTTATTGGAGTATAATTGCTTTATGATGTTGTCAAGTGTCTGCTCTACAATAATGCAGATCAGCTACATGTATACATATATCCCCCCGCCTCCCCGGACCTCCCTCCCACACCGCAGCCCACCCATCTAGGTCGTCACAGAGCTCCAAGCTGACCTCCATGTGCTAAGAAGCACGTTTCCACTAGCTGTATATTTTACACATGGCAGTGTATATGTGTCAATGGTATTCTCTCAATGCATCCCCCCTCCCCTCCGCCCATGCTCACATGTCCATTCTCCACACCTATGTTCCCATTCCTGCCCTGCAAGGAGCTTCATCTGTACCATCTCTCTAGATTCCACGTATACATGTTAACGTACGGTATTTGTTTCTGCCTTTCTGAGTTACCTCACTCTCTGTGACACATTCTAGGCCCATCCACACCTCTATAAACGACCTAATTTTGTTCCTTTTATGGCTAAGCAACACTCCACTGTATATACGTACCACAGCTTCTTTATCCAGTCCTCTGCCGTTGGACATTTGGACGGCTTCCTGATTACTGTAAATAGCGCTGCAGTGATCATTGTGGTACCTGTGTTTTTCACATTACGGTTTTCTCATGGTAAATGCCCAGGAGGGGGATTGCTGCTGGATCATATGGTAGTCCTATTTTTAGTTTTTTAAGGAACCTCCATACTGTTCTCCACAGTGGTTGTATCAATTTAAATTCCCATCAACAGTGTAAGAGCGTCCCCTTTTCTCCACATCTTCAACATTTACTCTTTGTAGATTTTTGATGATGGCCATTCTGACCTCTGTAAGGTGATACCTCATTCCAGTTCTGATTTGCATTTATCTAATAATTAGTGGTATGCTGCAGTCCATGAGGTCACAAAGAGTTGGACACACCTCAGCAATTGAACAACCACCACAAAATAATTAGTGATGCTGAGCATCCTTTCATGTGCCTGTTAGTCATCGTATGTGCTCTTTGGGGAAATGTATATTTAGGTTTTCCACCTATTTTTTTTATTGGGTTGTTTGTTTGATATTGAGCTATTTGTATATTTTGGACATTAACTCTTCTCAGTTGATTCATTTGCAAATATTTTCTCCCATTTTTATTTTTTCATCTTGTTTATAGTTCCCTTTGCTGTGCAGAAGCTTTGAAGTTTAAGTAGGTCCCATTTGTTTGGATTTTATTTTAATTACTGTAGGAGGTGGGTCAAAAACTATCTTGCTGTGACTTATATAAAAGAGTGCTCTGTGTTTTCCTCTAAGAGTTTTATAGTACCCAGTCTTACATTTAGGTCTTTAATCCATTTTTAGTTTATTTTTGTGTATAGTGTTCAGTTCAGTTCAGTCACTCAGTCGTGCCCAACTCTTTGCAACCCCATGGACTGCAGCACACCAGGCTTCCCTGTCCATTGCCAACTCCTGGAATTTACTTCAACTCATGTCCATTGAGTTGGTGATACCATCCAACCATCTCATCCTCTGTCATCCCCTTCTCCTCCTGCCTTCAAACTTTCCCAGCATCAGGGTCTTTTCCAATGAGTCAACTCTTTGCATGAGGTGGCCAAAGTATTAGAGTTTCAGCTTCAGCATCAGTCCTTCCAATGAATATTCAGGACTGATCTCCTTTAGAATGGACTGGTTGGATCTCCTTGCTGTCCAAGGGACTCTCAAAAGTCTTCTCCAACATCTCAGCTCAAAAGCATCAATTCTTCGGTGCTCAGCTTTATAGTCCAACTCTCACATCCATACATGACTATTGGAAAAACCATAGCCTTAACTAGACAGACTTTTGTTGGCAAAATAATGTCTCTGATTTTTAATATGCTGTCTAGGTTGGTCATAATCTTTCTTCCAAGGAGCAGGGGTCTTTTAATTTCATGGCGGCAGTCACCATCTGCAGTGACTTTGGAGCCCCCAAAAATAAAGTTTGTCACTGTTTCCACTGTTTCCCCATCTATTTTCCATGAAGTGATGGGACCAGATGCCATGATCTTCTTTTTATGAATGTTGAGCTTTAAGCCAACTTTTTCACTCTCCTCTTTCACTTTCATCAAGAGGCTCTCCAGTTCTTCTTCATGTTCTGCCATAAGGGTGGTGTCATCTGCATATCTGAGGTTACTGGTATTTCTCCTGGCAATCTTGACTCCAGCTTACCATTCCGTTCTCCGCAGACCATGTTTTGTCAGAACTCTCCACCATGACCCGTCCATCTTGGGTGGCCCTACACAGCATGGCTCATAGTTTGATTGAGTTAGACAAGGCTGTGGCCCATGAGATCAGATTGGTTAGTTTCCTGTGATTGTGGTTTTCAGTCTGTCTTCCCTCTGATAGAGAAGGGTAAGAGGCGTATGGAAGCTTCCTGATGGGGTGTGTGTGTGTGTGTGTGTGTGTGTGTGTGTGTACACACATATAGTGTTAGAGAACATTTCATTTCATTCTTTTACATGTAGCTATTTCTTCCCAGCACCACTTATCTAAGAGACTGTCCTTTCTCCATTATATATTCTTGCCTCCTTTGTTTATTTGTATATTTGTATATACAAACATCCTTGTATATTTGATTAGGTGGCCATGGGTGCATGAGTTTACCCCTGGGCTTTCTGTCCTGTACGGAAGTTGAGCTATCTTTCTGCTTTCATGCCAGTACCATACTGTCCTGACGACTGTAACTCTGTAACATAGTCTGAAGTCAGAGAGAGAGCCTAATTCCTCCATCTCCAATTTTCTTTCTCATGATTGTCTTGGCTGTTTGGGGTCTTTTGTGTTTCCAAAAAAACTGTTGGACAAAATTTTTGTTCTATATCTGTGAAAAATTCTATTGGCTGTTTGATAGGGATTCCATTGAATCTGGAAATTGCTTTGGTTAGTATAGACATTTTCACAATATCAATTCTTCCCATCCAAGAACATGGTACATCTTTCTGTCATCTTTGACCTCTTCCATCAGTATTTTATAGTTTTCCTACTACAGGTCTTTTGCCTCCTTAGGTAGGTTTATTCCTAGGTATTTTATTTTTGTTGCAGTGGTAAATGGGACTGTTTCATTAATTTCTCTTTCTGATCTTTCATTGTTAGTGTAGAGGAATGCAAGAGATTTCTGTGCACTAACTTTCTATCCTGCAACTTTACCAAATTCATTGATGAGCTCCAGCAGTTTTCTGGTGGCATTTTTAGAATTTTCTATGTGTGGTATCATGTCATCTGCAAAGTGTGACAGTTTTACTTCTTTTCCAGGTTGCATTCTTTTTCTTTTTCTTCCCTGATTGTCATGGCTAGGACCTCCAAATCTATGTTGATTGAGTGGTGAGAATGGACGTCCTTATCTTGTTCCTGATCTCTGATAAAATGCTTTCAGTTTCTCACTATTGAGAATGATGCTTGCCATGGGTTTGTCATATATGGCCTTTATTATGTTGAAGTAGGTTCCCTCTATGCCCACTTTCTGGAGAGTTTTTATCATAAATCAGTGTTGAATTTTGTCAAAAGCTTTTTCTGCATCTATTGAGATGATTGTATGGTGTTTATTCTTTGTTAGATCTCCTGGAGAAGAAAATGGCAACCCACTCCAGTATTCTTGCCTGGAAAATTCCATGGATGAAGGAGCCTGGTGGGTTACAGTCCACGGGGCCACAAAGTCGGACACGACTGAGCAACTTCACTTTTCACTTTATGGTATATCACATAGATTTGCATATATTGAAGAATCCTTGCATCCCTCAGATAAATCTCATTTGATCATGGTGTCTGAGCCTTGTATTGTTGGATTCTATTTGCTAATATTTAGTTGAAGATTTTTGTGTTTATGTTCGTCAATGGTATTGCTCTTATTATCTTTTTTGTGATATCTTTTACTGGTTTTGATATCAGGATGATAGTGGCTTCATAGAATGAATTTGGGAGTGTTCCACCCTCTGCATTTTTTTGAAGTTTCAGTAAGAATGGTGGCAGCCTTTCTCTAAGTATTTGACAGAATTCACCTGTAAAGTCATATGCTATTGGACTTTCATTTGTTGAAAGATTTTAACCACTAAACTAGCAGACACTCAGTTGTGTCTGACTCCTTGGGACCCATTGACTGTAGCCTGCCAGGCTTCTCTGTACATAGAATTTCAAGAATACTGGAATGGGCTTCCATTTCCTTCTCCGGGAGATCTTCCCAACCCAGGGACTGAACCTGCATCTCTTGCGTCTCCTGCACCGGCAGGCAGATTCTTCACCACAAGTGCCACCTGGGAAGCCTTTTGAATTAGTTTTTTGTCATTACGTGTGATTGTTATATTTTTCATTTCTTCATGATTCATTCTTGAAAGGTTTTACCTAAGAATGTGTCCATTGCTTCCAGGCTGTCCTTTTTATTGACATATAGTTGCATGTAGTCGTCTCTTATGATCCTTTGTATTTCTGCAGGGTTGGTTGTAATTCTCCTTTTTCATTTCTAACTTTATGGATTTGAATCCTCTTTTTTGATGAGTCTGGCTAAAGGTTTATCAATTTTATCTTCTCAAAGAACCAACTTTTAGTTTTATTGATCTTTATAAAACTTCTAGTTTTATTAATAAAAAATAGCAATTTTTAAAATTCATTTCTATTTCATTTATTCCTGCTCTGATCTTTATGATTGTGTTCCTTCTACTAACTTTGGGGATTTTTTTGTTCTTTCTCTAGTTGCTTTAGCTGTAAGATTAGATAGTTTGAGATTTCCTTCTTTCTTGAGGAAAGACTGAATTGCTATAAATTTCCCTCTTAAAATTGCTTTTGCAGCATCCCATAGGATTTGTGTCATCTTATTCTCACTGTCATTTGTTTCTATGTATTTTTTAATTTCTTCCTTGGTTTCTTCGGTGATATCTTGGTTATTTAGCAACGTATTATTTAGCTTCCTTGTGTGTGTGTGTTTTTTTTTATAGTTTTTTCCCCATAGTTGATTTCTGTTCTCATAATAGCATTGTGGTTAGAAATGATGCTTTATATAATTACAGTTTTCTAAAATTTACCAAGGTTTGATTTGTGATCCAACATGTGATCTTTCCTGGAGAATGTTCCATGTGCATTTGAGAAGAAAGTGTATTCAGCAGCTTTAAGGTGGAATGTCCTATACATATCAATTAAGTCTATGTGGTCTAGTGTGTCATTTAAAGCTTGTGGATCCTTATTCATTTTCAATATGGATGATCTGTCCATTGATGTAAGCAGGGTGTTACTGTTGATTTCTCCTTTTACAGCTGTTAGCACTTGCCTTGTGTTTTGAGATGCTCCTGTGCTGGGCACATAAACAAGTATAGTTGTTTTATCTTCTTGAATTGATCCCTTATTATGTATTGACTTTATTTTAAGGTCTGTTTTACTTGATATGAGTATTGCTACCCCACTTTTGATTTCCATTTGCATGGAACATATTTTTCCATCTCCTCGCTTTCAGTCATACAGGCTGAAAGTGTCCCTACATCTGAAGTGGATCTCTTGTAGACAGCAGATCTATGGGTCTTATTTGTGTATCCCTTCAACTACTCTATGTCTTTTGGTTGAGTATTTCATCCTGTTACACCTAAGACAGTTATTGATATGTATATTTTTATTACCATTTTATTTTGGGTTTCTTAATTGAAGTATAGTTGATTAGTAATATTAGTTTCAAAAAGTACAACACAGCAATTCAATATTTTTATAATTATTATCCATTTAAAGTTATTATAAAATAACAGGTGTATTTTCCCGTGCTGTACAGTGTATCCTTGGTGTTTATTTCATACACAGTATCAATAGTTTGTGCCTCTTACTCCCATACCCCTTCTTGCTTCCCTACCCACCCATCTCCTCCCCACCGGTAATCACTAGTTTGCTGTCTATATTGGTCAGTCTGTTTCTGTTTTGTCATATACATTTGCTTTATTTCTTAGATTTCACATGTAAATGACAGCCCAGAATATTTGCCTTTCTCTGACTTATTTCACTGATAATAATTCTAGGTCCATCCATACTCTTGCAAATGCCAGAATTTTATTCTTTTTTACAGTTGAATAATATTCCATTATATATATATATATATATATATATATATATATACACACACACACACATACACACCACATGCTCTTTCTTTATTCATTTAATGGGCACTTACATTGCTTCCATATCTTGGCAATTATAAATGATGCTCCTATGAACAGTGATGGAGAAGGCAATGGCACCCGACTCCAGTACTCTTGCCTGGAAAATCCCACGGATGGAGGAGCCTGGTAGGCTGCAGTCCATGGGGTCGCTGAGAGTCAGACACGACTGAGCAACTTCACTTTCACTTTTCACTTTCATGCACTGGAGAAGGCAATGGCAACCCACTCCAGCGTTCTTGCCTGGAGAATCCCAGGGACGGGGGAGCCTGGTGGGCTGCCGTCTATGGGGTCGCACAGAGTTGGACACGACTGAATCGACTTAGCAGCAGCATGAACAGCGAGGTGCATGGACGTTTCTGAACACGTTTTCATTTTACTTGGTTATATACCTAACAAGAAAATTACCTGATCTTATAATATTTCTATTTTTAGCTTTTAAAGGGAACTTCACACTGTTTTCCACAGTGGCTGCACCAGTCTACAGTCCCACCAATGGCGTATGACGGCCCCCTCCTCTGCATGTTAGCACCAACATTTGTTATTTGTAAACTTTGGATGATAGCCACTTTGACAGGTGTGAGGTGATATTTCATTGTGGTTTTCATTTGCATTTCTGTAAAGTTTAGCAATGTTGAGCATTTTTAAAATGTGTCTGTTGGCCATCTTTGTATCTTCTTTGGAAAAATGTCTATTTGGCTCTTTTGCCCATTTTTTAATTGGGTTCTTTTTTTCAATATTGAGTTATGTGAGCTGTCTATAAATTTTGGATATTGATGACTTACCAGTCATATCATTTGCAAATATTTTTTCCATTCAGTTGGTGGCTTTTTCAGTTGGTTGCTTTATTCTGCTGTGCAAACGCTTTTGACTTTAGGTCCCATTTGTTTATTTTTCCCTTTATTTCTCTTGTCTTTGGAGAAGGATCCAAAAAATATTGCTACAACTTATGTCATAGGGTGTTCTGCCTATTTTTTTTTTTTTAGTGTTATGGTTTCAGATCTCACATTTAGGACTTTAATACATTTTTAATTTATTGTTGCATATGATGTGAGAAAATATTCTCATTTTTTCCTTGTAGCTGTCCAGTTTCCCCAGCATCACTTATTAGAAGAGGCTGTCTTTTCTCCATTGCATTTTGCTCCCTCATTTCTCATAGATTAATTGACCATGTATGGGCTTATTTCTGGACTCTCTAGTCTGTTCCACTGATCTGTTTTTGTACCAGTACTGTGCTGTTTTAATTACTGTTCATTTACAGTATAGTCTGATATCAGAGAGCATGATACCTCCAACTTTGTTCTGTTTTCTCAGCATTGGTTTAGCTGTTTGGAGTTTTGTGGTTCTATATAAATTAGGGTTTTTTGTTCTACTCCTGTGAAGAATTTCATGGGTATTTTGATAGAGACTGCGTTAAATCTATAGATTGTTTTGGACAGTAAGACCTTATAACAATATTAATTCTTCTGATCCAAAAACACAAGATATCTTTCCATTTCTCTGTACGATTTTCAAATTTCTTCAGCAACGTTTTATAAGTTTCAGAGTATAGTTCTTTCACCTCATTGGTTAAGTTTATTTCTAGTTATTTTATTCTTTTTGATGAAATTGTAAAGGAACTGTTTCCTTAATTTCTCTTGCTGGTAGCTTATTATAAATGCACAGAAAAGCAACAGATACGAATCTTGTGTCCTGCAACTTTACTAAATTCATTTATTCCAGTAGGGTTTTGGTTTTTTTGGTGGAGCTTTAATGTGTTCTGTGTAGCGATCATGCAGTCTGCAAACAGTGGCAGTTTTCCTTCTTCCCCTTCAATTTAGATTCCTTTTATTTCCTTTCATTATCTGGTTGCTGTGGTTAAAACTCCCAGTACTACGTTACATAGAAGTGGTACGAGCGGACATCTTTTCTGTTGTTTCTGATCTTAGAGGAAATGCTTTCAAGCTTTCACCACTGAGTATGATGTTAGCTGTGGGTTTGTCACGTATGGCCTTTGCTATGTTGAAGTGTCTTCCCTTTAGACCTGCTTTGTTGAGAGCTTTTTATCATGAATGGATGTATGATCCTTTTTATCTATTGTCAAATTTGGCTTTGTTAAGGATATTTGTATCTATTTTCATCAGAGATATTGGCCTACGATTTTCTTTCTTTGTAATGTCTTTCTCTGATTTTGGTATCACAGTAATGGCGGACTTGTAAGTTTGAGATTGTTACATTCTCTTCAACTTTTTGGAACCTCGTGGGAAGGAGAGCTTTTCTTTACATGCTTGATAGAATTTTTCCTGTAAAACTGTCTGGTCCTGGACTTCTGTTTGCTGTGAACTTTTAAAATTACATATTCAATTTCACTATTCGGGAAATAGGTTGTCTATTTCTGATTCAGTCTCAGAAGGGTGTATATTTCTGTAAATTTGTCCATTTCTTCTAGGTTGTCCAATTTGTTGGCATATAACTGTTCACAATATTGTCTTAAAATTCTTTGCATCTCTGTGGAATTGGTTGCTGTTTTTCTTCTTTCATTTCTTATTTTATTGAGTTCTCTCTCTTCTTGATGAGCCTGGCTAAAGGTTTATCAACTTTATTGTCTTTTTAAAGACCTAGCTCTTGTTTTACTGATATTTTCTATTTTTGCATCTATTTCCTCTCTGATCTTTATTATTTCCTTCCTAATGCTAACTGGGCTTTGTTAGTTCTTTTTTAAATTCTTTATGATGGAAAATTAGGTTGCTTATTTAATATTTGCCTTGATTCCTGACGTCTGCCTGCAACACTATAAACTTAGCTCTTAGAACTGCTTTTGCTATATCCCACAGATTTTGGAAAGTTACATTTCCATTTTCATTGTCTAAAGGTATTTTCATATATTTAAAATATTTCATATTTGACATATAATCATTTGTTTTAAACAGGTAGACCTTTAAGTTCAAATATTCTAAAAGATCTACATTTTCTCTACTCCCTTCACACTTTTTTCTTATTTAAGTATGGTTGATTTACAATGTTATCTACAGCAAAATGAGTCAGTTTATATAGTATACATATCTATCATCTATAGGGCTTCCCAAGTGGCACACTGGTAAAGAATCTGCCTCCCAATGCGAGACACAAGATAGCATTTATTAAAGTATGTGTGTGTGTGGATATATTTCCATAATCTTTTCCATTATGGTTTATTACAGAGTATTGAATATAGTCCTCTGCTTTCTTAGATATCTGTTTCCTTCTTCATGCACAGATAGTTTCAGCCTGAATGTTATTAAATATATTTTCACCCACATTCTCTCCCTTTTCCTTCTGAGACCCCTGTAATGTAAATGTTTGTACACTTAAAGTTATACCAAAGATCCCTTAAACCGTTTTCGTTTTTTTTAATTGGTTTTTCTTTTTGCTTTTCTCATTGTTTTCTGTCATTCTTTCAGGTCACTTCGTTGTTCTTCTGTGTGATCTAGTCTGCTAATTCCTTCTACTGTGTTTTTATTTTTGGTTATCGTATTCTTCACTGGCAGGCGAATTCTGTAATACTGCACCACCTAGGAAGCCCTGGGTCAGGAAGATCCCCTGGAGTAGAAAATGGCAACCCACTCCAGTATTCTTGCCTGGAAAATTCCATGGACAGAGGAGCCTGGAGGGCTACAGTCCCTGGGGTCCCAAGGAGTTGGACACAACTGAACACACCCACACACAAACATTTTATTTTTCAGGTATGACTGACTCTGTTTTATATTTTCTAGTTCCATGTTAAAATTCTGTGTTCATCTATTCTTTTCCTAAGTCAGTCAGCATCCCTATTAATAATGCTTTGAAGTCTCCAGTAGACTGTATGTTTCTATTTTTCTATTATTTAAGGTGTTTTCTCTTTCTCTTTCAATAGAGACAAATTCCTCTGTTTTCTCATTTTGCTTTTCTCTCTCTGTCTCTATAAAATTAGGTGCAACTGTTACCTACAGTGGTCTTTGAGGATGTTATTATGTGGGAGCATCCCTATACAGACTCTTTATGCCCAGTGCCTTTGGTGGGAAAGCTGGATTTGACATGAACACAAGTCACATCTTTGCTCAGGGAGTGCTGGCAGCTTGGTGAGAAGGTGAGGCTGGAGCAGGAGAGATGAGGGCTGGAGCCAGATTTGAGCTAGGGCTCCTCCTCTGCTGAGTGGCAAGTCTTAAGTTCCTAGAGCAGAAGAAACGCTGAAGGTCTGGTCTAGCTAACTCTGTTCCCTTTAAGTGTGTGCCCTTCCCATTTCAGCAGCACCCTCAGCTCCAGAGAGGAGCAGGGCTGCAGCAGGAGGGTCTGCTGTGGATTCAGCAAGAGCCGGGGCTCTGGGTGTGGTGATCTATCTGCCGTTAGCAATCTGGTGCTACCTCTGATGCATTCCGGTAGTGGCGGCCCGCTCCCTGCTCAGGTGCTGCTGAGGGTTTGAGCTTCCACAGCATCTCACGGCTAGGCTTTTTCCTCATTGTCGGCAATCCTCCTGGCTCCAGTGTGGAGCTGAAATGAGAGGCCAACGCTGCTGGAGGATTACGCGGCTCAGGCTGGGGTATGAGTGGGGTGGTTGTGGGAAACCCGTCAGCCAGCCACGTGGCTTAAATCCACCCTTTCTGCCCTCTCTGCTCTGCCTCAGGGGCAAACTCTTCTGAAGTGGAATCTCTGCTCCCCATGTGGAAGCCCTCCTGTTAGTCCCAGCAGCCCCGCAACCAGCCCAGGGGACTCGTCTTTCCCTTGCTGGACCCCAGGGCTGTGGGGACCGATCTGTGACTTGACTGCTGGCTCCCTAGGGAGGATCCCCACGTCCCCCCGATTCCTCTCTCAGGGTCACGGGTCTCCAGCTGGTCACTTCTCTTCCCTTCCGCGCTGGCCATGCACGTCTCTCTTGCAGCTTTGATGGTACAGGAGTCTTCCTGCCAGGCACCAGTTAGTTTACGATGAGAACTGTTCCACAGATAGATATGCTTTTCTTCTTGTAGATGTAATTCTGATATGTTCATGAGGGACGTGATTTCTGTGTCCTCTTACTCTGCCATCTTGATTCTTTCCTTGTCCTGTTTAAAAAATCTTTGCACATTCCAAGGTTATAAAAATATTGTCCCGTGTTTTATTTTAAAAGCTGTCAGATACGGTCTGTTTGCAGAGGGGAGTTGGTGCAGCTAGTGACCAAGGCGCATTATTTTCCACATGATGTATAATCGGCACAGCACTGTTGACTATAACTAGCAGGCTCAAACTCCCATGGACGGAGGAGCCTGGTGGGCTACAGTCGGTGGGGTCGCTAAGAGTCAGACACGACCGAAGTGACTTAGCAGCAGCAGCAGGCTGAAAAGAGGGAGAAGGCGATGGCACCCCACTCCAGTACTCTTGCCTGGAAAATCCCATGGATGGAGGAGCCTGGTGGGCTGCCGTCTATGGGGTCGCACAGAGTCGGACACGACTGCCGTGACTTAGCAGCAGCAGGCTCTCCCCCGGTGAACTTCAGTGGAGTCTTTGTTGCAATTCAGGTAACTGTGTGCAGGTGTGTGTTTCTCCCCACCCTGCCCACTGCTCCATTAGTCTACACTTGGAACAATCCCTGCTATTTTCATCAGTGCAGATGTGAGTCTTGCTGTGTTCTCATGTAAATTCTCCTGCTCTTACCTACTTTCATGCTAATTTTGCTGCTCTGGGTTCTCTGCCTTTCTATAAGGTTTTAGAAATAGCTTGTAAATTTACACACACACACACAAATAAACCACAGAAAACCACTTGTGACTTTCACAGATTGTACTGCACAGAGCAATGTGAAGAGAACCATCTTAACGGTTTTGTCTTCTAATTCACACACACAGTAATAAACTACCATTTATTGAGGTTTTTCATTTTCTTATAATGTTTAATTATTTCCAAGGTAGAGTTCTTATAAATCTGTGTTATACTTAAAGTATTTGATATTTTGAGGTAATTGTGTTATTAGTTTTTAAGTTTCATTTCCATTTACCCATTGTTACTACCTAAAAACACGATTTTTGAATATTGGTCTTGTGTTCTGAGACCTTGCTAAATGCACTTATTAGATACACTAGCTTTCTACAGAATTATCAAGATTCCCTAAGTCTATGAATAAAGTCCATTTTACTTTATGTTTTGCCTCAAAAAACACTAGCTGGCTTTTCCAACACACTGTTGAATAGAAGTGATGAGAACATATTGTTTTGCTCCTGATATGAGAGAGAAAGCAATCAGCATTTCAACATTGCATGTGGTATTAGCTGTAGGTTTTTCATAGATGGCCATTTTAGAAAGTTTAATTCTGTCCCTAATCTCGTGTGTGAGTGTATATAAATCATGGATGTATGTAAATTTTGCTCATCTTCTAGCTTATCATATTTAATTTTAAGAATACTTTTAATATGATGATTGCATACATTTTTAAATGTTAAACCCACATTGTTGGACTGAAATTTACCAATTTTATTAGGATTCTCCATAGAAACAGAACGGGATAATAAAGACATATAAATGTATATAGACATGTATGCATATAGTTACATGTATGTATATAAATATGGGCTTCTAGCTCAGCTGGTAAGGAATCCACCTGCAATGCAACAGACCTGGGTTTATTCCCTGGATTGGGAGGATCCCCCAGAGGAGGGCATGGCAACCCACTCCAGTATTCTTGCCTGGAGAATCCCATGGACGGGGGCCCTGGTGGGCTGCAGTCCATGGGGAGCAAAGAGTAGGACATGACTGAGCCACTAAGCACAGCACAGCACATATATGTACATAAAAATATAAAATGTATATATAGGGCTTCCCTGGTAGCTCAGCTAGTAAAGAATCCACCCGCAATGAAGGAGACCCTGGTTTGATTCCTGGGTTGGGAAGATCCCCTGGAGAAGGGAACGGTTACCCACTCCAGTATTCTGGCCTGGAGAACTCCACGGACTGTTTAGTCCATGGGGTCGCAGAGAATCAGACACAACTGAGTGACTTTCACTTTCACACATATATATGAAATTATGTATTTATATATAATATATACTTATGATATATAACATATAATATATATTATATAACATATTATTTATATATTATACGTATACACATAAGAAATTAGCTACACAGTTCTGTAGTCTGAGAAATCTCATGATCTACCTTCCAGAGACCCAGGAGAGCTGGTGGTAGTTGTTCTGAGAATCCGAGGGCTGATGAGGAAGGTTCAGTCAAGGGCAGGAGCAGACGATGTTTCAGCTCAGCCAGAGAGAGAATCCATCCCTCCACGTCTCCTCAACATCTTTGTTCTGACTGCGCTCTTAGTGCATGGGTGACGTTCCCGCAGACCGGGGCGGGGGGTCGCTCTGCTCAGTGAAGTTCAAACGCTAATCTCTTCTGAAAACACCTAGTAAGTACACCCAGAAATAATAGTTAACCTGAAACATGAGCACCTCCTGGCCCACCTGACACATCGCAGTAAGCATCACGTCATTAAGTATTATAATTTTAGGTATTTTAGACATTGTTGGATGTGATTGGTAAAATTTCAGTTAAGATATTTGCATTCCTGAGAAATTAGTTGTCATTTCCTTTCCTGTAATGTCTAGATTTTATAGTAAGATAATTGTTGTTGTTGTTCAGTTGCTCAGTCATTTCTGACTCTTTGTGACCCCCATGGACTGCAGCACTCCAGGCTTCCCTGTCCTTCACTATCTCCCTAAGTCTGTTAAAATTCATGTCCATTGAGTCAATGATGCCATCCAGTCATCGTCTGACATGCCCTTCTCCTCCTGCCTTCAGTCTTTCCCAATGAGCTGGCCCTTCACATCGGGTGGCCAAAGGACTGGAGCTTCAGCTTCAGCATCAGTCCTTCCAATGGATATTAAGGACTGATTTCCTTTAGAATTGACTGGTTAGATATCCTTTCAGTCCAAGGGACTCTCAAGAGTCTCCTCCAACACCACAGTTCGAAAGCATTCATTTTTCCGTGCTCAACCTTCTTTATGGTCCAACTCTCACATCCATACATGACTACTGGAAAACCATAGCTTTGACCAGACAGACCTTTGTCAGCAAAGTAATGTCTCTGCTTTTTAACATGCTGTCTAGGTTGGTCATAACTCTTCTTCCAAGGAGCAAGTCTCTTTTAATTTCATGGCTGCAGTCACCATCTCCAGTGATTTTGGAACCCAAAAAAATAAAGTCTCTCACAGTTTCCATTGTTTCCCCATCTGTTTGCTAGGAAGTGATGCGACCGGATGCCATGATCTCAGTTTCTTGGATGTTAAGCCAGCATTTTCATTCTTCTCTTTTGCTCTCATCAAGAGTCTCTTTAGTTCCTCTTCTCTTTCTGCCATTAGGGTGGTAATAACCTGCATATCTGAGGTTATTGATATTTCTCCCAGCAATTTTGATTCCAGCTTGTGCTTCATTCAGCCTGGCATTTCGCATGATGTCCTGGCCTTCTTTGATTTTATGGTAGCATCTGTGTAAAAATGGCATCATTTCATCTTTTAGAAACATCATAAGTTTACTGATAAAGCCTAGAGTTTTCTTTGTTGGAAGAGTTTTAACTATGACTTCGAATTTCCTAACAGATACACAGCTATTCAGATGATACAGTTCTTCCTGACTGAACTTTGGTAGTTTGTGTTTTGTTAAAGAAATGTGCCAGTTATTTAAGTTGTCGAATTTATTGGTATAAAATTATTTACAACTCCCTTATTATCTCCTCACACTTGGGGCGTCTGTGGTGATGCCACCTCATTGAATACTGATAGCAGTTAATTGTGTCTCCTCTTTTTCACCTGACCAGTCTGACGAGAGGTTCGTTATCATTACTGATCTGAAAGAACCAGTTTTTGTTTTCATTGATTTTCAGTTATTTTTTTTCTTTTTCCTATTTCTTTAATTTTTTCTCTTTTCTTTTCTTCTTCTGTTGAGTTTATTGGATCCTACTTTTCTAAAGAGGTAGAAACTTATATCATTGATTTTAGGCATTCAAGCTTACAAAGTTTCCTCTTTGTGTTGTTTATTTCACTAAGTCCAAAATATTTTCTAATTTTCATTGTGATCTGTCATTTACTTAGATAACAGTTCCTTAATTTTCAATTATATAGAGATTTTCTAAGTAACATTTTATCATTAATGTCTAGTTTAGTTTCATTGTGGTCTCAGGGTAAACTCTGCCTGCTTTCAATTTTTTAACTTACTGGAAAAAATTGATGGTCCAGAATTTGATCTATTTTGTGACTATTCCATATATATTTCAAAAGGATCTGTATCTTGTTTGGGTGGTAGAACATGTAAATCTTGATAAGTTTGGTTGATAGTGCTTTGTCAATTCTTTTACATATACTTAATAGATTTTCTGTTTGCCAACTTCTCATAACTATCACTATAGAGGAATACCGAAGTTCTACTATAATTGTGGGTTTTAAATTTTCTTTCTTAGTTTTACCAGTTTTCATGTGTGTTGAAGCTCTGTTACTAGCTTCATCTACATAAAGATAGCTATATCTTCTTGATGAATTGATACTTCTCTTATAAAATATCCCCCTTTAATCTTTTCAAAATAGACTTTGTCACTCCATTGTCTTTTCTCCCATTCATTAAAATTCATTCTACAGTAAAATTCACACATTTTCTTGTACAGCTCCATAATTTCTGACAAGCACAAATAGCTAGGTCATTTCCATCATAATCAGAGTCTAGAATAGTTCCCTCACCTGCCAAAATGTCTCCAGGGCCTTTATAGCCACTTCTTTCCTTCCAACAGCTCCTGCGACAACTGGCCAGTTTCTGTCCCTAGAATTTGCCTTTTCCATAATGTCCCACACCTGGAATCTTACAGGATATCTCTTCTTGATTCTGCATGATTCCTCAGCATGATGATTCTGGGAATCATTCATGCTGAAGCATGGGTCAGTCTGGTCCTTTCTGTGTTTCTGGGAAGCATTCAATTGCATGGAGATGTCTGACATCACTGCAACCTATTTTCCATTCATGCTGTTTCCAAATTCTTGACCATGCAGACAAAACTTTAGCCACTGGCCACAACTCAGCAGAGATCTGAACCTCTGGCCACCTCTGCTTACATGAAAGTGAACAAATATCTGCAGTGTCTGAAGTCCTGCCCAATGAGAGGATGGCTCTTCACAATCGTTTGCAAGGGTTACTCATGGATGGAGCTGCAGTGCCCCAGCCGTTCACTTTGGGTAGAGTCAGCCATGCGAACTATCTATAAACAAAATCTGACACTTTTATTCTCGGTCAGCTGGTTAGAGCAAATTCCCCTGGAGGTCATAGGTGTCAGCTGAGAAAGAGAAAATCTAACAAGAGTCCAAGATGTGAAAATGCGGGCTACCTTCCAGTAACTTGCCTGTGCCTTCAGGATCTGCTCATACGTGATTTCATAGGTGCCACTTCTTCGTACGAAGCTCGGTGATGCAGGCCCGCCATCGTGGCATTTATGATGGGCAGCTCACATGGCATGACTGCTCAGTGGCCTGGGATTAAGTGTTCAGTCGTCAGTAGGACCCAGTAGCAAGTCTGAAACTGGATCTTTAAAAAGGCAAAACAATTATCTCCAAAGAGAGGCGTAAGTGTACTCATAAATCTTCAATGTCTCTGCAGGGTTCTCTGAGTCCATGCTTTCTGCACACTGCTCCCAGCAAAGGATAAGGGCTGCGTATACACTGAGGTCCATTCCCGAGAGTGAAACTCCTCTGAGGGCTGACTTTAAGCTTGAGAACTCTGCGACGGCTTTGGCTGAACTGCGTGGCTATCTAGGGCACCATCACCAATCTCTCCTTCCGCTGGGGTCAGACTTGCAGTGCAGACTCCCCCGTCTTCTCTTACATGTCATACATAGCATGCCCCTCATGAAGTCCTTGCTTGTTTAATCCTGTCATGAGATCTGCTCTCAGTGGCCTCTTTTAGTTCAAACAATAGTCTTTCCAAGCGGAGCAATGCGGTAGCCTCCCAGCCAATCTCCATGTTCTCCTCCAGCCCCCAAATCTGTTCACTGATATGCTCACGTTCTACAGTCGAGGATTTTAGGACCAAAAGATCTTGCATAGTCACGAAATTTCTGACTTTCTTCCAGACATACAAACTGATGTGCAATTAGTGTGACAATTCTGAGCGTCTTGCTTTCATGAAGGTGCTTTGTGGCCATACAAAAGAAAGTGGAGTCATGGTTTCTGTCAGAAACCTTAGAATTTGTACAAAGAGAAAAATGATACATAATAACTAAAAATTAGGTAAGCTTTAAAGTCAGAGCCGTCGCCCTTTGTGTTCCTTACTTTCCTTGATTCCTAGAAGTGGGCTTTGCACACACAAGTTCTCAATAAATATTTGTGAAATGAGTCAATAAGGTAAGACCGTCAATGGCAAGGCTGTACCTTTCACAAATGTATACTGAGCACCAACTGTGTGTCAGGCACTATCCTAAATGCTGGAGATAAAGTGAGGAATAAAATGGGCAAAAAGAACTATCTATAAACCTTATGCTTGTGCATTTGTGTGACAGACAGTAAATCAGTAAATCAATAAAAGATCTACTGGTGATCAGTAAACACGATGATGAAAATAAAGCAGGAAAAGGATGAGGCTGCTGCTCGTGTGGCGGACCTCACTGCGATGATGACGTCACAGCAGAGCAAGAATGGACAGGAGCGGAGGGCGCACCTGAGCAGGTGTGTGGGGATAGATCGTCCCAGGAAGGAGGAGAAGCAAGCACAGGCACTCTGAGGTGGGAGCATCTTTGGACGGCTTCCTAGGCCACCGTGAGGGTGTTGGTGTTTACTCTGAAAGAAACAGGGGGCTTCTGGGAAATGCTGGTTGAGGTTGGGGCTTCCCAGGTGGCGCCAGTGGTCAAGAACCCACTTGCCGATGCAGGAGACATAAGAGACACCGGTTCAATCCCTGGGTCAGGAAGATGCACTGGAGAAGGAAATGGCAACCCACTCCAGTATTCTTGCCTGGAGAATCCCATGGACAGGGGAGCCTGGTGGGATGTGGTCCGTAGGGTTGCAAAGAGTTGGACACGACTGAATGACTTAGCCACAGTTCAGGATGATGTGGTCACACAGATGTAGCAGAACCTCACAGACACAGGAAGTCAGCAGAAGCTGACCATCTTTGTGGAGATCAATCTCCAGTGAAGGGGGATTCAGATTTATTTCTTCTTACCACCTACCCAGGCCTTCCCTGGTGGCTCAGTTGGTAAAGAATCTGCCTGCATTGCAGGAGACCTTGGTTCGTCCCTTGGTCGGAAGGATCCCCTGGAGAAGGAAATGGCAACCCACTCCAGTATTCTTGCCTGGAGAATCCCATGGACAGAGGAGCCTGGCGGCCTACAGTCCGTGGGGTCGCAGAGTTGGACACGATGTGATGACTGCACCACCTACCCAGGCGCTTTTGGTTTCTACCAGCCACAGGATGAGGACTCAGCACAGAGGAAATGGTGGGGCCTACTGACGGCGGACCGAGGAGAGTGATGGTTAAAGTCGAGGTCTGCAGGCCGATGGAAGCGGACGTTTCAGAGGAGGCCAAGGAGGGTAAGTCGGAGGCGCCACCTCTCGGCCAGCCTGGGGGTTGCGGAGCGGGGCTGAGCGGGCGCCTGTCTCACGGTGACGTTTCCTCAGGGAAGCAGGAGGCGAGGTTGGTGCTGGGAGCAAAGGAGGACGCTGAACGCTCTGATAATTTATTCATGTGCTCAGTGATTGGAAAGTCTCTGAGCACGAGTCTTGTGGTGGCCAGTTCTGTTGGTGCCGTCTGTCTCCAAGAGTAAGGAATTTTTTTTTAAAGCTCTGTGATCTTTATAACAGTGACTGTGATAAAAACTGGGAGTTGAGTCACAACGTATTATTGGATGGATGGGTAGATAGATGACAGATAAGTGGGTTTAGATTCCCTGACAAGTCCTGGCTCCTGCAGTGTTTTCCAAGGAGTATTTTTAATACTCACAACAATTCTGTAACACCGTCTTTTGCTACCCAGTTTATAGACGAAAACTCCGAGGCTGAGAAGGGTTCATAGCCTTCCACGCTTCACCATGGCAGAGTAAGAATTTGAAACTACATTTGTCTGACCCCTGAGCTAGTGTAATTGTCATCTAATTATTGTGCCCAGAAAACTTGATCCAGGCTGAAAAATCCTAAATGGGGGAGATGCATAAACGACTAGGAAGGAGGAGCAAAGGAGAGCAGTGAAGACCAGCAGGGGTGGGGGCACAGCTCTGGGGAAGGTGAACCCCCAACAGAGGAGAGCCTCAGACCAGCTCTCAAACACATGCACTGCTTTCTTCCCGAAGGAGAGAATCAGACTGTCATTGCATCAATCCCAGCAATCAGAACAGAGTGGCATGCCATCATTTCATGGTGCATAACTGGCCCAGTTCCTGCCGGCCATGTGGATGGGGAGGCCCCCACACAGCCTGGTGATGCTGGGGAAGAAGCCATGATGGATGCCGAGGGGACACAGAATGGGAACCCCCAAGCCAGGCAGGGGCTGGGGCATTGGGAAGTCTCCCCACGAAGGTGAGGGAGCAGCTGGAGAGCCGCAGTCACAAACAAGGCTGAAGACCAGGCTTCAGGCAGAGCAGCAGATGAGCCAGAGGCAGGCAGGGCCAAGCTCACAGGACGCTTGCTGTAGGTCTGGGAGCCCCTCTGCCCAGCACAGCACAGGAACCGTGGCTGGCTCTATAACCACACTGATGAAGACACTGTCTTCTTCTTATAGAGCACAGAGGAGCAGCACCATTGGATTCAGTGTCACAAAGCTTGAGGGGCTCGTCCAGCGCCCCTGCTGTGTGCTGGGGGGAGGACCCAGGCTCAGGAACAGAGGACCGGGGCGCGGAGCAGACAGGGATCCGGGGGGGGTGCGGGGGCGTGGTTCCTGTCAATGCTGCTCTTTCGATGCCAAAGTGAGCAGTTTAGAGGAAAATCGCCTATGGAAATTAAAAGCCACTGTATAGCGACAAACTGAAAAAGTATCTGAGAAAACTTGATTAGACAGTGAATCATAGGGACGGAAGGCGCAGAGGGCGAGTGTTCGGTTTGGGGGCTTCGGGGAGGTGATAAAGCACTAGAAGGTGAAGTTCAAACCAGGATCCTGAGCAGGAACAAAGGGAGTAAGAGAAATTTTCAAAAGAAATAGCACTTGGTGATTTCATCCATTTCCTCCTAACTGTCCAATGTATTTATTAATATGCCATATCATTCAATAAACAATGTGGCATAAGAATAACATAAAATAAGTTAAAGCCTCAAGGTTTTGATTCTGGGGAAAAAAAGTACCACTGTGCTGAACAGAAGTTTACATGTGAATGAAGACAGAGAAATTTAATTTGTGCAGAGTAATAATGTAAGAAGATAGAAACACTTTTATCAGACACGTGCAATGGACCCGTCACTCTCTGTGACGTTATCGCCTTCTCACGGTCTGCTGAGATGGACTGACTGGTCCCATTCTTCCCTTGAGGAAACGGAGTGTTGGAGGCTATCTACTGGGTTGGCCAAGACCTTCGTTCAGGGTTTTCCATTAGATGTTACAGAAAACCCTGAATGAACCTTTTGGCCAACTCTGTAAGTTGCCCAAGGTCACAGAGCTATACAGGGTAAGCCTGGGATTCAAAATAGGCTTGCTGGCTCTCGAACCGCACTGAGTCTGTGTCTGACACTGTCTTCCCCACACGCGCGGTTCTCGGGTGATGGCTGAGCATCCAGACAGAGGCATCCTGGGAGAAGCGGAGTATCTGCTGAAGGGCTTGGATGGGATTTTCCTCTTTAGTGTCAGCAACACAGTGGTGATGCTTGATGCTGAAAGTGCAGACTGTACTTTCAAGTAAGTGGGAGAAACAGGTCAGTGGACACTGGATCTGAAAATATCTTAAGCACTGCCTTTTTAGGGGTTGCAGGAGGTTTCCACAGTTTAGGACACAAGTTGGTGTTTTTTCCTTTTCTGGGAGAGGTCCCTCTAGAGTCGTTTCACTCAGATGACTGTAAGTTAAATACATAGTGGTTTGGAAGGTTTCCTTCAAACTTAGCAATTCAAGTCCGCCGCTTGGTAACATATGTTGGAGACACTTTTCTTCTTAAATATGAACTTGTATTTCTGTGTCTGAAAAGTGAAGTTTAGGAAGAGGTGGTGGAGGGAGGGTGTTTTCTGAGCAGGAGGCTGTAGGAAATTGGGCTTATAGTCCCGCTGGAAAGAATGGAGAATGGACTTGCTCCTTATTCTGATAGCAAGAGGCTGGACCAGCACGGAGTATTCACCTGGGGAGTTTGCTTGTGCCCCAAATACACTGGTTGTGAAAAACTATACTGAACTTTGAGATGGACTCCTGGATTTTGTGATTGCATTCTCCGGACAAGGAGGAAGGGTCTAAACAGAGAGAGGGCTTTGTTTTCCAGTCTCAACTCTGATCTTGCCAAAAGCACTTAACTTCCTCTCTCTAGTAATAGAAATGATCGTATAGGTGGCGCTAGTGGTCAAGAACCTGCCTGCCAATGCAGGAGACCTAAGAGATGAGTTTGATCCCTGGGTGGGGAAGATCCCCTCCAGAAGGAAAGGGCAACTCACAACAGTATTCTTGTCTGGAGAATCCCACGGACAGAGGAGCCTGGTGGGCTACAGCCCACGGGGTCACAGAGTCCAACCCGACTGAGGCGACTTAGCACACACACACTGTGGGCCTGGGATTCAAACCCGGCTGCAGCTCAGTGTTTCATCGTGCTCTGTTAACCGTTCTTCCCCAGGAGAGGGGCCATGGCCTAGAGTAGGGACGGACAGACTTTTCTGAGTCCTAAGAGATCCAGGACTCAGGGGTCAAGCTGAGGCTTTCCTGGTACAGACTCTGAGCTGCCTGAAAGCCCGAGTGCCTGGCTCAGAGCAGTGTCCCCAGGACTGGCCTTTTCGTAGCCATATCTATGGCTACTCTGCACTCAGTCATCCCCTCTCCCTCCTGAAGGAGCAGGTTAAACCCTGCAGCGGGTCCCGCCTCTCCCTGGGGGGTATACAGGTGTAGCCAGGCCACATCAGCCGGAGTAACCAGCTGAGACGGTGCAGAAGGCTCTGCAGGACTCTGGCTGAAACTGTTTAGGCCATAAAAGCACGAGCCGTCCTAAAGTTGTGTAACACTATAAACACTGAGACAGCAAGAATTCTCACACGTTGTGTGAGAAAGGAAAGTAAGAGAGGCCTGGGTCTCCTGCCATTTTAGACTTCTAAAATGGTTGGCCACGACAGTACAGCTCTAGAGGCCGAGTTCAGACAAGCCTGGTGCTTCAGAAAGAGCGAGTATTCAGAGTGCAATGCGAGTGGTGCCCTCTGGGACGCATAATGCCAGCCCCACACCGTGTAAAGAAAGACTGAAGTGACTAGGGGCATCTGAATGCATAAAAACTGTCATTATTTAGTTCTGACTGTGAGCTAGGCGTTGTATACTCATTACAGTGCTAATCCTTACCGCGATGCTGCTGGTGAGCAAATGGAAGTGAAAGGCGCTCAGTCGTGTCTGACTTTTTGCAACCCATGGACTGTGGCCCACCAGGCTCCTCTGTCCGTGGGATTCTCCAGGCAAGAACACTGGAGTGGGTAGCCTTTCCCTTCTCCAGGGGATCTTCCCAACCCAGGGATCGAACCCAGGTCTCCTGCTTTACAGGCAGATTCTTTAACCAGCTAAGCTATCAGAGAAGCCCTTTAGGGCTTAGGAAGAAGCCTTAGGAAGAAAGGCATTTTAAAGTTACATGGTTTCCTTCATATGGAAACAGCCACAACCCTGCAACTCATGATATTCTATCCGTGTGTATAAGTGTTCCAAAGGAGACCACCTCACGTGTACCAGACTACTCCTCTGGGCCATCTCTTCACGTAGGGCTGGACAAGCAAGCATTCTGTATGCTGGTTTACTTGGACAGAATTCCTCTTAAAATGTGAGTCAAATTCCCATTCTGTTTTAAATTTGAGCAGATAATTCCCACTGAATAGTTTAATCTATGCCTGGGAACATACTGTTGTTTTTCCAGAGTCAAAGCATAAATATGATTTGCTATATATACTATTCAAGACCTAGTCCAAGTAGCAGAAAACCGGGTTTACACTGACTTCGGCAGAGAATGTTTTGTGTCTTAAAAAAAAAAAAAAAAAAAATATATATATATATATACACACACATATCCTGAGGGTAGAACAAAGCTCCCGCTGCAAATAGGGGTTCCTCCTCTTCTCTCTCTCTCTGCCTCTTTCTTCACCTCTGAAGCCTTCTACTCTTTGGGCTTCATTCTCAAACAAGCTCCCTTACATGGTATCAAGATGTCCACCAGCTGTAACCTTAAAGACATTTCCTCCTAACGACGTCAACAGAGGTGCCACAGTTGTGCTCCGCTGGCTCTGACTGGCTGACTCGGGACACAAGCCCGTCTGGGTGCAGCCTGTGATGCAGCCTTCTTAGGAAGGTCCAGATAGCATGCCCCGCCTCCAGGTTTGGGGTGAGCAGAGGGCAGGGATGTGGTCCTAAGGAAAATCAGAGTGTCAGTAGTAGACAATGAAGTAGCAGATGCTGTGTAAAGTCAAAATAATGCTTTACTACACTGAAAAAAATTTTAAGTATAAATAATCTCAATACTTTTATCTGTTCTGCAAAATTTCAGACTTACGGTGATGTTGCTAATCAAAGGGAATAACACTGTCGATGGCTTTTTAGACTCATCTTTTTTAAGGCGGCTCTTTGAAGAAAGATCGTATTGAACCAGTCAATAGACAAGCAGAAGGTAATAAGAAAAAAAAAAAAAAGCATAACCCAACATAAGCAAAAGAACACTTTCAATGATGGCTAACTAGAGTTATTCTATAATTACTCCACCATAGCCCTGAAAATGAGTCACCAAAGACTGAATATTTATAAGCTTTCTGACCTCAAAAAAATTCAAAATCTTAAATGAGGTCACCTAAGGAGACTGTGGAAAACTTCCATGCAACTTATTGGCAGATTTTAGTTCTTAATTCAACAAGAGTGGTATGAAACGCACGCCATCTGGTTACTGGGAAAATTCTAGTCCGCATTAACTGCTTGTGTGAGAGACATTCCTGCTATTGAGCTGTAAATGAGTGCACCTGCAAATGGGGAAAAGAGCACGTCTTATCACTTGCTCCTAGGGCTGGGAGACGTGATGACGTAACACCGCCGTCCGTTCCATCCGCTTTTAGACTCATCAGTACAGCTGTTCTCTGCTCCTGCGATTGTGCCTCGCTGTGCGCCGGAACAGGAGTGCGCGGTGGAGGGGGTTTCAACTGACACTGAGAGGAAACGGTCCCTTCTTGTTTCTCCAGGGCAACTCCAACATCTCAGATGAAGCGCAGGTACTTCTGACTTTGGTTTTAACCCTATCAAAGAAGTGTATTTCAGGGGAAAACAAGGCTTTACACAAGTCTATGCTTTCCAGCTTGACTCATCTGAGTGCGGGCAGATCCCTGCCTGATGAGGTAACGTGGGCAACAGAAAAATCCACGTGGCCGTCATCACTCCGCCGGTGAGCAGTGAGAGGGCTCGACGGGCGGGCTCGACGGGCAGCCTCGCACTGGGAGAGGCTTCAACACTGGGAACCCTGTCACAAAGAGCCTGGGGGAGCTCCAGCCCATCCTGCTGGCCCAAACTTGACTTCACCGGCGAGGCACTGCTACCGCCCTCAAAACTGCAGCAGAGAGCAAAGGAGTTTATGGTGCGCTGGCAAGACAGGATTACTGACATCCAGCACCGCCCCTTACCAGCAGAGTACAGGAACTATCTGCATTCTCTGTGAATTATAACGGCCCACAGGCAGATGAGAATTATCTAATTTTTTTATCGAAGTATACTTGATTTACAAGGATTTACACAAACATACACGTGTGTGTATGTACATATTTCTTTTTCAGATTCTTTTCCATTATAAGTTATTGTAAGATATTGAATATAGTTCTCTGTATTATGCACAGGAGGCCCTTGTTGTATGTTACAGTAGTGGTGTGTATCTGTTCATCCCAGACGACTAATTTACCTCTCCCCTCCCCTCTGCCCTCTCCCCTGGTAACTGCAAGTTCCTTCTCTAAGCCTGTGAGTCTGTTTCTACTTTGTAAATAAGTTCATTTCTATCCTTTTCTTTTAAATTCTGCAAGTAAGTGATATCATGATACATCCCTGTCTGACTTAGTTCACTCGATATGATAATCCGTAGGTTCATCCATATTGCCACAGATGCCATTCTTTTTTATGGCTGAAAAGAAAGAAAGTGAAAGTGAAGTTGCTCAGTCGTGTCTAACTCTTTGCAACCCCATGGACTGTAGCCCACCAGGCTGCTCTGTCCATGGAATTTCCCAGGCAAGAATACTGGCGTGGGTTGCCATTTCCTTCTCCAGGGGATCTTCCCAACCCAGGGATCAAACCCAGGTCTCCCACGTTGCAGGCAGACACTTTACCATCTGAGCCACCTGGGAAGCCCAATGGACATGAGTTTGAGCGAACTCCGGGAAATGGTGAAGCCTAGCGTGCTGCAGTGTATGAGGTCACAAAGAATCCGACATGACTTAGCAACTGAACAACAACAAAAAGTATCCTATTGTGTATACACATATATATCCTAAGATATGTGTGTGTATACATGTATATATCCTAAGATATGTGTGTGTGTGTATATATATATACACCCTACATCTTTTTTTTAATGTTTTTAATTGTGGTAAAAGTCACATAAGGTAAAAAATAAACATATATAAAAATAGTACAGATGATCCTGCCTGCAAAGTCGCAAAGCAGAGAGAGACACAGATGTAGAGAACAAATGTATGGACAGGAAGGGGGAGATAAATGACGTATGAACCTAGTGTATAGCACAGGGGGAGAGAAAAGGGTACAACTTTTCCTAGAACATGTATTAACCTTAAAAATGTACTCCAGTACAGAGTAGGTGCAGACAAATACTGTTCGATTCCACTTATATCAAGTTCCCAGAACAGTGAAAATCCCAGTCAGCAGGTGCACTGGTAGAGGCCGGGGGTGGGGATGGGGCGTCAGGGCTCGCTGGGGCAGTGTCAGTTTAGGAAGGTGACCCATTCTAGAGATGGACAGCGGTGATGGGCACACGACAGTACAGATGTACTTGGTGCCACTGAACTGTACAGCTGCTGCTGCTGCTGCTAAGTCGCTTCAGTCGTGTCCGACTCTGTACGACCCCATAGACGGCAGCCCACTATGCTTCTTTGTCCCTGGGATTCTCCAGGCAAGAATACTGGAATGGGTTGCCACTTCCTTCTCCAATGCATGAAAGAGAAAAGTGAAAGTGAAGTCACTCAGTCGTGTCCAACTCTTAGCAACCCCATGGACTGCAGCCCAACAGGCTCCTCCATCCATGGGATTTTCCAGCCAAGAGTACTGGAGTGGGGTGCCATTGCCTTCTCCGGAACTGTACAGCTAAATATGGTTAAAACAGTACGTTTTATATTAGGTGACTTTTAACCATATTAAACATTGAAAATGATGTAGGGTATATATATCAGAATATCCTATATGGAATATACACATATATACACACAATGGATTATTACTCAGCTATAAAAGAATGAAATAATGCCATTTGTGATAATTTGGATAAACCCAGAGATGATCTTACTAAGCGAATTAAGTCAGACAAAGAAATAGCATATGCTATTGCTTATATGTAGAATACATATATATAAAAAAAACTGATACAAATGAACTTACTTGCCAAACAGAAACAGACTCACGTAGAGCATGAACTTATGGTTTCCGGAGGGCAGGGCAGATTGAGAATTCAAGACTCACATGTACACACTGCTATATTTAAAACAGATGACCCACAAGAAACTGCTGTCACAATAGAGGTCTTTTGACTGAGAAAATGGTTTCTATATTTTTTCTTTTACAATTTCAGGTTAAATTACGTTCATAACCTTTCTACTGAAACCACTTCTGATAATCAACGTAACCAGCAGCATTTGCACACATCAGCAGAGCAGAGCTGGGAGTTCTCAACGTGGCCCAGTCCCCTGTCCTGAGCACTCATCTAGTTAAGTCAGGGACACATTTTTCTAACTATTGCTCTTGGTTTTGCATAGCTCTCCATGTCATCAGCATTCAAACACTAATCTAAAATTGGAAGTCACTTATATTCTTGCAGTTATTACAGTTGAAACTTTGGTTTACACTGTTCTTTTGAGGAACAGACTTCTAAGGCAAAATACAGCGTGACACCATTCCACATCCACTAGGCTCCCCAAAGGCCAGAAGCCCAAGACCGGGCGAGCAAGGAAAAGACGAGGAGCAGCCGGGCCCTCCCACTCTGCCGGTGCGAGGACAGAGCAGGTAAACTACCTTAGAGAAAGATTCTGCACCTTCCACCTTAGGACCCAGCACTTCCATTTCTACCCACTGATCCAAGAAAAATAAGGGAAAGAAGTGGTTACGAAGAACTATTAAGTCATGACGAAAGGGTGCATGCGTGAAGTCGCTTCAGTCATGTCTGACCCTTTGTGACCCCATGGACTGTAGCCCACCAGGCTCCTCTGTCCATGGGATTCTTCAGGCAAGAATACTGGAGTGGGTTGCCATGCCCTCCTCCAGGGGATCTTCCTGACCCAGAGATCAAACCTGCAACTCTTACATCTCCTGTATTGGCAGGTGGGTTCTTTACCAATAGCACCACCTGGAAAGCCTTCATAATCAACTCTGAATAATCCAAAACAAAAAACCAACTTTATTAGACTTTATTAGTGTAATTTCTATAATTTAATGTATTATAATTCTCTCGTCTTGATGTGCCTTCCAAAGTATAGAAAGAGCATGGTTGACAACTCTAAAAGCTTGTGATTAAAATACCTACAACCCATAAAGATGTTTTATTATAACAACTAACGAAGCTGCTTAACATAAAGCACCAATGCTCATCCCGAGCGTCCACTCAGCGCTCCAGGAACCACACCTCCATCTGGGTTCCTGCTGAGATGAGTGTTTGGAACCCCTAACTCTTAAGACCAAATGCTTCTGAAGTTTAAAATATTCCTGACTGCAGAAAAGGAAAACAGCATATATACCATGTATGATTTAAAACATTCAGTGGGTTCAATGTCTTGTAATTAAGCAAACCAACATTTTTGCAGTGAAACATGAATACTGATGTTAAGTGGCATCTGTAATGACTAAATAGCCATGTTATTTCAGATCAGGATTTAAATCTGCCTGGCAATGCAGGAGACATAAGGGATGTGGAAGATCCCCTGGAGGAGGGCATGGCAACCCACTCTAGTACTCTTGCCTGGAGTACCCCATGGACAGAGGAGCCTGGTGGGCTACAGTCCAGGGGTCACAGAAGAGTCAAACACAACTGAAGCAACTTCTCACACACACACAACTTGATTCACATTACTTTAAAACGTTTAGTTTTCAATTAACAAGCAAGCCACAAACTGTGGGAAAGCAGTATTTGCTATACATGTATCTGGCAGAGAGCTTAAAATATATAAAGAATTCTTAACAACTAAAATTTCTAAAATATGTATCTTTATATATCTTTAATGCTTAACTTTGAAATTTTATAAAAAATGGGCAAAAATAACATAAGCCACTTCAGAAATAGGGTAAACAAAGGTCAAGTAAGGGCCTATAAAAGTGCTCAATATTAATCATCAGGAAATAGAAATTAAACATACAGTGTGACACCATTCCACATCCACTAGGCTCCCCAAAGTGCAGAAGCCCAAGACCAGGCAAGGCAAGGATCAGACACGAGGAGCAGCCGGGACCCTCCCACTCTGCTGGTGGGAGGACAGAGCAGGTAAACTACTTTAGAGGAAGATTCTGCACTTTCTTATTAAGTTACAAAACCACCTTAGACCCAGCAATTCCATTTCTACCCACTGATCCAAGAAAAATAAAAACACATCTCCACAAAAGAGTCTTGTATGAAGATGGTCGTATCAACATTATTCACAACAGGCAACAATGGAAACAGCACAGATGCCCACCAGCAAGGCCCTACAAAGCCTGCTGTATGCACAGGATGGAGCACAACCCAGGGATAAAGGGACGCATTTGTGATACAATAAGGATGGATCTCAGAACTTTGAGTGACAACATTCACACGCAGAAGAGAACATGCTCTATCGTGTTAAGTCCGAGAACAGGCAGAACTAACCTGTGCTGACAGAAGTCGGAAGACGGCTGCTGGGAGGTTTGTGAGGGAGAGGGAACAGCTTGCAGGGTGAGGAAACTTCACGGGCCATGGTTTATATCTTGTTTTGGAAGCGTGGGAAGTTACACAAGGTGTATGCTAACTGAACACAGACCCTATGAGTTTTTTAAACTCTGATTTCAGCGTTTGGAACTGCAGGCAAAGGACTCTGGATCTGTATTAAATACTTATTTTCCTGACAATCCTTGTCTCTGATGGAAGAAGTTAAGTATACTCTGCAGCAGAGAGGAATTCTGCTGCTAAGAACTGGGGTTTCACAGAGCTGGCCTGGGGTTTCCAGACTTAGTGACGACTTCCCACAGACCGACCTTATGTGGTGGGGTTTGGTAAACTGCTTGGCAAACTTCAGAGACAGAGAAGGTGGTTTAGCACTTAAAGCCTCGAAGTACACCTGACTCCCTCAAACCTCACAGTGAACATCAACACCTGCAAGAAAAGGCCCATTCCAGCCACCACCTGTCCTGCACTCCAGATCACAGTGGTCAACTTTCCTACTGCTGGGGGAGTGAACCAGCGATGACCTTGACTTGTTCACGCTCATTACTGAGGGGTCCACAGATGGGGGTGCCCGCTGTGCCTTCTCCTGTGGCCCATGGGGCTTCTACATGCCAGTCACAACACAGCGGTGCTCGGCCTCGACCGTGCTTTCTGGGTCAGGCTCCGTACTGCAGAAGAAACACACGGCTCCAGTGGGAAAGCTCCTCTAGTTGGCAGGGAAGGTGGCTGCAATTAGGATTCTCTGGGGAAGGAGAAGACTTCTAAACCAGACCTTGCTGTCCTCTCTTCAATGCTGGCTTTGAGGAGAGGGGAAAGCGAGGAGTATCTCTCACAACTGTCAAAATCAAAATGCTTGTATCTCTGCATGCTTCTAGTCTAAAGAAAATGCAAACTTGGAATAAGATTAAATCTTCAAATTGTGTGACGTGTTCCTTAAAGGTCATTGAGAAAAAAACCCTTGTTTACTTTATGAAATTCTTGTCCTTATTTAGATTGAAACCTACTGGGTGAGTGGTAGAAAACAAACAAAAACCACAAAAGGGAAGGGGGAGGGATAAATTGGGATGGGAATGACAGATATTCACTCTTGATATAAAACAGCCAACCAACAAGGACCTACTGTGTAGCACAGGGAACTCTACTCAACACACTGCAGTAACGTGTGTGGGAATGAATCTGAAAAGAACAGAGGTGTGTGTGTGCTCCTGTCTGACTTTTAGCAGCCCGTGGACTGTAGCCTGCGGGCTCCTCTGCCCATGCAGTTTTCCAGGTAAGAAACCTGGAGTCAGTTGCCATTTTCTACCCCAGGGGATCTCCCCACCCTAGGGATCGAACCCACATCTCTCGATCTCCAGCACTGGCAGGCAGATTCTTTACCACTAGCACCACCTGGATATACATGAATATGTGAGGGAATGGCTACCCACTCCAGTATTCTCGCTTGGGAAATCTCATGGGCAGAGGAGCCTGGCTGGCTACAGTCCACAGGGTTGCAACGAGTGGGACACAACTGAGCGACTAGCACTACCACTAGACACCTAAATCCCTCTGCTGCACACCTGGAACTAACAACTTTGTAAATCAGCTGTACCCCAACATACATATATGCACTCATGGTAACTGTTACAAACCGACGTACAAGTAACTCTTGAGACGATTCCGTGTTTACTGCTGAAAGTAAGACCCACACAAGTCCAGTGGCAGCTGCCCTTCTAGCTGTGGGGCCAGGGGTGCTTTCCTGATACCCGAGTCCTACTTTCCCCATCTGTGGAGTGAGGATGAGGATATTTACTTCAGTAACTCCTCTGAAGTGCTCAAGGAATTGACAAAGATCTCGTTTGTAACTGTCAAGCAGAGAACTGCCATTATTCAACTCCTCTTGGACAATCATTAACCAGATTACTTTCTCTTTGTCCGATTTTCTCATCTGCAAAATAGGAACAATATCAGCACGTGGCTTGCAAGGTAAAATTGATCCATGCAAAGCAGCTGAAACAATGGCCAGTCCCCAAAGAACTAAACAGGAGGCGCTTCAGGAGCACTGTTCCTCTCCATCCCGCCCAGCCGTGACACAGCCAGCCTGATGCCCCTTTCCTCACCGCCGTTGCTCTGGATCTTCAGCCGTCATGGAGGATTAAGGTCCAGAGCTGCTCCAGGCCTGAGTAAGTATTGGGCTGACACTTCAATCCGCATCACCCAGAACCAGGGTAATGACAGTTGACATTTATTGCAAGCCTGTTATGCATAAGATGCGATACTGCTTTACATGTGCTACGTCGCTTAATCCTAACAAAACCCATGTGATGTCAGTGATATTATCATCCTTGTGTTACAGAGGCAAAAGCTTTAAATGTGAGCCTATTCACGAATACGCAGGAAAGAATTAAGATCCAACCCATGTCTGGTGACTCCAGAAGCAGAAGGAATAACCAAAATGGAGCAATACCTCCTTGGGAAAGACATATCATACTGGGGGTTGGGTTGGGAGCTGAAGGACCCTGAGTATGAGTGGTCACCTTGCAGTGAGCAGAATCAGCACCTCTCCTGAGCACACGTGATTGGAACAAACTCCCCAGAGCCAAAGAGAGCCCTTGGTACCTACTACGGGCTACGGTAACAGGGCTATGCGTCCTGTTCACACTCCTGGAAGGAGCACTTCCCTGCATCGCCCGGATGGGGCGAAACACGCCTACACACATACAGTGGGCGATCTGCAGTGAGACTCTAGTCTTCTATTACGTGTTATTATTTACCGGAACAATGTCTCTGCCCGGACACACTCAGAATCAGGTGTGAACCAAATTTGCACAGATTTCTATTTCATGCAGAATTACTTAACAGCATAAAACTGAAAACATAAAATGCAACAAAAGGAAAAGAGCTACCTAAATTGTGGGAGAACCTTAATGTAGGGGGATTCCCAGGCGCCACTAATGGTAAAGAACCCGCCTGCCAACTCAGGAGACGTAAGACACATGGCTTCGATCCCTGGGTGGGAAGATTCCCTGGAGGAGGGCATGGTAACCCACTCCAGTATTCTTGCCTGAACATCCCATGGACAGAGGAGCCTAGCAGGCTGCAGTCCACGAGGACGCAGAGAGTCGGACACGACTGAAGTGACTCAGCACACATGCACTTAGTGTGGGATACTGTCAACATTTTAATAATGTTTTCCAAGTGTGTTTGATAACTGAAAAATAGTTATGAAAAACTAGCGAGTGAAACAGCACCTGTGTGTCTGCGTGCTAAGTCGCTTCAGTCGCGTCTGACTCTGTGCGACCCCACAGACAGCGGCCACCAGGTTCCCCGTCCCCGGGACTCTCCAGGCAAGAACACTGGAGTGGATGCCATTTCCTTCTCCAATGCAGGAAAGTGAAAAGTGAAAGTGAAGTCGCTCAGTCGTGTCCGACCCTCAGCGACCCCATGGACTGCAGCCTTCCAGGCTCCTCCGTCCATAGGATTTTCCAGGCAGGAGTACTGGAGTGGGGTGCCATTGCGTGTACATATATTAATATATATAATGCCGGTTGTATAGATAACCTGAACATAATTTTATACCACAAAACTTACATGCATATAAAACATAATTATATGCATACAAACATATGCATAGAAATAAATTATTCTAAAATATGAATATGACTATCTCCAACAAGATCTTGGATAATTTGTATCTGCTTCTCTTTCATTTTTATATATTTCCTAATTTTCTATAGTTTTATAAATAAAAAGGAAACATTCAAAATAACAAACTACAATGAAGAGCTAAAACAAAATAATAATAATGTGCGCTGTGACCTTATCTGTGCCTGTTTCCAACCAGGGAAACAGCTAGCTGGCTAGATAGAACACAAGGGCATCAGTGAAGAATTATTAATACTTTGTGTGTGTGTGTGTGTGTATATATATATATCTACTTCCCAGACTGACAGTTTAACCCTGACTTTGCCATTTTTTGCCACATAAACATAGCCTAGTTACCTACTGGCCTAGAGCTTTAGAGACAGCACATGGAAATTGGACATATCTATAGAACACTATGGTTACTCAATTAATAGCTCTTCTCACTGTCATATTCTGCCTCCCATTGTTATATTTGATTTTTATATCTATGTTACTCAATTATAATCCCAGTGAGGATGGGAATTATCCTATTCCCTACAGCACCATGCAAAAAGTTGGTTAAGAGCAAGTCTCCAATTAAACCCACAAAATAAAGACTAGGCAGTTAAGGAATACTTGAGAAATCCTCCCAGTTTACATGGGTCACATCAGCAGCCACGTGAGGCACAGGAAGGGCGCACACCCGGGGGCAGGCGCAGTGGCCCCCAGGACTCTGTCTCCAACCAGGAACTGCAGGAAATGATCGATACAGCTGGGTCTAGAATGCTTTCTCAGAAGCACACTTGAATAGGTAAAACGTACTGTACAAAGCAAGCCAGTTCCATCTTTCAAAATATATATAACTTAAGAAGGGAAGTTTTTAATTTGGGGTAAGGCGTTTACTAACTAATCCAAATTATCTTTCAGCTTTATCTTTTCAACTGTAGGTCTTTCCGCTGATTTTCAAAAGTACATACACATTTATCTCAAACTATGATTACCTTCGAGGTCCCATATGTTGGAAAAATCTTGGAAACAGTAAAAAAGGATAAAATTATATTTGTCATAAAAATTGCCCAAAGTATGTGTCTAATATTTTAAACTATGACTGTCTTTTCCTTTACCATTTATCGTTAATCTTCATATTATTATACTTTTCTATGTCACAGTGTAAAGATCAGATTCATTTGTCACGTTTGCACACTTGAGAAGGTGTGTCCTAAACCCTGGTGGAAAGAAGAGGGGTTTTGCAAACACGCTGGGGTTTACACTGCAGCTCTTCCACTTACTGGGTGTACCACCTTGGCATGCAAATGCCTTTGAATTGTTTCCTAATCTGTAACATAAATTAAAATGTCACCTTTTATGATTCCCAATTTCTGTCAACCTTCAGTTAACCTGCAGTTAACAGAAAGATAGGTATGAGTGGAGATAGGTATGAGATAGGATGAACGGAGATAGGTATGAGAGCCTGGCCTCAATTTAAATGCCCTCCAGCCATTCAAGACAATGCTACCTACCTAAAGAAGCCCCCCCACGCACGCCGGGGCAGGGAGGGAGGTGCAATTGCCCAGTCATTGGTTAGCGAATTGGAGGAGCATCCAATGGGAGTGTGAAAATGTGAGCTAAACCATCCTGACTGTGCCTGTGGTTTAGCTTTGTATTTAAAAAAGGAAATAAACTTGAAAACTGGCAGCATAAAAATGAAACAAAAATTAAAATATTTATTGCCATGAGAAACAGTCACCTTTGAAGCAATAAAAATCATCTAGTGTCTGAGAACTAAATGAGCTTGCCTATGTGGAAGCATTTTAACTGACGTGTGTTTTCACTGCCACCGCTGTTTTAAATATGCACACATCCCACCCAGGATTCATGCTTCATGACGCCAACCACTTGCATTGACTGACTGACTGACTGACTGAAGTAGTTGATGCACAAGGCTGTGTTAGTTCCATGTGTACAGCAAAGTGATTGTTACAAATATTTTTCAGGTTCTTTGCCCTTCTAGGTTACTACAGACTATCGAGAATAGCTCCCCGTGCCATACAGCAGGTCCTGGGAACTGCCTGTATTTCAACACCGCATCGGAAGCCCGTGACCGGCTCCGTGAGAGCTCCACGCTCAGCACGCGTCGCGCTCCTCCTGGACTCTCTGGCCTCCGCTCCCCCTCACGCGGGCCAGCACTGTGCCTTGGTCCCGGTGCCTCTAACGCTCTCCCCCTCCCTCTGGCCCTCCCATTCTCCCGCCCTCAGCTTAGGCACCACTCTGCAGATGCCTCCCCGGACACCTCTGACCTGGAGGACTCCTCCTGTAGCCCAGCAGTGCACCGCGCAGCTCCCCTTCACGGATGCTGTCTCGAGGTGCCTGTTAGACACTCACTGAACAATGTAAAGACGATGAGTAGGAAGCTCTTTGCAGGCTTGAGTCAGGTTAGACAGGGGTTGCAAAGCAGCTTCCGCTAAATCCAGCGTTGCTCGATTATTAACAGCGTGCTGTCTTGCGAGCCCTGCGGCCCTGGAGAAACTATTTAACTTGTCTTGCTTGTTCTCTCAAAGAGATGCTTGGTTTCTGCTTTACAAATGAAGTCATCTATACCATTTTTCTTGACTCCACATGTATGTGTTAATATACAATAACTGTTTTTCTGACTTACTTCACTCTGTATGAGTCTCTGGGGCCATCCCCATCTCTACTAATGACCCAACCCAGCCCCTTTTATGGCTGAGTGATATAGTCCATTGTATATATGTACCACACCTCTTTATCCATTCCTCTGTTGATGGACATTAGACAGAAAGACACACAGACATAAAGGTCAAACATGGACACCCAAGGGGGAGGAGGGGCGGGCTGGACTGCGCGGCTGGGCCTGACGTGTACACACCGCTATGCACAAAAGAGGTGGCTGACGAGACGCACAGTAGAGCACAGAGAGCCCGACTCCGTGCTGCGTGGTGCCCTTAAGTGGGAAGAAATCCAAACGGGAGAGGACGCACGTTCACCCTGAGCGGATTCACTTTGCTGTACAGCAGGAACTAACAACACTGTAAAGCAACTGAACGCCGATAAAATAAAACTGTTTTTAAAGAGACTCCGTTATATCGGAAACTAAGCAGAACTGGCGTTGCTTGCATTCGTTGGCTCAAGAAACGGGAGAAGACTTGCCCACGGCGGGCACAGCCCGCTACCTCTGCCCCACGACAGCGCCTGCCCCCGAGGACCACTCCCTGCTGGCACTGGAGACGAACCAGTTTCTCTCAAAGCCCTTCTGTGCCTGGGCCTTCATCCCCGCATCCCCGCCTCCGTAAGGAACCGAATCCAGCCATGCTTCCCTCTTTCTTGTGCATCACCGATGTTTCTCTTTCTTCGAGATCATCCCCAATGGATCTAAAAATATTCTATGATTTGCCTTAAAAAATAATTTTTAAAAATGGCTCATTCCAGCTGAATGATGACTTATTTGCAGCAAAAGTCTTCAACAAAAGGGTCTTTCCTCACTCTCTGCCACCCTTTCTCGTCCCATCGTCTCTGGGCGCGCTGTAGTCAAACTTTTGCTCCAGGTAAGGTATCGAAACTGTTTCCAGGAAGAGCCTCCGGTCAAGGTCATCGATGGCTTCTGTGCTGGCCCCCGCTGCACAGCTGACGGCTCCTACCTCGCCGACACATTCTGCTCAATGGCCGCCTACCTCACAGAGCCCTCCTTCTCAGAGGAGACCTGCAGCTGCCAGACCTCAGGCCTCTGCTCCCCCGCCCTCTCTCCCTGCACACGTTGCTCTGGCAGTCTCGTTCACTTCCATGTCATCAGATGCACATTCATACCTGTCGCAGGCTCATCCTCCTAACTGCAGACTCGGATGTCCAGTCCCCTGTCCTAGCCGCTCCACTGTCCAGCAGACGCAAGTCCAAACCAAACTCCCGCTCCGCCCACCGCCGTCCCCGCCTCAGCAGACAGCAGTACCTTTTGCCGGCTGCTTAGAGGGAAAAACAAGGCCAACATCGGTCCTTCCCTTTCCTTCCTTCCTTGTCCATCCAACCCCTCAGGAAACCCTCCTGGCCCTGTCTTCAAATCCTGCATTTCCCGCAACCATGTCCAGGTCATCAGTATTACTGCAGTAGTCTCCTTATTAGTTGTTTTTTTTTTTAATAGATACTTCCACTGTGGTTCACCATCAGAGTCCTCCTCAGGAAATCCTTTAAGTGTCTAACTAAGCCAGACCATTTCACTCTGCCACTCAAAACTTCGCAGTGGCTTCAAATCTCACAAAGATAAAAGCAAAACTCTCCAAAGGCTACCCGGTCCCACGTCAGCTGGGCCCCTTTCCTCTCTGAGCTCTCTCTAAGTCCTCCCCTCATCAACTCCAGCCACACCGGCTGCCTGGGCGCGGTCCCCACCAGGCGCGCTCACTGGGGGCCGCCGCACCGTCTCAGGACTGGGACCAGCCTTCCCCGGACACCTGCATGGTTCAGCCCATCCCCCCGTTCAAGCATTTGCTCAGATACCTACCTTGACTCTCGTTTAAACTGAAAGCTCCAACTTCCCTCTCCCAGTCTTGCTACTTACTTCTTTACCATTCTCTCGTCTCCCCATCCCACAGGATTTATCACCCTCTAACATATGAAGTAACTTAGCAAATTATGTTTATTGACGGCCTCTCCCAACTAGAATATAAATCCCACAAGGCGAGTGCTTTTAACTGTTTTGAATCCCAAAAGCCTGAACAGTCTTGGCACTTGACCTACTGGGGGATGAAGGGGGAGATTGGAGGTGGACAGCGGGGTCCCACAGCAGAAGCCTGCTGTCTGTGAAGGCTTTCGGCATCCAGTGTCTTTTGTGTCTTCCCCTCGTCCCCTCCTACCGCAGGTAAATTTCTTTTGCGGCATGGTGAGGGGCTGGAGTGGGGACATAGCCACAGAGAGCTCCATGTTTATCTTGTCCCATCTATTGATCCCAAAGTGGAGAGCTTTTTTCTTTAGGAATCAATAGCATTCCAGGGACTCTGATTCATTTGGTCAGTGGACAAAACAATGGCCATGTGTGGTCACAAGGCCACCCTCCTGGGGGTGAGGACCTGTGACTGACAGCTTCACAGGAACCAGATGCAGACCAAGCGTTATCACCTACATGCAACAGAATGTCACGGGGTCAAATGGGCTGGCATATCAAATGGCCACTCCACTGTCCCATTCCTCTGAACTTTTTCTTTTCTATTAGCCTTTTCCTAATTTCATTTTGTTCCCTCTTCTAGTCGGGCATATGGTTGTTTGTGAAAACCATGTTTCTAAAAATCAGAATATTAAAAACCTGGAACATATCACATGAGCCTTAAGATGTAGGAAAAAGGTGTGAAGCCCAACACTAGAGAAGAGGCCTCACAGGTTCACAGGCGGCACCTGACAACCACAACAGCGGCTTACTGTGCACAGAGTACTGTGCCTGCTGACTGCAAAGACTCGCAAGGTAAGTTACTATTCACCACATTTTTATGGACGACCAGTCTAGGGAGACAATGTTTCTTGTCCCAGGACCATGAAACAATGAAATGATGGGTCCTGGATTCAAGACAGGTCCTTTGGGGATATCTCTGGGGGTCTAGTGGTTAAGAATCTGCCTTCCAATGCAGGGGACATGGGTTCAGTCCCCGGTGGGGGACCTAAGATCCCACCTCTGTGAGGCAACTAAACCCACGTGCTGCAGCTCCTGCGTGTGCCGTCCAGCCCAAGCACCCCAGCTAGAGAAGGCCACCCCCACGAGGAAAGATCCTGCACGCCACAACTAAGAGCTGGCGTAGCCAAATAAAAATAGTTAAAAGTATCTGGCCTCTTGAGTTCATGTGTTACAAACTTCTTACTGTATGCAGCACAGCCTGCTCAGAAAAATTTTTCTAGCAAATGACATTTTTTTCTCACTTTCAAGTTTTCACGGTGGCCACGTTCTTATGCAGCAACCATCATCATGAGTATGTAAGGCTGGAATCCTCTCCACACCAGACCGAGTCCAGCTCTTGTTAACATAGCCAGATACGTGCTTTTATTTCTTCCACAGAATCCATCCAGGAGACACCAGCATGCGAGAAATGCAGCACCGTGCTGTGCTTTCCCTTCCATCTTCGCAATGAGCATCTAGACTTTCATCTCCTGTGACTGAACCAGCCCAACATCATTAAGAAATGGGAATTCTTTTCCAGAGTCACTGGAGATGACGCTGTTTGGCCACAACATCCTATTTTCATCCTCTGTGTCGCCATGATTCATCGTAGTTTCAAGAAAGTGCTCTGTGAGAGACTTAAACACAGATTCATTCTGGCTCAGTGTATGAATGCATGCTGCTAAGTCACTTTAGTCGTGTCCGACTCTGTGCGACCCCAGAGATGGCAGCCCAGCAGACTCTGCCATCCCTGGGATTCTCCAGGCAAGAACACTGGAGTGGGTTGCCATTTCCTTCTCCAATGCATAAAAGTGAAAAGTGAAAGTGAAGTCGCTCAGTCGTGTCCGACTCTTAGCAACCCCATGGACTGCAGCCTACCAGGCTCCTCCGCCCAAGGGATTTTCCAGGCAAGAGTACTGGAGTGGGGTGCCATTGCCTTCTCTGGTATGAATTCATACCTCCTACTAATTCTGGGCAAGAATGTTAATTCTATACAAAATTAGGTACTAGTTTTCAGATAACCCTTTCCCTTCCTACACAACAGTAAAAACAGAGTCACTAAAGTGCTCGAAGCAACATAAGATAGGGGTCAAGAACATGGGTCCCAAGGCCAGGATCCCTCCATGAAAACTTCAATTCTGTCCTTCTGAACTGTGTGACTCTGAGCAAACCCCTTGTCCCTCTCCCTCTCTCCAGCTATGAAAAAGGAGAAATGATCGTAGATCCTACTCCATAGGAGTGCTGTGAGCATTCAACAAGCTACACGAAAAGCACTTAGAACAGTGCCAGGATAAGATTAAAGGCTACATACGGGCGGGGGCAGGGGGTGGGGGTGTGTTCTGATTTTATCCAAGCCTTTCATTTTACAGATGAGGACACTTGGCAAAAAGAGGTTACGTTACTTGCCCGACATCATAAATCTAGTGTGTAAACATCTGCCAACCCCTAACCCAACTATTTCCACAAATGCATCATCTTTCCTTTTATAGCCTGTCTTTTAACACATAAAATGGTTTCCATTCATTAAAGGTAAATATTTAACAAAATTTTTTTTAAACTGCACACTATATGAGAACCAACTCTGTCCACCTGAACATATACCACAGTCTAGGTAGTAATTCTTGCCTGGAGAACCCCAGGAACGGGGAGCCTGGTGGGCTGCCGTCTGTGGGGTCGCACAGAGTCGGACACGACTGAAGTGACTTCGAAGCAGCAGCAGCAGGTAGTAATCAGCTCCAGATACATAACTGAAGGACTCGCGAGAATAACGCACAAGCATTTCATGCCTTTGCATGAGGAAAATCCTATTCTTTTCTTATTCATTTCAGCTAATTTGCTCTGCAGATGGACATCAGCAGAGGTACACTTAATAAAGTGAGACAGGAAAATGGACAACTTGCTGTTTGTTCCAGCCACACGGACGGAAGAGGAACAGCGCGCTGATGGCTCTCGCCACACCCCCGTCAGGGCGTGGGGTCCCGTCAGGAGTGTCGCAGGGAGGCGCGCTGGCCGAGGCACGCGACCACGGAGACCGCGAAAGCCCGACGCGCCCCGGGCTGTGACTTACCTTCCCCTCCCCGCCCCTCGCCTCCACGCCGGCGCCGACGCTACTGCAACTCTGCACCAGGTGTTCTGAGTCACCCAGGCGCGTCGGCGACGCCCTCGCGGCGTCAGCAGACGCCATGAAGACGCTCGCAGGCGCTGCTGCGTCTCCGCCGCGCCGAAGCACAAGGACAGAGCAGACAAAGCCCAGGCTGCCCCGCGCGGGCGGATGGAACGTGCGCGTGTGACACGCACACCCCGGGAGACGCTGCAGGGCCGCGCCGACGCTGCTTCTACTACAGAGGGCTTTTTAGAAGGGATTTATGTGCAGAAAGAGATGGCTCTCCAAATGGTCTGAAGGCAGAAGAACTGATACCACTTCTGAAGAAAAGCCAACACGGGTCCCTTTTTTCCTCAAGTAGTCAATTACGCTTGAAATAGGTAGTTTCCCTTGGAATACCAGCTTAGTTTATTTTACAATATTAAGCAAATGATAAGCGCTGAATGTAAAGAGTCATATGAAAGTTGACCTGGAAACCTACTGCTTAAGAATGTGTCTGAATCAATCAGCATCATCGCCTTTAGCAACAGTCACTCTCCCCTCCGTCTAGGCGTTTATTCGCTCACCTCTTCACCAAGCATTTACTCAGACAGAATCCACAACCCCTGCCCGCGACCCCAGGGTCAGCCACTGTCATCTTCGCCAGGGGGCCACTGACTGGTGAAGGGCATGTGAATGTGCAGGAAGTCTCGGCACACTTTCCTGTGGTGAACGCACTCAAGTGTGTCTTTCAATGAATGCCCACCCCAAGTTCACTACTGCAGCTGCATGCCTGCTATAATATAGGCACAAATACGGTGCTGAGGCGGGAGGAGCCCGGCCCGAGAGAGCGAGCAGGGGTGAGCCACGCGATGGGGCTGGAAGGAATAATAACGCGCCGACGGGAGGAGGTGCACGGAACACGCTTCACACGCAGGCGGCCAGCCTGAGAAGGACACCGACACCTGCGAGGGTGACATTCTGGGGGCCAGTGGGGGCACCTCTCTGTCTCTGCTCCAACCACAGAGGAAACAGAGCCCAGGGCCAGGCCAGAGTCAGACCTTATTCCATGCGAAATATGGTTTATCTTATGGTCATCACAAGACCACCAGAAAGCTTAAGAGTTTAAGCGAGTGTGCCCTGTGGTTTGGGGGAAAGCAGCTGGCAGCAGCAGACAGCCCAAAGTGGAAGCATCACACGGTAACAGCAGGAAGCCATGCACACAGGGAGACAAGCACAAGAGCTGCCCTGGCCAGACACACTCAGCGCAGGCCCTGAACACAAGAGCCGGACTCAGACGGGAGAGAAGCTCCTTTCCCAAGAACGTGACTTCATTCTTCCAAATGAAGACTCTATGACAGCGTAGCACCTGGCTGGAGCAGACTGGGGAAGAGAGGCTCATTAGAGAAATGGAATGTGAGGAGATTCTAGGTGAGAGTGTCAAGCTGATGGAGTGATGGGATGTGCTGTGCACATCAGACACCCCACAGCAACGTGGGAAAACCAGGGAGGGGGCTCTGATAACATGCCCTGTTTCCAAAATGCTTAGTGACCAATCTGGGGACAGGGGTGCACAGCAAGGCTCTCATGCCGAGGGCTCCTTGAGGCTGAGCTCGAGGACGTAGTCTCCTGGGGTCACAGCAAGATCAGAGGGGTCACGGCAAGATCAGAGCAGACCTCAGACAACAAACGAGGAAGAGGAGAAACATCAGACGTGTACCCCGTGACCAGAGGCGGTTAATGACGATCAGGCTAGTGGGTCAGAGCAGGAAAGGCCACGCAAACGGGGGATGAAGGAGCAGCCGACAGAAGCAGAGCTGATGTCCTGGATCTGGATGGCATGGGCAGCCCCAGAGCCACAAGCAGCTGAAGTCGCAGTATGAATTCCTCCCTTCACACACACAGCATCTACCTGCTTTCCAGAGCCTTTCTCTTTCACTCCTGGGTGTGATCAGACTGGAAGGCGGTCACTGTAGAGATGCATGTGGCAGGGTGAAGGGTGGTCCCTCAAAGATATGTCTCCCTGCACCCTTTAAATGTGGGCCTTACTTGGAGAAAGGGTCTCTGCAGATGGAATGGAGGACCTCAGGATAAGCTCACCCTGGATTAAGGTGGGCACTAAATCCACGGACAGCTGACTGTGGAAGAGAAGGAAAGGAGACACAGGGAGACTCTGTCAAGATGGACGCAGAGATGGAAGGCCCCATCTGCAAGCCTGGGAACACCGAGCCCTGCAAAGGCTGAGAGGCAGACAGGGAACACACTCTTCCTCGGAGCCTCGGCAAGGGACCACCCCTGCAGACACCTTGACTTGGGCTTCTCCAGAACTGAGAAAGAACACGTTTCTGTTAAGTCACCCCCTTTAGAGCACTTTTTTTTTTTTTTTTACAGTATCCACAGAAGATGAACACAGCAGGCTTGTTCTGCTGGCGCTCCCCAAATGAGAAGCCACAGTTCTGCTCAGCATTGTTTAGACTCGGTTCTACCTGACTTAACCTCAACTGCAACTGCGGATTTTAACGTGAGGACATCATTGAAAGGTTAAAAGAACAGGCAAACTTTTTAAACATCACCTCTGAAAAACAGTTTTCTCCATGTACATCAGAAGACAATGCTTCTGTGGGTCCATTTGATTTTCTGGAAGCTCTAGTTGGAGTAACAGTCAGTCTCCCAGGAAGGAGTCCCATCAGCGCCTGAGCCAGCCAATGCAGATCCCTTTTGTGACAAGGCTGCTCTCAACTTTACTTCTACATTGACAGTGACTCTCATTACCCTTCCCACTTGTGACATTCCTACTCGCCATTAATTGACCAAATTAATCAGTGGGATGGGAAAAAAATAGCTCACTGGCTGTCAAGCAAACCTTGTCACTTTGTGACTTCCAGGGGCTCAGAACCATTCAGTTCAATTAGCCTCAGTGTCTTACATATGGTGCCCTGCGTCCACTTGGAAAATTCTTTTGAGTTTGATTCTTTTTTTTCCCCCATAGACTATGACACATCTTAATAAATACCCTAAAAATAGATACAGAACCAACAATGGTAAATAGTGCTGCTTTTGAAAGATTCAGTATCCTCTGCTTCAGAATCACCCACTGCAGAAGTCCTCTCCTCCCTGAGCGCCCCTTTCAAGTCTGGAGGAGAAACCAGACTTTCTGGTTGTCCAAAAAGATCAGTAGCTAATTACAGCTAATTACCATCAACTTTCACCTCTCCTTGCTGATGGAAGCAGGCGCTGATGCAGGCAATCCCCAAATGCCAAGTCTTCCATGAGGTTGCAGGAAGTAAAAACACAACAGACATTGTCCTTCAAAGTTTTTCTCACACAGTTCTTCGAGAAAATTCCCAATCAAGTGAGGGGTTGACTTTTGGCTTGTCTGAAAGTAATACGGACATGTTTCTAGGACCAACTGGACTGAACATCACAACTGTGCTTATACTGGAATTAAAATGTAATTTACACCCTTAAGCAGACTGAGGAATGAATGGGAGGAACTCAGAGGGCTCCCGGCTGCAGGTGCTAGAGCCTGTAACCCACACCTGGGCCACAAGTAACTAATCAGAGCAGCAGCAGCTCCTGTTAGGGAGCACCTGTTACATGCCAGCCACGTTACCTGCAGCAGCGATCATCTTGGTAACAATCCTGCAAGGTGGTACTATCTTCATTTTATAGACAAGAAACTCAGGCCTGGAGAGGTTATGTGACTGACTTTGTTACCTCAACTGTAACCAACCAAGGTGAGGTTCACATTGGACCTGACTCCACACTTAGGCTCCTTCACAAGGTTGTCTAGATAACAGGAGTTGACAATGTTTACTGATCGTTTTTAAATTCTCCTGTTACAAGTGCCTGGTTCGTGTGCTGCTTAAATCTCTTTCAAACCTAGATCTCTGAGTGGTTAAAAAAAATGTACTAATATCTCTATAAAGAGCAGAATTTATTGTATGACAGATGAAACTTAATGGTTTAGTTACTGAAATTGTGAAAGAACCTAGTTAAAGGTGGCTTTATTTGGAAGGCAACCGGCAGTAAAAGCAGAGAAAGGCCTGTTACACCAAGAGCCTGGTGTACAAAGGTGCCATAATCTTGCTACGTGAGCTTTATCCACTGTCTGGTCGAGTTCTAAATAAAAAACTCTCATCAAGTTTGAATCGTGTCTTCTAATTTTGTAAATAATTATTTTCTAGAAATAAACCTTTCTCTTAAAATGAAGTTAAAAGTAGATACACAAACATGGATAGACCGAGAGATTGTCGTACCGAGTGAAGTAAGTCAGAGGAGGAGAAATATCATATGACACCCCTTGTATGTTGAATCTAAAAAGGAATGTTACAAAGGAACTTACAAAACAGAAAGAAACACAGACTTAGAGAATGAACGTTTGGTTGCCACGGGGGAAGGGTGGGGGGAGGGAGAGTTAGGGAACTGGGGACGGACATGGACACACTGCTGTATTTAAAATGGGTAACAAGGACCTCCTGTACAGCAGTGGAACTCCGTTCACTGTTATGTGGCAGCCTGGACAGGAGGGAGTCTGGGGGCGAACAGATTCATGTATATGCACGGCTGAGCTTCCCCAGTGCTCACCCGAAACTATCACAACATTGTTGATCGGCTGTACCCCAGGACAAAATAAAACATTAAAAAGCAACTGGATATGCTAGAAACAGTTAACTACAGAAATCCAGACTAGAGAAATTACACTTCCACAAAATAAAAATTGTGACAACATATTATAAATGTTTTTTGTGTTCCTCAATCAGCTCACTATCCTTGAATTAAAAACTTCATGCTGTGATGGTAGTGATTAAACTGCTATCAGCAAAGGCCATGCCTGTCCACACAGTGCCTGCGGACGGAGTCGGCTGCTACACTAAGTGCTGGACTACGCAAGCCATTAGAGTCTCTGAGCACATTCTCGTGGAGGAGACACACACCCACACAGAGGGTTACAGCGAGAGCGCGGCTTCTGTTGACATCACCTCCATTCACGATGCCCCCAAAGCAGAAACTGGAGTGACTCCTTGCCCTCTGAAGCCTCTGCTTTCAGTCACTCTCAAGTCAACATGTTTTACTTCATGAATGTTCTCAGGTCCAACTTCTCCTCTCCATCCGCATGCTCACCACCCTTCAAGCCAGGGTCATCTCTCACCTGGACTTTTCGAACAGCCTCTCATCTGACCTTCCTATCTCTAACATACGACCCATTCCCACACTTTTCCCCATGAATTTACCTAAGTTGAAAATCTGACCATGTAATTCTCACGCTTTCAGTCAACAAATGTCTTTTTGATATAAATGAGGTTTAGTGGCACAAAGAAATCCTAGATTCTCTATGCATTAAATGTGTGATCTTGGGCATTAGTTATTCTCTTTGAGCCTTACTCCTGATGAGTACACTGTCAATAACAATCTCTTGGCAACCTCAGGAATAAATGAGAATACTATAAATAAAACACAAGGCACGTAACAATCACTCAATAAACGCACTCCATAGAAATCTCGGTCACAGTCACTATCTCGAGCTCTCTAACTCTGCATGCAGAAGTCCTGCAGCTTCTCTCGGCCCTGCGGTCTGTGCTCTAAAAACGTATAAACATCTGTGCCACCAGAAAATGCCATGCTGTCCCACAACAGCTTTGCCTGTTCTAACAGCTTAGCTCGTGATGGCCTTTCTTCCTGGGAGAGCAGTCAGCAAAGAGTCATCTCACCTGAGGTCACAACTTCCCTTAAGTAACTGACCTCCCATGCCCAGGCTCAGGATGGTACTGCTCTGGCTGCTAAGTCGAGTCAATCGTGTCCGACTCTGTGCGACCCCAGAGTCGGCAGCCCACCAGGCTCCCCCGTCCCTGGGATTCTCCAGGCAAGAACACTGGAGTGGGTTGCCATTTCCTTCTCCAATGCATGAAAGTGAAAAGTGAAAGTGAAGTCCCTCAGTCGTGTCCATCTCTTAGCGACCCCATGGACTGCAGCCCACCAGGCTCCGCCACCCATGGGATTTTCCAGGCACGAGCACTGGAGAGGGTCGCCACTGCTTTTTATCTCTGGGAACATTACTCCCAGTGCATCAACCACCTCTCATGCGTGTGTGCTCAGTTGTGTCCGACTCCGTGCGACCCCAGGGACTGCAGCCCACCAGGCTCCTCTGTCCAAGGGATTCTCCAGGCAAGAATACTGGGGTGGAGTGCCATTTCCTCCTCCAGAGGATCTTCCCAGCCCAGGGACTGAACCCACGCCGCTTATGTCTGCCTGCAGTGGCTAAGCAGGTTCTTCACACTAGCACCACCTGGGAAGCCCGGGCTGGGCAGGGCATAAAAGCCCAGTCATCCTGGCCTGAAGCTGTTGGGCACAAATAGTCTTAAACTCTGGGGGAGCCAGAATCAGTGCACTGTGAGACGGAAATGAGGCATCTGAAATCGAGGCCAACTAGGGCCGGAGGGCACTCAGTCCGATCACCAAGTCACACCCCGGAGTTGCAGCAGTGCCCCTCCCCCAGCTCACACCAAAGACCACGTGGGGGCCGCAGAGGATGAGCCAAGGAGGAGGAGAAAAAACAGTCCTTGTTCACATGGTGCTTGGCCTAAAGGTTTGCTAGGGTTTTCCCACGGCGTCTGATGGAAACACTCGAATGAACTTTTTGGCCAACCCAATGTGTGAGTAAAAACCAAAACCAGATGATGACTTCCTTCTAGCCACACTCGTGAGTGGTCTTAAAGGAGAGTGGAGAGGGGAAATCTTCTTAGTGGGTGGAATAGAAGGCATTGTATCTGGTCATCCACGCTGTGTGGAAGGAAAATGGGCTAGTGTTAGTACATATGCAGATTCTGGGCAGTGGCCACTGGTCTGGCTGTCCGATCAGGGACACAGAAGGAAGGCGTGGCAGTGACACATGCAAACGCAGTGTGAGGGGTTTTGCGTTAACCAATGTCCACCAGAAATCACACACCAAGGAGAGGCGCTGAAGAACCAAGAATACAGTTCACCCCATTGATACCAGTCTGTCATCATCACTGGCAACCCCAGAACTAACAAGGGCACGAGACTGGTACAGCCATGCTGGGAGGGGTGTGGGCCGTGCCTGGGCCCAACAGCAGGGACTTCCAGCTCCTAAGATGACCTAACTGCTGATCAGATGATACCAGAACGCAGCCCCAATAAGACAGGCGTACCTAACATGACCAGCTCTTCTGTTGGTGGCCGGCTGACCACACTGGGTCCCTTCCATCCTGAAAGGGCTACTGGTTAGTCTTCACAGGGACAGATACCTCTTCTGGGTATGGTTTTGCCCTTTCTGCTCAGAGAACCTCCACCAGCACCATTATGTGAATGTTTACAGAGTCCCTGATCCCCAGTCACAAGATCCCGTACAACACAGCACCTAACAGGGAATTCACTGCACAGTGAAGAAAATGCACAAGACGACTCAAGAGCAGGAAGTCGACTTCCCAAATCACTTCCTGCACCATCCAGAAGCAGCCACCCTCACAGAGGAACTGGGACTGCCTTGAAAATGGGACAGAAGCGATGACTCAGAAGCCACGGTGGTGATGACGGTCTCGTCACTAAGTCACGTCTGATTCTGCAGCCCCACACGCTGCAGCCCGCCAGGCTCCTCTGTCCACGGGATTTCCCAGGCAAGAACACTGGGGTGGTTGCCATTTCCTCCTCCATTAGAAGCAATGCTCTGCAGGAATACACACTACATTAGAGAACCTCACTATGGTACTGTCTCTAACAGGAAGGACACGTGAGTCAGGGGACCAAGGAGCAGAACAGGAGTGGCCTCAGTCATCACCACTCCTAATGACCCACTGAGGGACTTCATGCTCCTCACAACCAGAGCTCCAGGACAGAAGCCCTGGTTCCCAGAGGAACACACCCTTGCCGTGGGTCCCCTGACCTACGAGTCACGGCTGCCCCTTGTGTGCTCCGGACTTGCCTGCAGAGACCAGCAGGCAAGGAGGGGAGTCACCACTGTGGGGCGACATTTGCTTTTGATCCGCATCAGAACACTGCTTCTTTCACACAGTGGGTGAAGGGAAGAGCACAGAGGCGCCCAGGTGGCCCACCTGATTCACTTCGGATGATCCACTCTTTGCCAAGTCAGAACTTGAACATCAATAGCACTGACCTGTTGGAGAAGACTCTTGAGAGTCCCTTGGACTGCAAGGAGATCCAACCAATCCATTCTAAAGGAAATCAGTCCTGGGTGTTCACTGGAAGGACTGACGCTAAAGCTGAAACTCTAGTACTTTGGCCACCTGATGCAAAGAGTTGACTCACTGGAAAAGACTCTGATGCTGGGAGGGATTGGGGGCAGGAGGAGAAGGGGACGACAGAGGATGAGATGGCTGGATGGCATCACCAACTCGATGGACGTGAGTTTGGGTGAACGCCGGGAGTTGGTGATGGACAGGGAGGCCTGGCGTGCTGCAATTCATGGGGTCGCAAAGAGTCAGACACAACTGAGCGACTGAACTGAACTGAACTGAAGCAGGTTATGAGAGGTTATGATGACCAGGGGTTCTGCCCCTCGAGAATGAAGGTGAGGATTACAGCATAAACTAAAGCACCAGGACCTGTGGAGGTGATGGCTGATTCGGGGAGAATTTGGGACGGCTGACGCAGGGGAGACGATGAACCCCCGTCACAGCCCTGAGACCAAGCGTGCAGTGCGGGCTGCGTTTCCTCACGCTAACCTGCCTCTCCAGGACCCCTCCAGAGGAGAGGCCCATGGGCACCGTGGAGGTGCTTCTCCTGAACACGGCTGTGGACATGCTGCCATGGGCAGGGTGGACCGAGGCAGCCTGGGGCAGGCAGCTAGCCCTCGCCTCAAGGGGGCTTTTCTCCGAGGAGAGCCGCAGTGAGGTCACAGCTTCAGGGCTGCCCCGAGGAGTCCACCCAGCCTCCACTAAAGCCTGCTCTCCAGGGCCGCTCCCAGCCAACAACCGAGCACAGAGGGTGCCAGATCCCGACCATGCCTGCCCCTCCTGGGACCCTTCCAACCGCCCTCGTGCCCTGAAGCCCCACAGACCTGGCCAAGGAGGTCCCCAGGCTGCCCTGCAGTGGGAGCTTCTCCGCCTCCCGCCTCCTCTCGGTCCTTCCCTGCTCTCACAAGCATCAGGCTTGCATCCAGCTCCGAGACTCTTCCTCGTGACTCCTGCTTCCCCTCCTCTTGCTCCTTCACAAGAGTTTCTCTCAATAAACCCCTTGTGCGCCTACTCCTTCCCATGCTGGCATCTGCCTTCTGGAGGGCTCAACAAGCACAGTCCCTTTCATCTGCTTTTCTCTTCTGGGTCTTCCAGTGTGCTGTTTTCCCGCCCAAATAGCTATCCTCCCCTGACCTGGCTGGCTTTGGCTTTTTTTTTTTTTTTTTTGGAGGGGTGGATTTTTTTCCAGAAGGCTTTTACTTTTGGGGGGTAGTCTTTTCTGGCTGGCTTTGACTCTGACCACTCTGACTACAGACAACAGATATCTGAGTAGGTATCACTTCCTTCAGTAAACTTTCCCTGAGCTCTCCACCACTGCTGGGGTCCCACAGCACTATGTACACTCCCATCCAGCCCTCATCCCTCTGAGTGGAAGTGTGTGTGTGTGTGTGTGTGTGTGTGTGTGTGTGTATGTGTCTACATCCCTCTTCAAACTCTAAGTGTCATGATGACAGGGCCTGTGTCTAGCTCCCCACCCTCAGCACCCGGCACCCGTCACAGCGCTTTGCAGTACACAGGGACGCCATAAGTATTTGTACATGACATCCAGACACAAAGCGAGAGAGTGAAAACCACAGAAAACGGCCAAGGGATGATCCAGGGAGGAAGGGCCCAGACAGAACTTACTAGAATTCCACTGAATTAAAACACACTTCAGACATTTTTAAAAGGTACCATGTAAAACGTGGCAGAATACAAAGACCCGGGCTTGCCTCCTCCCATGGAAGACCAAAACTATTACTACTTAGAGCCATTATTGATGAGAATGACATGAAGACAAGCAGAAAGGATCTTCCACAGCTAAAGACGTAAAGAAGGAACAACAGTGAGATGGGTAGGAAGGACAGAGACGTAGTACAGTCGACATGTCCAGCATGTCTTGGTCACACTTTCAGGGGGTGACCCAGAAATGGAAGGATAATCACAACTGCAGAGGGTCTCCCCAGGGAGCAAGGAGATCACACCTCACATCAGACACCGCCGGCCAGGGGGTCCAGCACCAGGAAGATGAGCCCCCAGAACATTTTGGCTTCGAAGGCCAGCCAGGCTTCCGTTCAGGAGTCCCAGTGGGCTGCGAGAAACAGACTCCATTCTTAAAGGGCACACACAAAATCTCACGCCTTTTGAGACTCAGGCAGAAGCAGCAGTCTGAAAGCAGCCATGTCAGAGCTACCAGCTGGTCTCGGAGGGCCTCCTGGAGAGCAGGAGGCCCCTGGGACTCCCTCTGGGGACATGGATGCTCGTGGCAACTCTCTGGGAGTGCATCCTACCATGAGGACACTGGGGCTGGCCAGTGACACTGTGGAGTCCCTCCTCCAGCTTACCAGCACCAGGACACAACCCGGCTCACCAGTCAGCCAGCACCAGTCTTGGGCCCCCACGACAAGCAGCCAGCTACCTGGGGACACAGCTCCTCCCACCGGGGGGCTGGCAGCAGTCACACACCTCCACGAGCCCCCTCAGCCCCCTGGGACCCAGCCCGATCCATTAGAGTCACTGGGACCTGGCCCTGCCCACCAGCAGGCCAGCACCAGCCCCAAGACAGACCGCAACCACCAGGGAGCAGACCCCCTGCCCTGCACACCAGAGCAGGGACATCAGCTCTAAGACTCTGTGGGCCCCTCAGCCAGCAGCCCTGGGAGCTGGCTGTATTCACCAGCCAGCCAGCACCAGCCCCAGGATCCTGCGCCCACAGGCAACCACCCTACCCTGCAGCAGGCCAGCACAAGCCTAAGACCCCTCCTGACCCGGGCCCATCAACCAGCAGGCTAACACCAGCTCTGGGACTCTGGCCCACAGCCAGCCATCCCAGGACCAATTTTGCTGGCAATATCAACGGTTAACAGTCTCTGCACTAGATGGACGCTGGTAGGCAACCAGGCCAGGAGCCAGCCATGCCTACTGGTGGGCCCACAGAGTCAGCCCACCACCACAGGTGCCCATGCAGCCCACAGTGCGGGCACGCCTAGAGAAGTCAGCTCTGGTCACTGAGGGCAGTGCGCTGCTGCAGTGCTGGATAAAACACCTCCTATAAGGTCACTTCTCCAAAACCAAGAAATGTAACTGACCTACCCAATACAGATACAAAAACAGAGAAAACAGGCAAAATGAGACAATGCAGTGGTATTTTTGAAGCGAAGGAACAAGAAAAAACACCAGAAGAAGAGCTAAGTGAAGTGGAGATAAGCAATTTACCTGATAAAGAGTTTGAGGTAATGATCACAAAGATGCAGATGCTCAGCAAACTGGGGAGGGAAGAATAGATAGAGAACAGAGAATATTAAAAGCAGCAAGGGAAAAACTGTCAGTTATGTACAAACGAACTCCCATGAGACTGTAAACTGAGTGGAAACTCTACAGGAAAGGAAGTGGCATGATAAATTTAAAGTGATGAAAGGAAAAAACCTATTCCACCTGGTAAAACTATTGTTCAGACTTGATGGAGAGATAAAGACTTTTACAGACAAGCAAAGGAGTTCATCGCTACTAACCCAACACTACAAGAAACGTTAAAGAAACTTCTTTAGGTGGAAAAGAAAAAACACAACTAGAAATATAAAAATTACAAAAGAAAAATCTCTGGTAAAGGCAATAAAAGTGATGGGTCAACCATCTGCAAAGCTGGTAGGAAGGTCAAATAACACAGCAGTAAAACCATCTACACCCACAATAATCAGCTAAGGGATACACAAAACCAAAAATATGTAAAATACGGTGGCAAAACATTAAATGTGGGGAGAGTAAAAAGTACACACACCCACACATATTGCTATATGTAAACTTCATGTTAACTACAAGCCAAAAATATATAATAGATACACACACACACACACACACACACACACACACACACGAGAAAGAAATCCAAACATAACACTAAAGATAGGCACCAAATCACAAGGGAAGAGAAAAAAAGAAGGGACAAAAAAAGAATTACAAAAACACACTGAAAACAGCTTACAAAGTGGCAGTAAGTACATTCCTATTAATAATTACATCAAATGTAAATGGACTAAATGCTCCAATCAAAAGACACAGAATGGCTGAATGGATACAAAAATACGACCTGTATATATGCTGCCTACAGAGACTCATTCAGAGCTAAAGACACACAGAGATTAAAAGGTCACTGTGGGTGGGACTGTAAACTGGTACAGCTGCTTCGGAAAACAGTAGAGGTTCCTCAAAAACTAAAGAACAGAACTACATATGAACCAGCAATTCCACTGCCAGTGGATACAGTAGATGAAAACAGAAACACTAATTCAAACAGACACATGCGCCCCCACGCTCACCGCGGCGCAGCCAAGACATGGGAGCAACCTCAGTGTCCATGAGCAGACGGGTAAAGAAGACGTGGGACATATACCCAGTGAAACGTTGCTCAGCCATAAAAAAGAATGAAATCTTGCCAAATGTAACAAGGTGGATGGACCTAGAGGGTATTGTGCTAAGTGGACTAGGTCAGAGAAACAAGTGCTGTGTAAGTTCATTTCACGCGGAATCTAAAAGACAAAACAAACGAATGAACAAAGCTGAGACTCATAGATACCAGGAGCAAATACGCGGTTGTCAGGGGGAGTGGAAAGGAAAGAAACGGGTGGGATATGAAGAGGTATAAACTTCCAGTTACAAAAGTGGAAGTCACGGGTAAGAAATGTACAGTGTGCGGAATACAGTCACTAATATGTCAGGTCTCTGTATTGTAATGCAAGGTACTGGTGACGTGGGGTAACTGGACTTATCACGGTGATCATTCTATAACGCTGAGAAACATCAAATCACTGTCACGTACCAGGAAGTGACCTAGTGTTATAGGTCAGTTCTACTTCAAAAACAAATTCACAGGAAGAGAGGTCATAATTGGGGGATTGGATAAAGACAACCAAAAGCTACAAATCCAGTTAAAAGATAAATAAACGTGTGTGTGTGCACTCACTCACTCAGTCATGTCCGACTCTGCGACCCCACAGACTGCAGCCTGCCAGGCTCCTATGTCCATGGAATTTTCCAGGCAAGAATACCTGAGTGGGTTGCCATTTCCTCCTCCAGGGGATATAATATACAATATGATAAATACAGTTAATACTGTGGTATGTTATATACGAAAGTTGTTAAGAGAGTAAATCTAAGGATCCTCATCATAAGAAAATGTTTTTTTTCATTTTGTATCTTTATGAGATGGATGGTCACTAAACTTACTGTGATAATCACTTCATGATGTACGTAAGTCAAGTCATTATGCTACACATCTTTTAAAATGCTGTACAACAACTATATCTCACTAAAACAGGACAAGAGAAAAGAAAGGTATCCTGTAATTTCAGAAGTGGGCAGAGTGGGCAGGAACTAAGGGCCCTGACCTCAGTTCAATTCAGTCGCTCCATCGTGTCCAACTCCCTGCAACCCCATGAACTGCAGCACCTCCCTGTCCATCACCAACCCCCAGAGTCCACCCAAACCCATGTCCATTGAGTTGGTGATGCCATCCAACCATCTCATCCTCTGTCGTCCCCTTCTCCTCCTGCCCCCAATCCCTCCCAGCATCAGAGTCTTCCAATGAGTCAGCTCTCCACATGAGGTGGCCAAAGGATTGGAGTTTCAGCTTCAACATCAGTCCTTCCAATGAACACTCAGGACTGATCTCCTTTAGGATGGACTGGTTGGATCTCCTTGCAGTCCAAGGGACTCTCAAGAGTCTTCTCCAACACCACACTTCAAAGCATCAATTCTTCAGTGCTCAGCTTTCCTCACACTCCAACTCTCACATCCATACATGACCACTGGAAAAACCATAGCCTTGACTAGACGGACCTTTGTTGGCAAAGTAATATCTCTGCTTTTGAATATGCTATCTAGGTTGGTCACAACTTTCTTTCCAAGGAGTAAGCATCTTTTAATTTCATGGCTGCAGTCACCATCTGTAGTGATTTTGGAGCCCCTCAAAATAAAGTCAGCCACTGTTTCCACTGTTTCCCCATCTACTTGCCATGAAGTGATGGGACTGGATGCCATGATCGTTGTTTTCTAAATGCTGAGCTTTAAGCCAACTTTTTCACTCTCCTCTTTCACTTTCATCAGGAGGCTTTTTAGTTCCTCTTCACTTTCTGCCATAAGGGTGGTGTCATCTGCATATCTAAGGTTATTGATATTTCTCCCAGCAATCTTGATTCCAGCTTGTGCTTCATCCAGTCCAGCGTTTCTCATGATGTACTCTGCATATAAGTTAAATAAGCAGGGTGACAATATACAGCCTTGACATACTTCTTTTCCTGTTTGGAACCAGTCTGTGGTTCCATGTCCAGTTCTAACTGTTGCTTACTGACCTGCATACAGGTTTCTCAAGAGGCAGGTCAGGTGGTCTGGTCAAGGGCCCTGACCTAGCTCAACACAAATCTTCAGAATGTTGGATTCCATCCATGACAACGTGGCAACATGATCGATCAGTTCTTACTGAGCTGGGGACTGGTGCAGTCTTTACACGCTGGAAATGACCCCAGCCAGATGGTGACCATGTACAAGAAGTGCCAAGGGTCACTGCTCTCTTTTGACCAGTATGAGAGTCACTCTGTGCATAAGCAGGTGATGGCAGCAGGGATTTACACTTGAAACTTCGAAAAGAAAAAGAAGGAAGCACCCCCGAAGCTGAGCCTCAGGATCTTCTCTCGTTTCACCTTCTGATTTGCTGGACTCCCACTCTTATCCCTGTTAGCTTGATCCCAGATTCCATACCTGCTTCCAACACTATTGGATTCCATGACTCTGAATTCCTTCCTTTGAAAATTGACTTTTCTACCAAGGTTCATGCTCTCCTTGGTGTGGGCCTTTTTCTGTTCTCGCTATTTCTGCAAGAAGATTCTCCATTCTTTCCCAAAGGAAACCCAGCCCTTGTCCTCACAAATAGACTATTTCCTTTGAGACAAAGAAAATTATCACAGTAACAATATTTACTTGAAAATTTTATCATCTAGAAGCCATAAAAATTACATTCACTTTTCTGAGTGAAAAAGAATTACGTGTACGGGTATACAGGAAGGTCTACTAAATCCACAATGGTTTGAAGGTAGTTATGTGAAGTTCTCAGCAGTTGAGGTCACTTGAATTAGATGTCAAAAGTTGACAGACCCAAGACTGTAACCAATGCAGTACACTTTGGTTTTAATGTGTCCCTTTCAAAACACCTTAAATTCTCAGAGGGATTTAAAAAAGAAGAAGAAAGAGGCATGCCTGGTGTAGGAAATCTCCTAACAGCATCCTTCCATACCGCTCCGGCCTCCTTTTCCAGCACGGAGAACCTCCCGTGCAGGTGCCGCAGTGGCCACAGGACTGGCAGCGCTGGGCAGACAGCAGCCGCTCCCCTCAAGCCCAGCCGTGGCTCCTCAGCAGGGAGGGCGGCACCTCACAGGCCTGGGCGGGCTTTCGAGCACAGAGATCCCAGAGGGCGCTCCTGCCAGCGTGTCCAGGGCTGAGGAGAACTAGATACTCAAAGGAAAGGAACGGTACGTCTAGAAGCACAAGAGGAGGGCCAGAAAAATAATACAGGCGGAAAAGGACAGCCCACAGCACAGCCCAGATGTCAGCACCCAGCCCTGCAGTGGCCGCTGCGTGGAGAGTTCAGGGAGCTTACATTTAACACGTGTGCATTTCACTGTATTTAATGTTTAAGCCCTCGAATCCTTTGTGTCTATGAAAAGTCACAGAAAACCCAATGGACAATATTAATCAGAGCACATCATTTTAGTGGTAGCTGTGCCCACTCCCAGGGCTCGGCTGCATCCCGAGAGCCTTAGCCGTGCCCCGTGGTCTCGAGGTAAGAAATACAGTTGGCTCAGCAGCATTTGTTAATTTATGTAAGAAGGAAAATGAATCACATAGAAACATATGGAAATGTCCAAATGCCAATTTTTTTTTTTTTAGGTTAGCTTGTTGTGTCCTCATTTTCCTTCTAACCTGGGGTTTATGCTATCAACTATTAACACTAAACAGATTCTACCTTATACTCAGTTTTCAAATACATATAAATTTAAAAGATATATATGCATGCATGTACATATATAATTTCAGACTAAGTAAAATGAGTGTTTTCTTTGGATAGAAAACCAACAAAGGACGGGAAATCCTGACTTCAGGATATTGCAGTTAAGGGTTGGGAACATTCAGGCAGGAGTTACTGCCATCCAGAGGTGGGAAGCCACGAGCTGCCATAGCCTATTCCAATTTTACTATAAAAGAAGCCAAGAAAAACGAGTGCATTGTTGCAGTCTGGCTCATTAAATCATCAGAGAATGGGAAACTGAGACCCAGAATCAGGCGTCACGGGACCTGAGGTCCCACTGTCGTCGTGAACGGGAAAACGTAACCTGGATTCCTCAAAGCTACTCACAGGGAAAGGGGACACAGCTCTCTGTGATATAAGGCCAACCATTTCGGCAGACTCCTCGATGTGCAAAAGCATAAAATATCCTGAAAATGAACTCTTTTACATTTCTTCGAAAACCTCTATTTTTCTTGTCTTGAAGCCACACGATACTTCAGTGGAGACCCTGAGACTGACGCTTCTGAAGGCAGCCCTCATCCTTCCGGGGCAGAACAGACTGTGTCCTGGCCATGAAACAGACACACGCGGATATCCATCACACAGACCGGTGCTCAGCCTTTGAATATGAGCTTCCAAAAATACTTGCCATGTAGATGGTAAATAATTTTAGCACAGTTAACGAGTAAAATCCTCAAAGACTCTGCACAGCTGAAAAGTGCTGAGATTACACTGAGTTCCTTACTACACAGGCTCTGACTCAGAGAAAGCTGTGTGCTGTTCCCCCAGGACCAGATCATTCGACATTCCTGTTTGACTGTTTCAGGGTTGGTTTCCGCAGTTGTTTGATAGGCTGAATTCCCTCTGTCAATAAATGAATAAATGTACGCACTAATTCTAGAATATTTCTGCTTGTTTACATTTTGTTAGAAACGCAAATTCAAAACTTGCATCAGTTTGGGTTTTTCCCAACAGGAACAAATAACGACTGCAAATTATATTTGCTATTCACAGACATTTTACACACCCACGACAAGTACAGATATAGCCTTATGAATACTTTTTAAAACACTGAATACACATATACACACAACCTGAAAGAATAAATCAAGTAAAAATATAATAACTCTCAACCAAGCCTCGGAGAAGGCAATGGCACCCCACTCCAGTACTCTTGCCTGGAAAATCCCATGGACAGAGGAGCCTGGTAGGCTGCAGTCCATGGGGTCACTAGAGTCGGACACGACTGAGCGACTTCACTTTCACTTTTCATTTTCATGCATTGGAGAAGGAAATGGCAACCCACTCCAGTGTTCTTGCCTGGAGAATCCCAGGGACGGGGGAGCCTGGTGGGCTGCCGTCTATGGGGTTGCACAGAGTCGGACACGACTGAAGTGACTTAGCAGCAGCAGCAGCAGCAGCAGCAGCATGAGACTTCTTGCATCTACAGGGTTATCACTGCCCTCTACTGGTTTCCAGCCCCAAGTTTAAAACTGAGGAAAAGAAGGGAAGGGAATGAAATGAGAAGAATGGAACAGGCATCAAACCCTGGGAACCTGCACTCTCCCAACACGAAGGGGAGAAAAGAAGACTCACCTGTGCCGAGGTTATCAGCTCACTGGTTTGTCGTCTTAATAAACTATTTATACCACAGACTGATTACCAGGCAGGTTGTTTCTGAGGAGTTTTAAATCATTATTAATTCATAATTCAGTTCCAGGAAAGAAGTCAGCAGCATAAAATAAGGAAAAAAATGAAAATAAGTTCCAAAAAAATCTGTGTTTTATGTATACAGAAATCATTTGTAAAGGACAAATAATTATTTATAAAAGACAAGTTTTTGGTAAAGGACAATAATTTGTAAATTACTTTGTCAATGACAAATAATTACATGTAAATGACAAATTTTATATGTACATTAAAATTTGTAGATCTGTAGAAAACGGTTTGGTGATGCACACCCACTGAACTGGTGACAGTGATTGTCTCTGACAAGACTGGTACTGGAGACAAGCACGTGGTGGGGGTATTTTCGCTCCTCCCTTACTAGAGATGCCGTTCAAAATGTTAACAAACAGACTGGACCCTGGACCCCTGCCCTCTCACCTCCTCCGCATCCACCGTTCTGTGCCAGGCTACCACCACCGCTCATCGGATCGCCCACCTGCCCTCCCTGGGAGCTTCGTCTCCCTCCACTCACTCTCTGAGTCCAGGCTTAGAGAGCAGACACTGATCCTTCTTAAATACGACTTGCATCCTGCCTTCCCCTGAACAAAGCTAGCTGATGGCTTCTCATCGTATTTAGAGCAAATTTCAGTCTGCTTTTTCCCCCTGAATTCCCCAGAAGCTAGAACTATTCCTGGCCCAGAGTCGGAGTTCGCAAAATGAGGTTTTGATGGTTAGATGGACAGACAAGAAAGTACGTGACGTTATCTGTGCAAATGTTAAGAGAGCATCTGACTGGGGGAGTAGACGAAAAGCATTCATTCAAAGCCAGACTTGAGAACATTTTCTTCACTTCTTTGGATCTTATTCGTCATATGGACTAAATAAGGACCCTAGTTATAAAACTGTAACAGATGAAGGTCTCCAATTTCTGCACCTAAACACATACACAAGCGTGCACACACACACACACACACACACACACACGTGTGCTCGGTATAGAAGGAATCCTATCTTGAGCCACTTTCTGATAGCGATAGACTTTACAAGTGATAGAACTCTGAAAAATATAAGTGACACAGAATACTTGCTATGTGCCCATGCTATGCTAAGCATTTACAAATACATTTAGAGCTTAAGGCATACTCACTCATTTATACTTCAAATAACCATTGCTGTCGGTGCTATCATAATTATTAACTTACAGATGAGGGAAATGAGACCTGGAGTGATGAAATATCACTCCTCGAGTCACACAATCCATAAGAGACACGGGGGATGCAAGTCCCTCTGTCTGGTGGCACTGCCCTGGGCCACCCGAGACCAGTGACATTTGGTCTCCCTTAGCATTCACCAACGGAGAAGGCAATGGCACTCCACTCCAGTGTTCTTGCCTGGAGAATCCCAGGGACAGTGGAGCCTGGTGGGCTGCCATCTATGGGGTTGCACAGAGTCGGACACGACTGAAGTGACTTAGCAGCAGCAGCATTCACCAAAGGAATGCCAGGTGCCAACTAGCTTCGTTAAACCTGTCTCACCCTGAGCTTAGGGAAGGACACGACCTCCCGTGAGTCCCACAGGAGATGTGTGAGAATCATTACAAAACTGAGTCCTGTTAGGAAAAAGAGGGGAACAGATGCCCTGTAGACAAACAGAAGTGCTTCTTACAAATGAAGCCTAGCAATGTAAATGTTCACCACTGACAAAGCAAACGAGTCCACATCACAAAGGTAAAATATGATGAAGCCACTAAAAATGAAGACATCATTGAACAATAAGAGAAATGCAGAGACACAGAAATTCAAAAGGAAAAATCAGAAAGCACTGTAATTATGCAAAATTGTACATGCATACGAACAAGAGGAGAAAAATTGTGTTTACCTTCTTATTTTTAGATTTCTATTATTCCTGATTTATTATTGTTTGTGCAGCAAAGAAAAAGAAAACCAGTAATCAACATCAAATTTCCTGAAAACTTACTCTAGACAAATGATTTAAATAGAATATAGCCTGAGCAATAGCCCAAAGAAAACTGTAACGAATGTTTATCACATACTGAAAATACGGGTCCGCGTGAAAAGCACAGGAATTTGTTATGTTCCTTATCTTCCTTACTGTCATTTCCTTGGAGCAATTTTTTAAAGGATATCTCATTCCTTAATTCCACAGCCTGTCTCGCGTTATATTGTGTTGGCCAAAAAGTTCATTAGGGTTTCTCCGTAACATCGTAAGGAAAACAAATAAAATTTCTAGCCAACCCAATATTTACCTCAAAATTTAATCCATGTTCTCCCTAGTTGAAACTACCCAACAGAGTTTATTCTACACTCTGTTAGCAATTCAGCATATGAGATATTTCATATACACAGATATATACATATACCAGTAATGAAGTACTATGGATTCTTGAATATTGTACAGCAAGTGTAACTGAAGGAAAAGTCCACAGGTAACGCATTTCGTTTTGGAGATATGAAGAGGTGGGTTTGGTGTACAAAGAGATAAGATTACTTCCTGGCATTTTAACCTACAACTTTCAAAAATTAGAATTACAGGATTTTCCTGTACTTGGTTAAACAAGACGTCTATGCAGGTATGTCTGCTCTGCACACACACGATGTATACGTATCCGGTTATAAATGCATTTGTGCTCACGGTATGTGCTCCATAAATAGATTCATTTGCGTTACAATTAATTCATTTTGGTGCTTTCTTGCTGTTTTTCTGCCTCTAATGATTAAAACTCAAAATACAATCAGTATCATCACACTGAGCAGGGTGTGATGTAAATGGTATCTACGCCAGATAGAACTTTCCAACCACATGATGTCTGGCCCAAAGGAGTCTTTATCTTTCAACACTGTTTGCCACAAAATGGTGAAAAGGTCAGAAAATACTCAACTGGATTTGAAAAAGAAATTTTTCTAACTAGAAAAAGCCAAAGCTCACATGTCTGGCTCAAATATCTGTAAAACAAGATTGATAAAATTATCCATTAACAAAAAGATATATTTAAGGGAAAATATTATTAAGATAACTTGAAATATTGTATAAAATTATATTTAATGTTTATAAAATTGCAAAAGCAATAAATCTAAGTCTTATGAAAAATAAAACTTTAAATCAACATAAGAAGAAAACCACAGATTTTTACTTCCAAAGATTTTAGATCATGGATAATCAGCTGCAAAAAATAAAATAGATACATTTTAAGCATTTTTTTAAAACAAAGATCAATTCAAAAACACAAAAGCCTTAAGCTACTATTTAGAACCCCATCCAGGTTCAGGGGGGAAAACCCTAAAGGAAAAAGAATATAATCACTGAAATCAAAAATTTAGTGAGAGATTACACAGCAGATTGCATACAGCTGAGAAGTAATGAATGCCAGTCAATCTAACCCAGAAACTGCAGAGACAAAAATGTGTAAAATATAAATAAGAAACTAAAAACATAGAGAAAAAAATGTTATGTCTAACTGCAATAACAGAGGTATAGAATAGAATAAACTGGGAGACAGACTATATTAAAAAAGCATACAGCTGAGAATTCAGATTCAAGAAATCACTATAAAACACAAGCAGGAAAAAGAAAAAATCCACCTCAAGACAATCAGAGTGACACTGCAGAATTCCAAAGAAAACAACAAAAAAAAAAAAGATTTTTACAGCAGTCAGAGAGAAAAGACGTATCACTAGAAAGGTATGATAATTAAATCAACAGCACAATTTTAAAAATAAAATATAATCTAGAGGACCATCAAAACATCTTCAGGAACAAACAAAATAAACACCACTTATTCAACTAACATTTCTGAAGATCTGCCTCCAACAGAGCTCCCCTACAATAAGTTGTAAAGAAGTGCTTCAGAAAATTGAAAATTCAAGAAAAAATAAATAAGAAATAAGGAGAAATGGAACAAAAGAACAAATAAAAGTAGCTAAAATGAAGAAAATGTTGACTATATAAAATAACAACTAATATGGGATCTAAATAAAGATACTAAAACGTGAAACAAAAATGCACACAAGAAACGGGAAGAGATTAAAAATCTTAACCTTGTTCATTAGGATAGCAGGGAAATTTATTAGCTTCACTGTCAACATATACATACATGTGTCACAAGTAATAAAATTTAAGGATGAGCACTTTGGTAGATTGATTGGATGGCAGACTGACTGATGGCCTCTAACTTTTCACACCTCCCTAAATGCATAGTTTAGTAGTGCCCTCCCACACCTATTTTGGATTTGCCTGTAACTTTCTTAGGTCGTGAGACAATAATAAATGTGCTGAAAGCAGAGCCTTTAAAAGGACGCAAGTGTTTCCACTTGTTGTTGCTCTCCTCCTCATGTCCTGGCCCCTACTGCCCTCTCCCTCTCCAACTCCTCTGCAGTTGCCTTAAGTACATGCGTGAGCTAACATGAAAATATGCTCACACTAGCCCGCTGGAGTTGGAGAAGGAAATGGCAATCCACTCCAGTGTTCTTGCCTGGAGAATCCCAGGGACGGGGGAGCCTGGTAGGCTGCCATCTATGGGGTCACACAGAGTTGGACATGACTGAAGTGCCTTAACAGCAGCAGCAGCCCGCTGGAGAGAAGTTAAGAACTTCAAGGAAAAAAATCAATTCACGCCAGATACAACTATCCCAGATCAGCCAGCCTCTCTCCTCCCATCCAAGCAACTTACCAGCTGACTGTAGCAGTGTGAGCAAGCCAGGCTTAGTTGAGACTAGCTCAAGTCAGCAAACTACTCAGCTGACTTGTAGAATCATGAAAAATAATAAATCTGTGTTGTTTTAATTCACTAAGATTTAGGATAGTTTGTTATGCAGTAAAAGCTAGCTGATGCAACCATCAAAAAAAAAAAAAGAGAGAGAGAGAATCCCAAACTAATATAAAGAAGGGATTTTTCAAAATATATTAATGTAAAATAATATCAAAAGTTACAAATGTGCATGTAATTGAAAGCTATGGTTTTTCTAGTAGTCATGTACAGATGTGACAGTTGGAACACACAGAAAGCTAAGCGCTAAAGAATTGATGCTTTTGAACTCTGGTGCTGGAGATGACGTTTGAGAGTTGCTTGGACTGCAAGGAGATCAAACCAGTCAATTCTAAAGGAAATTAACCCTAAATATTCAATGGAAGGACTGATACTGAAACTCCAATACTTTGGCCACCTGATGTGAAGAGCCCACTCATTGGAAAAGATCCTGATGCTGGGAAAGTCTGAAACCAAAAGGAGAAGGGGGCGGAAGAGGATGAGATGGTTGTATGGCATCACCGACTCAATAGACATGCTGTTGCTACTGCTGCTAAGTCGCTTCAGTCATGTCCAACTCTGTGTGACCTCAGAGACGGCAGCCCACCAGGCTCCCCCATCCCTGGGATTCTCCAGGCAAGAACACTGGAGTGGGTTGCCATTTCCTTCTCCAATGTGTGAAAGTGAAAAGTGAAAGGGAAGTCGCTCAGTCCTGTCTGACTCTTCGAGACCCCACGGACTGCAGCCTACCAGGCTCCTCTGTCCATGGGATTTTCCAGGCAAGAGTACTGGAGTGGGTTGCCATTGCCTTCTCCGCAATAGACATGAATTTGAGCAAATTCTGGGAGATGGTGGAGGACAGAGGAGTCTGGCAGGCTGCAGCCCATGGGGTCACAAAGAATCAGACATGACTTGGCAACTGAACAACAAATTGAAAATAAAGAAAATGGAAGAAAATGAGAGAAAGCGGTAGAAGAAATACTTGACATAATAGTGATCAAGAAGCTTCTAAAATTAATAATAGATACAAAAGCCACAGATCTAAGAAGTTTAGAGAACAATGAGCAGGATAAATACCAAAAACATTACACCTAGATATATCATATTAAATGTTCAGAAAGTCAAAAAAAAAAAAAAAAAGAATGTTCTAAAGAAAACAAAGGAGAGAAAAAAAATCAATCTGTAGTAGAGCACGGATAAGAATTACAGCAGATTTCTTGCTAGAACCACTCAAGCAAGAATAAAGCAAAATAAATTTTTAAAAGTTGAAAGAGAACAAACATAAGTCTAGAATTCTATATCTATAAATTACTTCTAAATTTCCTCAACCTATAAACTGTCTTCAAGTATGAAGGAGAAACAGAGACTTTCTCAGACAAACAAAATCTAGGTGAATTCACTGCCATCAGATATTCTCTTCAAGAAATATTACAAGAAGCTCATTAGGTCCAAGAATAATATAGATTAGAAACTTCCATATACATAAAGGAAGAGCTTCAGAAGAGCAATAAAGAAAGGTAAAATTGATTCTAATAAGTTTCTATTCTAATTGATCTGATAGATATTTGTTTAAACTAATAATGATAATATAATGGGTCATTATAGTATTAGGCAATGAAATAAAAGAGCAATAGCACAAGAAATAAAAAGAGAAATTGGGAATATTCTGTTAGCTGAACTATACATGAAGTGATAGAATGCTGTTTGAAGGTGGACATAGACTACTTAAGAATACTGTAAACTTTTGGACAACCCCTAAATAATTTTAAAAGAAGTGTAATTGATATTGTATAAAGATATAAAATAGAATCATATAAAATTTTCAGTATAAAACAAGAGAAGTCAGAAAAGAAAATAGTCTTTAAAAAAAAACACACACACAAAGCTTCCCTGGTGGCTCAGATGGTAAAGAATCTGCCTGCAATGTGGGAGACCAAGGTTCAATCCTGGGTCAGGAAGATCCCTTGAAGAAGGGAATGGCTACCCACTCCAGTATTCTTGCCTGGAGAATTCCAAGGACAGAGGAACCTGGCAGGCTACAGTCCATGGGGTCACAGGGAGTCGGACATGACTGTCCAAAACAAAGAATAAGGGCAATGAACAGAAACAGTTACAAGCATGGTGGGTATTAACTCAACTATGTCAATAATTACCTTAAATGTGAATAATCAAAGACAGACTTTCAGAATGGATTTAGAAGAAGACCCAGTGGCAGTTTTCTATATGACTCAGGGAGGGGACATATGCATGCTTCTATGACGTATGGCACGTTGATATATGGCAGAAACCAATAATACTGTAGAGCAATTATCCTTTAATTAAAAATAAACTTTAAAAGACAACTAAGTTTTGTCTACAAAAAACCATTTAAATATAACTGCAGCAAGTTAAAGGGATGGAGAAAGATCCTCTGAACCAATACTAATCAAAGAAACCAGGAGCCACTCTACCTAAGACAAGATTTAGAACAGGGAACATTATTTATAACAAAGAGGGTCATTACATCGTGATACAGGAGTTAATCCTTCAAGAAATCAAAATGCTAAACACATCCCTAAAAACACAGTGTCCAAATACATTAGAGAAACCTGAAAGGAGAAAAATAAACTAATCCACTGACATAGCTGGCAACTTCAACACCTACCAGTACTGACAGCTCAGGCAGTCAGAGATCAGTGCAGATACACAAAAACCTGATCAGTACTATTAATCAAGTTGATCTAAATTTCCTTTACAGAATCTTCAGCCCAAGAACAGCAGAGTATACATTTTTCAAGCTTACATAGAACATTCCATGATAGACCATAATCTTTGTCAATAAAGCATAACAGATTTAAAAGAATAAAAATCATACAAAATATGTTCTCAGATCAGAATAAAATTAAACTAATAATCAAGAACAGGAAGATACTCTAAAATTCCCAAATATTTACAGATTATACAATACATTTTTAAATAACACTAAGAAAAATGCAAAAGAACTTAAAGACATTTGAACTAAATGAAAATACAAGCTAAATTAAATTTGTATTGAAAGCAGTGAATCAGTGGTTAGGGGGAAATATGCACTATTAAATATAACTAATCATGGTCTTACACAATCCAGCTCTCACACCAAACAATTTACCCAACTAATTCGAAACCTTAGGTTCACACAATAATCTGCATGCAAATGTTTACAGAAGCTTTGTTCATATGCAAATTATACAATAAAATTTATTTTATATAAAAATAAGTTACATTCCTATACAACAAAACTTTCTTTTAATATACCCTAAACAAGTGGCAAGATATATCATGTTCATGGACTGGAATATACAATATTGTTAAATTGCTCACAAGCTATCTATAATTCAAATAAATTCAATACTAATACAATATACAATTATATGGAATGTAGGAAACATCTATGATGTGTTACAGCTTAAAGAGTAACTATAAATCTTCATTTAAACACTTCATTAAAGAACACAAGTAAAATGAGTGATATAGTATGTTCATATTAATAGATAGGAAAATGCAATATATTTAAATATAATTTACCTCAAAATTAGTTAAAATTATAAAACAGAATCTCAATGAGGTTTTGTGAAATTCTGCAAGTTGACTTTAAAATATATAATTTGCAAATGAAGCCACAAACAAGGGATTAATCTCCAAAATATACAAACAGCTCATGCAGCATACTGTCAAAAAAAACAAAACATCTAATCAAAAAATGGGCAGAAGAGCTAAATAGACATTTCTCCAAAGACGACAAACAGATGGCCAAAAAGAACATGAAAAGATGCTCGACATCACTAATTATCACAGAAATGCAAATCAAAAGAATAATATAGGTTAGAAACTTCCATCTACATAAAGAAAGGAAGAGCTTCAGAGGAGGAATAAATATAGGTAAAGCTGATTCTAATAAGTTTCTATTCTAGATTGATCTATATGTGTTTGATAGTGATAATATAATGGGTCATTATAGTATTAGGTAATGAAATAAAAGAGCAATAGCACAAGAGATAGAAGGAGCAACTGGGGATATTTCAAGTTAGCTGAACTAAACATGAAGTGGTAGAGTGCTGCTTGAAGGTGGACACAGACCTCTTAAGAATGTATATTGTAAACTTCTGGACACAACCCCTAAGTAATTTTAAAAGAAGTGTAATTGATATTGTATAAGGAGATAAAATGGAATCACATACAATACTCAGTAAAAACAAGATAAGTCAGAAAAGAAAAAAGTCTTAAAAAAAAAAAAAAAACACAAAGCTTCCCTGGTGGCTCAGATGGTAAAGAATCTGCCTCCAATGCAGGAGACCAAGGTTCGATCCCTGGGTCAGGAAGATCCGTTGAAGAAGGGAATGGCTACCCACTCCAGTATTCTTGCCTGGAGAATTCAAAGAAAGAGGAACCTGGCAGGCTACCGTCCACAGGGTCACAAGGAACTGGACACGAAGACTTAGACATGACTGAGTGACTTTCACTTTCACGTAGAAGATAACCAACAAGGACCTGCTGTAGAGCACAGAAAACTCTACTCAGTATTCTGTAACAACATGTGTTGGAAAAGAATCTGAAAAAGAATGAATATGTGTATATATGTGGGTGTGTGTAAAACCGAATCACTTTGCTGTATGCCTGAAACTAAGACATTATAAATCAACCACACGGCAATAAAACGAAATCATAAACAAAATGAAAAAACAGCCCTCAGAAAGGGAGAAAATACTTGCAAATGAAGCAACTGACAAGGAATTAATCCCCAAAATATACAAAGAGCTCATGCAGCTCAATACCAAAAAAAAAAAAAAAAAATCAAAAAATGAGCAAAAGGCCTAGACATTTCCCCAAAGACAAACAGACAGCAAAAAAAAAAAACACGTGAAAAGTTGCCCAACATCATCTGAGAAATGAAGTCAAAACTACAGTGAGGTGTCACCCACACCAGCCAGAGTGGCATTCATCAAAAAGTCCGCAAATGATACCTGCTGGGAACGGTGTGGAGAAAAGGGAAGACTCCTACGCTGTTGGAGGGAAGTAAAGTGACACCCCCACCACAGAGAACAGTATGGAGTTTCCTTAAAAACTAGAACAACCACGGGGCTCAGTACTCCCACTCCTGGGCACGTACCCAGGGAAAACCGTACTTCAAAAAGAGACACACAGCCCATGTGTATGGACGACTGAGTGCCTTCACTGTCCCCCTGAAACCATTACAACACTGTGAACTGACCGGCTATGCTCCAATACAAAATGAAAAGGTTCAGAAGAGATACACCAACTCACAGCAGCACTACTTACAGTCGCCAACCTCAGCGTCCAGTGACAGAGGACCGGATAAAGAAAATGTGGTATTTTGCAATATTTCTCAGCCATAAAAAAAAAGAATGAAATAATGCCATTTGCAGCAACAGGGATGGGCCTAGAGATTCTCATACTAAGTCAGTCCAACAGAGAAAGACAAATATCATTACGATATCACTCATGTATGGAATCTAGTTTTAAAAATAATGTAAATGAACATATTTACAGAAACAGAAAACAGAGAACAGAAACAGACTCACAGACTTCAAAAACAAGCTTACGGTTACCAAAGAGGAAAGGAAGGGGAGGGACAAATTAGGAGCTTGGGAATAACACACACGTGCTACCATATACAAAGTAATCAACAAAGACCGACCTACAGCACAAGGAACGCCACTCAATCTCTGCAACAACCTTTATCATAAGAGACTCTGAAAAGAATGAACACAGGTATGTGTACACCTGAATCACTTTGCTGTACACCTAAACAAACCACACTGCAAATCAGTTACACTCCAGTGGCTTTTTAAAAATAAAATATACACGTAAGAATGAGCGTCAACAGTCAAGATATTCCTGAAAAAGAAAATGTTAGGGGTTTAGCCCTTGCAGGTAACACATTTCATTATAAAACTAGAACAATTAAGATGCTATTACAGTGGTAATGGCTCATGAATGATGAAATAAACAGAAGAAAAGTTCAGAAATATATTCATGTACATATGCATGTTGACGCTCAATAGCTCTGACACTGCAAATCGATGTAGAAAAGGATGAAATAATCAATAAGTAGTGCCAGGACAACTGCTGTTGCATAAAAAATTAGACCTCCGTGTCTTACCTTACGTACAGATAAATTTCAAAAATATTAAAAGAACTAGATGTGAAAAGGAAAGTTAATTTTTTAAAAGTAAAGTTAAAAAATTACCTTTTGATTCTAAAGAAAGGAAATTATTTTTAAAAAACAAAAATGATTCATAGAGAAAAAGATTAATTTGGCAGGCATTGATATTTTAAAAGTCTGATTATCAAAAAACATCAAACTCCAATTGAAGAAATAAGCCCATCTTGAAAACCACATTTTGAATACATATAATTAATAGTCAGGACAAGTAAAAACTTCTACAAATCAATAGGAAAAAAGGATAAATAACTTAAAATGAGCTCTCATTCAGAACATGAACAGAGCGTATGACTGGGCAGTTCACAGAGGAAGGAGACAAAGGGCAAATACATGTGAAAACACGCCCAACCGGCGACCAGGAGAAGCGTGAAGAAATATCGCACTGAGGAATCACTTCACACAGTCAGATTTACAAAAAGCAATGTAAAGAGAAGTTTGACCACACAAAGGTACATTACAGAACAATAGGAATACTAACTCGTGTGAATACACATCAACCGAAATGCTTTGAAAGTTCATCTGGACCTAACCGCCCTTCCTGTCCACAGACGGGGAACCTGCAGATACAGAGGGCTGACTGTACTGTGCCGTTTTCAACACTGGACTTGAGCATCCACAGACTTTGGTATCCACAGGGGGTTCCAGAACTAATCCTCTTCAACATTGAGGGGTGACTGTCTCTTGAACGTGAAGACGCACACCTTACCACTTATCATTCTACTCCTGGGAAACTTTAAGATATGTACAAAGAAAACTAGCACATAGATGCTTCCAATAAGATCTCACAAATGGGCTCAGTAACAATGCCTACGCAACAGAAGATAGTTTATACCACAATCTGGCAGCAGACCGTAATATATAATTTTAAATAATGAAAAGCAATTCCTGTATGAACAGGGAGAAACCTCACAAAAATAATGGAGCAAGCTCCAGATGGACAGATACAGTATTTGAGCTTCCTAGGTGGGACTAGTGGTAAAGACTAGTGGTAAAGAACCCACCTGCCCATGCAGGAGACTCAGAGATGTGAGTACAATCCCTGGGTCGGGAAGATCCCCTGGAGGAGGCTATGACAACCCACTCCAGTATTCTTGCCTGGAGAATGCCATGGACAGAGGAGAGTTAGACATGACCAAAGCAACTTGGCACAGATACAGCGTTTATATTTATATTTCTAACTGAAATAATGCTCTTACATATTTACTTTAAAGCAACAGGATATATTGTTTAGAAACATATCAGTATGCATTTAAGAAAATAAATATATGGGAAAAGTTATCAAAAAATTCAGACAGTGGCTACCTCTAGACAAAAAAAGGAACAATGTGATTAGCAATGGAACAAGGACAAAGAGAGCTCCAATGGTGTCTTAAGCTACTTTGCGATTACACAAGCGTTAATTTTGTCATCTTTCATACCTAAATTTTTCATTAAAAACAAAAATAAAAAGAACATGTGTGTATGTGTGTGTATCTGAATCACATCTGAATCACTTTGCCGTACACCTAAATACAACATTGCAAATCAACTAAACTTCAATTAAAAAACAGCACATAATCTAGAATCAATGTGTGAATTCTAGCCTCATCATTACCATATTACTTTGAACCAGTTAATCAACTTGTCTGAGCCTCATGACCTGATATAAATACAGTTACAATAATATCTGACTTGCAGAGTTATGTGAGAATTAGTGCGCTATCGTTAACATACGAGAAGCACTTAGCATAATGCCAGATAGAGAAATCACTCAGTAAGTGGGGGATGTATTTCATCCCTGGGGAGTTGTCTCTTGAGCCTCATTATTATGGAGTCATGTGTATACTGTAGCGCATTCAGAGTTTTCTCAAGAGGGTATGCACGTGTTTCCATAAAGCTTCTGGTGCCTTTAACACCTTGTCAGTTGTGTCATGGGGAAAAATTAGTTGTTGTGGGTACCAGACATCACACCACATTTAAGTAGACTACTGACATTGAGTTAATGGATGAATGCATTAGCAAAATTACCAGAAAAATCTGACCTCTTTGCTAATTGCAAAATAAGCAGCTCTCTAGTCAAGAACTAATTCTAGACCAGTGTTTAAGCAAAGTAGGTAAATGAGCTATTCATAGAACCTTGGAGGTTTTTAACAACTTTCCTCTGCTTCCGTAAATCAACGTGCTGCTCCAGGGGTGCCTCAGCTCTGCACTGAGAGGCAGCTTAGAGTCTCTTACTGCACTGAATTTTCCACAGAAATGAGTAAGTACACCTTCCAGAGACAAGCAAGTCAAAACCCAGTTTAAGGAGTGTCCTGTTAAGAAGAAAGGGGGAGATACCAGGCCAACTGCACACAAAGGAAACAGCATTTGAGGACGCAGCAAGCCTACACCCTCTGCAGACCAGTGACAGGGGCTCAAGAGAGACCAGACCTGCCAATAAATACCCTGACCTTGGAGTTTCAGCTCCCAGAACTTGGAGAAAGTAGCTACTGTTTAAGCAACACAGTCTGTGATATTATGGCAGCCCTAGCAAACTAATGAAAATGCTAGTTGATTACATCACAAAAAATATATATATTAAAATTAAAAAATAAAAATAATCAAGTCAATGAGGGATATGCCTTCTGCTCTTTTGACCCAATCCAGTTCCCAAGGTCCCTCACAGTGAAAGAGAGAAGTCCTTCCATGCGCTTCATCAATATTGCCCAATCTATGATTTTCGTCATTGTACTTCACTTCCACTAAAAAGAGAAAAATATATATTTTTGAATAATTTGTCTACGCTAACCACCATGATAGTATATTTGGTCTCAATCTAACTGGTTGCAAGCAAATATATAAAACTGGTGGATAAAAAGATTTTTTACTTTAAAAATAAGTTTACTATAACTGATTAACATAAAATCTGACAGATGTTTTCAAATATTTTTGCAAAAATACTAAATCCCTCCCTTGTCCCCCCCTCCCCACAAGATTCAGAGTAAGAACTTGGTCAGAGTTTTTCATGAAACATAAACACGAAATTCTCATTTATCAGTTGCTCCTTAGAGGTGCCAACATATTATATTCTAAGTAAAGGTCCATTAAAATCAAGTAATCAACAAACCACTGGACACTTGCTTTCATTATGATGCTCATTCAAAATGCTGAAGGACAAGAACAGGCAGAAATATTTTTTAATGAAAATAATCCTAGATTCATCACTGCAAAGAGAAACTCCAGGGGCAAAAACAGACTCTCTTGCTGACTAGTGGGCAAATGCATCACTACTATTTACAACAGTTCATTTATATCTCCCTTCCAAATGCAGAGAAAATAATCAAACAGTGTCTTCCAAAGACCTTATGTATTAAATTTAAAAAAACTGACTGCTAGTTTCAGTTCTAGTATTTTTCTCTCCCCTTCACCTTTCCAATGTTTTTCTCTTCTGTGAGAAAATGAGGCTTTCTGTCCTGAAATTGTGTAGTCTGGTTAGAACATGAAATCAAACATTATCATTAGAGGTGAAAATAATGCAACCCGTACCTACACTGGCTGAACCAGAACAAATGCCACATCGGGGGGGCCTCTCATATGTACACCCCAAACGGGCACAAGGCATGGGTTCGCCACACCTCACTTCTCATGGTCTGCTCTGTACACCCCAAACGGGTACAAGGCACGGGTTCGCCACACCTCTCTCCTCATGGTCTGCTCTGGAGCCTGACTTCGTCTTGTCTCAAGGCAGCCTGAGTTTCCTTTCAGTGTAATGGATCTGCCATCTCGGGAGGACAAAGACGTAACATGGAAATGCACTTTATAAAAATGCAGGGATGGTTCTATTATTAGATGGAAAGAACACACGCAAAGGTTTTAAATAACACATTATAAGACTGAAGACTACAACTCACAATAAAGAATAAATGAGTCAATATGCAAATACTGCAAACGTAACAGCGACTGAGGCACAGAAGCAATTGCAGGGAAGGGAGAAATGGAGTCCAGTGCTAGTTATAAGTGGTTTTAATATTAATACCTCTCTCAGTCCAAGACAGATTTAGAGGAAAAGTCAGTAAAAACACAGAAGACTAAAAATCAAACTCAACAGGGCATATATTAAACATAAATACTGCAACCTAGGACTTTGACAGTGGAGAATATGTTTTTTCATGTGAACATGTAGCACTCATAAAAATTGACTACATAGAATCCCACACACAAAAATTAATAAATCCATAGTTAGTTTTAAAATGTTAAAATAAATGTACAAACAACATACTTTGACCATATACAATAAACCATAAACGAATAACAAAATTTTAAAGTCTCATCTACTTACAATTTTTTATGTGATATTAAAGAACTCTTGAATCAAAGGGAAAAACAAAATGAAGACAGTTTCTCGAAAATAATGACAATGAAACAGTTTTCTGAATCCAGTGGAACACTGCTAAAGCAGTGCTCAGAAAAAAGAATGAAATACTTATATTTATAATAATTATTAAGAAAAAACAGCTCAAAACAATGGTAAAAAAAAAAAAACAAAACAAAATAAACCAGAAAGGGCCAAAGGGACAAATTTTCAAAACAAGAGATTAGTAAAGTAGAAACCATTAAAAATATCAGAAGTCACAAACTACCAACCAACTCACAACTGGATCTGATCTTCATACACTACAACAGAATAAACTCCAACTGGACCGCAGGTATGAATGCAAAATAATATCACCCACACAAATTGTAGAAGAAAACAATTTAAAATTGATTGGAAAAACATTTTCTAACCATGCTTTAAAATCCAACAACCATTGAAGAGATAGTTAATTTGGCCATATAAAACAAATGCCATTAAATAAAGGCAAAAGTTAAATTACCTATGATAAACTGGAAGAGAAACTGTAATTTTATCACAAAGGGTTTATATCCTCCATACATAAAGTACTTCTCAAAACTGAGAAAACAACGTGTTAAAAGGCAGGGCGGTAAAGGTGCTTAACGATATGGACGGATAGAAACTAAACCTTTGGTGGTGGGTACACTGGAGTGCATACAGAAGTCAAAACAATATTGCACACATGAAATATATAATACCATAAATCAAGAAAACAAAACAAAAACGTAGGGGAAACAGGCTTTCTGGTTCAACAGGTAAGGAGCTTAGAAGACACCATTCCATCCTTAACGCAACAGAAAGCTAAACAGACTGAAAATCAACAACTCTTGGATCTAGAGGTGAGGTGAAGACAGAAAACTCAGGAGAGGTAGAAACGCAAAAACAAGAGAAACAGCTTACCTGAGCAGAGGCTCCAGCGTGGGTAATTCTGTGGGGTCCAGGGCCTGGGCGGAACAGCCGAGATGTAACCGAGGAGATGCGGGGGGCTCAGGAGGACAAGCCTGAGAGTTAGAAACTCCAGGGGGACCCAGTCGTAGGTGGGTGGAGGGGTCCCTGAGAGACTGTGAGGTCTACCTCTAGGAGGCGACCTGACTCACAGCCTCAAAGACAAAGCTCCTCCGGCTCTGGCCGGGGAGGGGGAAGGAGCCATTTTGAAACTTCCCAGAATGCTCTGCGGTTAACAAGGCTGCCGGCAGGAGAAACCAATTAACCCGAGCCTGACTGCTGAGGGAAGCGAAACACCAGCTCCAGCAAGCTCTACCCTTGCGGTGGGAGAAGGGAAAACCGGCTGAAGCCCCACCCCAACCCCCACGGACACAGGCGCCTGGAGGGCTACCGAAAGAAACAAAAGAAGTGCTGGACGTAAAAACACTGAAAAAGAAACGAAGACTGCCTCTGATGGCTTGTTAAGTAGACTAGACACGGCTGAGGAAAGATCTTTGAGCTAGAGGATATAGTGAAAGTGAAAGTTGCTCAGTCGTGTCCCACTCCTTGCGACCCCATGGACTATACAATCTATGGGATTCTCCAGACCGAACACTGGAGTGGGTAGCTTTTCCCTTCACCAGGGGATCTTCCCAACCCAGGATCCGAACCCAGGTCTCCTGCATTGCAGGCAGATTCTTCACCATCTGAACCAGAGGGGAAGCCCAGAGGATATAGCAAAAGAATCCTTAAAAACTGAGAAGCAAAGAAAATAAAGCCTAAAAAAAATAAAGAATATCCAGGGCTGCAGAACAACTTCAAAAGGAAAAGAGTGAAAGGAACAGAATAAATATTCCAAACGACAGAGACAGAATTTCTCCAAGTTAATGTCAGACACCAAGCCATGGATCCAGGCTGCTCAGAAAATACCAAGAAGCATGAAAACTAAAAAAGACAAAAATGCACCTAAGAATATCATCTTGAAACTACAGGGAATCCAAGATAAAAAAACTCTGAAAGCAGAGAAAAACCCTACCTATAGAGGAACAAAGATAAAAATTATATCTGACTTCTCAGAAACCATGCAAGCTAGAAGAAAGCAGAGTGAAACATTTAGTGTTGAGGAAAAGAAACGAAAACAAGCACTGACCTGGAACTCAGCACTCTGTGAAACTATCCATCAAAAGTAAAGGAGAAATAAATACTTTCTCAGGCAAAAACTGGGCAATTATTACAAGTAGAACTGCCCTTGCTGCTACTGCTGCTAAGTCACTTCAGTCGTGTCCGACTCCATGTGATCCCACAGACGGCAGCCACCAGGCTCCCCCGTCCCTGGGATTCTCCAGGCAAGAACACTGGAGTGGGTTGCTATTTCCTTCTCCAATGCATGAAAGTGAAAAGTGAAAGGGAAGTCGCTCAGTCGTGTCCGACTCTTAGCGACCCCACGGACTGCAGCCTACCAGGCTCCTCCATCCATGGGATTTTCCAGGCAAAGTACTGGAGTGGGGTGCCATTGCCTTCTCCAAGAACTGCCCTTAGGAAATGTTAAAAGAAATTTTGAAGAGAGAGAGAAAAATAATATAGATCAGAAAGTTGGATCTTCATAAATAAAAGAAGAACATCAAGGAAGAAGTGAAGGTAGAACAAAAACATTTTTCTTATTCTTAGTTTATCCAACAGAACAATCTGTACAGAATAACAATAGCAACAGTGTGTTCGGTTGTATATGCCTATGTACGTGTCTGTGCATGTTGTGTACACTTTTGCATGAAAAGTGAAAGTCTTAATCGCTCAGTCGTGTCCCACTCTTCGAGACCCCATGGACTGTAGCCCACCAGGCTCTTCTGTTCACGGGATTCTCCAGCCAGGAATACTGGAGTGGATTGCCATGCCATTCTCCAGGGAATCTTCCTGACCCAGGGACTGAACCAGATCTCCCACATTGCAGACAGATTCTTTACGATTTGAGCTAACCGGGAAGCCCTACTTATGTGTAAGCGTGCGTTATACAATACATGTGTGTGTGTATTTCTAAACTTGTATGTAAGTGGAATAAAGAGCATCAATGATAGGAGGGATGAGAGGAAGGAATTAAGATTATACATGTATGTGTGTGGCTGAGTCCCTTTGCTGTCAACCTGAACCTATCACATTGTTAATCAGCTGTACTCCAAGACAAAATAAAAAGTTAAATAAAATAAATTTAAAAAAAAAGAAAATTAAAAGTCTCCCCACACATTACTTTTTCTGAATGTTTCTACTTAGTGTATGCTATGCTGTCAAGCCAGTTTGCTTACATTTTACACATATATCAGAAAAACATAAAGCAAAATGTGTTAAATCATTTAATATCCACATGCTCTTTCAATAGTAAGCTTTCATTCCCAAAGCAGCAGCAGCAGCCTTTCAGAACTCTTAAAATAACCTCTCTCTCTTCTGCTTAAAGAATAATTTTTTTGTTAAGCATATTGCTAATAGTCAAAGACTTCAATATTTAGCCCTCCATGCCATTCATGTAATAAGGGGGAAATTAAGTGATTTATATAACTAGCAGTGTATGTGGAAAATATATAGTCCTTTGTGACGGTAACAGGTTAGAATAGACATACGTTGCTTTTCACTTTGAGAAGAAATAAACAGCTTAAGCTATTCCTGGGACACTTTTTTAATTGTGATAAATCATATGGAAAAATAAACGGGAATATATTTCCCTTACAGAAGGGAAACTGCCGTGTCTGTTCTAAGTTGTTCCCAGCCTAACTGTCAGACAGTGGTGGATTCCTAGCCTCATTTTCCCCCTCCTCTCCTTGTTTTGGTATGTCAGGAGATGTTATCCTAAAAAAAGAGTAGGGGAAAGGTGGGCTATTTTGCTACTTGATAGCTGCTCTAATAAAAACCTTTAGAGAGCAGAAGGTTATATATGCCTTTTGGAAAAAATAAGATCAAGGGATTTAGATTCAATATGTCTCTCATCACTACAGATGTATTCTGTTCTATTTATGCTTATGTTAATTCAAGTAGTTGTCATTTTTTAGGCTCTTGTTTATACCTAAGGATGAATCATGTTTGAGAAAGAAACTCTTATCAGCGGCCCCCTTTTATCTGTTGCTTTTTTCTATACATCTATTCTGTGACAGTCGTGAATAAGTATACCTAATATGTATTTTTTTAAGTTTTATTTTATTTTTAAACTTTACATAATTGTATTAGTTTTGCCAAATATCAAAATGAATCCGCCACAGGTATACATGTGTTCCCCATCCTGAACCCTCCTCCCTCCTCCCTCCCCATACCATCCCTCTGGGTCGTCCCAGTGCACTAGCCCCAAGCATCCAGTATCGTGCCTCGAACCTGGACTGGCATCTCGTTTCATACATGATATTTTACATGTTTCAATGCCATTCTCCCAAGTCTTCCCACCCTCTCCCTCTCCCACAGAGTCCATAAGACTGTTCTATACATCAGTGTCTCTTTTGCTGTCTCATACACAGGGTTATTGTTCCCATCTTTCTAAATTCCATATATATGTGTTAGTATACTGTATTGGTGTTTTTCCTTCTGGCTTACTTCACTCTGTATAATAGGCTCCAGTTTCATCCACCTCATTTTTGAACCATGTGAAATTGCTGTTTTGTAGGTTAAAGAGATCAAATGTACACAGAAGTCATCAGATGATTTTGTTTTTATGTGGAAAAACAGAGAAGTAAACAGGAGAAAATATAAAATAGAATAGAAGCTCCTTCTCTGGTGGCTCAGATGGTAAAGAATCTGCCTACAATGCAGGAGACCCGGGTTTGATCCCTGAGTCCAGAAGATCCCCTGGAGAAGGAATGGCAGTATTCTAACCTGGAGAATCCCATGGACAGAGGAGCCTGGCAGGCTTCAGTCCATGGGGTCACAAAGAGTCAGACAGGACTGAGTGACTAGGCACAGAAAATATTTAACAGTAGTTCCCAATTAATATTTGTTGAATGAGAAAATCATATAAGTAACTAATAGGTTAAAGCCAACTCCAAATTTAAAAAATGAATCAAACAATTTCATTGCAAACTGTTTTTGAAACACTAAGTTGAAGCCAACATTATATAAACAACATATTTAAAATCACCTGCATTTCCTGTACTGTCTAAATTTGAACTTTCATTTTAATCTCAAAGTTAAAATTTCTTACAAATCCAGAAAGCAACAAATATAATACCTCAAATTCGAAAAAGCATGATGGCAATAAAGTGAGTGTTCTTTACCTGCTCCCAATGTAGGGATGAGAGTAAAACTTCCGTAGAGAAGTTCTAACCTATGTTCCCAAATAGGAAACAGCCTAAAAAACAAGTAATTTTCTGTGTAATAATCTCATGCTTTTATGCCTACTGATCATGTCAGCTTGTATTCTTAAACAAAAGCTGATTATTTTTCCTAAAGACAGTGTAAGAATTGGTGTCATGTAAGTTTTATGAAGGAAGTTGATATTCAAAGAAGGAGAGGTGCTTGTTTGAGGTCCTACTAGCAGTCTAGTTTATCTCCATAGAGATGAGAGTTTATCTCCCTGTTTCTTAGAGATTATTTCTTTATACCATGCCTCATGAGATGGACAGACTTCTGCAAATGGACTAGAAAAAAAAAATCACAAAGCTGCATGCTGCTTTAGGCTATTAGATGAGTGGTAGCAAAGCTTATCGGAGAAGGCAATGGCACCCCACTCCAGTACTTTTGCCTGGAGAATCCCAGGGACGGGGGAGCCTGGTGGGCTGCCGTCTATGGGGTTGCACAGAGTCGGACACGACTGAAGCGACTTAGCAGCAGCAGCAGCAAAGCTTATGGGAAAAGGCAGTGGCACCCACTCCAGCACTCGTGCCTGGAAAATCCCATGGGCAGAGGAGCCTGGTGGGCTGCAGTCCATGGGGTCGCTAAGAGTCGGACACGACTGAGCGACTTCCCTTTCGCTTTTCACTTTCATGCATTGGAGAAGGAAATGGCAACCCACTCCAGTGTTCTTGCCTGGAGAATCCCAGGGACGGGAGCCTGATGGGCTGTCGTCTATGGGGTCGCACAGAGTCGGACATGACTGAAGTGACTTAGCAGCAGCAGCAAAGCTTATCATGGCGTGAGTTTGAGCAAGCTCCAGGAGTTGGTAACGGACAGGGAGGCCTGGCGTGCTGCAGTCCATGGGGTCACAAAGAGTGGACATGCCTGAGCGACTGAACTATACTGAGAAAACCATAACTTAGTCTCTAGGCTTTCATTTTCAAGCTCCTACACTACATTTTCTTTCATCCCTCCTGACTTCTTAATGTGAGGCTATACTCATCATGAAAAAAGCGCCCAAACCCTCATCCATCTATTCTATTAGTGCCTTTCTTTATTATTATTATTTATTTGGCTGCTCTGAGTTTTCGCTGCAGCACAGTGGATCTATCAATAGTTCTCCGACCAGGGATTGAACCTGGGAGCCCTGCATTAAGAGCCTCAAGTCCTAGCCACTGGAGCGCCAGGAAGTCCCAGCTGTTTCTTTTTCTCCTGAGTCCAGCTGGCTCACAGCATTGTCTTAGTTTCAGGCACACAGCACAGAGATCCAGTTGGATAGAGAGAAGAGAGTAAAAGAATCTTTTTCAGATTCTTTTCCCAATTAGGTTATTACAAAATATCGAGTATAATTCCCTGTGCTATAGAGCAGGTCCTTGCTATTTATCTGTTGTGTATATACTAGTGCGTAATTGTTTTCCTTAAAGCAGAAGATCTGTGGAGGTAGAATTTGTGAATGTTGCTAATAGCGTTTTCTTCAAAGCAGTGAGATGAATGTTAAGGAAGGATCTTGGGGCCACTCATTTCATCTAACGTTCTGACGAGACTCTTCGAGGTGAGGGGGAACGCGGCCACTGCACATAACTCATCCTCCCACTCAGTGAGAAGTCCCATCGGACATCCCACCGCTGTCATTGCAGTACCTACCACGGAGACATTTAATGAAGTCGGTTGTCTGAAAGGACAAGTCACAGGATATGTGCCACCAGGCCAAACACCTCCCTGGAGCACTCTGTCAGCTCTGCCTCTATCCTGAGATGACCCACCGCAATAGCAGGTGAGAAGTAATTGGTCTGGAGGTGACAGATAACTCCCAAGTAATAGCAGCCAAGAAAAGCAGGACAGAAGTCACTTGAGCACCAGCCTTCAGTGCCTGCTGTTGAAAATGAGCTTTCGTGTGAGCCCAAACCGAAAGAGGTTTTCCAGAATGTTCATATAACCTTCTGTATTTTAAAATTTTACACTATTGATACCATGTACAAAATAACTAATGAGAACCTACTGTATCCCACAAGGAACTCCACTCAGTGCCCTGTGGTGACCTGAATGGGACGGAAATCCAGAAAGGGAGGCAGTGTGTGTATATATGTACACATATATATGTGGCTGATTCACTTTGCTGCACAGCAGAAGCTCACACAACATTGTAAAGCAACTCTACTCCAATAAAAATTAATTTAAAAAGTAAAATAAAATCTATGTATGTTGATCAAAGAAACAAAAAGCAGTGGGTTTTGCTCTATGTAAACTGTGGCCATGCTAGCACTCTCCACAAGATTGATGGGCCAATTCTCAAAATCCTAGATGTAATTTTCCACCACATTTGACCAGTTAAATATACATAAAGAGTTTGGCAACAGTTTTCACTTCATTGTCGGTGATTTTTTAAACACAGACAGAAACAGGGAGGAAATCCTCAAAAGAATGAAATCATTAGAGTCAATTCTATTTGTGTATTTTTAGACAATCAGAACAGTTCTTTGAAGGCAGCTTGTGGTAATAATTTTATGCATGTTTCCTATACAGCCTGGGCCTGGAATCTGCCCTGATCTGGCTTCCTGGTTGGCCGCCCTCCTATAAACACTGCAAAAATGAAATGCTGCCATAAGGAATTGTCCCTGAGACAGGCCAGTCCACAGAAGCACATGCCACAGTGGCCCCTGAACCAGGAAGACCAACCAGTTCATCAGACTCCAGAAGTTACTGCTAAACAGATCATGAGCCTTCTTCCCTCCAACTACAGCAATGACCATGAGGACGACGGTATATTGAGAATTTAGGATCAAACGCTGAGTTACTCTCCCAAACCCTTCCTTGTAACAGCACATCACGACTGGTCATGTTCTCCAAACTTTGTGGGTGAAGATGCTTGTCCGAAGCCTCGTGGCAAGAGGCCTGTCCCCGACCCTGCACCCACCTAGAGTAGTGAAAACTGTTAAGTCAGCCTGCGGTCAGTCGGATGACAGACCTCTAAAGCTGGCGGCAGCAGTCAGCCAGGTCCCGAACAGTAATGATGCACGATCGAATAGAGCTTTCCCCAGAATGGGAGATTTATACTGCCATCTCTTTTAAGCCCGTTAACATGCCTCCCAGAAGTTGCCGAGGTAGAAACAAAAACCAGAAAAAGAGCAATAACAAAAGAAAAGTCTGAAATGTCGTGTTGACATGAAAACCAGAGAGAAGAACATTTAAATCTATTTTGACAAATAACTTTCAATTCTGTCCAAGTAAATTGCATCTCTCTTTAGTGAATGCGAGTGACTTCTGCTGCCTAATTATGTGAACAGGGAAAGAAAGACATAAAAGGCAATTTGAAATGAAATCAGCTGTGACATGACCTTCAGTGCATGTAAAATACTTGTTTTCAATATAAAATTAGGTATTTTTAATCAATACAAAATTAGTTTCTACCAAACACCACTTGATGAAGGATGAACAATATTTTGTAAATGTCACTTTGGAGGGGTTCCAAATTATTAGGACATTGGGGATAGTTTACATCTCTTGTGGTTTTTTTTTTTTTGCCTTTTAAAAAATTTTAAATTTTTATCGGAGTGTAGTTGCTTTACAATGTTGTGTTAGTCTCTGCTGTACAGTAAAGTGAATCAGCCATACATACACATATATTCTTTTTTTGGATTTCCTTCCCATTTAGGTCACCGCGGAGCGCTGAGTAGAGCTCCCTGTGCTGTACAACAGGTTCTCATCAGTTATCTATTTGATACACAGTGTAAGTAAAGAGTGTGTGTGTGTATATACCTGTATATCTTGTTTTATTCATCTACTTATTTATTCATTCATCCCACAAATAGTTTATTAAACACTAGGACCTAAGGATAACATAGCTTCCCTGGTGGCTCAGGGGTAAACCTGCCAAGTGGGAGACGGGGTTCAATCCCTGGGTCAGGAAGATACCCTGAAGAAGGAAATGACAGCCCACTCCAATATTCTTGACTGGAAAGTCCCATGGACAGAGGAGCCTGCTGGGCTACAGTCCATGGGATCACAAAGAGTTGGACACAATTTACCAACTAAATAACAGCAAGGATAAAATATCGGGCAGTAGCAGCAGCATAAAGTATGGTCTCTGACCCAGGGATATCTAAAGGCTAGATTTAAACATTTATATAAAAGTGTTCATTAAGCTCCTCTATGTGCAAAGGGCTCTGTTTTACCTTTAGGATGAGAAGGTGGGGGTACACAGGACACCAACTTCAGACCAAACTGCACGCAAAGAGCAGAAGGAAGGAAACTGAACTGCAGTGGCTCAAGAAGAGAGCGCAGAGGTGGTGCAGACGAGAGCTTACGGTGGGTTTGGACCATCTAGCGCCAGGGCGTAGCGAGCAGGCCTGGGGGAGGTGGTCTGTCCCTCATCACAGCCACGGTCGCGGTTGATGATGGGCAGGAGGTCTGAATAAGGAGCAGGGGTGCCCGGCTCCTGTCCCATGGCCGGGTCTCCCCTGCAAGGGACCTGGCAGCTTCCTGCGTTAGTCTCCTCCTTGATCAGGTGAGAGAATTTGGACCAGGAGGTCTGTGTGTTCCCTCACTTAATTTCAGTTCAGTTCAGTTGCTCAGTCGTGTCCGACTTTTTGCGACCCCATGAATCGCAGCACGCCAGGCCTCTCTGTCCATCACCAACTCCCAGAGTTTACCCAACTCATGACCATTGAGTTGGTGATGCCATCCAACCATCTCATCCTCTGTCGTCCCCTTCTCCCACCTTCAATCTTTCCCAGCATCAGGGTCTTTTCCAATGAGTCAGCTCTTTGCATCAGGTGGCCAAAGTATTGGAGTTTCAGCTTCAACATCAGTCTGTCCAATGAACACCCAGGACTGATCTCCTTTAGGATAGACTGATAAATTTAAGCAATGTAAAATATTTTTTTATTTTATTCTGAGAAGGGACTATCAGTGGAAAAACATTTGGCGGAGGAGGGGCAGCTCACAGCATGCAGGATCTTAGTTCCTCAACCAGGGATTGAACCCACGGACTCTGCAGTGGAAGAGTAGAGTCTTAACCACTTGACCACCAGAAAAGTCCCAATGTAAATGCATTTTTGTCTCTAAATTCGGCAACTTAACCTTCCTGACTAGAAAGACTCAGTATTTCAACACATCTCATGAGCACCTTCCAAAGCACCTTTCCAACCCTTGTTTGCCAATGACAGTGAGCTGTGAGGTGGACAGAGTGTATCTTAGGAGCTTATTATTCAGGTAGAAATGATAACAGGCATATAATATCCGTCTATACGGTACTGAGCCCTGACCCCCCATGCTGCTGTTTTCTCGGTGCCGCGCCTTCCAGGAAGGGCTCCGCCTAGTGGCTGCACTTACAGCCGCCCACCTGCCAGGATCTGCGGACTGAGTCCTACTGACTACTGCATCTGCAGTTCTACCAGGACTGGTGTATGTCTTTGTGTTAAGACATCATCTCTGGATCTCTATCCAAGATGAACATCCCCTTAGAGAGTTCACTGCAACGGGCCATGCGCCAAGAGGGGATTAAGGAGAGAAAAGTTTGCCCTCTACACTGACTGAGTAGGAGAGAAAGTCACTCAGTGCAAAGCAAGCTGCCTGGGGGAGGCCCCCCTCCTCTGCAGGGAGAACTCTAGGCAATCAGGGGCCCAGCGAAAGCCCTGCATTTGCCCAGAGCCGAGATCTGCCTGTGTCAGGAAAAGAAACACGGAACAAGGCAGGAGATGCAGAAGACAAACTTCATTCATTTTATAATTTCTCTGAGGGTTCAGCCTAGGGCCAGATGTCTGTCATCTAGTCGGTAAGACTCAGGGTGACTGCCCTCTTCATCTTGATGCTGAAGCATTTTCATTGTTTAGATGTGTTCATGGACATGTCAAGAAGGGTGGAGATTAAATGAGATGTTGCACGTGAAATGACTTGTATCAACTCTAAAGTGTGGAACAGATGTGCTTGCTTTTACATGATGGAGAAAGCAAGGGCAGAGGGCTTTAGAGGATGAAGGGTAAGGTGGGGGCGTTGCTGTACAAATGCATAAAACTGCATTCTGGCAGCATAAGCTAATTCAGCCCTAAAAGCATTCTGCTCTTTTAATCATAGCATCCCTCCATCCCTTCTGGGTGGACCTTTGGGAGAAAAGCTTTCCCTGACTGAACACAGCAGGGCCGTGGCACAGCAGAAAGGAGTCTCATAGGGGAAAGAGGAGCTTGCAGGAGCAGTTAGCCCCACAGCATGTCAGGATGACATCGGGGTTCAGCTGAGAGAAACCCTGTTCTGTATCAGGAGGAAAAACTCATCCAGAAGCTCCACATGTCCAAAGAATCCATCACATCACACTGCATCCATTCATGCTGTGTCACATGAAGGACGCTGAGTCTGTTCACACTGTGACGTAAGAGCACCAACTGTGGGCTGACTCTGAGTCTCCCACACGTGGATGATGAGCTGTATCCTGTTTCCATGGCCACCGTATCTGCAACACTTAGGGGATGGTGACAAAGCATCATCATTTCTGAAAGCTGACCACTGAGCTGACTTCAGCGATAGTCAGTGACCAGTTCTCCACTCCCAATGTCTATAACGGTCACACGAAGTCTTTTGAAACCTCTGGTTTACAAAAGCACAATCAGTACTGGGTGGGAGGGAGTTTGGGGGAGGATGGATACACATAGATTTATGGCTGAGTCCCTTTGCTGTCCACCTGTAACTATCACAACACCTAATCAGCTATAGGTAAGGTAAGGTGAAGTCACTCAGTCATGTCCAACTCTTTGCGACCCCACGGACTGTAGCCTACCAGGGTCTTCCATCCATGGGGTTCTCCAGGCAAGAATACTGGAGTGGGTTGCCATTTCCTTCTCCAGAGGATCTTCCCAACCCAGGGATTGAACCCAGGTCTCCCGCATTGTAGGCAGATGCTTTACCGTCTGAGCCACCAGGATAAAAGGTTAAAAAAATTCAACAGGAGAAGATCCAACCTCAAACAGAGAAGAGATGAATTCTGATTCTTGTAGGAACATCTCAGTAGTTTGCTTATACAAGGTTCTGATGATTCAAACTTTTGCTCATGAGACTTCCTTTTCCCCAACACAGTTCCAAAGCCTCAGATCCCATATTCCAGATTCCGTTTCCATTTCCCAAATCACTGTTCCATCCTCAGCTCTATTTGCTCCTTCTTTTTAATTTTCAGGATGAAGTGGAAGGAAACCAGGTGCTCACCCTGATTTCAGAGAGAAAATACCCAGAATGTTCCACTTGTGAACCCCATCCGTTCACCGTTTTCCCCCTGAGGATGCTGCCAGCACAGGAAATACCCCGGAGGCAGAGGCGCTGCTGGAAGCAGTTAGGCTGTGATGAGAGGAGCGCAGAGCCCGAGGGCCTACTGCAGAGAGGTCCGGCTCAGCATCAGGCCTCCTTGGAATTTCTAGCTCTGTGAACTAACCTACATCCCCACAGGAGAGGTCACCAGCCACAAAGCTTTTCTGGAGCTGTGTTCCAGGAGGGACGCCAGTCTGGCCAAGAGTGGCCTGGGATGGCTCAGTGGGAACGCCTGGGCAATCCCTCGCCATGCCCTGCAAACCATCATCACTGGAAGGAAGCTTTGAGGGGACAGGGTCCAGAGAGGAGATTCCCCCCACACCACACCCATCTCGGATGGCCACCCAGAATGAGAAGAGACACCTCCGTCCTTGGGGAAGTGAGAACTGAAAGGCACTCTTCTGTCAGGGCACTTGGGACCAAGCCAGTAAAAAAAGGAGAAAGCACTTGATACCCATTAGAATACAAAAGACGGAAAGCTGATGATGCTATGTAAAGGCAAAGACAGTATGCGGAGAGCGCAGAACGGCAATACTTTTCAAGAGAACGGACTGGGAGCACTTAAATTGCACACATTTCTCATAACCCATCAGTTTTAATGATATAAACATGCCACACACACACAGTACATATATATCCCAAAAGCTCCTTTTAGGGATCACTATCTCTGTGTAATTGGGAGTCAGGAAATTGATGACGATTTGAGTATCCACTGGGGCTTCCCTGGTGGTTCAGATAGTAAAGAACTAGCCTGCCAATGCAGGAGATGCAAGAAATGTGAGTTCAATCCTCTGGATCGGGAAGATCCCCTGGAGATGGAAATGGCAACCTACTCCAGTATTTTTGCCTGGGAAATCCCATGGACAGAGGTGCCTGGTGGACCACAGTCCATGGGATCACAAAGAGCTGGACACAACTGAGCGTGCACACACACACACAGAGTCTCTATCACTGAAAGAGTGAGTAGGGAGAATATGTACATGCAATACTTTGATTTAAACAACAAAGTACACATATTAATATAAATGGATCTTATACATATGTTTGAAGGAATAAGCAGAATGAGATGAATAATGCAACACCGTTTGCATAAGTTAAAAATATAGGCACACAGGACATGGAAGCAACCTAGATGTCCATCGACAGATGGATGGATAAAGAAGATGTGATACAGATATACAATGGAATATTGCTCCACCATAAAAATAAATGAAATTGAATCAGTTGAAATGAGCTGGATGAGCCTAGAGTCTGTCATACAGAGTAAGTCAGTCAGAAAGAGAAAAACAAATATATCTTGATGCATATATACGGAATCTAGACAAATGGTACTGATTAACCTACTTGCAGGGCGGGTATAGAGACGCAGATGTAAAGGGACTTGTGGGCACAGTGGGGGAAGGAGAGCCCTGAGAGTGGAGACAGCGGCACTGACATGCGCACACAACCCCGTGTGACAGCAGCCAGCCAGTGGGGCTGCTGTGCAGCACACGGAGCCCAGCCTGCCACTCGGTGATGACCTGGGGTGGGGGGAGAGGGGGTGAGCCTCAAGGAGGAAGGGACAGATGCATACATAGGGCTGAGTCCCAGTGTTGCACAGCAGAAACTAACATTAGAAAGCAGTTGCATTCCAATAAAAAAATAAGAATACAGGCACACTAACTACAATATCCATTTGGGAACAATGATGGCAAACCAAGACATTCCCCTTAAACACTACAGAAAATTGTCTGTGGGGGCGGGACGGGGAGGACATAAAAGTAGGAGATGGGTATAAAAGAAGAGGGAAGGGAGAAAATAAGAGAGGAAGGATTCTTCTATAGAGTTATGATAACTTGCCATGACTAGGAAATAGGTTCCATGCGATTATCTGCATGAGTCCAAACAACATCCCATCTGTAGAGTCTGATTAACATCCACAGTGCTTCTCCTCTCTTACCACCTTCTCCCTATCAACAGTCTCAGATGGAATAAAACCATATGCTTACGACAAACACCAGAAAGGAGAGCTACCAGACCAGATGGGTCTCCCTGTAGACCCACAGGGCTCCCTCTACACACTGGCATATCCGGAGCCACACCTGGGATTCTTGCAGAGACTTTCTGAAAATCACTACACTTCAAAGTTGGAAAAGAAGTTATATCACAATCAGCCTTCACAATTTACAGATGAGGTGGCTGGAACCCCTCAAGATAACAAGTGACCCAGAAAGAGAATGTACGTTCCTTCACTCCAGCTGGGGATTTTCTACTACATACTTTAACTACACAATTTAACACTAAACGACTTTATCTTGTATAACTTTTTGAGGGCAATGGCAATGTCTTATTTGCCTCCCTCACTGAATCCAACTCAAAAATTTTGTATCAATGAATGGAAGTTTATTTATTCCAAAATGTTGGTTGGCCAGTTCTTCTATCATCAAGTTTATAGGTTCAATCGCAGTAAGGACCAACAATTTCTATTCTACAAACGGATCCTATTGGTCAAGATGAGGTCTGGGTCCACAGCAGACCCAGTGAGTTGGTGCCATGATGAAGAACAAAGTCATCTCTTTCACTGATTTTTTTTTTTTTTTTCCACTGCAGTTCTCACCCGGAACATAGCAAACTAATTAAGCCATGACTCAAGACAGAGTTCAGTACTTTCAATTTGCTAAATCCCTTGATCTCATATTGAAGGAACCTCCCTGGAGCCCTGCCATATTGACTGCTCTGCAGCTACCATGTCACACCGTGGAATGGGAGGTTGCAAACAAAGCTGTGAAACACGCTTGAGTAATGCCATTTTTCATTCTCATGGGCGCCACACTGGTTCACTCCTGTGTGGCTTCCCCATGTCCTCCAGCAGCCGGGAGAATCCCAAGGCCTCGTTAGTTTGTACTCGTGTTTCCAGACTCAATTCAGGTCCAGAAAAGCCCCCTGAGCCCTCACGACACATCCAAAAAATAATCTATTTACGTGTCTTCTGTCCCCACCAGTAGAGCTAAAGTAGTGCAGGAATTGAGCCTTTCTCCTTGTTCCCTAAAGCTTCCACCCAGTTCCTGAGTCACAGTAGGGGCTCAAAAATTGAACAAATTAACTATGAGAGAACTAAGAAAGGCAAGGTCAGGGCCCGGTTAGTTTTTCAGATCCACTCATCAGGAGAGTACAGTCCAGAGAACAGAGGGCTGGCTCCAGGGGTACAGCTCCGTGCAGGAAGAAGGGAAAGCTGGCTTCTCGGGTCAGAATCTGGCAATGGTTGATGGATGTAGGCTTTATGCAAGACACAGTTACTCAGGCAAGGAGCCTCGGCTTTAAAATGGCAGGATGCTGGGCAGGAAGAGGTTGCTCAGTCATGTCTGACTCTGAGACCCCATGGACTGTAGCCCACCAGGCTCCTCTGTCCATGGGATTCTCCAGGCAAAAATACTGGAGAAGGTTGCTGTTTCCTTCTCCAGGGGATCTTCCTGACCCAGGGATTGGGCCTGCATCTCCCACGTCTTCTGCCTCACAGGCAGATTCTTTACTGCTGAGCCACCAGGGAAGCCCCAGTAAAGGGTTTGGGAACCAGGAAGTCAGAAACAGAGGCAAGGCCAGTGACTGTGAGCTGGGGGTTCTCTGCAGGCTACCAGCCAAGCACAGGGACAGGCCTCAGAATGCCAGCCAACCCCAAATCCAAGTCAACAGCAAGTCAAAATACGCTGCTAGTGTAGACACCAAAGAACCAACAACAAGCTGGTTTTGAATTAACTTACATGTAGCTCAACATGAATTTAGTAATACAAGGCTACATCTTAATATCTCCATCAAAAATGTGCAAGACCAAGGCTCTTACATAAACACAATATAAGCAGAGTACAGCCTCATAAAACCTCCCAGTGCTATTTCACTGCGTATTTTAATGTATTATTATTCCCAAACTTCTATATTTAGTATCTACACAGGGATGTTGTTAAATCATTCAGAAGTATATAAGCTTTCTGATGTGATCCTAGCGCATATAATTTTAATTTTTATAACACTGCTTATTCAAATCAGTCACGTTATTGAAGCTTTTAAATTTTATCTTTGTTTTTATGTGTTTAAAACTATGCTTTTAAATTTTTAAATTTAAGTCTACAGATTTATCAGAAAATCAAGCTCCAAAGTAAAAAAGCCACTTCTAAGGATGCCGCCTGAGAGCTCGCAAAGCAATTCTTTTTGTGGCGTTTTCTTCTTACACTGTCAGCTCAAAGCTCTGCTGGTGGCTCGGCCCTTCCTGCAAAGCCCGTACGAGGAAGTTGATCACACAGTCTCAGACAACCCTGACACTTTTCCAGAACGCCAGGGAGCTGCATCCTTTCCAGAAAATATTTTGGGAGAAGAAAATAACCTCTATCTCAGTGTATAACATGGCAGCAATAAAAGAAAAAATAATTCAGAAATGTTTAAGAATTTTTTTCAGAAGTTTCCAGAAGCCCTACCTACCAAACTGCATCCCCCAATATCAGTATTCCGACACAGAGAGACCCGCTGACTTGCGTATCCTGCACTTTGTTTCATAGGGACTGATTTAATGCCTTTTCAGAGCAGTCCACTGATATCCCAACAAAAGCCTCCTTGAAGACTATGGTGATTGAAAAAAGAATTTAACCTGTTAGGAGGTCTGCTAGGTTATTAGAGACGGGTGACGTGGATCGAGTTCAGGGCTTCAGAGTCACTCATGTGTGCAGCCTCTGCTTCCTGCTCACTCACCTGAACGAAATGAGGAAAACCAGAGAGAAGGTTTAAAATTACCTCCCAGACAGTGGAAGTCATTTCCTGCAAGGCCCCTCTCACAGGGGCAAGTATTCTTCCTCCACTTGGGCTTGGGTCTGGGGTCACATACACGCAATGCAGGAGACACTTGCTCTAAATTCTAAAATTTTATTTTCATGAAAACTTTGTCTAAATGCATGTGGTACTCCAGATCATGGGAAAAGGATATAGTGAAGAAACTGGAGAAACTTGAATAGTCTGGAATTCATTTAATAGTAATGTACCAATGTTGGTTTCTTAATTTTTTTTCAAATATGCCCCAGGGCACATAAGATACCAACAAATAGAACAGGGTGAAGGTGGTATGGAAATGGTCTGCACGGTTTTGTAAATCTAAAATTATCCAAAAATTGTATGGGCATATTTTTTAAATCCTATGATATTATTGTTAATAAGGACAGTATTACCATTCCATGCAAAACTTACTTCATTCATGCTGCCTTTGAAATGCACATAAAATAAATTAGAGCTCCTTGTAGCTAAACTGATGACTCTAACTCCTCCTGGAAGAGCAGATATTTACAAAGGCATCTGGAGATTCTGTAATCTCATTATAAATCAAGTCCTAGATAAAAGAGGATTCGTAAAACAGATGATAAAAATGCCAAGATACTCATATGGCTCTTGCAAGGATAACAAATTGAATTAATGGGGATTGTGAATTTCATATTTCTATAAAAATGTAACTTTTATCAAAGGAATTGAAACTCCTTTTTACTATGACATGCTAAACAGAGCAAATTATCGTTTCTAATTTAATTGAAATGTATTAACAGTGGGGGTCACTGCTCTGAATTATGGTCGGGGTACTACACACACATTGAAACGTAACACTGCCTCACAAAAGCTCCAAGTTTTTCCCAGTATATGTCTGCAGCTGAACTGAACTGAACTGATGTCTGCAGCTTGAGCCACTGAAAGAACAAATCTGAAAAGTAAAAAAAACAAACAAACGAAAATGAGTATAGAAAGGTCAGATTTTATCTTACAAATTTACCTTTTAAATCTTCACGCCAATGAGTTCCTATTCTATGTAAAGGCAAGAAAATCCACACGAAGGTCTAGTAGAGCATGAGGCCTGGACGGGAGGCGCCAGTAGGACCAGCGGGAGGTACTGACAGACGTCAGCCACAGTGACTTCCGCACAGCCATTCCTCTTGAAAGGCCATGGTGATGCATCTTCCTATTGGCTATGGGACTGTCCATAATCACCCTAGATTATTCATTTTGTTCCTATGTCTAAAGATCTCAGGGATTTCCTTGGTGGTTCAATGGCTAAGACTTCACACGCCCAGTGCAGGGGGCCTGGGTTCAACCCTGGTCAGGGAACCAGATCCCACATGCCACAACTAAGATTCCACATGCTGCAATAAAGATCAAAGATCCTTCACGCTGCAAATAAGACCCGGAGCAGCCAATAAATAAAAAGATAAAGATTAAAACATCTCCAGGAAGGACACCCAGATGGCATGTACCTTTCAACACTGCCAAGGAAATGCTCCCTGACTTTAGCTTCCAAATTACTACATGATTCCATGTACGGAAACCAGAAAGGATATCAGTCTATCAGCTTTTCTAGCAATTTTCTATCTACTAGTTTACCATGAATTAATCCTTCAAGGACTGGTTCTTTCTAGATGAATGAATAAAATAGTTTCTGAATTAAAAATAGAATTACCATATGATCCAACATCCCACTCTTGGGCATATATCCAGAAAAACTATAATTCATGCACCCCTATGCCACAGAACTGGAAAAGGTCAGTTTTCATTCCAATCCCAAGTAAGGCGATGCCAAAGAATGTTCAAACTACCACACAACTGCACTCATCTCACAAACTAGTAATGCTCAAAATTCTCCAAGCCAGGCTTCAACAGTACGTGAACTGTGAACTTCCAGATGTTCAAGCTGGATTTAGAAAAGGCAGAGGAAGCACAAATCAAGTTGCCAACATCCGCTGGATCATAAGAAAGCAAGAGAGTTCCAGAAAAACATCTACTTCTGCTTTATTGACTACACCAGAGCCTTTGACTATATGGATCACAACAAACTGTGGAAAATTCTTCAAGAGATGGGAATACCAGACCACCTGACCTGCCTCCTGAGAAATCTGTATGCAGGTCAGGAAGCAACAGTTAGAACTGGACATGGAACAACAGACTGGTTCCAAATACAAGGAGTACATCAAGGCTGTATATTGTCACCCTGCTCATTTAACTTCTATGCAGAGTACATCATGAGAAATGCTGGGCTGGATGAAGCACAAGCTGGAATCTAGATTGCCGGGAGGAATGTCAATAACTTCAGATACGCAGATGACACCACCCTTATGGCAGAAAGTGAAGAACTAAAGAGCCTCTTGATGAAAGAGAAAGAGAGTGAAAAAGTTGGCTTAAACTCACCATTCAGAAAACTAAGATCATGGCATCTGGTCCCATCACTTCATGGCAAATAGATGGGGAAACAGTGGAAACAGTGTCAGACTTTATTTTTTTGGGCCCCAAAATCAGTGCAGATGGTGACTGCAGCCATGAAATCAAAAGACACTTAATCCTTGAAAGAAAAACTATAACCAACCTAGACAGCATATTAAAAAGCAGAGACATTACTTTACCAACAAAGGGCCATCTAGTCAAAGCTATAGTTTTGCCAATAGTCATGTGTGGATGTGAGAGGTGGACTATAAGGACAGCTGAGTGCCAAAGAATTGCTGCTTTTGAACTGTGGTGTCGGAGAAGACTCTTGAGAGTCCCTTGGACTGCAAGGAGATCCAACCAGTCCATTCTGAAGGAGATCAGCCCTGGGATTTCTTTGGAAGGACTGATGCTGAAGCTGAAACTCCAATACTCTGGCCACCTGATGCAAAGAACTGATTCATTGGAAAAGACCCTGATGCTGGGAAAGATTGAAGGCAGGAGGAGAAGGGGAAGACAGAGGATGAGATGGTTGGATGGCATCACTGACTCAATAGACATGAGTTTGAGCAAGCTCTGGGAGTTGGTGACGGACAGGGACGCCAGGCGTGCTGTAGGCCATGGGGTCGCAAAGAGCTGGACACGACTGAGCGACTGAACTGAATGGTGCTCACTGCACACTATTCATGAAGACGTGGAAGCAACCTAAACGCTCGTCACCAGAGGAATGGATAAAGTAGATGTAATATAATACACACATACAGTGGAATACTACTCAGCCATAATAAAGAATGAAATTGTGCCATTTGCAGCAACAGGGATGCGACCAGAGATCATCATACTAAGTGAAGGCGGATAGAGAAGGACAAATACCCCATGTTATCACATATGCTGTCACATGTTATACGTGGAATCCGAAACACAGCACAAATGAACGTTCTCTATGAAACAGAAACACAGACCCCAGACACAGAGGACAGATTTGTGGTCTCCAAGGGGGTGGGGGTGGGCGAGGGAAGGACCGGAGTTTGGAAGTGTCAGAAACTCCGACCTGTAGGATGGATAAACAACACGGCTGTGCTGCTGGGGAAGGGAACCACGGTCGACATCCTGTGATAAACTAACGGAGAAAAGCATTTAGAAAAGACTGTCTGTACCTGTACAACCGAGTCACCTTCCTGTACAGGAGAGACTGGCACGGCACTGTACAGCAACTCTTCGATGAAAATATTTTAAAAAGTAGAGAGTTTTCCTCTGGATGGTGACACACAGACTTCTCCATATTAGCCCAATTCTGACTCATCCCAACACACTGCAAAATATAACAACAGACCTATGAAATTCACCATGAAATAGCCAATGTAGTTTTCCTAACATTATACTCTCCCTAACCCAATATATATGTTTATAAAAGACATAGAAATCACTGACAAGATGTTTAAATATAGCCCTTCACTGAGGTCTGGATTAGGACTATGGTAAGACAGTCCAACCTCTCTGTGATAACTAATGTGACATAAGCTTCACATTCACAAAATCCCCCAATAATGCCCCAAAGCAGGTAGTTCATTAGAAAAGTATTGTCCCACAGACTACTTTTCCTTATACCCTGTAATCTTCCTGTGAGCTTTATTACAGTTCCTTTAAAATACTTTTTTCTTAGTAAGGAAATTGAGAAATTTACTTTGACACTAAAATTAGCAAATTACTTTGGATTTGCAATTCTATTAATTGCTCTTCCCTTGTATTTCTTGGCAGACTCTGTAAAATTGAGCTCTACCTGAAGTTGACAAAATATTTCAGGCCACTGGAAGTGTCACTAATGTCATTTTCCAGGCCAGCTTCAAATTGAAAACATGCTGTATTTATACTCAATTTTATCACACAACTGCCCCACGGTGAACTTGTAGCAATTCCAGGGTATTTTTTAAATGAGGTTATTTGTCGGTATGAGACATGGCGATTTTTGACAGACCAAGTGAAAAGTAGATTTGTTCAAAAATGTCCATTTCTTCTTATTTAAAAATGTTTTAAATGTTAATTTTATGCAGAAAACCATATTTTTGAGCCATTTCTAAATTATTCTTTCAGTGTCCAGATTAGCCAGTACTTTTTCCAATTTGTCTATGGGAAAGTGGGGTTAAAACACATTGTTGAGAGCAGAGTTAATAAAAAGCAGAGAAGTGATCTTGAACTTTGAATTGTAGCTCAGTGTAATGCCCATAAGACTTTCCCATAAGAATAATCCACATTTTTTCATTATAGTGAAACATCTAGATGATTGGAGCCATCCATGACTGGAGTCACTGAAAGAACAAACTTGGTAAGGAAAAGTAAACAACTGTATTAAAAAAATACAGAAAGAAAAATAAGATTTGTAATGAGTTCATCTTTAAGTCGTTACCCAAATGAATTCATATCTAAAGGAAAACAAATTGTATTAAGATCTAATACATTGATAACCGGGGGGGTGCCAGTGAAAATTGTGTAGGGAAAGAGAATGTTTAGGGAATTCACGGCTCCTTGGCCAAATCTGAGTATATTTTTAGACGCAAGTTTTTAACTCCCTCTGGATAACCTTTTCTCTCAGTCACTCCTCAGTTTTAGTTCTCCTTGTGGGAATGGATCAGAAGTTTTTCTAAAGTCAGTTTCAAATGTCTCTTGTTGTTATCCTGGTGTGTGGCAGGATGGGTCATTAAGAGGGCCAGGACCTGCAGACTGAATAGGGCAGGAGCCTGGGTGTGTGCAGAAGCTAATAGGAGAGGAAACCTTATATATTATATCAGATCAGATCAGTCGCCCAGTCATGTCCAACTCTTTGCGACCCCATGAATCACAGCACACCAGGCCTCCCTGTTCATCACCAACTTCTGGAGTTCACTGAGACTCACATCCATCAAGTCAGTGATACCATCCAGCCATCTCATCCTCTGTCATCCCCTTCTCCTCTTGCCCCCAATCCCTCCCAGCATCAGTCTTTTCCAAGGAGTCAACTCTTTGCATGAGGTGGCCAAAGTACTGGAGTTTCAGCTTCAGCATCATTCCCTCCAAAGAAATCCCAGGGCTGATCTCCTTCAGAATGGACTGGTTGGATCTCCTTGCAGTCCAAGGGACTCTCAAGAGTCTTCTCCAACACCACAGTTCAAAAGCATCAATTCTTTGGTGCTCAGCCTTCTTCACAGTCCAACTCTCACATCCATACATGACCACTGGAAAAACCATAGCCTTGATTAGACGAACCTTTGTTGGCAAAGTAATGTCTCTGCTTTTGAATATGCTATCTAGGTTGGTCATAACTTTCCTTCCAAGGAGTAAGCGCCTTTTAATTTCATGGCTGCAGTCACCATCTGCAGTGATTTTGGAGCCCAGAAAAATAAAGTCTGACACTGTTTCCACTGTTTCCCCATCTATTTCCCAGGAAGTGATGGGACCGGATGCCATCATCTTCGTTTTCTGAATGTTGAGCTTTAAGACAACTTTTTCACTCTCCACTTTCACTTTCATCAAGAGGCTTTTTAGTTCCTCTTCACTTTCTGCCATAAGGGTGGTGTCATCTGCATATCTGAGGTTATTGATATTTCTCCCGGCAATCTTGATTCCAGCTTGTGTTTCTTCCAGTCCAGCGTTTCTCATGATGTACTCTGCATATAAGTTAAATAGGCAGGGTGACAATATACAGCCTTGATGTACTCCTTTTCCTATTTGGAACCAGTCTGTTGTTCCATGTCCAGTTCTAACTGTTGCTTCCTGACCTGCATACAAATTTCTCAAGATATATATATTCTTCTCAGCCGTAATAAAGAATGAAACAATGCCATTTTCAGCAACATGGTTGGACCTAAAGATTATACTAAGTGAAACAAGTCAGACAAAAACAAATATCACTTATATGTGGAATATAAAATATGATAAAAATGATCTTACTTATAAAACAGAAATAGACTCAGACATAGAAAACAAACTTATGATTATCAAAAGGAAAAAGGTGAGGGAGGGACAAATTAGAAATTTGGGATTATCAGACACAAATTACTATGTGTAAAATAGATAAACAATAAAGTCCTACTGTATAATACAAGGGACAGAGGAGCCTGGTGGGCTGCTGTCCATAGGATCACAGAGTTGGGCACGACTGAAGAGACTTAGCATGCATGCATGCATTGGAGAAGGAAATGGCAACTCACTCCAGTAGTCTTGCCTGGAGAATCCCAGGGACGGGGGAGCCTGGTGGGCTGCCATCTATGTGGTCGCACAGAGTTGGACACAACTGAAGTGACTTAGCAGCAGCAGCAGTGTAATACAAGGAACTACCTTTAATATCTTACAATCACCTATGCTGTTCACCAGAAACACAACACTGTGAATCAGCTACATTAAAAAAGGGGGGGAGGGGGCAACAAAAAGGAAAGTGTGGTGTGCAAGTCAGTCTTGAAAGCATACGTAGGTGGAAGGTGTGGTCTTCGTGGCAGGGTGCCAAGCAGCCAGGAAAGATGGGGACTGAGAATTCATTGTTGGGCCATGTCTCGGCCATGTCTCACCCATACTTGAATCCCCAGCACAGGACCCAGTCAGCAGATGGAATGGAAGGTCTTTCTGTTGTGTGTATCACAAGACCATTAGCTAATACAGCACCAGAAGTGATCTGGAGTGGAGTGGAGTGAATGAATTATACTACAGGTATAATTCTTAGCATTCAGTGTTTTGATATATAAGTCACCCCGATGTATATCTCTGAGCCACATCTAAATGGGCATAGATGATTTGTACAAGGGCCATTGATCTATGCACTTTACTTTTATATTGGCCATAAAACCTCACTAAATATTTTCATATTGCTTTTGGAGAACTCTCATTAGATTTCATGGATATAATTTGCCAGCCCTTGTTCTTTTAGATTCTCCAAAAGGAATCAGACCATTATTGAAAACCATGGTACAAAAAAAAAAAAAAAAGAGGTGGAGCAGAAGAGAACAAGACGGCAGAGGAGTAGGTGGATGTGGAGCACATCTCTCTCCATGGACACACCAGGAATACATCTTGAGACACAGACGTGCATGCAGAGCACCAGCTGAGAGCAGACGGGGGACCTGACCAGCGGAAAAGAACATGTGGAACCACGCAGGAGTGCCAGGAGGACTGCACCTGCCCTCGGCGGGTGGAGGAGCTGAGGCAGGGGTCCGATCCCCACAGCAGGGCAATTGTCTGAGTCAGACTAGATACATTTAAGGCCAAGAGTGAAGCAGCTGGCCTGTGGCAGCCTGACAGTCCTTGCCACAGCCATACACACCCCGGGGGGGGGGGGGGGGGGGGGGCGGGACGCGGGTCCCTGCAAGGCACAGCGGCGAGGAGCTGGAGTTTGGGGATTGTGGAGCGATCTCAGGGCAAGGGCTGCTGACGACTGCGGAGAGACGAGTCGAGGGGATGTGAGGGAGGAGACTGTGGTGGGGAATGCCTGTGGAGGAAAGGCAGGCAGCCATGGAAGCAAGACGGCGACGCCGAGTCACACGAAGTGGGTGGAGCCATCACCATGGCCTCTCTACCCACAGGCCAGCATCAGCAGCTGAGCAATAGAGAGGCTGGCCCATCAAACTGCCTGTTGCACTACAGAGTAGGACCCCAGCAGGGGGCCCCTTTAAGTGCCTGATGTGAGGAATTACAGAGTAGGACCCCAGCCAGGGGGACCCTCTATGTGCCTGATGCGCCAAACAACAGAGAAGGACCCCAGGCAAGGGAGCCCTCTAAGTGCCTGAATGGGCAGGGCTACAGAGAAAGACTGGCCAAAGAGGCCTTCTGATTGCCAGCTACAAGAGGCTCAAAAAAAGACTCTGATAGGGCCATAACTCCTGCCATGGAGGCAGTCCCTGTCCCCACACATTTGGAGCTGTCAGGTCCCAGCAAGCCAAGCAGCTGCAGCCCCTCACACTCAGCCCTCACTGGGGCAGAGCTGCCACAGGCCAAAAAAAAAAAAACCAAAGTCTTGCATCTATGTGCACAAGGTCTCTTCGGTCCTGTCTGACTCTTTGCAACTCTGTAGACTGGCCTGCCAGGCTTCTCTATCAGGGCAGGGGCTCTCCAGGCGAGAACACTGGAGCGTGTTGGCCAATACTGTTGCCATACCCTCTAGAGCACTGTATTTCCTGCTGCCCTAGCCTCAAACCCAAATCCTCCAGGGCAGCCTCACGAGCTAAACCCCAGTGCACAACCCACACATAGAGGTGGAAATAAAACCACAGTTGAAACCCTGGGTCAGTGTGGCTAAGGAAGAAGACCCAAAGCCTTCCCATCAGCTGTACAAGCTGTAGATTAAATCCACAGGATCAACTAAGCAGACTCTGTGTCTATGGAATATACAAAAGGTCACTGAGAGCGCCCACAAAAGAAAACACACTAGTTCTGACAGCTGTGGACACTGGAGGCAAGAACACATGGAAGTAGGACCAGATTAGAACCTGAGCTGCCCCCACAGCAGGTCCAGAGACCAGCACAGCGTTGGAGGGCATCCTAGGGAGGTGAGGGGGACTGACTCCCAGCGAGGGAAAGGACTCTGACAGCAGTGACTCAAGGAAAACATTATTCTTATTTTTTTACCTGCTCTGTAGATTCCTTTGGATTTCTCCACCCCCCCCCCCCGGCCCCCGCTCTGTTGTAGTCGTCAATTTATTGGCACCAAGAAATCCAATTAAGTTTTGGAGCTTTTCTTTTTTCCTTTTTCCTCAGTCACATTTTTTATTGTTGTCATAAACCTCTGCCTCTACATTGGGCTTTTGCCATTCTGTGGAATTTTCCTCACTTTCTTTTCTCTTTTTTAATTTTTTAAACCTATTATTATTTTTTCTACATTTATTCCTTAGTTTGCTTTTCCACTGTTCTTTTCCCCTTGTAGTTAATCTCTAATGTATATAAATCTTTATCTACCTCTATTTAACTTTGTGTAACTACTCTTTCTTTCTTTTCTTTCTCTACTTTCCTCTTAAAATATTTGTTAGTTTTATTTTTACTGCTTTATTCCCCAATTGACACCTTGCTTTAGTTTTATTTTCCAGTTTGTGCTTAAGTTAGTTTTCTTCATGACTGGTAAATGTAATTTTTTATTTCCTTTGTTCACTGGATCAATCTACTGTACTTTTTTTTGTTGTTGGACTGTTTTCACTATGCTCATGGATGTATATGTATATGTGTATATTCCATTATTTTAATTATGATTTGCCTGAATTTATAACTGTCATTTGTCTGAGGTTCATCTTTGGTTTCTCATTTTTGGGTATTTGTTTTACTCTTCCTTAATGTCATAACAAATCACTTGTGGAATCTTCATTCCTGATTAGAGATCAAACCCTGAGCCTTTGGAGTGGGAGCACCGACTCCAAGACCCTAAACCACCAGAGAAGTAATGCTGCTGCTGCTGAGTCGCTTCAGTCATGTCCGACTCTTCGAGACCCCACTGACGGCAGCCCACCAGGCTCCCCCGTCCCTGGGATTCTCCAGGCAAGAACACTGGGGAGGGTTGCCACTTCCTTCTCCAATGCATGAAAGTGAAACGTGAAAGTGAAGTCACTCAGTCGTGCCCGACTCTGTGCAACCCCATGGATTGCAGCCTACCAGGCTCCTCCATCCATGGGATTTTCCAGGCAAGAGTACTGGAGTGGGGTTTTTAAGTTATTTGATACTAGGAGTATCAAATAATGAGAACTCAAAGAAAACCACTTGAATATAAGATCCGGCATCACCCAACCACCAGTAGCACCCTGTGCAGGACGCCTCATCTAAACAACAAACAAAACAAAAATACAAACCCAGTCATCAGTGGACAGGATACCACCTCACTCAGCCTTGCCCACCATAGGAAAACCAAACAAAAACTCAGCACATGTCTCACCCTATACGAAGCTCACACAAAGAGCTGGACCAACCTTAGGAGGGCAGAAACCAAAAAGAAGAAAGAATCCAACCTTCCTCAGGAAAGAATTAACTTTCACTGAAGTGTGGGAAAAGGAGACCTCAAACACAATAACTTAAAAAAAAAATGAAAACACAGAGGAATACTGCATGAATGAAGGAACAAACTATAAACACAGAAGTCCAAATAAATGAAGAGGAAATAGGAAAATTACCTGAAAAAGAATTCAGAATGATGATAGTAAAGATGATCAAAAACCTTGAAAACAAAATAGAGAAAATGCAAGAATCAATTAACAAAGACCTAGAAGAATTAAAGACTAAGCATACAGAGACATACAACACAATTACTGAAATTGAAAATACTCTAGAAGGAATCAATAGCAGAATATCTGAAGCAGCAGAATGAGTCAATGAGCTGAAAGATAAAATGGTGGAAATAATTTCTGAAGAGCAGAATAAAGTAAAAAGAATGAAAAGAGCTGAGGACAATCTCAAAGACCTCTAGGACAATATCAAATGCACCAACATTCAAATTATATGGATCCCAGAAGAAGAAGAGAAAAAGAAAGGGTAGGAGAAAATTTTTGAAGAGATTATAGTTGAACATTTCCCCAACATGGAGAAGGAAATAGCCAATCAAGTCTAAAAGGCACAGAGAGTCCCATACAGGATGAACCCAAGGAGAAACACACCAAGACACATTCTAATCAAACCAACAAAGACTAAACACAAAAAAGAATATTAAAAACAGCAAGGGAGAAGCAACAAGTTACATACAAGGGAAACCCCACATGCTGAACAGCTGATCTTTCAGCAGAAACTCTGCAGGCCAGAAGGGAATGGCAGGATATGCTTAAACTACTGCAAAGGAAAAATCTACAACCAAGATTACTGTACCCAGCAAGGATTTCATTCAAAATGGATGGAGAAATAAAAAGCTTTTCAAACAAGCAAAAGTTAAGAGAATTCAGTACCACTAAACCAGCTTTACAACAAATGTTAAAGGGACTTATATAGTCAAGAAATACGAGAAGAAAAAAAGATCTACAAAATCAACCCCAAACAATTGAAAAATGGCAATAGAACATATATATCAATAATTACTTTAAATGTAAATGGATTAAATGGTCCAACCAAAAGACACAGACTGGCTGAATGGATACAAAAACACGACCCACATATACGCTGTCTATGAGAAACACACTTCAGACTTCAAGACACATGTAGACTGAAAGTGAGAGGATAGAAAAATATATTCCATGCAAATGGGAAGTAAAAGAAAGCTGGAGTAGCAATCCTCATATCAGACAAAATAGACCTTAAAATAAAGACGATTACAAGAGATAAGGAAGGACACTACATAATGGTCAAGCAATCAATCCAAGAGGAAGACATAACAACTGTAAATATCTATGCACTCAACACGGAGAAGGCAATGGCACCCCACTCCAGTACCCTTGCCTGGAAAATCCATGGACAGAGGAACCTGGTAGGCTGCAGTCCATGGGGTCGCTAAGAGTCAGACATGACTGAGCAACTTCACTTTCACTTTTCACTTTCATGCATTGGAGAAGGAAATAGTGACCCACTCCAGTGTTCTTGCCTGGAGAATCCCAGGGACGGGGAAGCCTACTGGGCTGCCGTCTCTGGTGTCGCACAGAGTCAGACACGACTGAAGCGACTTAGCAGCAGCAGCAGCATGCATTCAACATAGAAGCACCTCAATACATAAGACAAACACTAACAGACATAAAAGGAGGAATTGGCAGTAACACGATAATAGTAGGAGATTTAACACCCCATTCACACCAATGGACAGATCATCAAAACAAAATTAATAAGAAAACACAAGTCTTAAATGATACACTAGATGAGATGGATTTCACTGATATCTTCAGGACCTTCCATCCAAATGCAGAAGAATACACCTTCTTCTCAAGTGCATGTGGAACATTCTCCAGGATAGACCACATCATGGGTCACACATCAAACCTCAGTAAATTTAAGAAAATTGAAACTGTATCATGCATCTTCTCTGACCACAACGCTATGAGACTAGATACCAATTATAGGAAAAAAACTGTAAGAAAGACAAACACATGGAGATTAAACAACACGTTTCTAAATAACCAACAGGTGACTGAAGAAATCAAAAGGGAAATCACAAAAATTCTAGAAGCAAATGACAATGAAAACACAACTCAGAACCTATGGGATGCAGGAAAAGCAGGTCTAAGAGGGGTGTTTACAGCAATACAATCCTACCTCAAGAAACAAGAAAACATCAAATAGACAACCTAACTTTACACCTAAAACAACTGGGAAAAGAATAACCAAAAAAACCCAAAATTATTAGAAGGAAAGAAATCATAAAGATCCAAGCAGAAATAAATGAAAAAGAAATGAAAGAAACAATAGTAAAGATTAATAAAACTACAAGCTGTTTAGTTGTTTATCTTTGAGAACATAAACAAAATTGATAAACCCTTAGCCAGACTCATCAAGAAAAAAAGAGGGAAGAATCAAATCAACAAAATTAGAAATGAAAAAGGAGAGGTTACAACAGACAATGCAGAAATACAAAGGATTATAGGAGACTATTATGAACAACTATATGGCAATAAAATAGATAACCTTGAAGAAATGGACAGATTCTTAGTAAAGTTCAATCTTCCAAGACTGAACCAGGAAGAAATAGAAATTATGAACAACCCAATAACAAGCACCGAAATTGAAGCTGTGATAAAAAAAAAAAAAAAAATCTCACAAAAAACAAAAGCCCAGGACCAGATGGCTTCACAGGAGAATTCTATCAAACATTTGGAGAAGAGCTAATGCCTATCCTTCTAAAACTCTTCCAAAAAATTGCAGAGGAAGGAACCCTTCCAAATTCATTCTGAGGCCACCATCACCCTGATACCAAAACCAGACAAAGACAACACAAAAAAAGAAAACTACAGGTAAATATCACTGATGAACATAGATACAAAAATCCTCAACAAAATTGTAGCAAACAGAATTCAGCAACACATCAAAAAGCTCATACACTATGATCAAGTTGGGTTTATCCCAGGGATGCAAGGATTCTTCAATATATGGAAATCAATCAATGTGATACACCATATTAACAAATTGAAAGATAAAAACCATATGATAATCTCAAGAGATGCATAAAAAGCCTTTGACAAAATTCAGCACCTATTTATGATTAAAACTCTTCAAGAAATGGGCATAGAAGGAATCTACCTCAAAATAGTAAAGGCCATATATGATAAGCCTACAGCAAACATTATTCTCAATGGTGAAAAACTGAAAGTATTCCCCCTGAGATCAGGAAGAAGGTAAGGATGTCCACTTTCACCACTGTTATTCAACATAGTTCTGGAAGTCCTAGCTACAACAATCAAAGAAGAAAAAGAAATAAAAGGAATCCAGATCAGAAAAGAAGAAGTAAAATTCTCATTGTTTGCAGATGACATGATACTGTACCTAGAAAACCCTAAAGACAGTATCAGAAAATTACTAGAGCTAATCAGTGAATTTGGCAAAGTTGCACGATAAAAAATCAATGCATAAAAATCACTTGCATTTCTATATACTAGCCATGAAAAAATCAGAAAGAGAAATTAAGGAATCAATCCCATTCACCATTGCAACAGAAAGAATTAAATATCTAGGAATAAACTTACCTAAGGAGACAAAAACTGTACACAGAAAATTACAAGACACTAATGAAAGAAATCAATGACATAAACAGATGGAGAAATATTCCATGTTCCTGGGTAGGAAGAACAAATATTATGAAAATAACTATACTACCAAGTGCAATCTACAGATTTAATGAGATGCCTACCAAATTACCAATGGCATTTTTCACAGAACCTGAACAAAAAATTTCACAATTCATATGGAAACACAAGAGACCTCAAATAGCCAGAACAGTCTTGAGAAAGAAGAATGGAGCTGGAGGAAACAACCTTCCTGACTTCAGATTATACTACAAAGCTACAGTCATCAAGACAGTATGGTGCTGGCACAAAAACAGACATATAAACCAATGGAACAAGATAGAAAGCCCAGAGATAAACCCATGCACCTGTGGGGACCTTATTTTTTACAAAGGAGGCAAGAATATACAATGGGGCAAAGACAGCCTCTTCAATAAATGGTGCTGGGAAAACTGGACAGCTACATGTAAAAGAATGAGATTAGAACACTTCCTAACACCATACACAAAGATAAACTCAAAATGGATTAAAGACCTAAATGTAAGACCAGAAACTATAAAATTCTTAGAGGAAAACATAGGCAAAACACTCAATGACATAAATCAAAGCAAGATCCTCTATGACCCACCTCCTAGAGCAATGAAAATAAAACCAAAAGTAAACAAGTGGGACCTGATTAAACTTAAAAGCTTTTGCACAGCAAAGGAAACTATAAGCAAGGTGAAAAGACAACCCTCAGAATGGGAGAAAATAATAGCAAATGACACAATTTACAAAGGATTAATTTCCAAAATATACAAGCAGCTCATACAACTCAATACCAGGAAAACAAACAACCCAGTCAAAAAGGGGGAAAAGACCTAAACAGACATTTCTCCAAAGACGACACACAGATGGATAAAAAACACATGAAAAGATGCTCAACATCGCTCATTATTAGAGAAACGCAAATCAAAACTACAATGAGATATCACCTCACACTGGTCAGAATGGCCATCATCAAAAAGTCTACAAACAATAAACGCTGGAGAGGGTGTGGAGAAAAGGGAACGCTCTTGCACTGTTCATGGGACTGTAAATTGATACAGTCACTCTGTCTGGTATAGAGATTCCTTAAAAACTAGGAATAAAACCACCATATGACCCAGCAATCCCACTTCTAGGCATATACCCTGAGGAAACCAAAATTGAAAGAGACACATGTATCCCACTGTTCACTGCAGCACTAATTACAATAGCTAGAACATGGAAGCAACCTGGATGTCCATGAACAGATGAATGGATAAAGAAGTTGTGATATATATTCACAATGGAATATTACTCAGCCATATAAAGGGACACGTTTGAGTCAGTTCTGATGGGGTGGATGAACCTGAACCTCTTATGCAGAGTGAAGTGAATCAGAAAGAGAAAGATTAATACTGTATTCTAACACATATGTACAGAATCTAGAAAAATGGTACTGAAGAATTTACTTACAGGGCAACAGTGGAGAAACATATATAGAGAATAAACTTTTGGACATGGGGAGGGGGAGGAGAGGGTGAGACGTATGGAAAGAGTAACATGGACACTTACATTACCGTATGTAAAATAGATAGCCCAGGGGAATTTGCTGTGTGGCTCAGGGAACTCAAACAGGGGCTCTGTATCAACCTAGAGTGGTGGGGTGGGGAGGGAGATGGGAGGGAGGTTCAAAAGAGAGAGGATAGATGTATACCTCTATACATCTGATTCATGTTGAGGTTTGACAGAAAACAACAAAATTCTGTAAAGCAATTATTCTTCAATAAAAAACAAATTAATTTTTAAAAAGGGAACAGATGAGGAAATGGGAAATGCAGTGAAATTATAAAATACAAAACTTACCAAACATTCATAGACTTTAAGTTGGGGAAATCAATATCAGTAAATAACAAACTCAACAGGGGCAAGGTACTGAGTTTCAGGAATTAACTAGGAACACTGCATTATGAAGGCCTCTAAGATGTTTTGTGAATGATATGGTTAGACAGCCTGTCACTGACACTGAAATAGCAAGCAATGAAAAATGTCAGTGCCATGAACTGAGAAGATAGTTAATGGGAGGACAGAAGGCCGGGCGTAAGTCCTGTTTATGTGGCATGCTAATTATTTGGAAGTAGTAAACACTTACAGATGACATTCTGAGATGGCCATTTCCTTCTCCAGGGGATCTTCCTGACCCAGGAATCGACCCGGGTCTCCTGCATTGCAGGCAGACGCTTTACCATCTGAGCCACCAGGGAAGCCCTCAGACATTTACAAATGACATTCTGAGATGGCACTAGCTTTGATGATGTTACAAAAGTGATTAACAGGGGAAAATAAAATGCACCAGGGCAGAAAGTTAGGAATATTAGTAAGTGAAAGAAGAAATGATTTAAATAGAATAAATGAAAATAAGTACTGAAAGTTTTTGAGTATATAAACATTTAAAGTGCTAGGAGCTTTAAAGCTATAATTCTAGGAGTTTTTAACACCTACAGAGGCTGGTATATTATTCTGAGGATATTAAATGTGGCATAAATGGGACTCAGCAGCTTTTGGTTACCCCTACAAAGATAAAATAGTCAAACTTTATCTTGTATAACATAGGAAAAGGGCAAAACTATGGAATACTTCAACCTAAGATCATTCTCACTTACTAACATGGGATTGGGCGAGGATTATAAGCATCACACCAGATAAGAAAAGTACGAAAACGGTTGAAATTGAAACAGCCTTCAGTTATCCTGTTTGCCCTGAAGACCATGAACTTTAAACGAAGAGAAGCCCTTCAGGCTGAAATGTTTAAATCACTGGAGCTCGAGGAAGAGAGACTTCTGGTTCCAACAAGAAGGCAGAATAATCTAAACTTCTCTCACTATATTCATAATTTACAAAAACAGTTAGCAATTGTAATGCATATTTGAGATCTCCAGAAAAGAAAAAGAAATATCCAGCTGCCTGAATTGAAGCAGGAACCTCAAACAGTGAGCACCGAGGCTTTCTCAGTACCTGCCTGGGGCGGAGCTGGGAGCAGAGAGAGACTGTAATATTCATTTAAGAGAGCAGACGTGCTCCCTCAGAACCAGCTGGAGCAGAGTCAGAAACCAGAACTGCAAACAGAATAAAAATCCTGAACGATCTGTGTATAAGTCATTTCAATGGTGTCTGACTCTGCGACCCCATGGACTGTAGCCCGTCAGGCTCCTCTGTCCATGGGATTCTCCAGGCAAGAGTACTGGAGTGAGTAGCGATGTCCTCCTGCAGGGAATCTTCCTGATCCAGGGATTGAACTAGCATCTCTTGTGTCTCCTGCATTGGTAGGAGGATTCTTTACCACTAGCACCACACTCTGGGGGAAAAGGGAACTAGAAAAAGTTTACCACCAGCAGAAAGAGACAAAGAAGCTCATCTCTGGGTTTTGGGAAGGAGAGGGGGATGAAGGAATTCTCCTTAGAAATTGCCATGCCAACTCCCTTGACCAATGCCACTGTGCACATCATGCGGATTAAGATTTATAAACCTACAAAGTCTAAGAACCCCAAAGTAGAAAAAGTAACACTAAAAAATGTCCCTGATCCATTGAGACCCTTGGAGTACCGGACAAAGCAAATCCAGTTTACTCTGGAGACATAGGACCATTGCCTAGGTGACACACCACTCCCATAGGAAAAAATAAACTGAAATAAAGATGAGCTCATGACTCAAACAAAATAAAATGAAATAAAATGTGAAAAAACAATACATCAAGAATGAAAGTTATCAGAAATAACAGAAAGTTCAAAAAATAAGCCAAGAATTTTAAATAATTGCTTTGGTTTTTTAGGACTGCCATAGCAAAACCAAAGCCTGGGTGGCTTAAATAGAAACTTATTTTCCCCAAGTCTGAAGGCTTTAAGTCTAAGACCAAAGTGTTGGCAAGGGTAGTTTCCTCTGAGCCTTCTCTCCTTGGCTTATAGATGGCTGTGTTCTCTCCGTGTCTTCACGAAGTCTTCACATAGTTGTAGGAAACAATCTGTTTCCTAATCTTCATATAAGGACACCAATCATATTGAATTAGGACTCACCTCATGTGACCTCACCCAAACGACCTTCCCAGGGGGCGCTAGTGATAAAGAGCCCATCTGCCAATGCAGATGAGGTAAGATCTGCAGGTTTGATCTCTGGGATCAGGAAGATCCCTTGGAGGAGAAAATGGCAACCCACTCCAGTATTCTTGCCTGGAGAATCCCATGGACAGAGGAGCCTGACGGGCTACAGTCCATGGGGTTACAAAGAGTCGGACACGACTGAAACGACTCAGCACACAGCATATGACCTCATTTTAACTGAAGACCTTATCTCAAAATGCAGTCACATTTGAGGTACTTGGAATTAGGTCTTCAACATATGAATTTTTCAAGGTGAGGTGGAACACAATTCAACTCATAATAATTATTAAAGGAAGGGAAAGGACATAAAACAGCAAGACATTAAGGAAAAGAATATTGTGGAAAAGAATAAAATACACTTCTGTATATAAAATATAAGCAATGCAATTGAAAACTCTGTAAGTATAAAGTCAATCAGATACAAGAAGAGAAAATTAGTAAACTAGTAGACAGATTTAGAGGAATGTATCCAGAGATATTTAAGTAAGAAAAGATAAAATGAGGTTTAAGACATGGAAAATAAAAGAAAAAGTTCTACCTTACCTTTCACATGAGTTCCAGGTAGACTGAATTAAGAGAATATAAAAGAGGCAAGGACTGAAGGTATACCGACATAGAATTTTTCAAAATTAAGAAATAGTATAAATTATCCACATATATAAGAAACAGCATGAATATGTCTACCTACTCTCCAGCCATAGGACTGGAAAAGGTCAATGTTCATTCCAATCCTAAAGAAGGGCAATGCCAGAGTGTTCAAATGACCGTGCAGCGCACTCATCTCACATGCTAGCAAGGTTATGCTCAAAAGCCTTCAAGCCAGGCTTCAGCAGTATGTGAACCAAGAACTTCCAGATGTGCAAGCTGGATTTAGCAAAGGCGAAGGAACCAGAGATCAAGTCGACAACATCCATTGAGTCATAGAAAAAGCAAGAGAATTCCAGAAAAAACATCTACTTCTGCTTCACTGACTACGCCAAAGCCGTTGACTGTGTGGATCACAACAAACTGTGAAAAATTCTTAAAGAGATAGGAATACCAGACTACCTTACCTGTCTCCTGAGAAATCTGTATGCAGGTCAAGAAAAAACAGAACTGGAAATGGAACAACTGACTGGTTCAAAATTGGGAAAGAAGTACAAGGCAAACTTGGGAAAGGAGTACATCAAGGCTGTATATTGTCACCCTGCTTATTGAACTTTGATGCAGAGTGAACGAACGTGAACGTGAAGTCGCTCAGTCGTGTCTGACTCTTTGCGACCCCATGGACTGTAGCCTACCAGGCTCCTCTGTCCATGGGATTTTCCAGGCAATAGTACTGGAGTGGATTGCCATTTCCTTCTCCAAGGGATCTTCCCAACCCAGGGATAGAACCCGGGTCTCCCGCATCGTAGACAGACACTTTACCATCTGAGCCACCAGGGAAGTCTGTACAGAGTACATCATGTGAGATGCCAGGCTGTATGAATCACAAGCTGGAATCAAGACTGCCAGGAGAAATATTAACAACCTCAGATATGCAGCTGATACTATTATAATGGCAGACAGTTAAGAGGTACTAAAGAGCCTCTTGATGAGGGTGAAAGGGGAGAGCAAAAAGGCTGGCTTCCTCAACATTTGAAAAACAGAGATCATGGCATCGGGTCCCGTCACTTCATGCCAAACAGATGTGGGGAAAGTGGAAACATTAGCAGATTTTATCTTCTTGGGCTCCAAGATCACTGCAGACTGTGACTTCAGCCATGAAATTAAAAGATGCTTGCTCCTTGGAAGAAAAGCTATGACAAACCTAGACAGCGTATTAAAAAGCAGAGACATGACTTTGCCAACAAAGGTCCATATAGTCAAAGCTGTGGTTTTTCCAGTGGTCATGTACAGATATGAGACTTGGACCATAATGAAAGTTGAGGGCCAAAGAATTGATGCTTTTGAACTGTGGTGTCGGAGAAGACTTATGAGAGTCCCTTGGACTGTAACGAGATCAAACCAGTAAATCCTAAAGGAAATCAACCCCACATATTCATCAGAAGGACCAATGCTGTATATGAAGCTCCAGTACTTTGGCCACCTAATGCGAAGAGCTGACACATTGGAAAAGACTCCGATGCTGGGAAAGATTGAGGAGAAGAGGGTGACAGGAGATGGGATGTTGGGGATATAACCAGGAGCAGAATTGCTAAATTGCAGGATTTACATGTAATTAGCTTTAGAAGACATTGTCAAACTACTTACCACAGTGTTATACATTTACACTGCCACCAACCATAGAGAAGAAATCGCCTAAAGCAAAGTGTTGATATCTACTAATTCTGCATGGTGGATACAGAGCTATTTATTAAATGACAGCCCGAAACTTTTCTTACATTTGAAAGACTTCACAATTTCAAAAAAAAAAATGTAAAAGTAATAAAAATTAAAAGCAATTTCAGGACAAATGTTTATCAAAATGGAACAAGATTATCTTATTCTTGCCCTCCCTTCTCCTGGGCAGTAGATATACAAATATGTGTGTGTGTGATCAGTCACTCAGTTGATGTTAATGGAAGAGAACTAGATATTGACTAATGTGACCCCAGATTTTTAACCTAATAAGATTCAAGGGATAAGTAAAGAGACCTCAGTTGTGAATTTTCCTGAAGATTCCCTTTATCAGCAGAATCTAGGGTTGATCCTTCAGTGTCCCATCTTTACCTGAAAGCCCAGAAGCTGTTACAGGAAGTCTAGGAGATGAGTCGGGGGAAGCCGGGTTTTTAGGAGCAATGAAGAAACAAAGGGTTATGAGCTCTTGCAGGGAAATAAAAAGAGCCCTAAAAAATGTGGAGGGGGTTACTCCATTCAGTGGGGGTAGCCATGTGGGGCTGCCAACGAGCTCGAGCAAAGTGTAGACAAGGTGAGGACTTGGATACACTAAAATACGGTCTAAGCCCACATGCTCCTGTGGACCAGAAGGGACACGTTTGCCTTGCAGCTGAAGCCAAGCACTCTTCTGTATATGCTGATGTCACTTAAGAGTAAGTTCTTCAGCTTACTGTAAGTGGTTCAGATGGTAAAGAATCTGCCTGCAGCGCAGAAGACCCAAGTTCGATCCCTGGGTCAGGGCAAATCCCCTGGCGAAGGGAATGGCTACCCACTCTAGTATTCTTGCCTGGAGAATCCCATGGACAGAGGAGCCTGGTAGACTACAGCTCATAGGGAGGCAAAGAGTCAGACACGCCTGAGCGATTCACAGTTTACAGTGGTAAGTTCTACCTTTCTCTAAAAGTAAAGTCAAGAGTAGCACCCGAGTCAGCATTTCTGGGGGTGAACCCTCGGGATCTGTTTTGTAGACGCGCTCCCTTGGTGATGCTGGTATGCAGCCAAGTTCAAAAGCACTAACGTGTCATCTTTCATACCACTGATTTGGCCTATGGATTTAAATGATTAAAAATCACTAAACCATGGATATTTCTGGCTCTTTGTTACATGTGAAGCAAAGTTCATTCGGGGGGTGTTGATTCATCTGGACCTGCAATGAGGGGTAGATTTACCTTATCTACAGAGAGAGAGAGTCCTGGGGATTCAGCCCCAACTTGAGAATACTGAATTGGCCCGGGTCCACGAGAAAACAGCCCTTCTAAGACCCGCTGAACCCTCAGGAGCACCAGGCTCAGTTGCTGATCAGAGAAACCGTATTACGGGCTGCATTTTTTCTGCAGTGTATCCTCTGTTGACCACTTTGTAGAATATAATACTTCTTGGAAAGAGGAAGAGAACAATAAATAAAAATGTTTTCATTCTAAAAATGGAATGTCTGCTTTGTAAAACTGGATGCACGTTATTTAACATCAGGTGTGACAAACATTCCCATTCAGTTCCAAAGGCAAGCATTTTATTCCATGCTTTTGTTATTCTCTGTTTTAGGAAATCTCTCTCTTTGTGCTAAAATCCCTTTTTTCTCTTAAATCAAACCATGATCTGCCTCTCTCCCTCAAACTACAGCTGGATCTTTCCCTTCTGTTATCCTAAGGATTTAGAAGCTACTTTTCATTTGTCAAGACATTAGGTTTAGATGGGAACAGCGTCTGATGCATCTTTCTCTCTGCCAAATATTACACTAGGGGCTTAGTATTTTGACATATCACAAAGGATTTAGTCTTAGTAAAAGAAAACTAGGTGTCATAAGGGTCATAAACCCTATTTCACATATGAGAAAACTAAGGCTCAGCAAAATGACATCACACACCCAAACTCACTTAGCTGGTTCTTGAAAAAGTAAGGATTCCTGGACAGCTATTAGGCTGTTACATCTTGCTCTTTTCTGTAACCTGAGTGGTTTCCAAATTCTGTTCTCTGGAACTTTAGTGTTCCAAAGACATGTTTTTCAGAGGTTTTGCGAACGTTAGGTACAAATTTCATTTTTAAGTCTTAAAAATCAAATTTTCATGTGCTGAGGACCACATGCACTAACTGTACGGTCACACCCCCTTGGTTTGTGCCCTTAAATAAATTCTCTCCGTGATCTCTATGCATACATTTAAACTTTTTCTAAATGTGCTGATGATTAGGATGTTTTTTCTGCACTGATCTTCTGTTGAGTTCAGATATGCTCCTGCTTCCATAAATGCTACAAACACGACACCGGTGTTACAATCAACTAAATGCCAAGCAAAGCTGAGAAGATGCTGGATGCACCAGTTCATCATGATAGCAGCCTTCTGTGAAGTAGGGAGTTCATGCAGAGCCAGTCTTGTGATGACCATAAGCTATTACAATTAACACAGGGGCCCATTACAAGTTTTGTGTTCCAAATGTCTATTTTATTACAAGGAATTGAATCAGTTGTTAGAAATTATTAATGATTCTTTCTTAGAAGTTTGATTCATCTTTAATACTAAAAGTGCTTAATATTGTTTTAACCATCCTGAGATCATAAAGTGAGCTGCTTAAGGGGTACGTCTCTGTATGACTCACAGATTTTCTTGATACAGTTCAACCAAAACAAAACACAGAATCACTAGGATGGTGACCCTGATGTTAGGGTACAACTGCTGTCCTTAGCTCCTAAAGTCAATTTCTGCACTTTCAAAAATTCATTATTTGATTTTATAAGTAAATGTTTTCAATTTCAGCTACTAGGAAGCCACTTAGTAGTCACATTGTTACCCATGCTGTATAATCAGAGCTTTCACTGGAAAAAAGGAGCCTGATGCTTTGAAAACGTTAAGATAAGTCTACTACCCCGAGCCATTTAGCAGATAAAACTAGTACCTGGCCGTGAAAGAAAAATGAGTGCTTACTGAATAAAGAGACCACTTCATAATTTTCCATTGCAACAAACTGAGGTAAAATACATTTTACAGATATATTCTGTTATTTTCCAAAACAAAGTCTTTACAGAAACATTATTGTATTTTCAAAGGCTATTTCATCTACAGCATCCCCAAGTACGAGAAGAATTTAATTAAAATGGGGATGAGTTTATAAAATTGGATCACTTTAGCCAATACTGCATTGCATGTATTTCAATGTCCACTTGTATCATTGTTTATAGTGAGACATGAGGAAGCTTGTACATGACGCTCCTGTACTGAGGCATCTAAGCACAAAACAGTCGGTACCACGAGATCCAGACTATCTAGAAAAAGATTATTTAGAAATATTATTTACGACTATAAAACACCGTGGTGCAGTGTATTTTCTATTTAATTACTGACACCATCTGCTCTTCTTTCTCCACGTTCAGTGAGTCCAGACTGTTTCTTTGTCTGTCAAGTATGTGTGGCAGCCCCTCTAGGACCAGTCTCTGCACTGGCCCAAACCCCATCCCCGCCGCCCCCTCAAGGTCACCCCTGCAGCAGTCTCCATGCCCTCCTCTGTGCCGTCATCTCCTGCTTTCTGCTGGGTCTTCCCATCATGATCAAAATAGCCTTTTCTATTAATCTTATTGGGAAACACCTTCTGTTTTCCCCACCAGCTACCACCTCACATTTCTTTTTCCCCTTTACAGTGAAACCCCTCCAAGAGTGGCCTGCAGATACCAGCCAGCCTCTCTCCTCCATCCTCTCGTAAATCCTCTCCACTCAGCCCAGCTGATAGCGACTGTGTCACCATCAGTCCCACGGCTCTTATCAAAGTCCCCGTCACCTCCACATGTCAATCCCCAGTGGTGACTCTCAGTCTCATTTGCAGACTCAGCAGTGACATGTGACACTGCTGCTCTCCCTCCCTTCCACCTGTGGTTTCCAGGACACTGGAGTTCCCTGGACCTTTTCTAACTCAAGGCTGTTCTTTCTTGGTCTCCTTCACTAGTTCCTCTTGTCTCTCCTCCCCTGAAAAGTAAAAGTGTTAGTAGCTCAGTCATATCTGACCCTTTGTGACCTCTGTCCATGGAATTCTCCAGGCAAGAATACTGGAGTGGGTAGCCATGCCCTTCTCCAGCATATCTTCCTAATCCGGGAATCGAACTGGGGTCTCCTGCATTGCAGGCTGATTCTTTACCAGCTGAACCACCAGGGAAGCCCAAGAATACTGGAGTTGGTAGCCTATCTCTTCTCCAGGCGATCTTCCCGACCCAGGAATCAAACCAGGGTCTCCTGCATTGTATGTGGATTCTTAACCACCTGAGCTATCAGGGAAACCTATCTATGTGCTTATAGATTGGCTTATCTATGTATCTATATGCTTATAGTTAAGCCTATCTATGTTCAGTTCAGTCACTCAGTTGTGTCCGACTCTTTGCGACCCCATGGACTGCAGCACCTCAGGCCTCCCTGTCCATCACCAACTCCCAGAATTTACTCAAACTCATGTCCATTGAGTCAGTGATGCCATCCAACCATCTCATCCTCTGTCGTCCCCTTCTCCTCCCGCCTTCAGTCTTTTCCAGCATCAGGATCTTTTCAAATAAGTCAATTCTTTGCATCAGGTGGCCAAAGTATCAGAGTTTCAGCTTCAGCATAGTCCTTCCAATGAATATTCAGGACTGATTTCCTTTAGGATGCACTGGCTGGATATCCCTGCAGTCCAAGGGATAAGCCTATCTATGTATCTAAATACTATCTATGTGCCAATAACTCCCAAATTCCTATCTCCAATCCTGACCCTCTCCCAAATGCCAGATTTGTTATTCAGTCGTACACCTGACATTTCTGCTTGTTTATTCAATGGACATATCAACTCATGGATTGCCAGACCCACTCCACCTACAGTTTTCCACATCTGAATTGATGACAACTCCATCTGTTAAAGATGCTACTGCTAAAAATCCTACAATCCTCCTGAATCAGTTCGGTTCAGTCACTCAGTTGCATCCAATTCTTTGTGACTCCACGGACTACAGCACGCCAGGCTTTCCTGTCCATCACCAACTCCCAGAGCTTGCTCAAACTCACATCCATCAAGTTGGTGATGCCATCCAACCATCTCATCCTCTGTCATCCCCTTCTCTTCCTGCCTTCGATCTTTCCCAGCATCAGGGTCTTTTCCAATGAGTCAGTTCTTCCCATCAGGTGGCCAAAGGATTGGAGTTTCAGCTTCAGCATCAGTCCTTCCAATGAATATTCAGGACTGATTTCCTTTAGGATGGACTGGTTTGATCTCCTTGCAGTCCAAGGAACTCTCAAGACTCTTCTCCATGGTGGCCTACAGTCCATGGGATCACAAAAAGTCAGACACGATTGAGCAACTACCACACTTTGTTCCCACCAGAGGAGCCCTATACAACAAGAAGACTCAGGGTGTCCCCAAGTAGGTATTCCCTCAGCAGAGATAGTGGGTTCCAAGGCCTTGTCCTCACCATGCGGATTCAGAAACTATCTTTTGCTAGTTAAACTGTAAGAGATTTATTCACACAAACTAAAATTGAAGAAGTCTGTTTCACAACAGCATACCAACTGTTAACTTAGAACAGAGGAAGTCACACCAGGTTCGCCACAGCTCAAAAGCATCAATTCTTTAGCTCTCAGCTTTTTCAATCCAACTCTCACATCCATACATGATCACTGGAAAAACCATAGCTTTGACTAGACGGAACTTTGTTGGCAAAGTAATCTCTCTGCTTTTTAATATGCTGTCTAGGTTGGTCATAGCTTTGCTTCCGAGGAGCAAGTCTTTTACCTTCATGACTGCAGTTACCATCTGCAGTGATTTTTGGAGCCAAAAAAACATAAAGTCTGTCATTCTTTCCATTATTTCCCCATCTATTGGCCATGAAGTGATGGGACTGGATGCCACGATCTTCATTTTTTGAATGTTGAGTTTTAAGCCAAACTCAGGAGCATTCCTCCTGAAGGCTCACTTATGAAGAGCCATCCAAACCCAGAAGTTCTTCCCACCTTGTGAACAATATTTTGGCCTGGGAGAGTTATTTTGAAGACAATGTATATGATTTTTTTTTTTTTAGTGTTTGTTTTTTTTTTTTTTAATTTTTCAGCACTTTATTTTTTTTTTATTTGATAAATTTAACGCCTTTTATTGCCATACCTCATTTTACTGTGCTTTGCTTTAGTGAGCTTTATAGATACATGTTTTTTTTTTTTTTTTTCCTTGTTAATTTTCTGTTTAGTTGATCTATCCATAAGTGTGAGTGGGGTATTAAAGTCTCCCACTATTATTGTGTTATTGTTAATTTCTCCTTTCATACTTGTTAGGATTTGTCTTACATACTGCGGTGCTCCCATGTTGGGTGGATATATATTTATAATTGTTATATCTTCTTCTTGGATTGATCCTTTGATCATTATGTAGTGACCTTCTTTGTCTCTTTTCACAGCCTTTGTTTTAAAGTCTAATTTATCTGATACGAGTATTGCGACTCCTGCTTTCTTTTGGTCCCAATTTGCATGGAAAATCTTTTTCCAGCCCTTCACTTTCAGTCTGTATGTGTCCCCTGTTTTGAGGTGGGTCTCTTGTAGACAACATATGTAGGGGTCTTGTTTTTGTATCCATTCAGCCAGTCTTTGTCTTTGGTTGGGGCATTCAACCCATTTACGTTTAAGGTAATTACTAATAAGTATGATCCCGTTGCCATTTACTTTATTGTTTTGGGTTCGAGTTTATACACCATTTTTGTGTTTCCTGTCTAGAGAATATCCTTTAGTATTTGTTAGAGAGCTGGTTTGGTGGTGCAGAATTCTCTCAGCTTTTGCTTGTCTGAAAAGCTTTTGATTTCTCCTTCATACTTGAATGAGATCCTTGCTGGGTACAATAATCTGGGCTGTAGGTTATTTTCTTTCATCATTTTAAGTATGTCTTGCCATTCCCTCCTGGCTTGAAGAGTTTCTATTGAAAGATCAGCTGTTATCCTTATGGGAATTCCCTTGTGTGTTATTTGTTGTTTTTCCCTTGCTGCTTTTAATATTTGTTCTTTGTGTTTGATCTTTGTTAATTTGATTAATATGTGTCTTGGGGTGTTTCTCCTTGGGTTTATCCTGTTTGGGACTCTCTGGGTTTCTTGGACTTGGGTGATTATTTCCTTCCCCATTTTAGGGAAGTTTTCAACTATTATCTCCTCAAGTATTTTCTCATGGTCTTTCTTTTGTCTTCTTCTTCTGGAACCCCTATGATTCGAATGTTGTAGCGTTTAATATTGTCCTGGAGGTCTCTGAGATTGTCCTCATTTCTTTTAATTCGTTTTTCTTTTATCCTCTCTGATTCATTTATTTCTACCATTCTATCTTCTAATTCACTAATCCTATCTTCTGCCTCTGTTATTCTACTATTTGTTGCCTCCAGAGTGTTTTTAATTTCATTTATTGCATTATTCATTATATATTGACTCTTTTTTATTTCTTCTAGGTCCTTGTTAAACCTTTCTTGCATCTTCTCAATCCTTGTCTCCAGGCTATTTATCTGTGATTCCATTTTAATTTCAAGATTTTGGATCAATTTCACTATCATTATTTGGAATTCTTTATCAGGTAGATTCCCTATCTCTTCCTCTTTTGTTTGGTTTGGTGGGCATTTATCCTGTTCCTTTATCTGCTGGGTATTCCTCTGTCTCTTCATCTTGTTTAAATTGCTGAGTTTGGGAGTCCTTTCTGTATTCTGGCAGTTTGTGGAGTTCTCTTTATTGTGGCGTTTCCTCGCTGTGTGTGGGTATGTAGAGGTGGCTTGTCAAGGTTTCCTGGTTAGGGAAGCTTGTGTCGGTGTTCTGGTGGGTGGAGCTGTATTTCTTCTCTTTGTTCAGTCGCGCTATGGGGAGGGAGGGAGGGATGCTGCAAACAAATGACACTGGCGTGCGCTCGCAGTGCCTCAGCCACACTGGGTCTGCCCCCGCTCACGGCGCATGTAGCCTCCCTGCCCACACTGCTCAGGCTCTAGGTTGTTCCACCGGGAACAATCCGAGGCTGGCCCTGGGTTGCATGCACCTCCCAGGTCCAAGCCGCTCAGGTTCAGGCACTTGGGTAGTCCTCAGAGGCGCAGACTCAGCTGGGGCTGCGTTTTGTGCTCTTCCCAGGTCCGAGCAGCTCAGGTGATGAGGTGTTTGGCGAGCGCCAATGCTGCGACTTATCGCCTCCCCGCCACTTGGTTATCTGGGTGTAAAACCGGCACACCTTCTCAGGCAGATGTTGACCATCCGGACCCCCAATAAGTTTTAGTTAGCAAAGAAGCCAATTTTATAGATACTGTCTCTCTGGGGCTGCGATTGCCCCCTTCCGGCTCTGGCTGCCTGTCACCGGAGGGGGAAGGTTTGCAGCCGGCTACCTCTGTTTAGTCCTTTGTTCCGTGCGCGGGCTGGCAGTGTCTTAGGTTAGGGCTGGCTTTTCGCATAGTAGATATCCCACAGTCTGGTTTGCTAGCCCAAATTATTTCGCTCAGATAGTGCTCAGGGTATTCAGGCCAGATTCTTACTCTCAGCGATGCAGCCCGCGCCGCGCCTCCCTGCCCAGCCCCCGCTTGCTAATGGCGGATGCAGGCGTCTGTGCTGCTTCTCCGCTGGAGGAGTTACCGTAGGGCTCGCAATCTGCGAGTTTTAATTGTTTATTTATTTTTTCTCCCTGTTATGTTGTCCTCTGTGCTTCCAAAGCTCGGCACGGATTCGGCAGTGAGAAGGTTTCCTGGTGTTTGGAAACTTCTCTCTTTTTAAGACTCCCTTCCCGGGACGGAACTCCGTCCCTCCCTCTTTTGTCTCTTTTATTGTCTTTAATATTTTTTCCTACCTCCTTTCGAGGAGTTGGGTTGCTTTTCTGGGTGCCTGATGTCCTCTGCCGGCATTCAGAAGTTGTTTTGTGGAATTTACTCGACGTTTAAATGCTCTTTTGATGAATTTGTGGGGGAGAAAGTGTTTTCCCCGTCCTACTCCTCCGCCATCTTGGCGCCTTCCCCCTGTATATGATTTTTAAATGCTATTGAGTACTTGTCAAACTCACCCTTTCAAAAATTGTGCTTTTTACTCAAAAACAGCATTATTTCAAGAAAAGTAGGAACTTTGAATACAGGTAAATGGAGGCTTTGCCAATTATTAGCTGAGTGGGAATAACTGCAAACTAAATTTAAATTATACATAATTTGTTCAATAATTATTAAAAAAAAATTTAAGACAATGACAACAGAGCATTAAGCCAGGCATTGGGCCCATTAGAACACAGAAAGATTACATAAGCTATTTGACAATCAACTTAGTCACTTACAAAATCTGTAGATGTTAACGACATCAAATTTTTTTTAAAGTTTCTCAGCACATATTTTCCAAAATCACCTATCACAATAGGCGTATCATCACATTGTTACAACCGAACGCAATTTCCAACATTCTAGCTCAGGGTCCCGCCAACTGGAAATGAGACTTTGACACTGGCAGTTGATTTGTCTGTGAAACTAGCTTTAGATCAGACAGTGAAAGACAGCTGAACTATATATATATTAACTATGTGTAACTACAGTAACCAAAACTTAGTAAGGATATGTTATTAAACAGAGAAGCAGAGAGCTTCTAATTAGACTAACTGTTGTACCTTCCTGCATGACTTTCTGCATCCACAAAAGTCCGAGGCATGAACTGAGAATGATAAAGCCTTTGTTCCCTGGGGGCTCAGACAGTAAAGAATCTGCTTGCAATGCAGGAGACACAGATTCAATCCCTGGATGAGAAAGATCCCCTGGAGAAGGAAATGGCAACCCACTCCAGTACTTTTGCCTGGAGAATTCCATGGACTGTGGAGCCTGGTGGCCTACAGTCCACGGGGTCGCCAAAAGTCGGACACGATTGAGCAACTAACATACTTTGTTGCCACCAGAGGAGCCCTATACAAGAAGACTCAGGGTGTCCCCAGTAGGTACTCCCTCAGCGGAGATAGTGGGTTCCAAGGCCTTGTCCTCACCATGCGGATTCAGAAACTATCTTTTGCTAGTTAAAATGTAAGAGATTTATTCACACAAACTAAAATATAAGAAGTCTGTTTCATAAACCAGTGTGCCAACTGTTTACAACAGAAGTCACACCAGGTTCCCAGCCTTTGCTCATTAGCTCAGGGTGTCTCTTCCTGGTGAACTGGTTCACTTCAGAGACTAAATTACAGGTCAGAAGGGTGCTTGAAGAGCTCAGAGTCAGAACTGCCATCCGTGCAGGAGGACTTTGTGAACTGGCCTGGGAATACTCTTACCCCAGGAATCAGTCTTAGCCTTTTGGAACTAGAACACCTCTCCTGCACTAACCTGAACACTATTTACTAATCTGTACATGACTGCTTTTCCTTTTAACCTCTCTGTACATCGTTGCCCTTCTACGAATCCCTCTGTCCATCAGACAGTTACATTTGGTGTAGTGAAGTCACCTCCTCAGTTACATCTCTGTCACTGAACTCTCCTCCTGTCCAGTGGCTCACCTGAGCAGTGTAATCCACAAATTTACAAATCATCTTTAGGGGAAGAGAAACTTCATATAGTTACCTATTGTAAAGAGATTCAGAACACTTGCTCTGGGATCAGACAGACTTGGGGTAATTTACAAATAAATGTAGGCAAGTTCATTAACCTTTCTAAGCCTCAATGGCACCCCACTCCAGTACTCTTGCCTGGAAAATCCCATAGAAGGAGGAGCCTGGTAGGCTGCAGTCCCTGGGGTCGCTAAGAGTTGGACACGACTGAGTGACTTCACTTTCACTTTCCACTTTCATGCATTGGAGAAGGAAATGGCAACCCATTCCAGTGTTCTTGCCTGGAGAATCCCAGGGACAGGGGAGCCTGGTGGGCTGCCATCTCTGGGGTCACACAGAGTCGGACACGACTGGAGCGACTTAGCAGCAGCAGCAGCAGCAGCAAGCCTCAAAACCCTCACCTGTAAAATAAAATAAAAATACCTTTTCTTCAGGTTCTTCCAAAAGAAACTGAAGTAATGTTTATGAAGGACAAAGTAAGGACTCAACAATGCACAGATATAGTCATCAATACTTTCAAACGTTTTACATTGTGTTTCTACTCACAGTTTTTTAAACTCTCTCAAAATAGGGCAGGCACCTATACCATCCTTCCTGTCTTGACTACACATTTCAGCATTAACTTTCAGTCAGTGTGGCAAAAAGTCAAAGGCATGTGAAATTTCAAAGACAATATACTCCTCATAACTTGACTGTAATGAACTCTCCGTTCACAAGCTCATGACTAACTGTAACTCTTGGCTTTGCCAGCATGGCAATGCACCGGGCTATCTTCTCACCCTGCAAACATTACAGAATTGACCACACCAGTCCCCAAGCACAAGTCCGACATCCACGTGTCGTTTCATAGAAATCAACGGTGCCGTGAAACTCTGCCTGGTTTAAGCTCGCCATCGTCACTAGTGTGGGCCGTGCAAAGCCGACCTTTTCATTCCAAGACCATTTTTATTGTATTTCTTTGTTCGAAGGATCTGCTTGTAAATAATTAAATGTGGCTTCCTTAATCCTGTACAGTTGGTAGCTTAATGTATTTTTGTTTTATTCTGAGGACAAAGGCTATATTATGCTTTTGTTGGCATCAATGCTAGTTAGCATGCCGGCTAAACAATTCTTTACTCTCCAATATGTCAGGATTTGAGTGCCTTGGGCCCAACAGGTGGTGCTAGATAAGGTTCTGGCAAATCAAATAGGTAATATGGTTATTTCTTTTGTGAAATTATAATTAAAAACAGAGACCATGTAAAATGAGACATACTTTTTCTGTTTTAAAAAGGGCTCAACATGCAGTACAAATTATTTTCTAAAAGAAAGACCCACTTGGAAGGAAGTGGATTGTCTGTATAAATATGTAGCACCTACTCACCTATTATTTTTTTGCTCCTCTGTAAAGTTTACTTTGTAAACCTGAAGTGTAAACATTGCTACATAAGATCGTTATGTTTCCACCCTTCTGTAATTCAAGACTATGTATTTAAGGCCATACCAAACATTTTTCAGGAAATTTAAACATTGTTTTCAACTATTCTATAGACTATGAAGTGAAGAGAAGTGAAGTTGCTCAGTCGTGTCCAACCCTTTGTGACCCCATGGACTGTAGCCCACCGGGATCCTCCGTCCACGGGATTTTCCAGGCAAGAGGACTGGAGTGGGGTGCCATTGCCTTCTCCAGAGGATCTTCCCGACCCAGGGATTGCACCCAGGTCTCCTGCATTGTAGGCAGACACTTTACCACCTGAGCCACGAGGGAAGCCCTAAGAAAGAGTCCTTTAATTTTACTGAAGTAAATAAAATTTATTTATTTACAATTGTATTTATTTATAATGCTGTGAATTTTTTCTCATTTTCTCAAATGATTTAGTGTCATATGTCATATATATATGTGTATATAAAGTATAATATATGTACTTTTTCATACTCTTTTGCTTTAGGGTTTATCGCAGGATTTGAATATAGCTCCCTGTGTTGTACAGTAGGACCTATCATTTTGAAGAAATTCTTTGATATTTTATGTGAATAATCTGCTTAAAAGCATTTCCTTTGAGTGCTCTAGTATTGTTGCCCCTGATTATAGCATAGCAAAGATGAATGCTTCCATTATCAAGAAACTGGGAACTATATTCAATTTCCTGTGACAAACCACAGTGGGAAAGAGTAGGAAGAAGAATGTATGTATAACCGCATCACTTGCTGTGCAGTAGAAAGTAATCAACATGGTAAATCAACTATACTTCAATAAATTAAAAAAAATAAAGGCCATGTGCAACTACTAAAATATTTAAATTTAAAAATTGAATTTTCTTTAAAAAAAAAAAAAAAGGAAAGAAAGAAATTGGAAGGACCCTCAGCCCAGGAGTTAGGAGTCCTCTCCTAGAGTCTAAAGTCCAGCCTACAGGACAGGGGGCATTTCCCCACAGCGTGATAAGGCGACAAGAGACGCAGACACCTACCAGGTCTCTGAACGGTCTGCCTGGTGAGAGCAACCTCTGCAGGACGGGCATGGGCCCTGCAAGCTAGTTGCTCCTGAGTGCGCCTGGTGAGAGCGACCTCTGCAGGACGGGCCTGGGAGCTGCAGGCTAATTGCTCCTGAGTGCTCCTGGTGAGAGCGACCTCTGCAGGACGGGCCTGGGAGCTGCAGGCTAGTTGCTCCTGAGTGCGCCTGGTGAGAGCGACCTCTGCAGGACGGGCCTAGGAGCTGCAGGCTAGTTGCTCCTGAGTGTGCCTGATGAGAGCGACCTCTGCAGGACGGGCCTGGGAGCTGCAGGCTAGTTGCTCCTGAGTGTGCCTGATGAGAGCGACCTCTGCAGACGGGCCTGGGAGCTGCAGGGCTAGCTGCTCCTCAGTGCGCCTGGTGATGAGAGCGACCTCTGGACGGCTCCTGCAAGGTTGCTCTGAGTGGCTGGTGAGAGCGACTCTGGGAGGGCCTGGAACTGCAGGCTAGTTGCTCCTGAGTATGCCTGATGGAGCGACCTCTGCAGACGGGCATGGCCTGCAAGCTAGTTGCTCTGAGGTGCCTGTGAAGTGACTCTGCAGGAGGCCTGGAGCTGCAGGTAGTTGCTCCTGAGGTGCCTGGTGAGGCGCTTCAGACGCATGGGCCTGCAGCCTAGTTGCCTGATCGCCTGGATAGAGCGACCTCTGCAGGACGGCCAGGGCTGCAGGCTAGTTGTCTGAGTGCTCCCACAGTCCAGGGAACAAACCAACAGCGGCTCAGATACCTTGGAACCAGAAGAGCAGAGTGTCCTGGCCAGAGTTATGAATATTCTGGTTTTATAGAAAAGAAAATTATTGTGCAGCTTTTTGATTTCAACAAAATTTGTTCCAAGAATGGTAATTCATTATCTGCACACATACAGCTGATTACCTGAAGAAAAGTCAAAACAAACCAAAAATATTTACCTAAACGTCTTAGCTCCATACAAATATCTTGATACTTAGGAACACTGGCTATTGGACATCATACAGACACGACACACGGAAGGCGGAAGGAGGCTTGTCCAGGAACTGGGTTAGACTTCAACATGGAACATCTGATTTTTCTCCTTTCCTTGAATTTTCCCTTATGCCCCATATTAAGAGATACCTCATTTCAATACATTTTAATTTTCTCTAAGTCAGTAACGTTTCTAAGGTCTTCGTGTAACTAACATTCATGAATTATTATGTATAAATATTCTTTAGTTCCAAGATGAAGGTATATGGTTTTGGCAGACTATGCAGTGTCTATGCTGCGTGTCTATATTTGGCTGATTTCCATATCTGGCTACAACAGAAAATCAGCACTCCAGACTAAAAGCCAAGATAACTAAACTTTGTGTGGATTTTGAAATAAGGTTAAGCATATTGAATGTATACCACACATTAAACATTAGACCATGTTTCTGGTCTAACACTGTGCTGTCAAGCTGAGTACAGGGGAAAATAAGTCTCTGCTGCTTATCAGTCTCTTCAGCTATAAAAATGAAGATCTGGACTAGAATGAGAGGTTTTCAGTGTTCGAAATCAACAGCTCCCCTTCTTCAAGTGAAAAATAAAAAAGCTTCAGGTGTAACCCTAATCTGTGCAGCAGAATGGTTGGCGCCACCCGCATTTCCATGCCTCCTCCCACCTGGGACTCCAGTCGCAGTCCCCAGCTCTGGGAAGCACAGAGAACTCCAAGGACTGGTGGGCTAGAGCTCGTGCCCAGAGCTAGCGGGCCAGCTCTTCAGGCTCATTACTGCAACATCACAAGATGTCAAGCATTTTGTAAAACATTTTACAAAGTGTATCTCTACGGTTTCTGGTAGTTTTCCTCTCAGTCCTCTGGAATAAGTAATCTTCTGGGTATCACCATTCCTATTTTAGACAGAGAAAGTTGAACCTCAGAGAGATTAAGGAGATCTCAATTCCACAGTGAACAAGGGCCAAAATGAAGATTAGAGTGAAAACTCTCAGGGTTCTGTTTCCCACTTAAGAACCTTTTCTGTATGGCACACTGCTGTAAGTTGTAATGCTTTATATTTTGCAAGGTTCAAATAAGCCCCTCAAATTTTGTCTAGAAGAATGAAGACAAGACTTTACAGAAGCTTAAAAAGAAACACAATCGACAGAGGAATAGATCAAGATGTGGTATATATATACAATGGAGTATTACTCAGTCGTAAAAAAAGAATGAAATAATGTCATTTGCATCATCATGGATGAACCTTGAGATTATGATACTGAGTGAAGTAAGTCAGAGAAAGAGAAATATCGCATAATAGCACTTACGTGCAAAATCTAAAAAGAAGTGATGCAAGTGGATTTATTTACAAAACAGGAACAGGTTTACAGACTCAGAGGATGAACCCATCACTGCCAGCAGAGAGAGGACGGGGGGAGGGAGAGCCAGGGAGTCTGGGATCCACACGTACACACTGCTGTGTTTAAAACTGGATGACAAATAAGGACCTAGTGTATACCACAGGGAACTCTCTCAGTGTTTTATGGCAGCCTGGATGGGAGGGCAGTTTGGGGGAGAATGGACACATGTATATATGGCTGAATCCCTTTGCTGTCCACCTGAGACTCACAACATTGTTAATACTCCAATACAAAATAAAAAGTTAAAAAAATATATAATAAAAAGTGGGTGGGGGGGGAGGAATAAATTAGGAGTTTGGGATTAACATATACACACTACCATATATTAACTAAATATCAACAAGGACCTACTATATAACACAGGGAACTCTGCTTAATATTTTGTAATAACATAAAGGAAAAGAATCTGAAGGAAAAAAACATATATATATAAAACTGAATCACTATGCTTTATACCTGAAACTCTTAGAATATTGTAAATCAACCATACATCAAAAAAGATAAATTAAAAACACACAAAAATTTTATACAGTAAAAAGAAAAAAAATTACCCACTCAGTTGGCTGAAGAAACTCTTCCATTTACCATTACATTAAGCAGTTGCTTAGGAACTGGAGTGTTAGGTCCATGAATCAAGGTAAACTGGAAGTGGTCAAACAGGAGATGACAGGAGTGAACATCGACACTTTAAGAATCCGTGAACTAAAATGGACTGGAGTGGGAGAAGTTGACTCAGATGACTATTACATCTATGCTGCATGAAAGAATCCCTTAGAAGAAATGGAGCAGCCCTCACAGTCAACAAGAGAGTCTGAAATGCAGTACTTGGGTGCAATCTCAAAAATGACAGAATGATTCTCTGACAGAGAATCTCTGATCATTCTCTGGAAATGATCTCATTTCCAAGGCAAACCATTCAATATCACAGTAATCCAAGTCTACGCCCTGAGCAGTAATGCTGAAGAAGCTGAAGTTGAATGGTTCTATGAAGACCTACAAGACCTTCTAGAACTAACACCAAAAAAAAGATGTCCTTTTCATTATAGGGGCCCGGAATGCAAAAGTAGAAAGTCAAGAGATACCTGGAGTAATAGGCAAGTTTGGCCTTGGAATACAAAATGAAGCAGGGCAAACACTAACAGAGATTTGCCAAGAGAATCCACTGGTCATAGCAAACACCCTCTTCCAACAACACAAGAGATGACTCTATACATGGACATCACCAGATGGCCAATACTGAAATCAGATTTATTGTATTCTTTGCAAGCCAAAGATGGAGAAGCTCTATACAGTCCGTAAAAACAAGAGTGGTAGCTGGCTGTGGCTCAGACCATCAACTTATTGAAAATTTCAGACTTAAGCTGAAGAAAGTAAGGAAAACCACTAAGCCATTCAGGTTTGGCCTAAATCAAATCCCTTATGATTATACAGTGGAAGTTACAAATAGATTCAAGGGATTAGATCTGATGTGCAGAGTGCCTGAAGAACTATGGACAGAGGTTCATGGCATTGTACAGGAGGTGGTGATCAAGACCATCCCCAAGAAAAATAATTGCAAAAAGGTAAAATGGTTGTCTAAAGAGGCCTTACAAATAACTGAGAGAAGAAGAGAAGCGAAAGACAAAGGAGAAAAAGAAAAATATACCCATTTGAATGCAGAGTTCCAAAGAATAGCAAGGAGAGATAAGAAAGCCTTCCTCAGTGATCAATGCAAAGAAATAGAGGAAAACAATAGAATGGGGAAGACTAGAGATCTCTTCAAGAAAATTAGATACCAAGGGTACATTTCCTGCAAAGATGGGCACAATAAAGGGCAGAAATGGTATGGACCTAACAGAAGCAGAAGATATTAAGAGATGGCAAGAATAACCAGAAGAACTGTACAAAAAAGAGCTTCATGATGCAGATAACCACAATGTTGTGATCAGTCACTTAGAGCCAGACATCCTGGAATGTGAAGTCAAGTGGGCCTTAGGAAGCATCACTATGAACAAAGCTAGTGGAGGTGATGGAATTCCAGCTGAGCTATTTCAAATCCTAAAAGATGATGCTGTAAAAGTGCTGCACTCAATATGCCAGCAAATTTGGAAAACTCAGCAGTGGCCACAGAACTGGAAAAGGGTCAGTGTTCATTCCAATCCCAAAGAAGAGCAATGCCAAAGAATGTTCAAACTACCATATAATCTCACCCATTTCACATCCTAGTAAAGTAATGCTCAAAATCCTTTGAGCTAAGCTTCAACAATTTGTGAACTGAGAAATTCCAGAAGTACAAACTGGATTTAGCAAAGGCAGAGAAACCAGAGATCAAATTGCCAACATTCGCTGAATCACAGAAAAAGCTAGAGAATTACAGAAAAACATCTAATTCTGCTTCATTGACTACACTAAAGCCTTTGACTGTGTGGATCACAACAAACCATGGAAATTCCTCAAGAGATGGGAATACCAGACCACCTTACCTGCCTCCTTCAAAACCTGTATGCACATCAAGAAGCAACAGTTAGAACCAGACATGAAACAATGGACTGGTTCCAAACTGGGAAAGGAGTATGTCAAGGCTGTATATTGTCACCCTGCTTATTGAACTTATATGCCGAGGACACCATGTGAAATGCCAGGCTAGATGAAGCACAAACTATAATCAAGATTGCCGGGAGAAATATCAATAACCTCAGATATGCAGGTGACACCACCCTTATGGAAGAAAACAAAGAGGAACTAAAGAGCCTCTTGATGAAGCTGAAAGAGGAGAGTGAAAAAGCTGCCTTAAAACTCAGCATTCAAAAATCTAAGATCGTGGCATCTGGTCCCACCACTTCATGGCAAATAGATAGGGAAAGAATGGAATCAGTTACAGATTTTATTTTCTTGGGCTCAAAAGTCACTGTGGATGATGACTGCAGCCATGAAGTTAGAAAAGCTTAGAATATGAAAAAGAAGAGACATTACTTTGCCAACAAATCTCCATATAGTTAAAGCTACGGTTTTCCCGGTAATCACAAATGGATGTTAGAATTGGACCATAAAGAGGGCTGAGCGCCAAAGAATTGATGCTTTCAAACTGTGGTGCTGGAGAAGACCCTTGAGAGTCCCTTGGACTGCAAGGAGATCAAACCTGTCAATCCTTAAGGAAATCAGTCCTGAATATTCATTGAAAGAACTCATGCTGCAGCGGAAGCGAAGTTGGCGTGGCCACCTGATGTGAAGAGCCAACCCATTAGAAAAGACCCTGATGCTGGAAAAGATTGAAGACAGGAGAAGGGATGACAGAGGATGAGAGGGTTGGATGGCATCACCGACTCGATGGACATGAGTTTGAGCAAGCTCTGGGAGATAGCGAAGGACAGGAGAGACTGGTGTGCTGCAGTCCATGGGGTCGCAAAGAGTCGGACATGACTGAGTGACTGAACATCAGCAACAGAGCAGTTGCTGGGATCAGTGTCTCTCAGGACCCTCATGGGGTTTCAATGCAGAGATTTGGGGCACAGCTACTTTACCTTGAAGGCTGTTGGTTTTCAGTTGCTGAATCGTGTCCGACTCTGTGACTCCATGGACGCCAGCACGCCAGGCTTCCCCATCCTTCACCATCTCCCAGAGCTTGTTCAAACTCATGTCTACTGAGTCGATGATGCCATCCAACCCTCTCATCCTCTGTCTTTCCCTTTCCCTCTTGCCCTCAATGTTTCCCAGAATCAGGATCTTTTCCGATGAGTCAGCTCTTCGCATCAGGTGGCCAAAGTATTGAGCTTCAGCATCAGTCTTTCCAGTGAATACTTAGGGTTGATTTCCTTTAGAATTGACTGGTTTGATCTCCTTGCTGTCCAAAGGACTGAAGATACAACACAGCATTAACCCTATGCCATCAAGGAGTCTAGGAGGCCAAAATTTTTGTTCCACTTTCTCAGATATTGGGGTAATATCAAAGAGAAAAATCTATATTATAATGGGGTTGATACTCTCTAAATTTCTTTAAAAACAAGACAATTTCATTTAAAATTCTGAAGGATGTCTTTTAAATAATAAAAATTATTTTGATCTTACCTGAAAAAGTGATGTGTTAAAATGGCTACAAAACTTTGTGGAGGGACAGATAAGGACATAATGGTCCAGAGTTTTGAACGTCCTGTAAACAAGCACTAAACCAACGGTGAACTACCAGCTCAGGAGGGAGATACATCCACAGACGAGAACAGAAAATTCCGTAAACAGACCAAAGCAGCTGTTGCTAAAAAGTGGTCCAAAGACCCCTGGGGGTTCCTGAGACTCTTCCCCAACCACACATCTATGTGAGTCCAGATTTTCCTCATCTTCTTCAAGGAAAACGTGATATCACAGCTGACTGACCGAACAAGCAGATAGGAGAATCCAGCTGTCATCTGTGCAGCCAAACACTAAGATGTTTGTAAAAACAGTGAAACAATGCCACTTTTCTCACTAGTTTTGTTTTCTTATAGGAAAATAGAGGATTTTTCATAAATAGAAATTATATACATTGACATGTAATAGTCATTATTTTAATGAATATTTTAAAACACTTCCTAGATTTAATTTCTTTTTTTTAAATTTTATTTTATTTTTAAACTTTACAATATTGTATTGGTTTTGCCAAATATCGAAATGAACCCGCCACAGGTATACATGTGTTCCCCATCCTGAACCCTCCTCCCTCCTCCCTCCCCATACCATTCCTCTGGGTCGTCCCAGTGCACCAGCCCCAAGCATCCAGTATTGTGCATCGAACCTGGACTGGCGACTCGTTCCATATATGATATTATACGTATTTCAATGCCATTCTCCCAAATCATCCCACCCTCTCCCTCTCCCACAGAGTCCAAAAGACTGTTCTATACATCAGTGTCTCTTTTGCTGTCTCATACACAGGGTTATTGTTATTTCTAATATGATAAACATCAATAGATAGAACCCAAAGCTCTTTGAGATTCCAACAAAATGTTAAGAGCATAAGACTGTTAAAAAGGATGCATATATACGTATGACTGAATCACTTTGCTGTACAGCAGAAATTAACACCTTGTAAATCAATTATGTGCTCCAACGCTCAGTCATGTCCAGCTCTTTGTGACCCCATGGACTATATCCTGTCCTCTGTCCATGGGATTTTTCAGACAAGAATACAGGAGTCGGTTGCCATTTCCTCCTCCAGGGGATCTTCCTGACCCAGGGACTGAACCCATGTCCCTGATGTTCTGCATTGGTAAGCAGGTTCTCTCCCAGTCACCTGGGAAGCCCCAGGCAGATTCTTTACCACTGAGCCCCTCTTTACCATGAAGAGGCCCCCTTTTACCATACTATACTCTTTATTTTTACATAAAATCAAGTATTACTTGAAATTACAAAACACAACACTAAATACACTCATTTTGTATGTTTTTGCATTGGGTAATGAAATAGGAAACTAGAAAAACATGATGTATTCATGATAAACCTTCCTTCTTTATATTTCTGAACAAAAATGTTAAGTATAATTAAAGAAAAGCCGTGAATAAGTATAATATATTTTGGAGAATGTGCTCATTATATATTGAATATTTAAACTAAAATTACTGCTGAACATATAAATTTACTACAGAGCTTCAAATAAATTATACCTATTTTATGAAAATGCTTGAGTTTGTATTGTTTTATGTGTTTACTTAAGACACTATTTCACTTGTGAAAGGTTTTTACAAAGATATAAATCTTTCCTTCAACAATAAAACTTCATATTCTTTTTTTTAAAAAAAATACTTTTCGAAGTCTCACATCACAGGGTGGGTGATGTTAGAAAATGTGGTAAACCAATATGAATATGCATATATAAACAAATAAGTAGATGTAATTGTTGCCCAGTTTTTACACATGTTGTATATTACACCATAATAGTTTTATATTTTTCTTGGCCTCCAGGAGTAATTTTTTCTAAAATTGTGCATGTTAGAAGTAAATACAACATTAGTTTATGTCCATAACAAGGGAAGAAAAATTCAAAATATAATAAATTATGGGGATTTTTTAGTGATTTATATTCAAATGTTTAGACAAAGGCACTGCCTTCACTAGAGCACTCATCACATTAAGGTCTGATTTTTAGACTGCTTTATCATTCAAAATAATGCATAGCTGAAGTAAGGGCGTGCTATTTCTATGTGAAAACATAATTAGCTGTATAATCAAAAGCTAAATTGAAAACAAATGTGTTTTTTTTCTTTTTGGAAACATTAATTATATTTGCTTTCAGCAGTACTATACCTAGTATTATAAACACGCTGAAATTGTCAGTTACCAATCTTTCAGCATACAAATTGTCCAAAACCGATTCCACTCCTCTTATCCTTTCTGAAATTCCTTTTTGGTTCCATTACTGGTTAAAACATTGAACAGAATTGGGGGTTCTTGTCATCAATTTTATTTTTCTTTGGTCATTAATTTTTTTTTCTTTTTGATAAAGATCTGCTTGAGGAGGATTTCAAAAGAAGTTGCTGAATCATTATTTGAGGAATTATTGCTGGCTTTATTAAAATGGTAAAATGTGGTAATTAGGTCAAGAGTATGTACTCCTGAACCAAACAGCTAGAGCTCGAAGTTTAGCCCTGCCGATAAGCTCTGTGTCCTTGGGCAAATTGTTTGAACTCTTTATTCATTAATGTTCTCATCTATAAAATGGGTTAATAATGATAATACTTACCAGTGCAGTTATTTTGAGAAACCAGTTGATAAATAATTGTGTAATAGTTTGAAAACTTGGACTTGAGTTATTGATTTGGGCTATCTATTTTGAAAACTCAATCTTTTGTATGGTAACTTTTTAAAGGAAAAAGGAATACTGAAACAGAAATAACATTTTATTAACTTCTACTAGCTAGAGCAGTAACTAATACATTTAAAGTAACAAGAGGCTTGAAAAGAAAATGACAACCATAAACAAAATGAAAAGGTAGCCTATAGAATGAGGGGAGATACCTGCAAATGATCCAGTCAACAAGGGATCAATTTCCAAAATATACAAACCGATCAAATGACTCAATTAAAAAAAGCAAACAACCCAGTCAGAAAATGGGCAGAAGACCTAAACAGACATTTCTTCAAAGAAGACATACAGATGGCCAGTAGGCGCAGGTAAAGGCGCTCAAATTGCTAGACTTACAGATGGCCAGTAGGCGCAGGTAAAGATGCTCAAATTGCTAGACATAGAAACGCAAATTAAAACTGCAGTGAGGCATCACCTCACACTTGTCAGAAGAGCCATCATCAAATTGGAGAGAAGGGAACCCTCCTACACTGTCGGTAGGAATGTAAATTGGTACAGCCACTATGGAGAACAGTATGGAGGTTCCTTAAAATACTAAAACTAGAGCTAACATATGATCCAGCAATCCCACTTCTAGGCATATATCTGGAAAGAACTCTAATCCAAAAAGATATATGCACCCAATGTTTGTACCATCACTATTTACAATAGCCAGGACTTGTGAAAGTGAAAGCTGCTCCGTCGTATCCGACTCTTTGTGACCCCACGGACTGTAGCCCACCAGGCTCCTCTGTCCATAGGAATCTCCAGGCAAGAATACTGGAGTGGGTTGCCATTCTTTTTCCAGGGGGTCTTCCAAACCCAGGGATCAAACCCAGGTCTCCCTTAGTGCAGGGGGATTCTTTACCATCTGAGTCACCAGCGAAGCCAGGACAAAGAATCTGCCCACAATGCAGGAGACCAGGGTTCGATCCCTGGGTCAGGAAGATCCTCTGGAGAAGGGAATGGCAACCCACTCCAGTATTCTTGCCTGGGGAAATCCCGTGGACAGAGCAGCCTGGTGAGCTACAGTCTGTGGGGTCACAAAGAGTCAGACACGACTGAGCGACTAACACAACACACTAGGGAAGCCAGGACACAGAAGCAACCCAAATGTGCACTGAAGGATGAACAGGTAAGGAAGATGTGCTATATAAACGTGTGTGTGTGTGTGTGTGTGTGTGTGTGTATGTGTGCACGCTGTGCTTAGTCGCTCAGTCCTGTACTACCCTTTGCGACCCCATGGATTGTAGCCCACCAGGCTCCTCTATCCATGGGGATTCTCAAGGCAAGAACACTGGAGTGGATTGCCATGCCCTCCTCCAGGGGATCTTCCCAACCCAGGGACTGAACCCAGGTCTCCTGCATTACAGGCAGATTCTTTACCAGCTGAGCCACCAGGGAAGCCCATATATATACACATACATACATAGATAGATATATAGATATAGATATAATGGAATATTACTCATCCATAACAAAGGATGAAATAATGCCATTTGCAGCACCATGGATGGATCTAGAGATTATCATAGTAAGTGAACTAAGACAGAGAAAGGCAAATATCCTAGGATATCACTTACACATGGAGTCTAAAAAATAAACTTATTTATTTGTTAAGTCTAACAAATAAACTTATTTACAAAACAGACTCACAGACACAGAAAACAAATCTATTGTTACCAAAGGGGGAAGGGGCTCAGGGAGGGATAAATTAGGAGTTTAAGATGAACAGATATAAACTACTACACACTGAACAGATTAAACAAGGACCTTATAGCACAGGGAACTATACTCAATATCTTGTAATAACCTATAATGGATAAGAATATGGAAAAATACGTATATTATATATGTATAATTTACACAAAACTGAATCACTTTGCTGTACATCTGAAACTAGCAACACTGCAGGTCAACTATGTTTCAATTTAAAAATATGCCTAATTCATATAATTTTAAAATTTCTTAAAGAAAGAGAAAGAAAATCAAATATACTTACAAAAAGAAAATGGAGAGGGAGAAAAGGTCCTTCTGAAACAGAGGGATTGCATCTCCTGTGTCATCAGCCAACAGATTATTTACTCTCCATTAATCAGGAGAGACTTTAATGGTGAAAAAGCATGTCAAAATAGGAAAAATAGTAACATTTTAGAATAGTGTGTGTTTATTTTTTTAGTGTATTGGTATCTTACAGCAAGAAGGGCAGCACTAAAGAATGTTCAAACTACCAGACAATTGAACTCACTTCCTATGCTAGAAATGTTACGCTCAAAATCCTTCAAGCTAGGCTTCAGCAGTACTTGAATTGAGAATTTTCAGATGTACAACCTGAGTTTAGAAAAGGCAGAGGAACCAGAGATCAAATTGCCAACATTCGCTGAATCATAGAGAAAGCAAGGAAATTCCAGGAAAACATCTATTCTGTTTCAATGACCAAGTTAAAGCCTTTGACTGTGGATCACAACAAACTGTGGGAAACTCTTATTAAAGAGATGGGAATGCCAGACCATCTTACCTGGTTCCTGAGAAACCTGTATGCAGGTCAGGAAGCAACAGTTAGAACCTTATATGGAACAACTGACTGGTTCCAAATTGAGAAAGGAATACATCAAGGCTGTATATTGTCACCCTGTTTAACTTCAATGCAGAGTACATCATGCAAAATGTCAGGCTGGAATCAAGTTACAAGCTGGAATCAAGACTGCCGGGAGAAATAGCAACAAGCTCAGATATGCAGATGATAGTCTAATGGCAGAAAGTGAGAGGAACTGAAGAGCTTCTTGGTGAGGGTGAAAGAGGAGAGTGAAAAGGCTGGCTTAAAACTCAGTATCAAAAAACTAAGATCAGGGCATCCAGTCCCATCATTTCATGGCAAATAGAAGGGGAAAGGTGGAAGCAGTGATACTCTCTCTTCTTGAGCTCTAAAATCAGCGTGGATGGTGATTGCAGCTGGAAGGAAAGTCATGACCAACATGGAAAGCATATTAAAACGCAAAGACATCACTTTGCCAACAAAGGCCTGCACAGTCAAAGCCATGGTCTTTCCAGGAGTCATGAACAGATGTGAGAGTTAGACAATAAAGAAGGCAGGGTGCGGAAGAACTGATGCTTTTGAATTGTGGTGTTGGAGAAGACTCTTGAGAGTCCTTTGGACTGAAAGGAGATCCAACCAGTTCCTAAAGGAAGTCAACCCTGAATATTCCTTGGAAGGACTGATGCTGAAGCTGAAGCTCCAATATTTTGGCCACCTGATGTGAAGAGCTGACTCATTTGAAAAGATCTTGATGCTGGGAAAGACTGAGGGCAGGAGGAGAAGGGGAAGACAGAGGATGAGGTGGTTGGATGGCATCACCGACGTGATAGACATGAGTTTGAGCAAGCTCCAGGAGTTGGTGATGGACAGGGAGGCCTGGCGTGCTGCAGTCCATGGAGTCACAAAGAGTCGGACATGACACAACACAACGACTATATTTTGAAATTAAGTTAAGTGATTTTCTATTAAAGAACTGAACCTGTTTTTAAAATATTCCTAAAACTGACTCAAAAAGAAAGAAAATCTGAAAGCTTCTATGTATGGGATAGAGTAAAGGCTACATAAGATGAAAATGGATTAAGGTAATTCACTATATTAACAAAATACAAGAAAAACTTATATTCATGACCATCTAAATAAGCGTATAAAGAGCATTTTCTAAAATTCAGTATCTAATTACAATATTTTTAAAGCAGAAAATGAAAATCTCATAGAAAGCTAAAACTTGAAAGGAAATCTTATAGTGATAGACAGCATATACCCACCTATTCCCCATCAAAAAAACAAATAAAAAAATCATACACAATACTCATGATACTGAATGGCTGGAAAAGCATAGAAGACATTTTATAGAGAATGATTTCTACATATAAAATCTAAATAATCTACTACTTAAAATTAGTAAAGTTTAACAAACTTTCTGGTTATAAAATCAATACACAAATGTCAATTTAATTTACAGAGACCACCAAAAATCAGTTTAAAGCATACAGTAAAGAAGATAATACTTAGAGTTTTTAAAGTGCCAACAAATAAATCTAATAACACATGGCTGTGCTTGTTAAAATTATAAAATGTTGACAAAAACATTTTAAAAAGAGCTAAGCAAATTGAAAAATATAACATTTATATCATGAATATTCAAAATTATAAAGAGGTGAATTTTATGAAAATCAGGTATCAAGAATTCTTATAAAGCTCCTCTGTCCATGGGATTCTCCAGGCAAGAATAGTGGAATGGGTTGCTATTTCCTCCTCCAGGGGATCTATCCAGCCCAGGGATGGAACCCACAATTCCTGCGGCTCCTGCATTGCAGGCAGATTCTTTGCGGCTGAACCACCAGGGAAAGCCCCTTTAAAATCATCTCCAAAGTATAATTTAACCAAAGGAACAGGATAGAGAGCCAGGGAGCAGACACACACACATGTTAGCATTTGACTTATGACAGGGCAGTCAGTACAGACCAGAGGGGAAATGCAGATTGTTCAGTAAGTACAGCTGTAAAAGTTAACATCTCTGACTGCTAGATGAGTGTGAATGGATATGACCACCCTGGAAAGCAATCTGACCTTACCTGGCAAAGTTGAACATGCCCCTTTCGTATTACTCATCACTTACATTCCTGGGTACGTACACCATCATACCTTGTTCAAAATCAGAAGTGGAGTCAGCCCATCCCAGTCATAGCATCCAGACTTGTAATGGACCCCTCTCCCCAAATATCAGGCACTACTCAGAAGGGTGAACAGAGCCTGGGCAGGCTTAGAGCAACAGATGCTCAGAACAGGGTGCACAAAGGTTCCGAATTTTATTTTCCTATTTATGATCAGTAGTCATCCATCAACTGGATCCATAAATGTGTATTTCTGGCTCAGACACCTGCTCTGAATTCCAGTGTCCTAAATCAGTGATCAAGGGCCATCTTTAGTCCAATGTCTTACATGGATCTCAAGCTCATCGTCCAAATTTGAACTCATTATCTCCCCCAAACTCGCTCCTTGTCCTATTAGACCCCTCCTGTTTGTTACTCCTTCTATCCGCCTCAACACGGAAACACAGAAATCATCCCAGACAACTCTCCTGTCCCCGCACCCTTTCATTCAATGGGCCCCTTGATGCAATACATTTCCACCACCTCAACAGCTTCCAAATGCTCCTTTTCATCAACACTTCATGACTGCTTTTGTTCAGGCTCTTCTCCTTTTTCACATAGATTTGTGCAAATGCTTCCTGACTGGTCTGTCAGGCCAGTTTCATCCTCTGATCCATGCTCCCCATTGCCATCATGGTGATGCTTCTATGACCTGCCCCTGATTTACGTGCTTAACACTCAACAGTGACTCACCATCAGCTTCCAAATAAGACACGCAACTTCTTAAAGGGACACGTAAGCCTCTACAGAGGTTTTGCGCCCGCTCCACAGGGTCTTTTTGGGTGCTTGCTCACCCACAGACCTGGATGCCGTGCCCCGCCTAGAATGAGCTGTGCCCTCTACCTCCCACCTTTGGAGATGTAGCTCAGACATCACAGGTCCAGGAATCTCTCCCTGAAACCACCACCCTTCCTCCTCCCAACCTGCTCCCACAGCACCCTCCGCGTACTTCTATCTGAGCGTTTACCTATTGCATTCATCTGCGCTGAGGTGTCTCCCTTCTCACCTGTAAAGCAATCTAAGAAAGTACACGTCTTCCCTTCTTTTTATCTGATCATCTAGACCAGAGCCCAGCAAATAGGTCACTCAGTGGAGGTGCCCAAGTAAACACTCAGATGAGTGGGAAGAGCTGGTCTTACCAGTCACTGTCCCCACGTTGTGTCCTAACAGGTGACTTAATAGGACTCGTGTAAAATCCAAAAAACAACAGAAGTTAGGACTACATTCTTAACTACCGCAATCCCACTCCTGGACATAAATCCAGAAAAGACAAAAACTCTAATTGGAAAAGATGCACGCACCCCATGGCCACGGCAGCGCTGTTCACAACAGCCAAGACACGGCAGCAGCCTAGATGTGCACCAGCAGGGGAATGGAGAAGGAGACTGGTGCATACACACAACAGAATATTTCTCAGCCGTAAAAAAGAATGAAATAATACCACGCAGCAGCATGCATGGCCCTAGAGATCATCATACTAAGACAGATAAAAACAAATATGATATGATATCACTCAGCTGTGGAATCTAAAAAAATGATACAAAAAAAATTCTTTACAGAACAGAAACAGCCTCACAGACTTCAAAAACAAACGAGTTTACCAAAGGAGGAGGGGAGGGGAGGGATAAATGTGAGAGGCTGGGGTTAACATACACACACTGCTACACAGAAAAGAGATAACCAACAAGGACCTACCGTAGAGCACAACAGTGATGCTCAATATCTTATAAAACCTATAATGGAAAATAATCTGAAAAAGAATATGCATGTATATGTGTGTGTGTGTATAACTGAATCACTTTGCTGTATACTTGAAACTAACAACATTGTAAATCAAAGTATATTTTGATTAAATTTTTTTACTTATAGAAAAATTACATATGAGACTTTGCTTCTTCACATTTTTTCCATTTACTGTAATATATTCAGCCTCTAATATTATGGATATTCAACTCACTGTCACTAAGTACTCTGTGTATTGCAGTGAAATTCATATGTATTTAAACACTTAACACTGAACAGAATGAACAACATAGAGTGTTTAATGCAAACTGATCCAAAAATATTTGCCAGTATAGGAAAAGGTCAGTTTTCATTCCAATCCCAAAGAAAAGCAATGCCAAAGAATGCTCAAACTACTGCACAATTGCACTCATCTCACATGCTAGTAAAGTAAAGCTCAAAATTCTCCAAGCCAGGCTTCAGCAATACATAAACCATGAACTTTCAGATGTTCAAGCTGGTTTTAGAAGAGGCAGAGGAACCAGAGATCAAATTGCCAACATCCGCTGGATCATGGAAAAAGCAAGAGTTCCAGAAAAACATCCATTTCTGCTTTATTGACTATGCCAAAGCCTTTGACTGTGTGGATCACAATAAACTGTGGAAAATTCTGAAAGAGATGGGAATATTGGACCTGCCTCTTGAGAAACCTATATGCAGGTCAGGAAGCAACAGTTAGAACTGGACATGGAATAACAGACTGGTTCCAAATAGGAAAAGGAGTTCGTCAAGGCTGTATATTGTCACCCTGCTTATTCAACTTCTATGCAGAGTACATCATGAGAAACGCTGGACTGGAAGAAGCACAAGCTGGAATCAAGATTTCCAGGAGAAATATAAATAACCTCAGATATGCAGATGACACCACACTTATGGCAGAAAGTGAAGAGGAACTAAAAAGCCTCTTGATGAAAGTGAAAGATGAGAGTGAAAAAGTTGACTTAAACCTCAACATTCAGAAAATGAAGATAATGGCATCTGGTCCCATCACTTCATGGCAAATAGATGGGGAAACAGTGGAAACAGTGTCAGACTTTATTTTGGGGGGCTCCAAATCACTGCAGATGGTGACTGCAGCCATGAAATTAAAAGACACTTACTCTTTGGAAGGAAAGTTATGACCAACCTAGATAGCATATTCAAAAGCAGAGACATTACTTTGCCAACAAAGGTCCATCTAGTCAAGGCCATGGTTTTTCCTGTGGTCATGTATGGATGTGAGAGTTGGACTATAAAGAAAGCTGAGTGCTGAAGAATTGATGCTTTTGAACTGCAGTGCTGGATAAGACTCTTGAGAGTCCCTTGGACTGCAAGGAGATCCAACCAATCCATTCTAAAGGAGATCAGTCCTGGGTGTTCATTGGAAGGACTGATGCTGAAGCTGAAACTCCAATACTTTGGCTGCCTCATGCGAAGAGTTGACTCATTAGAAAAGACTCTGATGCTGGGAGGGATTGGGGGCAGGAGGAGAAGGGGACGACAGAGGATGAGATGGCTGGATGGCATCACCGACTCAATGGACATGAGTTTGAGTAACTCCGGGAGTTGGTGATGGACAGGGAGGCCTGGCGTGCTGCAATTCATGGGGTCGCAAAGAGTCGGACACGACTGAGTGACTGAACTGAACTGAACTGATATTTTGATAATATAAATACAATAGGTAGTTATTACACAGCATATATTTATTTCTTAGAGCTGCGTTCACTGAATCTTTGCTCCTGCTCCAGAAGAGAGTGTGGATCTTTTACGTATGACGTATAGTTGAATCTTCTGTGCTATTAACCCAGTGGGGTTTAGCCTTCTTAAACTCTAAACCATAGTTCCAGGGAATATACCTTGCAGTTTGGGTGCAGTCTGGGTGTGTTTCCCACAACTATGGTTTAGGTACATTGTAAATCTGAGGACCCGGATTAACTCACTCAGACGAGTTTCTCTCCTCAGGGCTCAGCCCTGTGCCTGCCCGAGGGAAACACACGTCAATGTTTTAGTTAATTGAGTGGTTCAGCTCAGTCCTCTGGATGAGGAGGGATTACTGAGAAATGGGCTACCTCTTTTAAGTGTCTTGCTTCTGGGAATGTTTAGATTGCCTTTTAATTTTGGTTCTGAAATTATGGTTGATTTTTCTCTAAAAGCATAAAGTATCACTTTCATAAGAAAATCCAGAAGAGATTAATCACTGCAGCTATAAAAATTAGCTTAGCCATCACCCCTCTCCTTTCTCCATCCCGTTTCCTGGCCTGTTCTTATAAGGATGTTGTTGTTGTTCAGTCACTAAGTCACGTCCAGCTCTTTGCGACCCCGTGGACAGCAGCACACCAGTGTTCCCTGTCCTTCGCCATCTTCCGGAGTTTGCTCAAACTCGTGTCCATTGAATCGGTGATGCCATCCAACCATCTCATCCTCTTTCGTCCCCTTCTCCTCCTGCCCTCAGTCTTTCCCAGCATCAGGGTCTTTTCCACTGAGTCACCTCTTCCTATCAGGTGGCCAAAGTATTGGAGCTTCAGCTTCAGCAACAGTTCTTCCAATGAATATTCAGAGTTGATTTCCTTTAGGATTGACTGGTTTGATCTCCTTGCAGTCCAAGGGACTCTCAAGAGTCTTCTCTAGCACCACAGTTCAAAAGCATCAATTCTTCGGCTCTCAGCCTCCTTTAGAGCCCAATTCTCATATCCATACACGACTACTGGAAAAGTCATAGCTTTGACTATACAGATCTTTGTTGGCAAAGAGATATCTTTGTTTTTCAGTACGCTGTCTAGCACATTAACCAATGTGCTTGAAAATACAAACTATCTTCTCCATTGACTCCCTTCCCATAACTGTCTGTCTCATGCATACTGTTTCCACAGAATTGGTGGTGAATGGTACATAAATTCTTTAACAAATAGAACACTTATTTTCTAGGTGTGAGATTTATAAAGGTCCCTAGCCTTCAATATGCTATAGATCCTGCATGATGCTAATACTGAGATGTATTCTACAACTGACAAGGTTGAGTATCAGGCATTGGGTGTCCTTCCAGAGCGAGAAGCTTACTAGTTTATGGACTTCATTGCGTGCAGACTGTCAGCTGTCAATCTTTCAAGTTCGGATTACAAAGACCAACAGAAGCAGAAAACAGGAATCATCTGATGCTTTCTGGTTAACGTACCGTACACAAATTAATAGAGCAAAGGAAGGTGATTTGGTCAGGATGGGTCGATATACTGTTAAATTTTCCATGGAAATTTGTCGCAAATAAACTTTAATTGGATTCTTATTGTATTTAGTCAGCTATATTTGAAATATTTTTGAAATGAAGAACATCATTGAGTCACATTTTTAAAAGAAATGATTGAAGAGTAACCTTTAAAAAAAAACTCATGAATACAAATGGATTTTAATGGGGGTCTATTATCGGCTCCATGATGGTATGCAGCTGTATTAATATTAATGAGTTAGACATACACATTTCTGAGAGGTGAGCACACTCTCACTGTATTTACTACAAGATTGGTTGGCTTGTCTACAAATATATAGCATTGAGATTAACCAGAGTTGCAGATAGCAATGAGTATAAAGAAAAGAGGAAAACTTCTTTAATATTTATCCCCTTTTCTCCCTCTCTCTCTCTTAAAGGATATACCATTTCCTGCAGGAAAGGGGAGTTTTAAATATCTGCACTTACTGGTTTGTAAAATTTTGCTGCAAGTGACACGCTCCCATCCTGCATAAGTAATTAATAAGGTAGAAACGAATATGTAGCAGGTCGTTCTCAGTCCCCTGAGGGTTCAGTTCCATTTCTGTCCATTGGCTTGTACCCAATTTCAGTTTTTAAGTGTCTGCATCTGGGCGTTTTCTTTGGCTCTTTCCTGGTGTGCTGATCACCAGAGACTTGTGAGTAATCGACCTGCCTGGATCACACACGATTGGCGTCTGTTAAAAGACAATGTCATCCCGCAGTTCACTACGCAGGACCAACCACATTATTAACTGTGGCCAAACCACTATAAAGTCTCCTGAGATATCATCTTCCCTTAGACAACTTCATTTTATTCTCACTGTAATCTCCATCATAAACGAAGCACTTTGGCCCAGAACAAAGATCTGTGTGTCCTGCAGTTCGTCAGCCCCACATATGAGGTACCTAATGATATAGACCTTATGGCCTCATGTATACCCACCTCCTTCCTTCCATGGGCTCTGCACTCCGAGAATACCAACCACTGAAAATCAACTCAGCTCTCCTGAGGAGAGAAAGGATCAATAGCAAGTGAAAGTCAGATGAGTTAACCTCCACTACTTAAATGGTAAAGTAGCCACCACTCATATGGGCTTCCCTGGTGGCTCAGTGGTAAAGAGCCTGCCTGCCAATGCAGGAGATGCAGGAGACACAGGTTTGACCCCTGCATCAGGATGATTCCCTGGACAATGAAATGGCAACCCATTCCATTGTTCTTGCCTGGATGGACAAAGGAGCCTGGTGGGCTGAAGTCCATGGGGTCACAAAGAGCCAGACACAACTGAGCACACACAGCCATCGCTCAAGGATCATTCTCACGCTTCTGAGTATGGGTGCACCTCGAAATGTCTTTCCAAATGCCCAGACTGGCCTTGTTCAGCAAGAAGCACTGTCAGAGCAACCCTTGCTCTCCTTTCATGACACTAACAGAAATCAATTTGAGCTAAAATTTGCACTGAAAAGCCAGAGTTTAGCAAGGAAACATGGACACTCTCTTGGACAGAATAGAACAGCAAAACTGCTGACCTTTGCATTTAAGAATAGCAACCCAAATATAATACTGTAAGACTGGCAATAATCTAAAGACTAATTAACTGTACGTGAAGTGGGGAGCACTGTATTAACACGGGTAACTGAACTTCATCCAAGTCCCTTTAGACCCATAAGCATATTTAGACAACATGACTGAAAATTGCTCAAAAGAGAGACAACTGTGTTTAAGCAAAAAGATAAATGATGGGATCTCATTTCGAATATAATTTCTGTGTCAACTGATTATCAGGGTGATACAGGAAGTAAGTGATAAGTGCTCAGTCGTGTCTGACTCTTTGTGACCTCATGGACTGCAGCCCAGCAAGCTCCTTGGTCCATGGAATTCTCCAGGCAAGAATACTGGAGTGGGTTGCAATTCCCTTCTCCAGGGGATCTTCCCAACCCAGGGATCTAACCCGCGTGTCCTGTGTCTCCTGTATTGGGAGGCGGGTTCCTTCTGACTGCACCACCGGGAAGCCCCAGACAGCAGATATCAGAGGGATACAAAACTGGACTCGAGTTTCTGTTGAAACCGAGCAGAAAGAACCCTGTGCCTCCTCCCCGTGTACAAAGGTCCCTCTGTGTCCCCTGCCTCTCACTGGTAGAAAAGCTGAAATCTCCCAGGCCTCCCAGAGTCACAAAAGAGCAAGTGCAAGCAGCTAACGATTTTGACAACAGAGTCCCAGGCTGAGTGTCTGATGCGCGCTCCTGAGTTGCTTCACAGATGCGGTACCTGCCCGAGGAGGACAGAGCCGACTGCCTGCGGCCACACTGCAGCCGGGACACTGGCCGCTCCACCTTGAGCAGAACCGAGTCTGTGGCAGGCACAGTTCCAAGAACCGACTTGAAGAGAGGGGGTTCAACGCTATTGCTCATAACATATCTTTGCGTTCATCAAAATAATTGTAGCTCGCTCTACAGTATGTGTAAGCGGGCAACTAAGATTGTCAGCAACGAGATGCGACAGACCCACATCAACATCTTCCACCCTGAGAACACGGTGCCCCGTGCCAGTGTGACCTTACAGAAGATGGACCTTTGCCCCTAACCCCCTGGAAACGGAATGCTGTCTGACAGCAGGGGCTTGTCAGCAGCTTTTTGCAGGAAAGAGCTCTCTACCCAAGGGCTTCCCTGGTGGCGCTACTGGGAAAGAATCTGCCTGACAATGCAGGAGATGCAGGAGACAAGGGTTTGATGCCCTGGAGGAGGAAATGGCACCCCACTCCAGTATTCTGCCTGGAAAATTCCATGGACAGGAGCCTGGTGGGCTACAGTCCATGGGGTCACAAAGAGTAGGACATCACTCACTCACACACACACACACACACACCCCCCTCCAAGTTTATAAAATACAATCATGAGCTATGTTAAGTATTCCAACAACACAGTCTTAACTCCCTAAATTTGAACCAAAGGCATTCTGCATAGAAGGTTATAAAACTTGTAACCTTGCTCAGGTGAAGCAGGCCGCTTTGGAAAAGTCTAAGGAACATCTAGGGCGCAAAACGTCCACCTTTCCTAACAACGCCAGTCACAGTTCCCAGCCAAGCTCCCGCCTTTACAGTTCAGCGCAGACAGTGAGATAGGACTGAGATCAGTTTAATAAGCTTTCCCTTAACCTGCGAGAGAAAAATATCTTAGTGTGTCCGCTGACCATTAAATAAAGAGCACATTACTTGTGCACAGCAAATTACATTTTAAATTATTTGCTCTGGATCTCTAGATAACTTAAGAAGTTCAAGCCCAGGACACAAGGAAAGAAAAAAAAAAAAAAGAACAGTTAGCAAATTTTCAATATAATCTGCTCCCAGGAAAAGCATCATTGTTGAAGTGAAGCTGTATTTCTTGATTGCAATAGAAATATACAAAAATGGTCTGTGTTTAAATCCCAGCTATGAAATACAAAAAGAAAACTACAGTGAAATTATAAGAAATACAATTGGTTACATGAGGACATTATTGCCCTTCATTGAAGAATACCAACTTAGGTAAAATAAATAATTTACTATGACAAATGCAACTGAAGCCCCAGTTAATCAGGAAAAAGTCACCTGTCCATCTCTACCCATACGTGTACCTATGTCTGGATTCTCGGTTTTAAGTCAACTAGGAAATGAAGAAATAATCTTGTCAAAAGGAGAAATGCATGCACATCTCGAGTGGCAGCTTTCTAGGCGCCTGAATTGCAGCATTCATAGAAAAATAAATCTCCTTACTTCAATGTAGATAAATAAGAACCTCTGATAGATCAATGGCATTGTTCTTTCTTTCTCTCAAAATGCTGCCTCATTCTAACTTCCATGAAACCTTTCCTCACATCATCTCTGCTTTCTTTTAAAATATGGATCCTTTAGATCCATATGCATTTATACTTTTAAATACTATTAATCCATGTATGTACATGTGTCTCTGTTATTATGTCACTGATGGCTAAGTATCTATGTATTCTCCCACCAACTAAAAAAACTTCCATTATTTTCACCTTCACATTCTACTGAGCATAGCACGATAACACGGAAGGCACAACTCAGATGCGAAAATTGTCACAATATCGGGAGGCACTGCTTGCTACTGTCACAAGGACCACACTCAGGCATTTTCATTTCTAGTGGGAATCCATATTTCAATAGAAATTTCTTTAGAATAGTTAAACCTTTGAAAGATGCCAGGTCCCACTCTCTGTATCATCTAGTTAATGATTGGGTTTGTTTTTTTTTTTTCATTGATAAACTTATTAGGAAAATACTTGATCACATAGCAAAATTTAAATGATTTTTTGGTGGCAAATCTTACTAACATTTCCAAAGAAGTCTGTTCCACCTCAGATTACCATAGACAGAAAGACAATAGGCTGAATTCATGACATTAGGAAGGTTACTGCCAAGAGAAAGTTGTCTTTAAAAACTTAGGAAGCCTGGGGCTTTTGATTCATGTTTAAATCACAGAGAGGAAAAAGTGTATACAGCAAGCAAAACCTTAAAGTGACTTCATTTAACTATTTAATCCAACATAAATTATCAATGTTTATCCAGGGAATCCCAAGCTGGAATCAAAATTGCCAGGAGAAACATCAATAACCTCAGGTATGTAGATGATAACATTCTAAAGTCAGAAAGTGAAGGGTGAAAGAGGAGAATGAAAAAGCTGGCTTAAAACTCAACATTAAATTTAGTTGCATTGAGCAGCCTCAGCTACATGCAACAAACTCTGATAAACTTTCATTTTTATTGTGTTACAAATATTTTTAAACTTTCCTTGTTATGGTTTCTTAGATACATCCATCATTTAAAAGTGGAAATTTCCAAATACATGGGTTTTGTAAGTATAGTGATATTAATTTCTCACTTAAATGCTTTCTTCTCTGCCGCCACCCTCCACGTTTTTTCGGTCTTCTGACTTTATTGAGGCTTTCAGTGGTAAGTCAAAGATCTCTCTTGGTAAATGTCACATTGTACTTGAAAATACGTGGGTTATTTTCAAACACCTTTGCTACTGATTTCTGACATAATTTCACAGTGATAAGAGAGCAGACTCTGTATGACTTCAATGCCTTTAGACCATGAAATTTTTGTACCTTGTTTTATGTCCCTGAGTATAGTCCAGTGTCTCGTAGTGTGTAGTCTATGGGAACTTGAATAGAATTTGTATCCTACTGATGTGTGAAAATCGTATAAATCTTGATTATGTTGATTTGGTTCATGGCCCTTTTCAGGTCTGTTATATCCTTTTACTTTTCAGTACATTCATTTTATTAATTTTTGAGAGTTTGATATTGAAATTCCAACTAAAAATCTAATTTATCTACTTAAAAATAATTGTAGTATGTAGTGGAACTATATGTAACTTTGCTCTGCATTTGCCAAGTCTCCTACAATATGAATGTGTTATCATACCTTCATAATAAAAAAATAAAAAAAAAAACACCTCACCATTGAAAAAACTAAGATCATGGCATCTGGTCCCATCACTTCATGGCAAACAGAAAGGAAAAAAGTGGAAACAGTGACAGATTTTATTTTCTTGGGCTCCAAAACCACTACAGACTGTGATTGCAGCCGTGAAATGAAAAGACGCTGCTCCTTGGAAGGAAAGCTATGACAAACATAGACAACCTATTAAAAAGCAGAGACATCACTCGGCTGACAAAGGTCTGTAAGTCAAAGCTATGGTTTTCTCAGTAGTCATGTAGAGATGTCGGAGAAGCCAATGGCAACCCACTCCCGTACTCTTGCCTGGAAAATCCCATGGACGGAGGAGCCTGGTAGGCTGCAGTCCATGGGGTCGCTAAGAGACGGACACGACTGAGCGACTTCACTTTCATGCATTGGAGAAGGAAATGGCAACCCACTCCAGTGTTCTTGCCTGGAGAATCCCAGGGACGGGGGAGCCTGGTGGGCTGCCGTCTATGGGGTCGCACAGAGTCGGACATGACTGAAGTGACAGCAGCAGCAGCAGTAGCAGCATGTACAGATGTGAGGGTTGAACCATAAAGAAGGCTGAGTGCCGAAGAATTGATGGTTTCAAACTGTGGTGCTGAAAGCAAACCAGTCAATCCTAAAGGAAATCAAACCTAAACATTCACTGGAAGGACTGTAGAGGAAGCTCATATTTTGACCACTTGATGTGAAGAACTGACTCATTGGAAAAGACCCTGATGCTGGGAAGGATTGAGGGCAAAAGCAGAAGAGGCGGTAGAAGATGAGATGGTTGGATGGCATCACCGACTCCATAGACATGAGTTTGAGCAAGCTCCGGGAGACAGTGGAGGACAGGAGCCTAGCAGGCAGCAGTCCACGGGAGTGCAAAGAGTTGGACATGACTTAACAACTGAACAACAATCTATAGAAGAATGTGTCTCTTACTTGTTCAGAATTAGTTTAACAGCTTTATTGAAATCTAACTCACATACCTTATGCCACCCAGTTGAAGTGTATAATTCAGTGGATTTTAGTATATTCACAGATATGTGTGATTACTACCCCAGTCAATCTTAGAATATTTTCATTGCCTCAAAAAACAAAGCAAAACACTTTAGCTATTGTTCCCTATTCTAACTTCCTCCCTAGACCTAAGAAATGACTATTTGACTTTCTAACTACATGGATTTCCCTACTCTGAACTTCTACATGAATAGAATCACATACCATATGGACTTTTGACTGACTTCTTTCACTTACCATGTTTTGGGGGTTCATCTAAGCTGTAACATGCATTAGTACTTCATTCCTTTTTATGGCTGAATAATATTCCATGGCATAGATATAGCACATCTCATTTATCTTTCCTCAACTGAAAGTTTTTTTTCATATAGTCCATTGTTTGTATATAGACACGCAAATGATCTTTGTATGTTGTTATTGTATTGTTGTCTATTACTCCCTTCAGTTCTATTAGCACTTGCTTAATATATTCAGGCACTCTGATGTCACGGGCATTATATATTTATAATCATTACATTCTCTTGTTCATTTGAACCCATCAAAATAAGCTTTCCTCTTTATGATATTGCCAGTTTCCTTAAGTCATTAAATAACTTGGCAGGAGCCCAAATATGATACAAAGGCTTTTTTGTGTGTGTGCATTCTCAGTCGTGTCCGATTCTTTATGACCCCATGGCCAGTAGCCCACCAGATCCCTCTGTCTGTGGGATTTTCCAGGCAAGAACAGTGGAGTAGATTGCCACTTCCTCCTCCACAGGATCTTTGACCCGGGGATCAAACCTGCTCTCCTGAATGGTAGGTGGATTCTTCACCACTGAGCCAACAATGCAAGGCCTCATGTCCACTCTATTCTTCTAGGTGGTTTGAGAAGCAGAGGAGGGTGAGCAGTGCTAAGTATTGAGGGCCGAGAGCACCAGAAGCCCTTATTTGGGTTCATTTTTGTTCATAGCAGGACACAGGATGAGCCATGGTGGCAGCGGGGGAGGGACTTCTGTGAATCTGGTTAAAGAAAGTATAGGTCGGAGAAGCAAGGTGAGGACTAATTGGAGGAAAAGACCCTCACACGAGGCCCTCCTTTGACTAGAAATTGAGAGCGCTCTATTGACTTGAGGATCGTGTTCCCTGCTGTGGATTCCCTGACAGTCACCTTCCTGGATTTGTTAGAGAGGATTTATTTGGGTGATGATGAAAAGAGATAATTATGTAGAAAGAGGTATATGATTGGAAAGGAAAGAATCCTCCTCCAACTTACACATGCAATACCTTGTCAATTTTCTAGATTCAATAGATAGTTTCATAACTAAAACATCAAAGGAACACTTTTCAAGCTGCCACCCATTCCTGTTCATGCATCGTCCCTCTGCTTTCATGGCATAATTATAATAAATGTAACTTCCACACAAGAACACTTAAAGCAGGTGGCATGCTGTCTACAGTAAGTCCGCTACATAAGAACAAGTTCTGTTTTCAAAGCAAAGCCCAGTTTATTCATAAGGCCAATAAAGTTAGTCTAGATACCCAGCTAACAATTCGCTATACAGTACTGTACTATAATAGGTTTATAACATTTTTTACACAAATAATACCTAAAAAACAAGTGCACAAAAAATAGAGAAAACGTTTTTAATCTTACAATGCGGTGCCTTGAAAAGGGTACCAGCTACATCACTGCAGCTTTTGCACTTGCTTCTGGAAATCGTGGGCTTGAAAGGAAAGTACTGCACCACTATTCTCTGTACCGCGCTGTGAGGGGAGCACACACGAGCCAGCACTCGTAGAGGCTGCACACAGGCGGCGAGGTACACCAGACTCGCGAACTCACTCACGTGATCGCACATGTGAGCACTTGTCGACAGCTTTGAACGTTCATACGTGGGGGACTTGGTGAATTTTTACTATCCCGTCTTTGCCTTTAACAACAGTTTGATATTTGGAAACAACCAAAGTTATTCTGAGACTCCCTGGTGGCTCAGGTGGTAAAGAATTCGCCTGCAATGCAGGAGAGGAGGGTGGGGAAGATCCCCTGGAGAAGGGCATGGCTGTCCACTCCAGTATTCTTGCCTGGAGGATCCCATGGATGGAGGAGCCTGGCAGGCTACCGTCCATGCCCAAAGAGTCAGACACAATCGAGCAACTCACACTTCACTTTCAAAGTTATTCTGGGCCAAATGGTCTCAAGAAAGTAGCAACCAAATCATACCATATTGTTTTCACAAAAAAGAATAAAATTAATTTATCCACACTTTTTTGATAAATATCCATATTTCTTGAGTCCTGGTAGGTGCTGAGTGCTGTTCTAGGTGCTGGGGACATAGCTGAGGGCAGGACAAAGCCCCTGTTCTCACAGAGTTTACATCCAAAATGGGGAAGCAGACAACAAAATATCTGAAGTGGGTGAGTTCACTGAAGAAAAATGACCCAGCATGAGAAGACAGACAGTGGAAGAATCAGGGCTGCTTTAGGTAGGGCGGGGGTCCGAGGAGCCTTCTCTGATGAGGCGACATAAGGACTAACAGGGACGGTCCCAGGGGTTAGGACTCGGGGCTTCCACTGCAGGGGCGTGGGTTCGATCCCTGGTTGGGGAACTGAGATCCTGCATGACACTGACACACTCACACTCACACACACACCCCAGGGATGGGGAAGAAAAGAACAATGGTATGTTGGTGCCTACATGTAGCAGGTTCCGTCTGCCCCGTTCATTAGCATGCTGGCCGCACTTCTCAATTCTATAAATACAATTTCACCATCACAGTGCGCTGCTGTGACACCCTTTCTTAACAGTTAAGCCCTGACTCCTCAGAAATATTTGCACATCCCCCAAGAAACCATATTGATATTCAGGCATTCCCACCACTTTGTCCAAGTTACAACAATCTGGAAGAGTTTTATTTCCTCAAGTACGGATAGACAGATAATCACAAGGAGGATCTGTCTTCAAGTTACAGTTTTCTGAAAATGTTATGGTGGAAATTTCCCAAAAGTGAAAATAGAGAGTTTGCAAGAACTTTAAGAAAGCATCTCTTTCTCGCTCTGCTCAACCCTCCTGAGAAAGATCTCTCTCTAATCCTCTAATCATTTGTCTAAATTCCCCAGGAGAGACTATACCCAGCCCTTTCTTCTCCTTTGGTTTTGCCAAAAATAAGGACATAACTAGTAACAGACACTTTGGCTAACTGAAACCATTATTTCGGGTTTCCTAAAGACATACATCTTAGATATATTCTTCAAACAACAAATTATTTAAGAAAAACTCTTTTCTGCAACCCTGCTTTGTTCAAAGTCTAGCAAGTCACAATTTCTACTGAGGATTCAATGACTGCCAGAACTGTTTCATCCGTTGCAAATCACACCAGGCACAAATTTGGCTCTCGAAATTTTAGGCCAGATTCAAGTTTCAAAGCTTTTTTGTCCAAAGATACATGAACTATTTTCTGATTTGAGAGTTGAAATGAATTTGTTTCCCACCCTTCAAGCTCAAAGTCAGAACAATTGCCTCAAGCAGTGGTTTTGAAATTCTACTAATTTGATATTTATCAGTATGTTTATAAGTGCAGTGATCAAAGCAGACATAATTTTTTTAATTCAGCATTATATTTTGGAACCAGTGAATGCTTATCCCTGACTTGTGACTGTTGCCAATGCCTGACTCGGGTTCTGGTTCTGTGCTATGTACGCTCAGCCATGTCCAGCTCTTTTTGACCCCGTGGACTGTAGCCCCCAGGCTCCTCTGTCCATGAGATTCTCTAGGCTAGAATACTAGAGCGGGTTGCCATTTCCTTCTCCAGGGGATCTTCCTGACCCAGGAATGGAACCTGCATCTCTTGCACTGGCAGGCAGATTCCTTACCACTGAGCTACCAGGGAAGCCCAGAGTTTTGGTTCTTCAGTTCAGTTCAGTCGCTCAGTCGTGTCCAACTCTTTGTGACTCCATGGACCCCCAGTACGCCCCAGCATGCCAGGCCTCCCTGTATATCACCAACTCCCGGAGTTTATTCAAACTCATGTGCATTGAGTCCATGATGCCATCCAACCATCTCACCCTCTGTCGTCCCCTCCTCCTCCCACCTTCAATCTTTCCCAGCATCAGGGTCTTTTCAAATGAGTCAGTTCTTCGCATCAGGTGGCCAAAGTATTGGAGCTTCAGCCTCAACATCAGTGAGTGGTTATTTAAGATGTGCTGCTGTGCACAGCAGATATTCCATTCTGCTGTTTTCCTTCTTATGTGTGTCTGTACTCACCACGTGCCATGTCCCTACCCCTCACTCTGTGTCTTCAGAAATCACTGGGAGCCTTGAAGACAGAGGAAACCAAGAGTTTTGGAGAGAAGCGAAAGAAGTTCCAGTCTGTAACAACAGCATAGACATGTGCTGTTGAAGAGTCATGCAAACAGTTATAGGCAGCCGTTGCTTTATTATTATTTACAGTACCAGGAGACCACTTGTTTATCTAAACCATCACCAAAGCAATTCTACTCCAAGGGAATTACCTCACCACCTTTCTACAGACGCAGTTTCTTCACATCCGTCCTTAAATAAAAACAAGCACATATAAAGGGCTGAAAAGGACAGACTTCATGGGGCCAACATTTTCTTGATTAGTCATATCTGGACTGCCAAACAAAAGTAATCCCATTCACATCCTATTCTTTTCTCTAACCAACACATAGTCCTCTCGAAAATTATTCACTTTCCATGAAGAAATTTATGGTGGAAAATATAACTCAAGAGAAAAACTAAGGAAAGAAAACCCTAAGAGAAAAAGGAAGAATAGGAAGCTTTTTTCACATGTATTTTAAATTCATCCCCATTTTGCAAAGCAGTCAAAGTGAGCTTTGCACCTCAATTAAACCCTCCAGACAGGCACCCCAATACAGACCAAGAAGCAACTGAGAGCATGGGAAAGCAGACAGGGTCTGTAAAGAGCTGAAGTCAGTTCTCCCAAGAGCATCAGGATGCACTTGTGCTGTATGGACGCCCACCAGAGAATATTACTTGACACACTTTCAGTCATCCTCAAAACAGGAGCTCTTCTTCTTGAAAATAAAGAACTCAACTGAATTTAAGTGACCCTTTTATTCAATTTCTTCTTCCTTGTTAGGACCTAAATTTACGCCTCCAATCCAAATGACAGATGTACAAGTTACCTCTTCTGGCCACAGAAAGAACTAAATGCGAAGGGAATCTGGGGTGGGAGATGGGGCAGGCAGGAAATGAGTTACCCCAGGTATTCTGAATCTCCTAAGACTTCTCTTCCCAGGTGGCTCAGTGGTAAAGAATCCACCTGTCAATGCAGGAGACTCAGGTTCGATCCCTGGGTCTGGAAGGAAGAAGGAAATGGCAACCCACTCCAGTATTCTTGCCCAGAAGCTCCCATGAACAGAGTAGTCTGGTGGCTACAATCCATGGAATCGCAGAGTCGGACACAACCGAGCAACAATAATACTTTGCATACATCTCATCAACCACGAAACATTATTCAAGTTTGTCCAGGAACAAGGCATTTTCTCACCTCTACTTCCAAGCAGGGTACTTTTTGTACCCTCTAAAGCATCATTAACAACATCGTGTGAACTGCCCGTGGGCTCTAAATCCCACTTGAATTTGCACATCTCGCTCTTTAAGCAATGTTTGGGTATCACCAGTACCCTGCAAGACAGATGAGACGTGTTCATGGCAGCACAGCCTTTAACCTTTCCTCTCCTCTCCCACGATGCGGGTGAATTACCATCAATGATGGGGACCCTGTCTGCAGCGCGCACAATTGATTTGACCTGACTGCCTCCTGAGCTCTAATGGACTTTGTGGCTGAATCCCCTGGGATATAAAATATGTCGGAGTGAATTGGGGCAGGTTAAAGAACAGACTGGCTTTCCGTCGCAGCTTGAACGATCATACATCTCCCAGTTGTTCGAGGCAAAAGATTAAAAATGATCAATACCCAAATCATTTTTTTCCAAGTGTTGCCCTCAGTAAATCTATTCTGGTTATTTTTCTCCCTCTGCCAAGCCTGGTTTTACAAACCTTGAAAGAATCCTTTTCTTCAGACACAGAATTGCATACACAGCTGTGTCCTCAGCTTATTTTTATTTAATTTACCCTCATCTGTCCAGTATTGATACCCAGGCTGTACAAAAGTCCTCTGGATTTAGATGGTGAATTTCTCATTCTTCTAGTTTACACTGAGGTTTCTATTCACAGTGAGAAAAAGCTCATCAAAAAGGAAGGAAGTACTTTGGGCAAACAAAAGAGAAAGTAGTAAAGAAAAGGAAGTCCAGATAAGGTACAAGAAGTAGAAAAAACAGATTAAGGGGAGATTCATGTACAGAGAAAAGAAGGAAAATAAAACACGCAGTGAACCAAGAAAAGAATACTCTGATGAGCTTCTGCATGGATTAAGAGAAAGGCTGGTAAATTCTTTGCTGGATAAACTAATCTTCAATATTTAAACTCAGTTCCCTAACACAATCTTTATTTTACATGCATTTATTAAGTAAATAATATTTATGATCATTATTGTTAAATTATTTGATTCATGTAAATATGAGTATTTGTATGGTCACAGATGATGTCAAGGAAGACTGCATCAAGTCATTATTTTAAAAATACAGCTGTATGAATTCAAAGTAAACTATGTAAGTATATTTATTAAAATAAAGGAAAATTGGCATCTGAACAATAATGTCTTAAACTAGATCTCATTGGGTCCAAGAACTTCTTATAGGATGTCATCCAAATCTGCATTCCAAGAATCAACACTGGACATGGAACAACAGACTGGTTCCAAATTGGGAAAGGAGCACGTCAAGGCTGTACATTGTCACGCTGCTTATTTAACTTACATGCAGGGTACATCATGAGAAATGCCGGGCTGGATGAAGCACAAGCTGGAATCAAGATTTCTGGGAGAAATATCAATAACCTCATATATGCAGATGACACCACACTTATGGCAGAAAGCTAAGAGGAACTAAAGAGCCTCTTGATGCAAGTAAAAGAGGAGAGTGAAAAAGTTGGCTTAAAACTCGACATTCAAAACACTAAGATCAAGGCATTTGATCCCATCACTTCATGACAAATAGATGGGGAAATAATGGAAACAGTGACAGACTTCATTTTCTTGGGCTCCCAAAATCACTGTGGATGGTGACTGCAGCCCAGCCATGAAATTAAAAGATGCTTATTCCTTGGAAAAACAGCTATGACAAACCTAGACAGCATATTAAAAGCAGAGACATCATTTTGCCAACAAAGGTCTGTATAGTCAAGTAGCTGTAGTAGTGTTAGTTACTCAGTCATGTCCAACTCTTTGTGACCCAGTAGACTGTAGCCTACCAGGCTCCTCTGTCCATGGGGTTCTCCAGGCAAGAACAGTGGAGTAGGTTGCCATTCCCTTCCCCAGGGGATCTTCCTGACTGGGGGATCAAGCCCAGGTCTCATGCATTGCAGGCAGATTACCATCTGAGCTACAGAGAAGCCCTATGGTTTTTCCAGTAGTCATGCATGGATGTGGGAATTAGACCATAAAAAAAGGTTAGGCATAGAAGAACTGATGCTTTTGGAACTGTGGTGCTGGAGAAGACTCTTGAGAGTCCCTTGGACAGCAAGGAGATCAAACCAGTCAATCCTAAAGGAAATCAACCCTGAATATTCATTGGAAGGACTGATGCTAAAGCTCCAGTTCTTCAGTCACCTGATGTGAAGAGCCAACTTATTGGAAAAAACCCTGGAAAAGATGCTGGGAAAGATAAATGGCAGGAGGAAAAGGGGATGACAGAGGATGAGATGGTTGGATGGCATCACCGACTCAATGGACATGAGTTTGAGCAAGCTCCAGGAGAGAATGAAGGACAGGAAGCCTAGCATGCTACAGCCCATGGGGTCACAAAGAGTCTCGGACATGATTAAGCTACTGAACAACAACAAAACTTTTCTGCAAAGGGTCAGGGGGGCCAGAGAGTTGTATAGTTAGGCTTCTGTGGTGGCCCAGTGGTTAAGAATCCACCTTGCAATGCAGGGGACATGGGTTCGATCCCTGGTCTGGGAAGATCCCACATGCCATGAAGCATCTCGGCCTGTGTGCCATGACTACTGAGGCCTGCAGAGCCTAGAGGCTGCGCTCCACGAGGAGAGAAGCCATCGCAACGAGAACCTCTGCACCACAGCTGGAGGATAGACTGTACTCACTTCACCTAGAGAAAGCCTTCACACAGCAGCAAAGACCCAGCACAGCCAAAAGTAAATAAATTTTAAAAAATTTTTAAAGATACATCATGATTCCATTTAAGGGGTAGGGGTGGCAGATAGCAAATATTTTATGCTGTGTGGGCCAAATACATTCTCCATTGTAACCACTCCACCATAGATAGTATGGTAAGACTGAGCATGACCGGGTTCCAATAAAACTTTACTTAGTCTCTCAGTCGTGTCTGACTTTTTGCGACCCCGTGGACTGTAGCCTGCCAGGATCCTCTGTCCATGGGATTCTCTAGGCAAAAATACTGTAATGGGTTGCCATTTCCTTACTTAGGGACATTTCTTTACTTAGGGACACTGAAATCTGGATTTCACATAAATTGCACATGAAACAAAATGTTCCTCTCTTTGTATTTTTTTTCAACTGTTTAAAAGCATAAATGCCATTCTTAGCGCCCAGGCTGCAAAAAATACAGATGGAGGGCTGGAATTAGCCTATAATCTATAGGTTCTCAACCCCTGTTATGCTTTAGAACTTCAGCATCTCATTCCCCACACACATCTCTTTGTAATTTTCTACCTATCACATCTTCCTCAGACCTTATCTTTCTAAATCATCTTTAGAGCATGTCCAAAGAAAAAGAAAGAAAAACACTTCCGTTTCTATATATGTTTGTAGTTACACTTTTTGGAAATATTTCAGCTCTTTTCTGATTTTCTTGGAATGAGTTACCAGTATGTACATGGTATATGGCATTATACTGCATAGTTTTTTTTAAAGGGCATGGCTCCAATTTTCATTTGGGCTTTACACTCCAATGCCCTTCCAGATGACAACCAATATTTTCATATAGTTTTTTTAGCAACAGCATATGGGTCAAAGCTGATACATGTTTAATATGCTGAAGAGTTCATCAGGAACATAGAAGGAGAGGAAGTGCAGTGCAATGAACAATGGGATACATGTGTCTCTTTCAGTTTTGGCTTCCTCGGGGTATATGCCTAGGAGTGGGATTGCTGGGTCATATGGTGGTTTTATTCCTAGTTTTTTAAGGAGTCTCCATACCATCTCCCATAGTGGCTGTATCAATTTACATTCCCACCAACAGTGCAAGAGCGTTCCCTTTTCTCCACACCCTCTCCAGCGTTTATTGTTTGTAGATTTTTTGATGATGGCCATTCTGACCAGTGTGAGGTGATATCTCATTGTGTTTTGATCTGCATTTCTCTGATAATGAGCGATGTTGAGCACCTCTTCATGTGTCTGTTAGCCATCTGTGTGTCATCTTTGGAGAAATGTCTGTTTAGGCCTTTTCCCCACCTTTTGACTGGGTTGTTTGTTTTTCTGGCATTGAAGTTGTACGAGCTGCTTGTATATTTTGGAAATCAAGCCTTTGTCAGTTGTTTCATTTGCTATTCTTTTCTCCCATTCTGAGGGTTGTCTTTTCACCTTGCTTACAGTCTCCTTTGCTGTCAAAAGCTTCTAAGTTCAGTCGGGTCTCACTTGTTTACTTCTGTTCTTACTTCCATTACTGTAGGAGGTGGGTCATAGAGGATCTTGCTTTGATTTATATCACCGAGTGTTCTGCCTATGTTTTCCTCTAAGTTTTATAGTTTCTGGTCTTACATTTAGGTCTTTAATCCATTTTGAGGTTACCTTTGTGTATGGTGTTAGGAAGTGTTCTAATTTCATTCTGTTACATGTAGCTGTCCAGTTTTCCCAGCACCATTTATTGAAGAGGCTGTCTTTGCCCCATTGTATATTCTTGCCTCTTTTGTCAAAAATAACGTACCCATAGGTGCATGGGTTTATTTCTGGGCTTTCTATCTTGTTCCATTGGTCTATATTTCTGGTTTTTTGTCAATACCATACTTTTTTGATAACTGTAGCTTTGTAGTCTAATCTGAAGTCAGAAAGGTTGATTCCTCCAGTTATATTCTTCTTTCTCAAGACTGTTCTGGCTATTCAGGGTATTTTGTGTTTCCATATGAATTGTGAAAATTTTTGTTCTAGTTCTGTGAAAAAAGCCATTGGTAATTTGATAGGGATCGCATTGAATCTGTAGATTGCATTTGGTAGTATAGTCATTTTCACAATATTGATTCTTCTTATCCAGGAACATGGAATCTCTCTCTATCTGTTTATGTCATCTTTGATTTCTTTCATTAGAGTCTTATAATTTTCTGTGTACAGTTCTTTTGTCTCCTTACGTAAGTTTATTTCTAGATATTTAATTCTTTTTGTTGCAATGGTGAATGGGATTGATTCCTTAATTTCTCTTTCTGATTTTTCATTGTTAGTATATAGAAATGCAAGTGATTTCTGTGCATTGATTTTGTATCCCACAACTTTGCTAAATTCACTGCTTAGCTCTAGTAAGTTTCCGATACTATCTTTAGGGTTTTATGTGTACAGTATCACATCATCTGCAGTGAGAGCTTTACTTCTTTTCCAATCTGGATTCCTTTTATTTATTTTCCTTCTCTGATTGTTAGAGCTAGGACTTCCAAAACTATGTTGAATAACAGTGGTGAAAGTGGACACCCTTGTCTTGTTTCTGATCTTAGGGGGAATACTTTCAGTTTTTCACCATTGAGAATAATGTTTGCTTATCATATATGGCCTTTACTATGTTGAGGTAGGTTCCTTCTATGCCCATTTTTTGAAGAGTTTTAATCATAAATAGGTGATGAATTTTCTCAAAGGCTTTTTCTGCATCTCTTGAGATTATCATATGGTCTTTAGCTTTCAGTTTGTTAATATGGTGTATCACATTGATTGATTTGCATATATTGAAGAATCCTTGCATTCCTGGAATAAACCCAACTTGATCATGGTGTATGAGCTTTTTGATGTGTTGCTAAATTCTGTTTGCTAAAATTCTGTTGAGGATTTTTGCATCTTTGTTCATCAGTGATGTTGACCTGTAGTTTTTTGGTGTGTGTTGTCTTTCTCTGGTTTTGGTATCAGGGTGATGGTGGCCTTATAGAATGAGTCTGGAAGTGTTTCTTCCTCTGCAATTTTTTGAAAGAGATTTAGAAGGATAAGCATTAGCTCTTCTCTAAATGTTTGATAGAATTCTCCTGTGAAGCCATCTGGTCCTGGGCTTTGTGTTTTTGGGAGATTTTTTATCACAGCTTCAATATCAGTGCTTGTAATTGGGTTGTTCATAATTTCTATTTCTTCCTGGTTCAGACTTGGAAGATTGAACTTTTCTAAGAATCTGTCCATTTCTTCCACGTTATCCATTTTATTGCCATATAGTTGTTCACAATAGTCTCTTATAATCCATTGTATATCTGCATTGTCTGTTGCAGTCTCTCCTTTTTCATTTCTAATTTTGTTGATTTGATTCTATTTTTCTTGATGAGTCTGGCTAAAGGCTTGTCAATTTTGTTTATCTTCTCAAAGAACCAGCTTTTAGTTTTTATTAATCTTTACTATTGGTCCTTTCATTTCTTTTTCATTTATTTCTGCTCAAATCTTTATGATTTCTTTCCTTCTAGTAATTTTGGACTTTTTTCTTCTTCTTTTTCCAGTTGCTTTAGGTGTAAAGTTAGGTTGTCTATTCAATGTTTTCCTTGTTTCTTGAGGTAGGATTGTGTTGCTATAAACTTCCCTCTTAGGCCTACTTTCACTGCATCCCATGGGTTTTGAGTTGTTGTGTTTTCATTGTCATTTGCTTCTAGAAATATTTTTATTTCCCTTTTGATTTCTTCAGTAATCTATTGATTATTTAGAAATGTGTTGTTTATCCTCTATGTCTTTGTGTTTCTTACAGTTTTTTTCTTGTGATTGATATCTAGTCTCATAGCGTTTGGCTGGAGAAGATGCTTGATACAATTTCAATTTCCTTAAATTTACTGAGGTTTGATTTGTGACCCAAGATGTGGTCTATCCTGGAGAATGTTCCATGTGCACTTGAGAAGAAGGTGTATTCTTCTGCATTGGGATGGAAGGTCCTGAAGATATCAGTGAAATCCATCCCATCTAGTGTATCATTTAAGACTTGTGTTTCCTTATTAATTTTGTTTTGATGATCTGTCCATGGTGTGAGTGGAGTGTTAAAGTCTCCTACTATTATTGTGTTACTGCCAATTCCTCCTTTTATGTCTGTTAGTGTTTGTCTTAAGTATTGAGGTGCTCCTATGTTGATTGCATAGATATTTACAATTGTTATGTCTTCCTCTTGGATTGATCTCTTGATCATTATGTAATGTCCTTCTTTATCTCTTGTAATCTTCTTTATTTTAAGGTCTATTTTGTCTGATATGAGGATCACTACTCCAGCTTTCTTTTACTTCCCATTTGCATGGAATATATTTTTCCATCCTCTCACTTTCAGTCTATATGTGTTTTGAGGTATGAAGTGGGTTTCATATAGACAGCATATATGTGGGTCATGTTTTTGTATCCATTCAGCCAGTCTGTGTCTTTTGGTTGGGGCATTTTTAATCCATTTACATTTAAAGTAATTACTGATATATTTTGCCATTTTTTAATTGTTTGGGGTTGATTTTGTAGATCTTTTTTCTTCTCTTGTATTTCTTGACTATATAAGTCCCTTTAACAATTGTTGTAAAGCTGGTTTGGTGGTACTGAATTCTCTTAACTTTTGCCTGTCTGAAAAGCTTTTTATTTCTCCATCATTTTGAATGAGATCCTTGCTGGGTACAGTAATCTTGCTTGTAGATTTTTCCCTTTCAGTATTTTAAATATATCCTGCCATTCCCTTCTGGCCTGCAGAGTTTTTGCTGAAAGATCAGCTGTTAAGAGTGTGCGGTTTCCCTTGTATGTTACTTGTTGCTTCTCCCTTGCTGCCTTTAATAATCTTTCTTTGTGTTTAGGCTTTGTTAGTTTGATTAGAATGTGTTTTGGTGTGTTTCTCCTTGGGTTCATCCTGTATGAGACTCTTTGTGCCTCTTGGACTTGATTGGCTATTTCCTTTTCCATGTTGGGGAAATTTTCAACTATGTCTTCAAAAAGTTTCTCATACCCTTTCTTTTTCTCTTCTTCTTCTAGGATCCCCCTATAATTTGAATGCTGGTGTGTTTGATATTGTCTCAGAGGTCTCTGAGACTGTCCTCAGCTCTTTTCATTCTTTTCACTCTGCTCTTCAGAAGTTATTTCCACCATTTTATCTTCCAGCTCACTGATTCATTCTTCTGCTTCAGATATTCTGTTACTGATTCCTTCTAGAGTATTTTTAATTTCAGTAATTGTGTTATTTGTCTCTATGCTTATTCTTTAATTCTTCTAGGTCTTTGTTAATTGATTCTTGCATTTTCTCTATTTTGTTTTCAAGATTTTTGATCATATTTACTATCATTATTCTGAATTCTTTTTCAGGTAATTTTCCTATTCCCTCTTCTTTTATTTGGACTTCTGTGTTTCTAGTTTGTTCCTTCATTTGTGCAGCATTTCTCTGCCTTTTCATCTTTTTTTTAAGTTACTGTGTTTGAGGTCTCCTTTTCCCTGGCTTTCAGGAAAGTTGAATTCTTTCCTTGAAGAAGGTTGAATTCTTTCTTCCTTTTGGTTTCTGCCCTCCTAAGGTTTGCCCAGTGGTTTGTGAGAGCTTCGTATAGGGTGAGATTTGTGTGGAGGTTTTGCTTGCTTCCCCTCTGATGGGCAGGCTGAGTGAGGTGGTGCTCCCGTCTGCTGTGATCGGGTTTGTATTTTTGTTTTGTTTGTTGTTTAGATGAGGCGTCCTGCACAGGGTGCTGCTGGTGGTTGGGTGACGCTGGGTCTTGAATTCAAGTGGTTTCCTTTGTGTGAATTCTCACTATTTGATACTCCCTAGGGTTAGTTCTCGGAGAAGGCAATGGCACCCCACTCCAGCACTCTTGCCTGGAGAGTCCCATGGACAGAAGAGCCTGGTGGGCTGCAGTCCATGGGGTTGTTGAGAGTTGGACACGACTGAGCAACTTCACTTTCACTTTTCACTTTCATGCATTGGAGAAGGAAATGGCAACCCACTCCAGTGTTCTTGCCTGGAGGATCCCAGGGACGGGGGATCCTGGTGGGCTGCCGTCTCTGGGGTCACACAGAGTCGGACACGACTGAAGCGACTTAGCAGCAGCAGCAGCAGCAGAGTTAATTCTATGGTAGTCTAGGGTCTTGGAGTCAGTGCTCCCACTCCAGAGGCTCAGGGTTTGATCTCTGGTCAGGAATGAATATTCCACAAGTGGTTTGTTATGGCATTAAGGGAGAGTAAAACAAATATCCAATAATAAGAAACTAAAGATGAACCCCAGACAAAGGGCAGTTACAAAATCAGGCAAATAATAATTAAAATAATGGAATATACACATATACATATACACCCACCCATGAACAAAGCAAAAACAGTCCAGCAAAAATAAAGTACAGCAGATTGACCTGGCAAACAAAGTAAATCAAAAATTGTATTTACCAGTTAACAACAAAACTAACTAAAGCACAAACTGGAAAATAAAACTAAAGCAAGGTGCCAAGTGGGGAATAAAGCAATGAAAACAAAACCAACAAACATGTTGAGAGGAAAGGAAAGAAAGAAGAGAAAGAAAGAATAGATATGCAAAGTTAAATAGAGGTATATGAAGTAGATTTATATACATTAAAGGGGGAAAGAACAGTAGGAAAGGCAAACAAAGGAATAAATGTAGAAAAAATATAGTAGTTTTTAAAAAATTAAAATTATAAAAAGGAGGAAAAAATGGAAGAAGAAAGAAAAAAGGAAAATTCCACAGAACTGAAAAAGCCCAACACAGAGGCAGAGGTTTATAGCAACAATAAAACGTGTGACTGAATGTACACATATACATCCATGAGCAAAATCAAAACAGTCCAGCAAATATAAGTACAATAGATTGACCCAGCAAACAAAGGAGACCAAGTATTGTATCTACCAGAACAAAACTCACTAAAGCACAAACTGGAAAGCAAAATTAAAGCAAGCTGCCAACTGGGGAATAAAGCAATGAAAATAAAACTCACAAATATGTTGAGAGGAAAGGAAAGAAAGAAAAGAAACAACAGATATGCAAAGTTAAATAGGGGTAGATAAAGAAGATTTATATACATTAAAGATTAACTGCAAGGGGAAAAGAACAGTAGGAAAAGCAAACAAAGGAATAAATGTAGGAAAAATAATAATAGGTTTAAAAAATTAAAAGGAGAGAAAAGAAAAAAAAAAGGAAAACTCCACAAAACTGCAAAAGCTGAACTTAGAAGCAGAGGTTTACAACAGCAATAAAAAAATGTGACTGAGAAAAAAAAATCTCAAAAGCTTCATTAGATCTCATAGTGCCAATAAAATCAACAACGACAACAAAGAGGGAGAAAAAAAAGAAAAAAATCCAAAAGAATAAACAGAACAAGTCAAAAAATTAGAATAATACATTTTTTTCTTGAGTCACTGCTGTCAGAGCCCTTTCCCTCGCTGGGAGTCAGTCCGCCTCACCTCCCTAGGATGCCCTCCAACACTGTGCTGGTCTCTGGACCTGCTGTAGGGGTTGTTCAGATTCTAATCTGGTCCTACTCCTGTGTGTTCTGGCCTCCAGTGACCACAGCTATCCGAACAAGTGCGCCTTCTTTTGTGGGAGCTCTCAGTGACCTTTAATACATTCAATAGACACAGAGTCTGCCTCGTTGGTCGTGTGGATTTAATCTGCAGCTTGTGCAGCTGGTGGGAAGGTTTGGGGTCTTCCTTAGTCACACTGCCCCTGGGTTTCAAGTGTGGTTTTATTTCCACCTCTACCTGTGGGTCGTCCACTGGGGTTTGCTCCTGAGGCTGCTCTGGAGGACGTGGGTTTGCCCCTGTGAGGGCCAGGTGTGGAGGTGGTGCAGCTGCTTGGGTCACAGGGGTTCAGGCAGCACCATGGGTTCAGGGAGTTGGCAGCTAGGGCAGCAGGAAATATAGTGCTCTAGATGGTTATGGCAACCAGTATTGGCCAATATGCTCCAGTGTTCTTGCCCGAGAACCGCAATTAATCAATTAATCAAACTTCTAATTGATTAATAACATCATACACAATGAAATAGTGAGAAACTTGTTCCAGAACAAAGGAGTTTCCAGACACTACAATGCTCTTTAATTACTCTCATTGCATTCCTTCAGAAAGGTTACAGTATTTATTTATAATTTATGGGTACATATAACTTTATAATAATTAAATAAAATTATTCAATTTGGTTGAATTCTACTAAAGGTAGGGTGGTGGTTTGCGCATGTTATCATGACTTCCTCTACAGAGCCCAAAGGTACTTAGACACAGTGCTCCCATGACCATAATTTGCTCCCAGTGACATAATTCACAAAAACAAGCATTTTCCTCTATATACCTGGACTTTTGTGAATCCACTGCTTTCCTAGAACTTGCCATACATTTACTTAAAACTTAGGGATCCAGTAATTAAGTAACTTTCATCAAACAACCTAATAGCAACCAATTAGCTTGATAGAATTCTAAATTCTTTACCCAGATATTTAGCATAATATTAATACAGTTGTTTTCCATTTGATTCAGCTTCTTCACCTGTACTACATGTGTCTTTCATATTATCTCTCATTTCTGCTTTTTTCATCCCAGGACTTAATGGTGTAGTCTCTAGAAGTCCTTTTCAAGAGGGCAGAACATGCATGAAGAAGTTAGGGTGGAGATGGGGGAGGCGCTCCTGGAGGCCCCAGTTGTGTGTGTGTGAGTGAGTTGATTTTTAATTTACTTTGCTCTATAACTTGTTTTAGTGGATGTGAGAGTTGGACCATAAAGAAGACTGAGTGCTGTAGAATTGATGCTTTCAAATTGTGCTGCTGGAGAAGACTCTTGAGAGTCCCTCGGACTGCAAGATCAAACCAGTCCATCCTAAAAGAAATCAACCCTGAATATTCATTGGAAGGACTGATGCTGAAGCTCCAATACTTTGGCCACCTGATGTGAAGATCTGGCTCATTGGAAAAGACCCTGATGCTGGGAAAGGTTGAACGCAAAAGGAGAAGAGGGCGGCAGAGGATGAGATGGTTAGATAGCATCACCAACTCAATGCACATGAATCTGAGCAAACTCTGAGGGCCAGTGAAGGACAGGGAAGCCTGGCATGCTGCAGTCCATGGGGTTGCAAAGAGTCAGACACGACTTAATGACTGAACAAGAGTGGAGCTCTTTAACAAACCTGGATGTCAAACGTAATTTTTATAAACTTTTCAGCTGAAGTATAACCTCCATCAAGAAATGATATAACCCAAGGTGTATAGCTTAAATAAATAATAGAGAACACACCCAAGAAACATCCTCTAACAAGACACACACCATCACCAGCACCCCCAACAGGCCTTCTGTTCCCCTCAGTCACTAGCTCATCTTTCCTGTCCACAAAACAAGCACTGCTGATATCAATGTTTGTTCTTCTTTGATGTTAAATCTACTCTTCCAGGGACTTCCCTGATGGTCCAGTTGCTAAGACACCACACTCCCAATGCAGGGGCCTAAGTTTGACCCCTTAGTCGGGGAACGAGATCCCATGTTCCACAACTAATCCCTGGTGCAGCCAGGTAAATACATAAAATAAACATTAAGGAAAAAACCTACTCATTCAGCTCCATGTCACCCCTGCTACACTGTGTTTCGAGATCAACACATCTTGTAACAGCATACTGAATTACTAGTAGCTGGGCCTCCCGTAAGAAAGAGGCGGCCTATCGCTTGCTAATTTTGTGACCATGCACTTAAACTCTCCAAGCCCCAGTCATTTCCTCAACAAAATGCAAGCCATCATAGTTTCTACCTGTGCAGGGTTATCATGGGGAGTAAACGAAAGACTGTACATTAAACTGCAACACTTTGCCTGTTATTTAGTAAGAAAAGCATAAATAACCATGTTTATTATTATTTCAGTTTTTACTAAAGATGAGGTGAAGGGGACGACAGAGGATGAGGTGGTTGGATGGCATCACAGACTCAATGGACATGAGTTTGGGAAACTCCGGGAGATGGTGAAGGACAGGGAAGCCTGATGTGCTGCCGTCCATGGGGTCACAAAGGGTCAGACACAACTTAGAGACTGAACAACAGCAGCTGTTACTAGTCTAGCATAAGCACCGGCAGCCAATAGATAGCAGAGTCCCTACCCCGGACTCTGTGTGACTCTGTTTGCATAAATTATGTAAACCTCCATGTGTATATAACTTGATTCCTTCTCTAACTTTAAATGTAATCAAGATAATTCTCGAGCAAATATCAGAAGCTCTTCATTATTTCTAAAATCTAGTTCACAACACACATGCATATGTATGTGAATGTGCTGTGTTTAGTTGCTCAGTCGTGTCCAACTCTTTGCGACCCCATGGACTGTAGCCCACCAGTCTCCTCTGTCCCTGGGATTCTCCAGGCAAGAACACTGGAGTGGGCTGCCATGCCCTCCTCATTTGTGTGTATAGCACTCCTAAAATGAAATACCATCCACCTGGTTTTCTCTCAAAAATCTAACTATGTTTTAAAACTCATCTCAAATACTACCTCCCTTTTCTTAATCCTCTGATTACAAATAACCCCCCATCCTGTAGATTCCTAAAGCCCAGAACTTCCCTTGTCCATCTCACAGACGTTTACGAGTGACTGTATTCATGACTATATTACACCCACTATAGGATGGATTCCTTGGGCACAGAGTCGGTCTCCACACCCTTATAGCCAGCCCAGTGTTATATCTTAAATATAGTAGCAATAATATAGTAATAAACATACTATCAAATAAGCATGGGCTTACATTTTACTTTAATACTGACAGCAACCCTTCCAAATATGACATCAGGCACTATAATTATTCTCAGCTTACAGTTATTTCAGACACACTTGCCTTCACATAGCACCATGTCCAGGCAGCGTTCTGTACACTTTACGCAGTATCAACTCATTTCACCCTACTGCATAAGTACCATTACGTTCCTGTTTTACTGAGAAGGACACTAGGACACAAAGTTGTTGAGCAAGTGGCCCAAGGTCACTCAGGGCCATGGACTACATGCCTGTGTCCCCCCAGAGTCACATGCTGAAATGCAGACCCCCAATGTGATGGTGGTAGGAGGAGGTCCTTTGGGGAGTGATTAAGCCCTGAGAATGGTGCTCTCATGAATGGGATTAGCGCCCATTTAAGAGAGGCCCCACAGGGCTCTCTCAGCCTTTCACCGTCTGAGGAGCCAGAGGGCTGTCCGAGAACCAGGTGCTTCATGAACATCCATCTGTGAACTAGGGGATTCACAGGGGATTCTCTGCAGATTCTAGATCTGCTAGCACCTGAATCTTAAGACCCTCCAGCCTGCAGAGCTATGAGAAGCACGTGCTGGTTGTTTAAGCCCCACTGTCCAGGATATTTTTGTAACAGCAGCCTAAGTGGACTAAAATACCCAGGTGGTATATTGCACCCCTGGGGTTCACCTCCAGGAAGGCCAGCCTGGGTGGCTGTACACCTAGCCACCACACAGTGTGCTGTGGCTGCTGCTGTATGTGGTAAGAAGCCGACAGGCAGGTGAAGGGATTGACTGAAGATAACTCAGGCGTTCTGCCTTTTCATTCATGGGGTTCTCACAGCAAGAATGTCCAGTCTGCTTAGTTGTATAATTCAGGGCAGGAGACAAGACGGCAGAGTAGAAGGACCTGTGCTCAGCTCCTCCCACCAGGACCCAAAATCACGCCTACCGAACAACCATCAGTAAAATGTTGTATAAGTCATTGTGTGAAAGAGAGAGATTTTAAGCGTCTGTGTGGAAGGAGTGGCCAGGTCCTCCCTTCACCTGTCTCCTCCCCAGGTGGGCCCAGGTACCAGTGAGCTGGGCTCAGCACGGCCCCGTGGCAGGCAGCCAGGGCAAACAGCCCGGGCTCCTGACACCCTGGAAGCAGGCCGATCTAAAAAGCATTTACGTGGTGGTGGTGTTGTTGTTTTCCCGAAGACTTTGGCAAATAATTCTTTCAGAAATCTAAGATGCTTAGATTACAGAAAGAATAATCTGCTTTATGTTCAGTATTTAATGATAATGTTTCAGACCTGTAGCTTTTCCATTGCCAGGCATCTCCTCTGTACATTAACTTTTCTCAGTATTATCATCAACATATGTTTATGAAATGCCTACTCTGGGCTTTGCACTATCCACATTACCAGAGATATAGAAATGAGATATTACTTCAATTAGCTCCTATCTAGCTTTCCCTTAAAAATTATTTTTTGCTTTAATTAACTGGTTAGTTAAAACCAGATCAACCGCGCTTCCCTCATGGCTCAGTGGTAAAGAACCCACTTGCCAATGCAGGAGACATGAGTTCAGTCCACGGTCCAGGAAGACCCCGCATGCTGAGAAGTAACTAAGCCGGTGAGCCACAGCTGCAGAGCCCCTGCTCCGCAACAAGAGAAGCCGCCACAGGGAGAGGCCTGCACCCCGCAACTAGAGAAAGCCCGTGCAGCAACAAAGACCCAGCGCAGCCATAAAAATAATAAAGCAGTGTCCCGAGTATCAATGTAAAATGATGTTTTTAAAAATCAGATCTACAAAGCATTTTCTATTTTCAGTAAGATGTTATGGAAAAACCCGAATGAATTATTTGGCCAACCAAGTATTTCTTAGAAAGGAGGCAAGACATTATGCTTTATGTGAGCGTTGCATTGCGTTAGATGTCCGAAGAGAGTATTTTTTAACTGCTGTTTCTGTTTGCCTCCTTTCTCCTACTGACGTGAACAGCACCCCTTCTAACAGCACATCCGTTCTATCCCGTGGCTACAGTGGGAGACCTCTCGGGCTTCTGTTCCTGCCCCTGGAAGCACAGTTGTGACCTCCTGTCCCCTCAAAGGCCAGAGTCGAGCCCTACGTTATCTGGGCAGACGACACCTGATTCTTATTCCTTAACAATTCTAACAACTCATAACCCCGCTCGGCCCCTTTATGAACATAGATGTCACTTTAATGGGGGGAGAGCTGGTGACAAGAAGGTGACCTGTGGGTGAACCCAGGAGCAGGTGAGGCCTGTCAGGTTTTAATTTGAAGCTGGTGTCAGGTCTGAGGAACGGCTGGTATAATCACGTCTGTAACTGTTCTCCTGTAAACTGCAGACCACCGCAGGGTGGTCACGGCGGGCGACACGATATTAACAGTCCATGCGGGTCTCTGGGCACCTAACTAAATCAAGCAGAGCTTTGAAATCAGTATAAACATACCATGTTTTCCAGATGACAAGATCGGCATCGCAAAAAAGATACTGATTGTGCTCTTAATGAAAGACTCTGGGGGGCATCGCTTTATAAAGATGACGCTTTTTAAGAAGACAAGTGCAGTTTCAAAGAAAAATTTATATTTAACTTAGCACATAGTCCAAAAGAAAATGTGTATAAAATTAAACTCATTTCTTCCATCGCGTAATATTTATCTCCAAAAATCCTAAGATATACTTTTACTGAATGTTACCTGCTTCAAATTTCTTCTATTCAGTCCCTCAATATTTCATTTAGCAAAAAAAAAAAAAAAAGGAATTCTAAATGTTACAAAGAGGGGTATTCCATAATTATGCCTTAGACACAATTCAAAACTTTACATTTATTAGAAAATTCAAACTTGAGACTTGCCTATAAAAAAATTCAAATGTTCTGGAAGATTATGATACGGCTCCACCAAACCTAGAAGTACCCCAAGGCTCTTCCAGGTGGAGTGTCCTTATCGGTTTCGAGGCAGATGTGACGTTGGGCATTGAGAAATGTCAATGACACTGGAACAGACTGTCAGAGCACACAGCGTTTTCTTCCACTGACTTAGGATGAGAGAATAATAGTAATAGTAATAATTGCTCCTGTTTTACGAGTTTTTTTACCGAGAATTATTCTAAGCCCTTCACATGTACTGGACCTCACAACAGCCCATGAGAAAAATCCGTGTACTATCCGTGTTTTACAGGTCAAGGAAGCTCAGACTCCACACTAGAAACTTAGCGAACTGCCAAGAGTGGAAGCGGGATTTAAACCCAAGTCTTCCCGAGAACCTTCACTCTTCTCTGCTCTTCAGCATGTGTTTAGTCATCCCACTGTTGCTGAGATACTGCAGACCACGAATATGGGCTCGATTATCAACACATCTGAGGGACATGTGAGCTAGTTGACAGTACGTACTTCCATAATGTCCATATGTTTATAATGTCCAAATGTTCCAATAAAAACAATGAACTGTTCTTAAGGTGTCTCCCTAGAACTCAGTCTTCTGAAGCACCATGTCAGGTGACAGCACTCCCTAAATTTTAGACATGTGGAATTCCTCCAATTCCAGGTAGTCCATCCCATAATCTCTCCTCTCCCAAAAGCCGTTCATATGTTTTATAGAAGAAAACACGATATAAGGAAACAAGCCTAGACTATAGAGTCAGAGAACCTGGCTCTGAATCCCTGCAACTTTCTATTGGGGTCAATTTGCTCAAACGACTCAAACTTACTGCACCTCAGTTTATTTATCCCCATGATGGGAAGATTACTTGATCTTGTTTTACTCTATAGAAGAAAAGCTATGACAAACCTAGAAAGCATATTAAAAAGCAGAGACATCACTTGGCAGATGACAGTCCATATAGTAAAAGCTATGGTTTTTCCAGTAGTCATGTATGGATGTGAGAGTTGGGCCATAAAGAAGGCTGAGCACCAAAGAATTGATGCTTTTGAACTGTGGTGTTGGAGAAGACTCCCGAGAGTCCCTTGGATTGAAAGGAGATCAAACCAGTTAATCCTAAAGGAAGTCAACCCTGAATATTCATTGAAAGGACTGACGCTGAAGCTCCAATACTTGGGCCACCTGACCAAAGAGCTGACTCATTGAAAAAGCCCCTGATGCTGGGAAAGATTAAAGGCAAAAGGAGAAGGGGGCGGCAGAGGATGAGAAGGTTGGATGGCATCACCGACTCAATGGACATGAGTCTGACCAAACTCTGGAAGATGATGAAGAACAGGGAGGCCTGGCGTGCTACAGTCCACGAGTTCACAATGAGTCGAACACGACTTCGTGACTGAACAACAACAATTTTTTCAGAGAGTTATTTTGCAATTCAAAGGAGACAATGTATGTAAAAGTACCTTGCAAATAGAGAAATAGAAGAGGCAAACGCCAATTAAAATAGTGACTTGGGCTGGTGACGTCACCTGGGGACCAGATCAAGAAACGACATGACCCTGGGTTTCTTTTCTACTGCTTTGCTTCTTTCCTCTTGGGAGTATTTATGTAATTAGTGCTCTCCTCTCGTCCCAAGCAGTCTAGGTGAGTTCTAACGGCACCGATTCCTTAAGGTTTCAAGACTGCACACGGTGAAAGCACCACAGAGTTTCAAAGACTCATCATCTCTGGGCTTCAGTCTATGCTGTTTCCTTTGCTTGGTTCACTCTGTTGTGCTTACTTCATGTACTTACTTCGCCTAGGTAATTCCCACAGAGCCGTCCAGAGTCCATTCAATTCACTGTCTCTATGAAGTCTTCTCTGAGCCCCATGTAGATCTGAATTCTCATCCCGTATAATCCAACAGCATCTGTTTCCTGTCTCTATTATTATATTGATACTCAGCACTTCATATCTTAACTATTTGCCTGTTTCTCTCCCCAGTTTAAGTGCAAGACCCTGAAAAACAGAGAGCCTTGCTGAGTTTATCTGTGTATTCCTAATATCTAACACAGTATGTCTATAAGAGAGGCTCAGTATGTGTTTGCTGAGTGTAGACCAGGATCCATGGATTATAGCCAAGCAGACACGAGAAATGAATGTTGACTGAAAAACAACAGAATTCCATAAAGGGAAGGCAGCTCAGGCAGGGAAATACATAAACCACACATTCATAATATGAGCAATACAGAAGCAATTTGTCAGAAATTATTTGGTATTAGCAGCCTATGTGGAAAAGATGTATTTTAAAGAATACAGATTTTTTTTAAAAGAACATAGATAATAGTCTTTTGAAAATGAGTTCCAATAACTTAGACTTAATATAGTAGGTTATTAATCACTCATTAATCAAGGTCTTCATTCAGTCAACAAGCATTTTTGAGTACCTGCTACATGTCATTCAGTAAATCATAAAAATTAATAGGATACGGTTTTCTCCTTTGAATAGCTTATTGTACTGTAATTTCACATGAAACATTTGTAGAAAATGTCATGGCACAAAACTGGAAGAGTAGTCTGGTGGCTAAGTGTTTATAAACCACTGGAGCAGGTGTGTACCTGGAGAGCACACACCCAAGAAATGGGGAGCACTCTCACCCCTCCTCCCGTCTCCATGATGCTCATGGTGCCAAGGTCGAAGTCCTGAGCCATCTGCTCTCTGTTAAACCGAGGAACTTCCCAGGGATCTGTTAGCACAGCAAGGCAGACAGAGCTGCTCTCAGCAAATTTCATTTTCACAGAGTGCTTCACAAAGATTTTCATTTCCTCTTCTTTTCTTCCTTCTTGCCTACAGTCATCTGATCCCTCTACTGGTTTGCTAGGGTTGGCAAAGGAAAGTACCACAGATTGGGTATTGATTTTCCAACAGTTCTGGAGTTTGGAAGTCTGAGGTCCAGGTGTCACCAGGGTTGAGCCCTCTCTCTCTGTCTTGTAGCTGGTCATATCCTCCACGCCTTCATGTGGCCTTCCTTTGGTGTGCATGTCTGTATCCTTATCTTCTCTTCATAAAGGATACATGCCATTTTGGATTAGGAGCCACCCTAATGACCTCATGTTAATTTAGTTACCTCTCTAAAGATCCATCTCTAAGTACAGTCATAGTCTGAGGCCCTGAGTGTTAGGGATTCAATACATGGATTTTTCAGGGACACAATTCAGCAGATACCAAGCTCTGTCCCGTATCCTCCTAAAATCAATGGATTTAGAGCCTACAGTCACCCGTACCTCTGAGTGGGCACAAATCTACAACAGCTCCGTAAAGAGAGTTTAGAATAATGAATGCACTCTGGAGGGACTTGGGAAGTTTAGGACAACCACAAGAAGACTGCTGCTGCACCTCATACCTAGAGATCTGATTTAATCATTTCGGGTGAGAGCCTGGGCCTGGAGATCATTAAAAGCTCCCACAAAAGATTAAAATAGGCAATAAGGAATGAGAACCAGGGGAGGAACACTTCAAGTTAAGATAAGTAGGAATTTCAGGTGTGAATTCCAGAGGAGACGGAGGGTTCAGATGAGAAGAGAGTCATTAAGTATTTTTATTATATAACACTACCAGAGGCTTCCCTGGTGGCTCAGATGGTAAAGACTCTGCCTGCAATGCAGGAAACCCTGGTTGGGCAGATCCCCTGGAGAAGGGAATGGCATCCCACTCCAGCATTCTTGGCTGCAGAATTCCATGGGCAGAGGCTATAGTCCAAGGGGTTGCAGAGAGTCAGACCCAACTGAGTGGCCAAAACTTACACAACACACTTGAGGAGAACTAAGACCTAACTGACATTACTAGCGTCCACAGATGCTTCCACCAACCAGTGCCCACCTGGTCACTCACTAGCACCACATTTACGTAAGAAAGCTGGCCTGTGTTGCAGCCAGCGCTCCACGAGATGTTCTGTCGTGAAGAACTGGAAGTTGGAGCAGGGGATGGGAGTGCAGAGCAAACCCACTTTCACAGTCCCCCTACTTCAGGGAAATATGGATGCCAAACCCAAATGAATTATTTTCGAGAGTCCTTTCTTCTTCCATTTCCTATTCCCAAAAGCATTCTCTTTCATCAGTGTTGTTGTTGTTCAGTCACTAAGTCATGCCCAAGTCCCCAGGACCCCAAGAAGTACAGCAGGCCAGGCTTCCCTGTCCTTCACTATCTCCCTGATTTTGTTCAAACCCTGTCCGTTGAATTGGTGATGCCATCCAACCAGCTCATCCTCTGTCACCCCCTTCTCCTCCTACTCTCACAGTCTGTCTCAGCATCAGGGTCTTTTCCAATCAGTCAGCTCTTTCCAATCAATGTCATAAAGTTAATTTAATAAAGAATTTTGGAAATTCTGATGCCTTTTATAAAAAACTAGGTTTTTAACTGGTTGGTTTACACTGAGTTCTCATTATACCCTTGATTTAGCTGGTGCAAAAACAGGGCTGATTTCTCCCAAAACATCAGCAGATCCTAGAGAGTCATGGACTGATGCTACATTTGAGTTCAAAAGGCAAAACACAGAATTTACAGAAAAAATTCAAATGTATGAAATTAGTAATATCTACAAAAACTAAAATTCCTGGCTTCTAAACTGTATGACTTTGAATAGTTTTAGTTATCTTAGAACTCTTTTTTATTCATTTCCCAAACAGTTGGGAGTTGAAACAGGGGTTAGCAATATGGAGAAAGAAGACTAGAAAAGAAACTTTTACTTTAGTATCAATGAAGCCTTCTCTGGTGGCTCAGTCAGTAAAGAATCCACCTGCAGTGCAGGAGACCCAGGTTCAGTCCCTGGATTGGAAAGATGAACTGGTGAAGGAAACAGCAACCCACACCAGCATTCTTGACTGGAGAATCCCATGGACAGAGGAGTCTGACGGTGCCATGGTGCCGCAAGAGGTGGGCACAAAGTAGCAACTAAACCACCACCAGTGTCAGTGAAATGCACCTTCATAAATAGGAAGAGATGTTTCAAAGTTCTGATGAGTATAATTTTAAGCAGTGTTTCTAAAAGAGCTTTTAACTTTATCACTATAGTAACTACAAAGGCCTCAACGTGAATTTTAATTTGTGTGTAATTCATGTTTTCACCTCCAGACAAACTTTAGGAAATATCCCTGGCTCCTAAAATCCATACACTTCTTCCTTGTGTTACGTATGAATTGTGATTCTCAAGCATCACCTTCTTAAATGGGAAGTTCTATCCTCTGTTTCATTCTACTTCCGTATTTCTACACATACACACACACACACATGCACACGGAGTTCATTGAAATGAGAATGACTTCTGTATACTAGGGAGAAATATGATCGCAACCTGACAAGTCAGCGTAGGCAATCCTCAACTTACAAACCAGCTTTGCTCCAATCATACCATGTGTGATGTGATTATAACTTGAAAAATATTTTCCAAAAATATAACTTGAAAAATAAAATATAAGCTGTCTTAAATAGCTTATAAATAATGGTTATAATTTCAGACCTGTCAACAACAGAAGCATAATTAAGACCTCACTTCATTATAAGCCACTGACACGCTACTGTGGGTGTGGCTGGTGTTCGGCGAGGCCAAGGGCTGCACGAGAACAGGGAGGGAAGCGCCTGCTTCTTTCTGCTCAAGTTCCACAACCACCACCTATCCTCTCAATCAGCATGCACACCCTCTCAGGGCCATTCACTTTCCCTGGCAAGTGCAGGCTACTTCCTGTCATCGTCACAACAGCATCACGAGGATTTACCTCTATCTTACAATAATGGGCCAGAAAACTGTAGACGTTTGCCTGAGACAAAACCACAGAGCAGGAGCTCAGGTTCACACTGGTCATCACCCAACCAAACCAAAGGAGCCCAGTAGGACTTCATACACTTCCTCCCCTAGTCTCTAGGCTTCCCAACACCCATATCCAAAGGGGTCCTTATCTGGTCACATCCGTGACTAGTGATAAACCCCCCTTCTTGGCTACTATAACAGCCAGGCTGAGTGTTTTGCTCCCTCTTTTCCTCATCTTTCTCCTTAGTCTGTTGACCTCCCTCACCTTTCTACATCTGTCAGGCCAGAATCTGACAACTTTTGATCTTCTCCAAATTTTTCCAGTAGTCAGGTACGGATATGAGAGGTGGACCGCAAAGAAGGCTGAGCGCTGAAGAATCGATGCTTTCATACTGTGATGCTGGAGAAGACTCTCGAGAGTCCACTGGACTGCAGGGAGATCCAACCAGTCCATCCTAAAGGAAATCAGTCCTGAATATTCATTGGAAGGACTGATGCTGAAGCTCCAATACTTTGGTCACCTGATGCAAAAAGCTGACTTATTGGAAAAGACACTGATGCTGGGAAAGATTGAGGGCAGGAGGAGAAGGGGGAAACAGAGGATGAGATGATTGTATGGCATCATTGACTCAATGGATGTGAGTTTGAGCCAATTCCAGGAGATGACAAAGGACAGGGAAGCCTGGCATGCTGCAGTCCATGGGGTCACAAAGAGTTGAACATGACTTAGCAACTGAAAAACAATAGAAGTTAAATCAACCACATTGTTATCTTCTCACTGGACTTCCTTCCCACTGAGAATCTGAACTCCAATTTTAATCATCCTCCATGGGCTGAGTATTATGAATGCTATCTCTTACCTAGATTTAAGAGTTTCAGAAGTTTTTTCCAACAACTTTCTGGGAATTCTGATAATTCTGGGAATTCTCATAATTCCCTCAAACTCCTCAAACACATTTAAAATTAACTTAGTGTTTTCTACTAAATACACCTGGGCTTGAGTCCCAATTTCATTTAATGGCATTGTATTCATTTATCCAGCCTTCTAAGAAATTACTCTGAGTCATTCTTGACCTCACGTCCTCCAGGCTTCAATCCTATGAATCCCTACTTCTGAATAAATATCTCCGGAATGTATCTTCTGTTCATCCCCACTGACTACATCACTGAGACTGTTTAAATATTCCCTTAAGTGGTGTTCCTGCTCTTAACCTACTTCACCCTAATCAAGCTATTTCAAAGCTATGACATTTGTGTTCTTTTTCTGGGTTTTGGTTTTGTTTTGTGTTTTTTTTTGTTTTTTTTGGCTGAGCAGCATGGCATGTGGAATCTTACTTCCCGTACCAAGGATCGAACCCATGACTCCTGTATTGGAAGCACAGAGTCTTAACCCCTGGACCCCCAGGGAAGTCCCTCTATTTTCTTTGTTAAAATGCTAAAGATACGATTCAAATGTATTCTTTTTAATGGCTGCAGTTCTAATGAGGTGGATGAAACTGGAGCCTATTATACAGAGTGAAGTAAGCCAGAAGGAAAAACACCAATACAGTATACTAACGCATATATATGGAATTTAGAAAGATGGTAACAATAACCCTGTGTACGAGACAGCAAAAGAGACACTGATGTATAGAACAGTCTTATGGACTCTGTGGGAGAGGGAGAGGGTGGGGAGATTTGGGAGAATGGCATTGAAACATGTAAAATATCATGTATGAAACGAGATGCCAGTCCAGGTTCAATGCACGATACTGGATGCTTGGGGCTGGTGCACTGGGACGACCCAGAGGGATGGTATGGGGAGGGAGGAGGGAGGAGGGTTCAGTATGGGGAACACATGTATACCTGTGGCGGATTCATTTTGATATTTGGCAAAACTAATGCAATATTGTAAAGTTTAAAAAAAAAATACTAAAGATAGAATCCAACAAATATTTGTTAAGCACATATTATGCCAGCACTGTGCTGGATCCAAAAGACATTTTGTAAAAGAAGGCACAACCCAATCTCTCAAAAAGCTCATAGGCTCTATTAGAAAAAATAACAAAATCAAAGATTATCTTTTTAGAGTATTAAACTAGAAGTAAGCAAGGTTTCAGAAGGGTCAGAGAGAGAAGGCATTTCACTGACACAAGAAGTAGGCCTGTGCTCCCGACACTCCACATCAGTCTCTACGGCCTGTGCTCCCGACACCCCACATCAGTCTCTACTTTGGTTCGTTCAGCAAGCACTTGGGTTTCCCAGTGGCACTAGTTGTAAAGAATCTGCCTGCCAGGGCAGGAGATGCAAGAGATGCAGGTTCAATCCCTGGCTCAGGAAGATCCCCTGGAGTGGGAAATAGCACCCCACTCTAGCATTCTTGCTGGGAAAATTCCAGGGGCAGAGGAGTCTGGTGGGCCACAGTCCATGTGGCTGCAGAGAACTGGACACAACTGAGCACTACAAGCCCTGGGAGCTGCATTCCACAATCAGAAGTGAAATAAGAAGAATCAGACGAGAAATAGGCTGGGCAGGTAGGCTGAAAGGGGAATCTCATTCTGAAGGCCATACAGACTGGGAGTCTTCCTTTGTCATAGTAACTACAAAATAGTTCCTATGTTCATTTGTGTTCAGGATATATCAGTAACCAGGTGTTTCTTCTCAAACTCCAATCCCAAGGCTAGAGACTGGCAAGGTAACAACCATGTGATAGTTATGAAATGTTGGCCTAGTTGAAACCCCAACTCACCTATGACAACCAGGCCCTTGAGAGGCCCCTGAGCACAGAAGCTTTTCAATTACTTGCTAATCAGGCAAGATCTCCTTTTCGTCATAGGGGACTGGAATGCAAAAGTAAGAAGTCAAGACATACCTGGAGTGACAGGCAAGTTTGGCCTTGGAGTACAAAATGAAGCAGGGCAAAAGCTAACAGAGTTTTGCCAAGAGAATGCACTGGCCATAGCAAACACCCTCTTCCAACAACACAAGAGATGACTCTACACATGGACATCATCAGAGGGTCAATACCAAATTCAGATTGAGTATATTCTTTGCAGCCAAAGATGGAGAAGCTCTATGGTCAGCAAAAGTAAGACCTGGAGCTGACTGTGGATAAGACCATGAACTTCTTGCAACTTTCAGGCTTAAACTAAAGAAAGTAGGGAAAACCAATAGGCCATTAAGGTATGACCCAAATCAATTCCCTTACGATTATACAGTGGAAATGAGAAATAGATTCGCGGGACTAGATCTGACAGAGTGCCTGAAGAACTATGGACACAGGTTTGCAACACTGTACAGGAGGCAGAGATCAAGACCATCCCCAAGAAAAAGAAATGAAAAAAGGCAAAATGGTTGCCTGAAAAGGCTTTACAAATAGCCGAGAAAAGAGGAGAACTGAAAGGCAAAGTAGAAAAGGAAAGATATACCCATACGATTGCCGAGTTCAAGGACTAGCAAGGAGAGATAAGAAAGCCTTCCTCAGTGATCAATGCAAAGAAATAGAGGAAAATAATAGAATGGGAAAGACTAGAGATCTCTTCAAGAAAATTAGAGATACCAGGGGAATATTTTATGCAAAGATGGGCTCAATAAAGGACAGAAATGGTATGGACCTAACAAAAGAAGAAGATATTCAGAAGAGGTGGCAAGAATACACAGAAGAACTGTGCAAAAAAGATCTTTATGACCCAGATAATCACGATGGTGTGATCACTCACCTAGAGCCAGACATCCTGGAATGTGAAGTCAACTGGGCCTTAGAAAGCATCACTATGAACAAAGCTAGTGGAGGTGATGGAATTCCAGCTGAGCTATTCCAAATCCTGAAAGATGATGCTGTGAAAGTGCTGCACTCGATATGCCAGCCAAATATGGAAAACTCAGCAGTGGCCACAGGACTGGAAAAGGTCAGTTTTCATTCCAATCCCAAAGAAGGGCAATGCCAAAAAATGTTCAAACTACCACACAATTGCACTCATCTCACATATCAGGCAAGTAATGCTCAAAATTCTCTAAGTCTAGGCTTCAACAACATGTGAACCAAGAACTTTCAGATGTTCAAGCTGGATTTAGAAAAAGCAGAGGAACCCAGAGGTCAAATTGCCAGTATCTGTTGGGTCAGAGAAAAAGCAAGAGAATTCCAGAAAAACATCTACTTTTGCTTCACTGATTACGCTAAAGCCTCTGACTGTGTGGATCACGAAAAAAGTGTGTAAATATCTTAAGAAGATGGGAATACCAGACCACCTGACCTGCCTCCTGCAAAGCCTGTATGCAGGTCAAGAAGCAACAGTTAGAACCGAATATGAAGCAATGGACTGGTTCCAAATTGGGAAAGGAGTACATCAAGGCTGTATATTGTCACCCTGCTTAATTAACTTATTGCAGAGTACATCATGAGAAATGCTAGGCTGGAGGAAGCACAAGTTGGAATCAAGATGCAGGGAGAAATATCAATAACCTCAGATATGCAAATGACACCACCCTTATGGTAGAAAGCAAAGAAGAACTAGGGTCTCTTGATGAAGGTGAAAGAGGAGAGTGAAAAAGTTGGCTTAACAGTCAACATTCAGAAAACAAAGATCACAGCATCCAGTCCTACTAATTCATGGCAAATAGATGGGGAAACAATGGAAAAAGTGAGAGACTTTATTTTCTTGGGCTCCACAATCACTGTAGATGGTGATTGCAGCCATGAAATTAAAAGATGCTTGCTCCTTGGAAGAAAAGCTATGACAAACCTAGACAGCATATTAAAAAGCAGAGACATTACTTTGCTGACAAAGGTCTGTATAGTCAAATATATGGTGTTTCCGGTAGTCATGTATGGATGTGAAAGTTGGACCATAAAGAAGACTGAAAGCCAAAGAATTGATGCTTTTGAACTGTGGTGTTGGAGAAGACTCTTGAGAGTCCCTTGGGCTGCAAGGAGATCCTTGCAGTCAATCCTAAAGGAAATCAATCCTGAATATTCATTAGAAGGACTGATGCTGAAGCTGAAGGTCCAATACCTTGGCCAACTGATGCGAAGAGCTATCTCATTAGAAAAGACCCTGCTGCTGGGAAAGATTGAAGGCAGGTGAGATTGAAGATTGAAGCAACCTCTGTTGCTTGCAGAGACAAAGGAGATGAAGCCGAGAAACACCAGTGCAGGCTTGGGCCAGGGTCCACCTCAGTGATACACAAAGCAACATTTTTAAGCTCTTTAAAAATGGAAAATGGAAAGAGGTTAACATTCTTCATTCCAGAGACCACCACCTGAGGCCAGATTCAAGGAACCAGTGAAGTTCATCAAGAGATTACTTGAGACTAGACACACACTCTAATATTAACAGCAACCCCACCCTTGAACCATTGCTATAAAGCTCACCAAGTCCTCCTGAATTGTGGCAGTTTTCAGGATAGGATCCTGCTGTGCCCCCCTTTGCTTGGCAAAGCAATAAAGCTATCCTTTTCTGAAAGTATTAGTAAGTCAGTCATGTCCCACTCTTTGTGACCCCATGGACTATAGCCCACCGGGCTTCTCTGTCCATGGGATTCTGTAGGCAAGAATACTGGAATGGGTTGCCATTCCCTCCTCCAGGGATCTTCCCAACCCAGGGATCAAGCCCGTGTCTCCTGCACTGCAGGCAGACCCTTTACCATCTGAGCCACCAGGGAAGCTTGCCCCAAACGCTATGGTGGTGGTGGTTTAGTCACTAAGTCGTGTCCAACTCCTGAGACCCCATGGACTATAGCCTGCCAGGCTCCCCTGTCCAGGGGATTTCCCAGGCAAGAATACTAGAGTGGTAACAGGGTCTTCCCAACCCAGGGATCGAACCTGGATCTCCCACACTGCAGGCAGTCTCTTTACCAACCAAAATACCAGGGAAGCCCCAAACTCTGTATCTAAGATCAACCTGGCACTGGTACACAGAGGTCAGGTTTGGCATCAGTCCCTTTTAACCTGTAAGTGTCTGGGAAGATTTGGAAATAGATACAACAGTTATGACACAAAGGAATCCCACATTATTAACTATTTTGTGTTAAATTCAAGATAATCTATGTTTAAGTATTTGTCCTATTTAAAAGATTTGAGAACCTTACAGCTAAACTTGTGATTGTAATTTAAATAAATAATTGATCTTTTTTTTTTTTCTCTAATTTTACTTTATTTTTAAACTTTACATAATTGTATTAGTTTTGCCAAATATCAAAATGAATCCGCCACAGGTACACATGTGTTCCCCATCCCGAACCCTCCTCCCTCCTCCCTCCCCATACCATCCCTCTGGGCCGTCCCAGTGCACCAGCCCCAAGCATCCAGTATCATGCATCGAACCTGGACTGGCAACTCGTTTCCTACATGATATTTTACATGTTTCATTGCCAATCTCCCAAATCTTCCCACCCTCTCCCTCTCCCACAGAGTCCATAAGACTGTCCTATACATCAGTGTCTCTTTTGCTGTCTCGTACACCGGGTTATTGTTACCATCTGGAAATAGAACTGCCTTATGATCCAGCAACCCCACTGCTGGGCATACACACTGAGGAAACCAGAAGGGAAAGAGACACGTGTACCCCAATAATTGATCTTAAAGTAATGATTTTAAAGTGAAAAGAATGGAAAAGAATCAAAAAATATATAAATATATTGCTGTTGTTCAGTCACTAACTCATGTCTCACTCTTTGCAACCTCATGGACTGTAGCACGTCAGCCTTCCCTATCCTTCACTATCTCCTGGAGTTTGCTCAAATATATAAATATATATAAAGAATACACACATTGAGCACAACATTGCAAATTAACTATATTGTAATAAATTGTTTTTTAAAAAAGATAAAACCAAAACTTAAAATAAAAGGGATGCAGAAACTGATCAACTTTGAGAATAGTGCAAACCATTTTTTAACTTGATTTTCAAGTTTAAGTGATTAGACTTCCAAGAATTGTTTAAGGTACTTGAGAATTATTATTACTAGAATTCCTTATTTTTCCAATTACGTGTTTTAAATGTTTAAAGAGAAAATATATTAACTTTAAAAATTATGTTTAAATATCTAAGGGAATTCCATTAACTAAATTTCTAAAGGAGATCAAACTGTTAAGGGGCTTTACTCTGTTTAAGTAGGATAATCAGACACAATGAAAAAGTGGAAGAGAATGCAAAACAGATTATCAAGCTTTGTGAGTTAAACATAAACTTCCAAGGAAAGCCATTATAATTTTAATATAAATTTAAACAACCAAATAGTTCTCTCTACTACAAAAGTAACCACTGACACAACAGCTTCAGCAACATGTGAACCGTTAACTTCCTGATGCTCAAGCTGGTTTCAGAAAAGGCAGAGGAGCCAGAGACCAAATTGCCAACATCCGCTGGATCATGGAAAAAGCAAGAGAGTTCCAGAAAAACATCTATTTCTGCTTTATGGACTATGCCAAAGCCTTTGACTGTGTGGATCACAATAAACTGTGGAAAATTCTGAAAGAGATGGGAATACCAGACCACCTGACCTGCCTCTTGAGAAACCTATATGCAGGTCAGGAAGCACCAGTTAGAACTGGACATGGAACAACAGACTGGTTCCAAATAGGAAAAGGAGTACATCAAGGCTGTATATTGTCACCCTGTTTATTTAACTTATATGCAGAGTACATCATGAGAAACACTGGACTGGAAGAAACACAAGATGGAATCAAAATTGCCGGGAGAAATATCAATAACCTCAGATACGCAGATGACACCACCCTTGTGGCAGAAAGTGAAGAGGAACTCAAAAGCCTCTTGATGAAAGTGAAAGATGAGAGTGAAAAAGTTGACTTAAACCTCAACATTCAGAAAATGAAGATCATGGCATCCGGTCCCATCAATTCCTGGGAAATAGATGGGGAAACAGTGGAAGCAGTGTCAGACTTTATTTTTCTGGGCTCCAAAATCACTGCAGATGGTGACTGCAGCCATGAAATTAAACGACACTTACTCCTTGGAAGGAAAGTTATGACCAACCTAGATAGCATATTAAAAAGCAGAGACATTACTTTGCCAACAAAGGTCCGTCTAGTCAATGCTATGGTTTTTCCTGTGGTCACGTATGGATGTGAGAGTTGGACTGTGAAGAAGGCTGAGCGCCGAAGAATTGATGCTTTTGAAGTGTGGTGTTGGAGAAGACTCTTGAGAATCCCTTGGACTGCAAGGAGGTCCAACCAGTCCATTCTGAAGGAGATCAGCCCTGGGATTTCTTTGGAAGGACTGATGCTAAAGCTGAAACTCCAGTAGTTTGGCCACCTCATGCAAAGAGTTGACTCATTGGAAGACTCTGATGCTGGGAGGGATTGGGGGCAAGAGGAGAAGGGGACGACAGAGGATGAGATGGCTGGATGGCATCACTGACTCGATGGACGTGAGTCTCAGTGAACTCCGGGAATTGGTGATGGACATGGAGGCCTGGTGTGCTGCGATTCATGGGGTCACAAAGAGTCGGACATGACTGAGTGACTGATCTGATCTGATCTGACACAACAGAACTTGTTTTGATAATTAAATTATGAAGATGTGTTATATGTCAACCTCCCCTACAGACTGCAAGCCCCTTTGGAGACCAGAGTTTAAACCATAAAATCCGACATTGCCTGATACAATTGATACCCAGTAAACATTCACAAAAGAGCTGTCCCCGGTCCTGACCCCTGGTTTGCTCGGGCTCCATGCTTGTCCCAGCATCTGCTTCCTGAGTCTGGTATCCTCTAGGGTCACCATTCTTCCTGCTCCCGCTGTTACCTCCACCTTGACTGGCATTTCTACCTCCTCCCCAGCCCTCAACTTCACCTCTATGCATTCATCCCCTCCATGCATTCCTCCTCCAGTCCAAACTTAGCACCACCACACAGCCACATAAGGAGCCAAAGCAAAAAGTACATACACGTGCACATATAAGTACAGTGTGTGTTAATACTCGTGACATAAGTGACAAAGGAAAAGTATTCTTTGATTGTTCAAATTTTATTTCCAGAAGCACAGTCTTGTTTGCTTTTACAAAAGAAAATATGATGAGATATTTTTAGTTAGCCACACCTTTTTCAAGAAAAAGCATTCATGATACTATAATCCTACTGAAACAAGCACATGATTAGAAAACATCAAATTATAATTCTATTTACAACATTTGCATCATATTAAAAATCCTACCTTTATTTTCTTATCCTTAAAATGTGAATATTTTTAAAGCTTTCTAATAAATTAGATCTAAAAAATTCTTAGTTATAAAAACATCCCCGTCCCTGGGATTCTCCAGGCAAGAACACTGGAGTGGGTTGCCATTTCCTTCTCCAATAAATTAGATCTAAAAAAATCTTAGTTATAAAAACATAAGAAATGTGTGAAAAGGAAGTCCTAAGTTCACAATGCTTCATCATGAAATAACTGTGTCATTTTCTTTAATAAGAGATTTAAGTTGTACTTTCAGCACTTCCTGGGATGAAACACATACATGCCAAGTATTTAGTTGTTTGGAAATCTGAAAACTTTTGTACCCCAAGTGTTGACTTACTTCTGCTATCAAATAAAACTAGGCTGTTTTAGGCAATATCCAAGTGGATGTATATTGTTACTAAACTACCTAACAATGTGGAAAATTCTTTATTAAAAATAGTAGCTGGGAATTTCTGCTTCTAGCCATGATGGTGTTAACTAGAAACAGATCGGCCTTCCTGCCATGAACCACCAGGACATTGGACAAAATATACGAAGCAACACTTTTCAGATGTTGGACAACCAACAGCACAGGACTGTGATCTCTGAAAGTAAAACACACTCAGAACTTGAAACAATCTACTGTACATATAGACTGCAGTCCACCCCAAGGCTGCAGAATAAGTGTCCTTCTCAAGTGCAAAGGGACTGTTGTCCAGGGTAGATCACATGCTGGGCCACACAGCAAGCCTTGGTAAATCCGAGAAAACTGAAATCATATCAAGCATCTTTTCCAAACACAAGTCTGTAAGATTAGAAATAAACTACAAGAAGAAACTGAAAAAAAATCAACACATGGAGATTAACCCTATGTTACTAAACAACCAATGGATCACTGGAGAAACCAAACAGAAAATAAAAACATACCTAGAGACAAATGAAAACAACCATGATTCAAAACCTATAGGGTATAGCAAAAGCAGTTCTGAGAGAGCAGTTTATAAGCAATAGAATTATATCTCAGAAAACAAGAAAAATCTCAAACAAACAACCTAACCTTACACCTAAAGCAACCAGAGAAAGAAGGACAAACAAAAGCCAAATTAGTAAAAGGAAAGAAACCATAAAGATTAGAGCAGAAATAAATGAAATAGAGACAAAGGAAACAATGGAGAAAATAATTACAAATGAAGCAACTCACAAAGGATTAATCTCAGAATATACAAGCAGCTCATGCAGCTCAATATCAGAAAAACAACCCAATGAAAAACTGGGCAGAAGACCTACATACAGGTGGCCAACAAACACATGAAAAGATGCTCAACATCACCATTTTCTGAGAAATGCAAATCAAAACTGCAGTGAGACACCACCTCACACCATTCAGAATGCTGCTGCTGCTGCTGAGTCGCTTCAGTCGTGTCCGACTCTGTGTGACCCCATAGACAGCAGCCCACCAGGCTCCCCCATCCCTGGGGATTCTCCAGGCAAGAACACTGGAGTGGGATGCCATTTCCTTCTCCAATGCATGAAAGTGAAAACTGAAAGTGAAGTCGCTCAGTCGTGTCCGACTCTTCGCAACCCCATGGACTGCAGCCTACCAAAACTAGACAAAGATATCACAAAAAAGAGAAAACTGCAGGCCAGTGCCACTGATGGGTATAAATGCAAAAATCCTCCACAGAACACTAGTAGACCGAATCCAACAGTACATAAAATGACCATAAACCACGAGCAAGTGGGCTTTATCCCAGGGATGCAAGGATCTTTCAGTATCTGCAAATTAATCAATGTGATACAGCACAAGCAAACAGAAGAATAGAAATCATATGATTGTCTCAATAGCTGCAGAAAAAGCTTTTGACAAAATTCAACACCCATTTATGATAAAAAAAAAAAACAACTCTCCAGAAAATGGGCATAAAAGGAATCTACCTCTACATAATAAAGGCCATATATGACAAACTCACAGCCACCATCATACTCAATGGTGAAAAGCTGAAGGCATTTCCTCTGGGATCAGGAACAAGACAAGGATATCCACTTTCACCACTTTTATTCAACATACTTTTGGAAGTCCTAGCCACTATGATCTAAGAATGAAAAGAAATAAAAGGAATCCGGATCAGAAAAGAAGAAGTAAAACTGTCACTGCTTGCAGAGGACATAAAAGTATGCAAAGAGAACCTAAAGATGCTGCCAGAAAACTATGAGAGCTCAAGCAAGGTGGTAAAGTTGCAAGATACAAAACTTATATATAGAAATTTGTTGCATTCTTCAGTTCAGTTCAGTTCAGTCGCTCAGTCATGTCCGACTCTTTGCGACCCCATGAATCGCAGCACACCAGGCCTCCCTGTCCATCACCAACTCCCGGAGTTCACTCAGACTCACGTCCATCGAGTCAGTGATGCCATCCAGCCATCTCATCCTCTGTCATTCCCTTCTCCTCCTGCCCCCAATCCCTCCCAGCATCAGAGTCTTTTCCAGTGAGTCAACTCTTCGCATGAGGTGGCCAAAGTACTGGAGTTTCAGCTTCAGCATCAGTCCTTCCAAAGAAATCCCAGGGCTGATCTCCTTCAGAATGGACTGGTTGGATCTCCTTGCAGTCCAAGGGACTCTCAAGAGTCTTCTCCAACACTACAGTTCAAAAGCATCAATTCTTCAGCACTCAGCCTTCTTCACAGTCCAACTGTCACATCCATACATGACCACAGGAAAAACCATAGCCTTGACTAGACAAACCTTTGTTGGCAAAGTAATGTCTCTGCTTTTCAATATGCTATCTAGGTTGGTCATAACTTTCCTTCCAAGGAGTAAGCGTCTTTTAATTTCATGGCTGCAGTCACCATCTGCAGTGATTTTGGAGCCCCCCAAAATAAAGTCTGACACTGTTTCCACTGTTTCCCCATCTATTTCCCATGAAGTGATGGGACCAGATGCCATGATCTTCATTTTCTGAACGTTGAGTTTTAAGCCAACTTTTTCACTCTCCACTTTCACTTTCATCAAGAGGCTCTTTAGTTCCTCTTCACTTTCTGCCATAAGGGTGGTGTCATCTGCATATCTGAGGTTATTGATATTTCTCCTGGCAATCTTGATTCCAGCTTGTGCTTCTTCCAGCCCAGCGTTTCTCATGATGTACTCTGCATAGAAGTTAAATAAGCAGGTAACAAAAAACTATCAGAAAGAGAAATTAATGAAACAACCCCATTTACCATCACATTAAAAGGAATAAAATAGCTAGGAATAAACCTACCTAAAGAACCAAAAGATCTGTACTGCAAAAACTGTAAGACTGAAAGAAATCAAACAGTCACAAACAGATGCAAAGACATACCATGTTCTTGAACTGGAAAAATCAATATTGTCACACCTAAAGCAACCTGCAGATTCAACGCCATTCCTATTGAATTACCAAAGGTATTTTTCACAGAATTAAAATAATCATTCACAAATAATTTTAAAATTTGTCTGAAAACACAAAAGACCCCGAATAGACAAAGCCATCTTCAGAAAGAAAAACGGAGCTGGAGGAATCAGGCTTCCTGACTTCAAGAAGCTTCGATTACAAAGATGCAGTATTCAAGATGGCCTGGAACTGGCACAAGGACAGAAATATAGATCGATGGGACAGGAAAGAAAGCCCAGAGATAAACCCGTGAGCCTATGGTCATCTAACCTATGACAGAGGCAAGAATATGCAGTGGAGAAAAGACAGTCTCTACAAGAAGTGGTGCTGGGGAAATGAACAGCTGCAAGTAAAAGAATGAAATTAGAACATTGTCTGACACCACATAAAAAATAAACTCAAAATGGATTAAAGACCCAAATGTAAGACTATATACTATAAAACTCCTAGAGGAAAAAACAGAACGCTCTTTGACATAAATCACAGCAATATCTTTTTGGATCCATCTCTTAGAATAATGGAAATAAAAACAAAAATAAACTATTGGGACCAAATTAAATTTAAAAGCTTTTGCCCAGAAAAGGAAATCATAAGTGAAACAAAGAGACAGCTCACAGAATGGGAGAAAATAATTACAAACAAAGCAACTGACAAGCGGTCAATCTCCAAAATATACAAACAGCTCATGGAGCTCCATATCAGAAAGCCAAACAACCCAATCTAAGAACCGGGCAGGAGACCTAAACAGGCATTTCTCCAGAGAACACACACAGACGACCAAAAATTACATGAAAAAGTGCTCAACATAATTATTAGAGAAATGCAAATCAAAACTACAGTGAGGTATCACCTCACACCAGGCAGAATGGCCATCATCAGAAAGTCTACAAACAGTAAATGCTAGAGAGGGTGTAGAGAAAGGGAACGGTCCTCACTGTTGGTGGGAATGTAAATCAGTACATACACTAGTGAGAACAGTATGGAGGTTCCTAAAAAACTACACATAGAACTCCTATTATGACCCGGCATCCCAGTCCTGGGCACAGATCTGCAGAAAACCATAATTTTAAAAGATGCATGCACTCCAACGATCATGGTAGCCTATGTACAAAAGCCAAGACACAGAAGCAACCTAAATGCCCATCAACACAAGAACAAAGATGTGTACATGTGTAATGCAGAATATTACTCAGCCATAAGAAAGGAGGAAATAAGGCCAGCTGCAGTGACCCAGAGGGGCCCAAAGACTATTATACCAAGTGAGGTAAGTCAGGCAGAGAAAAACAAATATCATGTGGTATCACTCATTTGTGGAATCTAAAAAATTTATATAAATGAACTTATTCACAAAACAGAAACAGACGTCCAAACTTCAAAAACAAACTTACAGTTACCAAAGGGGAAAGGTGGGAGAGGAGGGATAAATTAGGAGTTTGGGATTAACATATACACACTACTGTATATAAAATATTATATACATCTATTATACAAAATAGATAAATCAACAAGGCCTACTGTATAGCACAAGGAACTCTACTCAATATTCTGTAATAATTTATATGAGAAAAGAATCTGAAATGAAAGCATGTATATGTATACGCACACTGAATCACTTTGCTGTCCACCTGAAACTAACACAACACCAAATCAACTGCACTTCAATAAAAAATAAAAAATTAATTAAAAAATAAAAACAAAATTCCACGCCTGAAAAAAACAATTGATAGGGAAAATGGCAAAACAGAAACACAGGAAGGTTAAATGAGAAAATAATAGTTATGATACTTACACGATGAAGTGGGCGGGCATGTGGGGAAGGAGGTGGGGCTTCTAAGTATCTACTGACAGATACGTATCTGAAACAAGTTTCCGAGGGAAAAACAAACTAAAACTAAACTGAAACAGAAACAAGTAAGTTCAACTGAAGTGTATTTACATTTGAGTAATGTAATCACACTTTAAATAATTCCTATGGCTGCATTTATATTAAATTGTAGAACAGGTAGTCCATGATGCAAGGAATCACAGAAGTGGTTGCCTGGAGGAACAGGGGTGGGAGTGGAGAGTGGAGGGTGCAGAGCTTGCCTGGGCAGAGGTTCGAGGGAACTTTCCCGAGAGATGAAAATGTTTTGAGTCTTGACAGAGGATGTGGATTACACAGGTATCTGCGTTTGGTAAATTCACTGAACCGTAACGTTGCATTTCAACTGTGTGTAAATTACACCTCAATTTTTTCAAGTAAGAGGACAAATTATGGCCTGACTTTATAATTGCAATGTTAACCATAATCAGCTTTGTCACATTGTCACCAAGGAAGCTTTCTCAGTATCAGTGCATGGATACATACAGAAGACACAGCAAACTGGACAGTCTTTTCTTCCCCAGTCAGCATGAAACCGCTTGTAAATATTTTGACTTTCGCCACTTCTTTACAAACTGCCAAGAATTTACACCACAGCAACCCCTCCCCAGCTGTTCTAGAGAAAATGATGATCTAAAGGAACAGGAATAAGGTCTGTCTGACTTGCTGATAGTTATAAAGAGAAGCACAAGCCATCTGCCTTAAGTCCTAACCAGCATTTTTCTCATTGTGAATACTACTATCTGGAGTATGCAAGTCCCATACAGACCAACTGACACAGCTGGGCTGTCCTCACTGACAAAACACCCTTTAAAACAATGCTGTATGCCTGCAGCAAGACCCATGAGAAGGGAGGGACTAAAGTCCTTCTGAAAAAGACTTCTGCAAGGAAACTCACGTTTGAAAATTTACCAGATGCCATGTCAAAATGTCTCTTATTCCTGGCAGTTAAAAATTACTTTGCCTAGGAATGGCATTCTGCAAAACCAGCTACTACCTTATCACATTGTTAAGACTGCTGTTCTCTGCGCCCAGTAACTCCTTGACTAAAAACGCCCAGGACTTTCCCCTAAAGATCCAATTTCAACTTTATAATCTGCATTGTATTTCCTTATTCATCTGGATTCAAATAATTCCTTAATTATAACAAATCGGCACTTTCTTTACAAGACATCTTGTGCTTAAAATCTCCTATTGGTGTGATCAATTCTTTTGCATATTTCTATAGTAATAAATGATTTTTTCTGATAGTCAAAATAAAAACAGTTTAAAACTCATTCTACTTGTTCATTATCAATACCTGAGTCTTAGAATAATACCATTTTCAACACTTTTACGCAATCACAAGTGATGATTCATATTAGAATAAGTAAATAAGAACTTTCCCAGCATATCTCTCAAGCAGGTAAGTGAATATCCAAAAAGAAATTGTAGGTAAAAAGAAAATAAGTATTACAATTCTGTGTAGATATTTATATGTTTTATAAGCTTTTATTTTCATGTCAACGTATTTCAATCCTTTTCAGCAAACTGAATAAAACTAAATGTAGATACTTGGTCTTCTTTTTCACTCCAAGCTAGGGCACGTTCTTTCAAAGCTCTGTGAAGGGGGTGTCCTTCCTTTCCAGAAGTTTCTCATTTCTATCATTTTACTGCAAACTAGTGCAGTTGAGATAATAGTTTCTTCAAATGTGATTTTTTTCTCCCATGTAAATAATATCCTGAAGGGGAAGAAAACAAGGCTGTAAATAGCACCGCTGCCTTATATCCACTAGATGTCAGTCATGCTGTTAGCATCATTTACATTCTTAATCCTGACTGACACAGACGGAAACGTCATTCTAATACCAAACCCATCCCTGATTCGGCTGCACAACCCACAGGGGCACCTAGGACATTACACGATGAGAAATAAGCCTCGTTCCCAGGAAAACTACGGTTCTGCTATCGATGGGATGCAGGCTTTTGGCAAGTGCCGAGGTTAGGTGCTGCGTCTGTGGGGTCACAGAGTCTGACACGACTGAGCGACTGAACTGAATGACGAGGTGAGGACAGCTGGGCTGGGGACAGCTGTCATGCTGATCCGTTTATAAGGAAGGGTCACGAGCTAATAATTTCAGAGAAATGTTTTCAAAAACTCAAGCTTGTGGAAAGAGGGAAGCAGAACACTTTTTATACATAGAACACTCAGAATATCTCAAAGAACACCATTCTTTCTCCTTCAAAAATGCTATTTATATTGAAAAGAAAACGTTCATGAGAATACTGACTTAAGAAGATAGAACATCCTGGGTTGTTGCCACCGAAATCACAAATTAGTTCTATTCTTTCAGACACCTGAAGTCCTTTTCTCAGTAAAATACTGCATGAGGTTTGCAAGAAAAGTTCTTAAGGATTCTCATGGAAAAGTACCCTATAAGGTACTCGTTGTTCCTGGGAAGGCAGTCAAGGGACTGTTTACCCAACTCCCAGATGGCCCCAGGCCACTCAACACAGTAATCGTCACCATGGACCGGGCCATCTCACCAGAACAGCAAGGGCTCTACAGCACCCCTAAGTAAAGGAGATAAAATTAAAACAAGACCCATAAAGATCTTTGGGCAAGTCTTGATTTCATTGACAGTGAAATTAAGAAACTAAGTCGTCTCTAATTTTCTTCTAGGATCTTCCATCCTGTGATGCAAACATGTTCTTTTCCTCAAGACAATCATCTTTTCTGATGACTAGCTGTAACATGTTAGCTGTTCCTGAAGACAGAAAAATATAAGTACCTGCTGTCAGGTACAGTCCTCACTGAGACCTCTGGTCCCTGGCTTTTGTGATAGACAGCTTTTGGTTCTGCACCGCTCACACGTAGGGCAAGTCAAGGGTTTCCTACCCGAATTTTCTCTGTGTTGCCTCAACTCCCTTTTCTCACCACCTAACCCCCTTCCTGGGCTTTCCAGGAGGCTCAGTGGTAAAGAATCCATCTGCCAATGCCGGAGACACAAGAGACACGGGTTCCATACCTGGGTCAGGAAGTTCCCCGGAAATGGCAACCCACTCTAGTATTCTTGCCTGGGAAATCCCCTGGACAGAGGAAACTATAGTCAATAAGTCTGTGTGCAGAGTCAGACACGACTGAGCACACACACCCAACCCCCTGCCTACACTCCCGCCACACACGCTCCTCTCTGAAGAAGTATCAGTTTGGAGACTGAAGTGCGTCCCGTCTAAACCGTGCTGCAGATAAACGCACCGTAAGGGCCTTGTGTAGTGTGCTTTCTACCTGCTGGAAGCAGCATCCCCTGCTTCCACGATCACCAACACCTGACTTCATAACTAGGCACACCATCTGAGTTTATCACACGTTCTGGAGGAACAAACAGTGGGGCTCGGAGCTCTAAGGTGCGGCAGTCCACACACACCCTCACTCTGGGTGTCACCCCACTGCTGGGGACTCGGAGCTCTAAGGTGAGGCGATCCACACACACCCTCACTCTGGGTGTCACCCCACTGCTGGGGACTCGGAGCTCTAAGGTGCGGCGATCCACACACACCCTCACTCTGGGTGTCACCCCACTGCTGGGGACTCGGAGCTCTAAGGTGCGGCGATCCACACACACCCTCACTCTGGGTGTCACCCCACTGCTGGGGACTCGGAGCTCTAAGGTGCGGCGATCCACACACACCCTCACTCTGGGTGTCACCCCACTGCTGGGGACTCGGAGCTCTAAGGTGCGGCGATCCACACACACCCTCACTCTGGGTGTCGCCCCACTGCTGGGGACTCGGAGCTCTAAGGTGCGGCGGTCCACACACACCCTCACTCTGGGTGTCACCCCACTGCTGGGGACTCGGAGCTCTAAGGTGAGGCGGTCCACACACACCCTCACTCTGGGTGTCGCCCCACTGCCGGGCACACTGTTAGGGAGGTCGTGTGTTCACTGAGCTTTTCAACGCATGTGCGTCTGCCCGCTATGCCAGGGGCTGGGCTAGGCATTGGCGAGGAAGCTATGAAACGGGCAGATGCAGTCTGTTCTCACAGAACAGAAAGTCTAGTAGAGAAAGAACAGTGATGAGTTAAATCACATAAGGTTCTAATGGGAAGTAAAATCACCAGAGGTGATTAACAGTTACGATACTGCAGGTGGTACGTTTACCAGTATAAACGTCACATGCCATGCCATGCCTGCTGCTCAGTCACATCCAACTCTTTGCGACGCCATGGGCTGTAGCCCGCCAGGCTCCTCTGTCCCTGGGATTCTCCAGGCAAGAATACTGGAGTGGGTTGGCTTCCCGGGTGGCTCAGCGGTAAAGAATCCGCTTGCCAACGCAGGAGACACCAGAGGTTTGGGTTCAATCTCTGGGTCCGGAAGATCTTCTGGAGGAGGAAAGGGCAACCCACGCCAGTATCCTTGCCTGGAGAGTCCCGTGGACAGAGGGCCGCACAGAAGAGGAACACACGCTCCCCCAGGTGGTGTCCTGAGTCGCATGATGATTCTAGTGTCGATTCCAGACCCGCAGTTCAAGGAGCCCAGGGTGCCTGAACCTGGCACTTCTAGAGCGTTTTTATTTCAGTTACTTCCGAATTCTGGGAGCCTGGATGAACCTCAGGAGTAAACTGCTAAGGAGACAGACCCTAGCCCACTGCTTTCATTATTAATTTAAAATTTTATTTCCTCAAAAACCTGACCAAAGGATGTTACCAACTGCCAGAGAGAAGGAGAGCCGAGATTAAAAAGCCATCCCCTTTTCCTTTAGTTAGACTCCCTAGAAGAGACTTTAAGGAGAAAACCCTGCAAGACCTCAAAACCAACCCAGCTGTCACTGCACAACTTATAGGGGAGAAAGTAGCTAATAGACTGTCAGAAGCGAGAGGTTTATTAAAGCAAGCAATTAGCCCTTTACTTTAAAGGGATGTGAAGTCGAGCACGCGAGGTGATTTAAGTCTTTTGAAAGGAAGGACGAAGCATTCAGGGCTGTAGGGATAAAGGCACAAAGATTTAATGAACATCTGTCTAGCATCTTCCACTTGGTAAGTGGCTTCCACTTATTTTATTAGCTTCTCACAGTCACCCTGTTAAACAGCAGGGCAGATACACGTCTTTCTGTGGTCCCTGAAGGTGGGTCATTTAAGTCACAATGAAGCACACACTCCATGAGTTTACATAAACGCACAGCAACACAGGCAGGCACCGATGGAGCCGCCAACCAGTCACCCGCACAGCTCAGGTTCCTGAAGGGCGTCGGTAAGAAAGCCACCAACCAGTCACCTACACGGCTCAGGTTCCTGAAGGGCATCAGCAAGAATGGGAAGGGGCAGAGCCTGGGGCGAGGATGACCCTCAGGAGAAGATTGAGGAGGTTTTAGACAAACACGAGCCATTTCTCACCCAGGTTCAAATGACTTGGCTAAGACTGGACCCAGCCCACAGACACAGAAAACAAATGTATGGCTCCCGAAGGGGAAAGGGAGGAGGGCTAAATCAGGAGTTGGGGGCTAACATATGCACACTATTATATATAAAACACGGAGAAGGAAATGGCAACCCACTCCAGGATTCTTGCCTGGAGAATCCCATGGACAGAGAAGCCTGGCAGGCTGCAGTCTATGGGGTCGCAAGAGTTGGACACGACCAAGCAACTAAGCACGCACACACACACATATATAAAACAATCAACAAGGACCTACTACATAGCACTGGGAATTATATTCAATACTTTGTAATAATCTATAAGGGAAAAGAATCTGAAATATGTGCGTGTGTGTGTGTATATATATCTATATATACACATGGGCTTCCCAGGTGGCGCTAGTGGTAAAGAACTCGCCTCCCAAAGCAGGAGACATAAGAGATGCAGGTTTGATCCCTGGGTCGAGAGCTCCTGGAAGTCGGCATGGCAACCCACTGCAGTATTCTTATTGGCATTCCCACAGATGGAGGAAGGAGCCTACTGGGCACAGTCTAGGGGGTTCCAAAAGAGTTGAACACAACTTAGAAACTAAACAACAATAAATGTACAATGGAGTCACTGCTGTACACCGGAACTAACACGGCATTGCAATCAACTACACTCCAGATAAAAGGAAGAACTAGGCCCAGCCCCCGGCCTTGCCAGTACACCTTATTTTCTCTTAAACAGTTTTTAGAGCAGGAAAAGAAGTCAGGGCGCTGGCATCTGCTGAACAGCAGGCCGGCTGTGTGCAAGGAGGGTTCTAGGTGCCGATACCAGACCCTATTTCCTTCCCACCGCAAACCTGTAAGACACTGTAACGGCCTTAGTTTCATAGATGAAGAAAACGAGTCTCAGAATTGAAGTGGCTCACTCACTCATCTGATAGGAAGATAGGAAGCCTGGATTTGAATTCAGGTCTGTTTTTGAAAGTTTGTGATATTTATGGGAACATAATTTGGTGCAGCCACTGTGGAAAACAATATGGTGTTTTCTCAAAAAAAAAAAAAAAAAAAAACCATGATCCGACGATTTTCTCCTGGGCGTATATCCAAAAAAAACCAGACCACGAATGTGAACAGATATAAGCTCCCCAGTGTTCTCAGCAGCACCAGTCTCAATGGCCAAGACATGAAGCGACCCAAGTGGACAATGGAGACGTGGGGTGTGTGTGTACACATACACATATACACACACACACACACAGTGGGGTATCACTCTGCCAAAACAAGGAATAAAATGTTACCATTTGCAGCAACGTGGATGGACTTGGAGGTGTTGTGGTAAGTGAAATAAGCCAATTATGGTAAGTGAAATAAGCCAGACAGAGAAACAAATACTGTATGATATCATGTATATGTGGAATCTAAAAACTACAATCTAAAAACTAGTGAACATAACAAGAAGAAGCAGACTCACAGAGAACAAACCAGTAGATACCCGTGGGGAGGGGCAATATAAAGGTGAGGGGAGGGAGAGGTACAAGCTTTCGGGGGTGAGACAGGCTCAGGATGTATTGTACAACATGGGGGATAATAACTGAAAATGGAGTGTAACCTTTAAAAATCATATAAAAAAGAAAAAGAAAGAAGTTTGTGTTTTTTTAAAATGATGTTGGTGCTCACTGTCATTGCTGCTTATTGTTTAGTTGCTAGGCTGTGTCCGACTTCAACCCCATGGACTGCCAGGCTCGTCTGTCTGTGGGATGCCCCAGGCATTACCATTTCTTGCTCCAGGGGATCTTCTTGACCCAGGGATGGAACCCGAGTCTCCTGCATGGCATTTTTTGATTGTACTATGTCTATTTCTTGGGTTGACCCCAGAGCACCTCTCTTTGCATTTTAAGACGTGTAGCATACGTTTTTCAGGGCAAGAACCATGTTTGCTGGCCCTTGAAATATTTGGTATTTCTGAAATAACTGCTTTCGGCCATGTTATCCAAAGGGACATTGAAGAAAACATTAAAACACTTAATTCAAAAACCAAAACAAGACACAAGCAAGCCTGGACACAAGATATTACATAACAGAATTAAATAGATAGTTGAATAAATAGTTAAACAAGAGATTGAACAACTTGGATAACCTCAACTTTTTATCACCAAAACAAACACATGCTTTTGAGAGATTAGGCAATTATTTTGGTATGAGCTTAATCACATCACTTAATTTGATTAATATTCCAAGGGAACATGAAACCATATTGATGATATTAGAAAAATTTGCATTTGCCATAGGGCTATCCACAAAATATTTTTGGCAATATACACTGCTATAGCAGAGATATTTGAATATTCACTTTTCATATAAAAAACTGTCAGTGCCCAACAGGAAAAACACTCCTATAACCAATTATCTCAGAAGGTGAGAAACTGTGTTATGAAGCAAGTACTTTACTCTTTATCCCAATTCACCTTCTATTGTCTTAAAGGGAACTCTTCAGATTCCAGTCATATCCCGGCATGAAAACCTATCAGGTTGCTCTTAGAAAAAGTATAAACTGAGCCCATCCAAACCCCAAAAACACTTCACCCAAGAGCGAACAACCTGAAGCTTGTTCTCCATCCGGAAAATTGTTCATCCATATCCCTCCCATTTCCTCAATACTGTGACCTTACCCCAGCCGGTGAGCCTGCCCCGCAATCCATTTCGACTCCACCGCAGAAATAGAATGCACACACACTGTAGCTGTAATTCAATTCATCTTCTCCTTGGGCTTCCTCTGCTCCACGCCAGGGTCACTTGTGAGGCCGTCCTCACGCCAAGCTGTTGCACCTGTGCTGCTGTGGAAATAGCCCCTTCCTCCCCCTCCCCGTCCTCCCAGGCATGGTGCCCTAATCACCTTGTTCCCAGGCACAAAAGCTTTCCTCTGCAAGCGTGGAATGCTAGAATTCCCCCAAGCACTGGCAAGGAAATATTTAAATGTAATCAGAGGATCTTCCTTTGTTTTATTTATTTTTTTCCTGGGGAAATTCATCTCTCGAAGGTATTCGGTGTATTCTTTTGCTCTTCCGTGAGGCCACATCGTGGCACAGTGGCGGAGTGGTCACAGCCTGCAAAACTAAATATTTTCTTCTCTTTTCGGGACGGACGCGGATGATACGTGCCTGGTCCCCTCGACCGTCTCTAATTGAATTCCTTGCTTCATTTAAACTGCTTAAACTTGGCTGTGGCAGTCCCTTCCTCCCCGACCGGACCGGACTTGGAGCCCCTGACGGCCGCCCTCTCACCTGCGGTTCCCTAGCCCCGACCAGCTGCAGAAACCCGGCTCAGCTCTCCCCAGACCCCTCCAGGCTTCGGTCCTTCCAACTTCATGGAGCTTCTAGCAGAAGAGCCAAATTGTGTTCTATGTGTCTACATTCATACGGTTGAAAGTCAAACTGGCCTTCCATCTCTGCTCTGTCGCTTTGGAGCTGTGTGAGCTTAGACAACTCACTAGACATCTCTGAGCTTCAGGTTATTTATAAAGTGGGAGAGGGGCTAACAGCACTCTACAGGGTTGCTGTGGGCATTGAATAGGGTAACGCAGGGCTTCCCAACCTGTTTAGCACCAGGGACCGGCTTCATGCAAGGCAGTTTTTCCAGGACTGGGTTGGGGCATGGAGGGGACGGTTTGGAGATGTTTCAAGCTCATTACATTTATGGTATGATCTCTAACCTAACGCCACCCCTGATCTAACAGGAGTTACCGGTCTGTGGCCTGGAGGCTGGGGACCCATGGGACAATGGATATAAGGCCTCTAACATAATACCTGGCCCACACTCTGCACACAAAGGATGTGGTGGCCCTCCTTTCCACGTCCCTGAAAGATTACCGAGTGTCCCAAATATAATCAGAGCAAGCAAAGATGCAGACAGATCTAACTCCATCACTATCAAGACAACAGGCTCCCCTAGTAGCTCAGATGGTAAAGCATCTGCCCGCAATGCAGGAGACCTGGGTTCAATCCCTGGGTTGGGAAGATCCCCTGGAGAAGGAACCCACTCCAGTATCCTTGCCTGGAAAAGTCCATGGACAAAGGAGCCTGCAGGGCTATAGTCGATGGGGTGGCAAAGAGTCGGACACCACCGATGACTAACACACATCAAGACAACAAGCAGCGGACAGACCTACAGGCTTGTGGGGTCCAAGCTCCCAGGGCCGGAGTCCTCAGACTTCAGCCCGCGCTGCCCCCGTGAGGAGAGCTGGGAAAACACGGGCCACAGGTCCCTCCTCCTCGGAGCTGCAGATTTCGAAGGCCTGGGCCGGCCCTTGATAATCTACCTTTAAAAGAAGCTCCTGGTGCCCTGGCTTCCCAGGTGGCTCAGATGGTAAAGAATCTGCCTGCCAATGCAGGAGATGTGGGTTCAATCCTTGCGTCGGGAAGGTGCCCTGGAGGAGGCCTTGGCAACCCACTCCAGTATTCCTGCCTGGGAAATCCCATGGACAGAGGAACCTGGCAGGCTACTGTCCATGGGGTCGCAAAAAGTTGGATACGACTGAGCCTGCAAACACCCTGTGCGCCCCTGATGCTCTTGCTGGTGGCTTACGGGCCATATTTTCAGGACCACCACTTTACAGGGCGTGACAGTAAGCAGTCTGGGGGAACCTACTGACGTGACAGGATAAACAAAAGTCTCAAGTTGAAAAAAGTCCAAGTTTTGGAGTTCTGAGAGAGCGTCACCAAAGGCAACCCCCTGCTTCATGGCAGAGCCCAGGTCACCAAGCCGGAGCTCCCCGAGTAAATCGCACTCTGCCAGCCCCAGCGAGAGATGCTCAAGTTACTCGCTTTTCTTCTTTTTTCAAGGGGTAGGGGGTTTCAGATGAACACTGCTTATTTCCTCTTCCCTGTATAATTTGGCCAGTAGGATAGAGGTTAACGCTTTAATCCCTCAAGTAAAGTACCCTACTCTTTGAGACAGGCTAGGAGCTGGAACCCGCAACCCTTTGCACACTGCTTGCTCCTGGACACACCTCTCCTCCAGTAACAAGATACAAAGAAACTACACGGGACTAAAAATACTGCTGCACGTGCAGCTGGGGGAAATTCTGGGCCAAAAGACACAAAGCCAAACAAACAAAAAAAACCCAACTGCCGCTTCTGGAGAGTCTGGGGCAAAAACAGGCAGTTGGAACTGCGCATGCCCCCTGCACTCAACACCACCGGCGGGAGAGAGGGGGGACCACCTAAACCACCCTGTGACTGGACCCCTGGACACCCCGCCAGCCATCACCCCATGTAAGAAACGAGATCGCCTCGCTCCCCCACCAGGGAGAGAGCAAGCAAGGGAGCCTGTTGTTTGTTCTTGCCCCCCTACCCCACTCCACGCTGCTGCAGCAGGGGCCCCCATAAAGCATGGCCTGGATTTCTTGTCTGGCCTCTAGTCAGTTTCTACTGATGCGAGAGAGCCAAGAACCTGGTCGGTATCACTTTGATGATAAACAGGCTGATGACTATCACCTGGAACAACCCCGTGCGGCAGCGGTGGTGTATGGGCCGCAGGCAGGGCTCCCTGCTGCCCAGCCGCTGGGACAGAGAGGGCAGCAAGGGGCCGACACCCAGGACGGCAGCTCTGGGGCTTCTGTGCACGCGCCCCAGTGCTCACAGCAGCACTGTCTGCAACAGTCAAGACACGGAAGCAACCTAAACACGCATCGACAGAGGAATGGATAAAGATGTGTACATGTATACACTGGAGTATTACTCTGCTATTAGAAAGAACAATAATGCCATTTACAGCAACATGGAGGGAACTAGAGATTATCCTAAGTGAAGTGAGTGAGTGAAGTTGCTCATTCATGTCCAACTCTTTGCGACCCCACGGACTGTAGCCCACCAGGATCCTCTGTCCATGGGATTTTCCAGGCAAGAGTAGTGGAGTGGGGTGCCATCTCCTTCTCCAGAGGATCTTCCCAATCCAGGGATCGAACCTGGGTCTCCCGCATGGTAGGCAGATGCTTTACCATCTGAGCTACCAGGGAAGTCAAGTGAAGTAAACCAAAGACAGATACATGAAATCCCTTGTATGTGGAATGTAAACCGTGACACACATGAAGTTACAAAACAGAAACAGAGTCACAGACGTAGAAAACAAACTCATGGTTTCTGGGGTGGCGGGGAGGAGGGAGGAGGGATAAACGGGGAGACTGGGGTTGATGCACACGTACTGCTGTGGATAACATGGATAACTAACAAGAAGCTGCTGTTTACCCCAACACTCTGCAATGACGTCCACGGGAAAAGAACCTGAAGAAGAGTGGATATGTGTATATGTGTAGCTGATCCATCCAAAACTAGCACAGCATTGTAAATCCACTGTACGCTAATAAAATTTTTTTAAATAAAAATAAATAAAAATGGAATGGAAGTTAAAGCTCAGACAGTACGCGTCATTTCCCCACTGCCCCTGTTATGACCTGATGTGACCTGTTGTTTTCAGACCTGACTCCAAGGCATTATTTCCTCTCTGCCATTCCAGTGCCTTTTCTGTAAGATCAGGAGATTGAACTCTGACTCTGCTTCCTTCTTGCTGGTTCATTCTGTGATTTACTGGATCTCCTCATCCAAATTTACAGTAAAAATTTTTTTGTTAAATCCATATAGTCCCAGCATGTGCTCAAATGCTAAGTCGTGTCCGACGCTTTTGCAGCCCCATGGACCATAGCCCCAGAGAAGGCAATGGCACCCCACTTCAGTACTCTTGCCTGGAAAATCCCTTGGACGGAGGAACCTGGTAGGCTGCAGTCCATGGGGTCGCGAAGAGTCTGACAGGACTGAGCAACTTCACTTTCACTTTTCACTTTCATGCACTGGAGAAGGAAATGGCAACCCACGCCAGTGTTCTTGCCTGGAGAGTCCCAGGGATGGGGGAGCCTGGTGGGCTGCCATCTATGGGGTCGCACAGAGTCGGACACGACTGAAGCGACTTAGCAGCAGCAGCAGCAGTAATAACTTGGCACTTTGGAGGTGGCCTGAACTCACACAGCAGGCAGCCAACACCGTCATTTAATCTGAAGTACATTTGCAAACACCCTCGAGAACAGCCATGTCCTCTGCCGTCGGCAAACGCTTGGCAAACACTGTAAGTCTGATGTCAAAGCAGAAAGCTGGACAGAGTGAATGGGGGGCAGTGGATGGAGATGCTGACATCAGGGGTGAGAAGAGGCAGAAGGAAGGCTCTGGTACACAGCACTGGGCACCAGGTCACAGCTGCCCACCGATCACCCAGGGTGCTTCTGTCCCAGGCCAGAACCACGCAGAATGTGAGGAAAGTGCTGCCACCATTTCAGCCTGCCCCCCAGAGAAGCAATATCCTGGGGAAATGTCAAGGTTCAGTTGGAAGATAGGCGTGGTCCAGAACCGAGGTCAGGAGACGCCACCGTCTTATAAGACAGTTTATGAATGGGTAGCCGAGAATGTTTCATGCTGACTAATGATTTAAAGGTAAAACGTGTTTTGTGCTCTTGCTTTATTTAAATAAGATGCACTGAAAGAAAGGCTGCCTCTATTTGTAGGAGGTTGGACCATATTCCAACCTAAAATATGCTTATTTTATAGTGCCAGGGCTCAGTGGGTAAAGAATCTGCCTGCAATGCAGCAGACATGGGAGACACAGGTTTGATCCCTGGGTCAGGAAGATCCCCTGGAGAAGAAAATGGCAACCCACTCTAGTATTTTTGCCTGGGAAATCGCATGGACAGAGGAGCCTGGCGGGCTGCAATCCAAAGGGTCACAAAAGAGTGGGACACGACTGAGCACAAAGTCAAAATAACTCGCATGAGCAGCAAGTGACATTCATTTGGATGAAAAAACAGGCATAGAAAACTTGAGTCATCATATGTTAGTAAGCTAATTACTGAGACCAGAGAAGAAGGGGAGATGATACATTAAAGGAAAGAAAATAATGAGAAAGAGAGAATAATTTTCTTGAAGGCAGAGGGGCACAGCCGAGACTGAGGAGCTAGGTAGGGCAGCTGCAGGCCGCCCGACAGTCGGGTCACAGCTGGGGACGGTGGGGACGGAAGAGTTCCCTTTTCTCTGAGTGTCTGCCAGTCTCGGGGCCACCGTGAGCGAGCAACTCGTCTGAATCACTATGTAGCATGCGGTATTTTCAATCATTTCTGGCCTCATTAGATCACAGTATCACATAGGTCATATTACACTGTGCTTGGGAGAAGTGGCACAGACTTATTCTTTTTCTGGGAGTTAAAATATTGGTTTCCCCCCATTTCTTTTAAATATGTAAATATAAAAGCTCAGATGACTTTACTTTATCCAATATATCAAAATAAACCTGGGGCATAACTATCATTGTAACACAAGGTCAATATGAACCAATGATGCAATCCTTCAAATCATGATTTGGCTGTCGACTTCCTGGATTGTATCCCTCCAGGCTCCTCTGTCCGTGGGATTCTCCAGGCAAGAATACTGGAGGGGATTGTCATTTCCTCCTCCAGGGGATCTTCCTGAGCCAGGGTCTGAGCCTGCATCTCCTGCATTGTAGGCGGCTTCTTTACCATCTGAGCCACCAGGGAAGCCCTTTCTTTTTCTTTCACTCTCCATCTCAGGTTTAGGATGGAGTGGAGGGAGAGTGGGGAAGTACAGAATGAAAGGAGAGGACATTGCTCAGAGGAAGGAAGAGTCAGGACTGCAGGTGGCAGGATTTCGGGGAAGGCAGAGTGGAGACCACCGTTATCAGGAGCATGACTTCAACTTGGGCTGCCGGAGCAGCCTGCTCCCCGCTCTGAGAGGCAGAGTCACCTGGCTGTAGGGGTCATCACCCTGAGGACTTCCAGTGTCTCTCACATCCACCTAGTTGGTCTCCCTGCCTTTTCTTCCCTAAACGTCCAGCTCTGCTGTGCACCCACACACTTGGTCCCTCAAGATGCAGCTCAGTCAACACCCCTGAGAATTTTCAGATCACTTGCCTCCCTCTGAAACATACAGTGGACCACTCCCTCTTCCGTGCCAGCACACAGTCCTAAAACACACGGGTTGTATTTTATTAAATTCGGATCTCAATTCTCTTCCTGCCTGAGGGCAGGAATGGTGTCAGTCTCATTATGACATACTTATCAAGATCTGTCAGCTAAAAGACAAGTGATTCAGTTATACTGTCTTACTTCTCATGACATCAACTAGTATCTTTTAGATAATACTCTAATCAATATGGAGAAGGCAATGGCACCCCACTCCAGAGGAGCCTCGTAGGCTGTAGTCCATGGGGTCGCTAAGAGTTGGGCACAACTGAGCGACTTCACTTTCACTTTTCACTTTCATAAATTGGAGAAGGAAATAGCAACCCACTCCAGTGTTCATGCCTGGAGAATCCCAGGGACGGCGGAGCCTGGTGGGCTGCCGTCTACGGGGTCGCACAGAGTTGGACACAACTGAAGTGACTTAGCGGCAGCAGCAGCTAATCAATATAGAACTCAAGCTAAAACACAGGACGTCTTCTTTACAAGCTGACCAAGTGAGCTTTAACCTCCAGATGATCCCAAACACAGGACATTTGGGAAGATGCAGATTCCAGCTGCAGGAGGCCACCAGGAGCTCTTCAGCCCTGTCTGTAAAAACAGGAGTAAAGCAAAGAAAAAGGTTAGAGCTCCAATACTTTGGCCCCCTGATGAGAAGAGCCAAGGTGTTGGAAAAGACCCTGGTGCTGGGAACAATTAAAAGCAAAATGGGAGCAGGGCGGCAGAGGACGAAATGTTTAAATACCGTCACCAACTCAATTGACGTGAACCTGAGTAAACTCGGGAAGACAGTGAAGGACCGGGGAGCCTGGTGTGCTGCAGTGCACGGGGTCACAAAGAGGCGGACACAACTTAGTGACCGAGCAATAATAACACAGAAGCGAAGGATGTTCAACCTGTCAGTTACTACACTCAGAAGATTGGAGGACGCACTCTGTGGTCAGAGAGGAAAACCCCAGCCTTTCACATTCAGGCAAAGCAGCATTTTTAAAAATCTACAAAATTGGAAATGCCTGTCTTAGAAGTAGCAGCATTCTCATAAGGCTCTTAACAGCGACTATGAGATATTTGCAATGAGAGGTGATGCTGGCACTATTTATAAATTTATAACTATAAATGTATAAAATATTATAATTATGATATTTGTAATTCCAATTATATCATAAATGTTTTAATGCTTTAGCTGGGAGGGATCCACATGAGTATCACAAAAGCACCTCTTTTCAGTGATTACTATTTTATCTCCTTTGGGAAAAGAGATGATCGACATATGAATCTAGAAAACAAAAATCTAGATTTTTGTGTGTCGCTATAACCACACACAATCCAAATATTTTAAGCACCTAGTCTCAGCAGTTTCAGAGTGGAGCTTTTGTTCAATAGTTGCTTGCATTTTTATTTATTAAATAATTTATACTTTCCATTTTTTTGAAATTTCCTTTGATCAGGTCCCCTTCTCAATGCCAGAATACTTATCAGCATAAAGGCAGACTTTGAGAAACAAAGATAACTTTGCTTGTTTACATGTCCATCACAGCTAATCACATCTTAAAATCTTCAAGTCTACAAAGTCATTACCTTCGTCAAGGCAGCTTGTACCCCACACTGTCAGGTCGTCTGGAATATTTACTTAAACCCAGAAGCTGCCTGGCAAGAGAAAGTCTGGGTTTGGAGAGATAGATGAGGACTGGCATTTACTTATGTTCAGAAAATAAACTCCGACTCTATCATACTGAGCAGGACCTCCCCATAAATTCAACTACAATTGTATTCAACGTAAAAGTCAATTTTGTTTCATTTTCTGCATTTTCTTTTTCATCCAAAGTAGTCTCCATTCCCCAAGGTGTTGCGACCTCAACCTCCTTATATCTCAAAGAGGCTCCCTCTGATCCTCTTAGCTTCAGCGAGCACCTTGAACTCGTCCTCCAATTATCTGTCTTCAACAAATACATTACGCACGCTAAAGACCTTTTCCTACCAATTTTTAAATCTGCATTTATTTGAGAAGCTTATATATGCCTAGTTGTTTACCCTCAAATCATCAAAAGAATTGATGGTGGGGGTGATTTTATCACCAGGAAATCTTTGTAAGCCACTGATACTAACACATTTTCAGAAAACTTTTAAAGACATTTTTAATACAGAAAATTGGGTTTCTTCAGACCATAGCTGATGTGGAACTTCAAATCTCAGCTTATCTGCATCTGCGTGATAGAAACAGCCTCTTATCTTGGAGATAAACAGTTATTTAATTCACCAGGCAATTTCTTTCCTCCATACTTTCTAATCAAATTCGAAAATGTTTTGCAGAGATTCAGTGGAAATAGCTACTTCTCTAAGAGCAGCCCGATTTAGAAATAAGCAGACCTACAATACTCCTTCAGTGTGTATGTTTTTAAGTACAGTTAATTTACAATGTTGTGTTAGTTTCAGCAAAGTGATTCAGATATATATATATATACTTTCTCATATCCTTTTCCAGTGTGTGTTTTAAATATAGAAAAATCTGACCTCTGAACTACCAGTTCCACTTAGAATTTTGAGATAAACGATACTAATCCCTAGTCTTTAAAATACAACTTTTGGTGAACTTAGAACTTAGGAAAAGATGAGTGAGTTAATGGAATTAAGTCAAAGGTATTACTATAAAGACATTTGAGGACACCTTCCTCAGAAATCACACATATGAGTCTAGGTTCTCCACTTCTGAACCTTCTTAAAGAAGGTGCTGTTTTACTGCAGCTGAGCTGTTCTTTTAATACAACAGCAAAATAACAATGCTGTGTGTTCCCGGAATAAAGACGAGGATCGTGCAGATATCATATTTACAACCACCTCTTCCCTAGGTTATTCGTCTATCTCGTCCTCTGCTCAGGTCTCTCATCAGTCAGCCAGCGAAGGTCAGACTCACCTCAATGGCTCAGCACACCAGGCTTCTTTCCATTCCAGGTGGAGACAGAAAATCTGAATCTTTACCATGCTGACCTTATTGTTTTACAAGCTATTGATTGTGGCTATCAAGTCCCAACAGTTCTCTGGGGCCAGCCTCTGGAAAAAGAAATGCAGGAGAAGCCACATTCCTCTCCCTCCTCGACCGCCCTGACGCCCCCATTAGTTAGATTTGGGTGCAATTAGAATGAATCACGGCAGGACGCGCCCTGTCTCTTCCACGCCGTCAGTGCCCGGCACCCAGGTTTTTGGCCGTACATCAGAGTGCACATCTGGTATGTAATGAGGAATATCCAGGGCAGAGACAGGAGGTCAGCGAGAAGTGCGCGGGTCCTCCATGGCGATGATTATAGAGTTACTGACACGCAAATAAATGACACGTATCACCCTCCACAACACTTAGGAAGTGTAAATCTCATCTCTGACATACCCTTTGGAGAGAGATAGACTATATGAATCTTTTTCACATCACTAGAGCAGTTTTATACAAGGATACCCTGTCCTGGCATAACTCTCAACCTCAAAATGCTTTCCTTATCTATCGGGAGTATGCTTTTTCACCGTGATTTTTTTTCAGTGTATTAAACCTTTCATACAATAATCATGAAACTGCAGCACTTTCGCTTCATCTGTGGTCTTCCCCATGGGCTGCTTGCTTTTCAGTCTTGTGCTTCCTTTAATAACACTATTTACTGGACGCTGGCAATGTTGTAGGTGTGGTGCCAGACGATTAACATGATGATGCATTTAAACCTCAATGTCCTGCAAGGATGAGGTGCACTATTATCTCCACTTCACAGATGAGAAGACTGAGGCACGGTGGGATTAAGTGCTTGCTCGTGCGTGCTGTGCTAAGTCGTTCAGTCTTGTCCGACTCTTTGTGACCTCATGGACTATAGCCTACCAGGCTCCTCTGTCCACGGGGTTCTCCAGGCAAGAATACTGGAGTGGGTGCCATGTCCTTCTCCAGAGGATCTTCCTGACCCAAGGATTGGACCTGTGTCCCCTGTGGCTTCTGCGTCGCAGGCAGAGTCTTTACTGCTAAGCCCCCAGAGAAACCCTTATTATAAACTAGCTAACACACTGCTCATCACCTTCCAGACACGGATTGAAATACTTTACCATCCTTACTGAGTACAAACACCACAACTCCCCTGAGACAAATCAGGGAGAACTTCATGGCAGAGACAGCCTTTGATCTAGACCTTGAATTCTAAGAAGTGAGAAGATGAGTTGAGACGTGGCCATAGACAAACCCGGGGCAAGCACTGAGAACAGTGACTACTCCGGAGGGAGCTGTGTGGAGAGCAGGAGAAATAAAGGCCATGCTTATATGAGATCACAGGTGTGAAAGCTTTGGAAATTATGAAGCACTTCAGAATTTTTTTACATAAAAAAGTAAATTTACTGTTTGCAAGGCCTAAATAGACACGCAACATGGAGAACAAATGTATGGACACAGAGGGGGCAAAGCAGGGTGGGATGATTTGGGAGACTGGGACTGACAAGTATACACGACTGTGCCGAAAACAGATAATTTAATGGGACCTACTGTGTGCACAGAGCACTCTACTCAGTGCTCTGCAGTGCCCTAAATGGAAGGAAATCCAAAAAGAGGGGATATATGTACGGGTATAGTTGATTCCCTTTTCTGTACAGCAGAAACTAACACAACATTGTAAAGCAACTATATCCCAATAAAAAAAGGGGGAAATCAATAAATTTTAAAAAGTGATATCCTTGAATTCAGATCAGTTCAGTTCAGTCACTCAGTCGTGTCTGACTCTTTGTGACCCCATGAATCGCAGCACGCCAGGCCTCCCTGTCCATCACCAACTCCCGGAGTTCACTGAGACTCACGTCCATCGAGTCAGTGATGCCATCCAGCCATCTCATCCTCTGTCGTCCCCTTCTCCTCCTGCCCTCAATTTTTCCCAGCATCAGGCTCTTTTCAAATGAGTCAGCTCTTCGCATCAGATGGCCAAAGTATTGGAGTTTCAGCTTCAACATCAGTCCTTCCAATGAACACCCAGGACTGATCTCCTTTAGGATGGACTGGTTGGATCTCCTTGAAATCCAAAGGGACTCTCAAGTCTTCTCCAACACCACAGTTCAAAAGAATCAATTCCTCAGCACTCAGCTTTCTTTATAGTCCAACTCTCACATCCATACATGACCACTGGAAAAACCATAGTCTTGACTGGACGGACCTTTGTTGACAAAGTAATGTCTCTGCTTTTTAATATGCTGTCTAGGTTGGTCATAACTTTCCTTCCAAGGAGTAAGCGTCTTTTAATTTCATGGCTGCAATCACCATCTGCAGTGATTTTGGAGCCCAGAAAAATAAAGTCAGCCACTGTTTCCACTGTTTCCCCATCTATTTGCCATGAGGTGATGGGACCGGATGCCATGATCTTCGTTTTCTGAATGATGAGCTTTAAGCCAACTTTTTCGCTCTCCTCTTTCACTTTCATCAAGAGGCTCTTTAGTTCTTCTTCACTTTCTGCCATAAAGGTAGTGTCATCTGCATCCTTGAATTGGTGCTTTTAAATCACACAATGGTAATCAGATTACAGAATTTAACTTGTAGTTCACCTGTGAAAACAGAGGCAAAAAAATGCTTCTGAAAGAAAATTACACCCCTTCTCCACGTTGGCCATGGGTCCCAGGATGGGTTAGAGCGGGTGGCAGCCCAGGGCCTCCTCCCAGCCTCTGCCTCGGTCACTGGCATGTGCTCAGGACAGACTTCTCACCTTCCCATTTATCAGGCACCCTATCAATCAGAGACAATAGATTCCCTGGTGGCTCAGACAGTAAAGCATCTGTCTACAATGTGGGAGACCCGGGTTCAAGCCCTGGGTTGGGAAGATCCCTGGAGAAGGAAATGGCAATCCACTCCAGTACTATTGCCTGGAAAATCCCATGGACAGAGGAGCCTGGTAGGCTACAGTCTATGGGGTTGCAAAGAGTCAGACATGACTGAGCAACTTTCCATTCTATCAATCAGAGCTCCAAAGGCACAGTCCAGTGGGATGAGTTTTCAGAGGGTTTGTTTTTGCAGAGATCATGATAAAGTTGGGTGTGCAGGTCGGGTCAGCAGTAGGGACTGTGCAGGACCCTGGGACCAATAGTCACAAGTCTTTGCCTGGCTCAGCTTCCAGGCATGAGAGGGGGAGGTTGGGACCCAAAGTGTGTGCGTGCCAGTAGAGGAGGTGACCTGGAAGGCGACCTTGACCTCCAGCGTGGCACAGCAGGAGACCGAGCAAACCGTGCAGAGAGCCAAGAGAGAAGCGGCTCTAGTTTCCTCCTACACGTTAGACCGGGCTTCCCAGGGAGCCTAGTGGTAAAGAACCCGCCTGCCCGTGCAGGAGACATAAGACACGAGGGTTCCTAAAGACCCCGCCTGCCCGTGCAGGAAACGTAAGAGATGCGGGTTCCATCTCTGGGTTGGGAAGATCCTCTGAAGGAGGGCATGGCAACCCACTCCAGTATTCTTGCCTGGAGAATCCCACGGACTGTAGTCCATGGGATCGCAAAGAGTCGGACGCGACTGAGCGACTTAGTACACACCCTGTAGATCTGGGGGTGGGCAAACGGGACTGCCCACTGGCCTATGCCACCCGGGACTGCAGGACACACACCAGGATGCTGTCCAAAGAAGTCAGCAGGGGAGGAGGTTATGGGGTGCCTGGAGGGGCAAAGCAAGCCTCTCAGCACCCACACCTGAGACCGGGCTCTGCGTGTATACGATTGTCAATTTCTTCAAGAATGCGTGTTCCAACAAACATTAAAACATGAAGAGATGCCCCTGACAGATATCAGCACTTTTAGGATCACTTTGACCACTTTAACAAATGACTTCTTATACTTCCAAAGTACATATACAAGCCAGGCACGAAGATGTTCAAATAAGTAGGTTGTAACTCTTGATGCAGATAAAAGAAACTCCAAGAAAAATCATCTGACATTCGATATTTATTTTAAGGGTTGAAGGGTTTTCTAAATATATCTGGAGTTTTGCATGAAAAAATCCACTTAGGTCAGTGGTTTGTAAACTTGGTTACAAAGTGAAATCTCCTGGGAATCTCTGAAAAGCAGTGATGCCTGGGACCCAGCCCTAGAGACTCAGGCCTACTGGCCCGGTTCCAGTCTGGCAACAGAAGTTCCAGACATCCCGCATCAGAGCCTCGTTCATAATCCAGGATGAGGACCACTGAGTTAGCCTAGAATGATGACTTGGTGGTGATGGTTTAGTTGCTCAGTCCTGTCTGACTCCTTGTTAGCCCGTTGACTGTAGCCCACCAAGCTCCTCTGTCCGTGGGATTTTCCAGTCAAGATACTGGAGTGGGTTGCCATTTCCTTTTCCACGGGATCTTCCTGACACAGTGATCGAACCTGTGACTCCTATTTGAAGGTAGATTCTTTACCACTGAGCCACCTGGGAAGTCATAATGATGGCTTACATAATATAATTGATTGTTTATCAGATTCTCATATCTGTATTATTCCTGTTAACTCATGACATTTAGTCCTCTTCAAAAATCAATCAGAAGACAATTAACTGTGCCTGTGCATGCAACTAAATCATTAAATAAACTGAAATTAGCACATAAACCCTGCCACCATCCCTTTGGTTTCACACCATGCCAACCTCACCTGAATCAAGTATATTTTGCATAGAGAGCCTACATTGTACCCTAGAGATGCTAAGGAAACAAGTCATTGAAGCATTACATGTTTAAACTATGATTATGATAGTTTGGGTATAAGGAGAAATTATAAAGTGAAAGCCCTCAGGGAGATTGCTAGACATAGAGAAACAAGTGTGGACTCTGCTACGTGAAAGCCCTAGGAACTGATTTTGGAACTACCTCTTCCTACCTTGTTCCTGCAAGTGTGGTCCATGGACCAGCAAGCAGTTTCAGCATCACTGAGGAGCTTATCAGAAATGCAGTCCCATCTCAGACCTATTGAGTCAGAATCTACACTTTAATAAGAGCACCAGGTAATCTGAATACGCATGACAAGTTGAGAAACAGAGATACTGGAAATACAATATATTGATCAGAATTAGGTTCAACTGCAGGTGGAACTATGCAAACAATAGTGGCTAAACCACTATAAAGGATTATACTTCTCTTTCATTCAAAAGAACTCCAGAGGTAAGTGGTCCAGAGCTGATATCATGTTCTGTACTGGAGAATCTTTACTGTCAGGGCTTTTCAGTTCTTAGTAATGATTGTCTCCTCACAACCTAAGATGGCTGTTGGAGCACCAGCCATCACATCTGTGTTGTGCCAGAAGAAAGAAGTATGCTGGGGGACAGGGTCAGAGATACAGTCTCACTTTTAAGGACACGTCTCTGAAGTTGCACACTTTTGCAAACACCTCATTGGCCAGAACGCTATCCCGTGGTAACACCTAACTGCAAGGAATGCTTTAAAAGTAATCTTTATTCCAGGTGTTCTTACATCCAGTTAGTAATCTGGAGGGTTCACTACTGATGAAGCTGAAAAGAGGGAATACTGGAAAACAGCCAGTATTTCATGTAACATGGAGCCTTGGAAGTACTTCTGAACCTCATACTCCTCTATGCAAAATGTGAACGGCCATAGCCACATGAGGAAATTATTATGCAGGTGAAATGAATGAAAAATGTTGCCCACACAGTAGGGACTTGGTAACTAATAACTCTTTATTATCTTAAAGGACTGCTTCAAGATTTCAGTCTTTACATAATACATGTTCAGTTTCTCAGTTGTGTCTTACTCTGCAGCCCCATGGACTGTAGCCCACCAGGCTCCTCTGTCCATGGGATTCTCCAGGCAAGAATACTGGAGTGGGTTGCCATTTCCTACTCCAGGTTACATAATACATAATACTGGTCAAAAAAAAAGACAAGTAAAGGTTAAATGTTATTGCAAATTTTAAAATTTGATTACAGTTTTGTTTTTTAAGGATTCAGCTACAAGCAGATCTGACGGGAGCTTTTCTCAGCTGCAGTGGTGTTCTTCCTGGCACCACCCCTCAGCGGTGCTAACCAGCGCCCGCATCCCTTCTCACTTCCAGATAAGGGTCAGGGGTGAGAAACAGCAGCGCGGCACGGGAGCCGGGGCTGCACTCTGAGCCCAGGCCGTCTGAGGTGGGCCTGGCTCCACTGCTTCACAGCGATGCTATTTTAGTCATCGCTTTTCCGCTGCTGTAAAGCTGAAACAATAATTCCCACCTCGCAGGGTTATTGTGAGGATTACCCGAGGTAATACGAGTAAAAGCGCTTAGAAAAGTGCCGAGCTCAAAGTAAGAGTTAGTGTTGGTTATTCCTATCAGCTGTGCAACTTAGGTGAATTGTGGGCCGGGAAAGTCTTCTTTGGCAGCAGGACTTTTCTCCTGACAATGCAGCAGTTTGCCGGCTGGGGTTTACTTAACATGCAAAGGTCATTCACACAGATAATTCTTGGCTTTAGAAAGAATATGAAAAAAAATCAATAAATACACAATTAAAAAGAAAAGGAATTAACGTTTTCATATTTACATGGTTCTCCCTCCTAGGAGCCTTCTTGATAAACACTCGAGACTGCGGTCAATAAAGGGGAGGATTTGAAGATCACACCTCCAAGAACAGGCAGCAAATGGAGGAAAAGTTTGTTCAAGTCCTCTAGGATATAAAAGAATAGACTTGATGTCGAATAAAATAGTTAACTGAATGAGGGTAATTCAAAAATTGCCTTGCTTAGAACACGTTGAAGGTTTCGCCTTTGTGAGGGGACAGTTGCGCCCCATTTGCATTCATGCAGTTTATATTGTTCTGACCTAATGAGATATAGAAAACCTCCCAAACATTGACGCATTGAAAGCATGCTTCACTCGGCATGAAGGTTTGAGACGTCAAGGATACCTTGAGCATCCTCGGGTTCCAACAACTTGTCAGACAAATTAGCACCTTCTCAACCAAGGGTAAAATTGAGTTTCACGTTTCTCCCTGGTGGGGGAAAAAGAACCAGGGGAAAATCACTCTGGTTTAATGCTGCCTTTGTTAAGACAAATATAGAGAGCCTTATCATCTCTGTGCGACTCTCCCTGACCTCCTGATTTTTAATTCATTGGTTTTAAATGATCCTTGACAGTCAAGATCCTTTTGTCAACTCTTCTGTGCTTACTCCAGAAGACAAACTCTCTGGCTTTTATTAGTGAAGCTTATTTCTCTTTGTAGGCACTTAACAAGCTGGTCTTAAAGAAAATTTTAAATTGTGCTGAAACGTGATGAAAAAAGTAAAGCATAAATCATAAATAAGGTCAGATCTTAAAATGTTATAGATAGTCCCTTTTTAAATTATACAGATGTTTAAAAAATCCAGTTGCATCCAGTTTCTGGGCTAAGTTAACCTCTTCAGGGAGTAAGAGTATTGTGCTAATTGCTTAAAATTTCTCCATGGAAGCTTGAGGAGAAAGCTACCTTTTGTTTGTATACAAAATTTAAGAGGACTTCCCTGGCAGTGCACTGGTTAAGACCTCCCCTTCCAATACAGAGAATGTGGGTTCGATTCCTGGTCAGGGAGCTTAGATCCCACATAAGTGTTAGCTGCTCTGTCGTATCTGACTCCATGGACTGTAGCCTTCCAGGTTCCTCTGTCCATGGAATGAATTTTCCAGACAAGAACACTGGAGTGTGTTGCCATTCCCTTCTCTGATAGATCTTCCCAACACAGGAATCAAACCCAAGTCTCCTGCATTGCGCACAGACCCTTTACCATCTGGGCCGCTAGGGAAACCCACATACCTTGTGGCCAAAACACCAAAATATAAAACACAGAAGCAATATTGCAACAAATTCAAGAACGACTTTAAAAATGACTCACATCAGAAAAAAAAATTAATGGCGTTCATCTTCTTTTCTTCTCCCTACGAGTAACGTTCCGTGTTATAAAGTGGATAAAATACAAGTAACATTCCGTGTTATAAAGTGGGATAAGATACGAGAGCGCTTCGAGAAGCATTTCGTGTGCTGCCGTCATTAGAACAAAGCCATATCTCTCCAGAGATTAATCTTACAAAACACCTGAGCTCCAGAAAAACTTCAGAAAAATCGCCCCTTCTCCTGCTCCCACCACCACCCCCATCCCCACCCCCACCGAAGAACCTCTCAGGTGGTTACTCAAACCTCACACATCTACACATCTGGGAAAAGACGGACATGAAAAAAGGAAAGCTGGGCTCACCTGGCAGGACCCACTGACTCGTCCACTAGGCCTGGGAGAAGAACGAGCTTCAACAACAGCCAGGATCTATTCTTATGAAGACGCTTTTTCAGTGGCACCCAAAGCAGGTAGGAGAATGGATAAAATGCAGAAGAAGCAAGAAGCAGAATGAGAGAAGAATCACAGAGTTAGAAAACTGCAAGATTTCTGTGCCATCATCTCCTCCAATCCCTTCATTTTTCGGAAAACAGGAACCAAGGGCCACTGAGTGACTTTCCCATAGTCACAGCTCTACCCTGACTCCCAGAAGAGTGGACTTCTCAGCAACGCTTCTGGACTGGCGGTAGTAGTGGCCATGGCAGGAGTGCAGGAAAGGCACTATGGGGGTGTCTGCAGTGGGCATCCCCCACTCCTGTGGCGGAGAAGACAATCAAGGGGCTTGGGGGCACTGGGGCAGGACGGAGGGAGGCTCCCACCTTCCTAGGGTGGGTGGGCCCACCGTCCACATCTCATCCTGAACAGAACAAAAGGCTGAGGAAGAGGAAACTCCCCGCCTGACTGTGGAGCTCCACATAGGTCTTTTCGACCTTTAGACTTGGACTAAAGCATCGACTCTCCTGGGTCTCCAGCCAGCTAACTGCAGGTCTTGGCTTTTGCAGCCTCCGTAGTCGTGCAAGCCAATCCCTTAAAATAAATGAATATGCATGTATGCTTGTTCACTGGCTTTGGTCATGTCTGACTCTTTGCAACTCCATGGACTGTAGCCTGCCAGGCCCCTCTGTCCATGGGATTCTCCAGGCAAGAATCCCGGAATGGGTAGCCATTCCCTTCTCTAAGGGATCTTCCCAACCCAGGGATTGAACCCATGTCCCTCACGTCTCCTGCATTGGCGGATGGGTTCTTTACCACTAGGGGCACCTGGGAAGCCCCAGTAAATGCATGTGTGTATATGTGTGTGTGTGTGTGTGTGTGTAGAAAGTACTATGGAGTGTATATATACACATATATATTATAAAGAATATACATATTTGTGGAGTGTTAGTTGCTCAGTCGTGTCTGACTCTGCGACCCCACGGACTGTAGCCCACCAGGCCCCTCTGTCCATGGAATTCTCCAGGAAACAATACTGGAGCAGGTTGCCATTCCCTTCTCTAGGGGATCTTTCTGACCCAGGGACTGAACCCAGGACTCCTGCATTGCAGGCAGATTATTTCCTATCTGAGTCACCAGGGAAGCCCCATATTTATAGAGGGAGGAGAGAGAATATGTGTATATATTAATACGTGTGTGTGCATGAATGCGTATATACGTGTACCCTACTGGTTCTGTTTCTCTGGAGCACTCTAACATACACAGCTTAGTCAACTTGTAGACAAATATATAGTCCCTTTCCTATAAGATTTCAGCTCTTTGCAGCTGGAACCAATCTACTTCTTAGAATATTAATTAACCCAGTGTTAATTACACAACTGGTATCCCAAAATTCCACCTACCTTCATATAAGCTGAGAATGTCAACAGTTGATATGTCAAAGCAAAAGGAGTTAAAAAGCGTTTTGGAGGGGTAAACCCAAGGCTACTTTTGGATAAAGACAGGAGTCAGGTAATAATACTGGAAAGCATCAGAATGATTTAAAAATAGGAGGCAATACTAATTTGGCTTCTGACCCAGTCGACCATGGGAAGTGCTGGCCTGGCGAATTCTCCTGTGACTCTAACAGCACTTTCCATTTAAAGTGGGTGAGAAGTGAATGTGCTCGGGGAAATGTTGACTTTTCGTTTTCCTTTCTACCTGGAATAAGCGCATCAGGGCAGTTATTTGATCACGATCAGGCTTGGACATATTTACTGTAATTATGACATTGTTATGCTCAAGTTTCCTAATTGCTTTTTAAAACAAAATTGAAGTTAAAATTAAATATGTAGGCGGTGTGCAGCAATCTTTAAAAGTCATTATTCAACCACTAAATGGAAAGTCTAATCCTGGACGGGACCCTGGGCCTGAAACAGATCACAGTCAGCAAATATAACTAAGGTCAGAAGATGGCTGAGCGGAATTAACGCCACGTAAATTCTCCAGCTTTGAACACGGCATCATGCTCAGGTAACACGTTAACACTGAGAGAAGTTGGCAGAAGGGTATACTCTCGTTCCATTTTTGCACTATTCTTGTAAATTATTTCAAAATAAGAAGGTAGAAATTTTCAATTAGATCATAAGATTCCAGTTAAACCACTAAGTAATGATGTTAGGTACTCCGTAAGTTAGATGGCTGTCTCTAGAGCTGTCCCCCTTAGCTCAACTAACCACAGGGGAATAAATTCATTATTGTCGTGGTGTTTTCCTTAAGTTACCACTTCCCGCTTCTGAGGCTGAAGTATCCCAGCTGAGTTCATTTCCAATTCCGTGAAAGGGAAGAGAAAGCTGTTGAAAGCAGGACGCGATTGTGATACCACAGCAGCCTCGGTGCGCTGACTGGCTGCCAAGGATGCACTGCATTCGGGAATCAGGCCCTACCCCTCCTAATGTGTGCACATCCTAAACAATTACAAATTTAAAAAAGAAGAGCAAAAGAAAGCCCTCAGTGGTATGAATTTCCCGAGGAATGCCAAAATGTCATTCTTCGGCAGAAATCAAGCAAGCAAAGAGAGTTACAACAGAGACACAGAAGCAGCTTCTTTCTCTGTTGCCTTCCGTGGGTGTCACACTCCCATTTCTTTTTTTTATTTTTTAATTGAAGTATAGTGTAGTTTGAGCAAACTCTGGGAGACAGCTAAGGGCAGGGAAGCCTGGCATGCTGCAGTCCATGGAGTCAGAAAGAGTCAGACACAGCTGAGCTGCTAACGCTGTGATATCATATGGTATTTGTCTGGTTTACTTCACTTAGTAGGACAATCTCTAGGTCCATTCATGTTGCTAAATAGCATTATTTTATTCTTTTTTGTGACTGAATAAAATCCACCCACAGGGCTAGAAAAGGTCAGTTTTCATTCCAATCCCAAAGAAACGCAATGCCAAAGAATGTTCAAACTACCGCACAATTGCACTCAAGTCACACCCTAGCAAAGTAATGCTGAAAATTCCCCAAGCTAGGCTCTAACAGAACATGAACCCATAATTTCCAAATGTTCAATCTGGATTTAGAAAAGGCAGAGGAACCAGAGATCAAGTTGCTAACATCTATTAGATCAGAGAAAAGGCAAGAGAATTCCAAAAAAAACATCTATTTCTGCTTCACTGACTATGCTAAAGCCTTTGACTGTGTGGATTGCAACAAACTGTGGAAAATTCTTAAAGAAATGGGAATATCAGACCACCTTACCTGCCCCTGAGAAATCTGTATGCAGGTCAAGAAGCAACAGTTAGAACCTGACTGTCCTAACCAATGGACTGGTTCCAAATCGGGAAAGGAGTACATCAAAGCTATATATTGTAACCCTGCTTATTTAACTTCTATGCAGAGTACATCATGCAAAATGCTGGGCTAGATGAAGCCCAAGCTGGAATCAAGATTGCCGGGAGAAAAATCAATATCCTCAGATATGCAGATGACAGCACTCTTATGGCTGTCATAAAAAAGAAGAGGAACTAAAGAGCCTCTTGATGAAAGCAAAAGAAAAGAGTGAAAAAAACTGGCTTAAAACTCAACATTTAGAAAACTAAGATCATGACATCTGGTCCTATCACTTCATGGCAAATAGACGGGGAAACAATGGAAACAGTGAGAAACTTTATTTTGGGGGGCTCCAAAATCACTGCAGATGGTGACTGCAGCCATGAAATTAAAAGACACTTGCTCCTTAGAAAAAAGCTATGATCAACCTAGAGAGCATATTAAAAAGCAGAGATATTACTTTGCCAACAAAGGTCTGTGTAGTCAAAGCTATGGTTTTTCCAGTAGTCATTTATGGATGTGTGAGTTGGACCATAAAGAAAGCTGAGTGCCGAAAAACTGATGCTTTTGAGCTGTGGTGTTGGAGAAGACTCTTGAGAGTCCCTTGGACTGCAAGGAGATCCAACCAGTCCATCCTAAAGGAGATCAGTCCTGGGTGTTCACTGGGGGGACTGATGTTGAAGCTGAAACTCCAATACTTTGGCCAACCTGATTCGAAGAACTGACTCACAAGAAAAGATTCTGATGCTGGGAAAGATTGAAGGCAGGAGAAGAAGAAGAAATCGTCTCATAACAGAGGATGGAATGGTTGGATGGCATCACCGACTCAATGGACATGAGTTTGAGCAAGCTCCGGGAGTTGGTGATGGACAGGGAGGCCTGGCGTGCTGCAGTCCATGGGGTCGAAAAGAGCTGGACACGACTGAGCGACTGAACTGAACTGAACTGAATATTCAGCCAGGAGTGGGACTGCTGGATCACATGTTAACTTTATTTTTAGTTTTTTAAGAACCTCAATACTGTTTTCCACAGAGGCTGCACCAGCTTACATTCCCATCGACAGTGTATGGGAGGGTTTCCCTTCTTCACACTCTCTCCAGCATTTGTTATTTGTGGAATTTTTAATGATGGCCCTTCTGACCGGTGGGAGTTGGTATCTCATTGTATTCACCTCCATTTCTGGCTAGAAACATTTTTATCCTGACAGTGGGCTGTCTAATGCTCAGTCTTGGAAAAAATAAAGAATCAAGAGGAGTCTTCCAAGTGAAACGTTAGCCAAGGTAAATGCTCTTTTCAGCCATCTCTCCTGACAAGCTTAGATGTGTTGGGTAGAGCTGGGGAAGATTATGTTTTGAGAAAGGAAGCAAAAGATACAAAGGCGCGTACTGAACGGCTGCAGAATGCCAGGAGCGTCACAGAGTGGGCCGTGGTTCTCACACAGGTGTGGTATGTAGGAAGGACACGAGCTGTAGAACTTCTGTGCACAGACAAAGACAACCAGAACAGCCTCGAGCAAATCGTAAAATAAGGGAATTTGCCTCCAACGACCCTGTCTCACATCTTCTGCCCCAGTCCCCTTGCTTCGGGAAACCTCGACTTTTCCCACGACCCTGTCTCACATCTTCTGCCCCAGTCCCCTTGCTTCGGGAAACCTCGACTTTTCTGTCCCTGGACAGCCTGCCCCCATCACAACCAGGAAGGCTCTGACACCTATTATACCAGGATGTGAACTCTTCCTAGGGTGTCAGACATTTACTTCCATGGACTCAGAAGCTTTGCTTCCTTTCTAAAGGATGGGGATGAGGGGTGGGGGGTAGGCAGGGACCAGTTTTGCTGAGAAGCAAAGTTTTCTTTCCTGACGCCGTAAAGCGAAGGCTATACACATTGCTTCTTTTAAGGAACCAGAGATGCTGAATCAACAAGTGAGCCTCCCACCCTCCTTTCCCGGAAAAGCCTTAGCTCCTCCTCATCCCCAGCTCCCTTTCTGCCGAGCTCACCCCCACCCTGTGTCCATGGCTGGTTGGGCTTGCCATGCTCCAACACCTGGAAAAATCTACAGATTAAAGTGGAAGAGAAAAAAAGGGACTCATGGGAACTGCTCAAAAGCAGAGGCTCTTAAGAGATTTGTCAGATGACAGAAAGAATCCACACCTTTTAATGCTGGATTAAATTATATTAAAAAAAACACAGTGGTTGAGGTGAAATTAGCCTGCACTGTAAAAGGGTAATATAAAAATTTTACTCCCCCCCACACAGAAAAAATTGCAGTGTGTCTGAGTGGTAGTAATGAAAGAAGTAATATAAAACACAACAGGTTATTTGGAGAACTTCACGGATTATGAAGACAAATTTATACAATGAAACCGGACTGTGCAAAATACTCATGATCTTATTTGATTTTGAAAGAGTTACAGAAATTGTCTCATTTCATTTCTTATTCAAAGGAGGAAAATCTTATATTCTAATTGAAAACATTTATTTCCAAACTCAGGAGATGAAAAGGTATGAATCTTTACTAGCTGTGTGTTCTTGGGCAAAAGTTTACCTTCTCTGGGCCTGAGAGAAGCTAGAGTCATTTGAACCCGGCCAGCCTCTCAGATTCTATGATACGCGATGCACATAGCTTTCAATCTATGCTGATTCATAAGGTGCTACAGAGCTTCCCTGGTGGCTCAAATGGTAAAGCATCTGCCTGCAGTGCGGGAGACCCAGGTTTGATCCCTAGGTGAGGAAGATCCCGTGGAAAAAGAAACAGCAACCCACTCCAGTATTCTTTCCTGGAAAATTCCATGGACAGAGGAGCCTGGCAGGCTACCGTCCATGGGGTCGCAAAGAGTCAGACACGACTGAGCGACTTCACTCACAATGGTGTTTATTTGTAGGTGCTCAGTTGGTTTAGTCGTGTTGTCCAACTCTTTGACATGTGTTCATGATATTGTGCTCCTGACAATAAATAACTCATATTTCTGGACGAGACTAAGAGCTCTTAGAGACCCCTTCTGTGATTTCTGAGTTTTCATCTAACGCTTTGGATTACCAACAGCTAGTCTCTCCATACAAATGGCCAACAGGCACATGAAAAGGCGCTCAACATTGCTAATTATTAGAAAAATGCAAATTGAAACTAAAACGAGGTATCATCCCACTCCAGTCAGAGTGGCCATCATCAAAAATCTACAAACGATGCATGCCAGAGAGGGTGTGGAAAAAAGGGAACCCTCCTGCATTGTCGGTGGGAATGTAAATCGGTGCAGCAGTTGTTGAGAACAGTGGAGGTTACTCAGAAAACTACAAACAGATTTACCTCTGATTCGGCGATCTCACCCCTGGGCATGTATCTAAACAGAATCATAATTCAAAAACAGATATGCACAACGTTCATAGCAGCACTATTTACAGCAGCCAAGAAATGGAAATAACCTGCATGTCCATTGACAGATGAATGGATAAAAAAGATGTGGTTCATGTATACAATGGAATGTTGCTCAGCCAGAAGAAAGAATGAAATGATGCCATCTGCAGCAACATCCATGACCTAGAGATTATCATACTAAGTAAAGTGAGTCGGAAAGACGAAGAGCAGTACCGTACGATATCACTTGTATGTGGACTCTAACATATGGCACAAATGGGCCTTCTGTGACAGAGTCAGACTCACAGACACAGAGCAGACTTGCGGTGGCCACGATGACGAGTGGGGGAGGAAAGACTGGGCGAGCGCGATTGACAGACGCGAACTGTTACATACAGGGCGGATGAATACGATCCCGCTGCACGTACAGGGAACTACAGCCACGGCAGGAAAGACTACGGAAGAGAGTGCATGCAGATAAGGATAACCGAGTCACTCTGCTGTACATCAGAAATTAACACAACATTGTAAATCAACTGTAAATTGATAATAATTTTTTTTAAATTATCTCCTCTTCTATCTCCCCTCTGCCACAGCTGTCAAACAAGGAGGGGCCACCCATCAGTCAAAAAATAAAGATTAAAGAAGCACACAGCTAGCTGCAGGAATATGTGTGCTTTACTTAAGAATGTCTGGCAGGTGAAGGGAAAAATACACAGGAATTCCATGCACATGACACCAGCCTCCACCTTCCCCAGACACTGACTGCGATCGACTCCCGTTTGCCTCTCCAACTCAAACGGAACAAGTCTACTTAAACGTGACAATTTTAAAGCTTTTTAAGGAGCTAATTCATCCATTTGCTGGTTGCATACAAATGAGGTCCATTTTTATTTTCTAGCCTCGGGCCTAGACGCTCCGAAGGTTGTAAAGTCTGCATAATGACTTTGTCTGAATTTCTTTTTCTACCAGCTACTTTGGAGCGATTCATGACCAAATTATATTAGTCATCTCGGAGACACCTCACACCGAGTTTCCAGTGTCTCCTGACTCATTCTGCTTTTCTCTGTGTCACCGGAGATATGAAGGAGTTGAAAATTCCAGCATCGTGAGTTGATGTTACTGCCTTTTGGATCTTTTTGTGGATTCATTCCTGTCAATATAGGTTATTATATAACCGAAGTTTAAGAAATTTGAGTGCATTTATAAACCTGAAATTAAACTGAATCTTTAAAATAAAATTAGGAACTTCCCTGACAGTCCACAGTCAAGACTTGGCCTTCCAGAGCAGGCAGAACCCTGGTCAGGACACTAAGATCCCACGCGCCTTGTGGCCAAAAAAACCAAGACATAAAAAAAAGACAGAAGCAATACTGTACAAATTCAATAAAGACTTTAAAAATAAATATTTGTGGTGCTCTTCAGGTCTACTATATTGTTCTACTTTTCTATATGTTCATTCTATTAATTTTTGAGAGTTTGATATTGAAACTCCAACTAAAAACCTTATCTACTTAAAACATAACTGTAATATATAGTGGAGCTACATGTAAATTTGCTCTGTATTTCCAACTCTCCTGTGGATGTGTTATCATACTTTCATAATTTAAAATTTTTAAATAGATAATTAAACTTTGATTGACTTGAATCATTTAGAAATGGCCTCACATACCAGCCACCCGCCTCCTTCTGACCTGGCCTGAGTTAACTACAATTAGGAAGTGACAGCGGCCTTTCACACCAGCAACTGCTAATGATCAACTCCCTCCAGGTAGATTGGGAAACTTAGAGAAGTCAGATTATTTCGTTGGGAAGTCACCTTTGTTGGTGAATCATTCCCTGAACCTCCCAGAGAACAGAACCCAGTGGCTTAGATATTAACCTAGCATCAGCCTGACTCAGCATGATCAGAGGCATTTTTTTTCTTTTTTTTTTTAAACTTTACAAAACTGTATTAGTTTTGCCAAATATCAAAATGAATCTGCCACAGGTATACAGAGTCATTTTTGAAAGGGGAAAATTGCTTTTATAAGCTCTCTTGCATTGAGAAAACTAGTCTGAGAGATTTCATTCTGCCATAACCAGTCAGACTCTTAATTCTTTTTTCTTCTCCTTTTTCTGCCCTTCTTTCTGTTCGCCTGCTATCCAGCCCTGTCTTCAGAAGAGCAAAGGACTACATTGGGAGAGAACAATGAAATACTTTGTAGGAAACTGGGAAGTAACTTTATTCATTACAGAAAAGTACTACCTTTCCCTTGTCAATAAAATTGCGCCAGGATTCTTTATCATTCCACCCTGCATTTCCAGAAAATACGTAAGTCTCAAAACGTGCCCCAGCCTTGTGAGTTCCAAGAATGGAATACTTATTTTTTAATTGTGTCTAAAGAGTTATGACTGCAGTTGCAAATCACTTGGGGAATATTTTACTGATGCCTAAGAGGAGGGTTTGTATAATGTTTACAACAGAGTAACAATGTACAGTTTCATCCTGAGCTTCTAGTGGCCCCTCCGAAATCAGAATCTGTTCCTTCAAGCACCCCAAAAATGATAGACAGCGAGCACCCACATATCTTAGAGGATGGGAAGACTACTTCCCAAGAATATTGTAATAGGGAAGAAACTTCGGATTCTATTACAAGTCAGTCACTAAAGGGATGCTGCCTGTACACTCAAATTATACATATGGCCCGCCTCTGGGAGCCCTGCCACCCAGGTTGTGAGCATTAAGCTGGGATACTTTTGTTTAGTTCACAGGAAACCTCTTGACCAGGCCCACTTCTGAATGGCTACAGGAAGGAAGAATGCGGTAAAGAATCCGCTGGAATCCGCCAGCCATGGCAGGAGACACGGGAGACGTGGTTTTGATCCCTGGGTTGAGAAGATCCCCTGGGGGCGGGCATGGCAACCCACTCCAGTATTCTTGGCTGGAGAATCCCATGAGTGGAGGAGGCTGTATGAAATTAAAAATTCAACTCCTCCGCCATACCAGCCACCTTTCGCGTGTCCAGTGGCCGCCCTGGCTGTGCTGCTGGACTGCACAGGTGGAGACCATCCTCATGTCAGCTGCCCTGGACGGTGATGCCCTGGAGCAGAGACCAGATATCTGCGAGAAGGTGAGATAAGCAGTTTATTCCCCAATAAACTACCGACTCTTGTTTTTAAGACAGCAGGAAAGACGTGTATGCTCCCTTCCTCCTTCAGTAATCACTCTAAATGACAACAAAAACGAGCAAGCGAAATGTCATTTCCACTGGAGGAGAAGCCAGCCAGGGCCTCACAGGTCCTCAGGAGGCCCCAGGACCACAGAGCTGTGGCTGCAGAGGGTGGAGGAAGCCTACAGAGCAGGGTCCTCATGCTGGCGAGCAAGGCTGAGGGGCGACTCCAACAGTCCCCTCCTGAGCGAGAATTCAGGGGAACTGGTTGGGGGAAATCCTAGGATCACATTTGGTGAAGCAAAGTGGAGAGTGTGGGCTGCGTGAAGAACACAGTGAGGCTTGGTCTTTGCTGAAAGTCACCTGCCGGGAGGCAAGGTGTGAGGAGAGGGGTCTGGGTGACAGCAGTCATGTAACTGTGGGTCCCCTTCCAGGGGGAAATGGCTTTAAGAGAACTCACTTGACCGCAAAAACTGGCGCCATGAGGACACTGCCTAAGCACCAGGGAGAGTGCTGTCTGTGTAGTACACCACCTGGGCCATTCCCACAAACGTGCACAGAGCTGCCCAGAGGGACTCATCTCAGTTCAAGATTAGTAATAATGATAATAACAACAATAATAAAGACAATACAACAGAACAGGCACAGGATCTGCGACTGAACACACACACAATTTAAGAGGGGAAAAAAGAGGGAAAGGAAAAGGAAAAAAAAAAGTGATGGAAAAAGAAAGTTCATCGGAAAAATGTTGCCATGTAGCTAATGAAAATTAGGACCAAAAGTACTTCAGTGAGCTAACACTACTACTAATAACCCTTTAAAACAAGAGTTAAAGCAGTTCAGAGAAGACACAGCAAGAAAACAAAAGATGAGCAATTAGAGTTCAGGAAAGTTGGAAGAAGAAACCTCACATAAATGGAAACCATGATGGCAACAAAAGTCACAGATAGGCACTACATACAGCAGGGCAGGGGACAGAAGGACAGACGCTTTGTAAGTGGGCTAATTAAGTAGAAATGAACAAACAGTTGTAAAGGAATGGAGAGAAGATAGTAAGTACAAAGGACAGAGAAGACAAACTCTACATAACTGGCACCATCAACAAAGAATAAGACAAATAGAAAAAATATTTAAAAATGCATAATTCAAGGAAACATTCCTATACTTAGGAAAACTTACTATTGGAGACGCAGCATTATTTTACTAACAAGAAGAAGGGTAGGAAGTGACCTTTAAGCCTGAAGAGTGGCACAGATATCGCCGTGTTCCTCGGTCTTCTGTGTGTGCTCACTGACCCCGAACCACAGGGACACACGTCTCCACGCCTGAGGGCACCCCTTCCACTAGGGAAGGCTTCTATGCCCACACACAAGCCAGCTGAAAGTGCCAGAGGATGAATATCAATTATTAATGTAATATTTTATTGTTGTGCTGATTAATATTTATATCATAATTAAAGTAAAAGGTTTAATCCCATTCCCGGGCATATATCTGGAAAGACAAAAACTCTTCATACAGAGAGATCCACGCACCCCGGTATCCACAGCAGCATTGTTCACAGTAGCCACAGCATGGAGGCAACGTAAGTGTCCACAGGCGAACGGATAGAGACGGGGTGCTGCATGAGCATGGTGGAGTACTCCTCAGCCATAAAAAAGAAGGAAGTCTGGCCACTTGCAGCAACACGGATGGGCCTGGAGACTAGCCCACTTACTGAAGTAAGTCAGACAAAGACAGACAAATGTGATGTGATATCACTTATCTGTGGAGTCTTAAAAAATAACGCTAATGAATCTATATGCAAAACAGAAGTGGACTCATAGAAAACAGATTTACAATTACCAAAGGGTGGGAGAGATAAATTAAGAGTATGGACTTAACAGATACACACACATTATATAAAACAGATGTTGAACAAGGATTTACTGTATAGCACAGGGAACTATATTCAATATCTTATAATAACCTATAATGGAAAAAGCCTAAAAATTACATTTATATATATATATATATTCATATTACATAACTGAATCATCTTACTATAGATCTGAAACTAGCACAGTTTTGTAAATCAACCATGCGCCGAGCTGTACTTAGTCACTCAGTCGTGTCCGACTCTTTGTGACCCCATGGACTGCAGCCCGCCAGGCTCCTCTGTCCCTGGGGATTCTCCAGGCAAGAATACTGGAGTGGGTTGCCATGCCCTCCTCCAGGGGATCTTCTCCACCCAGGGATCGAACTCAGGTCTCCCGCATTGCAGGCTTCAATAAAAAAAAGTAATATATCAAAAATACCACTGTTAAAGGCAAGTTGGTAAATGACATGAATTAAATAAAGAATATATTCATTTAAAAATTCTATTAATAGAGTACAAAAACACACCATGAAATGTGAGAATGTATGACTTTAAAAAGGCTCACATTCAGAATATTTAAATTTTATAAATCAATAAGAAAATAACGGAAAACCAAACAGAAAAGCAGGGGTGGGAGTAATCCCTAATCTCTTAATCCGTTTGGGTTGCTTTAACAAAACACCAGAGACTGGATAGCTACTAAAGAACAAGACATTGCTGCTCACAGTTTTGGAGGCTGAAAGTGCAAGATCCAGGGGCCAGAAGGGTCCTTTCCCATGAGAACCAGCTTCTTGGCTCATACCTGGCACTTCTGGCTGTGTCCAGAGCTAGGGGGCTCTGTGGGGTCTCTTGTAGGAGCACTAATCCCACCCCTGAGGCCTCCACCCTCACCTGCTACTCACCTTCCCCACCCCACTGCCGAAGACAGTCAGCTTTGGGGGTTAGCATTTCAACACAGGAATTTGCAGGGGATGGGAATATTCTGACCATAGCACCTGGTCAGATACTTTTCAAAAGAAAAAGAAGAACTTTAACCATTCCGTTGACATGAAATCTTCATAATGGCTCAGGGACAGAGAGCCTCAGTGAGACACCAGCACAAGCTCACCAGGAAACATGCGGAACGTGGCCAAGAGCTGACACAGAAGACGCTGAGCCAGGATAACTTCCACACTTCGCTTGCAGGAATGTCAATGGGTGCAACTGCTTGGAACGTCAGTTTGTTGTCGTTTGTTAATAAGTTAAAGATACGCAGCAACGTAGATGGGCTTGGAGACTGTTGCACTGAGTGAAGAAGTCGGAGAAAGCCAAGCACCATCAGACACCATTTATACGTGGGATCGGAAAACGGGTGCAGGAGAACTTGCAAAACAGAAATAGAGCCACAGATGTAGAAAACAAGCATGGTTACCAGGGCAGGAAGGGGGGTGGGGGAGAGAGAAACCGGGACTGTGACTGACATCACCACTATATATTAAAGTAGGTCAGTGATAAGACGACCATTTAGCACAGGAAACTACTCAGCACTCTGTAATGAACTACATGGGAAAGAATTTTAACAACAGGGGATATACACGTTGTATAACTGGTTCACTTTACTGTACGGCAGAAGCTAACACAACATTGTACATCAACTATACTCCAATAAAAATTAATTTTAAAAAGATATTCTTACCTTAGAAACAAGAAATCCATTCTTACCACATACCCTAGATTGAAAGTGCAAGTCACGCGGTTATGTCCGACTGTTTGTGACCCCATGGACTATGCAGTCCATGGAATTCTCCAGGTCAGAATACGGAGCAGGTAGCCTTTCCCTTCTCCAGGGGGTCTTCCCAACCCAGGGAGCGAACCCAGGTCTCCCACATTGCAGGCAGGTTTTTTACCAGCTGAGCCACAAGGGAAGCCCGAGAACACTGGAGTGGGGAGCCATTCTGTTCTCCAGGGGGTCTTCCTGACCCACAGGGACTGAACCCACGTCTCCCGTGTCTCCTGCATCGCAGGCTGACTTTTTACCATCGGAGCCACCTGGGAAGCCCATTCTGAATAATCCATGATGAGGAAGTGTAATTGACTACAGGAACCGTGAGGACACTTAGTCAAGAAGCATCAGACTTTCTCCTGAAAGACGTTGGTAAAAAAGAGGCACAGTTGTGTACCTGGGGGGATACTGGGACCTGAGTAGGGCAGTATTCGCGAGCATAGAGTCTGGTCTATTACCTGACTTGTGAAATCCAGGCGTCAAAGAAGATCACGGTTCCCTGCCAATTAGGACCAAATACAGCGCTGGAAACCTTTTCAGATGATCAAAGAGAAGGCATACCTGACCCAGGACGTGCTGACAAGCTCTCCAGCTTGTTAGCACAACAGAACGTTTGACTGAGTGCTTGATGTACAGGCTCTTTTATGCTCTGCCACGGTTTGGGTTTAACAGTCTTTGAATGCTATTCCTCACCTAAACAATGACAGTTAAATGGGAATTTGTGCATCAGGTAATATTGAGTGTAGTTTTGTAATATTTCTCCTTAGAAGAATCGTAAAATACTCTAAGAGATTAAGGATGTTATTTTCGTTTTTGAATCTGCAAGTGAATCCATAAAGACCTAAAAGGAACAGGCTCAGATTACATAGAAGGTCACCTGTTTCCCCTGCAGCCTCCTCATAACAACTGAAATACTGGTCTCTAATGTGAAAACCTTGGGGAATCGAGAAAAACGCGTTCTTGGTGAGCAGTCTCAGATCAATGACTTCCTGAGCTTGAGAGAAAGTTTTTTAAGCCTCTGGTGTATATAAATAGTCTGCATGGCACAACAGAAAGATGATTCCTTTGGATGAAATAAGCCTGACTCACCTGTCCACGCCACCCCTTCCTACCTGAGCGCTTTGGGGCACGTCACTTCATCCTTCAGGGTGAAAAGCAAGGGGAGAGCACCCACTTTTAGAGATATGTGGAGGCTCAAAGGAGAAAATAATAAACCTCCTGGACCACTGGGCCCTCGATAAGTTGTAGTTCTTATTAATAAACAGGCACTCAATCTGCATTCTTTTTTTTTTTTTCACTTAAACCAAGAATTAAGGTATTTACATAAAAAGAGCTGATCTACTAGTAGAGGAAGAAATATTTTACAGTATTTAAATTTCTGTACAGTATCATTAAAAATGATCCCACTTCCCTCAACCTACTGACTACTAAAAGGCATCAGTCAGTGAGGCTGATTTTGTTAACACACATCTCTTGAGCACTGAGGTTGGGATGGAGCAGGGCCCTGTCTGTGGTCCTCACTCCCACACAGCCATGTCCTCAAGCCTGCCTTCTGTTTGTGGAAAAACTTTACTCAAAGAATAAGTTTAATCAGAGAAGGGAGAAAATGCAAAAACAAAGGAAAACAGTCAAAGGAGACCAAATCATAACAGTTTAGTCATTAAGCATAGTCAAGGTCACTTAGTTCCTCTTCCAGGGCTGTAGATGATACTCTGAGCCATATCCTGTGAGCTGTCTTACAGATACTGAAACCCCCACCAGGTGGAGAAGTTAACTACAGGATGAGCAGACTGTAGCCAAGACATGAGCTGCTACAATTCCACGGACTGGCCTCAAGGAACCGGGAACAAACCAGCCAGGGAACCGAAGCCTGACTGTACGTAAAACCAAGATGATGCTGGTCCAACCACCGATGACCAGTTTCAGGATGACTGTCAGAGCTGACTGTGCCGTTTCTGCATGTAGCCCCCTCCCTCAGCCTATAAAAGCTCTTGCCCCCTGATTGTCAATAGTGGGCAGTAGCTCTTTGGACAGACGCCCACCCTCCCCATCCAATCCGGAATCCAAAATAAAGCAAGCTTTTCTTCCACCAACCTGGCTCTTGGTTGGTTTTTGAGTGGTGAGCAGCCGGACCTGTGCTGGGTAGCAAGGGGCCAGCCAGCACGCAGAGCTGGGGCGTGACGGGGACTTGAGCGGTCCTGGCTCAGCAGGTCAGGGAGGTCCTGGCCATTCTCCTGGTGTCCGTGTGTTCATCCTCTGTGAACTCGTGGACTTGCTGCTAGTCCCTTTGCACATCCACAATGTCTAACAAAGGAAGGGAGGACAAGTTTATTTTCTCTTTACATTTCTCACAAAATGTTGACCGTGGCTTCGTAGTGTCTTTGTTAGAAAACAGAGACGTGCAAAATGAAAAAGTAAGGTAAGAACAGTGCATAATAAGTTGCCTATTATCTTTTATTTTATTTTATTTTATTTTTAAACTTTACATAATGTATTAGTTTTGCCAAATATCAAAATGAATCCGCCACAGGTATACATGTGTTCCCCATCCTGAACCCTCCTTCCTCCTCCCTCCCCATACCATCTTTTTTTATTATTATTTATTTATGGCTGTGCTGGGTCTTTGTTACTGCACAGGCTTTTCTCTAAACTAAGGCCAGAGGTTTATACTCTAACTGGATGGCAAATTGTACAGCATTAAACTACGCTGAGCTGGCCACAGAGAAGCCCTTGCCTAGTATCTCGACTACAGAAGAGGCAGCAAGTCCCCTCAAAGGGCAAGGCCCCTCTCAGGGCTTGTCTGTGAGGTCCCCTCTTCCTTGGCCCTTCCCCACCCCGCATCTGCAGTTCAGGGACCAGAGGTGAAGGCGTGGGGGCCAGTTCGTCAGGAAGTGGGGCTGGAGGAGCAGGCTGGAGGCAGGCTGGGAGATAAGCTGGAGTCACCCGGGGAGCCAAGGAGGTCTTGAAGCAGAGAAGTCATGTGACGAGATTAACTTTTCAGGACAACTCCTCATTGGGGAAAATGGAGCAAGGACGGGGTGAGGGGATGGAGATGTGTTAAGGGAACCAATCAGGAGGCTATTGCCTTATTGGACTCTCTCACACAATAACTATATGTTATTCTATAAAGTATGCCTAAGGACCTCAGAGTCCTGTAACTTTTAATGTTTATTTAATATTCAACACAATTTTATTCCCTAGGCATCTTCCTCCCGTCCTCAGTAGTATATGTTGAAATGCTATCCCAATAGAAAATAAACATTCAATCCAACAAACATTTTGAGATATGTATAGTAACCTTCACACTTTCAAAAGAATTAAGTCAATAAAATATGCATGTTCACTCTATATATGGATATGAAAGTCTTAACTTTGAATTTGAAAGATCCTATATCATCTGAAAATATATTTGCTTTGTGTTCCATGGTGCAGTGTGTCTATTTTCCGATGTAAACTAATGTCAAAGGTTTGGATACTAACTAGACATTAGATTGTACAGCATTAAAATATACTGAGCCAGCCACCTTCGTCTGTAATAAGTTTGAATACACATGTGTGTGTATGCGGGCATATCAGGGTTCCAAGGAGTCTAAATTGTCTCATAGGAGATTACTGGCCGAATTGGCTCAAGTCGCACTTTGGAAGCTCACTCTTTTTAGGAGTTTTAAAGTATTCATAAAAGCTGAAAAAACTGCAAAAATTAGCATTGATGGATGTTTCCTTATCCTCCATCAGGAAATGATGTACTTGAAACTCATCATAGGTTTTCACGGAGACTCAACTGAACGTGCCTGGGGCTTTGTGGCCGTCAGCACATACCACGTTGGCTGCATAATTCATATCTCTTGTGTCACAGTTAATATATAACATGGATTTCCTGCTAATTATGAAAATGAAAACACATCATATATTCTGAGTATAATTACCGAAAAATTGCAAGTCTGAAGCCTTTTAGCCAATTTCTCTCGTAAACATGTAAAGGAAAAGAGTTATTTTCTTCTGCTTCTGTAAACTCAGTTTCACAGAGCTTCCTTTTTCCCTTCCACCTGACTGGGCAGAATGATATAGAGGCTCCATAACATAGGAAACAGGAAATAATAGAGACAGAGGAGTTACCAACTCTGTCATCTCGAAAGTTTTAGACAAATAAATAAAATGAACTCAGGACTTTCCAGGACAGAACTGAGATTGTTCTCTGGATAGGAAGACCAAAGCAATTCACCGATTAGTGATTAATTATTTTTTTCTCTTTTAGAGATATCATTTTTTAATATATTTTCAGTTCATGGAAAAACAAAATTCCACAAAGGCGCTGATCCTATAAGCCTCCCACAGTCAAAACCCCCTTAGATAACATCTTCCTCTATAGAGGAAATATATCATGTAATTAAAATTCTAACTACTTAATAATTATAATTCAGCTTGAGAGGACTTTTTAAGCATCATGCAGGGTTCATAAATCTTGAAGTGCATGTGAAGCTATAACCCCAAGTGTAGTCTAAGCCTTCACACCTACATAATACACAAGCCCTGCTCTATGAGGCAGCCACCGCTCTTTGGTTACTAATTAAACAGGAATGATGTGAAAAATTAATTAGCTACACAATTAATATTGCATACTTGTCATCAGTAGTCACTGTGCATCTTTTCCCTTGACTCAGAAGAGAAACTTTTCAGCGTGAAACTTTTGTGGGTTAATTTGATTCACTGCATAAGAAGTGAGCTGGATTGTTAGACTGGTTATCATCGGACATGGACTGCCCCACTTAGAAGCTGAACAGACAAGAGTTCCCTAAAGTGACTACTTTGTCACCAAAAACCCTATCCAAGAAAACAGCGTGATTCATTATCACACTGGTGTTAATAGTGTGATATGATAATAGCTAATGAAAATAGTGTTCATTCATAAACAAAGTTACTCATAGATTTGTTAATTATCTACAAGTGCCATTAAAAACTAAGATGTTTATAAAAGTGAATATAAAAATGTTTATTTGTCAAAATGGAGAACAGGTTTTATCTGACCTCTCACTTCCGCTGTCTTGGCATTAACTGCCTACCATACTCATATGGGGCTTTCCCACAGGCAGGTGGTAAAGAACCCATCTGCCAATGCAAGAGATGCAAGAGATGAGGGTTCAATCCCTGGGTCAGGAAGATCCCCTGGGGCAGGAAATAGCACCCCACTCCACTATTCTTGCCTGAAGAATCCCCATGGACAGAGGAGCCTGGAGGGCTACAGTCCATAAGGTCACAAAGAGTCAGACACGACTGAAGCGACTTATCACACACACACATACTCATACGAGTTCAGCAAATAATTAATAATAATAGCTATTATTTTATAATAATGAAGATGGTGATTGTGTGTTAAGTATTTGAAGACCTATAATAATGATTCCAGAAGCTTGTACAACATACAGAAAAGTATTTCTTAGTGAGTAGAGACACCCAGAGAATTCAAGTAGAGAGGACCAGTGAACACTGCTACACTTGGCACGAGAGCTGAGGACAGGCGTGGGCTCGAGTTACAGATTCAGGACTTAACAGAGATTCCTGAAAGATGTGGAGGTGTTTTCTAGGTGGACCAAGCTGGAAAGACATCCCAGGAAGTCACCAACTTGAGCAAATAACATCCTTCTCAGCTTATAGTTTGTGACAATAGAAACATTAATGAGAGGCAAATGATAAAGCATTAGAAATGTATCTGTATGGAAGAAAGCATTAAACTAGAATTTTATTCTTCATCAATTTGTATTTCTCAGAGATGAAATATGTCACCAAACTTACATCTTTGTTTATTTATATGTACATACTTTAGCACTCCTAACTGTGAAATTCTGTAACTCAGTAAACTATTCTCTTTATTCAATCATAACTACTTCTTTGTGAACCTTATAAATTTAATACGTATTTGAGACAATAACTCCATGCTGTCCATTTGTTAATGAGAAAAACTTGAATGGTATTTTAATAAGGATTTTCACATGTACTTATATACTCAGGGTTTTCTAATTAATGAAATTCTTGAATATAGTAGGACAGATACACAAATTTTCAAGGGTTTGTTTAAATGTGTCAGGCACAGTTCAAATAAAACAAGTCTAGGGGTTTTATGAGACAAATTTTTTTCTAAACTTGGGCAAATGGCTTAAAGTTCTCTAACAAAAAGTTCTCTAACATCAGTTTCTTCTTAAATGAAAAAACAAGATGTAGAGAGGATAAACCGAGATAAAGCATGTATAGCATGAAAATGCTAATAAATAATGACTACACTCTTACCAGGGCATCTTATTATGAAATGGTGTACATGGGCTCTGCAGAAAGTCAAGAATGTGTTCGAATCGCCCTCAAAGGTAAACGCAGCCTACATGAGAACCTAGGTCATGTAATCGCTTTTAAGGAGTCTACGGTCGAGTGCCGTCATAAGCACGAGATGCTAAGCCAGTTTGTGTTAGGACAGCCACTAATGTACACATCCAACCAGAACCGCGTCTATCAGCAGCTTATGGACGATGGCATTTGTAATGTAGGAAAAAGACTAACAGAATCCCAATTTTTATAAATTGCTTTTTAAAGATCAACTTAAAAAAGATGATTTCAAAATCATGAAATTATTTGATTACATGAAATAGTACATTTTAAAGGGCTTATGATATTTGGTTAAAACCAACTGTCCTTTGACTCAAAGAGCATCTTATTTGGAAGTTATTTCTAAGCCCCCGGTGGAGACACTCTCATTAGTCAAGTGAGATCGATTGCGGGCAGGAACATTCTAGTGTGTCCTTAGAATGGAACCCTTTCTCCCCCTTTCCCCTTTCCCTCCTCCTTCCTACACAGATTTATTTGGATTTGTTTCCTATTTTCCTATGATTGATCACGCAGGGCCTGTTGTTTCACATTCATTACGGCCAGGCTGGGCGCAGAGCCGGCAGAAGATGCAGGGACCTAGCTGAGGGCTTCCTGGAGAAACCGGGGTTTCTTACGCTTCTGCTCAGGGGCAGTCAGATCGAGGGACTCGCTTTACTTGGCAATTTGCTCTCACCTTCTCTGTTAACATTTTCACTGTCACAAACACCTTGAATATTCTCTGCACCAAGAATTGGGCAAACAGTAAGAAACTATAATTTTAAAACATTGGGAAAAGGGAATTCTTCCCAAGTGCAGGATGACACGGTGATGGGGCATAAAGATTGGGTTAACCCACCAAGGTCTTACAAACAAGTAGGAATTACCCAGAAGAGTGTGTGTGTGTGTGTGTGCGCGCGCACGTGCGTGTGTGTGTGTGTGTGTGTGTAAGACTGGGATTAAGATCAGAGAGGGCATTTCAACCAAGAAACGCATGGACTAAGATGAACACCCACCCTGCTGTTTGGTGTGGCTAAAACTGGCCAGTGATGAGACTGGTCAGGTTATGGAAAGAAAGCCTTGTTTGAAATGTATAAACCAGAAGTCATGGATATTTACATATAGAGAGAGAAATGGCATGAATTTCAGCTGATAAATACCCAGCCCCACTTCTAGAGGATCAGCAACACTTACATTCAAAAGTTCAGGAAGAGAAACACACCATATTTATTTTTTCCCCATATTTATTCCCTGGGTGATCTCGTCTGATCTCATGGCTTTAAACGCCATCTGTATTTAAACGACTCGTGACTTCCAAGTATCCGTCTCCAGCCTCAACCTCTCCCCTGAACACCAGGCTCACACCCAGAGCCCTGCAGGATGTCCCCATCAAATGCTTAAGGGAGACCTCGAACTTGAGCTCAATGCAGAAATTCCAGCACTTTCTCCCCAAATCCCCCCCCAACCCCCAGTCCACTAGTTCTCTTGTCTCATTAGATGGACACTCTGACCTTCTCTGATCCATGAGGACAGCCTGCCAGCTTCTTCTTGAGTGTCTGAGCCAAAACCAGCCTCACCCCACCTCTGCAGGAACCAACCTGCTCCAGCAACTGTCACGCAGATCATTCCGGCTGTCCCCCAGCTCAGCTCCTTGCTTCTCCGGGTGGACATAAGGCAAAGCGAGGCCAGCAGAGCGCGGCTTGAAGAATGGGAGGCAGATCCCCGGGCTCCTCCCAGTGGCTCTCGCTCCCTGACTCAGGGACCACAGTACTCATTTTGACCTCCGGGGGCCCCGGGTTGGCTCCTGCCGCCCCTCTGCCCTGTCTCCATCCTCTCTGCCCCTGCCTCCTCTCCTGCAGCCCCCAGCCACCTGGGTTGCTCGGGGAGCCCGGGCTCACCCCGGCCCCGGGACACGTGCAAGCTACCCTCGCTGCTGAGATGCTGTCTCCCAAGCCCTCTCCTCCTCACTTCTTTCAGGCCTCTTTCGGAATGTCCTCTTATTATCAAGGTCTTTCTTCATCGCACTATACAAAGTAGCAACAGCGCCCTCCACACGCACATGCGCACACACGCAGAGAGCGGACCATTCTCTTCTGACCTGCTTTATTCTACTCCCTAGTACAGCGCTGCTAGTCATCTGTCCACGTACGCACGTGCCTGTCCACGTCTACATCTAGATCTGCGTCTCCATAAACGGATGAATTTGAGGCGCCACCCCCAGTGCACACGCTCCTGGAAGACACGCCAGGCTCCTCTGCCTTTCCTACCACCCGCTCCCTTTCCAGCGACCCCACCGCTCCCCTCCCAGAGGGGCGCTCTCCAAGAGCAGAGACCAAGGGGGTCCTTCCTCCACTCTGCGCCTCTGCACCCAAGCTCTCCCCTGCAGTCTCTGGTATTTCCGGCCCCCAAAAGAAGACACAGGCGTGGTTTCACGGACCCCTTTACACTTCTGAGCCACTCTCACAAGACAGCAATCACTACATCAGCCAGAAATACCTCCTTCCTCCCCTGAGACCGCTCCAGAATCATAGCTCTCTCTAGCTGACCCTTCTGATGAGGATACACCGACCAGAGTCACTCATGCAAGAAGGTGGACCATGTGCCCCCTCCCCACACAGAAGCCCAAAGACCCCGTCCTCTCCCTGCTCACAATGGGCGGGGGCGGGGGGGGGGGAGTTACCAAAGGGTCTGGAGGTGGGCTTATTGTGAGGCTGACCTATGTCGGGCTTCCCGGTGGCGCTAGTTGTAAAGAATCCGCCTGCCAATGCAGAAGACGCAGGGGATGTAGGTTCGTTGCAGGAAGCTCCCCTGGAGGCGGGCATGGCAACCCGCTCCAGTATTCTCGCCTGGAGAATCCCGTGGTCAGAGAAGTCAGGTGGACTACAGTCCACGGATTCACAAAACCGCCGGGCACAACGGAGAGACCGAGTCCACACGAGCAACGACACGTCACAGAGCTCCTGTCTCACGGACGCCTCCCGAGGCCCTAAGCTTAAGTGACTATTCGTAATTTTGCGTTTTCTTTCTTAAAGAAAGCTGCACTTTAAATCTTTTAAACTCCAAACCCCACACAACATGGATGAGGTGGGAATTCTCCTAAGACAGAAGGAAAGGAGAGGGCATCAGCCCTCGGGTTTGACACGCACGCACCTCTCACCGTTGAAGGCTCACCTGCTCAGCCCCTACCTGTCCCTCTTCCCGCATCCCATCCACCATGTTTGACAGTGCCTGCCTGACTCTGACATCCTTCAAACCTAGACTGAGTTTGTCTCTTTTCTTATCATTATACATGGTAATTCTCACTCGATTTTTTTCAAAGCTCTTTAGCAACCTCATTTCTGAAAGAGTTTGCATCATAAAATCCAGGTTTTCTTGGGTTGGTTTCTCTCATGCTCCGAGTTGTGGCAGGTCTCTCACTAATTGCCTTTCCTCCTTTTACACTCCTTTTCCTTCTGCGTAGGTTGGCGGCCGACGTCGCCCTGTGGAGCCTGTGATTTATGGAGGAGGCCGCCGTCTGTCAGCTTTATCGCTCCTTCTCTGCTGTTCTCCACCGTCAGGTTTCCTTTCCAGGCCTGACGCAGCACTTGGTGTTAGAGGCCCAAGACGGACTCACGAAATGTAAATCTAGAGGAAACTGCCTTTGAAAGGCATATGGCGCCTGCTCCCAGAAGGAATTCAGAGCTGCCTGTTCATTCATAAATTCAGAATCCCCGAACTGTATTATTCACAGAGTCACCCAGACATGTAGTTGCTGTAAATTTAACATTTATGGAGCAGAAGCTAGAACCTGGATTGCCCCCATGGACTTTCTCTGGGGTTGAGAAACTCAGGGAATTTGCAATATCTCTAAAATATTTTTTAAAAGAAGAACTGCAAACCTTCAGAGTAAAGGACACCTAAATTTATAAGGTGGCACATTCAATCAGCCAGGACTTTATTCACTGATGCCAAAGGCTGAACGGGAGTGGATCAAATGCACTGAGGTCTGAAATGTGGGGTTTCTGGTTTCCCAGCATTTCCCATCGCTACAAATTTCCTTCTAGAACAGGATCTGCATTTTACGCCACCGATCGGGATTTCAGGAGAGAAAAATTATTTTACCTCCGTGATTTACAGATAAACACAGAGAATTTCCCATAGAACAACCCCACAGTTTTCCTTCGCAAGAACTCATACCTGATACAAATACAACACAGCTCCCTGCGTCAGGCAGACTGCACTCACTGCGCTCTACTTTCTTGCCAGCCCTCCTCCACAGAGCCTGCAGTTTGCTCGGGAACAGCTGAAATAAAAGACGAGGAAGCAAGCCAGTCACCTCCCTCTGAAGCTTCTGTCCCTGGGGGAAGCGGGAGAGCGCTTCTTCTCCAGGACCCTAGAGCGTTCTCTCTCCTTCCATTTCTACCTTGTCATCCGTGCTGTTCAGAGTTTTCCCTGGGGCTGGACCACTGTGGGGCAGGCGCCACCAATGATCTAAGGTCCCAAACTGAACACTGTAGAAATTACACAAGAGGAGCATTCTCTTTTCAAGTCTTCTCTACTCCTTGGAAGTAAATTGAGGGGAAATTCTCAGTTTGGTGCCAACAGGACGAGAAGCCCTCCTAAGCCTCACTAACACACCCTTTCGGTCAAAGAAGTGACTGAAAGGTGAACCAACTCGGATTCAATGACACGAGTCACTCGAGTGGCCAGTCGTACCTTTTTAAAAGTATTTTTATTGCAGTGCAGTTGATTTATTGTAAATGTTGTATTAATAATACAATACAAATAATACAAATGTAAATAACATTGTAAATGTTATATTAACTTTCTGCTGTACAACAAAGCAGATCAGTTATAAACACACACATATGCATTCATTTTTAGACTCTTTTCCCATATAGGTCATTAGAGAGTACTGAGTGAAGCTCCCTGTGCTGCATTCAGTTATTATTCAGTTCAGTTCGGTTCAGTTGCTCAGGCATGTCCGACTCTGCGACCCCATGGACTGTAGCATGCCAGGCTTCCCTGCCCTGGAGAAGGGACTGGCAAACCACTTCTGTATTCTTGCCTTGAGAACCCCATGAACAGTATGATAAGGCCCTTATTAGTTATCTATGTTATATATAGTAGTGTGTATACATCAATTCCAATATCCCAATTTATCCCTCTCCCCTTGCCCTCCTAGTAACCACAAGATTGATTTCTATATCTCTGGTTCTATTTTTTTTCTTTTTTTCTTTTTTTTCTTTTATTTTTAAACTTTACATAATTGTATTAGTTTTGCCAAATATCAAAATGAATCCATCACAGGTATACATGTGCTCCCCATCCTGAACCCTCCTCCCTCCTCCCTCCCCATACCCTCCCTCTGGGTCGTCCCAGTGCACTAGCCCCAAGCATCCAGTATCATGCATTGAACCTAGACTGGCATCTCATTTCATACATGATATTTTACATGTTTCAATGCCATTCTCCCAAATCTTCCCACCCTCTCCCTCTCCCACAGAGTCCATAAGACTGTTTCACACATCAATGTCTCTTTTGCTGTCTCCTACACAGGGTTATTGTTATCATCTTTCTAAATTCCATATATATGCGTTAGTATACTGTATTGGTGTTTTTCCTTCTGGCTTACTTCACTCTGTATAATAGGCTCCAGTTTCATCCACCTCATTAGAACTGATTCAAATGAATTCTTTTTAATGGCTGAGTAATACTCCATTGTGTATATGTACCACAGCTTTCTTATCCATTCATCTGCTGATGGACATCTAGGTTGCTTCCATGTCCTGGCTATTATAAACAGTGCTGCGATGAACATTGGGGTACACGTGTCTCTTTCCCTTCTGGTTTCCTCAGTGTGTATGCCCAGCAGGGGGATTGCTGGATCATAAGGCAGTTCTATTTCCAGTTTTTTAAGGAATCTCCACACTGTTCTCCATAGTGGCTGTACTAGTTTGCATTCCCACCAACAGTGTAAGAGGGTTCCCTTTTCTCCACACCCTCTCCAACATTTATTATTTGTAGACTTTTGGATAGCAGCCATTCTGACTGGTGTGAAATGGTACCTCATAGTGGTCTTGATTTGCATTTCTCTGATAATGAGTGATGTTGAGCATCTTTTCATGTGTTTGTTAGCCATCTGTATGTCTTCTTTGGAGAAATGTCTATTTAGTTCTTTGGCCCATTTTTTGATTGGGTCATTTATTTTTCTGGAGTTGAGCTGTAGGAGTTGCTTGTATATTTTTGAGATTAGTTGTTTGTCAGTTGCTTCATTGCTATTATTTTCTCCCATTCTGAAGGCTGTCTTTTCACCTTGCTGATAGTTTCCTTTGATGTGCAGAAGCTTTTAAGGTTAATTAGGTCCCATTTGTTTATTTTTGCTTTTATTTCCGATATTCTGGGAGGTGGGTCATAGAGGATCCTGCTGTGATGTATGTCAGAGAGTGTTTTGCCTATGTTCTCCTCTAGGATTTTTATAGTTTCTGGTCTTATGTTTAGATCTTTAATCCATTTTGAGTTTATTTTTGTGTATGTTGTTAGAAAGTGTTCTAGTTTCATTCTTTTACAAGTGGTTGACCAGTTTTCCCAGCACCACTTGTTAAAGAGATTGTCTTTAATCCATTGTATATTCTTGCCTCCTTTGTCAAAGATAAGGTGTCCATATGTGCGTGGATTTATCTCTGGGCTTTCTATTTTGTTCCATTGATCTATATTTCTGTCTTGGTACCAGTACCATACTGTCTTGATAACTGTGGCTTTGTAGTAGAGCCTGAAGTCAGGTAGGTTGATTCCTCCAGTTCCATTCTTCTTTCTCAAGATCGCTTTGGCTATTCGAGGTTTTTTGTATTTCCATACAAATTGTGAAATTATTTGTTCTAGCTCTGTGAAGAATACTGTTGGTAGCTTGATAGGGATTGCATTGAATCTATAAATTGCTTTGGGTAGTATACTCATTTTCACTATATTGATTCTTCCAATCCATGAACATGGTATATTTCTCCATCTATTAGTGTCCTCTTTGATTTCTTTCACCAGTGTTTTATAGTTTTCTATATATAGGTCTTTAGTTTCTTTAGGTAGATATATTCCTAAGTATTTTATTCTTTCCGTTGCAATGGTGAATGGAATTGTTTCCTTAATTTCTCTTTCTGTTTTCTCATTATTAGTGTATAGGAATGCAAGGGATTTCTGTGTGTTGATTTTATATCTCTGGTTCTATTTTAAATAGATTCCCCATAGAAGCAGTGTCTTATGATATTTGCCCTCCTCTGTCTGACTTACTTGACTCAGTATGGTGATCTCTGGGTCCGTCCATGTTGCTGCAAATGGCATTATTTCATTCCTTTCTGTGACTGACTAATATTCCATCGTGTATACATACCGCATCTTCTTTATTCCTTCACATACCTTCTATGAAAATAACCTGAAAAAAGAGTGCCTTATGTACACGCACAGGTGCGTCACTTTTCTGTACACCTGAAACACAAAATTGCAGATCAACTTCAATAAAGTTTTGGAGTGAAACTATAAAAAAATAATAAAACTTACTCCAATAAAAAAGAAATACAAGACGGTTTCCTCTTTGTGGGAGTGACTCAAAGTTTTCTTTTAATCCATAAAAAGTGAATTTAAAACAATCATAAAGAAGTAATGGGTGATAAATAGACATGGCAAAAGCCCTGAAGATTGTATGGGAATAATGAAAATTTAATAAACAGAAGGCTGAGTCAATGGCATTATTCACAGAGGCCTTTAGGAAAACACTCTCAACCTGGAGTAAGAAAATGGCTTTTATGGCTCCAAACCGCCCTGATCGCCTGGATTGCCTTTCCTTGTGAGTGGCCCGTCTCTTCTGAAGGAATGCAGTGGCGTCCCCCTAATAACTAGGGCAGGGAAGGCGCTCTTGCTGTGGCTGAACGGGAGGCAGAGGAGGATGGCTAGCACAGTCAGGGGCAGGAGCAGTGGAGGGACCTGAGGGGAGGACCCGCACATCCTGCCCTGGGGCAGACACCCCAGGGTTCTCCCCCAGAGATCAGCGCGCCCTAGAAGGAGGGGGACCTAGAGATGGAACGATGCCCGTCTTCAGGGTGGAGCGGCCAGAGCAGATGATCCAGACACCTAGCAAGTCCTCCCTGCTCTCAGCTGCTCATCTGAGCTCTCAGCATCTCGGCCAACCCCAGCCTCTACGCAACTCCCCACCGAATAGCCTTCACTGCCCATGGGGACCAGGACACCCCAGCTCTTACAGTCCCACTACATTCCAGGAAGCCTTCCAGAAATGTAAAAACCCTTAGTAACCATGCCTCAGCCACACATGTGCTTCCTCACCCTCCCTTCGCAGTGGCACTTTATACAGAGCGTTCAAACCACAGAGGCCCCACCCCCACCCCAGGTAGCAAAATTCCCAAAGACTTCACCGGGATGGGGGGTTGGGGATACAAATGTAGGCAGGCTCCTACTCGGACAAAACACAAACTGATGATCTCAGAAGGAGTAAGGCCTGTGGGTCTGCCCAAGGTCTAAAGTTTACAGCTGAAGAATGAGACTTAGACGCTGGGACCGTAACTAGGGGGGAGACAGCAGGAACAGAATTTTAACTAAATTGGAAGTTTCACCAAGACCTCAAGACATCAGTTAGTCTTTCTATTACAGGGGACTGTTTCTAGAATAAAATGCAACTGTCTGGGGGTTGATGCAATGAGCTTTGCACTTCAACACCTGAAACGAAAAATAGCAGTTACTAATTGGACGTGCTACTCGAGCACTCCTTAAAACTCTTCTCAGAATTAATGAGGGCACATAGCACACAAAGATGCTCAGGGGGAGACGTCTGAACATCTCCCCGAAAGGCAGCTGTTAAACAAGTTCCCGACACGCATAGAATGGTAGTGGGCTTCCACCTGTGCCCACGCCTCAGAGGGTTTCACACCCCTGAGCAAAATTAAATAGTTCTGCCACAGACTTCCAGGTCTTTTGTGATATTCAACTGACTCTTGGTGCCTACATAAACAGCTCATTTCCTTTTTCTCTTTAATTACATATGGCGATGGCTGCATATTAATCTTGTCTCACTTTAAAAGGAAAAAATGTCTATTTTTGTCTGTCATTCAGAGTGTTTATAAATTCTTCATATTTGAAGCAGAGTCACCCCCAAAGGCACCCCTACCCCTACCACCTCTGGGCTGCCCAGCTGTCCATATGAACAGGAGGCGGGGTGACAGCGAGGGAGCTTGGATTCACCAAGTGTTTTACGAGTGCTCCCATGTCCAGAAAAAGTATAAATTTGTTTTCCAGATCCTCTCTCTCTCTACATGTGTCCCTGATGAAAGAGGCAGGGGTTCTTTTTATCTTACTGAGAGCTTTGTTTTGTAGAAGATAACAGAAAACAGAAGATGATTATAACAATGAATTTAAGGCTTCCAATATCAAAAGTGAAGTTGCTCAGTTGTGTCCGATTCTTTGCGACCCCGTGGACTGTAGCCTACCAGGCTCCTCCGTCCATGGGATTCTCCAGGCAAGAATACTGGAATGGGTTGCCATTTCCTTCTCCAGGGGCTCTTCCTGACCCAGGGATCGAACCCGGGTCTCCCGCATTGCAGGCAGATGCTTTACCCTCTGAGCCACCAGCGAAGCCCATCCAATATCAAAATGCACTATAAACTCCTGCACTAAAATATTATCTAAATGAATGCAGCCATGAAGATAGTAACGGCATCAGCATGTATTAATCTGTCCCTGACCGTAGGGTATACAGACTTAAAATGCAGCAGTTTTCCTGCCTCTTCATCAGCTCCTCATAGTTTACTTTTTCACGGAGAGTAAGAAGCACTGCTCTGGGCTGCTGTCCGCTGTCTGGCAGTCAGTAAGCGCACTGCCCTCTTTCCCTCCACTGCGCCATGTAGACATTGCTTCCACGTCACCCCAGGACCCAGCAGAGATGTAAGACAGTGTCTGGGGTGTGCAGTAGGGAGTTACCCGGCAGGCGCAGAGAAGAGGCAGGTTTATAGAGCACAGCAGAGTCAGGCAGTCAGCAGTGACAGCAAGGAAGGTTTCAAGACGTAACTTTGGCTCTGGAGCCAAACCATAAATGAGGAAAAAAAGAAGAAATCTCGACTACAATTTCAAATATGCAGACCGCTTTTCCAGTGCTTGGTTAAGTTCCTTGCAGCCTTTGAGGATTTGCAGACATAGTATTTCATTGCTAGTAAGTGGTTTGTATAATTCAGGTTGTTTTTCCGAAAGCCCTTTGAATCAGAGAATACACAGAATTAGCCTCCGCCGAGTTCTGAGTCAGAGCCCTCAGGTAGAATAAAGTTGCATGGAAGCATGTGACCCATTTGTTTCACGATTTACTTAATTCATCCCAGTATTTCCCTCTACGACTTACTCCCCAACAATATCGATCTGCGCTTCTCCCAAAGCAGGGAGTCCAGATCTGGATCGAACCTGTCTCTGCCGGTCACAGGCTGTCCTGGAGACAGTTCTATTTAGAATGCTCCGTGGGCCGTCTAGTTATTCGTTCATTGTTGGGGATGGTGGGAGAGGCTGTAACAGCCGGGCAGCCGCAGCTGGCGCTGGAAGGAAGACCAGGGCTGGTATTATTAAAAGGATAGATAGTATATTCTATGCCCTATGGAAAATAGTTGGATAATACATCTTGACCCAGAACTTATTAAAAAATCCATTACCTTTTTAATTCAAGTTCATAATGCCCTTTGGAATTTCAATTTAGGCATTTCTTACCAAAATAATAGATAGCTTTAATACTGGACACGGGAAAATAGTGTGTCTCCCACTGACAATTTTAACATGACGGTTATTCATTTATTATTGACGAATTCGTGTTCTTCAAAAAAAAAAAAGAAAATGCTAGGGGGTGCATATCCTTTTCTTGGGAGTAGACCTTAGATCAACTTGGCTGTTTCCTTGTGTTAATCTTACTGGAGGTGCACAAATTCTATTTATTAGGCTGTTAATCTTTGCCTAACAGGACCAGGATCAATCCCTCAGGTTGCTCATAAAATCCGCACGGGGAAGACAGTAGACTTTGAAAACTGTACACAAATGTTGAGAGAGGGCAGCGACGCACACGGAATCTGAAAGACCACCATCTCGTCTGCAGTATCAAAGATGGTGCATGCCAGCTGCTGGAAGAGCAACAGGGCACCCTGCTGCCTGGGAGCCCACCACCCACAGCCCTCCAAACGGCACGCATGCAAGACCAACACGGGCCCCATGAAAGGAGCTCCACCAGCTCTGGTTTGTCATCTTCCCACACACCTGGCTTTAGACGATGCCTGGGTTGGGGGCATTAGGCCAGTCAGGATGTCTTGGGACCACAGAGCAGTGGGCCTCTTGGGAGGCCAGCTGGTGAACTGGCTGCAGCACCAGCCACCCAGAGCATCCTCCCAACTCCAGAGCCAGGTTGAGCTCAGGCCTTTTCTCCACTGTTTTCCTGAGGTGTTTAGGCTCCTCTGCAATGTGCTGACCAACTCAGCATCCTGGCAACTGTAGCCAAAAGGCAATGTGGTGTCTTCCCCCACCCTGTCCAGCTAGTGGAGGTCTTTTCAAACTGATCCTCCAGCCTTCTTTAAAAATAATCTACAAGCCAAAAATTGCTTGTCTGAGTATCAGATGCTCTAATGACTGTTCTAACTGATGCAAGGAGCTAGTGAATCCAATCCAGAGATGCAGCATGATTATGAAACTGCTTATTCTCTGAATTTGGGCCACAGATTCTCCACATGTGTCTCATGGGTCATGTGTGATTGCAATTTTTGGCACAGTCTGGAACTCTTGGGTAGGCTTTGCGTGCACGTTCAGTCCCTCAGTCATGTCCAACTCTTTGTGACTCCCTGAACTGTAACTCGCCAGGTTCCTCTGTCTGTGGGATCTCCCAGGCAAGGATCAGAGTGGGTGCTATTTCCTACTGTAGGGGATCTTTCCAACCCAGGGATAGAACCGGCATCCCTTGCGTCTCTTGCATTGGCAGGAGAATTCTCTACCACTAGCACTACCTGGAAAGTCCCTTGGAAGGCCTTTGACCAATCATAAATGTATCAGTATTAAAAAAGAAAACATCCAAACAGCAGGGACATCTCTATGGGCATTTTAAAAAGATGCAAATTATCATTTAAGTAACACTACCTGTCTGTCAGGGGAGAAAACCCTAGGCAATGAACTCTACATTTGAGAAGTACAATGATTGATGCCCTCCTTCCTCTCATTTCTGGGCTTTTAATGAATGATGGTCAGTGGCCTTTCTTCAAGGTGCAGTCCCAGCCTTTCCCAGGAGGAAAGAACACAAGCCCATTTAGCATGAGTGCCCAGAGGCAGGGTCAGTGATGCCTTTGTGAGGAGGGGGGAAGTGCTTTAGACAGTTAGCACTTAGGGACACATTAGCTTGTCTTAAAGGGTCTTCATTAAGACCTTAAGATGGGGAAATTACCTAAAGGGAAAGGAGAAAAGGGGGGGAATAAATTAGGAGATTGGGGCTGAGTAGTACATACACACTACTATATTTAAAACAGATAACTAATAAGGACCTCTCAATAAAGGACAGAAATGGTATGGACCTAACAGAAGCAAAGATATTAAGAAGAGGTGGCAAGAATACATAGAAGACTGTACAAAAAAGATCTTCCCAACCCAGATAATCATGATGGTGTGGTCACGCACCTAGAGCCAGACATCCTGGAATGTGAAGTCAAGTGGGCCTTAGAAAGCATCACTACGAACAAAGCTAGTGGAGGTGATGGAATTCCAGTTGAGCTATTTCAAATCCTGAAAGATGATGCTGTGAAAGTGCTGCACTCAATATGCCAGAAAATTTGGAAAACTCAGCAGTGGCCACAGGGCTGGAAAAGGTCAGCTTTCATTCCAATCCCAAAGAAAGGCAATGTCAAAGAATGCTCAAACTACCACACAATTGCACTCATCTCACACACTAGTAAAGTAATGCTCAAAATTCCCCAACCAGGCTTCAGCAATACGTGAACCATGAACTTCCAGATGTTCAAATTGGTTTTAGAAAAGGCAGAGGAACCAGAGATCAAATCGCCAACATCCGCTGGATCATGGAAAAAGCAAGAGAGTGCCAGAAAAACATCTATTTCTGCTTTATTGACTATGCCACAGCCTTTGACTGTGTGGATCACAATAAACTGTGGAAAATTCTGAAAGAGATGGGAATACCAGACCACCTGACCTGCCTCTTGAGAAACCTATATGCAGGTCAGGAAGCACCAGTTAGAACTGGACATGGAACAACAGACTGGTTCCAAATAGGAAAAGGAGTACGTCAAGGCTGTATATTGTCACCCTGCTTATTTAACTTCTATGCAGAGTACATCATGAGAAACGCTGGACTGGAAGAAACACAAGCTGGAATCAAGATTGCTGGGGGAAATATCAATAACCTCAGATATGCAGATGACACCACCCTTATGGCAGAAAGTGAAGAGGAACTCAAAAGCCTCTTGATGAAGGTGAAAGTGGAGAGTGAAAGAGTTGGCTTAAAGCTCAACATTCAGAAAACGAAGATCATGGCATCTAGTCCCATCACTTCATGGGAAGTAGATGGGGAAACAGTGGAAACAGTGTCAGACTTTATTTTTCTGGGCTCCAAAATCACTGCAGATGGTGATTGCAGCCATGAAATTAAAAGACGCTTACTCCTTGGAAGGAAAGTTATGACCAACCTAGACAGCATATTCAAAAGCAGAGACATTACTTTGCCAACAAAGGTCCGTCTAGTCAAGGTTATGGTTTTTCCTGTGGTCATGTATGGATGTGAGAGTTGGACTGTGAAGAAGGCTAAGCGCCGAAGAATTGATGCTTTTGAACTGTGGTGTTGGAGAAGACTCTTGAGAGTCCCTTGGACTGCAAGGAGATCCAACCAGTCCATTCTGAAGGAGATCAGCCCTGGCATTTCTTTGGAAGGACTGATGCTAAAGCTGAAACTCCAGTACTTTGGCCACCTCATGCGAAGAGTTAACTCATTGGAAAAGACTCTGATGCTGGGAGGGATTGGGGGCAAGAGGAGAAGGGGACGACAGAGGATGAGATGGCTGGATGGCATCACTGACTCGATGGACGTGAGTCTGAGTGAAGTCCGGGAGTTGGTGATGGACAGGGAGGCCTGGCGTGCTGTGATTCATGGGGTCGCAAAGAGTCAGACACGACTGAGCGACTGATCTGATCTGATCTTAATTGTTTTTCTAATTGAAGTATAGTAAGGCAACTTACTATACAATTATATACTTCAATTACTATACAGTCATATACTTCAATTACAACTAATTGAAGTTGTAAGTTGACTTACAACGTCTGCACAGCAAAGTGATTCAGTCGTCTGTCTGTTCTGCCTCCATCCTCTTTCCCACTGTGCTTTATCCGGGTACTGGGGGCAGTTCCCTGTGCTGCACTGCAGGGCCTCGCGGTTTATCCACTCTGTATCTAAGAGTCTGCGTCTGCTGACCAGCCCCCCTCCATCCCTCCCCCATCCCCACTCCCCCTTGGCTCCCACAGCTCTGTTCTCTACCTGAGAGTCTGTTTGTGCCATAGTTTAGATTCCACACATAAGTGCTATCATACGGTACTGGCCTTTCTCTTTCTGGCTTACCTCACTTGGTCTGATACTTTCTGGCGGCATCCACGCTGCTGCAAATGGCATTACTTCATTCTTCGTAAGGCTGAGTGGTATTCCATTGCATACGTGTACCACGTCTTCTCTATTCTTCCATCTGTCAATGGATATTTAGGTTTTTCCCATGTCTTGGCTACTGCAAATAGAGCTGCTATGAATGCTGGGGTGCAGATATCTGTTAAATTATAGTTTTGTCTGGATATATGCCCAGGTGTGAATTTCTGGGTATGGTAGCTCTAACTTTTTAAGGAACCTCCACACCATGCTCCAGAGTGGTTGTACCAACTTACGTCCCCATCTGTAGTGTGAGAGGGCTCCCTTTCTCCACACCCTCTCCAGCATTTGTTATTTGTCGACCTTTTCATTAAACAAATATGCAAGACTGACAATCCAGTATAGGGGTTACAGAGCATTGAAATTTCTCGGGGCCTGGAATTTAAAGTGTATCCTTTAAGATTCAGAAAGCTAATAAAAAGGCAAATGACCATCACTAGTTCTAATGCTGTAAATTACTTTAAAAATGAATTACAATTTCAGCTACAGTAGAAAGTCTAGAAGAGCAACATGAACAGCTTAATAGGTGAATTGGTAAATGCTGTGAAAGTCAGAAATACCTATATTGACAAAAATAGTTGGAAAGGAAAATATAATTTGAAGATATTTCTTTAGTAGATTTTCACAAAGCCTCCAGTAATACCAGATCATCTCACAAACCCAATCAAAACATTTCTCTCTAAACACTTACTCCTTTTCCGTCGTCCTATTGAAGACCATCTCCTAGGGTGTCCTGCAGCCGTGCCTCAGAAACACTGGCCCGACTCCTGGGCGATGAACCGCTGAGGAGAGGACCGCGTGGCAGTGGTTCAGAGGACAGCAGCCACCGCAGCCAGCCCAGGCGCGGCGCCCCCATGCACAAGGAGCTGCTTAAGGCGCTTCTCACACACCAGCTCATCCAACCCTCCGAACAGTTCCACGAGGTGTGTATTTTTATTATCCCCATTCTCCAGTAAGGAAATGAATGGCTTAGGTGGCTTTCCCGTGTTTGAACAACTCGTCAGTAACAGATCTGGGATCCGCTGTCTGGCAGGGACTCCAGAGTCTGTGGTCTTTGCCACTGTACTGTGTGGATTTTGAAATTGGCCGTAACTTTCTTTATACAGCAGTTCATCTCTGGAAGTTAAAGAATTAAGGATAATATTTCTTAGTGCTATTGACTTGTCCTCAAGGCTAATCTTCACTGAAATTAATAGTTACATGGTTTACTTCATTGGCAAATATTCACCAGGTCTGAGCCACCCATCTGAGCCACCAGAGAAGCCCAAATATTCATTAGTATGTATTAATGAGAAGTCATATTACTAACATTTCTTTTTCTGTAAAAGAAAAGCTAAAAATTCTATGAAATGCGGCTTCCCTGTTGCTCTAGTGATTAAGGATCTGCCTGCCAGTGCAGGGGACAGGGGTTCGATCCCTGGTGCAGGAAGATTCCACATGCCACAGACAGCTGAGCCCGCATGCCACAGCTCCCGAAGCCCTCGAGCCCAGAGCCTGTGCTGCACGACAGGAGACGCCGCTGCACAGAGAAGTCCACGTATCAAAACGAAGGGCAGCCTCCACTCCCTGCAGCCAGGGCAAAACTAGAGCAACAAAGACCCAGCAGAGCCAAACATAAATATATTAACTAAAAAAAAAAGGCTAGAGGGAGAAGGGCAGGAAAGAGGGCTCTTTAAAAAACAAAACGAAATGCTGTGAAATGAACGTATGGTGTGTTCATTCATACGACAAATGTGTATAATGAGCTAAAGTAAGTAAAGTGACATTTAATCCATTTGGGTCAATATGCAGTTCTGTTTAATTCACCAAAATTAGGGAGAAACGGAACACAGAATAGAAAAAAAAATCCACCTTTATATGATGACAGGACACTAGGTCTTCCTCTTTCCTCTAATCAGGTCTGAGGTTATGTATATATCAGACATTTACCCTACTATATAATGACTGTTACCTATTGTTTCCAAAACTATCCTAATGTACACCTTACAAGAAATGTATTAATATGTCAAAGAGGCCGAACCTCCACGAGGGTGACTCGTCATCTGGAAGAAGCAATGTTCCCTCCGTGTTATTGTCATGATAATATTGATAAAAACTGATATTGGTAATTGGAAGCTTTCATTACTGTCTGCCAAGCGCTGCGCAGGAAACATTTCATTGACTCCTCACAACCACCCGGCTGGCAGGTCCTCTTGCTTTTCCCGTTTTCCAGATGAAGAATTTTGTTCCACACCACCGAGCAGAGGCGGCTCTGAGCCAGGGAGGCTGGCTGGAGCCTGGGGAGGAGGTCATGGCGCTGGGGCTGAGACGGTAGCTGGTGTGTGTGGGGGCTACGTGTCCCCGCTTACGAGCTGCCACACCAGGTCAGCCTCTGCGTCTCTGCTTCCCAAAGGATGAAACAGAGGCAGTAACAGCGACATTACGGTGCTGTTACAGAGGTGGAATTAAAGGAGGTCAGCAAGTTTATGACACCTCGGACACACTCGGTAAATAAAAATATCTACCATTCATCAGGTGCTTATGGTATCTAGACATTATGCTGAGCACAAACATTGTTCACTTAATCTTCCAATAACTTCACAAGGTAGCTTTGTGGGTTTTGGTGTTTTTTTACTGTTTCTAAATATTTTATAGGAAATGAGCATATAGCGGCGATGCAGTCAGCCCGAGCGACACGGCAGTGAGGGGCAGTGGAAACATGGACTCGGACCCCTGTGGGTGACCTGGCCTGGCTGGGCCCCTGGGGAACAGGACTCTCATGCTCTGACCCTGCTGACATCAGTCCTGGGACCCCTGTGCACACCGCACGCCCCACCCCAGCTGCCGGAAATGGCAAATCAGAATGGAGATTCGAGCTGACACTCAACCATTTCAAAAAGATCTCAGTATAAATGTGAGTGCGTGCTCAGTCACTCAGTCGTGTCTGGCGCTCTGCGGCCCACCAGGCCCCTCCGTCCATGGGATTTTCCAGGCAAGAATACGGGAGTGTGTCGGCATGCCCTCCTCCAGGGGATCTTCCCGACCCAGGGATCGAACCTGCATCTCTTGCGACTTGTGCATCAGCAGGTGGGTTCTTCACCACTGTGCTACGTGGGAAACCACATATATATACATGTAATTAACATATTATAAAAATTAATGTATACATTCTAACTAATTTTATTGGAATATAGCTGCTTTACAATGTGGTGTTAGTTTCTGCTGCACAACACTCTGAATCAGCTACGCATATGCATACATCCCCTCTTTTGGATTTCCTTCCCATTTAGGTCACCACAGAGCACTGAACAGAGCTCCCCGAGCTTTACAGTAGGTTCGCATCGGTTATCTCTTTTATACGCAGTATCAGCAGTGTGTATATGACAGTAACGACCTACCAGTTCCTTCCGTCACCCCTTCCCCCTTGGTGTCCACATACTTGTTGTCGACATCTGTGTCTCTATTTCTGCTTCACAAATAAGATCAACTGTACCACTCTTCTAGATCCCACAAACAGGCACTAATATATGATATTTGATTTTCTCTTTCTGACTTACTTCACTCGGTGTGACAGTCTCTAGGTCCATCCGAGTCTCTAGGTCCATCCGAGTCTCTACAACGACCCAATTCCGTTCCTTTTAGTGGCTGAGTAACATTCCATTGTATGTATGTAGCCCGCCTTCTTTATCCCTTCCTGTTAATGGTAGTTTGTTTCTTTTGTACTGAATACAATAGATGCAAACAGCCGCTGTCAGCTACAAATGTCACTAGTTTTTCAGTCATCTCTATACATAAGCAGGTAAAAGCCCAAGTTACTGGACATTATTATTATATTTTATATATATATATATATATATATATACTGGATATTATACTGGCTCTCTTCTGAAATGATTTGGATATTGAATGGTTCGTGTAAGAAATACTGTAAAATAAAATAAATTACATTTAAAATTTTTAACCATGAAGCCAACTTATTTAGACATCTCATGAAACTGAAGAAACATAGGCTCATCTATAAAGATTGTATCGCTTGCTCTTAGCATTAGCACAGAGTTTGGGAAGCTGCTGTGTAGTGCCGGGAGCTCAGCTCAGTTTTCCGTGATGACGTAAAGGGGTGGGAGGCGCAGCATGTGGGAGGGAGACCCAAGAGGGAGGGGGTATAAGGAAAAACATAGCTGATCCGCTTCATTGTACAGCAGAACTAATGCAACATTTTAAAGCAATTACCCCAATTTAAAATAAAATAAAATTTTAAAAAGTTTATATTAATAGTTACATGTATCATTGAATGCAGATCTGTGGTCAGGTACTAAACTTACCATGTCACATAAACATTTTTATTAGACTTCCTTCATCAGAGAAGGCATGAATAAAGGAAATTATTGATTTTTTTTCTCTTTGTGTAATATAAAATGTAGACCATTTATTTGAAGGGGTGAGTATACTATACTCCATATTTTCTATGGTGTAAATTAATTGTGGACAGTACTTAAAGGAGTTGTTCAGTTCAGTTCAGTTGCTCAGGTGCCCAATTCTTTGCCAGCCCGTGGGCTGCAGCACACCAGGCTTCCCTGTCCATCACCAACTCCTGGAGTCTACTCAAAGTCATGTCCATCGAGTTGGTGATGCCATCCAACCATCTCATCCTCTGTCTGCCCCTTCTCCTCCTGCCTTCAATGTTTCCCAGCATCAGGGTCTTTTCCAATGAGTCAGTTATTCACATCAGGTGGCCAAAGTATGAACAGTATGAAAAGGAGTTGTACTGATGTATTTAATAACACTACATCTTGGGAGGCACAGTGGTTAAAGGAGAGGAAAAGAGAAGAAAAGGAGTGTGAAAACCCACATAAAATCCTTGTTCCATCTGAGTAATCATGAGAAACGGAGGAAAATAGTGCTCTTGTGTTATTGTAATAGGCATCTTAAAATTAAAAATAAAAGTTTTCTCCTTAAATAGTTAAAGTATTTCTGCTGCAACTCTAAGTAACTTGCAGTTTTACTGGGGGCTGGGAGGGTGAGAAGTTGCAAAAGTTTCGAGAGACCTGAGACGTCTGCCCTGGGGAGGCCCGCTTCCCTGTGGGCTCCTGAATTGCCCTTACATCCGCTTCATCTCACCCTGTGTTAGCTTACATCACTGGGCCATGTAAACATTTTTCTTTTCACTTTGTATTTACATATTTGTCGAGTGCACCCATAAGGAGCTCCCCAGGTTGGAACTGGAGGGCTCTGCTCTCCCTGCAGGTGGAGAAGCCAGATCCACATAAACCAATGAGCCGCCACACAGCCACCTGACCCAGAACTTTGCTCACGAGGATCACTTAAAGGCAACACTCAGCTGGGTGTGAGACAAAGCATATGTGTTAAAGGGACTGTGACCCTCCCCCCAAAGTCAGACTGAACGTCTTGGAGTGGGGTTCTTGGGAGATGGTGTAGGTGGTGGGCACCATCTCAGAATGCTGCTCTCTTCTCATCCCTCCTGCAGGGGCTCCTGCCGAGGCATTTTTTCACCTCCAGAGAAAACTGACTTTTCACTCCAGTCTAAATAATCAGGTGTGTACTCTTTATTGTCCAAATAACGTATGCCTACTCACATGCCAAGGAAAGTCTTGCCAACATTTTACAATAACTATAAATGGAGTATAACCTTTAAAAAACTGTTAATCATTGTATTGTACACCTGTAACATACAATATTGTACAACAACTATACTTTGATAAAAAATAGATATCTGAAAAGCTGAGAAAATAGATATCTGATAGCTTTGGCCTAGGAAAAAGAAGAGAGGCTTAATGTAGGCACTTTGTTAGGCTGTTATTGTTTGTATCTTCTGTATCAGCGGAGAAAGAAGTCCTTCCACACAGAAGCAGGTCTGTCCAAAACTTGCTCAGAGCTGGTGAGTGAGGATGGGGAGGCATTCAATACAAGGGCGGAGTTATCAAACTACACGAATTTTTTAACAGTGAGTTCACGGCGGCACACTCGGGGCGGTGCCATAGCAGCAGTGCAAGTGATGTGGTCTCCATGGGAACCATTCGGCAGGGGAAGAGCCTGAGTCATCACCCCAAGTCCATATCTGAAAAGCACTTGACTTTGGATAATTTAGCCACTTGGATATCAAGCCTCTAATGACTCTAAAATGGTGGGACCATGGAAACTGCCCTCTAGCTGACACTGATGGTTTCAGCGAGCACGATGACCTTTGGGAGGGTAAGGTGGACTCTAGGCAAGAAAGAGTCTGTGTAGATCTGGGGGTTCTAACACAGCCAACCAGTGAATACTGAGGTCGCAGGACACGGGCCGGGTCGTCACGTCCCCAGCACCCAGGGTACCTCATGGAAAGGCGTCTACAGGTTCTTCAAATGACAGACACGTTGAAATGACCTAAAAGTGTCTCGACAGAGACTTAAAAAGGGACCAATTAAACTGCAATGCTTGTGAGGGAATTACAGATCCCAGCTGCCCCCTAGGAACCATACTCCAAATTCTCCATCAAATAGGGAGCTTCCAAACCAAGAAAGGAGCATAAAGGGAACTCAATAAATGATGACTCTAGAGGTCTTGACGTGATGCTCCTAAGTTGGCACTCTGGTGTGCCATAGTTAAGACACCTGAGCACAGACCTGGGCTTTGGATGGGTTGATGGGGCACTCATTAGAGCTATTACATCACCCATACTTGATCCAGTATGGCACAGAGAGAACTGACCTTCCAAACGGTGCTATAGGATGTACTGTGAATGAGACAGCGCAATGTGATCTGGGCTAGCACACGGTTTGCCAGCAGAGAGGGATACTAGGCTGCTGATGACAGGCAATGGGAGATGGATGGATTTCAAGCAGGGAGAGCATTCAGTCCTTGAAGGTCCCTCCACTCTGAAGTGTGAAGTGAAAGTCGCTCAGTCATGTCCAGCTCTTTGCGATCCCAAAGACTGTAGCCTGCCAGACTCCTCTGTCCATGGAATTCTCCAGGCCAGAATACTCAAGTGAGCAGCCCATTCCCTTTTCCAGGGGATCTTCTAAATCCAGGGATTGAACCCAGGTCTCCCACACTGCAGGTGAATTCTTTACTGTCTGAGCCACCAAGGAAACCCAAGATACTGGAGTGGGTAGCCTAAACCTTCTCCAGGGATCTTCCTGGTGCAGGAATCAACCGGGGTCTTCTGTATTACAACCGGGGTCTTTACCAGCTGAGCTAGCAGGGAAGCCCAAAATTACTGCAGTGGGTAGCCATGTCCTCCTCCAAAGGAGCTTCCCAACCCAGGGATTGAACTCAAGTCTCCTGCATTGCAGGCAGATTCTTTACCAGGGAGCCACCAGGGAGACCTAAGAATACTGGAATAGTTAGCCTATGCCTTCTCCAGGGGATCTTCCCGACCCAGGAATTGAACCAGGGTCTCCTGCATTGTAGGCAGATTCTTTACCAGCTGAGCTACCAGGGAAGCCCTCTGCTCTGAAATCTCTCCCTAATTCAGATTTCATTTGCAATAAATGTTCTCCTTTTAAAATACAAATCTGACAGAAGAATGGATAAAGATGTGGTACATATATTCATAGTGTGGTACATATATACAAAGACATATTACTCTGCCATAAAAAAAGAATGAAATGATGCCATTTGCAGCAACATGGATGGATCTAGGGATTGTCAGACTGAGCAAAGTAAGTCAGACAGAAGCAGAAACATCATGTGACACTCCTTATATGCAGAATCTAAAAAGAAACGATACAAATGAACTATTTACAAAACAGAAACAGACGCAAAGACTTAGAGAACAAACATGGCTGACAGGGCGGCGGAAGGGCAGTTAAGGAGTCTGGGATGGACGTGAACATGCTGCTCTATTTGAAATGGAGAGCCAACAAGGTCCCAGCGTACAGCGCAGGCAGCTCTGCTCAGTGTTACGTGGCAGCCTGGATGCGAGGGGACTTTGGGGGAGAATGGATCCGTGTACATGCACGGTTGAGTCCCTTTGCTTTCCACCTGAAACTATCACAACAGTGCTAGTTGGCTGTGCTCCAGAGGGTAAGATGCATGGAGAGAGTAACATGGAAACTTACATTACCATATGTAAACCAGATAGCCAACGGGAATTTGCTGTATGGCTCAGGAAACTCAAACAGGACTCTGCATCAACCTAGAGGGGTGGGATTGGGAGGGAGATGTCTTATTCATGTTGACGTTTGACAGAAAACAACAAAATTCTGTAAAGAAATCCAGTTCAGTTCAATTCAGTCACTCGGTCGTGTCCTACTCTTTGCGACCCCATGGACTGCAGCATGACAGGCCTCCCTGTCCATCACCAACTCCCGGAGTTTACTCAAACTCATGTCCATTGCGTCAGTGATGCCATCCAACCATCTCATCCTCTGTCATCCCCTTCTCCTGCCTTCGATCTTTCCCAGCATCAGGGTCTTTTCCAGTGAATCAGCTCTTCACATCAGGTGGCCAAAGTATTGGAGTTTCAGCTTCAGCATAGTCCTTCCAATGAATATTCAGGACTGATTTCCTTTAGGATGGACTGGTTGGATCTCCTTGCTGTCCAAGGGACTCTCAAGAGTCTTCTCCAACACCACAGTTCAAAGGCATCAATTCACTGCTCAGCTTTCTTTACAGTCCAAAACTCACATCCACACACGACTACAGGAAAAACCATAGCTTTGACTAGACAGACCTTTGTTGGCAAAATAATGTCTCTGCTTTTTAATATGCTGTCTAGGTTGGTCATAATTTTTCTTCCAAGGAGCAAGTGCCTTTCAATTTCATGGCTGAAGTCTCATCTGCAGTGATTTTGGAGCCCCAAAAATAATGTCTGTCACTGTTTCTACTGTTTCCCCATCTATTTGTAATTATCCTTCAATAAAAAAATAAATTAATTTTAAAAGTCTATTAAAAATCACAAATGTTGCATGAGAAGAAGTTTTTTCCATCAACTTAATTGCTGGCTTGGTATAGGTAGGTCTCAAACTGAAAGGAGTTTTGCTTGGGAACTAGTCAGGTGAAGGCAGGAGGATCATTTGAACATGAGTCACTTTGGAGGCAGCGAGTCCTGAAGGGCCATGAAGCATTCAGACCGTGAAGAGCCAAGGCCTGTGAGGAGGGGGCAGGCCGAGGGAGGGCCGCCGCCCTTCCCAGCCTGGCGGCTCTCCTAGTGCACCTGGCCTGGAGCCGTGAGCATCCTTCACGCTGACCCCCGTCTCCCGTGGGCGGGGGCTGACTCCTGGCAGGATGAGTTCCTGCATCCCTTCTGTCTGTCTCACCCAGACCTCTGCCAGGTGAGATGATTTAGATTTGCTTCCAGAATCTGACTGGGGTATTTTAAGAACAGCAATTGAATTTCTTTGTGAACCAAAGTTGGTGTCCAAATCGAAACAACGCTCAAAACTTAAAATGTTCCGTGCAAATCCCATAAGTGACTACGTTCTTATAACCTCGTCTGTCAAATAAGAGTAGGCTGCACGTGTGTGCATTTTTAAGAAGTGAGAGTCTCCACAGACATGGAAAACAAACTTATGAGTTACCAAAGGGGATAGTCAAGGCAGGGGGTGGGCCAGATAGAGTAGGAGTTTGGAGTTGGGGATCAACAGATACACCCCACCATACACAAAACAAGTAAATGAGAAAGGCCACCATAGAGCACAGGGGACTATACTCAGGGTGTTGCAATAACCGATAACGGGAAAGAATCTGAAAAAGAATATATATATATATATATATATATATATATATATATATATATACACACATGTAATGTAAAACTGAATCATTTTGCTGTAAGTTTGAAATTAATACAACATTGTAAATTAACTCCATTTTTAAAAAAAGAAATGAGAATTTCAATGTCTACAGATTTAATATTCTTGGAGAAATAAAGTCATCCTCTGCAGAAAAGAAGGCAAAATGATTTCCGTGGCGAGCTAGACGCTTCTTGGAGGTTTAAGAACAGAGGACAGCAGAGTGGGGTTGGTCCCTCCCAGTCGGACAGATCCTGGACTAATCACATTCGCTCCTGTACTCTCCATCGCAGCCTGTGAAACTGCTGTTCGGACATCACTTTTATAGATTCAGAAACTGAAGTGTGAAAAATACCTATGCTAGGTACCACAGCCTGTAAATGCTGAAGCTGGAGTTCAAATCCAGACACTGTGAGTCATAGGCCCACACCCTTAACCAGAGGCTGGCAAACTTTTTTCACAAACGGCTTGATAGTATGTATTTTCCACACTGAAGGATATACATCTTGTTTCACGACTGTTTGAGTCTTCCATAGCAGTGGGAAGGTAGCCACAGGCAATACATAAACAAATAGGCATGCTCGTGTCAATAAAGCTTTATTTACAAAAACGGGTGAAGATTTGGTCCGTGTGGCTCCGGAATGCCAGCCTTGCTCTTAGCCAGTCTTATATGATACTGCCTCTTAGTTAGCCATTTTCATTCTGGGAAAACAAATTACTTGTTGCTTCTGTACCTTGGTTGCTATGGCACACACTGCCCTCCTTGTTATTATTCTGCTAAGTAGCCCAAGATACACTGCAAGTGTACGGGCTCCTTTTAAAAAGCCTTGCTTGCTTGCTCGCTTGCTAAGTTGCTTCAGTTCTATCTGACTCTTTGAGACCCCCATGGACTATATAGCACCCCAGGCTCCCCCATCCATGGGATTCTCCAGGCAAGAATACTGGAGTGGGTTGCCATGCCCTCCTCCAGGGGATCTTTCCAACCCAGGGATCGAACTCAGGTCTCTTACATCTCCTGCATTGGCAGATGGGTTCTTTACTACTAGCGTCACCTGGTTGACGGGCCAGTGGGACAGCCCATCATCACTTAGCTCCTGAGAGAGCAGCACACAGGCTGTACTTTATACCTATGCAGTCCCCCAGGCTGCTCTGCTGGCTCCAAAGCCTGCCCAACGTGGAACCTCTAGCTTGGGTGTTGGAGTGTTTGTTTCTGAAGATCAAGCAACAACGTAATCCAGCCTGATGACTCAGGACAGATGTGGGGGTCACGTCTAAGCTGAATATATTCCAGCAGAACCTAAGCCAAGATCAGAGGCATTTCCACCAGGCATGTAGCAAGTTGGGGTTTGGAAAATGTGCTCTGTCTCAGACAATTTCCACATCCCGCCACGCCCCTCACCTTTGACACTTACCGCTGTGGAGGCAGGATGTCAGATTGACAAGGGGCGTTGGCCTCGTTGTCCAGGGAAGTGAAGTCAATGTGGTTGCACTCTCCTCCCTCCACCTGACAGAAGGGAAAGGGCTTCTGCAAAAAGCCCATGAAGCTGACCCCTGTGCGCCTCCTGTGATTTGATGCTGCGTATTTATGCCCCTGGCCTTCCCTGGTGGCTCAGTGGCAAAGCACCCGCCTGCCAACGCAGGAGACATGGGTTTAATCCCCGGGTTGGGAAGATCCCCTGGAGAAAGAAATGGCAACCCACTCCAGTATTCTTGCATGGAGAATCCCATGGGCAGAGGAGCCTGGCAGGCGACCATCCACGGGGCCCCAAAGAGTTGGACAGGGCTGGGTGACATGCACCCCTCTGCTCTTCACTGCCTCTTCCTTGGAGATGGCTGTGTTCATTTTGCTGCATTTATGTCGATGACCTGGAGAAGCCACGCATGGAGAACAAACCGCTCACACTGACAAACAAGCGCCGATCTTCTCTACTCATTAGTTCCTCAGTCACAATATCAGTATTTAAGCATCGCAATACATTTTCAGTCTTCTTTTTCCTACTCTAGTTCTCCCTCCCCCTCTCTCTGTCTTATTCACTACCTGGTTACCTTGTTTCTATAGCTACTAATAGCAGAGCTCCTCTCAGAACTATAATGGAGTTTGCCTCTTTTATTCTTATTTTAAAGAAAATGGAAAATTGAGTCTTTTAAAACTTAGTGAATTCCTGCTTTTGAATTGCCCTGCTTCTGATGGAAAATCTACTTTCCCGTACCTGATTTTATGTCATTTGAAATGAGGCTGCCGTCTTATGTGCATTTAGATGATGGGATTGATAAAGTTCTCTTTTCTTGAACTGAATTCTGGAGAATAAACAATTATCCTCATTTCCAATGGGAAGTAGGGGATAATAAAACCCACCTGTATTTGCACAAATCTTTTAGATATCGCTCTGAATTAAGAGAAAACCTGTTATATTCACTTGGGCGATTTCAAATTTCAATTAAATGTTCATTTTTAAAAAGTGCCATTCTATGTATTACAAATAAAAACAGCCCTGTTTTTGCCTGGAAGGCAGAAAATAGTCCAGCAAATTTATGGGAAAGCAAATTTTTTTTCTATTGATCAATCCCTAGAGGGGCATTAACTACTCCTAAGGGAGCTTATTGCAGAAGATGGCACAAGTGACTTGCACAAAAGACAGGGTAAGGATGCTGAGAAGTGGAGGAGGAAATGGAAGACTTTAACATTACATCCTGGTCGTACCAAGGTCCATTGACCCTGTGTTCATTCCAGGTAATTAATTTACAACACATTAAACCTTGATGTGAAGAAGGCAGTTATGCGTCAGATGTGTGGGAATAAAAAGTGTTATCGATTCAGGATTTCCATTGTATCATGTGCTGACAGAAACAACCTCCACCACCTATTTACAACTCAGCGATGGAACAAACCTTTGCTGAAGGACAAAACTGCCAAATAAGTGCACTCTGGAATACACTCAGCTGAGCGACAGCCTGAGAGGGATCTGAAGGGTGAGTTAGGAAGCATTATTAGATCCACCAACACGTCTAATAAATATTGATATATAAGCACTCTAGAAATCAAATTTTGGATGTGATAATGATCCTTTTTACAGTAAAGGTCTAAAATAGCTCCCACCCTCTGCCAAAGCCAACCATTAATATTTATTAAATAAAATATGAGTATACCATTAATTTTAAACAACTGACATAAATCGAAATGCTCACCCTATTGAAGTGTAGAAATTATAAGGCTGAGGCCACACAAACTTGAAGCCATGATGACTTAAAGGGACTGAAAGAGTCAGTTCTAATTTTAAAAAGTAAGTGGTTTCCTTAACTAATAGAATTAGCATATTGGGGAAAAAATAGACAATGGCTATTTGGGGTCTTTTGTGTTCTCATACAAATTTTCGATCTTTTTTTATTCTAGTTCTATGAATAAATGCCATTGGTAATTTGATAGGTATTGCACTGAATCTGTAGCTTGCCTTGGGTAGTACGTGTGCTTATTGTGTCAGTCGTGTCCGACTCTGCGACCCCATGGACTGCAGGACACCGGGCTCCTCTGTCCATGGGGATTCTCCAGGCAAGAATACTGGAGTGGGTTGCCATGCTCTCCTCCAGGGGATCTTCCCAACCCAGGGATCAAACCCAGGTTTCCAGCATTGCAGGCAGATTCTTTAGCATCTGAGCCACCAGGGAAGCCTGGTGTATTATAATTGGGCATTATTGTCATTTTAATAACATTGATTCTTCCAATCCAAGAACATAGTATATCTCTCCATCTGTTTGTGTCATCTTTAATTTCTTTCATCAATGTCTTATATCTTTCAGAATACAGGTCTTTTGCCTTCTTAGGTAGGCTTGTTCCTAGGTATTTTATTCTTTTTGATGCAATGGTAAATGGGGTTGTTTCATTAATTTCCCTTTCTGTTATTTGGTTGTTGTTGTTCAGTCAATCAGTCAGGTCTGACTCTTTGCGACCCCATGGACTGCAGCACGCCAGGCTTCCGTGTCCTTCACCAATTCCCAGAGTTTGCTCAAACTCATGGCCATTGAGTTGGTGATGCCATCCAACCATCTCATCCTCTGTCGTCCCCTTCTCCTGCCTTCAATGTTTCCCAGCATCAGGGTCTTTCCCAATGAGTCAGCTCTTCGCATCAGGTGATCAAAGTATGGGGAGCTTCAGCTTCAGCATCAGTCCTTCCAATGAATATTCAGGGTTAGAGCATATAAATGCAACAGGTTTCTATATATTAACCTTTTATCCTACAACTTTACCAAATTCATTGATGAGCTCTAGTAGTTTTCATGTAGCACCTTTAGGATTTTCTATGTAGAGTAAATCAAGTGTATTTCAACTGAGTAAAATTCAGTCAGTTTAGTTCTGTTGCTCAGTCACATCTGACTCTTTGTGACCCCACGGACTGCAGCACACCAGGCTTCCCTGTCCATCACCAATTCCCAGAGCTTGCTGAAACTCATGTCCGTTGAGTTGGTGATGCCATCCAACCATCTCATCCTCTGTCATCCCCTTCTCCTCCTGCCTTCACTCTTTTCCAGCATTAGAGTCTTTTCAAGTGACGTGGTTCTTCGCATCAGGTGGCCAAAGTATTGGAGTTTCAGCTTCAGCATCAGTTCTTCTAATGAACATTCAGGACTGATTTCCTTTAGGAAAATTATCTGGGTTCAGCTCCTTGGTAACCAAGGGCAAGTCACTGAGCACTTCTGAAGTCACAAAAGTTGCATCTAATAAAGCAAAAGTAACACCCATTCTACTTGATCCATGGGGCTGATGATAGAAATAAATGAGATAACACACACGAATGTGATTTAAAATATTAGTCAATGTTATTCAAATATGTTGCTGAAATTATTTTCTTTGATAATTGATTTTTAAAGAAAAAAATGACAAGGACTTTTTTTCTAAGGTGAAATATTCTTAACATAGCTTTCTAACATATCACAAATTCTCTCCATTTTTCTGCAATGATAATTTAATCTAAAAAGACTTATTTAGGAATTCCCTGGAGATCCAGTTGTTAGGACTTGGCCCTTTCACTGCTGAGGGCCCCAGGTTTAATCCCTGGTCGGGAACTAAGAACCCACAAGTCATGCAGCATGGCCATAAACAAATAAACACACAAATTTAGATAGAAAATGTAGTACAGGATAGACATGTACACAACAGAGACCGTAATAAAGCTATAAAAATACTACTTAAAAATTTGAATGTCCATTACTCCATGGGTCAAATTAATATGACTTGAGCTCTTTCATCAATTCAAGGTCCTCTGTATGTCTGAAAGGACTCCATCACATGTAATTTCCCAGATGGTTTTTCTTGTTCTACGCACAACCTACCCAAACACCTTTTCTGCATGTAGCATTTTTGGAAACACAATAGAAAATTGATGGGGACATCAGTAGGTAATTATACTGATGCTTACAGATTCTTCCTATACTAAAAATAAGATTGCTATAGAAATGCATTGTGTCCAATATGATAGCCACTAACCACACATGGATATTTAAATTTAAATTAATTACAAATTAAATACTAAATATTCAGTTCCACAGTCCCCTGAGTGATTTTTCAAGTGTTCAACAGCTGGAGGTGGCTGGCTGGTGGTCACAGTATTGGACACAGCATGTATAATGTATCCACCCTCACAGAAACTTCTAGTGGACAGCTCTGCTGTAGAAGATCTTTGAAGTCACTGCTCCAGCTCAGCATCTGGGACCCAGCCTCACCCATTACTCCAGCAGGAAGCTCTTCACTGCTTCTCCAAGGAACACTGTGAGGCCTGCCCTTCCTGCTCCTCAAAGCCCAAGATTCTCACAGGGTATGAAAGAATCACATTGGTTTTGTTTTTTAAGATTAAACTTTTAATTTTGTCTTGGGGTATAGCCGATTAACAACATTGTGATAACTTCAGGTCAACAGCGAAAGGACTCAGCCATACATAAATATGTATCCATTCTCCCTCAGGGCTTCCCTGGTGGCTCAGTGGTGAAGAATTTGCCTGCCAAAGCAGGAGACATGTGGGGCGTGGTGAAGAATTTGCCTGCCAAAGCAGGAGACATGTGGGGTTCAATCCCTGGGTCAGAAAGACCCCCTGGAGAAGGAAATGGCAACCCACTCCAGTATTCTTGCTGGAAAATCCTATGGATGGAGGAGCCTGATGGGCTACAGTTCATGGAGTCACAAAGAGTCAGACACAACTTAGTGGCTAAAACAACAATAACAAATAATTCTCCCCAAACTCCCCTCACATCCAGGCTGCCACACAACATGAGCAGAGTTCCATGCAGTGTGCCAATTAAAGCATTTTGTTTAGCTTTGCTACTAGTCACAGCGCCTGGTTAGGAACCACTGTTATTTGGGTAGGAGGATTTATGCATGTGAGAAAAAACTAGAAATAATAAAGGAAAATTGAGTAACTAAAGGGTTTGCCTAGGTTTTCTGGGGTCTACCTTTTAAATGGGGTCCTAAAACTTGGGTGATTTTTTGAACACCAAATAGACTTCCCTGAGAGGGTAAGTTGTCATGTCCACTCTACTAACAGACTCAGTGGCATCACCAAGAAATTGTAAAACTTGTCGAGAGATAAAAGTCAGTATAAGATCAAAGCGGCCAAGAGGATGCACTCTTCAGAGACCTATCAGGGCTTCCCTGGTAGCTCAGGAGACGAGGATTCAATCCCTGCTCCGGGAAGACTGAATGCGGCAGAGCAACTTAGCCCGAGCGCCGCCACTGCTGAGCCTGTGCTCTAGATCCCAAGAGCTACGACTACTGACTCCACGTGCTGCAACCACTGAAAACTGCGCATCGCAACTACTGAAGCCCTTGAGGCCTAGAGCCCAGGCTCCACAACAGAAGTCACCACGGTGAGAAACCCGAGCATGGTAACTGGAGAGTAGCCTCCGCCGGCCACAGCTAGAGAAAAGCCCATGCAGCAACAAAGACCCACACAGTCAAAGATAAAAAAAGAAGGTGCAAAGAAGTTTTCATAACTAAGATTTCAAGGTGTATCTAATAGTACTCAGATCCTGATCAAATACAGAGGGAATCTTTCATTGTAGCCAAAATGAGGATCAAAACAGAACCCAGAAAATCTAACAAGGAAAAGGGTGAAAGATAAGGAATTGGAATGAGCATGTGATCCCAAATGCTGATGGAAAGAGGCTAGTAAGTGAACTACGGAAATGAACAAGAAAGGTATGAATGAACAAATGAAAGATATGGAAATGAACAAGACAAAGACAATAGATTAGACACCAAAAATGTATTGTAATCATGCAGACTAACCAAAGTAGTTTGAGGATCTTCTCAAAGAATTTATATTTTCCAAACTGAAGAACTCATCTCTGCTTGAAGCCATGATGAGTAGTTGGAATTGCCCTCCCACTGTACATAGCTAGAAAACCGGGAAAAGTACACAAAACAACTGTTTTCAAACATCGGACAAGGAAAGCACAGGCCTGTGTCTCTGAGAGAAGAGACGCAAACAAGGTGGGCTCTGCAGTTGTCTTAGCTGTCTCTCCAGAGGTTCCTTTAGGCTGTAGTGCAGGGAGGGGCACTTGAGCGGGTTATAGTGGTGGCCGAGTAGGAGAGAGAGAAAGGGGATTTCAGGGAAGGTGGGCTTTGTGGAGTTTGAGGGGCAGAAAACAGGAGAGCAAAAAAGTCAATATGAACTACAACAACTTTGCCAGGTCAAAATTCAACATTCTTCAGGGAAAGACACAAAATCAAATAATCAATAAACTAACATTTATAATCCTGAACTCAATAAGAAATTATTATAAAGGCAACAACGCAGGGAAATGGGATCCATAACCAGGAGAAGGGTCAATCCATTAAAACAGACCTTAAGATGACAGAGGTGAGGGAATCCACAATACGGACATCAAAAGGGCTTTGATAATTATTCGTAAAGATTTAAAAGGAGATGTAAACATAATGAATCCACAGATACGGACATCAAAAGGGCTTTTATAATTATTCTTAAAGATTTAAAAGGAGAGGTAAACATAGTGAAGAAAGGAATGGAAGATATAAGGGAAAATCAAATGGATTTTTAAGTGGTGAAAACTTCAACACCTTTTTGAAAGCTTCACTAACTAAACCAAATAGCAAATTAGATATTTCAGAACAAAAGATTAGTTAGTTTGAAGATATAGCAGTAGATTCTATCCAAACTGAAGCACAGAAAGAAAAAAAAGACTAGGGAAAAAAAACTTAAGAAAGTTTCACTAACTTGTGGAATACCATTAAGTGGTCTAACAAACATATAATTGGAGTTACAGAGGAAGGAGGAGGAAGAGAAAAAAATACTTGATGTGTGGCATAATTTTTTTCAAATTTGATTAACACCGTGGATCCATAAACCCAAGAATTTCAAAGAACCCCAAGCATAATAAATAAAAAGAAAAACACACCAAGTCATGACACAATAAATTTGCTAAAAACTAGTGATTATCTAGTTTATCTAGTTTTTTATTAACTGGAGAATATCTTCAAAGTAGATACAGAAAAAAAAAAAGACATTATATACAAGAGAACAAAGATAATCTTATTTTCTCATCAGAAATAATGCAAGATAGAGAGCAATGAAATAAAACATTTAAAGCACTGAACTTTTAAAAAGTTAACCTAGTTAGTATTCAATATCTAGAAAATAATAGTCTTCAAAAATAAAGGGCATGGAAAAATATTTATGACATTAAGTTTGGAAATGATTTCATGAACGTGACACCTAAAGCACAAGCAACAGAAGATAAAATAGATAAACTGAACCTCTTCAAAAGTAAACCTTTTATGTATCAACAGATAATATCAAGAAACAACCTACTGCCTGGGAAAAGAAACCCTACTAAACAGGAGAAAATATTTATAAATCATACATCTGATAAGAGATCAATATTAGTATATAAAGAAACCCTAAAATTCAACAACAAAATACAGTACAATCAAATTTTAAAATAGGCCAAAAACTTGAGTAAACATTTCCCCAGAAAAGATATTCAAATGGCCAATAAGTATATCATTAGTCATAGGAAAATGCAAGTCAAAACCACAATGAAATACTACTCCACACCTACCAGGAAGGCTATAATTTTTTAAACTGGAAAACAACAGTGTTGGCAAGGATTTGGAGAACTTGGAATACTCATGCCTTGCTGGTGGGAACACAAAATGGTACAGCTGCTATGGAAACAGTTGTCAGTTTCTCAAAGGGTCAAACATAGAATTACCACACGACTTTAGCACTTCGACTAATAACTATATACTCAAAAAAAGGAAAACATTGTATTCCAATGTTCATAGCAACAATACTCAGAAAGGACGGAAATAGACACACCAACATGTCCATCAATAGATGTGTAAACAAAGTGTGGTGAACACACGCAAGGGAATGTTATTTAGCCGTATAAAGGAATTAAATTTTGATATATGCTAAAACAGAGATGGACAGTGGGAACACTATGCTAAATGAAATAAGCCAGATATAGAAGGACATATTTTTTATGATTCCACTTATTTGATGTATCTAGAATAGGCAAATTCATAGAGACAGAAAGAGAACCAGTGTTACCAGAGACTAGGGGAAGGAGCGGAGAAGGCAATGGCACCCCACTCCAGTACTCTTGCCTGGAAAATCCCATGGACGCAGGAGCCTCGTGGGCTGAAGTCCATGGAGTCTCGAAGAGTCGGACACGACTGAGCGACTTCACTTTCACTTTTCACTTTCCTGCACTGGAGAAGGAAATGGCAACCCACTCCAGTGTTCTTGCATGGAGAATCCCAGGGACGGGGGAGCCTGGTGGGCTGCCATCTATGGGGTCACACAGAGTCAGACACGACTGAAGCAACTTAGCAGCAGCAGGGGAAGGAGAAGATGGGAAGTTACTGTTCGGTGTCGGGGATGATGAAAATGGTTTGAGTACAGACAGTGGCAACTTACACACGCCTGTGTATTTAATGTGACTATATTTAAACACCACTGGATTGTACTTATAAATAGCTAACATGGTAAATATTATGTTGGTATGTTTTATCACAATAAAAAGAGAAAGAGTATGACAGAATAAAAAAAAGTAAATGAGCAAAAGGGAGTTAAAAATGATCAGTTACCATCCCATCGTCTGAAGATAACTACAGTTACATTTTTATGTAAAATCTTTCTTTTTCTGCACGTTCATAAGTTTAATAGCAAAAATGGAAACATGCTCTATGTATTTTTTGTTAAACAATAAATTTTTGTTGTTTTGAATTTTTGTTAAACAATAAACATGTTCCCATGTCATAAAAAAATGAAGACTACATCATGGCTTCGGATAAGCAAAAGCTGAGGGAATTTGCTTTCAACAGACGTGCCCTGTAGGAAACGTTAGAGGAAGCTCTTCAGGTAGAAAGAAGACAACACAGATGGAAACCGGGATCCACAGAAAGGAATGAAGAGAGCTGGAAAAGATAAAGATGAAAGCCTTTTCTTCTCGTTTTTAATTTCCTTTAAATTTAAGAAATCACTTTGAACATATTAAACCGAAAATACATAAACTTGTGTTACCCCATCTGCCCAGTGGTGTGCTCTCCATTCACTCACTCTTTATTTAATATATACTATGCTGGGAGATTCACTCTTTATTTAATACATACTACGCTGGGAGGGCCGCTCTGCTAGGTGCTCACTGTCCCTCAGAGAATAAAAGACAAGTCGCTGTACTCTCCACAGTCCGATCTACGGGCAAAAAGCCAGCTACGACTTACAAACACACAAACGACAAATACCATGAGTGAGTGAGATAAGCGCCGTGACGCCGACGAGGAGTGAGGCGTTTCGGTTTCCTCACTTTACAACTCAGCACTCACGCTCCCACTGAGGTTTTAACCCTACCAAACGCATTCTTATTAAGAGGACACCTTGGGCAGACACCCCAGGAGCAGAGCCTGAGGTGGATACCCCTTTGCGAATGATTCATTCATGGGGTGATCTCGGGAAACAAGTGAGAGAAGCTCAATGGGGCAGAGACATAAAAAACTAAGCAAGAACATCCTCTCTGCTGGAGGCGAACTTTAGCCAAACCCACAGGGACTCCTATGCATTGCCCCCAGAGACAAGAGGTGGGCAGTGGTGAGGGGCGTCAGCACAGAGGACGCTCACCCCAGACTCTCCTGCCTCCTGCACACTCTTCCTCCCGCAACTCAAATGGGCAGTGATTGGCTTCTCCTCAGGTACCGAAAAAAAAATATGCAAATTAAAACAAGATAACGACTTGTTTTCCCTGCCAAAATAGCAAATCAGTTTTATTTGAACATACTCATTGATGATGAGGATGAGGTGAAATGAACACTGCTGTCTAGCATGGTTAGGAGGGTGACTGGATACAATGTCTTTGGGGGAAAGAATAGTATCTGGCAAACTGCGTCATTCACTCTGCAAAGCACAGATGAAGGTTTATGCACAGCAATACTTCAAGGAGAGGCAGTGTCCTCAAAAATATCCAGAATTAAAGGTCACCTAAGCCCTAGCCAATGGGAGATTGGTAGCATACCGTATGGTACATCCAGACAAGGGAATACAATAATTTAAAAGGTTAAATGCCTCAGAATTACCTATATTGTAGTAATCAGCTAAAAAGATAGAATTATACTTTTCTCAAAAATCCTATATATTATGTTGTTGCAAGTAAAAAACATATCTAAACACTCTAGAAGTCAATATGACAAAGTGTTACTTCTGAGGTAGCTTGTGAGTGCTTTCCTTTGTTCTGTATTATACTTTCTACAGTTTTCATATTTTCTACCTTCCACTTACTCTTTCAATACACTATTGAGCATTATTATATACCAGCCATTGTTGTAGACTTTGGGGATACAGCCATGGAAAAATATAAAACTCTCTATTTCAGAAAGATACATGCACACTGATGTTCACAGCAGTTCTTTCTATATTCACAGTAGCCAAGACATGGAAGCTACCTAAATGTCCATCAACAGATGAATGGATAGAGAAGATATGCTACATATATACAAAGGAATACTACTCTGCCATAAGAAGGAATGAAATAATGCCATTTGCAACAAAAGGACGGACCTAGAGGTTATCATACTGAGTGGAGTGAGTCAGCCAGAGAAAGACAAATGCCATATGGTATCTCTTACATGTGCAATCTAAAAAAAAAAAAAGGATACAAATGCACCTGTCTACAAAACAAACTCACAGACACAGAAAACAAACTGCTAGTCACCAAAGGTGCAGGGGGAGTGATAAACCAGGAGTTGGGGATTAACAGATACACACCAGTATGCATAAAACAGATAACCAACAAGGAACCACTGAACATCACAGGGAGCTCTATCCAGTATTCTGTAAAACCTTTAAGGGAAAGGAATCTAAAAGCAAAACCGTTGTCGTTTAGTCGCTAAGTCATGTCTGACTCTCTTGGGACCCCCTGGACTGTAGCCAGCCAGGCTTTTCTGACCATGGGATTCTCCAGGCCAGAATACTGGAGTGGGGTGCCATTCCCTTCTCCAGGGGATCTTCCCCACCCAGAGATCGAACCCAGGTCTTCCGCATTGCAGGCAGTTTCTTTACCATTTGAGACCTGGGAAGCTGCCATATATATGCACACATATATGTAACTGAATCGCCTTGCTGTAATTAGCCCTGAAAGTAGCCCAATGCTGTAAATCAACTCTGCTTCCCTTAAAAGAGAAGCCTGGCATGACCCACTGCTCCAGCCCCACTGACCTCTTTGCTGTTCTTTGAACACCCAGGGGGCCGCCCCCTCAGAACTTGGCACCTGCTGCCCCCTCTGCTGGCCACACTGCCTCAGACAGGCCCCTCACTGCACCCCCCGCCCAGCTGGCCCGTCCTCCTCTCCTTGGGGCCCTGCTCCGAGGTCTCCCTCTCAGGGAGGTCTTCCCTGGCTGCCCTATTCATCCTGATGCTCTTCACCCTCATTGGCATTCCAAATCCTCTTCCTTGCTGCAGTACAGGCATTTAATCACTTTCTCTGGGATGATATAGTCAAACTTTTGGGGGGTTGTTGTTTATCCTCTCAAAGAAGCAGAAGTTCCATGAAAGTGGGGATATTATCTGGTTCTTTTTTTTTTTTTTTGTAAATTGAAGTCATGTCATGGCCAAGGCACCATCCGTCCAGGGGAAGCGGGGTCTTATTTCTAAGGGAGCAGCTTTGCACAAGGCTGCCGTCAGCGATAAGGAGGCTTCCTTCCTTCCTTCCCTCCTTCCGCCACCCTTGCTCCGTGACGGGCCACTATCTGTCTAGGTGTTAGACAGGCAGTGGTGACCGAGGGTTTCCACCCTCGTAAATCTTACAGTGTGGTGGGAAAACGAGTAAAGGCCAACACCAGGCGGGAGCTTGTACGTATTATAAATATTAAGTAACAGAGTAATTCACTCAACCCAAAGAGAGAGAGGACAGTGGGCAGAAGAATCCATCTGAAGCTGGGTCTGAAGCGTCAGTTAGTTTGCCGAATGGTCATGGGGATGAAAAGCGGGGAGAAGAAACACGGAGGGGGAGAGGTGTGCGCCGCCAGTGCAAGGCACTTCTGCCTCAGCGCAGAGGAGTTCTCTCCGTCCCCCTCGGCCCCAAAGTGCGGCCACAGACTAAAACCGTTTTCAATAAAGATTCTAAAGCTATATGATTTTCCACATCCAGGGAAAATGTCATTCATGTACCATCAACAAGGTACATTTTCATCTAGAATCTATCGATACATCAACAGACACAAAACGACAAGGCATTATAATTTGCTCATAATCTAAAACCAAGCAGGGGTCCGGCAAAAAAAAAAAAAAAAAAGAGGATGAAATTTCATTTCTAAGCAGGGTCACAGCGACTTCCCTGGCTGTCCCGCAGTTAAGACTCCACGCTTCCAATGCAGGGGTGCAGGTTTGACTGCTGGCTGGAGACGTAAGATCCCACATGCCTTGCAGCCAAAAAACCAAAACATAAAACAGAAGTAGTACTGTAACAAGGTAACAAGTCCAATAAAGACTCAAAAATGGTTCACATTAAAAAAAAATTTTTTTTAAGCAGAGAAACAGCAGAAGGAAAAAACAAATCATTTAAATTGAAAAAAAGAAAAAACAGATCCTTCCCTTCCACTTCTCCCTCAGTCTGAACCCTAACAACCCAGATGATGACTCCAGGCCTTCCTGCTCCCCTGTTGTGTGGGGACTGCTATCCCAAGCAGACCTCCAAGCGTCTTAGCAAAGTGTGGGTGGAGGCTACAGACCGCACTTGCTCATGCATCCCTCCAACACTCATGGGAAACGCTTGCTTAGAGCAGAGCTGGGGTGCAGCCAGCACAAGAGCTCAGCCACGCATCTCTTCCTACCGTGGGCTGGACCTCTCAAAGTCTGAGGTCGCCTGTGGGCCACCAGAGAGGATGAATGCGTGGCTGGTTTTATGAGGGCTGCTGTGAGATAAGAAGTAGGCTGCAGCTCAACTGCCACAAGGTCAAATTCTTGACCACAAGTGAAAACAAAAATCAAGTTAACAGAGTATTGCCAACAACAGCAGAAAGAAAAAAGAGAAAGAGGGCGAATGAGAGGAGCTCTTAGTATTACATACAGGACGCTCTGGACACAGTCATGTTAAGGCACTCTGAATCTGAGTGTGCTTTCTATCCTGCCTTTTTATGATCATCTCAAGTAACTAAGTACATATGGCATGTTTGTAAGTAAAGCAGTCGATGAAGTTGGTTACACCTCTGCATTTATGACCATGCCCCTGAGTATTATTAACTTTTACACTCCCCATAAAATATAATTTATCACTTAAATAATTTGCTTTGTGTCAGGGTTCAGTGTGCTCCAGTGCTTTCCTGCTCATTAAATGAGATATTTTTACTTAATGAGCCAAGGATGTCCTTTGTATTTAACATTTGAATTGATTTCTAACACTTCATTTATATAATAGTTTGGTGTGTAATTCCAAAAAAAAAAAGTGGGTTTCATTTCACTGTGTCAAAGGCCAACAGTTCAGAAAACTATTAAATACATGTGGTGTTTCCAGTGAGGAACGGGCGTATCCTTACTAGCCAGCAAGATAGAGTGTACAAAAATCATGAAATTATGCCATCGTAAAATGATCACTTCTTTACACCAGCAAATCATGGAATTTGAGAGCTGAAAGATGTATGGAGTATTCAGAGCAAAATTCTAAGCTGCTCAGGAAAAAAAAAAGGTAGGATGTGACGGGAAACAAAGCATTAAGTCACAGCCGCTCTGGTTACCTGAGGCCTGGGATTCTTCTCAACAGGTGCAACCACACCGTTTCGACTGAGGACGGTCTGCGTAACAGATGACCAGCCCCATGTACCTTTCTGCCCATTCAACAGACCAGATCTTGAGAACTGAAATACGCTGACTCCTCAACCACTTTCCACTCCTGTAGTTTTCAGAACAAGTGAGGATGCTCATTGTCGCTTTGCCACAAGGCAGGGGAAGAAGAGAAGTTCTCGGATCTGAGGACTACTAACGAAGTGCTACGTAAATCCAAACTACTTACAACCCACAATATGTGAGTTTACAATTCACAACTCACATGTGGACTTTTATGTATCCATCTCTTAATGCAGAGTTCAAGTCTGAGTAACAGCACACAGGGTGTATCATTTATTAAGCATTTATTATTATCCTTTAAATAGATACAGCTGAGCCTACCATTGCAGTACACTGCAGAATTATTAAGGAAAGCAGGACTTAAAGGATTTGAGAATAAAACAGTCCAGTGCCAGGACCTCCCTGGCAGTCCAGTGGTTAAGACTCTGCCTTTCAATGCAAGGAGAGTGGGCTCCATCCCTGGTTAGGGAACTAAGACCCCAAATGTCCCACGGTGTGACAAAACAAAAACAATAAACAACAGAAAAAAAGCAGTCCGGTGCCCGTTTTCCACTTTGCAGCTCGTAGAGACTGGCTGCCTTGCACTTGTTTCACGCAGAACCCTCCCATTTCCCTGGCGGGACAAGCTTGGGAAGTTACGCCCCTCCTGGGCCCCATTCACAGACTCAAAATGCAAATGAGCATTTTTATCTTATTTTATTTTTTTAATTTTTATCTTTTTTATTTTTTTAATTTGTTTTTTAATTTTATTTTATTTTTAAACTTTACAATATTGTATTGGTTTTGCCAAATATTGAAATGAATCCACCACAGGTATACATGTGCTCCCCATCCTGAACCCTCCTCCCTCCTCCCTCCCCATATCATCCTTCTGGGTCGTCCCAGTGCACCAGCCCCAAGCATCCAGTATCGTGCATTGAACCTGGACTGGCGACTCGTTCCATATATGATATTATACGTATTTCAATGCCATTCTCCCAAATCATCCCACCCTCTCCCTCTCCCACAGAGTCCAAAAGACTGTTCTATACATCAGTGTCTCTTTTCTTGCCTCATATACACGGTTATTGTTACCATCTTTCTAAATTCCATATATATGCGTTAGTATACTGTATTGGTGTTTTTCCTTCTGGCTTACTTCACTCTGTATAATAGGCTCCAGTTTCATCCACCTCATTAGAACTGATTCAAATGTATTCTTTTTAACGGCTGAGTAATACTCCATTGTGTATATGTACCACAGCTTTCTTATCCATTCATCTGCTGATGGACATCTAGGTTGCTTCCATGTCCTGGCTATTATAAACAGTGCTGTGATGAACATTGGGGTACACGTGTCTCTTTCAATTCCAAATGAGCATTTTTAAAAACCGTGGGAAAAACCTGATTGTCCCAGAGTTTCTCAAAGTTTTTAGACTACAGAAATTGGGTCCCAAAACACCTCTGAACCTCCCTTGGAACCAGAGTTTCCTCTAAAGATTTTAAATTTAATAACCAGCTGATTCAGTGAGAGTATCTTTTAGAAAAATGTCTTTCCCAGGCCCCACCTCCCAGACACAGGGCAGACACTGTGCACAGCCCCAAGGATCACTGCCTTTCAGATTGTATTTACGTGGATGGCGCCCCCTGGAGTTGCCCCACTTAGGACCTGAGTGCTGTGCCCCCTCACCCCAAATGTGAATTTCCTAAACCGTGGGGTCTATAGCATACAGACGAGATTTGTTCTACATACAATACAAAAATCAATTTATTTAAATACTTCATTAGAGAAAAAAAGTATTAATAGATGCAAAGTTAAATTGAACCCAGAGAAAAGTTAAAATTATGAAATATTTCAAAGAAATGCAAATGTATTGATTTGAAAGACTATAGTTTATATCTTTGAGATTCATGCCCTGGATGATCCAACTTTAATAAATGGAATACTGATTATTTTAATTAGTTCAGTTCAATTCAGTCGCTTAGTCGTATCTAACTCTTTGCAACCCCATGGACCACAGCACACCAGGCCTCCCTGTCCATCACCAACTCCCGGAGTTTACTCAAATTCATATCGATTGAGTTGGTAATGCCATCCAACCATTTCATCCTCTGTCGTCCCTTCTCCTCCTGCCCCCAATCTTTCCCAGCATCAGGGTCTTTTCCAGTGACACAGCTCTTCACATCAGGTGGCCAAAGTATTGGAGTTTCAGCTGCAACATCAGTCCTTCCAGTGAACACTCAGGACTGATCTCCTTTAGGATGGGCTGGTTGGATCTCCTTGCAGTCCAAGGAGCTCTCAAGAGTCTTCTCCAACACCACAGTTGAAAAGCATCAATTCTATGGCACTGAGCTTTCTTTATAGTCCAAATTTCACATCCATACATGACTACTGAAAAACCATAGCCTTGATGAGACAGACCTTTGTTGGCAAAGTAATGTCTCTGCTTTTTTATACGCTGTCTAGGTTGGTCATAACTTTCCTTCCAAGGAGTAGTTGCTGTTGCTTTACTAAGTCGCTTCAGTCATGTCTGACTCTGCACAACCCCATAGGCGGCAGCTCACCAGGCTCTCCCATCCCTGGGATTCTCCAGGCAAGAACACTGAAGTGGGTTGCCATTGCCTTCTCCAATGCATGAAAGTAAAAAGTGAAAGTGAAGTCACTCAGTCATGTCCAACCCTTAGCAACCCCATGGACTGCAGCTGACCAGGCTTCCCCGTCCACAGGATTTTCCAGGCGAGAGTACTGGAGTGGGGTGCCATTGCCTTCTCCGAGGAGTAAGCGTCTTTTAATTTCATGGCTGCAGTCACCATCTGCAGTGATTTGGGAGCCCAGAAAAATAAAGTCAGTCACTCTTTCCACTGTTTCCCCATCTATTTGCCATGAAATGCTGGGACTGGATGCCATGATCTTAGCTTTCTGAATGTTAAGTTTTAAGACAACTTTTTCACTCTCCTCTTTCATTTTCATCAAGAGGCTCTTTAGTTCTTCTTCACTTTCTGCCATAAGGGTGGTGTCATCTGCATATCTGAGGTTATTGATATTTCTCCTGGCAATCTTGATTCCAGCTTGTGCTTCTTCCAGCCCAGCGTTTCTCATGATGTACTCTGCATAGAAGTTAAATAAGCAGGGTGACAATATACAGCCTTGACGTACTCCTTTTCCTATTTGGAACCAGTCTGTTGTCCCATGTCCAGTTCTAACTGTTGCTTCCTGACCTGCATACAGATTTCTCAAGAGGCAGGTCAGGTGGTCTGGTATTCCCATCTCTTTCAAAATTTTTCACAGTTTATTGTGATCCACACAGTCAAAGGCTTTGGTGTACTCAATAAAGCTGAAGAAGATGTTTTCCTGGAACTCTCTTGCTTCTTTGATGATCCAGTGGATGTTGGCAATTTGATCTCTGGTTTCCTCTGCCTTTTCTAAAACCAACTTGAACATCTGGAAGTTCACGGTTCACGTATTGCTGAAGCCTGGCTTGGAGAATTTTGAGCATTACTTTACTAGCATGTGAGATGAGTGCAATTGTGCGGTAGTTTGAGCATTCTTTGGCATTGCCTTTCTTTGGGATTGGAATAAAAACTGACCTTTTCCAGTCCTGTGGCCACTGCTGAGTTTTCCACATTTGCTGGCATATTGAGTACAGCACTTTCACAGCATCATCTTTTAGGATTTGAAATAGCTCAACTGGAATTCCATCACCTCCACTAGCTTTGTTCATAGTGATGCTTCCTAAGGTCCACTTGACTTCACATTCCAGGATGTCTGGATCTAGGTTGGTGATCACACCACTGTGATTATCTGGGTTGTGAAGATCTTTTTTGTACAGTTCTTCTGTGTATTCTTGCCACCTCTTCTTAATATCTTCTGCTTCTGTTAGGTCCATACCATTTTTGTCCTTTATTGAGCCCATCTTTGCATGAAATGTTCCCTTGGTACCTCCAATTTTCTTGAAGAGATCTCTAGTCTTTCCCATTCTATTGTTTTCCTCTATTTCTTTGCACTGATCACCGAGGAAGGCTTTCTTATTTCTCCTTGGTATTCTTTGGAACCCTGCATTCAAATGGGTATATCTTTCCTTTTCTCCTTTGCTTTTCACTTCTCTTCTTTTCACAGCTATTTGTAAAGTCCTCCTCAGACAGCCATTCTGCTTTTTTGCATTTCTTTTTCTTGGGGATGGTCTTGATCCCTGTCTCCTATACAGTGTCCATGGTTCATCAAGCACTCTGTCTATCAGATCTAGTTCCTTAATTTTTAATTAGTACATAATCTGTTTTCAATTAATTTATTATTAACATGATTATTCATTTAAAAAATTACCCCAAGTCCTAATGCCATATTCCAAGTTAACATAGTCCAAAATAATAAAAAAATTTTTAAGTCCTGACATCTTGGGTCAAAATGTACATCAAAGAAAAACAGGGCATTCATTATAAATAACTTCACTTGTTAAAAATTGATACACACAATTTAGCTTCTTTGAATCACTGACAAATCACTTTTTAAATACAAACAAAGACAGTGAATGAGACTTTAAACAGAACTACAGTAATGTAGTTCTGGAAAATGAAGGTTGGCAACGCCTAATTTTTCAGCTCCTAACACATTTGAAATCCAATCCTATCAAGTGACTGTAACTTTTTCCTTTCATTTTTGTGGGTATATAATCTTCAAAGGGTATTCACGTTTTAGTTTTAGGCCTAGAAAATTACACTGAATGGGTGTCACTGGAAAAGCCCTTGCATGTGCGATGCCCTAGCCCACCAAGGACTGCGTTGCTCCTGACTCTCCTTGTCATCCAGCAAAACCAGAACTCCTGGGAGCTCCCTGGTTCAGCGACTGACACCTCACCTTCCAGGGAAGGGGCTCCTGATTCAGTCCCTGGTCAGCCCGCCAAGATCCCACACGCCTCTTGACAGAAAACCAAAACATAAAACAGAAGCAATATTGTAACAAATTCAAGACTTTAAAATATGGTCCACATCAAAAAACAAAAAACCCACACAAAACCAATAGGCCTCTAGGAAGCCTTTCTTGATCAGCGCCTCCTGCTCCATGCTGGTTCAGGCTCAGTCTCTAACACTCAGAAATATCTCATGCATATCTCTTCTATTTTACTTCCTACAATTTGTCATAATTATCCCTTCATTGGTTCACCTGTGGAAGCCCAAAAAATGGTGCCTGAATGAAGGGTTGAACAAAAGGCAAAACTCTTAGAAATAAAGTCACCGTGCAATAGTCTAGGTTTGGGTAAGTTGATCAGAGGAACCCAGTGCTGATGACACTTGATGCAGTAGAATGGAAAGTGTTATTGTTTCTCTGGAGGTTTTGGCTTTCTTTATTTGCTTTTATTTTCAAGTAAGTAAGTGCTATCCTCTTTTTCCCCTCCAGAATGGTTCCTATTAAGTCGTACTTTAAGCGAAGGCATGAGTTTGGTCAAATTCTCAACCTTCTAGAAGAGTATAAAACACTGCCGCCTGCCTTCACAGCCTCTCAGCATTTCACAGACTCTTGCTCCCCCATAATATAAGGAGGGAATCCTGATGTTGGAGAAGGCAATGGCAACCCACTCCAGTACTCTTGCCTGGAAAATCCCATGGGTGGAGGAGCCTGGTGGGCTGCAGTCCATGGGGTCGCTAAGAGTAGAAAACCACTGACTGACTTCACCTTCACTTTTCACTTTCATGCATTGGAGAAGGAAATGGCAACCCACTCCAGTGTTCTTGCCTGGAGAATCCCAGGGACGGGGAGCCTGGTGGGCTGCCGTCTATGGGGTCGCACAGAGTCAGACACGACTGAAGCGACTTAGCAGCAATCCTGATGTACATTCTCTGCATTGTCCTTAAAATTGAGTCCAAATGTAATACTCTTTACTGACTACTGATTTTTTCAACTAGCTCCCAGGAGCTCTCAGCAGCATTATCTACATCTGCTCATGAGGAGATCTGGCATATTCAGTATCTCGAACTGAAAAGGAGAATTATCCACAAACTTGGATAAGTGGGGGGAGTGTAAGCGAGTGAGGCCCTTAGAGAAGAAGGAGGTTAGAAAGCAAAACAAATCACATCATCTTTCTTTGTTCCCACGTTCCTTCCTTCCTAGAGACAACCCCTTTCCAAGCCTCAGTGACGCAGTAGTGGGTGCGGAACCAAGGATTACAAATTCAGCAATGGTATCTTTCCATAAGTCCTTATTTCAATGGATGCAAAAAAAAAAAAAGGATATTCTTAGCCATCATCAATCATCAAAGGCCTCCAATTAAAATTAGAACTTTGATATTGCCAGATATTTCCTCTGGTGTTTCATTAAAAAAAAAAAAAAAAAAACTGAGTCTCTGTGGTATCTCTTATTTATGTATAGAAGATGCAGTTTGCACAGCTCCACAGCTGGGAAAGGGTCAAGGCATTTTATTGAATCAGAGCAAATATCCATTTTAAAGAGTGAGTGAAAGAAGCTTCAACTTGCAGCTGTCAGCAAGTTCTCGCCCTCTATCTGCATCTGGCTTTCAGGTGAGGATGCACTGACGGAGGTGGCTGGGCTGGTCCTTCTAGTTTCCAGGTGAAGGTGCATCATGGACATGGACGAGGCCCGTCCTTGCATGGCATCCTCCACACAACACAACTTTGATGCTGTCGCCTCTAGCACAACAGCTCAACGTAAAAGCACAGTTCTCCAACAAAAGTGAATGTGGCAGAAGGATGTCATTCACAAGGGAAGTGGGAAGGTATCGGTATTACCATGGAAAAGCTAGACAGTGTTGCACAGCCACCTGATCCTGTGCATTTACTTCCCAAACTGCAGTGCTCAACTCTGCAGGAAGAGTGGCTGTGAAATATGCAAGGCTTAGGAAAGTATATAACTCAGGTCTTACAGAACTTCGCAGTCTTTAAAAAAATTATATTGGAATACATATGAGAATTGGACTATAAAGAAGGCTGAGCACCAAAGAATGGATGCTTTCGAACTGTGGTGTTGGGGAAGACTCCTGAAAGACCCTTGAACAGCAAGGAGATCAAACCAGTCAATCCTAAAGGAAATCAGTCCTGAATATTCATTGGAAGGACTGATGCTGAAACTCCAATACTTAGGCCACCTGATGCAAAGAACTGACTCACCGGAAAAGACACTGATGCTGGGAAAGATTGAGGGCAGGAGGAGTAGGGGACAACAGAGGATGAGATGGTTGGATGGCATCACCAACTCAATGGACATGAGGTTGAGCAAACTCAGGGAGATAGTGAAGGACAGGGAAGCCTGGTGTGCTGCAGTGCATGGGGTCGCAAAGAGTAGGACATGACTTAGTGATTGAACAACAACACAGTTACTTTACAATGTTGTGTGAGTTTCTTCTGTATAGCAAAGTGAATCAGCTATGCGTATACATACATCCCCCTTGTTTGGATTTCCTTCCCATTTAGGTCACCACAGAGCACTGAGGAAAGTTCCCTGAGCTGCACAGTAGGTTCTCATCAGTTACCTATTTTATACGTAGTATCAACAGTGTGTATATGCCATTCCCAATCTCCCAATCTTTAGTCTTTCATTCTAAGCATAGTCAAAATTGAAGCAAACAACACCCCAAAAATGAAATTTACAAATCAAATAGATTTTGCCAAACAGATTTGATTTGATTTTTCTTCACAATAGCCTGTCTTGTGATTTCATTAACAAAAGGGATATGTTAGCTCAAATCTGATATTTTGCATCATTAAAACATCCACAAGCAAATTTGTTTAACATAACAGTTGAGTAATCCTGCAAAGACAGCCAGCCCAGGGGAACAGAAAGTGAAAATACAGTCTTAGCAGCATGATTTAAATTAATTAAACAAGCGTTAATACCTTCAAGCACACTATTGCGTCAGTCTTTGGTGGGAAAAAGCTATAATTTATGTGTGCAATCATTTTAATACTTTGTATGAATTAGATATCTACAGAAGCTGTGTTAGCTGATGCTGTAAACAAAGGATACCGCTGAGGACACATGCTATAATAATTAAACTGCCATCATGCTGACACCATCTTTCTTCTAGGATCCTGTAACATCTGTATTGACTGCGATAAGCATTGATTATCTGGAGTGATATAAATATTTGGGGAGTTAATAACAATGAGGAATTCAGAGCATGCTGAGACACCAAAGATAAATCACAGGAAATTCAGATCAAAGTAGGTTTGTGAATAAGCTTGTTTTTACAGTTAATGACTAACTATAAAGTGCATATACACATTTCTTTTCTCCGATGAAAAGCACAAGGAAATGTCATAAAGAAACATCCCGTTCGTTCTGCGTGGCATTTCTGTACATCTGTCGAATTTCCATATGTGGAGAGGAGGACGTCAACCCAGAGCTACTTCAACTACAAAGAGGGAATTGATCCATCCATCAAGTACTTAACATGCACTTTTCAAATCATTAAAAAGTTCTTTGAATTATTAAGACCTTTTTTCAAAAGAGAAAAAAAAAGCCCACAACTTATAAATCTTGCATTTCCTGAGAGGTTAATTTAAGGATGCTGGGGTCAGCAGTTATCCAGTTTCAGCAGAGATTCTGAAATTTCCCTTCAAGTATAGCCCAATAACTAAGTTGTGAGTTTATTTTTTTAAAGAAAATCTCATGCAGCCTCATCAGTTGGACATCTTACACTCAAGGGCACCCTATTTTGAAAAGTGAACCCACCAAACTGGGGACTTTTTCAGTTTATCCAAATTAGTACAGAAGTAACTGGTGGTCTACGACCCACTCCCCACATACACACATGTAAATACACTGAAGCTTTACAGAATAGAAAGTAACTGCAAAATGAATCTAAAACCCCACCACGATCTATCACCTCCCTCTCTCTAGCCTCACCCATGACCACTGAGCTTTTTTTAAAACAATTCACTATCTCCCGACCCGACACCTCATGGAAGCCCCTCTGCATACTGCAGGCTTCCCTCTATGGCCTGCTGTTTAACTGCTCCTGGGTTCACCATAACATATCTCAGTCTTCACATCCTCGTCTTGAGTCAAGTGCATTTCCACGCTCCTAAGACACAGCACCCTGTGCGTATGTGTATGCACTTACCACATTGCAGTGAAATGGCCATTCATCCCAGCCCGCTGTCCACAGGCCTACGAACTCTTTAAAGTCAAGCTTTATTCACTTTCATATTCCCAAGGACAGCACAGAGAATCCACCCAGTGAAGAGGAAAACTAGCCAATGACACATTCATCCTCATGATATCATTTGACTTTGAGAAAGACCATCCAGAGGTGCTGCAAACTCTGAACAGAATTCGTATTTACTCTAAGCAAGTTTCAGGGATCCAGAGTGGAACCAGAATGGCTGGTCCTTGCCCTTTAGAGACAATCTAGATCCTTGTGAGTTCTAAAAGCGAAGTGAGAAGGAGCCACGAGAAAAAGGAACATCCGTCTAGATTTGCACCCTAGAGCAAAGCTGGTAGGTAATCAACACGACAACCAATATTTTCCAAAGATAACATGAGCTAGTACAATGCTTCCCAAGTCTGAGTGCCTACTCCAGAGGCAGGGGGTGGGAGGAGGGAGCAGAGGAGCAGGGAACATGTCCGCAAGAAGACAGATCAGGAATGTTACAGCAGCTGTGTTCAGAGCAGCCAGGAACTGGAGACAGCCCAGTGCTCCTCCAGAGGAGAGCGGCTAAAGATTCTGTGGCATCTTCACGTTATGAAACGCCACTCAGCAATAAAAGCCAACCAACGACTGATACAGCCAACAGCAGAATCAATCTCAAAACACTACGCTGAGCGAAGAAGTCCTACACAAAAGAATACACACTGCGTGATTCAACGTCTATGAAGTTCTAGAACAGACAAAACTAACCAGTGGTGACAAAGAAAAAAAGAACGGTAGTCCCTCTTCTGGAACAGGGAAGGAGACATTTCAACTGAAAGCGAAAGCGCCTCGCGTCTCACACAGACGTAAGTGACACAGGACTGTGTGCTTATATTTGTGTATTTATATTTATATTACGGGTGTATGTCTGTCAAAATATACCAAAGGGTATATTTAACAGTTGTGCATCCACTGAATATAAGTTTAACTTAAAGTCATAAAGAAATAAGTTCTAGTTGGTGATATACTTGCTGAAATGTTTAGGAGTGAAGTGAACTAACGTTCACTTGCTTTGAAATTCATCAACAATAAGATGGGTTGATGAATAGATAAAAGAATGAAAAGATGAATAACAGCAAAATGTTCACCAGACACTCTGGGCCATAGGTATCTGGGTAATCACTATAGTTCTTTTGACTTTGCTGTATTCAAAATTTGTATACTACAATACTGCAGGTAACTTAAATGTTCTGAGTCTTCCATTCCAGAGTTACTGGGGTGGCAATGGGGGATTGAGGTACAAACCCGCCATTTATCTATGTTTTGTTGTTTTCCAAGTGATGTTTTATATGGCCACCAGCTACCAGTTTATAGGGTTTAATATTTAGGACCTACCAAAATTTGGTCCAATGTAATAGTATCTGGGGGGCTTCCCTGGTGGCTCAGCTGGTAAAGAATCTGCATACAATGAGGGAGACCTGGGTTCGATCCCTGGGTTGGGAAGATCCCCTGGAGAACGGAATGGCTACCCACTCCAGTATTCTGGCCTGGAGAATTCCATGGACTGTATAGTGCATGGGGTCGCAAAGAGTCGGACACGACTGAGTGATTTTCACTTCACTTCACTTCAGTAATGTTTTGAGAACCTACACTCCAGCCTCACATTTTTTCCCTCCCATCTGTCATAAATTGGTGCTTAGAATTTTACCAACATAGATTCACTCCACAAAGGTAAAACAAATAGCCAGTGAATCAGCAATTTACCCACAATGGCAAAATGATATCATCATTATCTGGATGTATATTGTCATGGCAAGACCTAGAATGGAAAAATCAGAGGGAAACAGAGCACGTGAAAATACCTGGGACAATCTTGCCTTCTTGTTTCCTGCTCCTGGAAGCTGCTGTCAGTGAGATAACTGAGCGTAGCAATGCACGGGGTTATTGAAGAAAAACTACTTTATCACAAGCGTCGTCATTACTCTGACTGTGAAAGAGAGATCGTCTTTCCTGTTCACCATAATGGTTCCAGGAGAAAATGCAGGATGCTTGGTGAAATTTGAATTTTGCATGAGTAGTGAATATTTTTTAGTATAATTGTATCCCTACTCTTAATGGTACATACTTACATTTAAATTTAAAAAAAGGATTTCCCTGGAATTCAAATTTAAGCGGGCACCTACTTTGTTATGGTTGTTTGTCCCCTTTCACAGCATCTGGCAACCCTGCTCTGAGGGGAGGCACACGTTACAGCCGTGGCCCAGAGTCACCGCTATTCTGATGAGAGATGCCTCTTGACTGGGCAGCCAGAGACACATTTGGAAAAATTTAATTACTGTGTGTGCAGAAGATTTTGATGTCTGATGCAGACGGCATTTCAAGCCACAGATCACTCAAACGAGGCCTCCTGGCTCTCCTGAAGACCACGACTGGATCCTTCAGAGGCCTTACGACCCTCAGCCCACAAGCAGCAGTGGGCTGAGTGCTATTCCATTGCATATATGTGCCACATCTTCCGGAGAAGGCAATGGCCCCCCACTCCAGTACTCTTGCCTGGAAAATCCCATGGACGGAGAAGCCTGGTGGGCTACAGTCCATGGGGTTGCTGAGAGTCCGACACGACTGAGGAACTTCACTTTCACTTTTCACTTTCATGCATTGGAGAAGGAAATGGCAACCCACTCCAGTGTTCTTGCCTGGAGAATCCCAGGGACGGGGGAGCCTGGTGGGCTGCCATCTATGGGGTCGCACAGGGTCGGACACGACTGAAGCGACTTAGCAGCAGCAGCAGCCACATCTTCATTCATTCTTCTGTTGATGGACATTAGGAGAAAAAGTATCGCATATTAATACATATATGTGGCATCTAGAAAAAAATGAGACAGATGAGCGTGTTTGCAGGGCAGGAGTGGACAGGCAGACATGGAGATGGGCGTGTGGACACAGACGGGGAGGGTGGGTGAGCTGGGAGAGCGGCGCTGGCACGCACCCTGCCGTGTGGAAACGGATGGTGGCTGGGAAGCTGCCGCGCCGCACAGGGAACCCAGCCCGGCGCTCCGCGATGACCCGGCGGCGGGCTGGCAGGCTCAGGAGGGAGGGGTACATGTTTGCATGTAGCGGATTCTCTTCGTTGTACAGCAGAAGCTTACACGACACTGTAAAGCAACTATACCCCAGTAAAAGTTTTTTTTAATTTAAGAAATAGCGGTAGCGGGTGCTTCTCTGCAGAGAGGGAAGCAAAGACATGCTCCAGGATAGGGTGATCCAGGCAGATGTCCCGTGGGTAAAACTTGTCACAGAACTGGTGAGGGTGAGGGGCAGCACTCGACTTGAATCAGTCCGTCTGCTTCATGCCTTGCGGAGAAGGATCTTGGTAACTGAGCCCAGCTCCAACTAAACGCCTTTACCCCGACTGCATGCAGGAGCAGGAAGTTGCTTCTTACTTGTCTGAAGTCACAATGAGTTCAAATGACCGTCGATCTTAAATTCCCACCAGAAATCTGGAAGAGGTCACTGGGGCTAACTGGATACTCCATTGTTGTACTTTTAAAATCTGATGTGAAATGATGACCACGTGGATTTAAAAAAAAAAAAAAGAAATTTTTCTAAAACGCTGTTGGAATCTGTTTTGGGAGGAAGGGCTGGGATACAGAGGCAGTTGAAATCTCTGCTGCAGCATTCAACACGAGTGGGGACCCTAACCATTTCACATTACAAATCTGAGGCCAAATTTAGAGCCTCTGGGGTAGGTGTCAGCTTCAGAAATGTCTTCTTTATTCTTGTTTATTCTCATAAATATAGGTCATCGTGAAAGAAGTTTGGAAAGAGTTGAAAGGAATATAGAAGTGACCACGAGATGAAAGCTGACCATCAGAGGGGACACCATCAGATCCTTCCAGGCTCCTCGCCCCTTTAAGTGGTGGGTGAGGGGTGTGTGACGTGTTCCTGCAGCTTTTGAAATCTTGCCTTCACACAAGCTGACTTCACGCCCAGAGAAATAAAAGTGTTTACCCAAATGCAATCTTGTCTTCACATATACATCAACACAAATTTTATTCCCTATGTTCTAGAAACGTTTTCAGTTCCCTTTCCCTGTTTTTAGAATATACTGTGTTGTCTTGGCTATTTAATTTCTCAGCTGCTATTCATTCTGCCAGTGTATGCTCTGACTGCGCGTGAACCTCTATTTCTGTAACCTCTGTGCAGCTTTTCTTTTGCTGGTGGTAACAGTTTGTACTATGCGGAGGCATCAGAATTAATTGTGTCTCCAGTTATTATCTTGTCCTTGTTTTTTTTTTCAGTCTTGAAGCCTCTGAAATGTTTCAAAATAGCTCACGGCCTAAAAAGACATCATCTTCACAATAGCATAAACGAATGCTCGGTAGACCCAACAACGGCTGTTTATTGCACCTTACAAAAGCGACTTTAATTACCTTCAGATTACTGGTTTTACTCAAATAGATTCATTCTCATCTGAGAGCGCCTGTGGACATTTACAAAAAAAAAAAGTCTTTACAATGCAATGCTCTATGAAGAACAATTGTAATATTCTCCCCCTGGCTCATATTTTTTTAAAAAATGAAAGAAGGAAATAGATTTGTATTAAATTAGAAAAAAAAAAAACAACTCTAGGTATTAATGTAACAGAGAGGCTTTATCACTGTATGTCGTGTGAGTTGAAAGCCTGTCACCTTAAAGCTTGATTTTGTCTCAGCAAGTCCTGTTTGTTCCCCAATGGCAACATGATCAGGTTAACTCATATCAGTCTGTTGAGTGTAACCAAGCTTCCACTGTCTACTGACCCACTGACTTAGACATAATACAATATATATGTATTTCTTTTCCCTTGGCATCAGTGGAAAAGATAAGATGTTTGTGTATACCTCCCCCCATGTTACTTGAGTGTAAACTCTACATCACTGCAAAAAAAAAAAAAGCAACTGATGCCAATTTCTTATTTTGTAAATAAAACAATGTGCCTAATGTGTATTGAACAATTGGCATGTCAGATGCTGAACTATGTGCTTCACTGGCCTTATGTCATTTAAACTTTACAAAAAAAAGAATCTCTGTGGAGGTGTGGATCTGAGGTCTTCTCTAGCCACCATGCACTGTACCATGCATTAAAATAACGCTTGGCAGTTGAGGAGTGTGTGTGCCTTCAAAGCGATACTTCTGTGCACACGCTGTGTGGCATCCCTTTGTCAGAGAAGCAATAGAAATGACTGGGACACAAGAAAATGTGGCCTTCAGATGGGAATCACTCCTCATCATGGTCATCCTGCACTGACATTTCTACATTTTAAAAGGTGGCAAGTCAATGGAGATGGAGAATTCTTCACCTCAGTCTACATGATCAGACTGGTTTTGTCTCTAAACACAGCCCACACAGTCCCTTTTCAGAGACTTCATGATAAGACATAAGAAATGCAAGGCTTTCCTATGTAAAAATATAAAATTGCTCAAATGTTTTGACATAAGAGCTTCATCGAAATTAGTTTTCAGATATTCAGAGTCACATCTAAAATGTCCTGTCTGCATTGCCTGCCCTGATAGAGATTTTATTCTCACACTGCTGCTGCTGCTGCTGCCAAGTCACTTCAGTCGTGTCCGACTCTGTGTGACCCCATAGATGGCAGCCCACCAGGCTCCCCTGTCCCTGGTTTTCTCCAGGCAAGAACACTGGAGTGGGTTGCCATTTCCTTCTCCAATGCATGAAAGTGAAAAGTGAAAGTGAAGTCCTCAGTCGTGTCCGACTCTTAGCGACCCCATGGACTGCAGCCCACCACACTCCTCCACCCGTGGGATTTTCCAGGCAAGAGTACTGGAGTGGGGTGCCATTGCCTTCTCTGACTCTCACATTAGGGTTTCTAGTTTCTGATAACAGCTTCATAGTTAGTTTGAGGCAAATCATGGAAACAGATTTTCTTTGTCTTTGACCTCTATGACATTTTAATGTATAAGAAATATATATATTTGGTCATTCTCACATATATGTGATCATGCTGGAAAGACTCTCAAGAGTCCCTGGGACAGCAAGGAGATCAAACCAATCAGTCCTAAAGGACACCAACCCTGAATATTCATTGGGAGGACTGAGGCTGAAGCTGAAACTCCAAAACTTTGGCCACCTGATGCGAAGAGCTGACTCACTGGAAAAGACCCTGATGCTGGGAAAGATTGAGGGCAGGAGAAGAAGGGGATGACAGAGGATGAGATGATTGGATGACATCACCACATGAGTCTGAGCAAGCTCCAGGAGTTGGTGATGGACAGGGAGGCCTGGCGTGCTGCGGTCCACGGGGTCGCAAAACGTCAGACACTACTGAGCGACTGAACAATATCACTGTGGTCTTCGCTCACAGTTCCTGGCTCACACTTTGGAATTTTCTAAGTGACTAAAGCCATAAAGGTGTCTTTTGTTATGTAAACAAGGAGATTTTTGGACACAAGAGAACTGGTTGCCATGGGAACCAACTTTTAGTTCTACCCCTCTGACCCCAGGGAGAGGTGGGGCACTAAAGGTTGAATCAGTTGCCAATGGTGGAATCCTCATGCACTGCTGATGGAATGTAAATTGATACAATCACTGTGAAAAACAGAATGGAGGTACCTTATAAAACTAAAAACAGAACTACCACATTACCCAGCAATCCCACTACTAGGAATATGCCAGGAGAAAACCATAGTGCCAACAGATACATGCACACCAATGTTCACTTGGCATCACTGTTTACCACAGTCAGGACATGGAGGCAACCTAAACGTCCATCAGCAGAGAAATGGACAAAGACAGGGTATACATATACAGTGGACTATTACTCAGCCATGAGAACGAATGAAACCGGGTCATCTTTAGAGACACGGATGGAGCCTGTCATACACAGTGAAGTAAGTCAGAAACAGGAAAAAAAAATATCATGTATTAACGAATATATGTGGAATCTAAAAAAAAATGATACTGATGATCTTATTTGCAAAGCAGAAATAGAGAAACAGAGGTAGAGAACAAACGTGGATACCAAGGGGATAGGGAGGGGTGGGATGAATTGGAAGACTGGAATTGAGACACATATACTGTTGATGCTACGTATACGATAGATAACTAACGGCAACATGCAGGATAGCACAGGGAACTCTAGACACACTGTGATGGCCTCAGTGGGAAGGTCACCAGAAGGGCGGGGATATGTGTATACATATGGCTTGAATTCGTGCTCACTGAACTCGTACTGATATACACATGCATCTGAGCAAACTCAGCGATAGTGGAGGACACAGGAGCCTGGCAGGCCGCAGTCCGTGGGGTCACAAAGAGTCAGACACGACTCCGCAACTGAACAACAACACGGCTGATTTATTTTGCTGTACAGTAGAAATTAACACAACAATTGTAAAGCAACTGTACTCCAGTAAAAATCAATTACAAAGAATCGTCAATGGCCAATTGTTTAACCAATTGGTTAACCACTTTTTCGAAACCTCCAAAAAAAAAAAAACCTCAGAAGGACAAGGTTCAGAAAGCTTCCATTTTTGTGAAGCACATGGAGACTTGGGAGCATTCAGAGAGTGCAGGGAAGCCTCACAGACTTTATTTACCCCTTTCCCTGCACATCTCTTCATCTGGGGGTTCCTGAGTTATATCCTTCTATAATAAACCAGTCATCTACTAAATAAAATGTTTCTCTGAGTTCTGTGAGCCACTCTAGCCAATGGTCCAACCCAAGGAGGGGGCCTGGAAACTTCCAATTTACAGTCAGGGCACAGGTAAGCCCCTGGGCCCATGACTAGCATCTGAGTTGGAGGAGGGGGCATGGAGATGCAATCTTGTAGGACAGAACCCTTAGCCTGTGGAATCTGATGTGATCTCTGGGTACATAGTGTTGGAATTGAGTTAATTTTTTAGACACACTGCCAGTGTCTTAAAACTGCTGGCATTGTGTAGGGAAACACACACACATAACACATTGGGCTTGGTCTCAAGACACCGGAAGGGTATCCCCTCCATTCTTTAGGAGTTCGGCTACTTCTTCCCTACGCTTCTATCTTCCTTAGCACTTCTATCACGACCAGCCATCCTGGACTTTTTTGTCCTATCACTTCACTGGTTGAGAAAACCAGCAAGATTACTAGTCTAAGGCAATGCACCCTTTTAATCACTAAGGCTCTGAATAGGGAGGCATTTGTGGCTAAGAGAGTCTCAGATCAACATAGACTCTACCAACCTCTGATACATTATTCCTGCTGGGATCCGTTTTCTGATAAGTAGCTGGAGTCAGTACCTCCCTCCCTTAAAGTTTTGAAAGAGGGGGAAACCCTTGCGTTTAATATTTCAGATGGAAATCAAAGTCAAGGGAATTTTCAGAAAGTGTAAGTAGTCCTGAGTTGGCCTTCATTCTAAAGTAAGAAACCCACCGAAATGAAAAGCAAAATTAACGAGCCCCATGGCAGTGTTTGCAGCATTAAAGAGGGTGTCAAGAGGACCAGATGTCTCACTAGATGTAGCTCACATTTCCACTGCAAACTTCTAAAAGAGAACTCTTCAAACAGGAGGCCAGGTAATGCCCAGTGGAAGGCACTTTAATTGCACAGTGATTAGATAAAAGCTTTAAGTGTAAAGGACAAAATGTGAATTTAAGTGAGAAAATAAATGATACATTTCAACTATAAAAGAAGAGTTTTCCCATGTATTTTTTTTAAGTCGGTGACAATGAGTAACAAATTGACCAGATACATGGATTCTATGGGATACATTTAAAAGAATAATACAGCAATTTATTTTAGTCTTAAGATTGTCAATTTCAGACCCCACATATTCCGTATATTGCTCCTAAACTGATCTTCTCAAGAGCAAGCCACAGCCGGGCACCATACCTTCTCTTCTTTCCCACCTTCCTTGCACAATTGCCCTTGCCCGCCTGCCCCTTCAAATCTTATTTCAGGGCATTGTCCCCAAGGTGTGAACACTTTGAGGCACCAAAGAGACAACATGAAATGTGTGTGTGCTAAGCCTCTGTTAATCAAGACTTGGGTCTGCTTCTCAGTGGCATGTTTTGCATGATTTCAAGGTAGTGAAAGTTTCACATGGACCTTTGATATTTGATAGCTCAGCATGACAGCTTGAAAGGAGAGGGTGGGATGCACTGAGAGAGTAGCGTGGGCATATACACACTACTATGTGTGAAACAGATCGCTCGCGGAGCTGCTGTAGAGAGCAGAGGGCTCAACTCAGCGCTCTGCGAGGACCTGGATGGGTGCGGTGGAGGGGAAGGAAGGAGGCTCAAGAGGGAGGGGGTACATGTATGCATACAGCTGATTCACTTCCCTGTGCAGCAGAGACTAACACAGCAGTATACAGCAATTACAGCCCAAGTTAAAAAATAAAAATTTCTAAAACACACATTGTATCTTGGAATTCCAGAAAAACATCTACTTCTGCTTCACTGACTATGCTAAAGCCTTTGACTGCAGACGACAACTTACTGTGGAAAATTCTTAAAGAGATGGGAATACCAGACCACCTGCTTCCTGGGAAACCTGTATGCAGGTCAAGAGGCAACAGTTAGAACCAGACACAGAACAATGAACTGGTTCAAAATTGGGAAAGGAGCACGTCAAGGCTGTGTATTGTCACCCTGCTTATTTAACTTACATGCAGAGTACATCATGTGAAATGCCAGGCTGGATAAAGCACAAGCTGGAATCAAGATTGCCAGGAGAAATATCAATAACCTCAGATATGCACATGACATCATCCTAATGGCAAAAAGCTAAAAACTCAAGAGCCTCTTGATGAAGGTCAAAGAGAAGAGTGAAAACCTGGCTTAAAACTCAGCATTCAAAACACTAAGATCATGGTATCTGGTCCTGTCACTTCACGGTAAATAAATGGAAACAGTAACAGGCTTTATTTTCTTGGGCTCCAAAATCACTGCAGATGGCGACTACAGCCATGAAATTAAAAGATGCTTGCTCCTTGGAAGAAAAGCTATGACCAACCTAGACAATGCATTAAAAAGCAGAGACATCACTTTGCCAACAAAGGTCTGTCTGGTCAAAACTATGATTTTCCCAATAGTTATGTATGGGTGTCAGAGTTGGATCATAAGAAAGGCTGAGTGCCAAAGAATTGATGTTTTCAAACTGTGGTGTTGCAGAAGACTGTTGAGAGTCCCTTGGACTACAAGGAAATGAAACCCTCAATCCTAAAGGAAATAAACACTGAATATTCATTGGAAGGACTGATGCTGAAGCTGAAGCTCCAGTACTTTGGCCACCTGATGTGAAGAGTCGACCCATTGGAAAAGACCTTGATGCTGGGAAAGATCGAGGGCAGGAGGAAAAGGGGACGAAAGAGGATGAAATGGTTGGATGGCATCACCGATTCAATGGACATGAGTTTGCTCAAACTCTGGGAGTTGGTGATGGACAGGGAAGCATGTTGTGCTGCAGTCCATGGGGTCGCAAAGAGTCGGACACAACCGAGCGCCCGAACAAGAAAGAACACAGGTCAGAGGTGTCTGAGAGTTTTATTTTCTTGGTCATGTGTTCAAACCCATAAAAGAAACATTTACCTTATTTTTCTAAAAAAACACTGGGTAGCATATTCATTTGTTGCCCACCTTGATCAGATCTCCAGCTCACCCTCAGCCATTTAACTGTTCATATACTTGTTCCTCCAATACACCTATTTAATTTAAATTAACTCAAAAGGTCAACATGTCATGGGTTCAAATGTTACAGCTGCTCAAAAAGAATTTGAGTTTCATAAGCCCTGAACTTCCTAGCAGCCCTAGCCCTCTTCCATTAATTCTCATTCTCTTGAACGTTGTCTCAAAGTCAGCAAATGTGATGTTTACCCATAGACCCGTGAAGTAACTGAAAGAGAAACACAGCCAGATTCATCATCTGAAGAGACACAATTTTGATGAAATTTTCCGTTTGATGTTTAGTAATTATTGAATATCGCATCCTCTGTGTCTCCCTCCTATAAAACTCCTCCATGCTCTCACCACCCAGATCTTTTCCTCCCCCTCATCCCTACTTCTCCCCCAGTTCCCAGGTTGTAACAAAAAATAATTGTTACATTTTATATCTTTTCTTCAAAAGTGGTATTTGTATTGGCATTGAACTTTTTCTCAAGTACTTCCAAGTATTTATCCTAAGTTCTACACTTAAATGCTTCTGCGATTCACTGCCATTTCTTTTATAGTAAGAAGCTTCCATCCTTGAACTCGATTATCCCTTATCCACCTGGTGACAGACACAAGCAATTTTTTTTCAAGGCATAAAAACGAATCATACCGTTTGGAGTGCTTGAACATGAATTATGTGTCTGGGTATAAAATTTGGGAGTCAACATCTTTTTCCCTGAAAACTGCCCTCTGATCTTTCAGATGATAGGAGAGAAACCTTACGGAACCTTGGTTTTTGACAAGTCACCTCTTTTTCTCCTTGCATGCATATAAAGCTCTTTTTCTTTAACTTTTTAATAAGTTATTTGCCAAGATTATCTTAACACACCAGTTTTTCCTAACAAGTTTCTGTCATATTTTTCACTTTTCTTCTGAAATACTTTTGACAATAATCTGGAGACATTATCCTTCATATCTGCTTTCTCTCGCCATTTTCAACCCTTTGCCTCTTACTCTGTGTTATGGGCATTTGCTCTCCACATCAGCAGTTAAGTTTTCAAGACCACACTTTTCTTTTTTCTCACGTGCGCTGCCGTGGCCTGAATGCATAAGTTCATGTGTAGAAACCTAACTCCCAGTGCGCTGGTCCCTTAAGCTGGAGTGTTCCGAAGACAATTAGGTGGGCTTCCTGGTGGCTCAGTGGTAAAGAACCCGCCTGTCAATGCAAGAGCGGCAGGGGGTGTGTTTTCAGTCCCCGGGTCAGGAAGATCCCCTGGAGGAGGGCATGGCAACCCACTCCAGTAATCTTGCCTGGAGAATCCCACAGACAGAGGAGCCTGGCGGGCCATGGTCCTTAGGGTTACAAAGAGTTGGACACGACTGAAGTGACTTGGCATGCAGCACGTGTCAAAGGTTCGGGGAAACTCCAGTTCTGAAGGTGAGCTCTCCTTTGTGGCTCACGTTAAACTGATGAGCTCTAAGACTGCACTCAAGCTGAGAAAGTGTATCCCCTTTAAAAGAGGGTACAGGTAGATGTGTTCTAAATTCCACATGGACGGTAAAGCATCCTGAAATGGGATGTTAAAAATTTAACAGGTAAGGTTATGAGCAACTAGAAAATCCCTACTGGCCTGAAACATGTAAGAAATTCACTCAAGACTCAGAAGACTTAATCTCCTATCTTTCGGTGAGTTTTAATTTTTATCTGCAACAGTGTCATTTCAAAGAAATGATTTTCCTCTGACAGGTCATCACTATGAGCCACCAGAATGAACCTTTTCTTTCTTCCTTTTTCCTCACAGAATTCAAAATCCAGCAGCACAGATAAAAAATAAAATATACGATAACGTCTCAACACCCTCTTCTTGTACAGAGTTGCCTTTACAAACAAGTAATTAATAAGATATTTATTTGTGACCCCTGAGTATTAAGCTGTGCAAAACTCAACTGACAAACAAGTCTCCCACCATCAGAAGCAGGTGGACTTCCATGATACTGTATGATACCCACTCTGTGCTTCATCAATAATGTTCAGCCTTTATAATTCTTGAATCATTCCTTTTTCTGTTATAATTTCTCTCCCAATCCTCCAAGAAACAACGATATAGAAAGCAATACAGAATTCTGAGGTATGAATCATGGAATGAAATTCCTATTCCTGAAACCCCTGTTGCAAAAAAAAAGCAGGTAATGCACGCCCCTTGCTTACACATGTGAAAAAACAAGTGACTCATGGATATATTTTTCGGTTTGAGATGAATGACATTATAATAAATGGAGACAGTATACTAATTTCCATATCCTTGGGATTATTTTGCTGAATAGAAGAATCATTCACTATCTGGTTCTATTCATTAATTTTTTTCTCTTTTCCCCTTTTTATATTCTCTTCTTCTAAAATGATGAAAGGAGCAACTAGTGAAATGGTTGGGGGCAAGGGGAGTCCAGAAGGAAGTTCACCCAGACGTTACAGACATTGCTACTGGATAATAAGGTTATAAGTAATTTTCTTTTATGCTTTTCTTGATTTTTTTCAAATTTGAAACAATAAATGCATCTTACTTCTATAGTCAAAAGAAATTGTTCTAAATCATTTAAATTAATATTACTCCTTCTGCTTCACCGAGCACAATAACACACTTTCCCAGGCAGCAGACATACCGTCAGAACGTCCCTGGTGCTACAGTGGATAGGAACCTGCCTGCCAACGCAGGGGACATGGGTTCCGTCCCTGGTCCAGGAGGATTTCAAGTGCTGGGGTGCGACTGAGCCACAGGCGGCTGCTAATGAGCCCTGAGGGCCCAGGCTCCGCAACGAGAGAGGCCACCGCAGCGACTGCTGAAGCCTGCGTGCCCAGGGCCCAGGCTCCGCAACGAGAGAGGCCACCACAGTGACTGCTGAAGCCTGCGTGCCCAGGGCCCAGGCTCCGCAACGAGAGAGGCCACCGCAGTGACTGCTGAAGCCCGCGTGCCCAGGGCCCAGGCTCCACAATGAGAGAGGCCACCGCAGCGACTGATGAAGCCCGCGTGCCCAGGGCCCAGGCTCCGCAACGAGAGAGGCCACCACAGTGACTGCTGAAGCCCACGTGCCTAGGGCCCAGGCTCCGCAATGAGAGAGGCCACCGCAGCGACTGCTGAAGCCCGCGTGCCCAGGGCCCAGGCTCCGCAATGAGAGAGGCCACCGCAGTGAGAAGCCCTCTCACTGCAGCAAAGAGTAGCCCCCATTAGCCGCAACTAGAGAAAGCCCAAGCACAGCAATGAAGACCCAGCGCAGCCAAAAGTAAATAAGAAATGCTGCCAACCTCCACTGACCATCACCTTCCGGGGCTATCCTGTCCTCAACCATCCCCAGCCCTCAGGTTGGCCTCCGAGGCCCCTGAGTGAGCGCGGGACCCATCTCCTCCACAGAACGACAAGACCCAGGCTCCGTGTGGACATGGAAGGTCAAGAAGAGCCGTGAGTCAGGACAAGGGTTTGGAGCCTTAAGACCACCAGCCAAACTCAGCTAACAAGGCTTTCTGCAGACATGGGATGCCTGCACACAGGTTCTCTCCCACACAGATTTGCCACTTGCCCTGCAGGAACTCTAAATCAATATTCAATTGGCCATGGCTTTTGGTCTTTAATGAGCAAGTACCTCAACTGGAAGTGTTTCCAAGGTGGCTCAGTGGTAAAGAATCTGCTTGCCAATGCAGGAGACCTGGGTTCGATCCTTGGGTCAGGAAGATCCCCTGAAATGGGGAATGTCTATCCACTCCAGTATTCTTGCCTGGGCAATCCCATGGACAGAGGAGCTTCTGTAGACTGGCAGGCTACAGTCCATGGGGTCACGAAACAGTTGGACATGATTTAGTGACTAAATAACAACAACAGTATCTCAACTGGATGGCTGAATGGGCCTTTGTACTTGGAGAAGTCATTATCAGAGGTGCTCTTGTTGGTTCCTAGAAAGACATGTACTTAATTATGGAGGAAATACAGGGTCTACATCGTGCGCGACCCCCAGACTTCAAATGGGAGACATTAGTGAGCAGATTAGAATAAATATCTAAAATTTTTCCACAGTCACTTTAAATCATAGCCAGATAAGAATAAAAATCAACTTGTATACGGTTAAGAGTTGATTAGAACAGTCACTCACACATACACACACACAGAAAGTATGCTCTGGAATTACATCTATATCCACCTAGATCTGTGACACTGGATGTTCAAGAAACAGTGAAATATTTTGAGAGGCTAAATTCTTCACTTTTAAGAAGTAGTTGAACACCTTCAAGAAGCTAGACATTCTTTAATGCGCCACAATATAGCTTTTAAATGACTTGACAGGATAACTACATATAAAAGAAGTATGTAATGAATCTTCTCACACCTAAAACCAGGAAGGAAAAGAAGTATTGTCAGTAGTGGCTAAACCCCTACCATTTAACAGGCAGAGTGCTCTACACCAAATATCTTGTTAAGAATCTCTACTCTAAACACTTACTGACCAGCATTTCTAGTTTCCAGAAAGGAGTTACATCCCAGAGGGTGTTACACTCAGGACTCCCAGGCAGTGAGAGGCAGAGCGAGGACCCAAATCCAGGAGTGCTCCCTCTAGAACCAGTATCCTAAGGTCTGACCACCTCTTCCGGCCAGCAAGGGATTTAGGGTTACAAACGCAAGTGGGATTTTTTTTATTAATCCCATTGTGTTATACATTTTTAAAATATTAATATATGTCTAACATTGATCATAACCAAAGATGTGGAATGACTGGCATAATTATGTCGATATAGACCAGCATGACAGATGGAGGATCCTGGGTCCTTTTCATTTTTACCTTACACAAAGACATCCACAGATGGAACGAGCTCTCGCCACATGCCCGACGAAGGAATTCTTAATGTCCTGGCTTGTGTGAATGCTCTCTGTCATTTGAAAACAGCTTTTATAATTGCCAAAATGTCTGCACTCATTTGTTTCTAAATCACAGAAAGATCGTGAAGGAAGTTAAACAGAAAATTAAGAAAGAGGCAAAGCACAACAGCCTCTATACTGTCGACCTTGATTCAGAACAAATTACTTAGCTGTGAGCTAGCAGGCAGCCTCCCAGCCTCCTCCTAACACAGCCTTCTTTGTTTGGGGCTCTCTGCTCAGTTCTAACAAAGGGAAATCGGTGGGAAGATAATTAGATCTTCTTTGTAAAAAAGACCTAGCCATAGCATCTTTAAAACCACCTGCATCTTTTCAGCAAACGAAATAATACATAAAATATAAATGTTTCACGCTGCTATCAAACATTGATAATAAAGGTTTTAATATTTATTGTTACCTTTGGCCACAGCCCGAGTTCACTCTTGAGCAGGAGAGACATAGAGAGGTGAGGACTGCCTTTGGGTACCAGTGATTGGGACGGTGTCAGTGGTAGAAGGTCCCCGTGGAAAAGGGGGCTTGGCCAGGCACACTTAATCCTCTTAACATTCCTTTCTCTACAGCCCTCTGTAATCAGCTTTCTCTCAAATTCTAATAGCTGCTTCTTCTTTTCTAATATCAGGCTCTGTGCTTCTTCCCAATCAGGGATATTTAAATGATCCTAGGCCCTTCTATAGTTCACAGAAGGGGTTTTCCTGGCTGTGCCCTGGAGATTTCGTTGTCCCAACATTTGGAATGACTCCAGGCAAAGTGCTTCTCTATGAACATCAAAGTGTTTTGAGCAGTTACCCAGATAGCTTATGAATGTGAAGTTCAGGTTTTGCTCTCTGCACCTCTCCTCAGTCTCTGGTAACAGAAGCATGGTCTACGTGGAGGGCCATGGCCATGGATGGATGGAGTTAGGTCCCCGGGCATGCCTTGTGCTGGGGGGCATTCTGGAAGCTTTACTTTGCAAGCATTAAGCTGATGGGGTCTCACAACAACCTTACAAGGAAGGTATACACCAATACGCCCATTTTAGAGACGGTAAAACTGAGGCACAGAGTGCTAGGAAACTGTCTCTGAGGTCACAGGACTCACAAATAGCAGAGCTGGGGCTTGAACTTGGGCAGTCTGCCTGCAGAACCAGGGTCCTCAGGCAGGTCCTGTGTGCTGGTCCTGGCAGACAGCCAGGGGAAAGGCAAGCTTCCCATCTTGTGGGACCTCAGGGTAAAAATCCAGTGCCACCCACTTGCTCCAATTCTTTACCTGTAAGCTCTGCTAGAAGAGCCCCACAGCACAGCTGAGCTGCACCCGCCCTCAGACTCTCTGCCCTAAACTCAAGTCACAGCAGAGAACCCCCAGCAGCAACCCTCATGCTCACGTCCAAGCCGACACATGGACTCCAGTCTTCACTCTCCTCTCCTGCTTCAGGCTGACTTGGCCATTCATGCTCATTTCAAGAATCTTTTACAGTAAACACTTCCCACCCAGCGCCCTCCTCTTCCCGGGGACGCCCGCCTTCCCTGCCTGCCCCAGCTTCTTCCACTCCCTCTGGGGTCCCTGCAGGCAGCATCTTGGGTCTCCACCACCTACTTCCTGTCTCCGGTTAGAACCACCGAGGTCCGTGGTCTAATAATCAGTAAGCAAGGAAGAGACATCTTCTTTGTCTTCCCCACAGCACTTTCCTTTTGTTACTTGGGTCCTCTCTCCTCATTCCCCCATGCTCAATAACAACCAAATGGAAAAGAAAAGAAGGGCATCTTTCCAGACACAAAGCAGGAACCGTATTTCCAACCATACTTTGCACCACAAAATTCACCTTTTTGAAATACTGCCTCAATTTATTTTCAAAAAATATTTTCCTTTAAAGTAATGCTTATTGTTCTCTGACACGGGTGGAATTGCAAAGGGTGATGCAGTGTCATGATAGCTTCTGTTATACCCTGATGGGGCTTGATTTACAGACACTCTCACGGGAGAAAAGACATCTGTCACGGTGACATCGATCGGTATTTTGACTGGGGAGGTTAAGCCATCGAGAGGTGCCGACAGGGGGAACACGTAAGGGACTCCTCCTTCTTTGATAGCTTCCAGTCTCGAGACCCATTCCTGACAGAGACGCGTAAATACGGATTGTAGATTTACAAATGATGATTCACTGACACCCTCTTCCACAGAGTCTCATCAGACAGCCTGCCGGCAGGTGGCTACCCAGCTCAGCCGAGCACCAGGGGCTTTATTTCTGAGCATCCCCCACCCCCTACCCCCCACCTACTGAATCAAAAGATAGGAACTCAGTGACAAATCAGATTATTCAGATCAACTGAAGCAATTGTGTGCATGACAGTCTCAGGGATTCAGGAGTTTCCAGTTTTGTGAGATGTTTTGTCGTCCAATGTCTTGTTTCATTGTCGACAAGATACTAAAATCTTTTTCTTTGTGTGTTGATGGAGGAAGAAGACTCAGTTTCATCCAAAATCACTACATCCGGAAACTGTCAAGTTTAGAGATTATTTAGTACCCCACCTAATGTTGAAAATGAAGAAAGTAAATATCAACGTAAAGAGACTTTCCAAAAACACATATCTCGTTAGCGATTGTTGCTCTTCAGTCCCTCAGTCGTGTCCAACTCTTTCCGGCCCCATGGACTGCAGCACACCAGGTTTCTCTGTCGTTCACCACCTCCTGGAGCTTGCTCAAACTCGTGTCCATCGAGTCAGTGATGCCATCCAACCTTCTCATCCTCTGTCATCCCCTTCTCCTCCCGCCTTTAATCATTCCCAGCATCAGGGTCTTTTCTAATTGAGTCAGCTCTTTGCATCAGGTGGCCAAAGTATTGGAGCTTCAGTTTCAGCATCAGTCCTTCTAATGAATATTCAGGATTGATTTCTTTTAGGATTGACTGGCTTAATGATAAAGCCAATTAATAATTCTGGCAAGCAGCCGCCACAAACGGTATTTTCTCCCAAACGTAAAACAGTACTTAGTATAGGTTCTCTTAAAAAAAAAAAAAATTGTTTTATTTGAGTATAATTGCTTTACACTGTTGTGTTAGTTTCTGCTGCACAACACCACCAATCGGTCATAGGTGTACGTACGTTCCCTGCTGAAGAGCCTCCTTCCCAGCCCCACCTGCCATCCCTTCAGAGCACCAAGCCCAGCTCCGGGACTAGGCAGCAGGTCCCCTCCAGAGACCTACTCTACACGCCATAGTGTGTATGTCAGTGCTCCTTTCTCAGTTCATCCCACCCTCTCCTTCCCCAGCTGCATCCTCAAGTCCTTTCTAGTAGAAGCTCTTCTGATAATTACTGTTGAAGATTTTTAAAAATCCTCCAAAATGAGGATGGATGATATTATCTTTGTATGTGATTCTGAAGTTCCCAATTGACACAATTGTGACAAATACCAATTAGATACACTTTCAGGAGTCAGGTCGACCCAGTGTTTTCCCTGTTCTCCTTTCTCTATTTCTCTTTGAGCCTAGACATTAGTGTGAAAATAAAATAGCCTGAAAATAGTATCCGCTTAATTTCTGAAATCTCCCCCTTCATCTTGACATATTGGGTGGGGGAGGGATTTTAAAGGGACAAAGGAAGGCAGTGAGGGTCAGGGGACTCAGACCCCCACCCTAGTAAGGCAGGACATACCACTCCAGACCTTGTTGTCTCTTCTCTCTGGCCGGGAAGTTCCCCCTGAAACGTGGCCCACTACTCCAGGCCTTTGCCGCCACCAGGACCAGCCATCACGACCTGCCTCCTCCCTCCCTTGGGTTTCTCCAGCCTGGGGACCACCTGTGGAGAGTACTTTGAGGTCCTCGGACGCAGACAAAACAATCGGTGGACGTGCTGACTTTACCACTTTTAAACCAACTGAACAGCATTTTCTAGGCACAAAGCAAGTATTTTAAATTCTCATCCTCTTTTCCCTGTTGGCACCCAGAATCGAGTTGTAGGGTATTGAAAGGAAAAGTGTGGAAGAACAGACTCAATGTGTACTAAACGATCATCCAGATAAACATGGCTGTGCTTCATTCATCTCCCTTGATACGAAGATAACTCCGAGAGACACATCTAAAGTTACTCCGAGATTTTCTCAAAGACGTATCAGGTTACCCGGCTTCCGTGCTGGCCAATCAACACCACATTGGCTGAGTGAGGGACCACCCTCCCCGCTCTGCCCTTGGGGTTTCATCAAAGAGGCCACTCTGAAGTTTCTGGCCTCTGCACCAGTGAGCTGAGACTCATCTATCACTGATCACCATCAACAACTCTTACCCACCCTCCCAGGGAACCTGACCCCACTGCAGCCTGCACTTCTACAGATGCTTGAGTTTCTTGATATACAAAAATACAAATAGCACAAAACACATGAATGAACCCCACAATCTTCCTGTCTTTGATCCACGTTTTAAAAGGATATACTAACAAAACCAAGACACCGTAATATAGACAGTTTTTTTGTTTTAGACAGGATATAACAGCTATTTACTTTTATTTATCTTTTAATTTTTTTTTTTTCATTCTTGAAGGGAACCATTCTGTGTTCTGTAATCCTGCTAAAAATTCAACTGTGTTTAAAGCACTTACATTTTCAGATTTAATATTTGGGGAACAAACTTAAAACAGTCATTGAATTTCCACTGTTTTGATTGTCTTATAAAGTTCCTTCTCTGTAAGAATGTACTTTTAAATATATTTTAAGAAATGTCATTTTTTTAAATGATTAAAAGTATTTCAATATAAAGACATACATTCTAACTCAAAGCTGGATTTTTTTTCTTGAGTTTCAGAGAAATAATCTCCTTATGGATGTGAATTGTCTGTTTTTATTCATTTAAAAAGTTATATATTAATGTATGAAAAAATGCTACTAACATTTTTATTTAAATTTTCTGAAAGTGATCTTTAGATACTTTTTCTCAATATTTTCTTGTTTAGAATATTTTTTAATTTGCAATATAAAGTTTTTCCCCCAGAGTCAAAATATTGACTAAAATATAATTATGGCGCTAGAATACAATTTCTTTAGAATCAATTCCTGGAGGGTTAAGAAATTTCTCTGCCATCCCTGTTCAAGAATAGTGCTCTTCAAAACTTAGAAATACGTCCTGCGTTCAAATCAAAACTTATAAACACGTCCTGCGTTCAAATCAAAACTTATAAATACGTCCTGCATTCAAATCAAAACTTAGAAATATGTCCTGCACACAAATACAACCTTTAAGATAATATGAGGAGTAAAAAGATAGAAGTTACATGAAGCCTCCAGTCTTTCAATCAATATATTGAAGCCATGCGATGCTTACAGATTGCCTTTCACTTCAGGGAGACCCAGAAGAGAGTCCAGATCTATTGTCAGGGAAGTAGACAAAACAAGCAGAGTTCTAGCTGCTGGGCCCCAATTAGAGAATAATGGGGAAACTTATGCAGCTAACAATCTTCTGGGACTACTTGCTTTTAATGGACAGTGACCATTTGGAAACACAATCTTTACAGGTTCTGTACGGAGGTCATTTATTTTTTGAAAGTTTACTTGAGTGTTTATCCGCAGTGTCCAATGATAATGACTCATTCATTCATTTAATCAGCAAATACATTTTTAGCATCTACTATGTTCCAGGTGCAGGATGTATAGATAGAAAAATTACAGCCTCTGGCCTCACCGAGCTTATAGTTCAGAGAGGACACAGACGTGGAAACCAATGATCCTCACATGTCAGATAAAGGTCATGATGTGGGCACACTCCACGTGCAACAGATAAAGGGGGTCAGGACCTAAGAAAGGACTGCCTGGGTGTCGGATCCTCCGCTTAGCATCAGGATTACAAAGATAAAGAGGAAGAGAACAAAAGCCTACTGCTGCGTGACAACTGCCGTGGTAGAGAAATTCAGAGATGCCACATTAACAAAGAGGAGGATGCCTGGGCCAGAGGAGGGCAGATACATTAGGATGCTGCCAAGACGCTCAGATAACACCTTGCTGCTGCTGCTGCTGCTAAGTTGCTTCAGTCGTGTCCGACTCTGTGCGACCCATAGACGGCAGCCCACCAGGCTTCCCGCCCCTGGGATTCTCCAGGCAAGAACACTGGAGTGGGTTGCCATTTCCTTCTCCAATGCGTGAAAGTGAAAAGTGAAAGTGAAGTCACTCAGTCGTGTCTGACTCTAGCGACCCCATGGACTGCAGCCTATCAGGCTTCTCCGTCCATGGGATTTTCTAGGCAAAAGTACCTGCATTTACAGACTTAACACTAGGAGATCAAACTTAAGACATGAGTTGAATTCTCTCTGCTCTAACTCTCTTACAATTTGCTTCTGTGTAAGATACACTGTGCTTAGAGCAGGATGCCGAGAAAAGAGATGGTCTTCTAGCTTGGGAGTGGCCATCTCCACGTCTGGGAAATGATGAGGGCTGTTGCCTGTCTGGAATGCAGGGAGTCTCTGAGGGAAAAGTTCAGACCTGGGAAGGAAGTCAGCGCCAAGTCCCAGCTTTGAACACCGACCTGAGCAATCCAGAGTCCCTCCCACAAACCAGGGGGGCCACTGAAGGCTTGAGGAGGAGGGGAGATGGGATCAAGTTTGCATTTTCAGAAGGACCACCCAGAGCTTGCGAGGCTTGTCCTAGTCAGCTCACAGCCACCCTGAGTCTGATCCCCACACACACAGGCTCAGTCCGGCCCTGTCTTTAGGACCATCCACTCTGCAAGCAGGAGTGACAGTAAGGTGACACGCACAGTCTGGCTGTGGCCCCACACTCACCTGGCACCTCCTCCTCCCCGAAGGCACTCTGCCTTTGCAGTCCCTCCCTCCACTCTGGGAGCACTCGGTCCTCATCCCAATCCCGCAGCTTCTCAGCCTCCAGGCTGGCCTCTTCAGCCTCAAACTCTGCCTCCTTTCTCTGTGAGACGCTGTGTCTCAGACCTGAGCGCCAGCTGAGGCTCCGTCCGATTTTCTTCTCTGCAGGTCCCTGCAGGTCCCTGCCCCCTTCTTCCTGGACCACTGTCCGCCGGCCTGAGCTCACAACTCCTGTCCCCAGCTCCTCCTCCCACCTGTCTCCACTGCCCCATCCATGGACCAGAGGAAAAGCTCTCCCCAGACACCACACACTGAAATGACCCACCAGTCCAGGCCCTCGTGTCCAACTCCACATCTGGCCGAGTCTGAGTCTTTACGTTTTAAACAATTTTTTCTAATCATGATCACATTATATATCCTGGGCTGCTTTTCCAGATGCAAACCCTACAAGGCTGCACTCAAACTACCAGATCTGGGCATCACCAGGACCCAGCTTTGGTTTCCTTTTCTCTCCTTTGGTCACTGACACTGAGAACCCTCTCAAGCCTCTCAGCTAGACGGCTTCATGGCGCCCAGGGGACAGCAGAGTCACTCCCGGACTGGGTGACGCCCTTTGTGGTCACTGTCTCTTTTATCCATGCAAACTTCGTTTCAGAGGCCTCACTAGCGCCATTTCACAAAGAGGCTGCCCAGGCTCAGGAGAGTAAGTAAATTTGCCACCATGAGAAGCAACAAGGTTGCTTGAATCCACAGCCCTTTACCAATATGCTAAATGGCAAAGTCTGTGTCTTTGGGGCCATGAGACCCCAACCAACATGCGCCCTGTATGCTGTGCTTAGTCGCTTCAGTCGTGTCCAACTCCGTGTGACCCCACAGATCGTAGCCCACCAGACTCCTCTGTCCATGGGACTCTCCAGGCAAGAATACTGGAGTGAATTGCCATGCCCTCCACCAGGGAATCTTCCCAACCCAGGGATCAAACCCAGATCTCCTGCCCTGCAGGCAGATTCTTTACCTGGGGACCCCTCTAATCAGCCTGCAGCATCCTGAGTACCTGGAGTGTCAGGGGAAAGGTCAGGGTTGGTCTGAAACCCCTGAAGGAGCCGGGACACAGCCAGGTGAGTGCTTCCTTGAAGCCCTTCTAGACTCATTAGTTTTAAAGGGGGCTGAGACCCAGAAGACACCGGTTTTCCAGAGGTTTTTTCTTTTTTCTTTTTCCTACCTCTATGACTGCGAGTCTCTGATATAAATGATACAACACCCGGGACTCCCCTCCGCTGTCTCACTGTGGAGTCCAGGTCGCATAAATGCCTCACAGTGAGGGCTTTCAGGAATTAAACTATCTTGGATTTAAGACAGACTCTCTTCATGATTAAAGGAAAATGAAATAATGCCACTTGCAGCAACGTGGATGGACCTAGAGATCATCATATTCAGTGAAGTAAGTCAGGCAGAGAGGACAAATATCACATGGTATTGCTACGTGCGTGCGTGCTAAGTTGCTTCAGTCGTGTCCGACTCTTACAAACTACAGCCCGCCAGGCTCCTCTGTCCACGGGTTTCTCTAGGCAAGAACACTGGAATGGGTTGCCATGCCTTCCTCCAGGGGATCGTCCCGACCCAGGGATCGAACCTTCATCTCTTATGTTCCCTGCACTGGCAGGCAGGTTCTTTACCACTAATAGAATCTAAAAAAAAAAAAAAAAAGAAAGACACAAATGAACTTATTTACAAAGCAGAAACAGACTCACAGACACAGAAAACAAACTTATGGTTACCAAAGGGGAAAGGAGGGTGAGGGATAAATTAGGAGTTTGGGATTAACACGTACACAATAGTGTACATAAAACAGATGAGCCCCAGGGCCCTGCTGTATAGCACAGGAAACTGTACTCGGTATTTTATAATAACCTAGAAGGGAAAAGAATCTGAAAAGGAATATATATATATGAATATGTTCGGTACATAACTGAAGCATTGTGCTGTACACCTGAAAGTAACATGATATTGTAAATCAACTACACGTCAATAAAAATTTTTAAAGAAGGAAAAAATCCATTTCAATAAAACAGTTAAGAAATAGAAAAATAAATAAGCACAAAATAAGCAGAAACAATAATAAAAAGACAAACTCTCTTTGTACAATCCTCACCAATGAAGAACCACCAGAAGCAACTTCCAAATGAGGTAGACATTTCCTTTTTTTAGAAAATCTAAGGGGCAGAAGATACATTTGCGATCTCGCTGACTCCACTCTCAGCCGGTGTCGGCCTGTCCTCTTCCTCTTGCTCTAAGGGCCCTGAGAATTTAGGAGGTGTCACACTGCACTGGACAGAGACCCTGGTCTGATAGGTGAAATATCTTCCTGACCAGATGATATATCTGCTCACTTGTATTTATAAAATGCAAGTGACCTTTTGAATGGGAAAGGTGGGAGTCTTTTCATAGATTTTCCCTCCACACCTAGCAGGTATAAAACAAAGGCACATTTGTTCAAGATAAGGGGATAAATGACAATAAAGTCACCAACCAGCAATTTGCTATCGGACAGCAGGTCGCTTTGAGAAAGTCTCCCCTAAGCTGTTGCAGAGACAATGCAGCGGTCTACACACTTAAAATCACACACTCCCTGATTTCCTGCGCCTGGACCTCGAAAAATGCACGTACATAATGACGCATTTCACTCCTGCCTACCGGACTGTAAAGCAAAGGCACAATTTCTAAAGCTGTTATCAAAATTTTAAAGAAAAAATATGCAATACAAGAAAAAAATCTACTCAGACATATCCCTTTCTTAATTAGTAGATTAAGTTGCCATTTATCATCGGTCTACTAGTTTTTAGGCATGATACCAGGTACTTATAGCAGGTACATGTGTTATATTAACCCTACCAATAATTCTGTAGCAGGTTAGTGGGTGTTGTCTTTTCAATAGGTGAGAAAACTGAGAAATCACATGGCTTCCCCAAGGTCACAGAGCTCGTGAGAAACAGGTCAAGAAGTCAAGTCCAAGCCTCCTCCCTTCTAAGAGCTGGGCCCTCTCTACCAAGCACTACGAGCAGCATGAGCCCAGGAGCCTTATTGGCCGGATATTCATCCCGGCTCGGGCATGGTGTGATGTTGGGTCAGTTACTTCATCTCTCTGTTCTCCAGGTTCCTCATCTGTCAAAACAGGGATGACAAGAGCACCCACCACCTAAGAGTGCTGTAGAAATTTAGTGAGTTGACACAGGACCAGTGCTCGGAACCACCATGGACGGCGGGCAGTATCAACATCGCTGTCGGCGTTGCCAGCTTTGGCACGGCCGCACGGTGCCTCCTGTGTCCTTCCCCCACCTCCATCCCGCTTTATGTGCCCCTTCATAGTCATCCTTAGTGAGAGAGAAGCCCAGGCTTGCCTTCTCCATCTGCTAAGTTCACATCTACAGTCACGGCTACGGGGTACACTGCCTGAATTTCCACTGCAGAGACGGTTCTTGGGGAGATCCCTGTGCGGAGATGACCATGTGTTCACCAAACCCATCAGCTTTCCTGTCTAGGGACCTGTTCAGACTACAGCCCCCAACCTCCTTGGTGCTGGCCGTGGCCAGAGGATTCAGCGCCAACCCACTGAACGTTGCTGAAAGGGTGCTGGTCCCTGAAGAAGCTCTCACCTGGGATCCTTGACCTGAGGCTGGCGATCCAACTTCAGAGTTCAACACCCGAAAGGGTCACGAGGTACGAGGACTGTGTTGCCGTGTGAATACATGGAGCAAGACGCACCACCCCGCACCTCAAGCCGACTGCAAACTGCACAAGTGGGCCGGAAGCTTGCAGAGTGTTTACTAAGCCCTGGAAATGTTGGGGGTGCCTGTTACAGATGCTGAGTTGCTTCCCTTAACCAGTGTGCCCCCGGCAGCCATGCCATCCTCTCTCCTCACCACCCATGAGTCCTCAGAGAACTTTGTCACACTCATTCTTCTCGTAGCTTCCGTGACATCACGTTCTTCTGATCCCCCCAGACACTCCTGCACGTTCCTTCTCAGTTTCCTCTGCTGGCTTCACATCCTCCACTTTAAGTTTTCCCTCTAAAATGCTAGATCATAAATATTTTAGACTCTGTGGACCATTGTGGGCAATCTTGCATATGCTCCTTTGTTTTCTTTACAAGACTTTAAAAATGTAAAAACAAACAAACAAAAAAAAAAGCCTTTCTTAGCCACTAGCCATACAGAAAGAGGTCCACACGCTATAATTTGCTGCCCTCTGCTCTGGAGAACTGACAAGACAGAAGCCTTCTCTTTCCAGCAAAGCCTCTCCTGTCTTCGTGCTGTGCACTCTCTCCAGAGAATGTGACCTAATCCCAGGCTTTAAACACCCGTGTGTCAATGTCACTTGGATAAAAGTCTCCAGAGTTGACCTTTTCCTGGCGGTGCTGACCTCCTTGGACAACTACCTATTTATTTGCCTTTCCCTCTTGGTACTCACTAGGTCTCAAACATCCAGGTCAGAAAGAAGACATCTGGTTCTCCTTCAAACACGCTCCCAGCTCTATGGAGACGGCAGCATCCTCAAGCCAGCAATGCAAGGCCAGGCCCAGATTTCCCAGGTCCTCCTCTTCCCTCAGCCCAGAAGCCAATCCATCACTAAGATGCAGGGGCTCTGCACTCAGTGTACAGCTGAACCGCCTCTCCCCTTTGCTCTGCCTGTAACCGTCACCCCAGCTCACGTTTTCATTGCCCTCCCACAAACACATGCAATAACTTCCTTGTCTGTTTCCCTGCGTCCACTTCCCCTTCTCATCATGGAGCTCCCAAAGAGCAACCATAGAGAATTTTTGAACATCGAAATCAGCTCTTGACACTACTGACACCCGAGTGGCTTCCACTTGCTCTGAAAATAAAACCAAGGATATGGAAAACTATCTATGTATATGTATAACTAACTGAATCACTTTATTTACTGTACAGCAGAAACTAACACAACATTGTTAACCAACCACAGGTCAATTAAAAAAAAAAAAAAAACCTCTGGAAAAAAATAAAAATAAAGAAGTCATTACCAAAAATTTTAAAATAAAATAAGACCAAACTGCTCACCCTAGAGGACAGCTTCACCTTCCACTTACCACCTCACCCCACCTTCAGTCAACTGGCCTGACGACTCACACACACCCCTTCCTTTCCTTCTGGGTAATGTTCCCCTGTGTTCATCTCTTGTATTTTCATTTATTTATCTATTTCTCCTCTCTCTTCCCTCCTGCACAGTAGAATGTACCGTTCACAAAGGTAGAGATCTCACCTGTTATATTTACCAACACAACACTTCCAAAATCACTTGGTACATGGGGCATCAATGAATATTTATGGGACAAGAAACAGATACATGGCTAAAGAGAGGAAACAGACTAATGTATTTTAGTGACAGAATTTATTTTGACTCGGTTTTCTGGTACTGATGTGAACTTCAGATAAATGATTGACAGCTACCAATGGTATTTGTCAGCTCAAGCTGTTTCACAGTTGTATCTGCTTGTTCCTTATTTTTCATGAATCCCAAAGTTAGTCAAGATAAGTCAAATATTGTGAATCTAATTTTATGGAGGGGCTTCCCCGGTGGCTCAGATGGTAAAGAATCTGTCTGCAAGGCAGGAGACCTGGGTTCAATCCCTGGGTTGGGACGATCCCCTGGAGAAGGGAATGGTTACCCACTCAGGTACAGTTGCCTGGAGAATGCCATGGATATTCCTGGAAGGCCACAGTCCATAGGGTTGCAAAGAGTCGGACATGACGAGGACGTTGATGTGCAAACAGGTTGGTATCACCGAATCACAGTGAATAGGAAGACAGGAATTTACTCCAAGTCTCTGCTGTTCTAGGTTTACCCAGCAGACAGTGGATCCCACGGGTCTGAGAAAACCACAGCTTATCATTATTCTTCCATTTCTGTGAAGGCCCCAGAAAAGCTGGCTTTTAAAAGCAGTTTGCCAAGGACTTCCCTGGTGGCTCAGACAGTAAAGCATCTGCCTACAATGAAGGTGACCTGGGTTCAATCCCTGGGTCAGGAAGATCTCCTGGAGAAGGAAATATCAACCCACTCCAGTCTTCTTGCCTGGAGAATCCCATGGACAGAGGAATCTGGTAGGCTACAGTCCATGGGGTCTCAGAGTCAGACACGACTGAGCGACTTCACTTTTCTTTTTGCCATTTAAAACACTGAGTGACGAAGTTTGGTTCTGTACTCTGAAGGAAGAACCTAGGAGAAAGTACAACTACAAAAAATAATGGTATAGAAGAGATCACAATGCTGAAAATATGAGTGATATAAACAAGAGTGCAAGAAAGGCTGTGAAGTCCTCTCCTGCTGGAGAGAGTTTACCTGGGGGTTGTTCACTAGAGCATTGTGCTGTTCTGGGTCCTGGGAGCTGTGGAAATCTTCAAGAGGACTCTTGGGAGAACAGAGCAATCATTAAAACTCTGGCTGGCAGATTAAAGGCTAAAGGAATTGATACCAATTTCCCCTGAAGAAGAGGCATTAGAAGGGGTGCCACCTGATCCAGATGCCTTCTGCTGCCGCTAACGAGAACTGAATTATAAACTAGAGAGATTTCAGCCAGATGGGAGACAAAGCAGAATTAATGAATCTCTGCCTAGGTTCTTCATTCCCTGGAATACATCATCACCAGGGGATATCTCATCACCAGGGGAATCTCATCACCAGGGGAATCTCATCACCTGGGGAATCTCATCACCAGGGGATATCTCATCACCAGGGGAATCTCATCACCAGGGGATATCTCATCACCTGGGGAATCTCATCACCAGGGGATATCTCATCACCAGAGGGTATCTCATCACCAGGGGAATCTCATCACCTGGAGAATCTCATCACCAGGGGAATCTCATCACCTGGGGAATCTCATCACCAGGGGAATCTCATCACCTGGGGAATCTCATCACCAGGGGAATCTCATCACCAGGGGATGCACCCAGACCTGGGCCACCATGTGATGATGTGGGAGCTTTTCTGGAGCATCCCTGGCTTCCAAGTCTATCTATAACTGGGCTCTTTCTCCTCCACACTGTAAAATAAACGCTTAGACACTTCATTCATCATGGACTGGAGGAGAGTCTAATATCTTTTTCTTTTTTTGGATGTGAACTTTTTTTTTTAAGTCTTCATTGAATTTGTTACAATATTGCTTCTGTTTTATGTTTTGTTTTTTTTGGCCACAAGGCATGGAGGATCTTAGTTCCCATCCAGGGACTGAGCATGCATCCCTTGCACTGGAAGGCAAAGCCTTAACCACTGGACCACCAGGCAAATCACTTCGTGGTTTAAGGCTTAGTGCCTTTAACCATTGTTGTAGCTGTAGTTTTTTCACTAAGTCCTGTCCAGTTCTTTGAGACACCATGGACTAGAGCCCACCAGGCTCCACTGTCCATGGGATTTCCCAGGCAAGAGTACTGGAGTGAGTTGCTACTTCCTTCTCCACGGGATCTTCCTGACCCAAGAATACAACCTGGGTCTCCTGCATTAGCAAGCAGATTCTTTACCACTGAGCCAGCAGATAAGCCCTATTTTTAAGCATTGCTCTTCTCAAATTTTGCCTTTTCATACTGTTCATGGGGTTCTCAAGGCGAGAATACTGAAGTGGCTTGCCATTCCCTTCTCCAGCATTTGAATTTCTGCTAAAGAAATGAGATTATGTCATTTGCTGTTCAGTCGCTAAGTTGTGTTCCACTCTTTGTGACCCCATGGACTGCAGCATGCCAGGCTTCCCTGTACTTCACTGTCTCCTATGGTTTGCTCAAATTCAGGTCCATTGAGTTGGTGATGTTATCCGACCATCTCATCTTCTGTTGCCCATTTCTCCTGCCCTCAATATTTCCCAGCATCAGGGTCTTTTCCAATGAGTCTGCTCTTTGCATCAGGTGGCCAAAGTATTGGAGCTCCAGCATCAGTCTTTCCAATTCAGAGTTGAATTCCTTTAGGATTGACTAGCTTGATCTCCTTGCTGTCCAAGGTACTCTCAAGAGTCTTCTCCAGAACCACAATTTAAAAGCATCAATTCTTCCGTGTTCAGCCTCCAGAAATCAGCCAAGCAGTTGAGAGAATACATGAACGGAATTTTAGAAGTTCTGCTCTAAGTACAGGCAAGCACTTAGAACCAGGATCATGGGGAATGGGGGTAGGGACTGGGAGAGGCAGGGATTTGCAGTTCCATAAAAGACCAGGTGATCCATTTCCTTGCTAAAGTAAATTCAGCTCTTGAGCATGAGTGTTAAACAATATTTACTAAACAAACTGTGTGCCACGGATTGTGCCAACTGATACATGAAATAAAACAATAAAAAGGCACAGCCTGTTTCCCACAAGGAAACAGCTGAACAGGAAGAAAAGGCGCGTGTTCGGATAGCTTTGATGCACAGCAGAGTTTGCAGAGCATTCCTAAAATGAGGGTAAAATGGCAAATATGGGAAGGAAGATAAATTCCCATTGGGGATGTTCTAATTCATCAAAAAATCTGCTAAATATAGAATTGTGTGTACAGGCATAGATCACACTTTTTCAAAGAATTCAGTTCAGTCGCTCAGTCATGTCCAACTCTTTGTGACCCCATGGACTGCAGCATGCCAGGCTTCCCTGTCCACCACCAACTCCCAGAGCTTGCTCAAACTCATGTCCATTGAGTCAGTGATGCCATCCAGCCATCTCATCCTCTGTCATCCCCTTCTCCTCCTGCCTTCAATCTTTCCCTGCATCAGGGTCTTTTTCAATGAATCAGCTCCTCTCATCAGGTGGCCAAAGTAATGGAGCTTCAGCTTCAGCATCAGTCCTCCCAATGAATATTCAGAACTGATTTCCTTTAGGATTGACTTGTTGGGTTTCCTTGCAGTCCAAGGGACTCTCAAGAGTCTTCTCTAACACCACAGTTCAAAAGCATCAATTCTTCAGCACTCAGCTTTCTTTATAGTTCAACTCTCACATCCATACATGAATACTGGAAAAACCATAGCTTTGACTAGAATGACCTTTGGCAGCAAAGTAATGTCTCTGCTTTTTAATATGCTGTCTAGGTTGGTCACAGTTTTTCTTCCAAGGAGCAAGCGCATTTTAATTTCATGCCTTCAGTCACCACCTGCAGTCATTTTGGCAACTAAGGAAATAAGGTCTCTCACTGTCTCCATTATTTCCCCCTCTATTTGCCATGAAGTGATGGGACCAGATGCCATGATCTTAGTCTTTTGAATGTTAAGTTTCAAGCCAGCTTTTTCAGTCTCCTCTTTCACCTTCATCAAGAGACTCTGTAGTTTCTCTTCGTTTTCTGCCATGAGGGTGGTGTCGCCTGCATATCTGAGGTTAGTGATATTTCTCCCACAATCTTGACTCCAGCTTGTTGTTCATCCAGTCAGGCATTTCTCATGATTACTCTGCACAGAAGATAAATAAGCAGGGTGACAATATACAGCCTTGACGTATTCCTTTCCCAATTTGGAACCAGAATTAAATTCAAAGAATTAAATCATGATAAAATATACACTAAAGTAAATAAATCATGATAATTGTTTTGCTCTGAAAATTCAGAAATGACTTAAGAATTTTATAGAAATTTGGGATCTTTAACTATCAAATGTCATTGAACTTTAGATGTAAGATGTGTTGTTTCATGAGATATTTTGGTTAATACATTTCTAACTATTCAACTGTTATTTTGAGGAACATGTACCCAACCTATAGGATGCAGGAAACTAACTTCTTTTTTTTCATTTTTCCTATATGTTTAATGACTCCTTCAGATACTTACACTAGAACCTGAAATGGCATTCAGAAATTCCTGACTTTGGACTAGATGGAAAATGTACCCAAAAAAAGCAAGGATTGGGTGGACTTTGAAAGATGGGAAGTTCAGAGACGAGGCCATTGTCATTAGACGTCTGTACCAATAAAGGGCGAAAAGCAGAAACATTCTTGTAGTCACTGAGGTTTTCTCCATCACCAGCATATAGTCCACACGCATTCTGGAGAGGAGTGGTGGGCCTCTGACCCGGGCAGAGCTGGGCACACAAGCTCTGATCAGTGTGAGAAGAGACCCGGTGATGGTGCTAACTGGGGCACGCCATCAGCCTGCCTAGAATCCTAAAGGTTTCTCTCGTTCTCAGGGTGAAATCAAACCACCCTCTTGAAATGCTGCAGAGGTGTTTAACTGTCCTCCCAAGGTCTGCTCCCTATCTAAAATAACCAGAGCCTGAACCAACCCAAAAATTGTTTCTACAACCTAAATGTCCATCAACAGAGAAATGGATATAGAAAATATGCTACATAGTACAATGGAATACTACTCAACCATTAAAAAGAATGAAATAATGCCATTTGCAGTAACATGGACGCAACTGCTGCTGCTGCCGCTAAGTCGCTTCAGTCGTGCCCGACTCTGTGCGACCCCATAGACGGCAGCCCAGCAGGCTCCTCTGCCCATGGGATTCTCCAGGTAAGAATTTTGGAGTGGGTTGCCATTTCCTTCTCCTGGATGCAACTAGAGATTATCATACTAGGTGCAGTAAGTCAGAGAAACAGAAACATCATGTGACACTCCCTATTTGTGGAATCTAAAAAGAAATGATACAAATGAACTTATTTACAAAACAGAAAGAGACTTACAGACTTAGAGATTGAATTTATGATTGCCAGGGGTAAGAAGGCGGCGGGGGAGAGATACAGAGTTTGGCATGGACAGGTACACACTGCAGTATTTAAAATGGATAACCAGCACGGACCTGCTGTATGGCACAGGGAGCTTGCTCAAGACTGTGTGGCAGCCCGGATGGGAGGTGAGTCTGGGGGAGAGTGGACACATGCGCACACAGGGCCGAGTGCTTCTGCTCTCCACGTATAACTGTCACAGCACGGTCCATCGGCTATATTCCAATACAAAATAACAAGTTTTAAAATAAAATAAGGCAAAAGGAAAAAAATGAAAACTGGTTTCCGTCCCTTAACACTTCCCTTTGTATGTCTGTTTAGAACCATGTCTCCCAAAAGTGCACGGCAAGGGCGCAAGCTGAAAGAAGCGGACGTGTCAGATCCTGGGAAGTAAAACCATGAATAAGAGTACCTTCAGGGGGCTTCCCGGTGGCTCAGCGGTAAAGAATTCACCTGCCAATGCAGGAGAAACAGGTTCAACCCTGACCCAGGAAGACCCCACATGCCGCGAAGCAGTTCAGCCCGTGCGCTGCAAGCACAGAGCCCGTGCACCGTGCGAACAGCAGGTTCTCACACCCAAGAGGCTCAGACTGCGGGAGAACAAGCGAACCAAACAAAACCCATGCAGGAAAAGACAGGAAAGCCCAGGAAATCGTTAAAAAGACATGGTGAAAGATGGTGAAAGATGAGGTATGTTAACAACCTAAAACATCCAATTCTTCTATTTTAAAAAAATGTAACTTTCAGATTAGGTTTCAAAAAGCTAACCTCAACTATATTTGGCCTGATTAAAATAAGGGACTGAGGGACCCACGCAAGGTGGGGGCCTGGGTCTGGGGTGAGCGCCTCGTCACCCCTGAGTCAGGACCTAGCTGAGGGACTAGGTCAGCACCATCCAGCAATCACCGGCTGGTGCGGAGGAAGGGATGGAGGAGGCGATGCTAGCCCCGTGACGCAGGCAGGTGAGTGGAGAGAAGGGCCAGATGAAAGCCCCCAGCGCCAGCAGGCGTCTCAGGCTGGGAACAGCACAGACATCACTGCACGTGTTACAGCAGCGTTTCCAGTCAAGAAGATGCAGAAGAAAGTCCCTGCAGTTGGGAGACTCAGCATTTTAGACAGAGGGTTGTTTTTCTAAATGTCCCCCAGAACACTTCATCAGAAGGTCAGCATTACAAAGGGGAAGTCTAAGGCAGTGAGGGTCCAGCCAGCATTCTGGAAGTTGGTTGTCCCCTGCTCAGCCTCATACATGAGGTTACAGTATATGGAGCTTCTCGCATCTGTTTTCTACTTTATTGCTCAGTCACTCAGTCATGTCCGACCCTTTGCAACCCCATGGAGGTTTTTTACCTACACTATCTTAAAACTTCAGCTATATAGGCAGAGCAGAGCCTCATGCGGGCAAATCTGGCTGGGCACTGGGGCCACCCACCCGAGTCAGGGAGACCCCCACTCAGTGGCACCCCATGTGTGGCATCAGCAGTGCGACACACTCACTGCAGCCCACAGGCAGGGGCACAGACCTCGTTTATCACACTCAGCCTTTCTCAGTCAGAGGAGCCTGATCCAAGTGTTCTCCTACGTAACTGGAACCAAGTTCCGATACACAGCTGTCTCTGAAAGCACTCGATATTTTCTAACGCTTTGGGGAATTTTTGACTAAAGAACTATATATACTTTTATATACGGTGACTCAGATGGTAAAGCATCTGTCGGCAATGCAGGAGACTCAATTCAATCCCTGAGTTGGGAAGATCTCCTGGAGAAGGGCATGAAACCCACTCCAGTACTCTTGCCTGGAGAATCCCACGGACAGAGGAGCCTGGCGGGCTACACTGCAGTCTATGGGGTGGCAAAGAGACACGACTGAGCGACTGGGCACGCACACACTACACCCTTATGGGTCTGAGGTCCCTGACGCTGCAGGTCCGTATGTCCCTGACACTGTGCAGGTCTGTGTGGCCCCTGACACTGTAGGTCCCTCTGGGCCCTGACACTGTAGGTCCCTCTGGTCCCTGACACTGTACAGCTCCATGCGGTCCCTGGGAAGTGTGACTGTACAGCCTTCTCTTCTCTAGAACAGGGTTTCTTGGTCTCAGTGTCACTGACATTCAGGGCAGGATGACTCTGCTGGGGGCTGTCCTGTACAGGGTAGGACATTAAGCAACATCCCTGGCCTCACCCAGTGGATGCCAGCACCAACACCCTCCCCTCGCTGTGACCACTGAAAAGGTCCAGAGCCACGATCAGAAGTCCCGCAGGGGCAGAGCACTTCCGGTGAAAGCCCTAGTCAATGTACTATGATGGTGAGGTGCCTGTCGTTCAACTCACCGGGATCTGCATGTCCAGAGGAGGAGGTTCTCAGGTAAAGGTCTTTATTGGATAAATAATGCCAGGCCCAGTGCTGAGTTCTGGGGATACGAAGGTAAATACAACAGGCTCCTCGGAAGATCGCGTGATGGAGACGCAGAAACAGTAAGGATGCCTGCGGGAAAAAATGCTTCAGCCTTAGCAAACACAGGATACTCTGACAGCAAAACAAAGAATACAATCCCAGCAGGACAAAAAGGAGTCAGAGAGAAAAAGTGACATTTGAATCCTGAAGGATAGGTAGACTCCTCTAAGCGAGAGAATGGGGAGAGGCATTCCAAGAGGAGTTCATGCAGAAAAGAGTGCATTGGGGGCGGGGCCCGCAGTGGGCCGGGGTTGGGGGGCTTCCATCGCAAGCGTGCAGGCACTGACCTCACTTCATTTTTCCTTAAACCATGAACTGATACCGTCCAACAGCGATACAGCACTAACGGCCCAGGATCTACATCGAGACGTGTTTGGTTTTGCTTGCGGATGACTCCTGTCTCTCTGGGCAACAGCATCCCGCTTACAGGAAACCGGCATCCAAAGCGAAGTGCCTTGCGAACAAAGCGGCGCTCACTGCACCTGATCGGAGAGCAGGGCTTGTCTTAAAGCTACTGCGGCTCCCACGTGCTGCCTGAGCACTTGGCACCCCACTCCAATACTCATGCCTGGAAAATCCATGGACGGAGGAGCCTGGTAAGCTACAGTCCATGGGGTCTCGAAAAATCTGACAGGACTGAGCGACTTCACTTTCACTTTTCACTTTCATGCATTGGAGAAGGAAATGGCAACCCACTCCAGTGTTCTTGCCTGGAGAATCCCAGGGACGGGGGAGCCTGGTGGGCTGCCTTCTATGGGGTCGCACAGAGTCCGACAGGCCTGAAGCGACTTAGCAGCAGGGGCCGTTAAAAGGGCTTCCCTTCCAGTAGGTACCACAGGAGTGGTGGGGCGTCCCACTGCCTTAGGAGGTAACCCCTCAGTTAGACTAATTGGATTTTTTCCCAAAGAATTCCAGGTTATTGATTTGAGAATTGAAACTAGTATTGATGTACAGTAGCCAGTTCTACTTGAAGAATTAACTATAGAAATTTTTAAAGTAAGCAAAATAAGAAATCTACAATTTTTACTGCTATAAGGTTTCACTTTTTAAAAATTCACTGCTAACCCCCTTAGAAATCTGGGCTTCCTAAACAGATGAAATTATACATAATTTTGCCAAATGCCTTAAAATGTAAATTGATTGTCTTGTTATAATGAAATATTTTTGTTTATCCTTGAGCCTACAGTGTTTTTATATAACATTTGTTTATTTAATGGTTTACCATTAAAATCACTCATTGATGCATGAAGTCATTTGAAAATATACAAATGCTTCTCAAAGATATTGAAATAAGAACTAGATCGACTGAGTCCTGCCTGGTGACAGTTACTGCGCTGGTGTTTCATGTGCCATATCTCATTTATTTCTCACAACCCCGGGTGAAAGTTATTATAATTATTTCCATCTTACAAATGAGCACCTAGAGAGTTTAACTTGCCCAAGAACCCACAGCTAAAATGGATGACTTAGAACAGACCTACCCAGGCTCTTTCCCTGTCTTTCCTAAAGAGTAGAGACCTCCAGCTCAATACTTCACTCCATGTCTTTTCCATCTCCCACGGCCCCACACTGGTCTCTCTCGTCCTCAGGACTAGACCTCCATCCACGTTCCTCCAAGCTCTCAGCCTTCATATCGCCTTTGCTCTTCTCACCAAAGGTCCTGGCTGCCCCGTAGGAGTGTTGGGGCTCAAAGCAGGAGGTCACCCTTCTCCCCAACCTGATGGTGGTGGGTTAGTCCACATCCAACTCTACTTCTGGGTCTGATGGGTTTACCCTTTTATAATAGTTGGCCACAAATGTCAGTAATCACTTGATGCTAGAACATGGCTACCTCAGAATCTCTTCTTATCTCATACTTTTTAAATATGACCTTGCAAAGCCATTTTCTGGTACTTGTCTCACTCTGCCTGACAACTCCCCTTAGGGTGAGCATCTCTAGGTCCATCCATGTTGCTGCGTATGGAATTATTTTGTTCATTTTATTTACTGAGTAATAATCCATTGCACATATGTACCATGTCTTTATGCATCTCTCTGTTGATGGACACTTAGATTGCTTTCATGTCTTGCCTGTCATAAATAGTGCTGCTGTGAACATTGGGGAGCAACTTTCTGAATTAGTATTTTCAGGTTTTTTGGATATATACCCAAGAATAGCTGGGCCATATGGTAGCTCTGTTTTTAGTTTTTCTAGAAACCTCTTTTTCTTCATTTTTCATATGTAGTCCCTTGGCAGTCCACATAAACTCCACCTCTAAAGTGCATCACACACCTATTCGCTCTTTTCATCTCTGCAACCCGTGCCCTGATCCAGACTATCACAGTGTTTACTGGATCATGACAGCAGCTTTCTAATCGTTCTCCTAGCTCCCTCCATTCAGGACTGCAAGAGAAGGGTTTTAGGTATTGTAAAGAGTCGGACATGACTGAGTGACTGAACTGAACTGAACTGAACTGAAGAAAGCGAGAGTAGACATTTCAACCAGTTTCAAGGGTCCAAGGAAACCTCCTGAAGGAGACTGAATGATAGATAGGATAAGAATACAGCAGCAGCACTGAGAGAAAGGCGAGCATGATAAAGCAATACACATAAAAAGAACAGAAATGCCTCAGCAGTCCAGTGTTTAGGGCTCTGTGCTTCCACTGCATGGGGAACAGGTTCAACCCCTGGTTGGGGAACAAAGATCCCATACACAGCACCACGCAGCGAAAGAAAAATAAATAATAAATAGAATAAACAGTCACCCTTTGGTGGCACTGGGGACCACGATACTGTGTCCCCAATACCTGTAGAAAGAGTTTGACTTGTATATTTGGCTGTTCTTAAAATAATGGCTTTGTGTTAACTTGCTCATATGTGAGCTATTCAATCTTAAATGACCAATGTTCAACTCCCAGTCAATCTATAAGAAAAATTTTGTTTAGCTCAATTATTTTGTAGACAAGTTCTTGTTCATAAAACATAGTGATTACTACTCTTGCTGTTAAGCGATATCCTTGTTGATAAGAAAGAAGAGGTAATCTTACAAGTTTAATGTTTGATTTGAGACAATGGTGGATATATCAATGAAGTCTATTTTAACCAAAAAAAAAGAAAGTATGCTTTCTAGGTAACAGATTTTTCAAGTTGTTTTGTATATGACAAATTTATAATTGGTTATTCTGGGGGGGGCGGGTAATTAAAAAATAAATGCTACAAAATAAAGTAGGTTCACTTACAGTTCAGATTTTAAAACTGATCCTTATAAATAAGGTAGAAATAATATTCTTTCTTCGTCCTCAGCACCAAAGACAATTCCCTATTGGCCTAGATTTTGGAAAGTGAGACAAGCTGGGAGTTCCCTGGGGGTCCAGTGGCTAAGACTCCATGACCCCCATGTAGGAGGCCCTGGTCAGGGAACTAGATCCCGCATGCTGCAACTAAGAGTCCACACGCCACGCCGAAAGAGCCACGTCCTGCAGCTCGGACCCAGCAAACAAGCAAATGTTAAGAAGACATGCTGTCCAGGGAAAGGCACTGCTTTAATCACCTTCCTGTAAGACTCACAGATAAAAACCAAGAAAGGGAACATTCCTTCATCCTAAAACTCAAGGAAAAGTCTTGATTTTTCTCTACTGAGTACTCAGCGCCCTCCTTGCTCAGGTGCTTTAAGGAGGAGGGAAGTTTATGGGGGGTGGTGCTGCTATCAGGAGATTGAGCAGGGATGCTGAAGGTGGGGGCTGGGGGTTGCAGAGGCCAGAGTAAATACCTGTTATACACGCACAGCCATGCTCACACATCGTTTACAAATATGAAGCTATCTAGAAAGCCAAGTATGTCCTGGGATACGGATAACCACACGAAGCCAGATAGCAAGGACATTCAGATGAATAATAAGTGAGCAGTTGAGAAGGCGGTTTGTGTCTACGCAGCTAAAGAGTGACTCCTCTGAGTTTCTCTTGGGAAGAAATCCATAAGCCAGGTAATAGTGCATGACCTTGGGCTCCAAACAGTGTTGCAGGGATTAGACAAGGAGAGAAAGGGATGTATTTCAAGCTCCTGAAAGAAAAAGATACATAAATATATTGGCAGAGAACTGACTATATTGGTCAAGCAAAACTGAACCACTTTCAGCAAGTTTTGAAGGGAAATTCCCAACTGAGCGTTTTCAGGCCAAAGTCTGTTTGTCCTGAATGATACGGGCTTCTGTGGCTTGTGAGGGCTGTATTGGACTGCTCACAGAAGGGTCCCACTTCCTACTTCTCGGCCTGGAGTCTGAGCAGTAACACCGAGGGTCCGCGTGGCCGCGCTCCTGGGGGCGGGGTGGGGCGGAGGCTCGTGGCCTGTGGGGACCGCGTCGGGCTGGGGAGGGTGAACCTCGCCTCAGCGACACCGCCAGTGTTCCTGCTGGAAACAGCAGCACTGCGAAAGCCTAGCTTCGGTGTCAGCACACTAATAATTCAATCATAAACTTGCCAACGCACCTGCTGCTAAGTCCCTTCAGTCGTGTCTGACTCTGTGCGACCCCATAGACGGCAGCCCACCAGGCTCCCCCGTCCCTGGGATTCTCCAGGCAAGAACGCTGGGGTGGGTTGCCATTTCCTTCTCTGATGCATGAAAGTGAAAAGTGAAAGTGAAGTCGCTCAGTCGTGCCGACTCTTCCTAGACTCAGAAAATGACTTAGTAATTTTCACAGGTTTACGGACATGTAAACACATATTCTTTTCAGAAATAAAGTTTAGTGACGCCTTGATTCCTTACATACAAAACCAAAAGAAGTCTATTTTATTCTCTAGATTTCAACTTTTCTTTTTACTTCCGAGAATTCTGCATTCCATTTTCTGATTACAGTTGGTAAAGTTTTGCGCTTTTTCCGAGCACATGGTCTGGCTTGAAAAGAGATTGAGACAAAAATAACCAATTTTTTAATCATGAACTAGTTTCATCATTTACATCTAGGGTTCCTAGTTTCTTTGATTTTATATCATGCTTCCCAGAAGATTTTTCCATTAATATTAACAGCTTGATGAATCTCATTACTCCGATGTATGCCTTTTCAATGTATTTAAGGCTGTGTCAATATTAAAATTATCTGTCCCTTGTGAGCAACTTCAATAATGTTTAGATGCAAAGTAGCTTTACACGTTACCTAGCAGGCAAAAATCCGTGTTACTACTAATAATGCCGTCCTCCCCAACAGAATTAACTAATAATTAATAAGCATTACACTGAAGGGTTCAGAGCCAATCTAATGCCGTCCTCCCCAACAGAATTAACTAATAATTAATAAGCATTACACTGAAGGGTTCGGAGCCAATCTAAACACCACAATAAAAATGCCACAAGCTGTACTGCTGTTTCTGACTCAGTTCAGTTCAGTCACTCAGTTGTGTCCAACACTTCGTGTTAGTTGACCTCAAATGCACGTGCTCTTTTTTTAAAAAAAGTATGTGGGAGAATGTGGTGGGGGTCAAAACATGAATTGCAATGTTTAAAACCAGTGCCTAGACATCTAGAGGAAGCAGGGAACAAAATTAAGTGAATGTTTGTCCTAAAATTTCTGTTTAAGGAGGCTTGCATTTCTAGGAAGATGGAGTAGACATATTTCCCTGTTCCTCCCACTACGTTCAACTACGAGCCCTGGACATTATCTATAAAGCAAGCAGACAACAGAGTGTTGGAGAAAAGAGGCCGGCAAAGCATGGAGGGAGCTCAGGACTAAAGCAGCAGCTCGGTGGGAGGCCCAGGATGGCTCTTTTCGTCGTATGGCTCAGATTTGCCAAATAAGCCAGCCACCTGGAAACTCCAATGCAGAGCCCACCAAGCCTGCCCCCCGCCCATAAAAAGAAAGACAATTCTGCTCTTTCTAGCCAAAGGACCAGTGCAGGGTAAAACTAGCAAGACCAAAACAAACAAGCAAATAAACTTTCAGACAATAACCACTCTAAAAAAAATAAATAAATAACCACTCTATTCTCATCAAACCCACCAGAAAAACTGGTTCCATGCCTAACTGCACCACCAAAGGCCAAGTGGGTGGGGAGTGAGGGAGGGGTAAGGGGGAGGTGGGGAGTGGGAGGTACAGTAGGGTATAAGGTAGTCTAAGGGTTCCTATACACCATGCGGGATACAGCCAACAACTTTGTAATAACTGTAGATGGAACACAAATTAGGAGGTTGGAAATGATATATACACACTCATATATATATATATTAGGACTGATGCTGAAAATGAAGCTAATATATATATATTATTATATATAATAAATATAATTATTTATTATATATAATTATATATAATATGTATATAATAAATATATATATATTGGGACTGATGCTGAAAATGAAGCTCTAATACTTTGGCCACCTGATGTGGAGAGCCGACTCACTGGAAAAAACCCTGATCCTGGGAAAGATTGAGAGCAAGAGGAGAAAGGGATGACAGAGGATGAGATGGTTGGAGGGCATCACCAACTCAATGGACATGGGTTTGGGTGAACTCCGGGAGTTGGTGATGGACAGGGAGGCCTGGTGTGCTGCAGTTCATGGGGTCGCAAAGAGTTGGACACGACTGAGTGAACTGAACTGAACTGAACTGAACTGGAACAAGATAGAAAGTGCAGAGATGAACCCATGCACCTATGGGGACCTTATTTTTGACAAAGGAGACAAGAATATACAATGGGGAAAAGAGAGCCTCTTCAATACATTGGCGCTGGGAAAACTGGACAGTCACATGTAAAAGAATGAAATTAGAACACTTCCTAACACCACACACAAAGACAAACTCAAAATGGATTAAAGACCTACATGTAAGACCAGATACTATAAAATTCTTAGAGGAAAACATAGGCAAAACACTCAATGACATAAATCAAAGCAAGATCCTCTATGACCCACCTCCTAGAGCAATGGAAATAAAACCAAAAGTAAACAAGTGGGACCTGATTAAACTTAAAAGCTTTTGCACAGCAAAGGAAACTATAAGCAAGGTGAAAAGACAACCCTCAGAATGGGAGAAAAAAATAGCAAATAAAACAACTGACAAAAGATTAATTTCCCAAATATACAAGCAGTTCATACAACTCAAAACCAGAAAAACAAACAACCCAATCAAAAAGTGGGAAAAAGACCTAAACTGACATTTCTCCAAAGACAACATACAGATGGCTAACAACACATGAAGAGATGCTCAACATCGCTCGTTATTCAGTTAAGTTCAGTCGCTCAGTCGTGTCTGACTCTTTGTGACCCCATGAATCGAAGCACGCCAGGCCTCCCTGTCCATCACCAACTTCTGGAGTTCACTCAGACTCACGTCCATCGACTCAGTGATGCCATCCAGCCATCTCATCGTCTGTCGTCCCCTCCTCCTCCTGCCCCCAATCCCTCCCAGCATCAGAGTCTTTTCCAATGAGTCAACTCTTCGCATGAGGTGGCCAAAGTACTGGAGTTTCAGCTTTAGCATCAGTCCTTCCAAAGAAATCCCAGAGCTGATCTCCTTTAGAATGGACTGGTTGGATCTCCTTGCAGTCCAAGGGACTCTCAAGAGTCTTCTCCAACACCACAGTTCAAAAGCATCAATTCTTCGGCACTTAACCTTCTTCACAGTCCAACTCTCACATCCACACATGACCACTAGATAAACCATAGCCTTAACTAGACGGACCTTTGTTGGCAAAGTATTGTCTCTGCTTCTGAATATGCTATCTAGGTTGGTCATAACTTTCCTTCCAAGGAGTAAGCGTCTTTTAATTTCATGGCTGCAGTCACCATCTGCAGTGATTTTGGAGCCCAAAAAATAAAGTCTGACATTGTTTCCACTGTTTCCCCATCTATTTCCCATAAAGTGATGGGACCAGATGCCATGATCTTCATTTTCTAAATGTTGAGCTTTAAGCCAACTTTTTCACTCTCCTCTTTCACTTTTATCAACAGGCTTTTTAGTTCCTCTTCACTTTCTGCCATAAGGGTGGTGTCATCTGCATATCTGAGGTTATTGATATTTCTCCCGGCAATCTTGATTCCAGCTTGTGCTTCCTCCAGTCCAGCGTTTCTCATGATGTACTCTGCATAGAAGTTAAATAAGCAGGGTGACAATATACAGCCTTGACGTACTCCTTTTCCTATTTGGAACCAGTCTGTTGTTCCATGTCCAGTTCTGTTGCTTCCTAACCTGCATATAGGTTTCTCAAGAGGCAGGTCAGGTGGTCTGGTATTCCCATCTCCTCCAGAATTTTCCACAGTTTATTGTAATCCACACAGGCAAAGGCTTTGGCATAGTCAATAAAGCATAAATAGATGTTTTTCTGGAACTCTCTTGCTTTTTCCATGATCCAGCAGATGTTGGCAATTTGATCTCTGGTTCCTCTGCCTTTTCTAAAACCAGCTTGATCATTAGGAAGTTCACGGTTCATGTACTGCAGAAGCCTGGCTTGGAGAATTTTGAGCATTACTTTACTAGCGTGTGAGATGAGTGCAATTGTGCGGTAGTTTGAGCATTCTTTGGCATTGCCTTTCTTTGGGATTGGAATGAAAACTGACCTTTTCCAGTCCTGTGGCCACTGCTGAGTTTTCCAAATTTGCTGGCATATTGAGTATAGCACTTTCACAGCATCATCTTTTAGGATTTGAAATAGCTCACCTGGAATTCCATCACCTCCACTAGCTTTGTTCATAGTGATGCTTCCTAAGGTCCACTTGACTTCACATTCCAGAATGTCTGGCTCTAGGTTGGTGATCACACCATTGTGATTATCTGGGTCATGAAGATCTTTTTTGTACAGTTCTTCTGTGTATTCTTGCCACCTCTTCTTAATATCTTCTGCTTCTGTTAAGTCCATACCATTTCTGTCCTTTATCGAGCCCATCTTTGCATGAAATGTTCCTTTGGTATCTGTAATTTTCTTGAAGAGATCTCTAGTCTTTTCCATTCTGTTGTTTTCCTCTATTTCTTTGCATTGATTGCTGAGGAATGCTTTCTTATCTCTTCTTGCTATTCTTTGGAACTCTGCATTCAGATGCTGATATCTTTCCTTTTCTCCTTTGCTTTTCGCTTCTCTTCTTTTCACAGCTATTTGTAAGGCCTCCCCAGACAGCCATTTTGCTTTTTTGCATTTCTTTTCCATGGGGATGGTCTTGATCCCTGTCTCCTGTACAATGTCACGAACCTCATTCCATAGTTCATCAGGCATTCTATCTATCAGATCTAGGCCCTTAAATCTATTTCTCACTTCCACTGTATAATCATAAGGGATTTAATTTAGGTCATACCTGAATGGTCTAGTGGTTTTCCCTACTTTCTTCAATTTAAGTCTAAATTTGGCAATAAGGAGTTCATGGTCTGAGCCACAGTCAGCTCCTGGTCTTCTGCTGACTGTATAGAGCTTCTCCATCTTTGGCTGCAAAGAATATAATCAATCTGATTTTGGTGTTGACCATCTGGTGATGTCCATGTGTAGAGTCTTGTGTTGTTGGAAGAGGGTGTTTGCTATGACCAGTGTGTTCTCTTGGCAAAACTCTATTAGCCTTTGCCCTGCTTCATTCTGTATTCCAAGGCCAAATTTGCCTGTTACTCCAGGTGTTTCTTGACTTCCTACTTTTGCATTCCAGTCCCCTATAATGAAAAGGACATCTTTTTAGGGTGTTAGTTCTAAAAGGTCTTGTAGGTCTTCATAGAACCGTTCAGCTTCTTCAGCATTACTGGTTGGGGCATAGACTTGGATTACTGTGATATTGAATGGTTTGCCTTGGAAACAGAGATCATTCTGTTGTTTTTGAGATTGCATCCTAGTACTGCATTTAGGACTCTTTTGTTGACCATGATGGCTACTCCATTTCTTCTAAGGGATTCCTGCCCACAGTAGTAGATATAATGATCATCTGAGTTAAATTCACCCATTCCAGTCCATTTCAGTTCGCTGATTCCTAGAATGTCGACATTCACTCTTGCCATCTCCTGTTTGACCACTTCCAATTTGCCTTGATTCATGGACCTGACATTCCAGGTTCCTATGCAATATTGCTCTTTACAGCATCAGAGCTTGCTTCTATCACCAGTTACATCCACAACTGAGTATTGTTTTTGCTTTGGCTCCATCCCTTCATTCTTTCTGGAGTTATTTCTCCACTGATCTCCAGTAGCATATTGGGCACCTACTGACCTGGGGAGTTCCTCTTTCAGTATCCTATCATTTTGCCTTTTCATATTGTTCATGGGGTTCTCAAGGCAAAAATACTGAAGTAGTTTGCCATTCCCTTCTCCAGTGGACCACATACTGTCAGACCTCTCCACCATGACCTGCCTGTCTTGGGTGGCCCCACAGGGCATGGCTTAGTTTCATTGAGTTAGACAAGGCTGTGGTCCTAGTGTGATTAGATTGATGCTCATTATTAGAGAAATGTAAATCAAAACTACAATGAGATATCACCTCACACCAGTCAGAATGGCCATCATCAAAAAGTCTACAAACAATAAATGCTGGAGAGGGTGTGGAGAAAAGGGAATGCTCTTGCACTGTTAGTGGGAATTTAAATTGATACGGCCACTATGGAAGATGGTATGGAGATTCCTTAAAAAACTAGGAATAAAACCACTATATGACCCAAAAATTCTACTCCTAGGCATATACCCTGAGGAAACCAAAATTGAAAAAGACACATGTATCCCATTGTTCATTGCAGCACTAGGTACAATAACTAGAACATGGAAGAAACCTAGATGTCCATCGACAGATGAATGGATAAAGAAGTTGTGGTACATATACACAATGGAATATTACTCAGCTACAAAAAGGAATGCATTTGAGTCTGTTCTAATGAGGTGGATGAACCTAGAGCCTATTATACAGACTGAAGTAAGTCAGAAAGAGAAAGATAAATATCGTATTCTAACACATATATATGGAATCTAGAAAAATGGTACTGAAGAATTTATTTACAGGGCAACAGTGGAGAAACAGACAGAGAATAGACTTATGGACATGGGGAGGGGGAGAGGGTGAGATGTATGGAGAGAGTAACATGGAAACTTACATTACCATATGTAAAATAGATAGCCAACGGGAATTTGCTGTAAGGGTCAGGAAACTTAAAGAGGGGTTCTGTATCAACCTAGAGGGGTGGGATGGGGAGGCAGATGGGAGGGAGGTTCAAAAGGGAGGGGACATATGTATACCTATGGCTGCTTCATGTTAAGTTTGACAGAAAACAACAAAATTCTGTAAAGCAATTATCCTTCAATTAAAAAATAAATTTTAAAAAAGGGCCTACAGCATAGCACAGGGAACTATATACTCAATACTCCATAATAACCCATATGTAAAAGCAATCTGGAAAAGAATAGATGTATGAATATAAACAACTAAATCACTTTGCTGTGCATCTGAAATAAACACACTATCACAAACCAACTATACTCCAATATAAAATAAAAATTTTAAAATAATCATTATCCAAAAAAAGAAATATGTTATTATCTGGGGCCTCTAACATGTAAACAAGGAATAAGTGACAGAATGGGCTTTGTTGATCTTCATTTTTAAATTCTTTACATTATTAGCACCATTTTTAGAGTAATCATTTACTGACCACAAATTTTGTTTTAAAACATTCTTCCTTTCTCATACATATTTTACTTCATATTTTCTTGAACTCTGGATGTTTGGGGCAACGAGAATGTTCCAGGAATATCCTTCTGTTCTCTTCCTTCCAAACAACCAAATAAATACAAGAATAATTGTGCAATACGTTAGCAGAGGAAATAAATCTTCGCCAGCCATGACCCGCCGTCTTGCCCCTCTGTGACTGCTTTCTCAGCAAACACATGTTCTGCTCTTTTATTTTAGGTAGTAGTAAACACCAGAAGTGCACGTCAGTCAACAATGTACTTGAGGTGAGAAGAAAGTGTGTCTGAAATCCTTTTATCCACATGGAAATTGTAAAATAATCTGCATTAATCATCTGGTGTACTCCAAATGAACTACGTGTCCAGAGAGACCGTTCAAAGCATTTATTGTCATTGAACATATGGCTTGTTTTCCATATCGCACTGATCATTTCAACACACACATAAATACGAGAGTAAGGGGAAGTTTATTCTACCAGATTTTAAAACAGATGTCAATTATACTGAAGTGTTCCATAAGGGGCACTAACTTTGTTATTGACTTTGTAATGGAGACAGCCAACTACTGTGATTAGCCATTGATCCCCACGGCATGGAGGTTTGTAGTCAAATAAAGAGAACTTGAATTCCATTCATGAGATACATCATCTCAGTACCCCAGTACTACTCTGCACCTGTTCAAAGTGCCATGTGCTGTAAAAAGTTAAATGTGAGTCTTAATCATAAATCTGTCACTGCGACAAATTTTATTTTCTTCGGTTCCAATATCACTGCGGACAGTGACTGCAGCCATGAAATTAAAAGACACTTGCTCTTTGGAAGAAAAGCTATGACGAACCCAGACAGTGTATTAAAAACCAGAGGCATCGTTTTGCCAACAAAGGGCCATCTAGTCAAGGCTATGGATTTTCTAGTAGTCAGGTACACCTATCAGACTGGACCCTACAGAAGGCCGAGCATTATAACTGATGCTTTTGAACTGTGGTGCTGGAGAAGACTCTTGAGAGTCCCTTGGACTGCAAGGAGATCCAACCAGTCAATCCTAAAGGAAATCAACCCTGAATATTCATTGGAAGGACTGATGCTGAAGGTGAAGTTCCAATACTTTGGCCACCTGATGCGAAGAGCTGATTCATTGGGAAAGACCCTGATACTGGGAAAGACTGAAGGCGGGAGGAGAAGGGGGAGACAGAGGATAAGATGGTTGGATGGCATCACTGACTCAATGGAATGAGTTTGAGCATGCTCTGGGAGACAGTGAAGGACGGGGGCCTGCCGTGAGGCACTCAGTGGATTGCAAAAAGCACGACCTAGAGACTGAATAACAGCAACAAACAGAAATGGCAATTCTGGCAAATGAGTTACCAAGACCACCATCAAAAAGGGGCCAGAGCCAAATCGGGCGACCAAGGAAAAGAAAATATTTAAAAATGTTTACTGTCTCTCTAGTGTCTCAGATGATTTTAAAAAAGAAATCCTTGTTTTCAAGAGACACAGTATTTCTTTTTGAAACTGAAGCACAGTTGATTTACAATAACGTGTTAGCTTCTGGCGAACAGCACAGCGATTCAGTCATACATATATATACAGAAGCAAGACCTGAACTACATCTAATCATGGGATGGGGAGAGAGGGAATGAGACTTCGTTTCCCCCGGGGAATAAAGCCAGACCCTGATGGTCCAAGAACAAGCCTACCACTGAACAACCTCGTCCCCTCCATTTCCAGCCTCCAGTCATGTTTGTTCCTGCAGTTCCTCAAAGACGTCAGCCCCTTCCCATCATTGGCCCCCCTGGTCTTTTATTTCTCCATAAAAGGCAGTATCACCCTGTCGCTGCTCAAGCCAAAGCCCCAGGGGGCATCTGTAAGTCTCTTGCTCCTCTTGTCCACGCTCCGCCTCAGCTCTGTCCCCAGAGCTGGTGAGCCCATCCCCTTGGTCTCTATGAACCAGCGTCCTGGGTCCTCCTCTCTCCCTGCGTTCACTCTTGCTGCTCTTCTCTATTCGCAGCAGTCGGGGCAGCTCCGGGAAGAGTGACGTCTGGGAGGAATGGGGATGGTGCATACGTAGCCTGTAACCCTGGTGAGCAGAGGGGAGACTTGTCTCAGTCCTGAGCCCCACTTTGCCTACAGAGCAGACAACCGACTTTATCTCCTCCTGATACTGAGGCTGATGAAATGGTTTTTCAGGCAAACTCTAGCCTCAGTGTCTCCATCTCTACCCACTGCAGCTTGCTCGTCTGTCAGGGCCCTCTGCCCCGCCTCTCCTTCCCTGGGCCTGTGGACGTCATTTGGTCCCTAATGACTTGGGCTGCGTCTCTGAGTCCGTGACCATGATTTCCCAGCAAAACGCCTGGCATCTGCTCTGCAAATAATTTTGAGTGAATGAAAGAAGGAGTAAATGCAGAAAAGTAGCACTGCTGTGAGAGATGCATTCCCCCATAGGGTACTAAGCATCAGTAGGAAACTCAGTGGGACCTAGCCTCTTGCTTCCTGAAAGCAAGAAAGAATACAAGTATTATACAAAGAATACAAGAAAGCAATTTTCCTTAGGAAAAGGAAAAATCCTGTTTCCTCACTCCATCCCAGTTTCTTTTCTTTGGGTTGGTCCTGTCCACAGAGCTTTTGAGTTAAGTTGCTCCTGCCACTGCAAGCTCCTTCCAACAAGCCGGTAGCTCTGAGCACACCTGCCGCTTCTTCACATGATGTTCTTACTCAGCGAGGACGGGGATCTGTCTTTTAGCACGACGGGCCCTTTTGCATCATAATGCAGCATTATAAATTTTCCCCAAGTGTGTCATGAGCGCCCTATAGGCCATTTTGTACAGATTTTTTTTTTTTTAATGACCCTCAAAAAAAAAAAGGTCCTGTGCAGGAGGATTAAAAATCCCTCCGGGAACTTCCTTCCTTTAACAGATTTTCCAGAAGGAATGTGCTTGGGCTCATGATCTGACTTCCTGCCCCGGTTAGAAGCGTCATGGTGTGAGACACGTCTACCCTATTTTTCATCATATAAATGATGTTTACCTAAAATGAATGCCTGTGTTGGCTGAAAAGCAAAGTAAGCAGTGAATCTGGCTAGATGGTCACATCTCAGGCGTGTCCACACAGAGAGGCATTTTCTGAGTTTCACTCGCGGAAACTGTCTTGAGTCTGTCACTCACAAGCTGTGTGAAGCGGCTAAGAGGTGTTGAGGCAGAAGAAACTGGGGAGAATCCTAACAATATAGATGCTGTGTTTCCTTCACAGGCAGGGGGTGTCGACTGCAGTTCCCCTTACTGCTCCCCCAAACCAGCGAGTGACCACCAATACCTTCCATGTGGACAGACGCACATGTTTCCCGAGTCAATACCTGGCCACAGCTAAGAGATTCATGTTGCCTCAAGGTTGGGATAAGATTTGCCCCTTTGTTTTTTAGGTAATTTACTTTTATTTATCTGTTTAATTGGAGCTCCGTTGCCTTACAACGCTGCGCTAGTTTCTGCTGTACAACATGGATCAGCTACCTGTATACATATGCGCCCTCCCTATGGGCCTCCCTCCCATAGAAAACAGGGACAGCCACTGGGGGTTGATCGGTGTCCTTCAGAAGGATATATTCAAATCCTCCTAGTAGCCCTAAATGTGACCTTATTGGAAACAGGGTCTTTGCAACACGCAGTAGGTTCTTCCCTAGCGGTCCAGTAGTGAAGAATCCACCTTCCCGTGCAGGGGACACAGGTTTGACCCCTAGTCGGGGAACCAAGATTCCTGTCTGCCACAACTAAGGCCCGTTACAGCCAAAAGTGATTAAATGCTAATTGTAAAACACTGGTGTCTTTATGAGAGGAAGGACACGCAGAAAGAGAGGCCACCGACGGCCAGCAACTACCAGAGGGGGCCTCAGAGGAAGCGCAGGGCTGCCGGCGCCCTGCTTTCAAACTTCCAGCCTCAAGAACTCGAGAGTAAACGGTGGTGTTTTAAACCACCCGGGGTCCCCTGGTGACTCAAAGTATCCGCCTGCCAATGCAGGAGACCCAGGTTCAGTCCCTGAAGATTTCCCCAGAGGAGTAAACGGCAGCCCTCTCCAGTATTCTTGACTGGGAAATCCCATGGCCACAGGAGTCTGGTGGGCTACAATCCCACGAGGTCGCACAGAGTTGGGCATGGCTTAGCCACGAAAGCACCACGCACCACAGACCGCCCAGCTGGTGGTGACTGGCTGTAGCAGCCCTGGGAAACGAACATGACACGCTGGCGGGAGTTTCCTCTCCCGCATCAAGTGATAAGCACTGCTAGAAGTGCATCTCTTGCGGGGTCTCTGTAACACTCTAACAGAGTGACAACCTAATTCTCCTGCCGTCAGCGTCTCTGGAGAGAAATGCTCCTCTGATTCCACCAGTTTTACATGCACTTGTTTATGTGTGTGTGTGTGTGTGTGTGCAATTTTACTATTCATTTTTATTCTTTCTTGTTTATTTCTTATTTATTTTTTAGGACTGCTTTGCTGTGGACTATTTTTAAAGTCTTCATTGAATTTGTTACAATATTACTTCTGTTTTATGTTTTGGTTTTTTGGCCATGAGGCATATGGGATCCTAACTCCCCAACCCGGGATGGAACCCACACCCCCTGCATTGGAAGGTGAAGCCTTAACCACTGGACCACCAGGGAGGTCTCTATTTTTATTTTATTGTTTATTACTTATTTATCATTACTAATTTTATTATTTTAAAATCACAATATGCAGTTTTATCACGTGTGCAAATCTGTGTCATCACGACCAGAATCAACATCTAGACCAGCAAATGCTCCCTTGTTTCATCCCTTTATCCCTTAACAAGCCCTTCCTTGCTCCCCTCCCCTAAAATCTGGCAACTGCTAATCTGTTCTCCATCATTATAATTCTGTTGTCTTAATCAGTTCAGTTCAGTCACTCAGTCGTGTCCGACTCTTCATGACCCCATGGGTTGCAGCACACCAGGCCTCCCTGTCCATCACTAACTTACACAGCTTGCTCAAACTCATGTCCATTGACTCGGTGATGCCATCCAACCATCTCATCCTCTGTCATCCCCTTCTCCTCCTGCCCTCAATCTTTCCCAGCATCAGGGTCTTTTCAAATGAGTCAGCTCTTCGCATCAGGTGGCCAAGGTATTGGAGTTTCAGTTTCAGCATCAGTCTTTCCAATGAATATTCAGGACTGATTCCCTTTAGGATTGATGTTGTCTTAATACTGTTACTTAAACAGAATCATACGAAACGTCATGTTTTTCTACTCAGAAAAACTCCCTTGAGACCCATCCAGCCCTCAGTGGCTCATTCCCTTTGGTTGCCGAGGACTGTTCCATGGTCTCAATGTGCTGTCACGGTTGATCTAACAAGTTATCTGCTGAAGGACTTTGGGGTTATTTTCAGTTTGGGGCTGCTGTAAGTAAAGCTGCTATGAATATTCACATGCAGATTTTTACGTAAAGATGAGCCTTCAGTTCTCTGGATTGATGCCCAAGAGTGTAAATGCTGGGTACGTGCATGTTTACCATTCCCCGGGGCAGAGGCGCCATGGGTACTTCAACCAGCCGGGTGCGAGCCACCCGGTTTCTCGGCCCGGCAGCGCTTGGGGCGGTCACTGCACTTAGTCCTTCTGTGGGTTGTGTCCCATCTTGCTATAACTCTAACACGCATTTCCCTAAGGACTAAGGTGCTGAACACCTTTCCATGTGCTTATCCGCCACTTGTATACCCTCTTTGGTGAAATGTCTGTGCATATCTTTTTTTTTTTTAATAGGAGGATAATTTAGTTGCTTTACAGTGTTGTGGTGGTCTGATTGGACTGTTTGAGAGTTTTTGTTTTACTTTTTTGTTTTACTGTTGAGTTTTGAGAGTTCTTTACATAGTCTAGATACAAGGCACTTGTCAGATATGTGATTTGCAAGTATTTTTCTCCCAATCTGTAGGTTATCTTTTCATCTTCTTCACCGGGTCTTTTCAGGGCAGAAGTGTTTCATGTTGATGAGGTCTAATTTCTCAATTTTTTCTTGTATAAACTGTTCTTTGGTTGTCAAGTCTATAAATTCTTTGCCTAGCTCTAGGCTCCAAAACTTTTCTCCTATGTTTTTCCTGAAAGTTTGATAGATTTACATTTCCTATTTTGCATGATACATTTTGAGTTAATTGGTGGGGGGCGGGGCTTAGTTTGCGGTTCCTTCATCTGCCCACGGATGTTCTATTGCTCCAGTACCATTTGTTGAAAAGTCTATTCTTCTTCTATTGCATTGGTTTTGTATTATTGTCAAAAACCACTTGACATATTTGTGGAATAAGAGTTACTCAATGGGATTTTTTAATGAGAAATACTGCGATTTACGGAGAAGGCAATGGCACCCCACTCCAGTACTCTTGCCTGGAAAATCCCATGGATGGAGGAGCCTGGTAGGCTGCACTCCATGAGGTCGCTAGGAGTCGGACACGACTGAGCGACTTCACTTTGACTTTTCACTTTCATGCATCGGAGAAGGAGATGGCAACCCACTCCAGTGTTCTTGCCTGGAGAATCCCAGGGACGGGGGAGCCTGGTGGGCTGCCATCAGTGGGGTCTCACAGAGTCGGACACGACTGAAGCAACTTAGCAGCAGCAGCAACTGCAATTTACATGAATGTTATTCTACAATAAAAAATTCCTTCACTTTTCTCCTTAAAAGAAAATCATGTTTTTTGCATACCAATGCAAACTCAACTCATTTAAGCTGTCATTCAGCTCTTAGACCCAGACAGAGCAGGCAAGTTTACTGAGCATTCAGCAAACATTTACTCACAAGCTACCTTAACCCACACATTGTGCTGAGTGCTGGGGATGGAGCAATGAGAAAAAAAACCGTCCATTTCTTTGAGGATTTTATAGTCTAGAAGAGGATATCCACAAACATGTAGATGACAAATGTGTTCTATAATGGCAAACAGTGTAAGTGTTATACAGAAATATAAATCAGGACACAGAGAGGTTGAGAAATGGGTCTCTAAAACAGGGTGATGAGGGAATTCCTTGGTAGTCCAGTGGTTATGAGTCTGTGTTCCCACTGCCTAGGACCTGGGTTCAATCCCTAGTCACGGAACTAAAATCCTATAAGCCATGCAATGCTGCCGAAATGAAAAGAGAGTTTTCCCTGAGGACACAAGACATAATGTAGTGATGAACTGAGTCATGCAAGCAGAGAGGGACCCAAAAGAGAAAAAGTCTCTGAGGTAGGAGCAGGCTCAATAGACTTAGAAACAGGAAACTGGCATTTAGGGTCTGAGGAGGGTGATCTAAGGCAAAGGATTGGCAACAGGAAAGCACGGCCTTAGACATCCCACACTGAGCCTAAATACCCCAATCTCTTGAGACATCCTGAAACAGTCCAAGAAACAGCAGTAGAAAGAACCCCGTCACTCTGCTTGGCTCTACTGGCTTTATCAAAACTTGTAGTATGGTTTGCAGACCATCATTCAATCACCTGGTAAAACTTCTGTGTCCCTACTGTGGACAGTGGGTTGCCATAAGTCCCTGGAATTCAAAGCAAAATAGAACACGGTCCCTACACCTGATGAGTTATCAGAACAGTGGGGCTGGGGGGACATTCAATAGCACCATGATGCCTACATGTGATAAGTAAATATTCATGAACAGAGACTTCCACTGGTAGTCCAGTGGTTAAGAATCTGCCTTCCCATGCAGGTGACAAGGGTTCAATCCTTGGTCAGGGAACTAAGACTCCACACGCCACAGGGCAACTGAGCCCACACTCTGCAACTAGACAAAGTCCACGCACCATGATGAAGACCCAGCATGGCCAAAATAAAAAACAAACAAGTAATGAATGAAATATTTGTGAATATAGAACAGGAATGTTGTGAGAACACAGAAAAGGAAGTCTTAGGGTTTGCAAAGTTAGACTAGGGCATCAGTAAGTGAAGAATATTTGAATTGGATCTTGAAGGATGGGTAAGATAGTTAGAAAACAAAGAATGCTTTAGGAGAGGAGCAGGAATGGCAAAGGAGTGTGATGTCAGGCATGTCCTTATCTTGGTCACTTAGCAGAGTATATTACTCATCTTCCACTCATGGAAACATGGCTCTGATGACTAGAATTATCTGTTTTCCTGGATATGGTTCAACAGAAAAGAATGCCAAGCTCTTTAAAAATTCTGACAACATTATGACTCTGGGGGATACTATCTCAAAACTTACTTCATGTACCTAAAATGTTCTAAACCTAGACATAAGCCTAACTATTCTGCTTAATATCACCCAATCTCTCTTATCAGGCAAATCCGCCCAATAAATTTGCCTCCACTAGCCTTTCTCCATGTGACTTCTGCCCTGGGTCTAGTATTAGAAGGAACATCCATCCCTTCATTGCTGAGACTGGACACATCTCATGATTTCAAGTCTGAATGTCCTGTCTGACCACTCCAATTAAGTAAACTGCTTTTTATCATCATCATTTGCAGCATTCCAAGAAAAGGAAAGTTATGACCAACCTAGACAGCATATTCAAAAGCAGAGACATTACTTTGACAACAAAGGTCCATCTAGTCAAGGCTATGGTTTTTCCAGTGGTCATGTATGGATGTGAGAGTTGGACTGTGAAGAAAGCTGAGTGCTGAAGAATTGATGCTTTTGAACTGTGATGTTGGAGAAGACTCTTGAGAGTCCCTTGGACTGCAAGGAGATCCAACCAGTCCATTCTAAAGGAGATTAGTCCTGTGTGTTCTTTGGAAGGAATGATGCTAAAGCTGAAACTCCAGTACTTTGGCCACCTCATGCGAAGAGTTGACTCATTGGAAAAGACTCTGATGCTGGGAGGGATTGGGGGCAGGAGGAGAAGGGGACAACAGAGGATGAGATGGCTGGATGGCATCATTGACTCGATGGACGTGGGTTTGGGTGAACTCCGGGAGATGGTGATGGACAGGGAGGCCTGGCGTGCTGTGATTCATGGGGTCACAAAGAGTTGGACATGTCTGAGCAACTGAACTGAACTGAACTGAAGAATTGTATTAAGCACTGAGCTGAAACAAATTCCACCCCTTGGACCTCTATTAAAGGAACTGACAATATTACTGGGGAAACAGGTGCCAAAATCACGAACTATCTGGGAAACAATTTCGGCCCCTTAAACAGAACTGGCCACAAACGCTCACAGAGTAGGTTGTCTCCTTCATAGGATTCCTGCCACACACAGGCTGAGGATGCACTAACTAAACTTTAGTGAGAGATTTGCTTCTCTACATTTTCCGTATATCCATGAAATGCAAATATCTAGAAAAGAGTAGAATTTCTGAGTAATGTCCTAAAATAAAGGTGTCATGTGGGTTCAGGAGAAAGGTTTGATTTTCAAGCATCAGTTTGTTCTGGGAGAGATGAGCCTGAACAGACCACAGTCATTTGGGGTGGTGTGTGTTGCTAGGACAAGACAGGTATCAGAAGGAAGAGATGGGCGAAGACCAGATTCAAAGCCTGCCTTTCTCACACTTTTACATTATTTCATGATAAAATTTGTAGATATTTTTAAAAGTAGAATGAATTTACCCTTTGGGCAGATAACCAAAGTTATTTATACATGAGCAGTAAATGCAGCTATTATCAATCAGAACTTAAAATATTTTATTACATAGAAAACTATTCATTTGTAGGAAAACGTAAGTAGGCTAGAAATTCACAAGTAGACTAGAAAACCTTATGCAGAACAATGGCAACCCAAAGGAAGAGAGAGAGAGAAGGGGAAAAGTATCACAGTGTTACTGATGTGATCAGTCAATGAGGTGTGCTTCTCACACTGAGCTTTTTAAAGTTGTTCTTCACTCCAGCATTAAAAGAAATAACAAAACTTATTTAAATGGGAAAAAAAAACTCTGATTTGAATCCTTCTTCGAGCCGCATGGATTTTGGAGATCAGCCTTCCCATCCAGGCAGCAGTGCCTGCTGAGCGGTCCCCGTCGCTCAGGCTGCTTCACCCCAAGCGGGAGCTGCTGCCCCAGCCCCGCCTCAGGTGCCCGCAGCGCTGAGCTGGAGCTGGGGGCTTGCTCTGCGGACTCACTGTCTTTCCTGGAATGTACACTGTGGTCGAGATGAGAAGGGATTTTCAGACTCATGGTCTAAAATGACATGATGAAACACTCGGAGGGGGAGGATGAGGTGGACGGGATGTTCCCAAGCCCTCAGAACAGACGTTCCAAAAATGAATTTCTTTTTCCTTGAATCTATTGTTTATTTTTCTAAGTATGATGTGAATCAGAGGACAGGGGGCTCTCTCAATCACAAGATTTTAAAAATCCAGAAAGCTGATGAAATTTATTGTACTGCAACCCTTTAAATATTTTAAAATATCTAATGAAAAAGAGGCACTGTGCCTACATTTTTTAATGGAAGTACAGGTGCTCTACAACGTCATGTTAGTTCAGGTGTTCAGCAAGGAGATTCAGTTGTACATATGTGTGTGTGTACATCCTTTGTCAGGTTCTTTTCCCTTATAGGTTATTACAAGATACTGAGTAGAGTTCCCTGCGTTGCACGGTAGGACTCTGTTGTTTGCCTGTTTTATATATAGTGTGTCTGTTAATCCCAACTTCTAATTTAGCCCTCCCCCGCCTTCCCCTGTGGAAACCATAGGTGTGTTTTCCATGACTGGGCATCTATTTCTTATATATATATATATATATATATATACACACACACTATATATATACACACACACATATACATGCATATAAATACATTCATACATGTATACACACTACTCACAAATATATATGTACACACACATATACATACATGCATACGTATATACACATAAATACATATTTACACACATACACCTACACACATAAAAACACATACACATATACATATATACACATTTATATACATATGAACTTAACATGTGCACATTACCAATCTTCCATCTACGTTTTCATCCTGACACTGCCATCACCTGAGTTCCTGCTTCACCTGGTCCTGGCTCCCACATCACCTAGCTGGAGTGCTCCAGGCACGTGCAGAGTTGTGGCAACACTGAGAAGGTCCTGAGAGTAGCCAGAGGCCACAGAGACGTCCAAGGGGTCCAACCAGGAAACTCGGGCCTCAGCATGATTCAGTTCTCTGTGCTCAAAGTGACAACTGTAAGTCGCAGCGTTCTGAGTATGGAGATAAAGAGGGCGGTGGGGCCAGCCATGGTTATCATCTGTTCTGATAGTCATAGTTAGAGCCTGCTCCAGACACAAGGCCGACACAGATGTAGCAATGTTGGGCATGAAAAACACTGCAGATGGGAGTCAGCGTGTTCTCCCACCCCCAGCCAGAGCTGGAGGAGCTCTACAACGACCCCACAGAGGACAACTGACCGAGAAACCAAAACGTCCTGGAAAAGATCAACACACTCACCTTTAAAGAGAACATTTTGAGCAATTTCACATACATTGAAGACACGGTAATTGTCCAGCATTACAATCCTGTGTCTTTTACGCTTTGTTTCCAAACATGCAATATTGCAACACCTTTATTCTTCAAATCAAGAGAAGTAACACTAATGTAAATCACGTGTTCTCTGAATTTCTAATACATGCGTGCTGTCTCACTTGGCATTAGCGTCTCCTTCAGAAACTGGAATATTTTTTTTGGTAAATTAATTTATTTATTTTAATTGGAGGCTAATTACTTTACAATATTGTAGTGGTTTTTACATTCATATGAATCAGCCATGGGTGTACAAAGAGCCAGGAATGATGTACATGTTTTCCCCAACTTCTCCCACCTCCACCTCACCATCTCCCCCAGCACATCCACTGGTTTCTTAGTGGGGCCAACTTTGGCCTAATTATCTGAGCTTTGTGACTGCTGGGGACAAGAAAAATGGTGTGAATCAAGGGGCCATGAAATGAGTTTCGAAAGAATCCATAACGAGCCTAATTTTCTTGAATGTAAACAAGAAAGAAGTCCCCAACCTGACCTACAGTCTTCAAAAACATTTCTCGTTGTTTCTATTTTTTTTTTTTTTTTTTTGAGCAGTTTTCCTCTTTAAACTCCAAAGCTTCCTATTTTCAAAATACAGAAGGACATTCCATGTCCTCGGCTTGTCTCTTCTTTTGTAAGACTTGTCCAGGTTATTATCCTGTTTCTTAAGGTCAGAAGTGAGAAAAGGGGTGCTCTTATGTGCGTCTGTTTGGTTTTCATTTTTATTTTTTTACTTTCTAGTATCGGTTGAGAAACAACACTGTGATAAAGAGGACAAAGAGGGGCCCTACACCTGACCGCAATAAAAAATCTTGGTTTCAAACATCCACAACTGGCTGACCCATTTCTTTCCTACAGGCCAGCAGCTGCATGAGTCACTCTGCATGTTTTGCCTGCCTTAGCAATGAGAGGGTTGATGTAAATAGGAAGTGATGAGGAAAATCAATTTGGGGAAACACATTTTTTCAAGGCTGTAACAGGAAGAGATAGGAAGCCCAGGAAGATACTTGATAGACATTCAACTCTGTAGAAAGGAGGAAGTAGCATGTTGAAGCACTCGGCTAGTTATTTTGAGTTGTTGAACGGAAACGGGATACAACAGAGAGAGAAGGGAGATAGGATGCGTTTTGTCGCATAGCAACGTGGAGGATGGAGCTCCTGCTCAGAGTGGAGGCCATCTGTCTGCATGAAAGACGAGGGAAAACACTTGTGTAAAACAAAAAAGAAGAACGAGGTGAATGAAATACAAAGAATACACGAGGTTCCATATTCCTTTTTGTGGTAATATAAAAATAATGCTATGACTATTCCAAGGTTATTTCCAAGAGTTGATTTTAATATGTGATGTGTGATGTTAGCACCCTGACTTTGTAGTAGCTCCTTGCTTTGGATCAAGCATTAGTCTCAAGGCTTTAATCTGGTGAAGTATGTGGTGTTTATAATCTTTGGGGGGCACAATTTGGCCCTAAAAGTTAGTATACAATAAAAATGAGTGGTCAGTGAAGCCTCCCAGCTTGACCAGTGGAGCAAGGCTCTGCTTAGAAATGATGAATGGGATTTTGCTGAACCTCAGATGGAAAAGGGGTGTCTGATCAGAAGGGACAGGGCACAGCATCAACGAGGCAGGAGCAGGCCCAGGCAGCATCTGCCTGCGAGTTCTCCCAGCCTGAGCTGCATGGGGACCTCAGCCATTGGGATCCCTCCACCAGTGTCCCTCAAGGCTTCCTCAGGTGGAAGGGGTAAGCTGGCCAGAGTCCCCTGGCTCAGAACCCCAGCCCACACATGTACCTTAGAGAATCTCAGCAAATGACAGTCAAAGAAAATCAGTAGTCAGTTAGCTTTCAAATGGATAGTGTGGGGTGGCATGTGGGAGAGGGTGAGTCTGTTCACCTCCCTCTCTCCAGAGCATGAGTCCTCAGAGGGCTGTCAGAGACCCTGCTGAACAGACAGACGTGGAGACGCACACAGCACCGCTTTCCTCTTAGGAAGCCCCTCACGCAAGTGGGGAAACGTCCAAAGTGGATAAGTCCTTCCTTTCAGGACAGGAAGTGCTCTCCAGAAATAATATGCCATTTCCTGCTGCAAACATTATCTGCCCGGGGCTGATCCTGCTTCTGTAGAAATGGAACTGCCTACTTCCTTCCCTCCACCCCGGCACATCCCAAACCTGCCCCCTTCTCCACCCCAGAGATCTATCAGAAGACACTTGCCCAGGGACCAAACCTCTGACTCCTCTCAACTCACTGGCTCTCGCCTGCTGCTTCTCTCCACAAAGGGCCAACAGGGTTCATCCGCCAGCAGCACCACAGGCTTTATTTTAGAGCAAATCATGGTTCTTTCCAAAAAGAGAGGACTTACTCCATGGGAACCTTCACAATGGAGCCTGAGCAGAACCTCGTCCCCAGCACTGTTCTAATTTGGAGGAGATAGTTACATAATAGTCCCTGGGGTGGAAACCCTCAAGGAGAACGCCAAAGAATTAAGAAGGAGATGAGCCAACACTGAGCTGGGAGAGAATGAGAAGCAGAAGTAATTGTCTATTTCCCTCTGCTATCTTTCATCATTTTGTCCTGTAATTTTTTTTCGTATTCACTTTTTTCACACTGATGTTATAGATAAACATTATGGTTAACAGCCAAAACTTGGGAGTCAGAGTATTGAGTTCAACCATGGTTCAAAAAGACACATGCACCCCAATATTCATAACAGCACTATTCACAATAGCCTGGAAATGGACATGGACATGGAAGCAGCCTAAATGTCCATCAACAAAGGAATGGATAAAGAAGATGTATATATATATATATCCAGTTCAGTTCAGTCGCTCAGTCATGTTTGACTCTGCGACCCCACAGACTGCAGCACGCCAGGCTTCCCTGTCTATCACCAACTCCCGGAGCCTGCTCAAACTCATGTCCATCAAGTCGGTGATGCCATCCAACCATCTCATCTCATCCCCTTCTCCTCCTGCGTTCCATCTTTCCCAGCATCAGGATCTTTTTAAATGAGTCAATTTCTTTGCATAAGGTGGCCAAAGGATTGGAATTTCACCTTCAGCATCAGTCCTTTCAATGAATATTCAGGACTGATTTCCTTTAGGATGGACTGCTTGGATCTCCTTGCTGTCCAAGGGACTCTGAAGAATCTTCTCCAACACCACAGTTCAAAAGCATATATATACACAATGGACTATTACTCAGCCATAAAAAAGAACAAAACGGAGTCATTTGCAGACATGGATAGACCTAGAGACTGTCAAACAGAGTGAAGTAAGAGAGATAAAAACAAGGTATTAATGTATTATTTATTATTATTATATTAATTATTGATGTATATTAATATACATTATACGTGTATATACATGATGCAAAAAATGAAGATCATGGCATATGGTCCCATCACTTCATGGCAAATAGATGAGGAAACAATGGAAACACTGACAGACTTTATTTTCTTGGGCTCCAAAATCACTGCAGACAGTGACTGCAGGCTTGAAATTAAAGACACTTGTTCCCTGGAAGAAAAGCTATGACAAACCTAGACAGTGTATTAAAAAGCAGAGACATTACTTTGCTGACAAAGGTCTAGATAGTCTAAGCTGTGGATTTTTCAGTAGTCATGTAAAGATGTGAGAATTAGACAATAAAAAAGGCTGAGCACAAAAGAATTGATGCCTTTGAACTGTGATGTTGAGGAAAACTCTTGACAGTCCCTTGGGCTTCAAGCAGATCAAACCAGTCCCTCCTAAAGGAAATCAACCCTGAATATTCATTGGAAGGACTGATGCTGAAGCTGAAGCTCCAAACCTTTGGCCACCTGATGCAAAGAACTGACTCACTGGAAAAGACCCTGATGCTGGGAAAGATTGAAGGTGGGAGGAGAAGGGGGTGACAGAGGACTAGATGGTTGGATGGCATCACTGACTCAATGGACATGAGTTTGAGTAAACTCCAGGAAATGGTGAAGGACAGGGAAGCCTGGCATGCTACAATTCATGGGGTTGCAAAAAGTCAGACATGACTGATGGAATGAACAACAAATGAATACATGTGAAATCTGAAAAAAAGTATATAGATGATCTTATTTGCAAAGCAGAAATAGAGACACAGAGGTAGCGCACAAGTGTATGAAACCAAGACGGAGATGGGGGAATGGGATGAGTTGGGAGATTGGGACTGACATATATACACGACTAGCAGATAACGGATGAGAACCTGCTGTGTAGCTCAGGGGATTCTCCTCAGTGCCCCGTGCTGACCTAAATGGGGAGGAAATCCAAAAAAGAGGGGTGTGTGCACACATACAGCTGATTCACTTTGCTGTGCAGCAGAAACTAGCACAACATTGTAAAGCAACTGAACTCAAAAAATATATATATGTTTGTTTGTTTGCTTTAATATCGGGTTCAATTCTAGATCCCCTATTGACCGGCTGGTAGCCTTTGGGTTTTCTTACCTGTAAAATGGGGGTAATCAGACCAAGTGCCTCATCGGGTAGGAGATTCAGAAACACAATTCACACAAGCACAGGAAGCGCACACTTACATAGTACATGCTCATTAAAGATTAGCAATAAACATTTGGCAAACCAATTTTGGCAGATAAAGTGGAAAAACTCCACCCAGACCCCCAGCTCACAATCAGACCCGTAATCTCTCTTTCCTTGGTCCTCAAGGACTAGACTTGAAGAAAGGTGTGGGTCCCTCACGTGTGAAAGAGAAACATCCATTACCTTCTATGCCCTGTTTCAATCTGTGCTTGTTTAAATATATATTTTTATTCATAATGAGTTCCAAAGGATGATTTGAAAAGTTAGACTCTTTTCCATGCATATTTGAGACTTGCTCATGACAAGCTCTCCACCACACACGATACATAATTTGCAGCCCAATTTATATCACCATAATCATGTTCCCACAAGGAAATCTAGGAGATTCATAGGAGGCATTTGCTAAAAATTCTCACCTTTACCATTAACTTATCCCACATGCCAAGTTAGAAAGTCATCTAGGAAAGCTGAAGCTATGACATCATATGGGCTGAATATAAAGCTGAATTTACTATTTGACAGATGACATCTGTGGTTAAAACATGGTCATCGCACCTGGTTGAGAGAAAACTCATGTTCTAAGTAACACTGTCAGTAAGAAGCAGAGCAAACCTCACTGCCATCACGTGAACAAGTTGTAGTTATAACTAAAAGGGTTTTTTCTGTAACAGGGTTTTTACTGCATGAATAACCCAATATTCCAGAGATATAACATAACATGGAAAGAAATAGGCTTGGTTTACTAAGCCAGTCGTATTTTTAAAGTATAGATCTGATGTCAGATCTAACGACCCATGCTCTGGACTGTTTTATTTGAAAGGTTAATCATCTATAGCACCCAATTTGTTTAAAAATATTAAAACTTGAAAATTAAAAATGTGAACCAAATTAAACCATGAGAACATTAAAATATGATTCCTATAAATTAGGAGGAAGATGAATCCAGTTGGCTGATAATGATAAAAGCTATGCTTAATTTTAAATGTGGGATGGGCAGACTGACTGTGTGTGTGTGTGTGTGTGTGTGTGTGTAGAAGGGAGAGAGGGGGAAGACAAGGAAAAGGAAGGTGGCAAGGAGGGAAGTGGGGGGAAAGGGAGGAAGAGGAGCAGAGGGTCCAGGCCCAGGTTGGAGTGGGTCAGGACCAGTGTACACATCCTGGTTCTGACCCGGTGCGGGTCACTGTAAACTCCCACACCTGAGTTTCCTCCTTTGTAATGGGAACCACTGTTCCCACTTAGTAAGGCTGCATGGAGATCCCTCGCCTCAGCACTTGGCACAGAGAAGATGCCCTCCTCTGGTCCTGCGCTCCTGAGAGCATCCTCCTCTGAACGCAGGAGCTGGGTCCCCACTCCCTCCCCAGAGAGCTGAAGACAGCCTTCCACACCGAAGGCACCTTCACAACATGGCTGTGATCCTCACCCAAAATATTTTGTAAATGCCTACATTGTAGAACCTCATATTTGTTTTGAACTTTATAATTTTTTCAGGTTTTTTTTTATTGTAGTTGCTTTACAATGTTGTGTTAGTTTCTGCTGTACATCAAAGTGAATCAGCTATATGTTTACATATGTCCCCTCTTTTTTGGATTTCCTTCCCACTTAGGTCACCACAGAGCACTGAACAGAGTTCTCTGTGCTACACAGTAGGTCCTCATTCGTTACCTATTTTATACATAGTATCAGGAGCGTATACATGTCAATCCCAGTCTCCCAATGCATCCCATCCCCTCTTTCCCCCCACCGGTATCCATATGTTTGTTCTCTACATCTGTGTCTCTATCTCTGCTTTGCAAATAAGATCAACTGTGCCATTTTTCTAGTGGATTAATGTATGATATTTGTTTTTCTCCTTCTTCGTATGACAGTCTCTAGGTCCATCCCTGGCTCTGCGAATGGCACGATGACTGTCCCCGCTGCACACCTGGAAAATGGGGGCTCCGAAGCCCAGAGGCTCACCTCTGCCCCTTTGTGGCCGGTGGTCTGGCCTCCAGCCCCTGAAACCTTGTCCTCCTTACTCAGTCTGCTTGTCCTGGAGGATATTTTACAGAAACCGGTGCTCGGAGGACCCAGTCCTGCACTCCGTGGAGAGGGAGAATGTGAGCCCAGTTATTACTATGGACAGTGTAATGGCGCATTTAAAAAAGAGGACACCATCTCACTCTAATGATCACCTTTCTGCCTGTGGTCAGATTAAAATCCACAGGAGAAAAACACAGGCTATTTCAGAAGATGAAGCACAAACAGCATCCCTGGTTCTCAGCATTTGATGCCATTTTATTTCTTCTCCCCAACGCTGTCTGAAATGAGCACCCGGAGAAGCAGTCATTGCAGGCATCGTGTAATTGTTGAGGAAGTAACTATGTTGAATCTGTCTCAGCTAATTTATTGTCACGTACTATGCTGGGCTGAATCGCCACAAAGAGTGACCTTGCCGGGGTTGCACAGAGTATGGGGTCCCCAGGACACCCCCCTTCTGGTGCAGATGTTGACTTTTACAGGGACTTGTTTGAATCAAAGATTTCCTGGTTTTAAAAAGATAGGAGGGACTTCTCTGGCAGTCCAGTGATTAAGAATTGGTTTTGAAATGCAGGGGTCTCAGGTTTGATCCCTGGTTGGGTAACTAATATCAATAACTTCAGATATGCAGATGACACCACCCTGATGGCAGAAAGCGAAGAGGAACTGAAGAACCTCTTGATGAAAGTGGAAAAAGAGAGTGAAAAAGCTGGCTTAAAATTCAACATTCAAAAAACTAAGATCATGGCATCTGGTCCCATCACTTCATGGGAAATAGATGGGGAAACAGTGGAAACAGTGGACAGACTTTATTTTTTTAGGCTCCAAAATCACTGCAGATGGTGACTGCAGCCATGATATTAAAAGACATTTACTCCTTGGAAGAAAAGCTATGACCAACCTAGACAGCATATTAAAAGGCAGAGCCATTACTTTACTGATAAATGTACCTCTTGTCAAAGCTATGGTTTTTTCAGTAGTCATGTATGGATGTGAGAGTTGGACTATAAAGAAAGCTGAGCGCTGAAGAATTGATGCTTTTGAACTGTGGTGTTGGAGAAGACTCTTCAGAGTCCCTTGTACTACCAGGAGATCAAACCAGTCAATTCTAAAGGAAATCAGTCCTGAATATTCATTGGAAGGACCGATGCTGAAGCTGAAGCTCCAATACTTTAGCCACCTGATGTGAAGAAGTGACTTACTGGAAAAGACCCTGATGCTGTGAAAGATTGAAGGCGGGAGGAGAATGGGACGACAGAGGATGAGATGGTTGGATGGCATCACCGACATGATGGACATGAGTTTGAGCAAACTCCAGGAGTTGGTGATGGACAAGGAGGCCTGGCGCGCTGCAGTCCATGGGGTCACAAAGAGTTGGACACAACTGAGCGACTGAACTGAACTGGGTAAACGAAGATCCCACCAACCCTGTGCACCGTGAAACTAGAGAGCCCTCGAGCCGCAACTCCTGAAGCCCGTGTGTTCTGGAGCCTGCTGGCCACAGAGAGTCCAGGCACTGCAACGAAAGATCCCACGTGATGTGAGGAAGAGCCCTAGTGCCGCTACTAAGACCTGATGTAGACAAACAAACACATACCTAATGGGGAGGAGGACCTACTGTAGAGCGCGGGGAACCATATGCAGTGTTTTGTAATAACCTGTAATACGAAGAGTCTGAAAAAGAAGAGATGTTTATGTATAACAGGATCACTGTTTACACCTGGAACCAACACAATATTGTAAATTTACTTCTAACAGGATCACTGTTTACACCTGGAACCAACACAATATTGTAAATTTACTTCAATAAAAACAAATGGCTAAAGTTTATCCTTTTTTTATGTGTTTGAAATATTTCATAACAACAGGTTACAAACAGAAGAAATATAATAATGATTTTTAAAATAAAAAATCCTAGTTTTTAAAGAAATAGTTTTAAAAAGTGGGTTAAAAACAATTGTTCTAGACAATTATGGGTTTGACTAAAAGAAAAATTGGAAAGCAAGAGATTCGGGGTTGGGGGTAAAAGAAGCAGATATTGGATAATAAGAATAAATTTTTTGCATTTCTAAATTCTCTACTATTCAGAGCAGCTCAGTAAACCTCACAGATACCAGTTTATTCCTACAGTTTCTTTTAGAGAACACAAAAGTATCATTTCTATATTAGAGTTGTGGAAACAGGCCAATGAATTGCTGTCAGCCTGCAGGCATGTCAGGGACAGCTGGGTGATTCCCGCAGGAGAGCACGCAGGAAGGAGCTGGGGGAAGCAGAGCAGGCTTCCTGGAGGCAGAGGCGCCCAGGGCAGGCAGGGAGCAGGCGGGGCCAAAGCCCCCTCACTCAAGGCTCCCTCACTCACCCGGCCTTAGACAAACCCTGACCACAGCTTGTCAGCCTGTACAGAGGGAGGCTGGACCAGCAGACCGAGCAGCCGTGAGCTCATCTCCAGTCACGACATGGGTGGAGGGAAGGGAAGGCTGGCATCCTGCTCCTGAAGCCTGCCTGCTGCCATTCCCCACCTTCCCCCTCAAATCAGGTACGCTGCATTCTTATCTTAAGGCAGCCTTCGAAGAAAAGTCAATAAAATATAAATTAAAATTTTGTGCACATTCAATTCAGTTATTTGCTCACTTAGCAAACACTCCCCGCCTCCCTGGCAGGTATGAGTGGTGCAGGATCAGGATGCAGTAATAAGCAAAACGCAGGCAGCCCTGACCTCCAGAGGAATGATGTGCTAGGAAGAAACGGGCTGCAAATACTCGACCTTGGTTCAATTTTGAAGGAACACTCATTTTTAAGCAAATTGATACATATCGATTCGAGACCTATGTTAATGGGGAAAACATCATGTCTGAAAGATAATGCTGAAGAGTTTACATTTTCACATGTACTCTAAGGAATTCAAAGTAGACAGGTTCCCTGAGTTTCCTGCTTTTTTTGGTGGAAGAAATCCACCAAAGCCAGGTACCATTATAAGGTCCTGACCACCTCCATTATCTTACTTTAAGCATCTCTGATACTCCAAGACAGGAGTATTCAAAGTGTGGTCCCCAGACACACATGGTCGGCATCACTTGAGAACTCGTTTTATTAAATCTAGTCAGCCCAGCCTAGACCCACACATCAGCCCTCCAGGGGCGGGACCCAGCAATCCATGTTTCGGTGATCCTGCGGGGTGACTGACGCACTGAAGAGTGTGAAGCCACTTTTGTAAGATAATGTTGATCAAAGCAACCCTCAATGGCAAGCCCCTCGAGTCCACAGATTCCCTCTTTCCTGTTCCCCATACTTGGAGCCCCTTAAACATCTTTATAGGCTGATCTAGTCCTTAGGCAAGAAATACACTGGGATAAACGTTTGATGGCTCAGCATAAAACAGGCTTTACCAGTGCTCCCCTCTGAGCTTTGAATTCTCCTCTGAGCACCTGGCTATTTCTGTGCTGTCTCAGCCAGACCAGTAACCTGACCATGGTGCCCTTTCTTGAGCCACTGCCGAAGGTCCCCTCCTAATATCTTGACATCCTCATTTCCTAAATACTCCCAGTGACAGACCTCTCTGCCCTGAAAACAGGCTCAGACTCTTCAATTCCTCCCCGGTTGCCAGGCTCTCATCTGACTGACCGTTGCTGCCTGAGCCTTTGCCTCCAGCCCACTATCCGCATGGCATCACTCTTACATCTCCCGCCTGCCAGACACGGCTCCCCACAGTGGGACTCTCCTGACCACCGATGGCCCTCGAAGCTAGGGGGGCATCACCTAACAGTGGACAAGAGACCTAACTCATGTTTTGCTTCCAGATCTCAAGGATTCGTGGACAAACACCTTCCTATCATCTAAGTTAACAATGAAACTATATTCCAGGTGATGGAAACAGAGAGAATCGTGTTGCATAGGAAATTCTGTATCAAATATCTAACAATCTGCAATACATAGAAATCTTACAGGTAAAATGTACGTTGACAATCTAATAACCTACATCTTGTTAAAGGAAAAAAAATCAGCTCCAAGTGCCACCTTGACTCAGTTCCCACAGGCTCTGGTGGGTCTCTCACCCCCACTGGTCTGAACACCGTCCCAGTATTCAGCACATCACATGACAAGAGATGGCACTCAGGAAACAGGTGTTGAATCAATGGAGACATGGTAAGTCCGCCTTCTCCTGCTCTCCAAACAGTGATAAACTAGCTTAATCATCATGGTCACAAGCCCATTACACGTCATCGGGAGAAGTGTTAGGACTGAGAGCCACCACAGAAGCACAAAGAGAACAGAGGAGGCAGTGGGTCCCCCACCACACGTGCGCACTGTCTTGGGGGCGAGATTCACCCCACAGCTCAACCTCCATGTAACGAAGTCACCTGATGTGTGATGTAAGCCAGATGTCTCAATTTCCTCCCCTAGCAAAGGATGAAGGTGGATTTAAAAGTCTCGAAATCCCTCTCTGGTCTGGCTCCATCGTTCTAGGATCTCACAGTGGACCAATTTGCCTGACTTTTGATTCAGTTCAGTTCAGTCACTCAGTCGTGTCCGACTCTTTGCAACCCCATGAATCGCAGCACACCAGGCCTCCCTATCCATCACCAACTCCCAGGGTTCACCCAAACTCATGTGCATCAAGTCAGTGATGCCATCCAGCCATCTCATCCTCTGTCATCCCCTTCTCCTCCTGCCCCCAATCCCTCCCAGCATCAGGGTCTTTTCCAATGAGTCAACCCTTCATGTGAGGTGGCCAAAATATTGGAGTTTCAGCGTAAGCATCAGTCCTTCCAATGAACACCCAGGACTGGTCTCCTTTAGGATGGACTGGTTGGATCTCCTTGCAGTCCAAGGGACTCTCAAGAGTCTTCTCCAACACCACAGTTCAAAAGCATCAATTCTTCAGCACTCAGCTTTCTTCACAGTCCAACTCTCACATCCATATATGACCACTGGAAAAACCATAGCCTTGACTAGATGGACCTTTGTTGTCAAAGTAATATCTCTGCTTTTGAATATGCTATCTAGGTTGGTCATAACTTTCCTTCCAATGAGTAAGCGTCTTTTAATTTCATGGCTGCAATCACCATCTACAGTGATTTTGGAGCCCCCAAAAATACAGTCAGACACTGTTTTCACTGTTTCCCCATCTATTTCCCATGAAGTGGTGGGACTGGATGCCATGATCTTCATTCTCTGAATGTTGAGCTTTAAGCCAGCTTTTTCATTCTCCTCTTTCACTTTCACCAAGAGGCTTTTTAGTTCCTCTTCACTTTCTGCCATAAGGGTGGTGTCATCTGCATGTCTGAGGTTATTGATATTTCTCCCAGCAACCTTGATTCCAGCTTGTGCTTCTTCCAGCCCAGCATTTCTCATGATGTACTCTGCATAGAAGTTAAATAAGCAGGGTGACAATATACAGCCTTGAAGTACCCCTTTTCCTATTTGGAAGCAGTCTGTTGTTCCATGTCCAGTTCTAACTGTTGCTTCCTGACCTGCATGCAGGTTTCTCAAGAGGCAGGTCAGGTGGTCTGGTATTCCCATCTCTTTCAGAATTTTCCACAGTCTATTGTGATCCACACAGTCAAAGGCTTTGGCATAGTCAATAAAGCAAAAATAGATGTTTTTCTGGAACTCTCTTGCTTTTTCCATGATCCAGCAGATGTTGGCAATTTGATCTCTGGTTCCTCTGCCTTTTCTAAAACCAGCTTGAACATCTGGAAGTTCACAGTTCACGTATTGTTGAAGCCATGCTTGGAGAATTTTGAGCATTACTTTACTAGCATGTCAGATGAGTGCAATCGTGCAGTAGTCTGAGCATTCTTTGGCATTGCCTTTCTTTGGGATTGGAATGAAAACTGACCTTTTCCAGTCCTGTGGCCACTGCTGAGTTTTCCAAATTTGCTGGCATGTTGAGTGCAGCACTTTCACAGCATCATCTTTCAGGATTTGAAATAGCTCACCTGGAATTCCATCACCTCCACTAGCTGTGTTCGTAGTGATGCTTTCTAAGACACACTTGACTTCATGTTCCAGGATGTCTGGCTCTAGGTCAGTGATCACACCATCGTGATTATCTTGGTTGTGAAGATCTTTTTTGTACAGTTCTTCTGTGTATTTTCTGGAGAAGGAAATGGCAATCCACTCCAGCACTCTTGCCTGGAAAATCCCATGGACGGAGGAGCCTGATAGGCTACAGTCCATGGGGTTGCAAAGCATCGGACACAACCGAGCGACTTCACTTTCACTTTCTGTGTATTCTTGCCACCTCTTCTTAATATCTTCTGCTTCTGTTAGGTCCATACCATTTCTGTCCTTTATGGAGCCCATCTTGCAATTTCAGTCGTAGGCATATACACTGTGGTCCATACTATATAGGAGCATTGCAGTCATAACCCCAAAATGAAAAACCCCAATGTTCACAAACTATAGACTAGTTAAAGAAATTGAAGCTTATTTGTACAATGGAATACAGCAATAAACATAAATGAACTACAACTGTACATATCCATATAGACTAATATTAGAAACATAATGTTGAAAATGTAAACTAGTTAGAATATGCATAGCCAGGATGTGGAAGCAACCTAAATATACATCGACAGAGGAATGCATAAAGATTGTATATTAATGCACATATGTGGAATCTAGAAAAATGGTAGATATGAGCCCATTTTCAGGGCAGGAATAGAGAAACAGATGTAGAGAATGGACATGTGGCCATGGGGGAGGATGGGATGAATTGGGAAATTGGGATTGATGTATGTACACTCCCATGTATAAAACACATGGATAAGGACTTCCCCAGTGGTCCAGTGGTTAAGAATCCACCTGCTAATGCAGGGGACATGGGTTTGATCCCCAGTCCAGGAAGATCCCACATGCCATGGAGTCAGTAAGCCCGCGTGCCCTGGAGCCCGTGCTCCACAACAAAAGAAGCCAGCACAATGAGAAGCCTGTGAACCACAACTAGAGAGAAGCCCCTGCCTTGCCCAAACTAGAGAAATGAAGCAGCGAAGACCCAGTGCAGCCAAAAATAAACAGATGACCAGTGGAAACCTGCAGTGTAGCACAGGGAGCTCTCTGGTGCACATCAAGCTCTCAGCTCCGTGCCCTGTGGTGACCTAGAGGGGTGGGGTGGTGGGATGGTGGGATAGGGGCTAGGCGGGAGGTTCAAGAGGGAGGGGATGTATGTGTTACAAAACACAAATCCAGGTGCCTGACGCACAGTGAGGCCAAACAATGCCAAAACGTCGGACTCTGCTGCAGAGAAAGGTGTACAGAGGGCCCTGCAAGAAGGGAGGCTCGTGCCTTAAAAACTTTCCCAAATCCCGAAAGCTCTCAGCAAAGCCCTTTTCTAGGAAAGGAGGGGAGCGGGTGTGGGGAGAGGTTGTAAACGTCTGGGTGTCAGATGTTTTGTTCTGGAGGGCAGGTCATGGTCCTGTAACCAAACAAATGTTATTCCCTGTTCTGACAAGAAAGGGCCAGGTTCCCAGGCACAGGCACAGCTGCCTCCCTCTGAGGTCCAGTGGTGGCTGAGAGGAAGCAGAGCTCCTCTGGCCGCCCCCTCAGGGCCGGGTCCCCAGACCCTGCACAGCGTCATCACTAAGGGAGCTGGGCGCCCAGGACCCAGCAGGCCCGCAGGCTCCTCAGGCCCCCCGACTACCGGGTGCTGGTCTTGCAGACCGTGTCCCGAGCAGACAGCTGCTGCCATGAGGTCGCAGAAGTGGGGATGCGGGAGAGAGTCACCAGCGCCTCAAGGCCTGGGCCCGGCCGCGCTCTGGAGCCATCAGGACACAGCCTTCAGGCACCTGCTGGATGAGCTGGAGAGCCCCAGGAAGAAGCCCTGATCCGCCCCTTACCTCACTCTCCGCGTGAGGACCGCTGCTCCACCGACCGTTGGCTGAACGGTACACTAACGGTCGCTCACCCACAGTTGGTCTTGGGGGAGGGGTCCAGCGCAGCGCTGACCAATGGCTGAGCGGGACCATTAACGGTCACTCATTGACAGTTGCTGGCTTGGGGGAGGGGCCCACTGCAGCCTCAGCCAATGGCTGAGCAGGACCACTAATGGTCCGCGGTAATGGCTGCCTAGTAACCAGGGTGTTGGGTAAAGGTGCACAGTAACAGACCTGTGCGAAAGGCACACTAGAAGTCAGCAGACGCACAAGAAGCCAAGACAAACCCACTGCGGCTGCTAAGTCGCTTCAGTCGTGTCCGACTCTGTGCGACCCCATGGACTGCAGCCCACCAGGCTCCTCCATCCATGACAAACCCACAGAAGACTTAAAACCTCCGCTCACATCATAGACGCTAAGATTGCACCGGGCGACACATGAAAAGATGTTCAACATCAATAACAAAAAGGGGAAGAAAATAAAAATCACAATAAGTTACAACTTCACACCCACTAGGATGGTCATGATCAAAATGAAAGACAATAGCAAGCGCTGGTGAGGATGTAGAGGAATTGAAAGCTTCATATGTGCTGATGGAAATATGACACTCTCAAGAGAATTCGAAAATATGCTTATCTAAAAGTTAGTGTATGACCATTCATAACAGATTGTCCACAATAGCCAAATAGTAGAAACAAATCAAATGTCCATTAACTAATGACTGGGTAAAGGAAATGGTCCATCTATACAGTGGAATGTTCATTGTTTAGTCACTAAGTCATGTCTGACTCTTCTGCAGCCCCATGGACTGTAGCCCACCACGCTCCTCCGTTCATGGAGTTTCCTAGGTAAGAATATTGGAGTTATTTCCTTCTCCAAGGGATATTCCTGATCCAGGGATTGAACCCACTCTTATGTCTCTTGCATTGGCAGGCAGGTTCTTTGACTAAAACACCACTAATTAAGGATGAGAAACACTTGGAATTTGTAAGGCACCTGAACTATAAACATTCTTGAAATACAGATTCATTCCTTTCAAGTACAGGCAACATAATTCATGTAGAGGTAAAAAATCACCTGGTAGAGATTTTTAGAAGACTTCAAATTGCAACTAGCACATCGATTATCCATACAGATATTCTGTTTCTGAAGTATTTAGTGGAATTTTTTCAGTGCCTCAAAACATGAGCGAATTAAAAATCTCCCACGCTCAGGTCTTGTTTACAGATTTAATGGGTGGCATCTATAACCTGCCTGCTTAGCAAAAGGAAGCTCAGCACTGCTCCAACTCAACCATCGGCAGCTGGAAATCACCCAAGTTCCAATTCCATTTAGTTTTACGCACAGGAGATCATGGTAAGGTGGTGAAATGGGAAGAAAAGAGGGTTTCTAAAGTCGGGTCTCAGAATTCAGGCGCCTGGGTGTTCTGATTCTGTGCACCTGCCTCGTGCTCTGTTCTATCCATCAGGCTGACGCTGGCCCATCTCAACATAGCCTGCAAACTATAAGCCCTCCCACATGGAAATTCCTCATGAAAGCTTGGCTTTATCCAAAACAGATCTGATCCTGTTACACTCTGGCTCCTATCATGCCTTTATCTTGCCGTGACCCGACTATCCTAGGTAATCAGAAGAAAAGGTCTGCAAGCCATCAACATGTTCCAAAGGAATCATTCTTTGCATCGAGATCCAGCGGAAACAGAGTCTAATCCCCACTCCAGCACACATACACACACGTGGCCCTACTAAATCGCAATGGGTCCTCTTCACTTTTGTGCTCACAACCCAGCTCTTCAGATGGGACTTACCATGGCCTAGAGAACCTTCCATTTCATGGGTTACAAGAGAAAAAGGAGAGAGACAGAGAAAATGAGCCATGAAGACCAGGCAGAGAAGGCAAGCAAGGATGAGAGGGTTCAAAGTCGATCTGAGACTAGCAGGAAACAGAACAACTATTATGTTAACCACCACCCCCACCTCCCGCCGCCCAAAAATAGAGGTGGTGGGGGAGAAATAAACTACAAGTTTGGGATAAGCAGTTATTATACTACCACCATGTATAAAATACTGATAAACAACAAGGTCCTGCTGCATAACTCAGGGAACTGTATTCAATACCTTGCAATAACTTACAATGGAAAAGAATATGAAAAAGAATATATGTATAGTTGAATCACTTTGTGGATACTTGAGACTAAACATTGTAAAACAGCCATGCTTTGATAAAAATTTCATTTAAAAAAAAAAGTAGCGTGAGAAAACGGTCATAAAGCCATTGCTCTAACAGTCAAGCAAAAGAAAAGGTAGCTAAAGGAAAGAAAAAGGGAAAGAAAATGAAAAATTCATAACAGGGAAAACAATATTTTACATCATAAGCAAAATCCTGACAAAGTAGCTGATATGACAAAAACTCAGTAATGTTTGTTGAATGAATAGGTAAACGAGTCACTAATTTTAAAGTCACTGCAATAAAACCAAACTCATCATTTTCTCTCCAAAACTCATTACTTCTTCTGTTGATAATAAAATCATTTTCTCAGTTGCCTGAGCTCAGAACCCGGGAATCACCTGTACTATCCATTTTTCTCTGCTGGTCAACTTCAGACATTCAGGTATAATTAATTCTTTCCACACCAGGCTTTTTAACCCAACCATCCCCGTCCACTATGACCCACTCAGCCTGCATCTTAATTATAGATTCAGCAAGTGTTTGGTGTGGACCCACTAGACATCCTTCCCTAGTGGCTCAGTTGGTAAAGCATCTGCCTGCAATGCAGGAAACCTGGGTTTGATCCCTGAGTTGGAAAGATCCCCTGGAGAAGGAAATGGCAACCCACTCCAGTATTCTTGCCTGGAGAATCCCATGGACAGAGGAGCCTGGTGGGTTACAGTCCATGGGGTCACAAACAGTCGGACATGACTGTGCGACTAACTTTCACTTTCTCTTTTCACTAGACATCCACTAGACACAAGCATCTTACCACACGAGACGCTCTGGCCTGCAAGGAGCTCAAATCAGAACTATGAACACATAACGTAACGTGACAAAAATAATCTGGGAGCTCTTTACTAGAGACTGACTGGTCAGCTCACAGCTGACTTATTATTATATTCTCACTCTCCAGAGCCTCTTCCCTTTTAAGTAGTATTTTCAGCTCCCCCATCCTGAGGGATTAGCGTGTCAGAGGCACTAGGGGAGGGACCAAGTGCTTCACATACTTCATCTCATTCATGCCTCAAAATAACGCTGCTGCTGCTGCTGCTGCTAAGTCGCTTCAGTCGTGTCCGACTCTGTGCGACCCCATAGGTGGCAGCCCACCAGGCTCCGCCGTCCCCAGGATTCTCCAGGCAAGAACACTAGAGTGGGTTGCCATTTCCTTCTCCAGTGCATGAAAGTGAAAAGTGAAAGTGAAGTCACTCAGTTCTGTCCAACTCTGAGCGACCCCATGGACTGCAGCCTACCAGGCTCCGCCGCCCATGGGATTTTCCAGGCAGAAGTACTGGAGTGGGGTGCCATTACTAGGGTTGTTTAAAAATGAGGAACTGGTGTTTTTCACCACAGTTAAAAGTAAGAAGTAATCAAGTTTCTTAATGAGGGAACTGAGGCCCAGAGGAGTTGAACCGCTTGCCAAAGTTTACACAGCAAGTAAACCAGTGTCTGACTCTGCACCCGTGCTCGCCTCCTCTGCGGGGACTGCACATGGTCACCAGACATACTACCTTAAAACTCTGTCACTACAGCACTGAAACATACACATTACCATATGCAAAATAGATAGCCAGAGTGAATTTGCTCTCTGACACAGAGAGCTCAAACCCAGGGCTCCGTGATAACCTAGAGGGGTGGGATTGGGTGGGAGTTGGGAGGGAGGTTCAAGAGTGGAGGGGGTGGTGTGTATACCTACGGCTGGTTCATGTTGATGTGTGGCAGAAACCAATACGATATTGTAAAGCAATGATCCTTCGATTAAAAATAAATTAATTAATTAAAAAAAAAACAACTCTCCATCAGTCGCTTCCAAACCCATCGCCCAAAGGAACCCAGCCCTAGGAATCTTCATGCTTCTTTTCACCTGATCATAGCTTGGTATACTAGCTTGATTCTCCCCAACGCAAACTGTGTTCCCTTTAGGATGAACTCCACCTTATTCCCCTCATGATTTTCAGCTCATTCTAAACCATTGCTTCCCCAAACCCAATGTGGCTTCCTCTTCTCCAGCTGTTTACATCTTGCCTGTGCTGCAAGACCCAACTGAGGTCACCGTCCTCCCTAAAAATACTGTCCACCAGCAGAAGCCCACCCTCGTGCTCTCTTCTCTAGAATCTCAAAGTCTTGATATGTAATTAACTTGATACATAATCAGACACTGACTGGAATTGCTATTTAACTTTTTTTTCAATTGAAGCATAGTTGGTCTATACTTCCCTGGTGGCTCAGGGGTAAGGAATTCACCTGCAATGCAGGAGCTGCAGGAGACTTGGGTTTGATCCCTGGGTCAAGAAGATCCCCTGGAGGAAGGCATGGCAATCCACTCCAGTATTCTTGCCTGGAGGATCCCATGGTCAGAGGAGCCTGGTGGGCTACAGCCCATGGGGTCATGAAGAGTCAGACACGCCTGAAGTGACTGCGTAGCACAAGCCCTTGTAGCTGAGCTGCAGTGCTCTCAGTTGTCCAGCAAAGTGACTCAGTTATACAAACACATATGTGTTTTTTCCAGATTATTTGCTATCATAAGTTATTACAAAATATTGAGTATAGTTCCCTGTGCTATACGGTAGGTCCTGTTGGCTGCTTACTGTATATCGTAGCAGGTAGGTGTTAATCCCATACTCCTAACTTAGCCCTCCTCCCTTTTCCCTTTTGGTAACCGTAAGATTATTTTCTGTGTCAGGTTGTTTTCTATGTCTGTGGGTTTATTTATGTTTTTTACATAAGTTCATTTGTATCATTTTTTAGATTCCACACAAAAGCAGTATCATATGACACTACATCACTGAATCACTATGTAATTAACAAGCATCTGCCCTTAACTGTGAGCTAGAAGAATCAAGGATCCTAATCCTTACATCTTTTACCTGTGCCTTTTTACAAAGAAGGGGCTTCACAAATAACTGAATACCTGGACATCAATAATGACTCATAACTCAGCTGACACTCTTTGGGGGGTTATGGGAATCAGAAATATAAGGATTAACGCTTGTCAAAATGATAAAATGTTTTCAGGAAGAAAAATGCCACAAATATTGGACTGAAGTGTATATACTAAGTTATAATTAATTTTCCAGTAGATATAAACAAGTGTATTTTTAATATGATATTAGCATAACTTCACTGATGAAAAAACATCCAGCCTTAAAATAATATATAGCCACAAAGTTACACGTTTAATAACATCAAAATGTTCTCCACAATGTGCTAATTAACCTAACTCAGATTTGTTGTCAGCATCTAGATATCAGAAGAAAAGGAAAATAGAGAATGACTTCCCCAAGATCCTTTGAATTCTGACTCCACTGAGGACAGAAGAAGAAGAGAGGGGCCAAAGTGAGATGTCAGGTAGAACCTCCTTACCCAACTTGGTGCTTCTGAGAATCTATATTAATAGAAACAATTACTTTGAAAGTATCTAAAAATAGGACTTTAAGAAAAATCCTTTGAAACATCTAGAACATGGGTTAAATGATTTCTCAAGGACCTTCCCAAATTATTTTTTCTCTTTTTTTCCCCCAAAGACAGCAGAGTTAGAAACTGTTAAGATGCTGTACACAGGAGTTCCCTGGTGGTCCAGCGGCTAGACTCCATGCTCCCAAAGCAGGGGACCCAGGTGAGGTCCCTGGTCACGGAAATAGATCCCTCGTGCTGAAACTAAGTGCAGCCAAATAAACAAGCACATATGTTTAAAAAAAAAAAAATGCTGTGCAGCACGTCACCCCTTGCCTCCCTTTCCTTCCTGCTGCTAGTTCTCTGTCCTCAGCACCAGGAGAGCTTGATACTTCTGACGATACACCCACCCGCATCACCCCACAAACAGCGTTAGCTGAGTCGTGGACCTCTCAAAGTCCCCTGCAGCGAAAAGGCAACTCCTGGTTCTGATGTCAGACCCTTAGCAATTCAAGCTGTCGTCGGACCATGAAATGTGTGCCCTGTATACAGAGCCAACTTCCCGTGTAATATCCGCGCACTCTATTTGCACTGAAAATACCTTATTTCATCTGCAGGATGTGTTGCTGTTCAGCCTCTCTTGGAAAGTTTGCTTTCTATTTCATTAAGCGGTTAAAGACAGAGCTCTCACGACACGAAGGATGGATGTGCGCCCTCAACTACATCCTGAGAGCCATGAGTATGAAAATTAGGACATTACGGCCAAACTCAACAGCACATTTTTTGCAGTCATTGTCAGCACTGTCAACCTGAGAGTCATTCACTGACACAGGAGAGACGACGGTGTGATGAGGTACAAAGGCATATGGTACTGAAGTCAGGACCAGTCATCCATTTAAAGTGGAATCAGCCAGCAGAGTCCTGTTGTTAATATCAGAGTCTTTGTTTTCAAATACGTCGGAATTCTAGAGGCTCGTTCTACAGAGATTTAAAGGACTCTCCATAGAATCTTAGTCTACTTTGTACAGGATGGCTATTACTATAAAAAATATCCAGTACCTTGTATATTAGACACCCGAACTTTTAAAAACACCCGGACGTCTTTTGTCTCCGTTTCAGAACCATGCGTTAATGATAACTTCAACTGAGTTTGGTTTTACTTTCATGTGAAGAAACGTCCCTCTCTTGAACACCAATCTTCCATATCAGGATAATAAAAGGAATTCCTGTAAAATGAGAAATCATGCCTTTGTCGTTGACAAGGGAACAAGCGAGGCTCTGAGAGGCCTTAGAACCACAGCCATTCGTCCTGTCCAGGCTCAGGAAGGGACCACAGTGGGGTGAAAAGGAACAGATACGCAGGCTGTGGGCAGCAACACGACGGCCGCATCCCTCATTCTCCTGTGGCCAAACACTTCAACACGGCAGGTAAGACCTTTTGGAAGTGCCTGACTGTCTACTGTCTACCCTTATGACGTGGCCAAGAATTGTAGCTACTGAATGTCTCTTAAAAACAGAGCAAAAAAAAAAAAAATTTTTTTAAACAGACTCCCAGAAGAAAGCCTCCACTTTGTACTTTGTAGCAACGAACATCCACAGCTCAGAACCCACCAACAGCCAGTGGTTCCTTGGAACAGAGGGCTTTGTCACCGGGAGCCAGTCCTGAGAGGGTAAGCATCCCGTGGGGAGGCCTGCTGTGACGAGCTTCAGGTCCTGCTGCTGCAAGAATGTGCGGAGAGAGCCGAGATGCAGGTGGAAATTCAAAGGCGATGTTGCTAAACTGAAAGGCAATTATTTTGCCCCCGTGGCTACATTTCTAGGTTCAAGACTTAAGAACAAATTTTGCCCAAATGATTATATAAAATATCATGTATATACAAAAATTTTAAACCAAAAATTCATATTATTCATTAAGTATTTTTTCCTCCAAAAGAAGGAGTCCTGCTCTGTGCGGCTTCTGCACACTGACCCCGTGTCCCGGCCACCTCACAGGCCCTCCCAGCCCGTGCTTGCATCCTCAACAGCTGGCAACTCCTGGGTCTTCTGCACACTGTGCTGTGTGTTGAATGAAGTCAATCTCCCAGGACACCTCTCTCTGCCAAGGGCATGCCTGTATCCCTACCATTAGCCCCAGTGTTGACAGGTGTAGTCGTGTGAGTGCGTGTGTGTCTGTGTGTGTCCGTGTGCGTGTCTCGGGTCCAGATCCACGTGCTGTCACCAATTCCGTGCTGGTCTCCAGCTGAGATGCCCTCCTGCTCATCCCTGGGGAGTAGCCCCTCTCTCCCCTACACCATCAGTGATGTCTGGTACCGTCAGCCTCCACTGGTGCATTCCAATGGTCTCGGGAACACCCAAATAAAGACGCCCAGGAGGCCGTGGAAATTCTGATTCAGAAAGTTTCTGGAAGGCTTCAAAGTGCACAGCAAATCTGATACTGATGGGAATGACCGAGATAATCCAAGGAGAAGAAAGCTGAACTCCTGTGCTCTTACAGCCCGCTCTGTGTAATGGGTCCCCATCCTGAGTGTGGAGTCCAAGAGGGTAAAGAACATTACCGATAGATGTCCAGTTCCCCTCGGACTGTGCTCAGCACAGTCTCAGGCTCAGTAGATACCCAGGAAATTGAGAGCATTAGTCACTCAGTCGTGTTCGACTTTGTGACCCCATGGACTGTAGCCCACCAGGCTCCTCTATCCATGGGATTCTCCAGCAAGAACACTGGAGTGGGTTGCCATTTCCTCCTCCAGGGGATCTTTACCCAGGACTGAGTAGCCAACTGCTTCCTTTCCTGGTGAGTGGTAAACAGCAAGAACCAGTGGTCCCTCCTTCCAGAGTGAAGGGTCTCCCTTTAGTAGAGACGGTTGCTGTCTTTGTTACCTTCCCTTAAGGTGCTCAGGGACTAGCAACCTTGAGTGGTGTGTGGGGGTGACCCCAGGTGTGCCCTGGCACTTGGCGGTCCAGAGTCATGTCCTGACCTCTCCGGAATGAGTCACTCACTGCTTTTTTTGCCTGAGCCCCCTCCCCACCTCAACACAAGCAAACAGAAGCAGAAAGCTTCTCCTTTGTCTCAGTTAATATGCTGTGAGTGCTTCAGTGGTGTGATTTATAAACCCTTGAGATACAACATAACCCACTGCATAATGGCGAGGGAAGCTGCTTTGGATCTCGGTTTGCTTAACTCTTCAGAAAGCAAGAGACAGGAGACACTCGAGGGTATCCCCAGGAATAAATTGTAAGCAGGAGTCAAGCCAAAGCAGTGACTTGCCTCTTGAATTTACTCCTGCAGAATAGTTTGCATTTCCCCCAAACCTCTCCCTGCCCAAACTTTCACATGCTGCTCCCTCTGCTGAAAGACACTTAGGTTTCTTCTCTGGAAATTGCAGCTCATCCTTCAAGGCCCAGATCAAAGTTTCTCCCTCCTGGGCAGGCTTCCCCAGGCAGTGACGGTGATCCGTGGCACAGCGCTTCAGACGACTTTCTAAAAACATTACATACGTGTGCACGTGCTAAGTTGCTTCTGTCGTGTCCAACTCTTTGCGATGCCATGGACCGTGGCCCACTAGGCTCCTCTGTCCATGGGATTCTCCAAGCAAGAGTACTGGAGTAGGTTGCCATTTCCTTCTCCAGGGATCTTCCCGACGCAGGGACCACACGCACGTCTCTTTATGTCTCCTGCAGTGGCAGGAGGGTTCTTTGCCACTAGTACCGCCTGGGAAGCCCATTATCACCTGTTTATAGGGCTCCCCGCCTACATTTCCCCCTACATATTCCCCCTACACTTTGAGCTTCTTCAGCACTGAGACCAGATCGTTTATTTCTTTAAACCCAGAACGTAAATCTGAAAGTTAACGCACATTGTTCACAGGAAGTACTCGAGAGTTTTAATTACACCTTTGGTCTGTAGTCAGATGCCCTGAAATATTCTCACACAGAAGGAAACAGTGAATCCAGGCATGAACTGTACAACTCACTGGCTGGAAGCCCCCTCTCCCTTTGTGGGAAGAAATTAAGATACCAGGCTAAACGACCATAATGTAAATTTTTGGCACGTTCAGAAGCATCTCTGATACTTTTTCATGATTAAATCTTCTGAGTATGTGAAGACTATAGAAGGATGTTTCTGGCTTTATGTGATCATAAAGTTGTCGTGATGCATTCCGACATTTTCTAAATGTACTCAAAGCTGATGAAATGGAGATGTTAGATTCTGGCATTGGAGCGGGGCCTTGAGTTTCAGCCAAAGGGCTCCCAAGAGAAACAAAAGTGGTTTGTGTTGAAATCTAGGTAGGAAAATGTATCGGACGTCCGAGACTGATTTCCAGGTCCGTAACCATTGGCATCCCTGTCAGGGACTGAAACGTCTTCCTAGGGGTCCGACAGCTCATGGCAGTGTCACGTAGAGTGACCACCCTCAGCCATTGTCTGCATCGGAACCCATGGGAAGTGGAAGAACTCATCACAAATAACATGCTAACATCTGTGACTGGTGTTTTATGTTCAATCACTGTTTAGGATGCTGTCAGAATGATTCTTTGGCATTTTTCTGAGTTACAGGGGAAAATTATAGTTTTTTGGAGAATTCTCAAAGAATCAATGTGAACTACCACCTACGTTGTGCATGCAGGGTCCATAGTTAATAAGATTTAAAGGGAATTATGAATTATTTCTGGGCTTCACTTCTCCACAAATTGGTGGTAAGAAGAAGACTTCTCAAAATGCAAATATGCTCAGGAGCAAATGGTATACCTATGAGTGTTATTTAACGTGTATTAGGATAGAAAAAAACACGTACTTCTAAATTCCAGAAAGTCCACCAGGTTAATGAGAGAAAGGACGTGAAGAATGAAAATCTGCGCCCCCGTGGGCCAACATCCTGGGCCCAGGTCTCTAGTGTTTTTCGACTGGGAAGGAGAACCATCTTGAAGGAAGGTGTCCTAACTCGGTTAAAGTCAAGATGAGGTCTGCGGACGCTGGGACTTTCCCGGCGCCCACCGGTTAAGACTCTGCACTTTCGACTGCGGGAGGCAAGGGTTCCGATCCCCAGTCAGAGAAGTGAGATCCCGCATGCTGCACGGTGTGGCCAAAAAGAAAACAAAAAGATCTGCCAATGCCGAACACTTCTCCTTTCTCCCAAAAGGAAAAGCGTGTTTGGCAGCCATGCTTCAGCAGTTCTACACGAGCAGCAGCTTCAGAGTTATTTATAGGGGTCCTTGATGGACTCCTGTCTCTCTAAATCTGTCCATTCTCCTGAAAAAGACCACAAAGGCAAACAAATTTGATATGCTGGGAAGATGCTGTTTTTATTTTTCATTAATGATACTTTGAAGTTACTCATGCACTGAATAGGTCCCAGGTATCACTGTAGAAATGTCCCTTCCTCACTCTTCCGGGCTCTGCCCTTCAGCCTCATCCATCTTCGTCATCTTTGCAGCAGTAACATCGCTGCTCTCATCACCACTCAGCCCTTGCCTTTTAGTCAGTCATGCATCCTTTTCCTTTTTGATACATCCTTCCTGCTCTTGGTCTGAAATTAACAACCTCAAGCCCAAGTTATACCTCGACTCTTCACTCTCAATCACCCTGCCTTCTTGCGTCTTTTTTGCCCTCTAAATCCTGTATCTTCTATAAAATCTCTGAGGTCAACATTGAGGCTCAAGTGGCAAGAGATGATGAGTTTTAAATGTCAGATGTTCCAAGAAAAAGAGCACTTTAAAGTTGTATTTTGACTCAAGCTCTTCTTTCCTTGCTATTTTTCTGCTGTTGTAAGAAGTTATATTTTCAGATCTATTTTAATCCATGAGGGATGTCTGATCCTGCAGGGGTGATCAAGCCTGGGTGACCTAAGCACTGGGAGATAAACATGTACTTTTGAGAACATAATATAGATATTCAGTTAAAATCTAATTTTTTACATTTTATTCTGATCTTTGTTTATGATTACTACTTAAAACGTATTGATATTTCAACTGAAATTCCACCATGCAACAATCAGCTTACTTATGAAAGCCATGCTACTGTATACTGGTATACTTGACTCTATCCCTACATGGGACAAAGCCCTAGGAGGTACAAACACACAAAAAAATATATGATCCCAGCACTCTCAGTCTAATAAGAAAGACAGACCTGGGACATCCCTGGCTGAGATCCATGCTTCTGATGCAGGGGGCCCAGGTTCAATCCCTGGTCAGGGAACTAGATCTCACATGAAGGCAACTAAGAGTTTGCATGTCACAGCTAAAGATCTGTATGCTGCAACTAAGACCCAGCATAGCCAAATAAATAAGCATTTAAAAACAAAAATGAAACAAAACGAAGACAGCCTACAAATACATAAGCAGTGCAATGTGATACGTGCATAACCTAATATCTGCCACAACAGTGAGAGGACCACGGCAGGTAGTTTTTGGAGGATTCAGAGACAAATCAGATGTGAACATTGCCCTTAGGGAATTTATAGTCTAGCAAAGAAGAAAAGGTAAGTACAAGATGGATATAAAACAGGTTAAGAAAATGAAAATCTTGGTGAACACCTAAAGCTAAGGAGCAATGAACATTTGGAAGGGAACATTTTCATCCAGGGAAACTCAAGATTTCATAAAGATCATGGTATGGGAGCTGGGCCTTGAAAACATAGCAATGGAAATGCTCTGTGTTTCCAACTCAATTTTGCGTGAACCTAAAACTGCTCTGAAGAAGAAAGCGGCTCTGCAACTTCTTTCCTTCTCATAATCTTTTAACACAAGATATGATGAGCCCCACTCCTCCCCGTTCATTCCTGTATACAGAACAAATACGTCACTTTTCTGCGTGTGGCGTGACAACAAAAAAGGCTGAGAGTCCCCTGATTCACACTGACACCAACTGAAGGTAAGATCTGCAGGAAAGACACGGAGGAGGAGCACTTGAGTCCCCATCGGAGCACTCCAGAGCACACCCTCCTCTCTCGGGGAAACGAAAGAGAACCCTGAGAGTTACAGGGGAGCCTCGGTTCTTACCTTCCTCCTCCTCCGAACTCCTAAATGACGCCCTCTCCTCTGAAGCTTTGTGGCCCTTGCCAGTACTACCAGGAAACTAAATTAACTTACAGGAAACCAAGTTAATGCAGTTTCTGCTCATTAAACACAGCATCAACTATGTGTCACAGGAAGAATGAAAAGGAAGTAACAACACAGACATATAGATGCTGAACCACCACGAGGGTTACGATGTCCCAAAGGGGGTTCAGAATCCTCTAAGATGGAAAAGGGCCACAGGAAGAGGTTGGTCAGTACCGGAAGCAGCGGTACCAGAGGGATGAGGGCGAGGTGGTCCAGAGCACAAAGAGAAGCCTCGGAGCTCAGCCTGGATAACCTTCGTGATTCCAAGGTCAGGCAGATACCTAATAGGCACCAACAGCCTCCTTTGGGGTCATTTAAGCTGATCTCCTCCATGAGAGCCTCGAAGATGCCCCAACACCGCTGGGACCCGAGGGCAGGCGTCTGAGAGGCAGGCCATGGGCAGGAGGGCGGGTCGGGGAGCCTTCGTCTGATCCCCAAAGCTTTCTCCGTGGACGTCTGTTTGAAAACGCCCCGAGCGTGTCTGTGGACGAGTAAGGGCCAGCAGTTCCCAAATGGCGCTGTTAAATCCACTGGGGCGTGCTTGCTGTAGCTCAGACTCACTGGGGCGTTGGAGTGGGGATGCCGTCAGAGGTTACCATCCGGAGCAATGTGGTCACTCGGACCCCAGCCAGTGAGAGGCGGAAGGCTCCTCCAGCCCATTCCTTTGAAAAGAAGAAAGGATTCATGGCTGTCATTTGCATCCGTAGCTCTACCCACGATTGGACATGGGGCAGTGAACCCACCTCGGGCTGGGGGCTGATGACTTGAGGGGCTGAAGCCAGTGATCTTCACCCCGGTCTGGGGATCTCTTGCATCCTGGAGTGTGCTCTGAAGTTGGGAAATTGTTCACGGCTGAGGACAAGTTCCTCACACAGGCAAGCGATGCTGGGTCTTATAATCCACATCTCGGGAACTTCACGTGCCACTTTGCTAATCTGCATGTTGCCAAATGTAGTACTTCTCTGGGTGAAATACTACTTAATCATGATTGGGCCCCCGCTGACTCAGGTGAAATACTACTTAATCATGACTGGACCCCCACTGACTCATTAAGGCTCTACCAAAGTATATGCATCACATACCATTTAAGTCTACTTTTCCTATTATCAGAAAAAAAAGATAGTGATAGATAATAACTAGATTCATGGTAGTGATCACTTTGAAGTGTACACAATTATTATATTTTACACCCGAAACTTTTACATTATATACCAATTATACCTCGATTTCTTTTTAAAAAGGAAAGAAAAAAAAAAAGACAAAAGCACCCTGCTCTCTGTAGAAAGACAATGATATTCTCAATATTCTGTGAGTGAGATTCTTACAATTTCCTCAAATCCTGTGATCTCAAGTTGTATGCTATTAGTCACTTCATAGGAATAGAACTTACTTTATACTCATGTTTTTTAAATTTCGGTTCTATGTTATATAAAGCAAATGGCCCAAAAGATAGCAGACTATATCAAGATGGAAAATTAAAAAGTAAAAAAAGAAAAAAAATCGACCAATCATTTAGAAAACTGGCAAAGGCCATGTGACTCATCAAGATATTTCAAAATATTAATTTTTTACCTCCTCCCATATGGAATTTTGGTTTAGACAGATTTCTCTTAGTTGTTGTTTTGAGTACTTCCTTTCATCAAACAAATTTCAATAATTGTTTAACCGACTGCAGCTTTGTTTCACGGATCCCAGCAAGACTTGGGAGAAAGAATTTGAACACACTGGGATTTTTGTTACCACTGGTAGGTGGGGATGGTTGCTTCTGTTTAATTTCATTCTTTAAGAGGGTTTTAACAGCCTCCTGCATTCTGTCCTTCCATCTCTCTCTCTTGCTTCCTTCCTCGCACCCTGGTCTTCTCACCTTTGCTGTTCCTTTATATCCTTACCAATAACTATAAGACCAAATGCCTAGTATCATACAGCCACTTATGAGACAAGTCATTTATCTCAAGTAACATAAATGATGACAACCAGAACAAGTTACGTAACGTGACCAAAGCCATTAGCTTCTGAGCTGTCTGCATACAGAATTTGAACCCAGGTCCCTTTTACTGTGGTGCCTGGGCCATTTCTGCTTCTCTGTTTTTTCTATTTCTTGCCCTAACTCAGACCAAATACAACTCACTTCATACACATGTTCTTCTCAAAGAGTTTGTGTGAGAGTCATTGGAAGTTGGGAGGCTTGAAACACTACTGAAGAAAGAGAAAAAAAAAATCTCCCCCGTCCTCCACACCAGCCTTTACGGTGGGCCTGTTAGGCTCTTGAGTGTTAGATATTAGAATCATGCTGTGTTGCTAATGCATAAAAACAAAATTTTTGTGCCCATATTTTTAGTTCACAAAGAATTTTTGCATGTATCATCTAACATGGGCCACTTTTGATGTCCCCAAAAAGAGAAATATTGTTTATAAATTGAATTTTGTAATAAGATACTTAATAAATACCTTAAGATTTTCTTCTACCCTGGTAAATTGCCAGATTTGGCAAATAAAAATACAACATCCACTTAAACTTGAATTTCAGACAAATAACCAATGCCTAGTTTAGTACAAATATGCTCATGTGACATTTGGGACATACTATACTAAAAATTATCTGTTGTTTATGTGAAATTCAAATGTAACTGGGCATTCTGTATTTTACCTGGCAACCCTACTGGTAAGAAATAACTTAAGCCGGCTCTTCTCGCCAGGCTTTCTAACAAGCCATTGTTTTGCACAGGCAACAGCAACAGACCTTCTTTTTAAAGGGAGTCTGGGTAAGTCTTTTAGTGAAGCAGACTCCCTCTCTATGACAAGCCTGCCCCAAAGTGACACTTTTGCATGTTTGAATTTTTGTTTAGTATATTTCTCAAAGTATCCTACAGCTCTGAAAGCACAATTTTAAAATAGGAAGAAAGACTCTTCTTGTCTGTTCAGACACAACACAGAAACGCATATTCATAAAAGGACTTAGGCAGCAAAGAAAGCAATGAACTTCAAGTATCATAAAGACAAAGACATTAAAACAAATGAGGAAGAAAAACTGCCAGACATCATTTTAATCAGCCAGGATATGATGGACTCCATGGTATTCTGCTCTTTAAATATGATATATTAAAGTTTTACTCTGTTCTTAGCAAAAGATATAATATGTACATGAGATAAGCTTAAAGACTGCAGAAGCCAGGTGGTTCAGAAATGACAACACTGTATTTCAGGGCAGATCACTAGACAGGTCTTGAGAGGAGATCCAGAGCAACGTGGAGGTCGAAATACTCAATATGAAGAGTGAGGAGCCACTAGCAGAGCATCCCTGACCTCTGTCTCCATCGAATCCTTCCTCACCGATGTCGTCAGAAAAACAGCTTGCTGTGTGACATGAGGCTGAGTTCACCCAGCTTGAGCGCCAGTGTCGGTCAGAGTCTTGTATTCAGGTTAAAAGTCACGTTCACCGAAATGATTATCCTAGAATTCTATAAGCAGAACTGATTTGAAGAAGGAAGAACTGAGGTCACATTCACCTCAGACCTGCACAGGGTTCAGAAAAGATAAGAGCAATGCTGCTCCCCCAATGCATCCTTGGGAAAGCCAGCCACCCCTGGGGTACAAGCAGGGCCATTCCCACCGCCCCCAGGACTCACAGAGCCAGGCTTCGCATTTAACGTGCCTGCGAGAAGCTGCAGTTGCGCTGCTTTGAGGCCGAAGGTCATCAGTTCTTCTTACCAAACTATCACAGTTGTGATTTGATTTTCCTAGAACTTGGTTGTTTAGAGAGGCTATTCCATAATAATTTACATGTGTTTAGGACATGGAGCTCATGTCTGACCAACACAAACAACCAAAGGGCAGGTCATTCGTTAGAGATAAAACCAGAATAGGGGAAAAACTCACAATATTTAGGATTAAGATATCTGCTCTGTGTAACAGTACGAGACAGAACGGGCACTTGTTATACCATCATGTCTCTCAGGAATTTAAATCGTGGCTATTTCTGATGGACTTAATTACTTAAGCAATTGAATATATATATATAACCTCTTCCTTTTCTTCTTCAACTGTCCTTCTCTTTTCCTTTTGTTTTTAATTCTTGAAAGTTCCAATATGCCTGTTTCTGACTTACTAGGAACAGATAATGATCATAAAACCAACCAAAAAGTACTTTCCATGAACTTGGCCACAGGTTGGACCCAATGAGGGAAGAAAAGATAAACAAGATATAGTCCTTGGCCTTGCAGAGCGTAAGCTTACATTCAAGTAAAGAGTTGGCCTACAAAACAGAAATAATGATGGTACAAATTAGAACTTGGTAAGTGCCCAAGGAGAGAAGACTGTTACCAGAACATACCTAGGAAGCTTTCATTTAGGTTTTCCAGAGAGACAGGTTCTGAGCCCTAGGAAGTAGGTCAAGGTCTCACTTGGCAGGTTTATAGAGGAAACAAAAATTGTTTGGGTTTATATATATATATATATACACACACACACATATACACACACTATTTATTTACTCATTTTTGGTTGTGTTGGGTCTTTGCTAGTGTGCGGGCTTTCCTCCAGTTGCGGCGAGCGGGGGCTACTTTTCGTTGCGATGCGTGGGCTTCTCATTGCGGTGGATTCTCTCGCGGTGAAGCGCGGGCTCTAGAACACACAGGCTTCAGTTGCTCTGCCCCATGTGGAATCTTCCCAGACCAGGGATTGAACCCTTGTCCCGTCCATCAGCAAGTGAATTCTTATCCACTGGACCACCAGGGAAGTCCAGAATCAAAAATTCTAAATGTGCACTGGTTGCAAAGCACAGAAGTAATAAATGGTGGGGATCGGATGTTGGATGTAGCAAGACTAATAAAGAACAGGAAGGATCATTCTGACGACAGACTGCAGGTACCAGATAGGTTGTCCATGGGGATAAACTTTAGTGTGTCTGTTTTGTGGCGGTGGCGGTAGTTTGCTTACCCAGCGTCTGTTTCCATTTTCCTTATTCTGGCAACAGCGTTTGATCTTTTAAGGAACGTCTTCTCCCCAACATTCAGCCACGGTCCCAGTCAGCCTAAGAGCCGCACAGCGTGGGAAGAGGAGTGGTCCAGGGGAGGCCCCGTGCACCCCCCCCGCCCCAGCAGCTAACAATCCAGGCAAGAAGGCGACTGGGCGAGCGGACGGGGCAGGCAGCGGCAGGATCAAGGGGGCTGGAACCCTGGAGGCCACAGCTAGGAAGTCAACAGTCACCGTGGGTGAGAATCCCAGTGTAGTGACCGGAAAATATTCATCAGGCATGCTGACAAGACAGTCCACTGATGACGTCAGAGAGAAGAGGGGAAAAGGTGGTTCTACATGCTGCTAAGGCGGGAAGCAGCGTCCAAGAGAGCTGTCCTCAGTGGAGGGGAGGACGGGAGACTTTCCCATCTTTAATGTAATTTCACCGCAAAAGAAAGATGGCTGACCCAGCAGGCCGCGGAGGGACATGGGAGTGGTGGTGGGTTTTTTTTTTTTTTTAACAACTTGTTTTTATTGTGGTAAGAAGTCATATCATACAAAACATACTACGTGAACCACATTAACTGTGCAGTTCAGGGGCGCTAGGTTCCTTCACATTGTTGTGCGGCTCTCAGCATCACCCATCTCCCGAGTTTTTCACTTTCCTAAACTGAAACTCTGTCCCCGATAAACACTAAGCCCCCATCCCCCCGCGCCCCCCGCCTGGTATCCACCAGCGTACTTTCTGACTCCGTGAATCTGACGCTCCAGGTGCCTCCTACAGCAGAATCACACAGTACTTCTCTGCACCTAATGGATTCCCTGTTGGCTCCGTGGTAAAGAATCCACCTGCCAATGCAGGAGATAAGGGTTCCACAGCTGGGTTGGGAAGACCCCCTGGAGAAGGAAATGGTGACCCACTCCAGGATTCTTGCCTGGAGAATCCCATGGACAGAGCAGCCCTGGCGGGCTACAGTCCACGGGGTCGCAAAAGAGTCAGACGCGACTTGATGACTAAACAACAAGGTGTGATTAAAAACAGACGGGAAGACTGATCAAGAGAAAGGGCAAAGATGTCTGAAAAAGAGGAAATCGCTGAACTAATCAGCAGTGTGAGGTTCCTGAAGGTGGGAGGGGGCGGGATTCCACGCGGAGGTTGGCAAGTCCTTTGACGGGAGGGGGACGAGAAATGGCGCAGAGGTAGAGAGCAGCATGGCTGGCGTCAAGAACAGGGCGTCCTCCAACAACAGGGCCCACTTGCTCTCCGCAGCAGGAGTGGTGTGGGATCGGGGGCCACGGTGGCCAAGGGAGAAAAGAAGGAAGTACGTCTGGAGGAAGGGGGCTTCCCAGGTGACTCAGCAGGAAAGAATCCCCTGCCCCTGCAGGAGACACAGGACATATGGGTTCAGTCCCTGGGTCTGGAAGATCCCCTGGAGAAGGAAATGGCAACCCACTCCAGTATTTTCGCCTGCAGAATCCCATGGACAGAGGAGCCTGGTGCACTATAGTCCATGGGGTTGCAAACAGTCGGACACGACTGAAGGACTGAGCACACACACATGCACACTTGGAAGAAAGGAGTACGCCTTCAGAGGCTGATATTTTAAAGTTCAAGTTTTTGTTTGCACATTGACTTGGGATACCCCTCAAAGCAGCTGAATGGAAGAAACATACTTGGGGGTACTTAAGTGTTTCTCAGTCTTTAAAACAGCACATGTAGGAATGCCCTAGTGGTCCAGTGGTTAGGACCACACTTTACTGCCAAGGCCATGGGTTCAGTCCCTGGCCTGGGAACTAAGATAACACATGCCACACGGCACAGCTTTAAAAAAAGAAAGAAAAAGAAAATAGTACATGTGCTGCCAGAGCCAGAGGAACCCACTCTTGACAGAGGTTGAGTAAAATTGCAAGTAAAATAATGTTCTTAATCCTCTAGCTTTAGACAATGCTCAGAGATCTGGGTAAATGCAGGTTTTAAATGACAAACTGAAAATGAGCTTTGAAACCAACAACTAAAGTTAGTGTTGCCCCTTGGTTAATATTCTCATGTGAGACACCTTCATTTTGGTAAGTTATATGAACGATAGCTCTCGACAACCATATCAAGCATTCAAATTTAATCAGCATAAGGGTAAGTGGACTGCTTAAATAAGTAAATAAATAAATGAATGAAAGAATGGCTTTGTCTTTGGTGTTTGGTTATAAAAGCCTTATTCCATCACAGATATTTTAAAAGCATCATAAATGACCATCCAGTAACATAAAGCAGAGCAGATACCTTGCAAAGCAGTATGACTGATGCCTGTTATCTGCCTGTGATTATCTGCTTACCCCAGACTCATCAAGTGACCATCCACACTGCACACTGACAGCAGGTCTGGGTCTAAATTTAGGGGAGAATTAAAAAAAAAAAACCAATGCTTTCACAGGATAGAATTTTTAATTACTCATCTTAGGAATACTCACCATCGGGAATAAAGGCAGTTGTTAGGTTGTAGCATCATGGTGGCCAGAGTAACGTGGGAGATGGCCAGGGTGTCTGCATGGCTCTCTGGAAGGAAGTTCCTGGGACCCGCTCTGAAAAGCAGCTTTATTAATCTGATATTCAGTAAAGACCAATAAAGGGGTCTATTCAATATGCCAAGTTCATCTTTATCTCACTGTGTATTAATTTCTCACCAAATCAATCATCTTATCTCTATTTTTTAATCTGTCAATGATTGTGCTATATTGAAATGTCCTAACTCTTACTGTTCTCTCATTTATGCTTTTTAATTAAAAAAATTTTTTTTAATATTTGGCTGTGTTGGTCTTAGTTGCAACATGCAGGATCTTTGTTTTTTCCTTCTTTCTTTCTTTTTTTTTTTTTTACCTTTTGGCTACGCCATGCAGCTTGTGGGATCTTCGTTACCTGGCCAGGGACTGAACCCAGGACCCTGCATTGGGAGCACAGAGTCTTAGCCACTGGACCACCAGGGATGACCTTCTCTCTTGTTTCAATTCTTTAATCTGTCTTCTCACTCATGATACCTTTTCATCACCTGTGAAAACCCGGTTTAAAATGTCACCTCCTCCATGAAGCCTGCCCTAGCTCCAGTTAGTAAGCTAACGCCACCTCCTCCTCCAATGCCGCTATATACAGTTACACACTTCCCTCTGCCCCTAGGCCTTTCTGAATCCCAGCACTGATACTGTAATCTCAGTAAAGGGAGGATTTTGAAAGTCACAAGAATATGCGTGGGCACTAAACTGGGGCATGACCTCTCAAGCAGTTACTGTCACTCCCTCCAGGTACCATCATCACGTTCTCCTCACACCCTAAATGCAAGCCCTGTCAACAGCTCTGTATGCTCAACCATGCCATCTCATGTTTTCACCCATGTATCTCCCTCGCTCTCTCTCCCCCACCTCCCTCCCTCCCCTCCCCTTCCCCTCCCCACCCCCCTCCCCCCTTCTGTCTCTACCTCCCCCACAGAATTCAGGTCTCTACATCAGCAGGGAAGAGCTCCATATCCTCTTTCCTGCTTCTTGCTACTCTCAGACCATCACTTGGACACTTCTACCCATGAAACCCTCTGACCTGAAGCTCATGCTTCTCCCTCTCCTGGTCAGTTTCAATTACCTGTTTCAAGTCACTCCCCGGGAAAGTCATAGATGCCTTTTGCATCCACTTCTTCCTTTTATCTCCTACCTGACTGCAAGAGACTTCAACAATGGTATGCAAACGTTAAAAAGCAGTGAACATCCTGGCTGATATTCTGCGTATCTTCTATGTGCCAAGTGCTGTGTAAGTGCGCTCCTAAATTACCTTGTTTAAGCCTTCCTCCAGTCCCATGTGGCCTGTGCTACAATTAAGCCCACTTTACAGAGGAGGGAATGGAGGCTTACATGCTCCATTTGACGCTTGGCTAAGGTCACACAGCTCGTGGGTAGCAGAGCCAGAGTGAAGCCCAGGCAGCCTGTCCCCAAGCTACAAAATGCAAGAGATGCAGGAGACCTGGGTTCAATCCCTGGTCCAGAAGATCCCCTGGAGAAGGAAATGGCAACCCACTCCAGTATTCCAGCCTGGAGGCTCCCATGGAGAGTGGAGCCTGGCAGGCTACCATCCATGGAGTCAAAAAAGTCAGACATGATTGAGTGACTAAACAAAAACAATGGCTTAGTGTAGTCCCTGGCCCGTCATAAACACTCTGCTGATTCATCGATAAACACTGTCATCCTTGCAATTAAAGAAAGACTACACAAGTTGGTGATGGACAGGGAAGCCTGGTGTGCTGCAGTCCATGGGGTCGAAAAAAGTCGGACACCACTGAGCGACTGAACTGAACTGATGTGATTTATGATCTTACGTGATCTGTCAAGAGTCAAAATAACTACCTAGAACTCCACAGGCAGCATGTGTGTATTCCTCCCCCATCGTAAGCCCTAGATCACAGGCGTCCGGGGTGCAGGCCGCCCTACGCACGCTGCCGCCCCAGCTTCAGTCTGTATTTGAGAATTCACGGGGATTTGTGTACATTATCCTCTCTCCGAGCAAATGGCACTTCAGCTTGACCAAGTTTAATGTCCATATAAAAATCAGAAACGCTGCACACTGAGGCACGTGGACACATTTCCCATCCCTCTTTCAGGCTCCGCCGGCCGTCTGCATCCCGCATCGCCGCCGCGGCTGAGCACTTTCCGGCCAGAAACCTCATTCTCCGTGGAATACTTGAATCAGAACAAATTACAGCAATAAGGAAAATGGGCCTCTGGATGCACGCGCCTCACAACAGGCACACTCGGCTGGACTACTTAGCCGAGGCGCGGGCTCTCCTAATGGGCTGCGCCTGGCCTCCCTGCACACAAACCTCAGACGATGGAAGCCTGCAGTTAAAGTCACAGGAGCCCACGGAAAGCTGGAGGAATGGATAGTCAAATTCGTCCCCTTGGGACGAGGCTTTAAAACACCCGGCTAATGGGAAGAAGAAATTGAAGAGGTGCGTTTCTGCTCAGACGTCACGCAGAGCGCTGGGCTGGGTTTGTAGTCTCTGCTCAGTACTTGGCTTTCTGATGCCACCATGGCACTGCAGCTTGCAAAAACAACCTGAGACGGCGTGCGAGTGAGAAGCTGAGCTGGGCCTTGCGACGGTCAAGCTCCCCTTCCCTGGAGCACCCCCCTAAAATGGAAGGGGCGGACAGGGGCTTTCTGTGGCTCACTCTCTCACTCAGCTTAATTGTCTGAAGAGAAAACGGCCCAGAAAAGCTTAAATCAGGATGGTGTTGCCAAAGCATAGAAGTAACCGGCTTAGTTTTTAGCCAATTCCAGCATTTCCCAGGGGGCACTGGCAGTAAAGAACCCGCCTGCCAGTGTGGGAGACTCAAGAGACACACACAGGTTTGATCCCTGGGTTTGAACGATCCCCTGGAGGAGGGCATGGCAACTCACTCCAGTTTTCTTGCCTAGAGAACCCCAGGACAGAGGAGCCTGGGGGACTCCCGTCCATGGGGCCTCAAAGAGTCGGATGCGACTGAGGAGACTGAGCAGGCACATAGTGTGGGCTGCGCACTTTTCATCAAGACTCCTCCGGAAGGGACTTCTCTGGTAGCCCAGTGGTTAAGAAGCCACCTTCTCAATAGATGCAGAGAAAGCCTTTGACAAAATTCAGTACCCATTTAGGACTAAAACTCTTCAAAAAATGTGCATAGAAGGAACCTACCTTAACGTAGTAAAGGCCATGTATGATAAGCCTAAACATTATTCTCAATGGTTAAAAACTGAAAGCATCCCCCTGAGATCAGGAACGAGACAGTGTCCACTTTCACCACTGTTATTCAACATAGTTCTGGAAGTCCTAGCTAAGGCAATCAGAGAAGAAAAAGAAATGAGTCCAGAATGGAAAAGAAGAAGTAAAGCTCTGTAGATGACATGATACTGTACACAGAAAACCCCAAAGATAATATCAGAAAATTACTAGAGCTAATCAGTGAACTTAGCAAAGTTTCAAGATACAAAATCAATACACAGAAGTCACTTGCCTTTCTATATACTAACAATGAAAACTCAGAAAGAGAAACTAAGGAATCAATCCCATTCATCATTGCAACAAAAAGAATTAAATGTCTAGGAATAAGCTTACCTAAAGAGACAAAATACGGAATGAAGCAGGGCAAAGACTAATAGAGTTTTGCCAAGAAAAGGCACTGGTCATAACAAACACCCTCTTCCAACAACACAAGAGAAGACTCTATACATGGACATCACCAGATGGTCAACACCGAAATCAGATTGATTATATTCTTTGCAGCCAAAGATGGAGAAGCTCTATACAGTCAGCAAAAACAAGACCAGGAGCTGACTGTGCCTCAGACCATGAACTCCTTATTGCCAAATTCAGACGTAAATTGAAGAAAGTAGGGAAAACCACTAGACCATTCAGGTAGGACCTAAATCAAATCCCTGATGATTATACAGTGGAAGGGAGAAATAGATTTAAGGGTCTAGATCTGATAGATAGAGTGCCTGATGAACTATGGACGGAGGTTCGTGACATTGTACAGGAGACAGGGATCAAGACCATCCTCATGGAAAAGAAATGCAAAAAAGCAAAATGGCTGTCTGGGGAGGCCTTACAAATAGCTGTGAAAAGAAGAGAAGCGAAAAGCAAAGGAGAAAAGGAAAGATATAAACATCTGAATGCAGAGTTCCAAAGAATAGCAAGAAGAGATAAGAAAGCCTTCCTCAGCGATCAATGCAAAGAAATAAAGGAAAACAACAGAATGGGAAAGACTGGAGATCGCTTCAAGAAAATCAGAGATACCAAAGGAACATTTCATGCAAAGATGGGCTCGATAAAGGACAGAAATGGTATGGACCTAACAGAAGCAGAAGATATTAAGAAGAGATGGCAAGAATACACAGAAGAACTGTACAAAAAAGATCTTCATGACCCAGATAATCACGATGGTGTGATCACTGACCTAGAGCCAGACATCCTGGAACGTGAAGTCAAGTGGGCCTTAGAAAGCATCACTACGAACAAAGCTAGTGGAGGTGATGGAATTCCAGGTGAGCTATTTCAAATCCTGAAAGATGATGCTGTGAAAGTGCTGCACTCAATATGCCAGCAAATGTGGAAAACCAGCAGTGACCACAGGACTGGAAAAGGTCAGTTTTCATTCCAATCCCAAAGAAAGGCAATCCCAAAGAATGCTCAAAGTACCGCACAATTGCACTCATCTCACACGCTAGTAAAGCAATGCTCAAAATTCTCCAAGCCAGGCTTCAGCAATATGTGAACCGTGAATTTCCAGATGTTCAAGCTGGTTTTAGAAAAGGCAGAGGAACCAGAGATCAAATTGCCAACATCCGCTGGATCATGGAAAAAGCAAGAGAGTTCCAGAAAAACATCTATTTCTGCTTTATTGACTATGCCAAAGCCTTTGCCTGTGTGGATCACAATAAACTGTGGAAAATTCTGAAACAGATGGGAATACCAGACCACCTGACCTGCCTCTTGAGAAATTTGTATGCAGGTCAGGAAGCAACAGTTAGAACTGGACATGGAACAACAGACTGCTTCCAAATAGGAAAAGGAGTATGTCAAGGCTGTATATTGTCACCCTGCTTATTTAACTTATATGCAGAGTACATCATGAGAAACGCTAGACTGGAAGAAACATAAGCTGGAATCAAGATTGCTGGGAGAAATATCAATAACCTCAGATATGCAGATGACACCACCCTTATGGCAGAAAGTGAAGAGGAACTAAAAAGCCTCTTGATGAAAGTGAAAGTGGAGAGTGAAAACGTTGGCTTAAAGTTCAACATCTAGAAAATGAAGATCATGGCATCGGGTCCCATCACTTCATGAGAAATAGATGGGGAAACAGTGGAAACAATGTCAGACTTTATTTTTCTGGGCTCCAAAATCACTGCAGATGGTGATTGCAGCCATGAAATTAAAAGACGCTTGCTCCTTGGAAGGAAAGTTATGACCAACCTAGATAGCATATTCAAAAGCAGAGACATTACTTTGCCAACAAATGTTCGTCTAGTCAAGGCTATTGTTTTTCTGTGGTCATGTATGGATGTGAGAGTTGGACTGTGAAGAAGGCTGAGCACCAAAGAATTGATGCTTTTGAACTGTGGTGTTGGAGAAGACTCTTGAGAGTCCCTTGGACTGCAAGGAGGTCCAACCAGTCCATCCTAAAGGAGATCAGCCTTGGGATTTCTTTGGAAGGAATGATGCTAAAGCTGAAACTCCAGTACTTTGGCCACCTCATGCGAAGAGTTGACTCATTGGAAAAGACTCTGATGCTGGGAGGGATTGGGGGCAAGAGGAGAAGGGGACGACAAAGGATGAGATGGCTGGATGGCATCACTGACTCGATGGATGTGAGTCTGAGTGAACCCCAGGAGTTGGTGATGGACAGGGAGGCCTGGAGTGCTGTGATTCATGAGGTCACAAAGAGTTGGACACGACTGAGCGACTGATCTGATCTGATCTGAAAGAGACAAAAGAACTATACACAGAAAATTATAAAATAGATAGGCAATGGGAATTTGCTGTATGGCTCAGGGAACTCAAACAGGGGCTCTGTATCAGCCTAGAGGGGTGGGGTGGGGAGGGAGATGGGTGGGAGGTTCAAAAGGGAGGGGACATATGTACACCTGTGGCTGATTCACGTTGACGTGAGACAGAAAACAGCATTCTGTAAAACAATTATCCTTCAATTAAAAAAGAAAGAGAAAAAAACAAAGAAGCCACCTTGCAATGCAGGGGACCTGGATTCAATCCCTGGTCCGGGAACAAAGATCCCTCCTGCCACGGGACAACTGGGCCCACGAGCCACAGCCGAGCCAGTACACAGCACCTAGAGGTCCACCCGCCGCAGAGAGACCCTTCGTGCTGCAACTAAGACCCGACACAGCCAAACAAATAAGTAAATTTAAAAAAATACAGAAGGAAACATGGAATAAACAGAACAATGTCTCAAGACAGAGGCACATTACATGGTAGTTAATACGCTGGACCATGAATCAAAACAGCACTGGGCTTAAACACAGCTCTTTCACTTAAAGCTGTAAGACCTGACCGCCGCAGAGCCCTGTGGGTCTCTGTCTACACAGAAAGAACGGATCGCTGTGTACCCGAAACTGACACGACCTTGTGCGCTCAGCTGCTCAGTCGTGTCTGAGTCTTTGCGACCCCATGGACTGTAGCTCGCCAGGCTCCTCTGTCCATGAATTCTCCAGGCAAGAATACTGGAGTGCGTGGCCATTTCCTTCTCCAGGGGATCTTCCCCACCCAGGGTTCAAACCTGTGTCTCCTTCATCTCCTGCATTGGCAGGTGGATCTTTACTACCACACCACCTGGAAATTCCTAACTAACTCCTAGGAGTGGGGTGTAAAATAAATAATAATAATAATAAAAGGAATGGAGCTTTTAATTACATTCCAAGGAAACATATTCATCAATGAATTCAGATGCTCTTAGCGTCTCTTCATTGCTGATACAAGGTATCAAGTAGCATGTGAACAACAGTAGGGGTCTCTTATTTCTTTCTTTGGTGAATAACATGCAAAAAAAACACAGCTTTATATAAATGTTGGCCACTTGGCTCAGTGACAAATGCAAATGCAACAAACACCTAAAGAGGTTGTCCGGGCACCGTGTACCTCTTTCTGACTCCTGATTTCACCTTCAGTGAACCCTCAGTAAATACAGTCTATGACAGCCTTTTTCAACTTAATGATAAAGATAATATACTTGAAATGCTATTTCCAAACTTGGGCAACATTTCTCTGATCTTCAAACGCAAATTTCTACCAAATTATCATCAACACTAAGCAAGGAGAAGGTTAAAGCATTTCAGCTATCAAAGTTGAAGTCAGGAACTCAAACCAAATTTAATTTAGCTCTGATGTGAAAACATTTTGCTGTTATGGTTTTGTGGTTTTTAGAAGGGAAAAAAAATGTACTCACAACCAGTTCTGGTTGAAACAGGTCGAGTAGGTTAAATCTGAAATAGTTCTCCATTGGTTTGTGGTTAACCAATTCGTTTATTGTTTCAGAAACTGAAATTGGTTCACCAGCCTCTGGTTTGGGTCTCTGGTTCAGTTCAGTTCAAGATCTTGGCAAATGAATACTCAGAAAAACGGACAATTCCCAAATGACCCTGTGCTAAATACGCCAGCTTTCTCAAAACCCACATGTGTTCCGCAAACCTCTCCTCTGCGGGTAGGATTACAGAGAACTGTCCTCGCCGGAGGCTGCCCAGTGTAACCCAGAGTAGAGCTGAAGCATCTCTCATCTGAGAGCAGAGACAGTCCTACAGTCCTGCTTCCAACAGAGGGTGGTGACGGAGCCAAAATGGGCACCTCTCTCCGGCATCGGAAATCTCGGCATCGGTGGCTCTCCACAGCGAAGTCTGGCCGCAAAGGTGCATCTGGTTTAGTCATGCAGCACGTGTCAAGTGCTTGTGCTTAGTCGCTCAGTCGTATCTGACTCTTTGCAATCCCACGGCCTGTAGGCCGCCAGGCTCCTCTGTCTATGGCGATTCTCCAGGCAAGAACACTGGAGTGGACTGCCATGCCCTGCTCCAGGGGATCTTCCCAACCCAGGGATCAAACCCAGGTCTTCTCCCGCATTGCTGGTGGATTCCTTACCAACTGAGCCACCAGGGAAGCCCCGTAAGTGTCGAGTAGTCACTTATAAATAATTGGTGGATTTTTTTCAAGAGGATATATTGATACACACATGAACGCAGTATTCATACAGATACTGATTGTATATAAGGATTCATGAACAAATTCTTCTCAGTTACCTGTGCTCTGAATGATGTTCTTGACTAGGAGAAAAATACACGGGGCAACAGGGTACACGGCTAGGAATGTGACCCCAAAGGGGCATAAAGTGCTGTATGTAGCAAAAGAAATTGTGACAGCAGATACTTTTGTGACATTCCCTTCGTCCTGTTCACAGCACAGATACACTTGGAAACGACGACCTGAAATCTGGACAAGGCTAAGGACTGGGGTGTGTCCCCAGGCTCCCCAGGTCGTGGACTCCCTGAAGTCTGGGTGTAGCCAGGAAAGCAGCCCTGCTCCTCAACCCAATTTGCCCTGCAAACAAGCAGCGCCAACAAGACCGTGGGGCCTTGGCATGACCACCTGAAAGTCAATAAATAGGTTCTTAGTTTGATTCTGCTTAAGAGAAATCATGCTTGAATATTCATTGGAAGGACTGATGCTGAAGCTGAAGCTCCAGTACTCTGGCCACTTGATGCGAAGAACTGACTCACTGGAAAAGACTCTGATGTTGGGAAAGATTGAAGGCAGGAGAAGGGGATGACAGAGGATGAGATGGTTGGATGGCATCACTGACTCAGTGGACACGAGTCTGAGTAAGTTCCAGGAGACAGTGAAGGACAGGGAAGCCTGGTGTGCTGCAGTCCATGGGGTTGCCAAGGGCAGGACACGGCTTAGCAACTTAGCAACGACAAAGAGAAAAAATGGCAATGCTCCTCAGTCAGGTCCCCGTCTGTGCTTTCAACCAGGTTTCAAGTTTTCACCCTTGAGACGGGCACAGTGCCCAGGGACCTTAGTTCATGCAGATTTGCAGAAGCTCAAGCAATAAATACTGAGGAAGGAATCTTCTCCAAGTTCCAAATGCGAACTCTGGATGGTGCAGACAAGAGGGAATTTAGAAATCTCCTCCTCTAGTGGCTTCTAGCTGACCAACAGAATGAGATGCGCAGCTTTATTTAAAAATAAATAAAACAGAGGGTTCAGGATGGGGAACCCATGTATACCTGTGGTGGATTCATTTTGATATTTGGCAAAACTAATACAATTATGTAAAGTTTAAAAATAAAATAAAATTTAAAAAAATAAATAAAACAGTTTGACAGAAAACAGCAAAATTCTGTAAAGCAATGATCCTTCAATAAAAAATAAATTAAATAAATAAATAAAATAAAATGCCTATTGACTTAGAATCACCGGTGCTGCAACCTGGTAATCTGGGAATTTAGGAAGCTCCTCCCAAAATTCTGATGATCAGTCGTATGTGGACCCCATTGATCTAGCCCAGTTTCCTCCTTCCATTCAGAAGGAAGCAAATGCAGACCATGCCTCAGTTGTAGGAATAACAGCTGACATTCGGGGGTGCCCACTGTGGACCAGACACTTTAACATGCGTCATCTCCAGTCTTTACAGCCCCTCTTAAATTCATGCCGTGAGCAGACAGCTTCTTACGACCTCCTCTCTCCAGACGTTCAGCGCTGTTCTTGAGTAGTTACTCCTCGATGGACATTATGGGGTTTCCACCTGTTGCTCCTGCAAAGTCCTGCCACCAAACCAAAGAAGAGAAAGCAATTGAGTTGCATTTCTCATCAGCAGCACGTTCTCAGGGATGTTTCCCAGGACCTTCAGGAATCTATGATACTGTTCTCAGGCTGGTGGCATGGCAGCTCCCCAATGATCAAGGAGATGAACAAACTCAGAGGAAACTCACGTGCTCATGATTCACAAGCTGGTATGAATAACCCAGTGCAAACCCTCGTGCTCAGCCACGAGGCAGTCAGAGAAGCCAGGGCTCCTGGAATTCAACCACCCTGTCCCACCTTCAGCCATTTCCATGTGGGGTCAACTCATGATCTGAATTGATGGGACCACCCAAAGCATTAAGACTCCTGGCTATATGACTGGTTTTCAGATGCAAAGTGGTTTGGCTCTCATTAAAAATATTCAAAAGTTTAACTTCAAGCAGTTTTCTTGCTGCTTTTTCTACTGCTGCTTGTTTCCGGAATTTCTAGCAAAAAAAAAAAAAAACCAAAACCAAAACACGCTAATCAAAATGAACATGAATATCTCACTTTTCAAACTATGCTCAAACTTATTAAGCGTCGTTTCCCAAAATGATAAAATGAAGCAGGTCAGCATCTGACACCACCCCTGGCAGCCCTGCCATGAGATCCTGCCACTTGCCCTCAGCTCCTTTACCTCATTTCTGAACCCCAATCAAAGCTTCCTAAGGGAAAATTTTGGCAGCCTGAAGACATAGCTAATCCCCTCATAAATAGTTGTTCTTCCAAACTGCCAGAAAATTGAACGGATTATAACACAATAGAGTTATAAAAGTTAGTGCCTCCATAATAAATGTCAACTACACTTCTTGTGATTATTTATCTCCTTCTGTCAATTATATAGGTAACGCAATTTATATAATGACATTGTATACACAGAAACTAATGCCTGAAACAGGAAGGAGATATAAAAGATTCTCCTGCAAATTAAAAACTTCCTGAGCTTTACAAGGCATTCCTTGGCCATATTGCTGGTTTGTTCCAGACCACCACCCACAATAAAGCAAGTTACATGAATTTTTTAGTTTTCCTGTACACATAATAATTATGTTTAGGGACTTCCTTGGTGGTTCAGCGGCTTCCCAGGTGGCACAGTGGTAAAAAACCCACCTGCTGTTGCAGGAGATGTGGGTTCGATCCCTGGGTCGGGAAGATCCCCTGGAGAAGGACACGGCAAACCACTCCAGTATTCTTGCCTAGAGAATCCCATAGACAGAGGAGCCTGGCGGGCTACAGTCCTTGGGGTTGCAAAGACTCAGACACGATTGAGTGGCTAACACACTGGTGGTCCAAGGACAAAGACTTGGCCTTTCAAAGCAGGGGTTCAATCCCCGGTTGGGGAACTAAGATCACACTTGCTTGAGACCAAAAGAAAAACAAAAACAAAAACATAAAACAGAAGCTAAATTGTAACAAATCCAATAAAGACTAAGAATGAACCACCTCCAAAAAAAAAAAAAACTTTAAAAAAATAAAAAGTTGTGTTTATCCTATGCTGTAGTCTGTTACATGTGCCTTAGCATTACATCTTTTAAAAAAGGTACATGCTTCGATTTAAAAATACTTTATTGCTAAAAACATGCTAAACATCACCTGAGCCTTCAGTGAGTCATAGTCATTTTGCGGTAGTAACATCAAAGATTACGTGTGTGTGCTAAGTTGCTTCAGTCGTGTCCGATTCTTTGAGACCCCATGGACTGCAGCCCGCCAGGCTCCTCTGTCCACGGGATTCTCCAGGCAAGCATCCTGGAGTGGGTTGCCATGCCCTCCTCCAGGGGATCTTCCCAACCCAGGAATCAAACTCGTGTCTCTTAAGTCTCCAGCATTGGCAGGTGGGTTCTTTACCATCACTGATTACAGATCAGCATGGCAAATATAATAATAATGAAAATTTCAAATTTTGTGAAAATTACCAAAGTATGACAGAGACACGAAACAAACAAACGCTGTTGGAAAAAATAGCACAGATATACTTCCTCAACACAGAGTTGCCACAAATCTTTAATTTGTAAAAAGCAAAATAAAGCAAAGCACAATAAAATGAGACATGCCTGTATTTACAGAAACGTGTGGGGACTCCAGCATCACCGAGTCTTAGCTCACATTGCCTCCCCAGGCCCATCGTGTGGGGACTCCAGCATCACCGAGTCTTATTTCACATTAACTCTCCAGGCCCATTCATGGACGTTGGCCTGCTTGAGCCTCAGGCGGTTATCAAGGAAGCATCTCTGGATGAGAGGAAGGGGAGGACTTCTAATAGGAACCCTAAATTGGAGCCCAGGCTCCCACCGTACTTGCTTCGAGATAAACAGTTACAGTATTTAACTACCTGTCCATGGCCCTCTGTATCCACATGGAAAATATTCAGAAAAAAAAAATCCTGCAAAGTTCCCCAAAGCAAAACTTGAATTTGCCACCTGCGGGCATATATTTACATCTATTTCCATAATATTTACATTGAATTAGGTATTGTAACTAATTTCAGTTCAGTTCCGTCTCTCAGTCATTGACTCTTTGCGACCCCATGGACTGCAGCACGCCAGGCTTCCCTGTCCATTACCAACTCCCGGAGCTTGCTCAAACTCATGTCCACTGAGTCAGTGATGCCATCCAACCATCTCATCCTCTGTCGTCCCCTTCTCCTCCTGCCTTCAAGGAGTTGCTGGTCTTCAAGGAGACCCAGCGTCAGAGTCTTTTCCAATGAGTCAGTTCTTCGCATCGGGTGGTCAAAGGATTGGAGTTTCAGCTTCAGCTTCAGTCTTTCCAAAAGATACTCAGGATTGATTTCCTTTAGGATTGACTGGTTTGGTCTCCTTGTAGTCCAAAGGACTCTCAAGAGTCTTCATATTGTTCATGGGTTTCTCAAGAATACTGAAGATACCAAAAGATGACTGCATTTAATCTGACTGAGCCTCAGTGTCACTACCTGTAAAATGGGGGTGGTAATAGCTACTTTCATTTACTGGAAAGACCAAATGCCATGAACATCTAAAAGCATCAAGCTCAGGAGTCAATATATACTTTCTGGTGGTGCAAATCCCGGTGGGCAACTTTTTATCTTGACAAAATGACTCCAAAACATAACAAGTTTTCAGGAAGAGTCAGTAAAAAGCCTTAAAGAAAATTAACAACAGGAGACATGTTGTTACGAGTTACATCGTGGCGGTGCATTAATTACCTTAATGGCCCCAATTTCTCCACCCCTCCCTGCCTGCACCTTCTGTGCAAGGTGCCTCTGCAGTCTCTTCTATCAAAAGGTAAAGTAGATTTCCCAGCCCCTCAGGGCTGAGTTCAGTCAGGTGACTTGTTTTGGCCAATGAGATGTTAGTGAGCTTGCAACAAACAGAGGTTTGAAAACACTGTATCTGCTTCCTGTCCTGCCCTCTGCCCCTTGAAGTAGAAGCATGTGGGCTGGTACCTAGAAGATAAAAGGTACGCAGCCTGGTTACATGCAGCTCCTCAGTCCACGGCCAGCAAACCACCAGGCTAAGAGTGAGCCCAGCTAAAACCAGCTTCAGTTCAGTTCAGTCACTCAGTCGTGTCCAACTCTTTGGGACCTCATGAATCACAGCACGCCAGGCCTCCCTGTCCATCACCAACTCCCGGAGTTCACTCAGACTCATGTCCATCGAGTCAGTGATGCCACCAGCCATCTCATCCTCTGTTGTCCCCTTCTCCTCCTGCCCCCAATCCCTCCCAGCATCAGAGTCTTTTCCAATGAGTCAACTCTTTGCATGAGGTGGCCAAACTACTGGAGTTTCAGCTTTAGCATCAGTCCTTCCAAAGAAATCCCAGGGTTGATCTCCTTCAGAATGGACTGGTTGGATCTCCTTGCAGTCCAAGGGACTCTCAAGAGTCTTCTCCAACACCACAGTTCAAAAGCATCAATTCTTCAGCACTCAGCTTTCTTCACAGTCCAACTCTCACATCCATACATGACCACAGGAAAAACCATAGCCTTGACTAGACGGACCTTTGTGTCAAAGTAATGTCTCTGCTTTTGAATATGCTATCTAGGTTGGTCATAACTTTCCTTCCAAGGAGTAAGCGTCTTTTAATTTCATGGCTGCAGTCACCATCTGCAATGATTTTGGAGCCCCCAAAAATAAAGTCTGACACTGTTTCCACTGTTTCCCCATCTATTTCCCATGAAGTGATGGGACCGGAGGCCATGATCTTCGTTTTCTGAATGTTGAGCTTTAAGCCAACGTTTTCACTCTCCACTTTCACTTTCATCAAGAGGCTTTTTAGTTCCTCTTCACTTTCTGCCATAAGGGTGGTGTCATCTGCATATCTGAGGTTATTGATATTTCTCCCAGCAATCTTGATTCCAGCTTGTGCTTCTTCCAGTCCAGCGTTTCTCATGATGTACTCTGCATAGAAGTTAAATAAGCAGAGTGACAATATACAGCCTTGACGTACTCCTTTTCCTATTTGGAACCAGTCTGTTGTTGACCTAAATCAAGCTGCAGATTCATGAGCTAAATAAATGTGTACTGTTTTAAGCCACCCTTTCTCAATGGAGTCTCCATGAGAAAATTAAGCCCTATAGAAAAAATATTTGAGTGACTATTTTTCTAATCTTCCCCCTGGAACATAGTTAATTAGTTACATATAATAAATGCCTTAGGGTATTAGGGTTTAAATGCTTCTTGAAACCCTGTTTAAAAGGGCTATTTTAAGCCCTTGCATTTTGGAGTTTTTTCTTGGGTGGGGGGTTCTTCTTTTTTTTTTTTTGCCCCTCATGTAGGATCTTTGTTCCCGGACCAGGGATTGAACCCATGCCGCCTGCAGTGGAAGCACAGAATCTCAACCACTGCAGGGAAGTCCCCAAGCCCTTGCATTTTGGATGGTTATTATACAGCATAGAGGCTTCCCAGGTGACTCAGGGGTAAAGAATCCACCAGCCAGTGCAGGAGATGCCAGAGACGCCAGTTCAATCCCTGGGTCGGGAAGATCCCCTGGAGGAGGAAATGGCAACCCACTCCAGCATTCTTGCCTGAGGATGCCACGGACAGAGGAGCCTGGTGAGCTATAGTCCACGGGGCACAAAGAGGAGGGCACAACCATGCGACTGAGCACGCGCGCACGTGTCCAGCATAAGTGCAGCAGCAGGCAACCACACAACCATGCCGTGAACATGTCTATGTATGAATTGTATTCCAACGCTTTATCAAGTCACCCTGCTGCTGAAATACAGTTGATCCTTCAACAGAGCAACACATGGGTTTGAACTTGCACAGGTTCACGTATATCCAGATTTTTTTCCATAGTAGACACTGCAGGACCCTGTGGTGTGCGGCTGGTGCGACGCGAGGAAGTGTTGGTGCCCCTAACGCTCTGCGTTGTCCAAAGGTGACGTCTCTCGTGTCACCAAAATGGCAGAGCAACCGACCAAAATTAAACCTCAAACAAGGCTGAAATACACACAAAATAGACACCACCACTGGCCTGGTAAGTCTTTGGGGAGGAGACGGAGCATTCGCTGAGGCCTCTTAGGAAAAGGAGGCGTTATACAGAGAACAGCGGTGTCACTGCCGGACATCTCGCCTTCAGCTCCACTCCACCCAGTTAGGATTTAATATTGTGATAAAGAAAGAGCTCTATCATAGAAAGTAGGTAAACATTTATGTCATCTTCTAGTGAAAGAGGTCTGTTCAAGCATAGTATTAATAAAAGGAGCCAAAGCAGAAAGACTGACAGTCAATGATGTAAAAAATTTAAACATCAGTATGTATTCTAAGTATTAAGTCTGGCACAAAATGCTTATATTTTGATACGTAGTTGAAAGGCAAAGAAAAAATGGAATTTGGTCATGAAAAATAAGGAAGTGAAGTGGTAGACACTCAGTCGTGTCCGACTCTTTGTGACCCTATGGACAGTAGCCCACCAGGCTCCCCTGTCCATGGGATTCTCCAGGCGACATTGCTGGAGTGGGTTGCCACTCCCTCCTCCAGGGGATCTCCATGACCCAGGGGTCAAACCCAGGTATCTCGTGTGTCTGACACTGGCAGGCAGGTTCTTTCCCACTAGCCGCACCTGGGAAGCCCCTTGTATGTATGGACCACATCTATATCCACTCACCTCTGGACACACATTTAGGGAGCTTCTGTGACTTTGCTATTGAGGTAAATTTAACTTAAATAGCTAAATGAAATAAGAGACATAAAGTTCTTAGTTCAGGGCCTGACACAAATCCCCATCGTCCTCTCTTTTCTCTTTTTATGAATAATACTAAAGTCTAACGACAGCTGAAAACGCTTGTGTGATCAATGCTGACTGTCCTGCCTTATCAACACTAATCTCAACTGGATACACTCTGCTTATTTTTCTTCTTTCATACTCTGTTAGTACTCATACGCTTGTATTATCATTTATTTTAACTAATAGAGATTTAATAACCAAATATGTTACAAGATACTATTCAATAGTTTTGACTGTGGTGTTTTTTTTAAAAAGAGACACTGGGGGACTTTCCCGGTGGTACAGTGGTTAAGACTCTGTGCTCCCAATGCAGGGAACACGGGTTCCATCCCTGGTTGGGGAACTAAGATCCTGCAAGTCACACACTGCCACCAAAAATCAGTAAAGGCAAAAGTCAATTCTTTGGAAAGATAAACAAAGTTAATTTTAAAATAAATAAGACATTCAGGGCACAATTTATGCATCGACATACATGAGTGGGAAAACAGATCCACAAAAATATTTAACCTATCTAAGATCAATAATTGCACTCATCTCACATGCTAGTAAAGTAATGCTCAAAATTCTCCAAGCCAGGCTTCAGCAATATGTGAATTGTGAACTTCCTGATGTTCAAGCTGGTTTTCAAAAAGGCAGAGGAACCAGAGATCAAATTGCCAACATCCACTGGATCGTGGAAAAAGCAAGAGAGTTCCAGAAAAACATCTACTTCTGCTTTATTGACTATGCCAAAGCCTTTGACTGTGTGGATCACAATAAACTGTGGAAAATTCTGAAACAGATGGGAATACCAGACCACCTGATCTGCCTCTTGAGAAACCTGTATGCAGGTCAGGAAGCACCAGTTAGAACTGGACATGGAACAACAGACTGGTTCCAAATAGGAAAAGGAGTATGTCAAGGCTGTATATTGTCACCCTGCTTATTTAACTTATATGCAGAGTACATCATGAGAAACGCTGGACTGGAAGAAACACAAGCTGGAATCAAGATTGCCGGGAGAAATATCAATAACCTCAGATATGCAGATGATATCACCCTTAAGGCAGAAAGTGAAGAGGAACTAAAAAGCCTCTTGATGAAAGTGAAAGTGGAGAGTGAAAACGTTGGCTTAAAGCTCAACATTCAGAAAACCAAGATCATGGCATCCAGTCCCATCACTTCATGGGAAATAGATGGGGAAACAGTGGAAACAGTGTCAGACTTTATTTTTCTGGGCTCCAAAATCACTACAGATGGTGACTGTAGCCATGAAATTAAGAGACGCTTACTCCTTGGAAGGAAAGTTATGACCAACTTAGATAGCATATTCAAAAGCAGAGACATTACTTTGCCAACAAGGCTATGGTTTTTCCAGTAGTCATGTATGGATGTGAGAGTTGGACTGTGAAGAAGGCTGAGCGCTGAAGAATTGATGCTTTTGAACTGTGGTGTTGGAGAAGACTCTTGAGAGTCCCTTGGACTGCAAGGAGATCCAACCAGTCCATTCTGAAGGAGATCAACCCTGGGATTTCTTTGGAAGGACTGATGCTAAAGCTGAAACTCCAGTACTTTGGCCACCTCATGGGAAGAGTTGACTCATTGGAAAAGACTCTGATGCTGGGAGGGATTGGGGGCAGGAGGAGAAGGGGACGACAGAGGATGAAATGGCTGGATGGCATCACTGACTCGATGGACATGAGTCTGAGTGAACTCCGGGAGTTGGTGATGGACAGGGAGGCCTGGCGTGCTACGATTCATGGGGTCGCAAAGAGTCAGACACGACTGAGCGACTGAACTGAACTGAACTGAAGGTCAATAATAAAATTAGAAGAAGTAGTAAATAAGTCCTTTTCTCCCTGAAAACCTGCCTCAGCCTAAAAAGCAACAGGCATCTGTGAGTCATTCAGCATCATGAATGCACTTCATCAGGGGCCTCAGGCACAAGGAAATTGGATGTTACCGCTTTGCTGGTGTGTGTGTGCGTGCTGAGTCGCTCAGACGTGTCTAACTGTGACCCCGTGGACTGTAGCCCGCAAGGCTCCTCTGTCCATGGGATTCTCCAGGCAAGAATACTGGACTATACTGGACACAAACCAACACCACACTGCAGCCAGGCCCCTACAGAAGGCATCTGTCTAACCCCTTCCAGAATATCCTAAATAAGAAAGTGCAATAGGTGGAATCAAAGCTGTCTGGAGCTAGGGCACATTTGTATTTCTGACAAGTATAGATTATTCAGTAAGACCTCTCAGTGCAGCAGCAAGCAGGAGAGCATGGAGAGCTGATAAAAGTAATGAAGTCTTTGCCGGACATGAACTCTCTGCCATTAAATCTCTTCTGAGAAATGGGATGAGCCTGTCAAGTCCGCAGGGGCATAGCTGGGTCCGTGGGCCACAGAAGTGCAAATACCAAGAGCCTTGTGGTCTGTGTGGCTGAGATCATGGGTGTTCAAGCTCAGGGATGGAGCACTTTATCTAGCCTTCAATTTCATGGAGAAGCGATGACGACATAAAGCCGGGCTCATCGTAGTTGTACATTTCAGCGGAATGGAGAGATAAGGACCCGAGTTTGATAACATCCTAAGCTGGGTGTATCGTGTGGTTTGCAACCCTGAGCTGCGTCATGTAAACTCTGCATTCTTCACCCAGGGACTGAGAGCATTCTTCTCCCCCGTTTAAGGCCCACTGGAGTCCCTGAAAAGCCCCTGATGCTAGGAAAGATTGAAGGCGGGAGGAGAAGGGGATGACAGAGGATGAGATGGTTGGATGGCATCACCGACTCAATGGACATGAGTTTGAGTGAACTCCAGGAGTTTGTGATGGACACGGAGGCCTGGCGTGCTGCAGTCCACGGGGTCGCAAAGCGTCGGACACGACTGAGGGCCTGAACTGGACTGAACTGGACTGGAGTCCCTGAAAAGCCAGGATGAGGTTCAGGTCTGTGGAAGGGGGTCTGTGGAACAATGGAGGGGGCAGGAAAGGGCACACAGCAACTTAGGGCGGCTTAGTCTGCAGACCCGCGGGCAGAGAGCGGGGACACCTCGGGACGTGGAGGACCCCGGGGTGGGGATGCCAGGCACCCCTGTGACAGAAGTGTCAAGGAAGGGAGAGGTCGCCGCAAACCAGGGATAAAAGTGGCTCTGTGGAAAAGAACTCCCTCTGGGAGCTGTGACTTCAGAAGAGGGACACAAGCTGCCTGCGGGGTCGGGGGCGGCGGTCCCCAGCCTGTCTTCCCTCTGCTGCCCAGCAGGTAGCACTGACAACCCCACCAACATGGAGGGGAGGCAGGGAGGAGGCAGGCCATCTCCTCCCAAAAGCCACCGAGCAGGACAGGGCAGCAGGGAGAGCGGATCAAAAGGGCAAGTGTACGTGGGAAGAGAGAATGTGAATAACCTCTGGGGGGACTTCCCGGGTGGGCCAGGGGTTAAGACTTCACCTACCAACGCAGGGGTTGCAGGTTCCATCCCTGGTTGGCCCACTTGCCTAGTGGCCAAAAAAACCTAACCATAAAACAGAAGCAGTATTGTAACACATTCAGTAAAGACTGGATTCTTAAGAAAAAAAGAAACAACCTTCAATAAATGAATAAATAAATAACCTCTGGCGTCGCCTAAGCCTTTCTCTCAGTAATTCCCAAGGTGACACACTTGCTTGGTTCAGGCTCCAGGAGGACCAGTTTGAACACAGGAGCGAGTGAAGGATGTTGCTCTCCCCCAGTCAGTTTCCTTAAGCTCTTCCAGGTCACAGGCACATCAACCCCTGCTTCCTCCTTCCTCCCCCTCTCACCACCCACCCTGCCCCAGAATCAAGCATCATCACTTCAATCCCCCGAAGAGTATTTATTTTCCTCCTACAAAGAGCACCCACAGTGGAGTGGTGACATTCTTTTGAAGAGAATAATCAGAGCCCTCAGTTTTCCCTTTAAAACAAATCAGGTGAGCAGTGTACTTCCTCCGAACGCTGGCAGCTTTTTGGCTGCTTGGGAACCCTGGAAATATTGATCAGTTACAAATACTCGGACGCTTGCATCTCCTGAATTTGCTTACTGCAGCCCTTCTTCCTGGTCCGTCAGGAGAGCTCCAGCAATTTTGTTATCATGATAAATTATCCTACCCGGTAGGTCACTCTTTTTTACCTAAAGTCACAATTTGCTCTCTCCTCTAGGTCACAACCTGATTTTTCAGGGTGACAGATTTATTGCTTGCTTTGTGCTCCAAAAAACAAATAGCCAACATTGCTCAAAATACAGTCCTGTCATAATAACTTTGGCTGTTTCCCAACGGGAATGAGACCCAGCATTCATGCCTCTGTTTGCATGCGGTGGAGAGAGAAGCCATTTCCACACGGCTATGGATCAGGGCTGAAGGGGCAGGATTAGGTCAGAGCCACACTGCTAGTTCAAGCAACTGATAAGCAAGTATTTGTTGGCAAGGTCTTGGAGGAGCTTTTCTTCTCTGAAGGAAGCTCGAAAGACAGAGCAAGCAGCCACCTGTGACCTCCCAAGCAAGCCTTTTTGCTGATGGCACATTTTCCTCAGCCCTTGTCCCCATGAAATGTCCCTAAAAGCCAAGAATGATACTCTGATGTTTCCAGGGTGAGGCCAGGTCACAGAGCAGAGCTCACACAGTGGAATGTGGACCGAAGTGATGAGCAGCACTTCCAGGTCTGTACATCACTCAGCAACACTGTCTCCCAGCTTCCTCCTCAGCCTGCAGCCTGGGTGTGCCCCCCAGCACCTCTAAATGCACTGCCTCCGTAGGAAGTCTGCCCACCGCCCATGCACACGGGGCTCCAACCTGGCTGGTCTCTGACCCAGACCCTGCATTCTGTTCTCCATCCATTAATCCAAGTTCATCCTCTCCCCCCGGAGAATTCATGCCTTTCTTCCAGTCCAGATCTCCCATGGGTCACCAGTAACCAGAAAAAACTCTAGAGCCTTCTGGCTTCTTTTGATCCATCCATCTGAGAAGTTATCAGATGTCCCAACTCTGCCTCAGATCCATAAGGGTGTAGTGTGTGCGTGCCCGGCCGCTCAGTCATGTCTGACTCTTTGTGACCGTGTGGACTGTAGCCCACCAGGCTCTTCTGTCCATGGGATTTTCCAGTCAAGAATACTGGAGTGGGTTGCCATGCCCTCCTCCAGGGGATCTTCCTGACCCAGGGATTGAACCCGCATCTCCTCTATCTCCTGCATTGGCAGGCGGGTTCTTTACCACTGAGCCACTTGGGAAGCTCTAAAAATAAAGACTAAAATAAGTGAAAAATAGCAGCCTGATTAAATTGTGGAGGAACCTCAATAGCATAATAGTGAAAGGGAAAAAGACACAATTCATATGCCTGTCAATGCGAGGAAACACAAGAGAGACAGATTCAATCCCTGGGTCAGGAAGATCCCCTGGAGGAGGAAATGGCAACACACTCCAGTATTCTCGTCTGGAGAATCCCTATGGACAGAGGAGCCTGGCAGGCTACAGTCCATGGAGTCACAAAGAGTTGGATGCAACTGAGCAGACACACACACACACACACATATACACATATATACACACACACACATATATACACATATACACATATATACACACACACACACATACACATATATACACACACACATATACACACACACATATATACACACACACACATACACATATACACACACACATATACACACACATATACACATATATACACACACACACATATACACACACACATATACACACACACATATACACACACACATATACACATACACAAATTTATAGTAGGATTCTGTTTATATACAGGGTGAAACAGGCAAGATGAAGCTGTTTTTTTACTCTATGGTATGCATAGAAGGTTGGGTGGCAAAACCAAATAGAGATGGCCATTATCTGTATCTTTTCTTTTTTATGTTATTTCTGGATTCTTAAAAAGAGAACATTCTCAGGGCTCCCCTGCTGGTCTGGGGGCTAAGACTTTGCCCTCCCAGTGGAGGGGACCCAGGTTCAAAACCTGGTCGGGGAACTAGATCCCATATGCGGCAACTAAGTGTTTTCATTCCACAAATAAAGATTCTGCACGCTGCAACTAAGAGCCAGGACAGCCAAATAAATAAATGTATGTAGATAGATATAAAAATTTAAAACAACATTCTCTCCATGTTTGACACTAGTGTCCACGTAGGTGGCACCCTGAAAATTTAGAAAGTGAAACACTGAAAAATCCAGATAAACTCTTTATGTGATGCCATAAAAAGGAAAAACAACTCAAATGATAAAGTGATTAAAAATGAGTTAAGCTCATGACATGGTGTGGATAGACAGAATTCACATTATTTGCATTCCCCATGCTGTTCTCGAGCATGCTTTCTGCATCATCTTTCTAAGTATGTATTAAACTCCAGCACTGTGTCAGCCACCATGCCAGCTCTGATAACACAAATATGGTTGAGACAAATTTTCTTTCTCAGGGATTTACTGCTTCCTGGAAGGTGATGAGAAAGAGGCAAAAATATTTAAGAGTCACAAAAACTGGTAGCAACTGATGTAATAGAAATGCAGAAGGGTTCCATGGGAATACAAAGGAAAAAATACCTGATTCTTCCTGGAAATAGAGCTGGGAAGAATTCATAAGTGAGGTTTTGTTTTGCTTCCAGTTTGAGGTTTTTTTTGTTTTCTGTTTTGGGGGAGTTTTTTGAGTGATTTTTTTCGTTTTTTGTTGGAAGAAGTTCATCTGTAAGGAAAAGTGGAGGGGGACATTTAGGAAGAAGAGTTTGCACGGGAGTGTGGAAGGAAAGCTTCACAGTGTGTTAGGGAAATGAAAATATAGGAGAATGAGATCAGAAGATGAAGGGGCTTGTAGGTCATGCCTTTTGCTACTGCAGACCACAGACGAGTTAAATAGAGCCTGTCCTATAAATAAAGCTTTATTGGCATCCAGCCCTGTCCCTTCGTTCACTGTATCACCTGTGGCTGTAACGCAGAACTGAGTGGTTGCTACAGAGACCCTATGACCATGGAGAAAACATGGGTCTTGCTGTGCAGCAATGAGGAACAGAATAGCTGTGGGAGTGGGTGCATCCCACATAGGCCACCTGCAGGGCCTGTGCACAGGTGTGCAGGGCCGGGCATGCAGGAGTGCTGCAGTTGGGATGCTTCTCATGACGGAAGAGAGACAAGAGCTGTCATTAAGCCCACGCTGTAAATGCTGTAGAGGAAGAAGCCTACAACGTGAACAGACTCCAGCCTACCCACCTTTTCTGCTCTGAATGGACATTTGGCTTGTTGCCAAGTTTTTCCCTCTCTTTTGGGATCACTGCCACCCTGAATCTTTTACTCCAAATCTCTTGAGTCCGCACATGCAATGATGAGTTAGTCTGCGGTGAAGATGGGAAGAACCGCCAGGTCACGTGGTCTGCACACAGTCCACTTTCCTAGGTCACATCAAACTGCCTCCCAAACCAGGTAAGCGTGAATCATGCGCACCTCTCCAGCCTCCACACCGTCAGGGGGAGAGGCGAGCAGAGGTGAAGATTGTGGACTCTGGAACCAGGACACAGACCGTCAGTCCCTGGCTCTGCCACTGCCTTGCTGTGTGACCTCACAAACCCACCTAACCACCCCGTGCCTCTGTTTCCTCATCTGCTCAGTCAGTTCAGTCGCTCAGTCGTGTCCGACTCTGTGACCCCATGGACCACAGCACGCCAGGCCTCCCTGTCCATCACCAACTCCCGCAGCTTGCTCAAACTCATGTCCATCGAGCCAGTGATGCCATCCAACCATCTCATCCTCTGTCTTCCCCTTCTCCTCCTGCCCTCAATCTTTCCCAGCATCAGGGTCTTTTCCAATGAGTCAGCTCTTCGCATGAGGTGGCCAAAGTATTGGAGTTTCAACTTCAGCATCAGTCCTTCCAATGAACACCCAGGACTGATCTCCTTTAGGATGGACTGGTTGGATCTCCTTGCAGTCCAAGGGACTCTCAAGAGTCTTCTCTAACACCCCAGTTCAAAGGCATCAATTCTTTGGCACACAGCTTTCTTTATGGTCCAACTCTCATAACCATACACGATTACTGGAAAATCCATAGCTTTGACTAGATGGACATTTGTTGGCCAAGTAATATCTCTGCTTTTTAATACATTATCTAGGTTTGTCATAGCTTTTCTTCCAAGGAGCAAGCATCTTTTAATTTCATCTGGTAAATGGAGATAATTACAGAACATTCCCTATAGGATTGTTGAGAGAATTAAATAGCTACTGTGTGTAAAGCCTATAAAATAATGCCTTCCTACACAAGTGTTAGATAACTTTTTATAAATTTCATTTAATGGAAATAAAGTGGTATCTTCCTTGTAGTTTTCATTTCCCAAAATGACAACTCAGATCTTTCCCCACGTCTCTCCTCCATTCATTAGGCTTTCTCCTGGTGACTCACTGAGATTCTCTGTGTGGTATTCTGGACTCATCATTTGTCATTTGTATGTGTTCCAAATAGCTTTTCCCAGCTGTGGCCTGTCTTGTCCACTCTTTTTATGACATACAGAGTATAGATGTTGATCTTAGAAAAGCATGAATTTTTGAAAAAGATACCATAAATATTGGAAAGTCAAGGCCCTGATGACCAGAGCAAAGTTTTCCAAACAGATATCTCTCAGCCTCCATCACACAATTGCCAAACTCCCCGCCCTGGTTTTTTACTAAGTCAAACTGGCCTAAACAACACACCAAACTCAAATCAAAGTAAATTTATAATCACTAATCCCCCATACTAACACAGTCAGGGACACACAGAAAATAAAGCATAGTTCCTGCCTTTATCAGGTTTCATGTCCAGCTCTGATGAAAGAGCAGATGTGTGAAAAAAACATCTCAAATCACAAGGTAATGATATCACTTCGGTAGTGTGCACCACTGTATCATGATCAGTCGCTTCAGTCATGTCTGACTCTTTGTGACACTATGAACTGTAGCCCGCCTGGCTCCTCTGTCCATGGGATCCTCCAGCAAAAATACTGGAGGGGGTTACCATTTCCTCCTCCAGGGGATCTTCCTGACCCAGGGATTGAACCCGCATCTCCTGCACTGCGGGTGGGTTCTTCACCACTAAGCCTCTGGGAAAGCCCGCACCACTGCATGTATCGCCATAATTCATTCCTATGTTCAGGAAACTTATTCTGTAAGTCACACCCACAAAGAGAACAAGAGGGTGAAAAAGTCATTTTCTGCCCTGTTGTGGGGACCCTTGAAATATCACAGTGTATAATGTCCAAACCACAAAAGAACAGACTCACTAAATTAGTGGTCCGCAGATGGGGACGTTGCCATGGATTCCGAGTCTGAGGACCGTCACGCTGCAGCTAAGCCCTGCTGTCTCACCCTTACCATCATCTATGGTTTACGACACATTGTGCCTGTTGAGCAACTCCTGGCCTTTAGAGAAACCTCATTATCTCATTTCTTGTGGACATCGTGGTTTCTCCACGAGAGTCACTTGGGTTGTTCAAGGATCTTCCCATAGGAGTCTTCAGTGATAAATGCAAGTTGGTCTTAATAATTTGTATTCATCATTTTGTGATCCAAATATTATCTCTGTAGACCTGAAATATTTAAAGTTGACGGTGTTTGATTTAATCAATTCAACTCTGATTCTGAGGTCAAATATCAGTGATCAGAGCACAAGAAATGTTTCCAAACACAGTTTTCACTGGACATTTAAAATATCATATTTTAGTAGTCAGTATTTGTCAATCCCAATGTCCCAATTTATCTCTCCCCCACTCCTCCTTAACCCCTGGTAACAATAAGTTTATTTTCTACATCTGTGACTCTATTTCTGTTTCATAGAACTCTACTCAAAAACTCTGTAATGGTCTATATGGGAAAAGAACCTAAAAAAAAGAGTGGATATATGTATATGTATAACTGATTCATTTGGCCATACACCTGAAAGTAATCCAACATTGTATATAAACTATACTCCAAAAATTTTTTTAAATACCATATTTTAATCATCAAAACTTACTCGAGTCCATATTATAATTATTAGAAGCCAAAAGACTAGTAGGCAAAACTATTTAAATTCTGATGCATTTCTTCAATTCAAGTAATGGTCACAATAATAATAAAGATAGCTAATATTAAACGAGTGTCTTTGTGCACAGCCCTGAGCAAAGCACTTTATATCAATTATTTTTCTTTATTGCAACAGTCACCCTCTATGCAAGGTATTAGTAGCATTCCTGTTTCATGGAATCTATCTGAATTAGGACTTATCTGTTCAAGTCAATAAACATTTCTCTTGTACCTGCTGTGCGTGAAGCAGTCCCAGGCAGTGTGGAGACTATAAAGACTGCAGCACCAGTGACTGTGCTCCCAGATAGCAGCATAATCCTGTAGGCATCATGAGGCTTGATGGCATGAGGCGGCATGAGGCGTCGTAGGAGAAGCATAGCTGCTTTGGTAGCTCAAGACAGCAGTAACCGTATCTGCAAAGCAATCTGGAAAGGTTTCATTGAGCAGATGTTAGCAGATTATGGCTTTAAAACCAAGGAAACCCCTCCCAGTCTTTCCCTCCCCACTCAGACCACAGGGGCTCTGCCCTGGGCCTTTAGCGAAGGCCACACAGCACAGAAGATGACCCCCGGCCCTCCGTCGGGACCCCTGGCACGGGAGTCCTAATCTCTCTTCCCTGCCTGGATCACCCCCTCTCGGCGACTCTGATTCTGGGTCTCCATCCTGCCTCTTGGAGGTGTCACCTGCTCAGGAGTTGGGTCATGGCCCACTCTGACTTCAGCCCATCCCCCGTTCCCAGAAAGATCTGTTAGGACCCAACAGATCATGTCCATATATTTAGCTCTTTACATAAGGAAATATATAGAGATTTAAAGGTATATCATTTTACCCCCAAAACTATGTAATAAAAACCACAGAGAGCAAAAACCCACTGGACTGTAGTTGTGACATGCAAGACACTTGGGGGAGATTGCTTGGGCACACAACGATACCCCTGACTCCAACCCACTCATATTTTTTCCATTTCCATTTTGTAGACAATCTATAATAACATGCCGTCAAAAAAAAAAAAAAAAGTATTTCCACAGGAATCAGCAGAATTTTCCAAGGTCCCATCCAAACCGCTCTGTACACATTGAGAATCTGAATCACAGAATTCCTTTTCTGCTGTCAATCACCATGTTTGTTTTCTTTTTGTGGCCACCAGAAGCTACCAGTGAGATAACCCAGAAATCTTCAAGCACCGAGGAGCTGATTGGAGTGGACTTTGTTACTCCCCAGCTGGTTGGAAGAAGCCTGCCCGGGGCAAGGCACTGCAGAGGATGGAGCGTGACTCAACCAGCGGTGGTGCAATTCACCTACCCTGGGGCGGATCAGCTCACGAGGAAGTTACCCTGATCCTAGTTGGTAGGTACCAGGGCTCTGTAATCACTGCTCGGGAAGACTTGTGGTCCAGGCAGAGATGGGTGTGGCCCGGGGCAAAACTCAGAGCAGAAAGACTTGACTCTGCCATAATTCATCATTAGTCTTTTGTTTTCTTCTGCTACAAATGAGTGGGTAGTTCACTAAATAATCTTTGAGATTCCCTATCATTTTAACATTTTCTGGCTAGATTACTTTCCCTTCTAGACATGGCTACTCTCCTGTGACACTCATCAGGCTGGTTTCCCAATATACAGAGCAAGGGGCTCTTAGGAGTAGCAGAAGTTAAATTTCAGGTCACTGTCATTATTAAAAACTAGGGTTTCTCTCTGTGCACCAAGATAAAGCACCACCTCTCAATCTAACCTCAGATATGCAGACGACACCACCACAATAGCAGAAAAGTGAAGAGAAACTAAAGAGCCTCTTGACAAAAGAGAAGAGTGAAAAAGCTGGATTAAAACTCAAGAGTCAAAAAACTAAGATCATGGCAAATAGAAGGGGCAAAAGTAGGAGCTGTGACAGATTTTATTTTCTCAGACTCCAAAATCACTGCGGACAGTGACTGCAGCCATGAAATTAAAGAACGCTTGCCCCTTGGAAGGAAAGCTATGACAAACCTAGAGAGCATATTAAAAAGCAGGGACATCACTTTGCCGACAAAAAAATAGTCAAAGCTATGATTTTTCCAGTAGTCATGTACGGATGTGAGAGTTGGACCATAAAGAAGGCTGAATGCCAAAGAATTGATGCTTTTGAACTGTGGTGTTGGAGAAGGCTCTTGAGAGTCCCTTGGACTGCAAGGAGATCCAACCAGTCCATCCTACAGGATATAAACCCTGAATATTCACTAGAAGGACTGATGCTGAAGCTGAAGCTGAAGCTCCAGTACTGCAGCCATCTGATGTGAAGAGCCCACTCACTGGAAAGACCCTGATGCTGGAAAGATTGAAGGCAGGAGGAGAAGGGGACGACAGGATGAGACGGTTGGATGGCATCACTGACTCAGTGGACATGAGTCTGAGCAAGCTCTGGGAGATGGTGAAGGACAGGGAGGCCTGGTGTGCTGCAGCCCATGGGGGTGCAAAGTGACTTCATGACTTAGCAACTGAACAACAACAACATAACTTACCAAATAAAGATCCCTCCTGCAAGACTGCCCGCCTCTCCTTCCTGCGGACTCCAGGGCAGGGGTGGGGGTATGGTCCCTGGCTGCCCTTCCCAACACCCCATCCCAGGCCCCATCTTCACCTTCTTTATTTTCCTCTTTAGCACTTATTAGGGCTTCCCCAGTAGCTCAGATGGTAAAGAATCTGCCTGCCATGCAGGAGACCCAGCTTCAATCCGAGTCAAGAAGATCCCCTGGAGAAGGGAATGGAAACCCACTCCAGTACTCTTGCCTGGAGAACCCCATGGACAAGGAGCCTGGCGGGCTACTACAGGCCATGGGGCCGCAAAGAGCTGGACATGACTGAGCCATTAACACTGTCAGTACTTATCAGCATCTAGCGTGGGATACATTCTATTCACCTCACTTATTCTCTGTCTCCTCTCTATGAAAGTATATTCTGCTTTATTCGCAGCTGAATTTTTAGCACCTAGAAAAATACCTGGCACATAATAGGCACTCAACAAGTATTGGCTGAATTCATAAATAAATATTATTTACTGTCATGATATGACAATAGCCATTTTTAAAAGAGGGACATGTGTCAGGCATATAACCAAAATAAAGGCAGCCCCTGCCTCCTGGAGGTCTTCCAGCTTCAGATTACAGGAAAGGCCCATTTACCTTCTACTGAAAACAGCAACAACAACAGGAACACATGGGCAATCACGGCACAATCTGGTTTCTGACATAAATCAGGGGATGTGGACTCAGGATGATAAGAGAATCAGATAGACGCGTTATTCTAGAAGGCTTCCAGTGTGGGCTCGGGGGACACACAGAGTGAACAGAGGCATCTTCAAGGCTTTCCTGCCGAGAAGTGTCAGGCCACTTGCAGCCCGGGCTTTGCTGCTTAAGCCCAAAGGGTAGTGAATCACCCCACAGCTCCATAACAGAAGAAAACCAGAATCTCTCCTCCTGAACGACTCCCAAACCCCAGCGCCCGATGCAGTCTGAAGCGGGCAGGTGGTGACAGGCCCACCCCGTGTTCCTCTTTACTCTCTGAAAGCCACGCTTTCTTGCCTCCTTGTCTGTCTACCACTTCTGGGCTCATCCTTTGGGTTGGCATAATTCAGTGCCCTGCAGCTATGGGACTGGGCACCCCGTTTCCAGGCGGGTTGCCAGGTAGGGCCTGTTTCAGCTAGGATAGGCTACCCACCCGTGTGCCTCACAGCCCTCTGCGTCTCCAAGCCAGCGAGAGGGTGTCTGGACCGTCTCAAGTGTCCTGGGATTGGGAAACAGCCACCCACCACAGTCGCTCAAGCTGAGAGTTTGGCCATCTTCCTTAATTCCTCCTCACCCACCCTGCAAGTGTGTTTATCTCCACGTATGTATCAAGTGTACCCATTCAGCCCCAGTTCAGCTTCACTGCTCTGGCCCCAGAAGCCATCATGGGCCACCTGATATTATGCAACAGCTTAACACACTCCTTGCCTCCCCACAATCCGATCTGACTTTTTTTTAACTGCCTTCCTAACTCTCTGTTATCCCCAAGATAAAGACCAAAGTCTCTAGCCTAGTTTACGAATGGCATTCCCAATCTAGCCCTGTTGCTCTCTCTGATTTCATCTCTGGCTTCCCCTTCTGCCCTGCGCTCCACATGGAGTAAAAATCCAGGGATTTCCCTGGAGGCCCAGTGGTTAAGACTTGGAGAACCTAAGCATGCTCTTTAAGGGCCAGCAGGTTTCAAACAACCTCGCCCCTCCCACTGCTCCTGGGTGAGATGGACAGGAACCAGGGCAGCAGAACCGAGCGCCCAGCCCCTTCCATCTACAAGGACTGCGGCTTGGATCGCCTCTTAGCGTCCCCTCCCCAGGTCATCAGAGACCACACCTGCCTGGATTCACACACAGAAGGCCGCGTGACGGGGACCCGCGTAAATCACACACAGCCAGCCCTTCTGGGGCTCAGACCCCTGTCCCCGGTGTTCCCTCCTCCTGAAACCCTATCCCCAGATGTTCACTTAACCGGCCGCTCCTCCCGGAAGCGTCTAAAGCCCTCACTTCCGTGACCACTGATCTAAAGCGGGGTCTGCCCCCAGCCTCCCCGCTCATTGCGGTGAGACTGCGGCCACCCTCCTCACTCAGTCCCAGTTTCTGGACACAGTGAGGTCAAACAAGTGGAAACATCGCAGTCTGGAGCAGAGAAATGTTTATTGCAGGGCCGCACAAGGAGAGGTGGTTCAGGCCGTAAAAATTCCCAAACTCCCCAAAGGGTGAAGTGTTTCAGCAAAGCTCTTTTAAAAGCCAGGTTGGGGGGCAGGGAGGAGTCACAGGGTGTGTGATCAGCTCGTGCACAACTCTCTGACTGGCTGATGGTGTGGGAACAGGGCAGGTCACAGGAGTTCAGCTGTCAGTCCCTAGGCTCCAGAAGCCCTAGGGCCATGGTTATCAAGTAGTTAACATCTTCTATTGGAGACAGGTTTTCACATCTGCAAAACAACTCAGGAAATGTGCATCAAACACTATTATCTAACTCAACATTCAAAAAACAAAGATCAAGTCATCCAGTCCCATCAGTTCAGTTCAGTTCAGTTCAGTCACTCAGTCATGTCCAACTCTTTGCGACCCCATGAATCGCAGCACACCAGGCCTCCCTGTCCATCACCAACTCCCGGAGTTCCCCCAGACTCACGTCCATCGAGCCAGTGATGCCATCCAGCCATCTCATCCTCTGTCGTCCCCTTCTCCTCCTGCCCCCAATCCCTCCCAGCATCAGAGTCTTTTCCAATGAGTCAACTCTTCGCATGAGGTGGCCAAAGTACTGGAGTTTCAGCTTTAGCATCAGTCCTTCCAAAGAAATGCCAGGGCTGATCTCCTTCAGAATGGACTGGTTGGATCTCCTTGCAGTCCAAGGGACTCTCAAGAGTCTTCTCCAACACCACAGTTCAAAAGCATCAATTCTTCAGCGCTCAGCCTTCTTCACAGTCCAACTCTCACATCCATACATGACCACAGGAAAAACCATAGTCCCATCACTTCATGGCAAATAGATGGGGAAACAATGGAAACGGTCACAGACTTTATTTTGGAGGGCTCCAAAATCACTGCAGATGGTGACCACAGCCATGAAATTAAAAAATGCTTGCTCCTTGGAAGAAAAGCCATGACTAACCTAGACATCATAGTAAAAAGCAGAGACATTGCCAACAAGTCCGTCTAATCCAAGCTATGTTTTTTCCAGTAGTCATGCATGGATGTGAGAGTTGGACCATAAAGAAAGCTGAGCGCCAAAGAATTGATGCTTTTGAACTGTGGTGTTGGAGAAGACTCTTCAGAGTTCCCTGGATTGCAAGGAGATCCAACTAGTCCATCCTAAAGGAAATCAGTCCTGAATATTCATTGGAAGGACTGATACTGAAGCTCAAACTCCAATACTTTGGCCACCTGATGTGAAGAACTGACTCATTTGAAAAGACCCAGATGCTGGGAAAGATTGAAGGCAGGAGGAGAAGGGAATGACAGAGGATGAGATGGTTGGATGGCATCACCGACGCGATGGACGTGAGTTTGAGCAAGCTCCAGGAGTTGGTGATGGACAGGGAGGCCTGGTGTGCTGCAGTCCGTGGGGTCAGACACGACTGAGTGACTGAACTGAACTGAGGTACTTTAGAGAGAAGCTAAAGCAGAGGATCTGGGGGAGGGGGTCTGTCCCAGGAAGACCCTATGGGGTCCTGCTGGGTTACAAAATGATCTTGGTCATTCGGTTTTGCTATCTTCCTCAAACACAGGCTCCATGAAGGCACACAGCCACTCGGTCTGTCCTCCACTGCAGGGCTGGGTCAGCACGGTGCCCAGGACAGGTTTATTATCCAAAGAGCAAAGGCTGGTCCGGCATTGCATGAGTGGTCAAAAGTCTGAAGGTCAGTTTTCCAATTGCTGCATTTCAATGGGTGAGACTGTGGCAATTATCCGGAGTTCAGATGCAAAAACCCCCCTGGACTTCAAATCTCCATTTCAAGAGACAGTGCTTGTTTCCAATTCTGGACCTGACTTTGTGTAAATCTCCGCATAAGCTCCTTTCCTACTGCCAGTGGGCAAGAGGACTTCCTCCTCCCTTTCCAAGTGGGGAGTTTCAAATGAGTGAGGTGCTGATATATTATAGACTTGTGTGCAGATGGTTTGGGCGTGGGGTTTTAGTTCTCATTTCCACTCTTAACTTAGAAAAGAGGGCTTCCCTGGTGACTCAGACAGTAAAGAATCTGCCTGCAATGCAGGAGACCTGAGTTCGATCCCTGGGTCGGGAAGATCCCATGGAGGAGGGCATGGCAACCGACTCCAGTATTCTGGCCTGGAGAATCCCATGGACAGAGGAGCCTGGTGGGCTGCAGTCCATGGGGTCACAGAGTTGGACTGACACTTCCACCTTCACACTATATGTATAATAGATAAATAACAGGAATCCAGACACGACTGAGCGACTGAACAAGAATCCACTGTATAGCACAGGCAACTATACTCAACATCTTGAAATAACCCATAATGGAAAAGAATCTGAGAAATAGTATACATATTATTATATATAATAACTATTACTGAATCCAAGTTCGCTCTGCTTGGCAAAGAGAGTCGCTGACCAAGAAGATGGCAGACTGATCTCTCAAATAACCATCTTCCCTGGGTCTGATGCCAGGTTCCTCTATGGGTAAGAGATGGGGGGGCGATGAGGAAACAAAGGAAAAAGGCTAATAATCTTGAAAATATCTCCTAGAACGGCAAGCCTCAGGCAGGGGGATATGTTAATTTCTTTCTTCCTGCCATCCCCAAGGAGAAGGCAATGGCACCCCACTCCAGTACTCTTGCCTGGGAAATCCCATGGACGGAGGAGCCTGGAAGGCTGCAGTCCATGGGGTCTCAAAGACTCGGACACGACTGAGCGACTTCACTTTCACTTTTCACTTTCATGCACTGGAGAAGGAAATGGCAACCCACTCCAGTGTTCTTGCCTGGAGAATCCCAGGGACGGGGGAGCCTGGTGGACTGCCGTCTCTGGGGTCGCACAGAGTTAGACGCAACAGAAGCGACTTAACAGCAGCAGCAGCCACCATCCCCAAGTGGATAGGGTTCTGAACAAAGGCATTTTAGTTTAACAGTGAGGCAGAGGGGCAGGATTCTCTGAGGCAGACCAACCCGTGTGATTATAATAACAACAGCAATGGAAAGTAAGTAAAAGCAAGGGTTCCAACACAGAATCAGAACTGGCTTTTTCCTGCAACAATACCATGTATGTAGTTATATAATATACGTATACAGAATATATTGTACATATATATTAATACATGTACAATATAACACTATATACAGTATTCTCATATATTGATATATAGCTGCAACAATACTATATGGAGTGTTATACAATATTTTCTGCAACAATACTATATATAACACTATGTATAGTATAATATTACATATTAATATATAGCTGAATCACTTTGCTTTATACCTGAAACTAATACAACATTGTAAACAAACTATACTTTAATAAAATATAGAAAAAGTTTTACCTTGGTTATCTCAATTTAAATCTTTAAAAGAAAGAAATCTGGACTTCCCTGGTGGTCCAGAGGTTACGAATCCGCCCGCCAGTGCCGGGGACGTGGACTGATGCCTGATCCAGGAAGATCCCACACGCTTCAGGGTAACTGAGCCCGTGCACCCTAGAGCCCAAGCGCCACACAAGAGAAGGCACCACAGAGAAGACCACACACTGCAAAGAATGGTCGCCCCAGATCGCCACACTGGAGAAAAACCCGCACCGCGCCAAAGACCCAGCACCGCCAAAACGGTAAATGGAAGAAACCTACGCAGGTCTACTACTCTCGTGCTTTTTAAATCTTCTTCTTCTTTTTTTAACAGCATTTATTCTTGGAGCAGTTTCAGGTTAACTGAGTGGAAGGTAGAGAGATTTCCAATATGCCCCCTATCTTCACGGGCGACTGCCTCCCTGAACATCATTGTTGTTCAGTCATTAAGTCATGTTTGACACTTTTGTAACCCCATGGACTGTAGCCCGCCAGGTGCCTCTGTCCACGGGATTTCCCGGGCAAGACTACTGGATTGGGTAGCCACTTCCTCCTCCAGGGGATCTTACCCACCCAGGGATCAAACTTCAGTCTCCCGTATTAGCAGGGGAATTTTTTCCCACTGAGCCCCCAGGGAAGAGTCCTAGTTCACATTAGGGTTCACTTAGGGTGTAACACATCCTGTGGGTTTAGAGAAACATAACCCACCGCAGGCATCTCAGACAGAGCAGTTTCACTGCCCTCAATGTCTTCTGTGGTTTGGGGATCTTTTTTTTCCACTCTCTTTCATTCTTAAAAATTCAAACGAACCCTTCACTGTTAACTGTATTCAAGAAAAATATAAAGACAACGTTCCAAATGATATACAGTGATGTTTGGCATTCAAATCCAGAAAGCTGTTGGATAAGATTAAGTAAGTGAATAAACTTAGCTTTCCTTTAGTTATTTAAGGGGGACAAAAAAGTCTGACATTCAAGGTTGTTCAGAATCAGACTTCAAGCGCCCCCTGGAATCTCTACCCCAACCTGCCTCATTTCGTCACTGCCGCTCCAGCAGGTTTTGTTCATTCAAGCCCCCGCGTCTTTGCTCAGGCTGCTCCTCCCCCGAGCATCCCCGTCCTCCACCTCGTCACCATCCATCCTTCAAGGCTCAGGGGTGTCCGAACCTGCCCAGGAAGCCACTGCGGGTGCCCCCGCCCCTCCCGATGGTCCCCTCTCTGACCTCCTGCTCAGCCACTGCACCATCATTTGGTTTTGATTCATATCCTGGTTTTTACTGCTAGTTAAAATTTTATACGTGTCAGTCTCGTCTTCCCAGCTGAACTGTAAACAACTAAAACACAAGGGCCCTGTTCTCTCCATGAGAGCGAGCCTGGGTCGAGCTTAGACACACGGCTCACCGTGTTCTTTGCGCATTTCACAAACTGTCCTCAACCCACGCCTGTGGTGTTTCCACCCTAAGAAAACGGATTTCCCACGCGGCGCTGGTGGTAAAGAACCTGCCTGCCAATGCAAGGAGACGTAAGAGACGCAGGTTTGATCCCTGGGTCGGGAAGACCCCCTGGAGAAGGGAATGGCTACCCACTCCAGTATTCTTGCCTGGAGAATCCCGTGCACAGAGGAGCCTGGCGGGCTACAGTCCATGGGGTTGCAAAGAGTCAGACACGACTAAAGCAACTGAGCACGCCATAAGAAAAGTAGGTACGATCAGATCATAAAGCCCATCTTTTTTGTGCCTCAGTTGAACTAGAACAGAACCATAAACCTGACCTGCTTTGGTTCACAATGACAAATCCAGATTTATCTCCCAGCAAAGCTTCCACAAGATGGAATCAAGATTGCCAGGAGCAATATCAATAGCCACAGATATGTAGATGATACCATTCTAATGTCAGAAAGTAAAGGGGAAGTAGAGAGCCTCTTGATGAGGGTGAAAAAGTAGAGTGGAAAAGCTGGCTTAAAACTCTACATTTTAAAAACCAAGATCATGGCATCCGGTCCCATCACTTCATGGCAAATACAAGGGGAAAAAGTGGAAGCAGTGACAGATATTATTTTCCTGGGCTCTGAAATCACTGCAGATGGTGACTGCAGCCATGAAATTAAAGACGAGTGCCCCTCGGAAGGAAAGCTATGACAAACCTAGACAGCGTACTAAACCAGGGACATCACTTTGCTGACAAAGGTCTGCAGAGCCAAAGCTATGGTTCTTCCAGTAGTCATGTATGGATGCGAGAGTTGGACCATAAAGAAGGCTGAGTGGCAAAGAACTGATGCTTTCAAATTGTGGTGCTGGTGAAGACTCTTGAGAGTCCCTTGGACAGCAGGGAGATCAAACCAGTCCATCCTAAAGGAAATCAGTCCTGAATATTCATTGGAAGGGCTGATGCTGAAGCTGAAGCTCCAACACTTTGGCCACCTGATGCACAGTTGACTCATTTGAAAAGACCCTGATGCTGGCAAAGATTGAAGGCAAAAAGAGAAGAGGGTGGCAGAGGATGAGATGGTTAGACAGCATCACCGACTCAATGAACATGAATTAGAGCAAACTCCGGGAGACAGTGAAGGACAGGGAAGTCTGGAGTGCTGCAGTCCATGGGATCTCAAAGAGTTGGACACGACTTAGCCACTGAACAACAACAACAATAGATTCCCAAACAAGAACCAAGCACAGTGATTCCACCTTCTCTGGATATTAACGAACCTACAGCCAACCAAACTGATGTTCCCCCAAACTCCACACCCAACTGGCTCTCCATGTTCCTTAGGGGTAACTGGAATTATACATGGCAGATAAATTGTTAGCCCTGGGGTATATTCCCTCTAAACCAACTTGCCCTGACATACCAGTTCCTGGTCCTTCCGGAAAATAAAGCACATAAAAATGTTTGTGTACGAGTGAAGTCTTTTGGGTCTAATCTCTCCTGGAGTTGTATAGCATGGAAACAATCACAGCACAAAAGGACAGAACTGAGAAAGGTGTGTTTGTGTAATGAGGATAAATCTCTTTGGTTGACATAAGGCTATTTTTTGCTTAAAAGCTGTTTTAGTGCTGCTGTAAGATACCAGTCCTCTTTTTCTTTTTCAAGCCCATCCCTTAGAAGAAAAGAAAACGCAGTCAGTGATCATTAGCCAGTTTTATTTTATTTACTAAGATAAGATTTACAGCTCTCAAGCACGGCTAAGTTCTTGTGTACGGCCCACAGGTACCTTTGTGACACAGAATATGGTGGCCAAGTTTCTTTGTAAATGCTGGACTCTCCCAAGACAGTGAAAATTCCTGCATACCACTTGCCCCGGAGACCTCAAAGAAATAGTCAAATCACAGCTCATTACTGATTAGAACAGTCATATAACAGAAGGTAATGTGTGGAAAATCAGTTATCACAGGACAACAGAAAAGCAAAGATTATTTTTAAATGGCATTAGGATAACTAGATAACGTTGTGGACAGGAAAAAGGATGCAAGACCATGATTTACATTAATGCACAAAATCAAAGTCTAAACTAGAGCACATTAGTTTTAAAATCATTACAATTTAGCGGAAAACCAAGTAGGTCTTTGGAAGAACAATCACATGTTCCTCAGACTTGACACAACTGAAGGAAGTCTGAAAGAAAACAGAACTCTATCAATAAAATAAAATACTTGAATTTCTATACAAAAAAAAATCTAGATTAGAGGAAAATTAGTATAAATGTCAGATAAGGAGTATCATAAATATCTCATCTTAAAGTTTAAGAATAACAGAACTCAAAAAGCCAAAAGACAAAAGATGGAAACAGCTAAGTCAACAAAAGAAAACGAAAATTATAAAATAGTGCCTGTTGGTAGTTAAGGAACTAAAAATAAATACTTATAATGACAGTAAAAATAATGAACACTTGCTATGTGCTGAGCAGTAGACAATTCGGCTATCAAGCCCGAGCCCCTGGCAGTGGAAGCTCATGTTCCTTAGCCCTGAACTGTCCGGGAAGCCTGAAAAACACTCTCAGAGCAGGAACACAGAACAACATAGGAAAGTGTTAAAATATAAGGTACCACTCGAAAATAAGTGTTACCTTGATTACAATGATCTAAAATGTAAAAACAGAGATGGAAAGGAAAAACAAAAAAGAAGGGACCATCCATAGTATTTGAGTGTTCCTACGCATCTTAGCTCAGCTGGTAAAGAATCTTGCAGAGCAGGAGACCCCGGTTTGATTCCTAGGTCAGGAAGATGCCCTGGAGAAGGAATAGGCTACCCACCCAGTATTCTGGCCTGGGAACTGTATAGTCCATGGGGTCGAAAAGAGTCGGACACGACTGAGCAACTTTCACTTTCAAGCGTGCCAAAGTGACTTTTAACAATCTACACTTAGAATCTTTATCCAAATTTTATAAAATGAAAAAATTCTAAAAGTTTTCATAGAAATACAGATAAGTATGACCTTATATCCTAGTCACCCGTCTTGTTTCGTTTGAGCCAATGAATTTAAAAGCTAATGGGGATGGAGTTGAAGATCCTTTAAAACGCCTTAGGGTTAGTAACAGCTGCACCATCGCAGGAGACTGGGGTCACACTGTCGTCCATTCTTGTAAGCCCAACGGATCTGCAAAGCGCTGCAATATTTTTCTTCCTCTGCTCACTGAGGGAAAACTTTTTTATTAATTAGTTTTGTGTTTATTTTGGGTGTGAAGGGGCTTCATTTCTGCTCAGGGCTTTCTCTCGTTGTGGCGGGCGGGCGGGGGCTACACCTCAGTGTGGTGTGGGGGCTTCTCGCTGCGGTGGCTTCTCTTGTTGCAAAGCAAGGACTTGGGCACTTGGGCTTCAGCAGTTGTGGCTCTGGGGCTACAGGCATAGCTACTCCATGGCACGTGGGATCTTCCTGGACCAGGGATCGAACCTGTGTCCCCTGCACTGACAGATGGATTTTTATCCACTGTACCGCCAGGGAAGTCCATGGGGAAATCCTTTTAATTTGCTACAAGGGAAGACAGGCTGTGTCTGAGATCACATGCTAGAGAGCTGGCCTCTGGAATCCACTGAGAACAAGAACGGCAGCAACAACACTTGTGTGGGGATGTGTGTTCAGTCGCCCGGCTGCGTCCGACCCAGCAGCAGTATAAGCACCAATATTTTCAGTCTCCCAGATGCCGCTGATGAATTTCTAGGACAGCAGCATTCAGCAGTCCAATCAAGACCAGTATGCGTTAGCTCTCCTGGTACTGGAAGAACCATTCTCATCAGACTTGAGTCCAGTTTTGGATCCTTAATGTGAGTATAATATACACGTGATCCAATATATTGATCCCCAACATGTGCCAGCGTTCACAGTGCGGTGTCTCGATTCTGATCCCTTCTTCTGGCATCTTCTTCCATCTTTGTCGTCAGAATCTATCCATTCCTCTAATATACGATGTTGGCCATCATATTAAGTGTGAAAGTGAAAGCGGTCCATTGTTTGACACTTCAGCTCGGTTCCCCCTTGGCGGGGAAGGGGGGGCGGGCGGGAAGCAGCACAGTCCCCCTGAGCTCCCTCGGAGGCTGGAAATGTTCTCTACACACACTGTCCGTTACTGCAGCCACCAGCCAATAGCAAGAAACTACACCCTCCACGTGACAACCGGTCAACCCAGGAGTTCAGTGGGGAGCTGGCGGGCTCTGACCTGCGGAGGTGACCGTCTCGGACTTTGCAGCCAAAGTCGCTACATCTCCAGGACACTGAGACCATCTCCACGGATGGGCGTGATCACAGCACTTGGTTTCACTTGACGTGCTATTTATTTACTGAGTTTAGACTAAAGCAGGAAGAAGAGAGAAATGAAAACAGAACTCACTCTTAGGTATGTCGAAAACAGCCACCTAAGGAATCAATTGGACATGAGATGTGATCAATCAAGATTAACACCAGTGTGTGCTCAGTCGCTTCAGTAGTGTCTGACTCTTTGCGACCCCGTGGACTGTAGCCCACCAGGCTCCTCTGTCCATGAGAACTCTCCAGGCAAGAATTGTGGAGCGGGTTGCCATGCCCCCCTCCAGGGGATCTTCCTGACCCAGGGGCTGAACCCGCATCTCCTGTGGCTCTTGCACAGGCAGGCAGATTCTTTACCACTGAGCCATCAGTAAAGTGACTATATTCATTCCCCATAAGGGTTACAAACTCCTAGATCTTACTCCCTTTCTTAAAAGTCACCAAAGGGAAGGGGAACGGAGGCACCAGAGGTAAAGACCCTGCCTGACAATGCAGGAACACAAGAGACTCGGGTTCGACCCCTGGTCGGGAAGATCCCCTGGAGGAGGGCATGGCAACCCTCTCTAGGGATGCTTGCCTGGAGCATCCCATGGACAGAGGAGCCTGGCAGGATACCCAGGGGTGCAAAGAGTCAGAGGTGACTGAGGCAACTTAGCACATAAGAAAAGAGGATTAGCACGTCACGTTCTCTTCTCTGACAACTCTCCAGGATGTACATACAAATTCACAGATCACATCTCAGCCAGAAAAGCCTGCCAGAATCTATAAGCTCAGTTATTAACGACAGCAACAACCACCGCTAGCGAGAATTCTGATAAGAGTCCCTGTGCTGGGGCTCTAAACACACCCATCTTCAGCCAATCTTAAATTCTGCATGGCATCCCCATTCTACAGATGAGGAAACAGAAGTTCAAGCGTGTTAAGAAATTTGCCCAAAATCAGGCAGCAGGGAACAGAGTTAGGATTTAAACCCAGATCAGTATGATTCAAAAACCCATGCTCTTCAGACGGAACTCTGCTCAATGTTGTGTGGCAGCTTGCACGGGAGAGGAGTCCGGGAGAGAAAGGACACACGTGTATGTATGGCCGAGTCCCTGTGCTGTTCACTTGAAACTGTCACAACATTGTTAATTGGCTGTGAAAGTGAAAGTCGCTCAGTCGTGTCTGACTCTTTGCGACCCCATGGTCCATACAGTCCCATGGAATTCTAGAGGCCAGAATACTGGAGTAGGTAGCCTTTCCCTTCTCCATTGGATCTTCCCAACTCAGGGATCGAACCCAGGTCTCCCGCGTTGCAGGCAGATTCTTTACGAGCTGAGCCACTAAGGAAGCCCTACGAAACAAAAAGTTTTTTTAAATAAAACTCAGATGAGACAAATAAACAGAAAGACGATAGGTTTAAATCTAACCATATCAATAATAGTAATAAATGTAAAGAGTCTAAACACCCCAATTAAAAGGTAGAAAACAAAACAAAAAACCCATTCTCGTTCCTCAGTTTCACTCCATAAAGTGAAACATGATAGACACACACGAATAGCAACTCACATCCATGCAGCTGCTGGAGTGGGTTTGCAAACATGGTAAGAACAACGTCCACCATCGCCTCTGCTTCATAGAACCTGTGTTCTCCTCCTAAACCCAGACTCCTGTCCTCTGTCCCTCCTCCCCTCTTCTCTCTCCATCACGCATGTGGGTCTCCCGGGAGCCTCCCGCCCTGAATAAACCCAAGCTCCTTGATGCAAAAGTGGTCACGTCCAGTTCATCTTGTACCCCGACAGCACTAAGCCCAGAGATGAACCCAGTGCACTCACAGAGGCTGCTCAGTCCTCGGCGTGTCCCAGGAAAAGAGTCAGACATGAATGGAACCCTTCAAACTCACGACTATGATCACATATGTCCTTACTTCCCATGCTGGTTTTATGCCAATGCCTACTGTTTCCAGGGCCTGAGGACAGCTAACATTCATTGAGCACCCACTGTGTAACTTGAGAAACCCGGCACATTATACAATGAGTTGCTAAATGAGAGCATACACATGAATTTGTCAAAGCATTGAGGAAGCAGATTAAGCACTTCCATCAAAAGCAGCCCGTATGTTTGTGGATCACAGAGCTGACTCTAAAGGGGCTACTCGGGAACTGCTCTGTGACTCCGAGGGTGAACTCGGGGCTGGAACCAGAGGCGGCTCTTGCTGACTCCTGCGCTGTGCTCAGCCCATCACCGGCTCTCGCCGTGCTTCCATCCGAAAATTGGAGCCAGTGGGTTAAAGCAGCCCCGAGACAGATTCTGAAAAATAATTAGTCTACTAGAAGGACAGAAAAAAGGGCTTTTCTAATGTTGTAGGGGAAGAAAATCCTACACGATGGAGTAAGTGCAATGGATCCTAAGGAGCATGTGCAAATTACACCCCATTGAAAAAGCAAAAACATAGAAACTCTGGGAGATCCCAAGAGGGGCTCCTGTTTCTGATGGTATTTCATCGCCATCTGTATTAGGTCGGTTTCCCCACCTCAGTGGGATGGTCCTTTGTCTTACCTGAAACAGCAGGCACTATTGCGTTGTATAGTTTTCTGAAATCCACCCTTTATTTGGATTGCTGCTCAATTAAAAATAGATGAGAAAATTCATAGACATAATTATGAATAGGAGAGGGCAGGATTTCAGTGTTTATTTCCCATCATTTGAGAAAACAATGTGTCCTTTCGAGTCTCACCAGGAAGGGCCCTGAAAATAGATGCCTGACATCAAATTGTGCCTTAATGGACACTAAGTATGCACATGGATCGCCAGGTTTAACTCAATGAACCTAGATACTGCCACAATTTATTTTATTCTCAGACAGACCAATTTTAGAATACCTTATGATTTTCAGGGACGTGGGAATGTCAGCCGAACAGTGTGATCTGACCTGGCAGGTCCAGGCAAGCTACCTGTCCGGTCTAGGGGCAGCCTTGCCATCAAGTCCTTAACAGCCCAGTTCAACCTGAATCCTTTTCTTTTTTCCTCTGAGCAGCCCGTGGAAGCCCGTATAGTTCCTCTTATAAAAGAATTCCCTTGGAGGTGGCCTCAAAGTTAATGCTTAATCCCATTGTTTGTGGTCCCATGAATACAGGTCACAATAGGAACAAGCCTTTAGACAGAAGGTACACAGAGAGAGGAGCAGTTCAGGACCTTATTACAACATGTCTATCAAACCCAGGGGAACAAACAATGTGTCGGATTGATTTTTAAAAAGTCTGGCAGACAGCTCTCTCATTGTGCCTGTAGCCTCAAACCTTGCCCCAAATTAAAACTGGAAGCTGAAAAAAAAAAAACAGCCTTCCTGACTTAACCACCAGGACTCACTCTCTCGGGGCAAAACCCCTCAGTTCCACTCGAGATTCTCATCTTTCCTCTCGTAGGTTCAGGTGTGGGTGACCCAGAGATGTCTCCCCATCGGCGACTGTGCCAAGGGTGGAGAGATTTCTCAAGAACAAGACCCACCCACCCTGCCCCTGACCGCAAACAGAAAAGCTCCTTTTCACTTTGCTTATGTCTGTCCCCATCAGTCTCTCCTTAAGGTAAATGCCAAATACTAACAGGACAAATGAGTAATATGCAAGAAAGGCCCCTGGAGAATAATTCAGGGAGAGGAAGATAACATCTGAGCAGTAAGTCACATCTCAAGTCTCCCAATGCCAGCTATGCAGAGCTTCTGAAGTCCACAGTAATATGATGGTGGCTCTGATCACAGTACATTTTTGTCTCCATGTGACCGTGAACTATCTCCTTGCCCTTCTCATAACGGCCAGCGAGCGTCATTCCAAAGGTGTCCAGTCCTGTGCGTTCAGTGAACAGCTCTGCAGGCTACACTGCCATAAACTCAGCTGGTGGGGATTTCAGATTAAAAGTGCAAAGCATGTAGCAGATTGTAAAACAATATTTAGACTCAAACAGATAAAGGAAATGCAGCTGGAAACTGTGGAGGATTAATTAAAAGACACATGGAGGGGCGGTTTTTCTGGGGGTTCAGCACTTAAGCCTCCAAGGTGCCAATGCAGGGGGCCTGGGTTCCACCCCTGGTCACGGAGACAGATCTCTCAGGCCACAGCTAGGATCTCTCATGTCGCAACTAAAGATATGCACTGCAGCAACTAAGACCCACGGCAGCCAAATCAACACATAAAGAAACATTGTTTTTAAAAAAGACTACATTTGGGTCCATTCTAACAATCACATTTAAGATTTATAAAACTCCGGCAAGTGAAGGATAACAGTTGGATGTGGGCATTATATAAGCTTTCATCAACATTTCCAGTGTCCATATGGTACGAAAGAGGTCTGCGTTCATGATGACTTTTACGGGAAGAATCATCTTTCTGGACTTCCAGAGCCAAGGGAACCAGAAAGCAGATATCTTAGAGTACGGAAGTAGTCTATTTGGATATTGTGCTTACATTTTTTTTTTCTCACTGACTGGGTCCTGACGACACGAAGACAGGAATTAACTAGCTTAGCAAAATACCAAGCCAAATTCCTCTCCCCTAAAAACCAAAAATGAACAAAGAAAACAGGTTGCTTGTTTTATGACAGGAGGTAGGAGAGGACCGGCGTTCACTGGTGGGAAACAAGGGAAGAGCGTCTACGTGAGCGGGTTTTTAAGGTAACACTGCGGCCGACGTCACGGCCGGGTTCTCAGGGAGGCGGTCCCCCTGTGAGTCGTGTCTCCCAGGACAGAGGGGTGCTGGGCAGGGCCCCCCACCGTGGGTCCCCACGTACAGGCCCCGCCCCGGCACTGGCGTGCGTGCTGGTGTCCACTCCGTGGAGGTAGCACTGTCCACGCTTCCCTCCTGGTGCAGAGGGGAGCGAATGGAGCAGAAGTGTAAAACCCTTGGCAACCTAAAGACACCCTCCAGGCTTCCCAGAACACACCTCGGAAAGAAGCATAATATATACACACACACACACGCGCCAAATGGAAAGTCATCCCAAGTGACATCGAGTGAGGTTTACACTCCATCATTTAAAACAGAAAAGCGATTGTAATAAAGACTCTATCCCGTGTTATCACCTCAAATGTGGAATGGGAAAAAATGATACAATAGACTCACAGACACAGAAAACAAATTTACGTTACCAAAGGGGAAAGGGCGAAGGAGTTTGGAATTAACATATATAGTCCTGAACATATACAGAGGACTCTATATAAAATAGATAACCAACAAGGACCTACTGTATAGCACAGGGAGCTCTACCCAACATCTTGTAATAATCTATAATGGAAAAGAATCTGAAAAAGAAGAGCTATACATACATATGCATATATAACCGAATCACTTTGCTGTACGCTCGAAACCAACACAACACTATAAACTAACTGTATTTCAATTTAAAAATTAAATAAAATCAAACACTAGCTAGCTGAGCATCGAAGAATTGATGCTTTCGAACTGTGGTGCTGGAGAAGACTCTTAAGAGTCCCTTGGACAGCAAGGAGATCAAACCAGTCAGTCCTAAAGGGAATCAATCCTGGATATTCACTGGAAGGACTGATGCTGAAGCTGAAGCTCCAATATTTTGGCCACCTGACTCGAAGAACTGACTCACTGGAAAAGACCCTGATGTTGGGAAAGACTGAAAGCAAAAGGAGAAGAGGGTAGCAGAGGATGAGATGGTTGGATGGCCTCACCGACTCACTGAATCAATGAATGACATGAATCTGAGCAAACTCTGGGAGATAGTGAAGGACAGGGAAGTCTGGAGTGCTGCAGTCTATAGGGTCACAAAGAGTGGGACACGACTTAGCAACTGAACAAGAAGCTTTCAAAGTGGTAAGATTTTTAAATTCCAAGATAGTGTTTTGGTTTTTTAATACATACACACACATGCACACGTGTCTCTAGCTATGGAATTATATTTTAAACTAAGCCAAGGAGAATAAAATATTTAATGTAGATTATAGGTTACAAAAGCTGTAAAGAAAATTCCCTAAAGTCATAAAGTGTAACTTCTATGCTGAATACAGAAAAGTAACTAAACATTGCCCAAAGGCTCTGGAATCATCTCTCTCCCCGCTTTCAGGCTCTGAGACAGATTTGTAACTGTAACCAGTGTGTACAGATGAGGTAACTTAGAGCTGAATTAAAACAAAAACATTATCACAAAAAAATACAAATTGAAGCTCTTGAAATCCAGTTCCCCAGTGTTTGGGTATAACAAAAAATTCTGTTTTCAGATTCACAGGTTTATTGTGAATTTAATTAAAGGTCTTTAGATATTTAAATCAGCATTCAGCAATGGTTTTGAACTCTATCTTTTTAAGAAACTGCACATTTGAAATGACATGATAGAACATTTAGGAGGAGTTAACAATGCAGCTCACAGAAAACTTCAAAAGTTATCAACACAATCCGTCTTTTGTATCTCTTAGTGATTTTAGGACTGAGGCAGATCCTTGCAGTCAGTCAAAACTGTCCTAACTCCTTCTAGAACAATGACAGTAATCCGGCTGAAGCTTAAAGAACTGTAGATTCCTAAATTGGGCCAGCTTCAGATAATGCTTTCACTGATGTCAAATAAGATAAAACCAGAAATACCTAATTTGCTATCAAACTGTTTGGAAATCCATTCTTAAAAAAAATGATAATTACCTAACTTGTTTCACGCATGCAAGCGTTTCTCAATTTTCTGCTTTTTGTTTGTTTGTCTTTTTCCGGCTGTGTCGGGTCTTAACTGCATCTCGGCACTTGAGAGCTTCGTTCCCTGACTGGGGATGGAACCTGGGTCTCCTGCGTTGGAAGGTGGATTCCTAACACACTGGACCACCAGCGAAGGCCCTCCGCTTTCCACGCTTTGTCTTTTGTCTTGAAACTTGAGCAAACCTCCCGTGCCTTCCTTTGTCAAATAATGAACGGACGGGGACTTGCTATAGAAAATATAACCCAAACGTGCCGCTTGTGTTTTGCAACTTCACCAAGTTCCCACAAGCTGAGGCCAAATGAGCAAAATCAGTGACACACCCTTCCCTTCCCCGACAACGGGAAAAAAAAAACTTGCGTGTACACTGCCCCACTTCACAGACTGGTTTCCATATTCCATTATGCCATATCGACTTTGAGATCAGAAGGTCTAGAAAGCAGCTTTCACCAATCACAGTGACAACTCCCAGTATTTGTCCCAAGGAGATATTGAGGGTTTTTCTTGTAATTAATTTACATGTAGGTTTAAGATGAATAAGTGACTGTTAGAATCAATTTCAATCAATAGTCAATAATTTTCTAACTCTAGCCAAAAACATCCACCTTGGAAGATCTGAGTGGTTTGCAAACAATGGGGAGAAAGTACTAACTGATACCCATTGTTACTGTGTGCCGGGTTTTTTATGTAATTAGCTCATTTAACCCTCACAACAGCCTTAGGACACAGGTAAACCCTTCTTTTACAGATGAGGAAACCGAGGCGTCAAGGCCAGAGGAGCTTGCCCAAGGGCACCCAGCACAGCACACCAATGCCACTGGTCTCGGGCACCAACTCCAGCACCTCCCTGCCTCTGGGCACACACGCACGCACACCCTCCGCTCACTCCAAGTGAGCACCCTCTTTCCTGTCTGGTACTAGGAATGTAGTCTCCCAGCAGACATGCAGGGGACATCGTGGTCTAATAACACGTCAAACACGAGTAGGGAACGAAACTGTGACGGTCCTTCAGGTCCGAGGCCCGCTGCTCTGTTGGTCTGCCTCTGGGTGTCCCCCACAAAGCCCAGGACAGCTCTGGGAGGACCTCGTCAGTTCTCAGGACTGCCTACGGACTTGATTTTGATAATCCTGAAGAATGGATGATGGAACTTAGAAACAAAGTCAGCCCGATTGCTGGCACTTTGTAGCGGCTGGGCGTCCAGCCAGCCAGTCTAGATAATGCCCATGGCGTGGACAGAACAACCAGAGGGAGGGGGGTGAGATGTGAACGAAGGACGGCTTTCATTATTGTTCTCGTTTTTCAGAAAGGTTGTCCAGTGATTAGAGTTACGGCTCTCACACTGAAGTAAGACACTGAGAGAGTTACTTTCTGTGACTGAGTGAGTGAGCAAGCAAAGAAGAAAGTGGAGAGAGATGGTACCTGGGAGAAGAGAAGGAGGAGACAGTGTCCACACAGACCCAACACCCAGCACTGTGAATGTCCCCACAGGTCAACTGGAAGGCAAACCTCAACACTGTAGAAGGTTTGCATTTTGAGAAGAGAATACCAATTGGCATCCAACAGAAGGACGCTGCGTTTTTAGGCTGCTTAATTTGATTTACATCTAATTTTTTCTTTTTTTTAAACAGACTGAGCTAGCTAGGTAATGCTCAAAATCCTTCAAGCTAGGCTTCAGCAGTACATGAACCAAGAACTTCCAGATGTTCCAGCTGGATTAAGAAAAGCAGAGGAACCAGAGATCAAATTGCCAACATCTGACTAGATCATCGGAGAAGGAAATGGCAACCCACTCCAGTATTCTTGCCTAGAGAATCCCGTGGACAGAGGAGCCTGGCGGGCTGCTGTCCATGGGGTCGCACAGAGTCAGACACGACTGAAGTGACTTAGCAGCAGCAGCAGCCGACTGGATCATAGAAAATTTCCCAAAAAAGAGAATTCCCAAAAAAATCTACTTCTGCCTCATTAACTATGCTAAACCCTTTGTGTGGATCACAACAAAGTGTGGAAAATTCTTAAAGAGGTGGGAATACCAGACCACCTTACCTGCCTCCTGTGAAACCTGTATGCAGGTGAAGAATCGACCATGGAACAATGGACCGGTTCCAAACTGGGAAAGGAGTCCATCAAGACTATATATTGTCACCCTGCTTGTTTTACTTATATGCAGAGTAGTGCATCATGAGAAATGCCAGGCTAGATGAATCACAAGCTGGAATCAAGACTGCCAGGAGAAATATCAACAACCTCAGACATGCAGATGACACCACTCTAATGGCAAAAAGTGAAGAGGAACTAAAGAGCTTCTTAATGAGGGTGAAAGAGGAGAGTAAAAAGGCTGGCTTAAATCTCAGCATTCAAAAAACTAAGATCATGGAATCTGGTCCCATCACTTCACGGCACACAGATGGGGGAAAGTGGAAATAGTGACAGATTTAATTTTCTTGGGCTCCAAAATCACTTCAGCCAGTGACTGCAGCCACAAAATTAAAAGATGCTTGCTCCTCAGAAGGAAAGCTATGATGAACTTAATGTATTAAAAAGCAGAGACATCACTTTGCTGACAAAGGTTTGCATAGTCAAAGCTATGGTTTTTCCAGTAGTCATGGACGGATGTGAGAGTTGGACCATAAAGAAGGCTGAAGAATTGACGCTTTGAAATTGTGGTGCTGGAGAAGAATCTTGCAAGTCCCTTGGACTGCAAGGAGATCAAACCAATCCATCCTAAAGGAAACCAACCCTGAATATTCATTGGAAGGACTGATGCTGAAGTCAAAGCTCCAGCACTTCAGCCACCTGCTGCAGGATCCCATCAAAACAGGCTGACCTGCAGCAGGAACTGGGTGCCCCCAGCTCTAGTCTTGTTTTTTCAAGTGATCTTTTCATTTCTGGCATCTCAACTATGTCTTTCTTGAGGCTCACGTGTTTGAGATTTTTAAAAATATATTCTCAAGTGTTCTGGCCTTTATTTTTTCAACTGGTGAAGGTTCCTGGGTTCACATCCATGTTTAAAAATAAAATAGGTTTTGGTTTTGCTATTAATGTCTCCCTTCCAATTGAACCAACATTGTGCTACCCTTCCACCACTAAGTACGGGAAAATACCATCTCCTGTCCTGTGTCTGCTCGTTGTCCTCAATTTCCTTGACTTTTCACTGATGACTCATGAGCCATGAGACGACAGCTGTGACCGTGCAGGCAGGCCAAGCCGCACGGCTACGGAAGGCAAGGGCGCGACCACTGTGTACCTTCTGCTCGGTCCGCGCAGACCAGGCTGTCTCTGGCATCTCTCGGGGGACATGCTGACCTTCCTCATTTGGCTTCTACTAGAGGCCTCTGTCTCTTCACGGGTCACCGGGGAGCACCGTGAGAATGTCAGTGACCATATGCCCAACTATTAACAGAGAGGAGTACTGAGAGCTGGGCGGGCTGTGTAATTCACCACGGCAACCGACAGGACACACTTGACCTTACTGGACAAGCCCGGAAGCCAGGTCTGGTCCGAGCTCCTTAAAGGATGGGGGAAAGCAGAGTGACAAGTGTCCAGACTCCAGGACCAGACAAAGGGGCCAATCACAGCTCCATTCCCGAGCTGACTGACTCCGGGAAAATACTTTAGCTTCACGAATCTCCACTTCCCTCTTCTTTTTTAAGTATAGGTGATTTACAATGTTGTTAGTTCCAGGTGTACAGCACAGGGATTCAGAATATATAGTCTTTTTTTTCAGATTCCTTTTCCTTATAGACTATTATGAAATATTTGGTAGACTTCCCTGCACTATGCAGTAGGTCCTTGATGATTATCTATTTTATATATAGTAGCGTGTATATGTTAATCCTAAACTTCTAATTTATCTTTCCCCCACCCTTTCCCACAGACTTATTCATAAATCTATTTTCTATGCCTGTGGGTTTATTTCTGAATGGCCAACAATAGGAGAATCGTAAGTCACAGAGGAGCCATCTAAAGGAACAGCAACCAGAAATTCAGAATTGTTTTAGAAAGAAACATATCGGATGGAAAAATACTGATCATATAATGTAAATGTCTCAAAGTGCAGACTGTAAGACAATACATACGACACCAATTTCGTCTGTATTTCAGAACTTAACGACACTGGAAAAAGACTAGAAGAAAATATTTCAAACTGTAGGATCAGATCCTTGGAAGGAAAGCTATGACAACCCAGACAGTGTATTAAAAAGCAGAGACATCACTTTGCTGACAAAGGTCTGTCTAGCCAAAGCTATGGTTTTTCCAGTAGTCGTGTATACATGTGAGAGTTGGACCGTAAGGAAGGCTGAGTGCTTAAGAACTGAGGCTCTCAAACTGTGGTGCTGGAGAACATTCTTGAGAGGCCCTTGGGCTACAAGGAGATGAAACCAGTCAATCCTAAAGGAAATCAACTCTGAATATTCACTGGGAGGACTGATGCTGAAGCTGAAGCTCCAATACTCTGGCCACCTGATACAAAGAGCCGACTCATAGGAAAAGACCCTAATGCTGGGAAAGACTGAAGGCAGGAGGAGAAGGGGATGACAGAGGACGAGATAGCATCACCAACTCAATGGACCTGAGTTTGAGCAAAACGCCGGGAGATGGTGAAGGACAGGGAAGCCTGGTGTGCTGCAGACCGTGGGGTTGCAAAGAGTCGGACAGGACTGAGCGACAGTAACAAGGAAAGATCTCAGGATGCCAGGATTTCAGGTGACTCCCTTCATACCTGGCTGCATTTTCTAAGTTGTCTTCATCTCTTTTTCTGTACACGTATCTACAGGTACCTAGATTTTTTACTTGAGTGAATAAATGTGATCACACGCCCCTACTTTTTCTTCTCTTTGGCTTGGTTCTCCCACTCACGCAATGACCTGGCTTTGCTCGTCTACTATAAATCTTCACGAGACCCCCTCCAAGCTTTCCTGAGAAGGCTCTGTGTAGCTTTTCTTTAATGGCCACATTATAGCCAACGAAGTGGAGATTCTGTGATTTATTCAGCTATTCCCCAGTCGGTGGTTGGTCTCTCTGCTTGTATACTTCCATGCTCCCAGGACAGATGCTAAACACAGGCCAGGCTCTGCTTGGGTGGAATGGGGTTAGGACCCCGAGACCTCCACAGCCCCTCAGAAACCCCCTGTTACTTGGCCCACTCTGGGGTGCCCTCAAGGATGCTCCAGCCCCACTTCCGGAATGCTGCCTCTCATCCCTCCCAAGATGCTCTAGGGATGCACGGTACCCCCAGCATCCTAAACTCTGATAAAGCTCTCCTCCTTTCTCCCTTCCACCAGACCGAACTTCACAAGGTCTACTCTTCATCCCCAGCACCTGGTACAGCCTCCTGCACATTTTAGCTGATGAAGCAAACGGATGGATAGATAAATGAACACATGAAGATGCGAGTGAACAGACAGAGGCATGAATGTTAGGATGTTTTGAGGAACTACAAGTAGTTCTTTACAGCCAGAATACAGAATGAACGAGAAGGCAGGGGAGAAGACAGGTCAGAGAGGTTAAAAAAGAAAAAGTCAGGGGACATACGTATACCCATGGCTGATTCATGTTGATGTATGGCAGAGACCAGCACAATATCATAAAGCAATTATCCTTCAATTAAAAATGAATAATTTTTTTAAAATGGTCAGATCCTAAAGGGTCTTGTGTGATAAACAGTAAGACTATTTTATTCTAAAGAGTAGGGCAAACCACTGAAGAATTTAAAGCAGCAGAATAATTAATCACTTTAAAAAAAGAAATGTGTTAAGCAGGAGTGTGCGGAAAGGCCTGGAGGAAGCCAGAGCAAAGGCAGAGAACCATCGGGAGAGGACAGAGGAATCGGAGGTGGAAAGGATGCGCCGGCCACGGAGCTAGACCTCCTGTGCTCCCACTCAGCCGTCCCGCCATCCCCGGAGCTGTGGTCCATGCTGCATCTATGCTGAGGCACCAGTGGGAGAGGGGACACAGAGCCCACCAAGGGTCACACTGGTGACCAGTGAGGTGCCAGCCCAGACCTCGAGTCCCTCTGGCCCCAGGCCAGTGAGCTGTCCTGTCTGGATGTTGGAAACCAAGGCAAGAGCAGGACCAGAAGACGGGATGCCACTGAGGGATGTCAGGGAACAGAAGGGGCTGAGCTGGGCAACTGAATGGACACAGCAAGTTAATCGGGGAGATTTTTAGAGGGATACTCACATTTCTGATTTAGCAGTTTGACGGTGTCCTTCATTCAAAAAATTTGGCATTTGAAATGAAAGATGATGAGTTCCATTTGGGACACGCTGAATTGGATCTGCACTTAGGATTAATTGATATTTATGTATATATTTATATTATGTAAGGACACTGTGCGTTACCAATTCTATGTTTCTATGTTTCCCCAGCTTAAATCTTCTAGCCATCAATACTAATAGTGTTAGTGGATATTTATGGAATGTGTGACAGGCATATAAACCATTTCATTCATAATAATTAGTTTTAGGGTTAGATGATAGCACGTATGTAAACAGATTCAAGGGCCTAGATCTGATAGATAGAGTGCCTGATGAACTATGGACTGAGGTTCGTGACATTGGACAGGAGACAGGGATCAAGACCATCCCCATGGAAAAGAAATGCAAAAAAGCAAAATGGCTGTCTGGGGAGGCCTTACAAATAGCTGTGAAAAGAAGAGAAGCGAAAAGCAAAGGAGAAAAGGAAAGATATAAACATCTGAATGCAGAGTTCCAAAGAATAGCAAGGAGAGATAAGAAAGCCTTCTTCAGTGATCAATGCAAAGAAATAGAGGAAAACAACAGAATGGGAAAGACTAGAGATCTCTTCAAGAAAATCAGAGATACCAAAGGAACATTTCATGCAAAGATGGGCTCGATAAAGGACAGAAATAGTATGGACCTAACAGAAGCAGAAGATATTAAGAAGAGATGGCAAGAATACACAGAAGAACTGTACAAAAAAGATCTTCATGACCCAGATAATCACAATGGTGTGATCACTGACCTAGAGCCAGACATCCTGGAACGTGAAGTAAAGTGGGCCTTAGAAAGCATCACTACGAACAAAGCTAGTGGAGGTGATGGAATTCCAGTTGAGCTATTCCGAATCCTGAAAGATGATGCTGTGAAAGTGCTGCACTCAATATGCCAGCAAATGTGGAAAACTCAGCAGTGGCCACAGGACTGGAAAAGGTCAGTTTTCATTCCAATCCCAAAGAAAGGCAATGCCAAAGAATGCTCAAACTACCGTACAATTGCAATCATCTCACACTCTAGTAAAGTAATGCTCAAAATTCTCCAAGCCAGGCTTCAGCAATACGTGAACCGTGAACTTCCTGATGTTCAAGCTGGTTTTAGAAAAGGCAGTGGAACCAGAGATCAAATTGCCAACATCCGCTGGATCATCGAAAAAGTAAGAGAGTTCCAGAAAAACATCTATTTCTGCTTTATTGACCATGCCAAAGCCTTTGACTGTGTGGATCAAAATAAACTGTGGAAAATTCTGAAAGAGATGAGAATACTAGACCACCTGATCTGCCTCTTGAGAAATCTGTATGCAGGTCAGGAAGCAGCAGTTAGAACTGGACATGGAACAACAGACTGGTTCCAAATAGGAAAAGGAGTTCGTCAAGGCTGTATATTATCATCCTGTTTATTTAACTTATACGCAGAGTACATCATGAGAAACGCTGGACTGGAAGAAACACAAGCTGGAATCAAGACTGCCGGGAGAAATCTCAATAACCTCAGATATGCAGATGACACCACCCTTATGGCAGAAAGTGAAGAGGAACTCAAAAGCCTCTTGATGAAAGTGAAAGTGGAGAGTGAAAAAGTTGGCTTAAAGCTCAACATTCAGAAAACGAAGATCATGGCATCAGGTCCCATCACTTCATGGGAAATAGATGGGGAAACAGTGGAAACAGTGTCAGACTTTATTTTTCTGGGCTCCAAAATCACTACAGATGGTGACTGCAGCCATGAAATTAAAAGACGCTTACTCATTGGAAGGAAAGTTATGACCAACCTAGACAGCATATTCAAAAGCAGAGACATTCCTTTGCCAACAAAGGTCCGTCTAGTCAAGGCTATAGTTTTTCCTGTGGTCATGTATGGATGTGAGAGTTGGACTTGAAGAAGGTTGAGCGCCAAAGAATTGATGCCTTTGAACTGTGGTGTTAGAGAAGACTCTTGAGAGTCCCTTGGACTGCAAGGAGATCCAACCAGTCCATTCTGAAGGAGATCAGCCCTGGGATTTCTTTGGAAGGACTGATGCTAAAGCTGAAACTCCAGCGCTTTGGCCACTTCATGCAAAGAGTTGACTCACTGGAAAAGACTCTGATGCTGGGAGGGATTGGGGGCAAGAGGAGAAGGGGACGACAGAGGATGAGATGGCTGGATGGCATCACTGACTCGATGAACGTGAGTCTCAGTGAACTCCGGGAGTTGGTGATGGAAAGGGAGGCCTGGCGTGCTGTGATTCATGGGGTCGCAAAGAGTCGGACACGACCGAGCGACTGAGTGCCTGGCTTATTGAATGTGTTCAACAAATGGAGAAATGACACATGAGGACATAAAAGGAAAGAGAAGTTGAAAACGTAGCAAAAAATCACATACCTAGTTACAACTATTCTACATCTCACATATATTCTAATATTAATGTCGTTGATCGGAATAAAACTTCAAGATCACAATAACGGCCCAAAAAAGACACTAGATTTACGCACAGTTAAGTTTGGTGGCATTCTACTGGGTGGTAATAGAAGTTAGTGAAAAAGAGAATGAATAATTGAAATCTCACAACAATTCCAAATTTTTTATTTACCTGAAAAATCAACTCTCTTTTCTCTTAATTATTAGCTAAAGATAAAGATGGTTTGTGGCTATCTGGGAAATACAAAAGAACTGGAAAGATCTAAAAATACATTAGTATCTAAATAAATAATGGTTGAGGATATAACTTGTTAGATTCATGGAAATAAAAATAGCAGGTAGAAAGCCTGCCTCACTCTTTGAAACTCATTTTTGTTTTTCACTATTTCATACAGTATAAGACAACCTTTTTAAGTACTGGGTTGACAAAAAGTTCATTTGTATTTTTCCATAAACCTTACAGAAAAACCAGAACAAACCTTTTGGCCAACGCAATATCTTCAATTAATCCTTTCTTTTTTTGGTTTTATCTTTTCTTTCCCAAAACGTAACATGCATTTATGCCCTTATTTTATTACTATCAGTAGATCAATGATTGATGTTTTGACTAATCACAGATTGTTGTGTGTTCAGAAACCCTTTAAGGATTGCTTACATGGGTGTGTGTGTGCACGCGTGTTCAGTCGCTAAGTCACGTCTGACTCTTTGCAACCCCAGGGACTGTAGTCCACCAGGCTTCTCTGTCCATGGGATTTTTTTCAAGCAAAAATACTGGAGTGGATTGCCATGATATTTTAAAATCCTTCCTCATTTACCATTTTTTATTAAATGCTCTGTTATTTCACAAAGGATTGAGAGGGCAAAAAAATAACAATACAACAGTGTGTATAGAATAACTTCAACACAATCAAGATTGAGTTGTATGGCCCTATGGAAGATTTAGCCATGTGAATATTTCATTCTAGAGGAACACTTATTACTTGAAAGATCATTTCACTCATGCAGCTTACCAGACGATGTCAGGTAACATACAACCTTCAGGTCCATGAATTAAAAATGTCTGAGATCTGTTTGTGGCTCCATATCCTTTAGAAAATAATCACTATGTAATTTCTAGAGAAATCACTTTGGATGTTCCACATATCCAGCTTTTAAAAATAGTTTAGATAATTTAGTTATTTGCCTAAATGTTTTAAAAGGCCTTGAATGGAAACAAAATGGCACTGAATTTATTTCATTTACTCTAAATAAAGATATGAACCAAAAGTCATCAGACCCAGATCACAGATTGTGATAAACGTGGGGAACTCAACACAAGCCTACAGAAGAATCAAGTCTGAGAGATTTCAATTGCTGGAAGATTGACTAAGGCTCTGTTTAATTATTAGTGCTATAAAAAGTGAGTAATATTTACCTGGCCATAATAGTACTGTGTAAAAGTAGCTTATCTTTCCTGCCAGGTGCCCCATTTCTCACAGTTATTAAAAAGAATGAAAAGAAATCTTTGCATAGTCATTATTTCTCCAGATCCGCCACCCCATCATCTTATATGATTGGGGGCTTGCGGGCTGTTAAAAAAGCTGATTTTTTCTTTTTTTAAGTGCCAGTGGTAGCCCAGGTCTTAAATGAAATCAGTGACAAGTGGCTTTGTTAGTGAAGGGCACCAGCAAAAACAGCCCAGTGAGCAATGGGGTAGTATGTGGTATGTATGACCGTGGTAAAATATCTGCCTGCCAATGCAGGAGATGCAAGAGATGTGGGCTTGATCCCTGGGTCAGGAAGATCCCCTGGAGAAGGAAATGGCAACCCACTCCAGGATTCTTGCCTGGAGAATCCCATGGACAGAGGAGCCTGGCGGGCTATAGTCCGTGGGGTTGCAAAGAGTTGGACGGGACTGAGTGTCTGAGCACACAAACTCCCCAGTAACTGGTACAATCAGTCCCATTGAGTGATGAGTCATGTAGGGTGCTTGTTCTTAGTAAATCCAAATACAAACAGACCCATGGGGCTTTCTGCTATGTGCTCATGCACAGTGCTGACCAGAAAACTGATTTTACAAGACTATCAGTTCCTAATGGATATGTCATAATGTCTTGGAAGAGCATATTCAGGAAGTTTACAGCGACTGTGATTCATTAACCCAACTTCAACATCATCATGCAATATGGGTTCAGATGACATTACTGAATGCTTTCTGGATTTTGGCAAAGATGTCCAGGAGTCATTAGTTATCTGTCAATCATTTACAAATCCTTTCTGAAATCAGTTAGCAAATAACGTTTTATCAGTATAAACAAGGGTCCTTGTACATGTGAGTCACTGCCGGTCTGCTCTATGGTGGTATCTGATGAGTTCGGTGGGATAGCGAAGGTGATTAAATGCCCACATCTGCCCAAAGGAGAGAGTTAGACTGTGCCTTGATTGGGAAAAATAATTACTAAAAACTGAGGTCGTAATTCCTCTTTTGCTGTTCCCCCAGCCTGGTTGGAACCTAAATTGTTCATTAACCATCTCTCGGGCTGAGTTCCGTGCACCTGTTATTTGTATCACATGTGAATGTTATTCCAGCCTTCTTTCACAAAAACATGTTCATTTCTCACAAAGTTCTGAGTGTCTATTCCTAGTCAATTAGCCTCCTAGATAAGCTTCAGAAGACCAAAGTAACTCATTAATGCGACATTTCCTCAGCATGCCAGTAAGTTCTGCAGGACATGAATAAGACAGGCAAATGGCAAATTGTATTTTTTAAAGGTTCTAGTGGGACTTAAGGGAACCCAGTACTACTATCATCTTTCAATATTTTTGGTATATTTTGTCAATAAGCCTGTCTAATCAGATGTATATAACAAAGCATGGAATCCAGTCTTTTTTATCGTTCCGTGTTTTATTAGCCACACACACGAAAGAAGAGGGCCAGAGCAAAGAACGCCGCGACGCTACTGAATTACAGACCGTGGGAGGTCTTCCACAGGGTGTCAGGTCGTACCTGTGACTAAGAATGGGCGCCAAGAACAAAACGCAGAAAAGAAACTTGCATATATCTTCCAAAATTCCATTTACGGAAGATGAGTCTCTCACCCAAGACCCTGAGTCACATAGTCCATCACGGTTTTTAATGACATCAAAATGTGTATTGGAGGGCTTCCCTGGTGGTCTAGTGGTTAAGAATCCACCTTGCTATGCAAGGGACATCGGTTCCATCCCTGGTCTGGGAAGATCCCACATACTGCAAGCAGCTAAGCGTACGTCACGACTGCGGAACCCAAGCTCCAGAGCCACAGCTGTATGCCCACGTGTCAAAACCACTACCAAAGCCTGCTCGCCTCGAACCCAGACTGCCGCAAGAGACACCCCTGCAGCAGGAAGCCCACACACCACGATGGGAGAAAGCCCAGGCAGCAACGGAGACCCAGCACAGCCAAAAGTTTAACAGGAAAGTAGTTTTAAAAAATAAAATTAAGACTTCTGGGACTTCCCTGGTCCAGTGCTTAAGAATCCACCTGCCAATGCAGGGGACACAGGCTCAGTCCCTGACGACCCCACATGCCACAGGGCAACTAAACCCACCTGTGGCAACTACTCACGTCTGCACACGTAGAGCCCGTGCCCCCAGCAGGAGAAGCCCTCACACTGCAAAGGGGAGCGGCCCCCACTCAGCACAGCTAGAGAAAGCTGGCGCAAAAGCAAGACCCAGTGCAGCCAAAACACAAGTAAACAAATGAATCTTTTTAACTGGTGAAGATTGAAATTAAAAAAAAACAGTATATTACTACAGACTGAATGCAGCAGTGCAGGTGAGAAGGCAGCTTTCTATTAAGCTAGACATTAAAAAGGCTTCTGAAAATGCTGCTTTTTAAAGATTCTTTTCCTTTGGAAAATAGCTCTTTTCAATCCTCAATGCGTTATCATAATACACCTTGAAAACAATAAATTAATATACTTATAACTAATAATTTTTACTTTCTCAATTTTAATTCCAAATGCAATAAACACTAATTGATGTAATTTACATGAGCAAAAACCTTTTGGAGTCCTCATAAGTTTTAAGAGAATAGCTGCTTCTCAGGGTCACACGTCACATCCCTTAACATTTACACGGGTACATTTCAGGTACTGCACCACATTATTGTCTGATTGCTTAAAGAAATAACAACAAAGAACTGACATGGATAATTAATAATCACCCAATCCTTTGTAGCTTGAAATATATATTTACTTGTCCAGCTAAAGACTTCACTTCCAGCCTCCCTTGAAGCTAAGTGTGAAAGGAAAAAGTGAAAGTGAAAGTTGCTCAGTTGTGTCTGAATTTTTTGTAACCCCATGGACTGTACACTCCATGGAATTCTCCAGGCCAGAATACTGGAGTGGTAAGCCTTTCCCTTCTTCACGGGATCTTCCCAACCCAAGGATACAACCCAGGTCTCCCACATTGAGGGCGGATTCTTTACCAGCTGAGCCATAAGGGAAGCCCAAGACTACTGGAGTGGGTAGCCTATCCCTTTTCCAGCAGATCTTCCCAACCTAGGAATCGAACCAGGGTCTCCTGCATTGCAGGCGGATTCTTTACCAATGGAGCTATCAGGGAAGCAGCTAAGTGTGCGTATGTGTCAAATTTCTGCCTAGTGAAATATAAGCAAAGTGTTTACACAGTACTTTCAGGAGATGTACTGAAGAAGGAACCCATGTTTTCTCCCTTCATCTGTTCTGCTCCCCAGTAGTGATGGCTCCTAGTAGTGATGGCCGGCCCCTAGCAGCTGTTTTGGAACATGGGGACAAGAGACAGAGGACAGAGAAAGGGAAGGAGTGAGGTCCTGCGTAACTTCATAGGGCACGGTACCATCCCTACCTCTGAATCGCTTTCATAGGAGAAAAATAAATGTCTTATTTAAACCACTGTCTTTCTGGTTTTTCTATTATATGCAGTCAAATTTAATCCAAAAAATATATAATTTTGATGGGGAAAATGCTGTACATAAACACTCTGGGTTTTCCAATGGAATCTTAGGCCAAACACACACACACACACACACACAAAAACTGCTCCATTAGCAAAATCAAAACATACAAGAAAATGACTAACTGTTCCACAACATAGGAAGAGACATGCATTGTTCTAAGAATCCAGATTTTATTACTTTGGAAAACAATTGAGATATTCTACAAGAGCCTAAAACTAACCTTGGTCATTTGAATAATATGTCTTTCATGTGAGGAGTAACCCTTTTTTTCCCCCATGGATTCAAGGAAAGAATGATAATTTTTAAATTATGGCAAATGTATTTGCCAGCATTAACCTCAAAGTATGAAGTGTTACTTTTGGGGGGCAAAGAAATAGTCTGCCCTTTTAATCAACTGACCAATCTACAAACAAGCTAAGGTTAACTCCTCAGCTAATGAACAGGCAGGATAAAAAAAAAAAAAAAAAAGCTGGTTGACAAAACAAGAAGAGATAAATGAGCACAGGCTCAGCAAGCCTGCCTGAAGGGTTCCGAAGTGTCAATCATATGCCCGGTCATCACTTGGAGAATGAATGTCTGCCCACGTTATCATCTAAAATATATTTACAGAGGTCAGAAGAGCTACGTCCTCTTCTATGCAGAGAGGTGATGACATCCAGGGAGTATGTCACAAGCCTAAGTTTAGTTAGTGGATTTAAGCTGGTTTGCAGTTTTCCCCACTAAGTGTGATCTTCTGACCCCTCAGTTTTACAACCTTCTACTCTCTGCGCTGCACACCAACTCTCCACTTCTGAGTTAATCATTTCTGTGCCATTATCTGCCAAGAGTTCTTATCTCCTTTGCTGTCACTTTATAACAGGGTCCTCTTATCAACCTGCCTGGAGTCACATGATTCGTCCAAGCCTATCAAAAGTTTCCATGCCTCTGATTAGAAACCATCACGAAACTGGATACAAGGTTTACAGCAGATCACTAATGCTGGAAAAGTACAGAGTCCAGGGAAAGACGAGCTTGTAACTTTCTGGATTCTTGGAGGTTTTTTTTTTTTTTTTTCCTCTCTTTTTCTTAACTTTCACTCAGGGTTGTTGTAGTCTGATGTGTCCTGCCCAAGGCTTCAAAACTTGACAAGCTGCACTTCCTTCTTACACTCAATGATATCTGCTTTAAACCCAAGGACTGCCTATAGTTTCATTAAGAATGTCTTCTAATTCGGATACTGGGGATTTACAAGAATCTCTAAAGCACGGACTTACACCTATTGGTAAGTAGGAGTTGCTCTATTTATTATCTATTTATTATCCTGCTATGACACTAATACATGTAATTCAATGCCATTGATGTATTTACTATTATCAGTCACTGCTTTTCCAGTTGTGTTTATTAAAAGCACGTAAGTCCACGTATATATCACACATTTATCTTTCTTGAAGTTAAAGAGGCAAATGAATATTTCAAATATTCTTATAGCCTTTGTTTTTGGATGTCATTCCACCAGCCTAAAATAGCCAGAAAACAAAAAGTACAATATATTCATTTCATCCCTAATATTTTCTGATACTTTTAAATGAGAAATAATAAACTAAAAGTTGAACCAGTTGAAACAAGTTAGCCATATGGAGTCATCCCTGATCCAACCTTAGCAAAGGCTTTCAACTGTCTGTGGAGTTCGAAGCCACACCACCGTGCATCTCATTCATTGTAGGCACTACAGAAAATTTTGCTTTTCGTTCCAAAAGACAAAATCAAAACCCAAAATCATACCATCACTAGTTAAGAAGTTAAGGGTTACAGGTTTTCAAAATAATGAGTCTATCTTCTTTTTATAAACAGAATAAGTACACAAAGCTAATTTTCATTTTTAAAAAGTACAAGCAATGCCAAGTCACAAACGTTAATGTTACAGCAAGAACACTTTGAATTAACCCTAAAGGGTGAAAAAGAAAAGACTCCCAGACATCTGTCATTACTGCTTTGTGGGAAATCTTGCCTTTATTCCTCCGCACTCGTTTTTGAAGGCCCTAAGCCCTTTCTGCAGCACATTTCTTAGGCTTTGGAATGAATTGGAATGTCCCTGTAATTTGCAAAGGCCTGAGTTCCAGCTCTGCTGAGAAGGAAAACCAAGGTCTGGGTTTTTCCTCGTTCTCCCTTCATAACCAGCTGACTCCACTGAACGCAGTGATTGCTTTTTTATGGGTCAACTACACCCTAAAGCATATCAATTGAGGAAATGGCAAAAAAAAAAAAAAAAAAGTTCTGTACTTACGAAAAGGAAAACGCTGGGAAGGCAGGCAGAGTGCAACAGAATTCAATTGCTCTGCAGATAAAAAGAAAATACGGGTACAGAAATGAGCTGGAAGAGAACACAGGGGCGATTTCACATCTTTGCCCAGGGAGCAGCAGCCGGGCTCCTGGGCAAAGGGTCCCTGAAGGCGGAGGCCGCTGGGGCGGGGGCGCGGGGACGCGCGGCGAGGCCCGGAGATGCGGGGGCGCGCGGCGAGGGCGTGCTCGGAGACGCACCCACCTGTGGATGCGAAGTCAGGGCGCGGAAATCCGGGACCGCGCTCGGGGACCCTCACTTGGCGGCGCCAGCCCGGGGTGAATGAACCGGGTGCGGCTCGGAAGGGACCGCCTTCGCGTTGCCTCGGCTCCCGCCCGGCGCTCAGGCCGCGCGGGGTCGGTGAGGCCGCGAGGCTGGACCCCCTTCACGTCTGGGGTCCGCAGGGTCCGGAGCCCCGGCGGCCGAGGGGTAGGGGTGGGGGCGGCCGTCTAATCCCGGAGGGACCGCTGGAGGCTGAGCCTCAAGAAGGTCCTGAAGAAGAGCCCAGGGGCCCACCCCGGCCCCCGAAACCTGTGCGGGCACTTTAGGGCGCCTCTAGATCACAGGCCGACCAAGAACAGTTTTGCGTTCAAAGAGACCTCTCCCCGGACCTCATTCGAGGGCACCGTCCACTCCGGGCCCAGGAACGCTCCCCACACCCTCCTTACCCCCCAGGTGCCCGGGCATGGCAGCCCCGCCGGTGGCTGTGAGACGCCCTCTTTGGAACCCCCTGGTCACCTCGGGGAGGCTGCTGGCTCTGAGCATCATCTGCTCCACAGCGTAGCCTCCCGGGATGCTGGGTGGGGGGTGTCATTCCCGGGGTGCTGGGGGCACTTTCCGGGATGCTTGGCCAGACGGTCACTCAGGGGGACAGTGCTGCATCAGCTCCTTCAGTGCGTCCCTGAAGGCCACTCGCCTCTAGAATGGGGGGGAGGGGTTCTGACAGCCCAGGGCAGGCCCACCGAGGAGAACCCCCTGGCGCAGCTCAGGGTGTCTGCAGTCCCTGGGGCTTTGATGGCAAATGGCACTTTGCGACCAGGGAGAGAAGCCCCCCAAACCGAGCCCATTGTATGTACAGTGCAGTCAGGGACTGAATTCTGCCTCAGTTTCTCTGTTCTGCTGGGAACGTGCCTGTTTATCTAAAAAGCAGTCTCTGTGGGTCCAAGCTGGCATGACAGTTTTATGTATTGGTGGTGCCATGACAACTGCATGTAGTCTGTGCTCATATAGAAAAGTGAAAATAAGACACCGATCGGTGTGTCTTCTGCCTGCAGGGCTGTCTGAGAGCATGAGAGCAGCAGACCTGGGCTATATCTAGATTGTTCCCTTCAAGGGAACTGGCCTCAGATGCCCTCCAGACTCTCGGTTTCTGGCTTAGGTTTTTTACATTCTCATAAATAGGGTGACATTACAGAGTGCTATGCAGTAATAGTTTGAGAGAGAGAATAAAGTATTTGTCTATATCAGCAAAAGAGCCAAATCCGTGTCGTAGGAAACATGTCATCTAAGGAGTAGGCAGCAACCCTCCAGCTATGTGCTCGACATTATGGTTGATTTGTGTTAAGTTTATGTAATTCTTCTAACTAAGTGCATTTCAAAGAATATTTACAGTCTATATAATGTTGCATATGAGCCACAGTAAGTTCTGTGTAGCTAGGGTATATAATAGGGGTTCCCTAGTGGCTCAGATGGTAAAGAATCCACCTTCAATGCAGGAAACCAAGGTTTGATCCGTGGGTCAGGAAGATCCCCCTGGAGAAAGGCATGGCAACCCACTCCAACATTCTTGCCTAGAGAATCCCATGAACCAAGGGGTCTGGCGAGCTACAGTCCACGGGGTTGCGAAGAGTCAGACAGGACTGAGTGACTAAGCACGCACACACAGGGTACCTAAGACACGCGAAAGTGCTGCCTGGAGGCTGTGATGCCAGCGCTACTCTCTGGGCCCCTTGGTGCTCTCGGAGACTGATTTTATTCGGGTGATAAGCTTCGGCGAGCTCTGTGCCCTTGAGGGTCTCTGGAGCAGCGTCTCACAGTGGGCAGTAGACAGCCGGCTGTGTCGCCCTAACCTCTAGCCAGCTCCGTTCACAGTGCAGTTGAGAACACAGTCACCCACGCCTGTGCTCTGGTCCTCGAGCTGGGCTCAGGCGGCCAGTTTCGTCTGGGAAGCTGAGCCCCGGAGCCTCCTCTCCTCCCTGGCTCCTGCCCGCCTCCCAAACACTGCTTCTGAGATGCTCTGTACTGGCCTGGATCCGCAACTGTGATGGGACTTAAAGGACTTCTTTAATGAACCAAGAGAGATATACAGAGAAAGCGAGAACAGAGGCTTGGTGATGCTTTTTTCCTTTACTTGACCCTTCCACCCAGACACAATGTCTAGGGTTATCTTGGCTTTAGCCTTGAACTTGAACTGAGCTAGAGAAGGGCTCTGGGACTGTCTCCCTCCATGGTCCAACCTCCCCAAACAGCTCCTGGCATGCTCTATGCAGGGCAAGAAGCAGACATCTCGACCCCCAGTCCAGAACCTCCCTTTGAGGGTTCGTTCTTACTCCTCACCTTGTTGGAACTTCTCCGAGAAATCCACTTGGCTTCAGGGAGCTTCAGGAATTTGGGGGGCACTGTATCCAGGGAGGGCCTAGGGGAGAGCTGAATATGAATGGTGTGAATATGAGAGATGGAGTCTGGAAAACCCAAGTGGACTGAAACTGACCAGGACACTCAATAAAGTCTGCCTCCTCCTCAGTCTTTCAGGAAGCTCTGTTATGTATGTTTACATGATTCATAAGAAAAGATATATTTAACTTTTACAACTCAAATAAGCAGAACATCTGCAGATAATGTGACTGAGTCCTGAAGACAGTGTCAAACACTGTAAGACAGTGCAGTTGGCAAGAACCTTCCACTAGAAGGACCCATTTTTCATGGTCCTTAGAATGACTGGGCTTCCCAGATGGCGCTAGTGGTAAAGAGCCAGCCTGCCAAAACAGGAGACTTAAGAGTTGTGGGTTCCATTCCTGGGGCAGGAAGATCCCCTGGAGGAGGGCATGGCAACCCACTCCAGTATTCTTGCCTGGAAAATCCCATGGACAGAGGAGCCTGGCAGGCTACTGTCCATAGGGTCCCAAAGAGTCGGACATGACTGAGCAACTTAGCATGCAGAATGGCTAGTGACTCCCTTCCTAAGTGTTTTCCTTACAGAGGATGCTTTGGGGGAAATTAGGGGGAAAGGGAAAAAGATTTAAAAAACCGATATTAATAACAATGTGGTGGGCTGCTCTCCTGACACGATCACCTGCATGGAAAATTTATTTTGTTTAAAAAAAGGTTTTCTTTGTGAACCTTATTTTGTTGTTTAGTCACTGAGTTGTGTCTGACTCTATGCGACCCCACAGACTGTAGCCCACCAGGCTCCTCTGTCCATGGGATTCTCCAGGCAAGAATACTGGAGTGGGTTGCCATTTCCTCCTCCAGGGGATCTTCCCAACCCAGGGATCAAACCTGGGTCTCCTGCATTGGCAGGCAGATTCTTTACCACTGAGCCACCAGCGAAGTCCAAGTCTTCTTTTACTGATGGAAAAAAAAAAAAAAAAGAACTTAGAAAGGTCAAGTGATTTAGCCAAGGTCATTCAGTTTGTCAGAAGAGTGGGCTGTAAGTGGAACCCATGGATGGGGCTCTGAAAACCGTGCATTTTCCTCAAGGTTATACCTTTCGCCCCTGTTGAAATAAAGAAGTGATGATCACAAGCAATGTTGATCTATTCAGACTTTCTTCCGAAAGGCATTTTGGACTTAAGAAAGACACTGGTCAATGGCCCTTTGTCTTCCTCCTCCATCCACAGTGCAGATCAGGTTTAGAACCCCCAAGAGTTTGAAAGGGTGGGCTTGGGCGGCATCTGGAGCCCTGAGGGCAGAGCAGCAATGGGGAGTGGGAGGCGGTTGGGGGGTGGGGTTGGGTAGAGGGCTGTATGGGGGTGTGGGGGGAGGGAGGCCCTGCTTGTCTCAGACTCTGGAATTTCCTGAAAGGATCTTTGACGTTGAGCTTGCAGCTCTGTGGCCTCTGGTGACAACGCATGGGGCCATTGAGCGGATGACCAGGAAATAGAAAATTCACAGCATCCACTTGTTATCATCAGAGGTATGAGGAAGGCAGGGAAATCCCTCAAAATGAGGGCGTTTATAGAGGACTTTTTATTCCTATATATAATAAAGAAAGTCGTTCAGTCATGTCCGACTCTTTATGACCCCCACGGACTATACAGTCCATGGAATTCTCCAGGCCAGAATACCAGAGTGGGTAGCCTTTCCCTTCTCCAGGGTATCTTCCCAACCCAGGGATCGAACCCAGGTTTCCCGCATTGCGGGTGGATTCTTTACCAGCTGAGCCACAAGGGAAGCCCAATAGATCAACATTTTACTCCTAACAAACAAGCAAATGTCTCCTGGGGGGGAGGGGACAGGGAAAGAGTTTAAACACCGCCCCCCGCCCTTTTTAAGCGCTTTGACAAAGCCGGGTGTGTCTCCCACGCCAGGCGCTAACGTGCTTTCACAGTAAAGGCAGCTTCTGGCTGAGGGTCTGGGCGTCTGCAGCCTCAGGGTCCCAAGGCTCCATCGCCTCCACTGGTCTCTGTGGGCCTGGAAAGAAAACTGCTCGGAACCCGCCCCCCGCCCATCCCGTCCCCGAGGCGACGCCCCACAGTATCCAGACGAGGAACCCAGGGGAAAGCGAAAGGATTCGCCCCAAGGCTCGGCGCACCCTGGCCACCACCTCTTAATTACGAAAGTTGTTTTCCAGTTGGATGCAGGTTGGAAAAGGACCCTCTGAATCGCACGACCCGCGACCCCTTGGGGGACCCTAACTTGCCCACGCGGCAAGTCCCGGGGGGACGGTCCCCCCGCGAGCCCCGCCTTTCCAAACCCACACTTTGCTGGGTAAGAGGCACCCACAATGCTCGACGGCCGCAGCTCAGCGGGTCCGGCACCCTTAGATTTTAAGAACCCCCTCCCCGGGGGGCTTCCCTAAGACACAGCCTCGCGGCGGTCCATCCCCGAACGGCCCCAGCCGGGGAAGGGGAAGCTGGGCAGCACGTCACCCCTTCTCTCGTGAAGCTTCCAGTCTGGCCAGAGTCAGTGGGACGTCAGTCTAGAGTTATCTAGTGCTGGGATCCGAGTTCCTGCTCCGGGGGGCTCTGGGGAGTGGGATCGCCTGGGGAGCAGCTCTCACCCAGGGCTTGGTGGTCTGCTCTGGGCCAGCAACGCCCTCGTGAATGCCACTTACCGTTCTGGTTTGTCCCCAACAACCTGGACGAGGTGGTTCCCAGAGCTGAGTTGCAGCTCACTCGTGCTTCCATTTCAATTACAGAGAGGAAAGCTAGATTACATTGGCGGATTCCCAGGTGGCGCTAGTGGTAAAGAGCCAATGCAGGAGACGTTAAGAGAGGCAGGTTCGATCCCTGGGTTGGGAAGATCCCCTGGAGGAGGGCATGGCAACCCACTCCAGTACTCTTGCCTGGAGAATCCCATGGACAGAGGAGACTGGCAGAACCCAGTTCTTAGGGTCGCAAAGAGTCAGGCAGGACTGAAGCGACTGAGCGCACAGATTAGGTTGGACCAGCACCTACCCAAGATTAGGTCCCAGCCAGCTCCTTTCGCAAGACTGGATGTCCCCGTTCACCTCGAGGGCCACCGGCTATACCAAGGTAGAACGCGCCTGGATCCCTGGGCTGGGGCAGTTCTCTGCAAAGTAGAAGTTCTGCAAGGACGCCTTCATACCAAGGGCGGTAGGTTCTGATACTCCAGGCCAAAGTCTCCCCAACCTCACCTTTCCCTCGGGACAAAGATGCGAGTCTGTCTGGGGAGGGCTCGAGGGGCCTTGGTTACCCAGGAGTTGTGTCATCTTGCGTTTTCCTCGCTGGTCAAGAGGGGCCGGAGATACACTGAGATGCTCCCATAGTGAGCCTGCTCGCATCGCTGTTGGCGGCCACCCCACCAGGCAGTCTTCCGGGGTGGACGGTCTAAACTGGCTGCCCTTCTACCTCCTGGACTGGAGGTTGTTTTCGAGGATGTCGGAAGTAGCTATTTACGCAGGCGTCAGAAAAAGATAAAAAAAAAAAAAAAAAAAACACGACTTTTCACCTATTTCAGTTTATTTTCTGAACGCTTTGGCCAATTCCACGCTCTTCGGTAACTTACGTGTCTGCAGGAAAACTTAACTCTTAAAAAAAGTGCTTCCAGCGCGGGGGTGGGACGCCTCCACCCCAGCCACCCCCCCCTCCAGCTCGGGAGCGCGACTCCAAAGTTCTTGCTAAATTTAATTTTCAGAGGAAAGCAAAAGTGACTTCTGATGGGCTTTTCGAGTAGCAGGGGCGGAGAAATGAAACAGAGCCCGCGCTTCAGCGGTGTGTTCTGTCTCCCCCCAGGCTGGCCTGGCCTGGCCTCGGAGACTTTCTGGGGAAAGGGCGGAGGGATGGGGTGGGAATCTAGATTTCTTCTGAAGAGTAGACACATGCTCCGAGAAAAGTATTCCGGTTTCTCCAAAGCACCAAAAAGTCGGAATGGAGGAGGTGCTAGACATGGTTTTCAAGGATGCGGATTTGCAAGTTTTTGACGGGTTGGGATGGGTCGTGGCGGGGGGGGGGGGGGGGGTGCTTCCCCCACCCAGGCGCGCGAGGACAAGAATCTTCCTTGCTGTTCCTCCGGGGACCCGTGTTGTCGAGTCCAAGAAACCAGTCCTGAAAATCTTGACATTTTACGCCTTTGCAGACTGCACGCGGGAAGTGCGCGCGGCCGGCAGGCACGCCTCAGGTCAGGTCAAGGGCAGGCGGTGCCCGGCGCGCCCGGGAACGCGACGCCGAGCTGCGGGCAGGGGGAGGCGGGAGGGCCGGGCAGTAGCCTCCTCGTGGGCCGGGGGCGCGAGACCCCCTCCGCTGCTGCCCGCGGGCGCAGGGGGCGCACGGCCCCATGACGCTGAGCCTGGATAAAATATGCCGGGACTGCGCTTCTCAAGCTCGTCAAGGCTGCGGGAGCCTCCCCGAGCCATCATCTTTCGTAATTGCAACCGTCAATCAAGGCTTTAAGACAAAGTCAGAACCGGGAAGGGCGAGCCTGGAGACCGGCCCCGTAGGACGGGAGATGGAGGCGTGGGGGACGCGGGGAGCGAAGTTTGCAGGGGAGCGGAGAGCAAGTTGAGTATGTTGGGGGTGGCTGGAGCCGGAGCCGTCTCACTGGGCCTCCGGTCCCCACCAGTTAACTGCCCCGCAGCAGGGGTGGCTTCCCCGGGGCTCTCTACCGGGAGGCCGCAGAGGCCAGACGTCCCGCGCTGAGGGTGGGAGGCGTCCGCCCGCGGGCCCCGGCTTTGTGATTCCAAGGCGGTGGGTGTATACTTAGAGCGCAGACCACCCCCAGGCCTGGACTAGTAGACCACCCCGGCCCTGCCCCTCAGCCCCACCTCCCCGCCCTTCCTGGCGTCCGCGCCTCCCCCGCACTGCCCCCGGCCCCAGCCGCGCGCTGCGGCCTCTGCCACCTGGAACCATACCCAGGTAACCTTCCCGGCACCGCGGACCGGCTGGGCGCCTCCTCCCGGCGCTCTGCTTCCTCCAGGGTGTTCGGGGAGACGCCCAGGCCCATCCCAGGTCACAGGGCGAGCGGCTCCGGCGGAGGCCCCCTGCCCCGCGGAACTGAAGCGGCAAGGACCGGAGGGAGTGCGGGGAGGGGGAGGGGTGCGCCCGGAGCCGGCCTGCTGCCCAGACCCCACGCGGAGCGCCCGGGGGGAAAGATGACCAGCCCTCGGGTCTCTCCCGCGGGAGGTTTCCCGCATCGTCCACTAAAGGCGGGGTTTCCACGTCCCCCGGAGGGGTCGGCATAGCTCTGGCCCTCGGGACAGCCCTCTCCCGCCCCGTTCCTGGAACGAGCCCTCGGGGCCGGGGGTTCTCGGGAAGGGAAGTTTTCTCCAGGTCTGAGGCCACCTTCGCATTCGGTGCCCGTTGGGCTCGCAGCCGACCCGGCAGAGCCGTGGCCTGGACTCGAGCTTCAAAGCAAGGCGAAACCTTTCCGCTGTTACACGCCTGCGCATTCTTTGAAGAGCCGATTTTAAAAAACCCTGACCCGGCCGCCTTTCTCACCCCGTCGCCGCTCCCGTTTGTGAGACAAATGGGTGCGGGTGGCTGTCTGTCACCCTCATGCCACGCCTTTGGGGAGCGAGGAGAGGGGAGAGTGGCCTCCACACTTGTGTGGCCTCAACAGGCCCTCTCTGGGCTGAGGCTGCGCTCTGAACCTGACCCCGACCTCTGCCTGCAGCCAGGTCAGGCACTCCTCATGTGCGGGCAGAAACGGGCCATACTGCAACCCGCGGTCCTGTTAGACGCTCTGCATCCTTCTCTCAACCCTCCCGACCTCTTCCTCCTGCTCCAGCAACCGGCGGGCCTTCCCTCCCTCACTGGGGGGAGCACTAGAGCCCCCCTCCCCCAGATGCCAGCCTGGTGTTGGTAAGGAGGGTCAAAGTGCCCCCAGATGCTCTCTGCAGTGGGAGGGCTTCGTAATAAACTTATTCTGAAAGTTCATGTGAATCCACACGCAAGGTGCTAGCATTGACTTGAGCCCTTTCTGAGCTTCATTCACAACGATGCTTACAGCAACCAGGCAATACTGAAAATGACTGACTGTGATATTGTCACCAAAATCTGAGCATCAGAATGATCACTGATGTCGGCAACTGCAACCCACTCCCCTTTACCACCTAAGGGGCGGCCTTCTCACCAAGTTGAAAGGTTTTCGTGAAACCTGCAGATGCTACTAAAACTGAGGTCTGAATAACTTCGACTCTGAGTACTGTATGTTAAGCAGCAAAGTGACAGGTCAGTTCTGAGAGGCAGCAGTGTGTGAATGGCCAGGCCTGGGATGTGGTGAGCAACCCATTTCATTCAAAAGTGTGGATTATGTATGGCAGTGATTGGAGTACTTTTCAATTCATCAGATACTGGACTGGCCAGTTTGAGTATGTGATCTCTATGCCATTCACACAGAATAAATTCAGAGCCTTTGAGATTCAAATTCACCCCCTTGTGGGTGGACTCTCAGCTGATACTGAATATGAGGCGTTTCACATGCAGTCAGGAGGCTGGGGATAGAGTGTTTTCATCTTGTTGAGATGAGATCTGAAAACTTTGAAGATGGGGCTGGGCTGGTGTGGAAGAGCTTGCATAACAGATGGTTCTTTAAAACTTTTTTTCAAGTGCTGGGCCTCTGGGCCTCAAGTGGCCCGTCCCACCCCAGAGACCTGCGGATGAAGAGGAAGCCGGCGCTGCTCTTTGCATTCTGTATGGAAACACGGCTCACTAACATTTTAGGAAGTCTGTCGCCAGCCTGATCTGGGGGCTCGAGGAGGCGGGTGGTGTTTATAAATGAGCGAAGGAGCTGGAGGAGAATGGGGGGCTGGGGAGGGCCGTTCGGATTCGAGGCAATTGCGCCAACTCTCGGCGACACGGCTGTTCGCTCCTGAGCAGGTGGACCGCGCCGCTGGGCCCCTCTGGGGGCGGGGTGGGGGGCTGTGGACTCGTTGCCGAGGGGAATGGGGCCCGGAGACCCTGGAGCGCAGACCAGCTCTTCTTTTCTCTCCTGGTTTGTTGAAACGCGTTCAACTCCCCCTCACCTAGCGCGCACGGCGGGCGCACCCCCGCGGGCTTCCCCCCTTCGCGCCGACACCTCCAACCAGCTTCTCCTCGGCCGCCGCGCTCAGGCAGAGGTCGCCTCTCAGCCGCTCTAAGACCCGCCGCGCGCACATCCCCCGCCCCGGGCGGTGTGGGAGGGGGCGAGGCGGGGTGAAGAGGTTGGGGCGGCGAGGGGCCGGGAAGCCTGGGCCTCGTCCTCATTGGCTGGCGCCTGGGGTCCGACCCGAGTCCGGAACCCGCGTCCCCATCCCCGGCCCTCACCCCTCATCCCGGCCTCCCCCGACCCGGTCCTCCTCCCCTCCCTCTCCCCCACCCCCAGCCTCGCCGCCCCGGGGCTGCAGAGGACCGCTCCCGGACGGGAGTGGACTAGGCGGCGGAGGGAGGCTGGAACTTCCAGCTCCACGCCTGAGAGTGAGCGAGAGGGAGGCAGACACGGGAGAGGGGCGGAGAGGAGACGGAGGCCAGAGACCGCGCGAGCGGGAGACCCTGCGGATCCCGAGCGGAGGGCAGCAGAGGGCGGGGTGCGGGTCGCCGAGCCGAGCCGTCCGGGAGCCGTGGCGGCAGCAGCAGCAGCAGCTCGGCCGCCGCCTCCGCTGCGCGCCCGGAGCTCGGCCGGACGCGCCCCCGCGCCCCCGGCAGCTGCGCCCTAGCCGAGCCGGGCCCCCCGGCCCGGACGCAGTCTTCGCTCGGTGCCCGCCGCTTCCTCCTCGCGGTTCAGGGGCGGCTGAGGAGCAGCGAACCTGGACGGGGCTCCGGGGTCCTGACGGCAGCCCCGGAGGCGACGGGGACGCGCTCCGGAGCGCCTGCGAGAGAGCAGCCGGCCGGCCGCCCCCTCCTTCTTCCCGGCGGAGTTGAAGCCGTGCCGCCCGCATTCAGGTGCAAGGCTTCCGGACGGACACGGACCCCTTGCCCCCGCCCGCGGCCGCCTTGTCATGCTGCCCAAAGTGGAGACGGAAGCCCTGGGACTGGCTCGGTCGCATGGGGACCAGGGGCAGATGCCGGAAAACATGCAAGGTAAGGAGGCGCTCGCGGCGCGCGGCTCCCGCGGCTCCCCCGCCCCCGGCTCGCCCCGCGGGCTGCAGCCGCCGGCCCCGCGCGGGCGCTGGACTGACCGCCCGGCGCTCGCCGCCGCGGGGCTGCTGGGCTGCGGGGCGGCGCGCGGGCGTCGGGCCCCGTCCCCAGGGAAGGCATAAAAGTTTATGGCTCTTGAACAATGCGGGGCGGGGATTTTCCGAGCAATGCCTAATTGGCCGCTTCTAATTAAGAAGAGAGGCTTCGAGCTCCGGCGACCGAAGCCGGGGCAGCCTCTGTCTAGAGATCTAATTATTCCAACTATCCTTCTAAGAAATGGAACTAATCTCGGGAAGCCCGAGCAGGTTCCCGGTCACTCGAATCGGGGGAACTTGAACCAGTGCTCTTGAGTGCAGAAGAACCCTCTGCCTGGGAAAGTCAGCTGCAGAAAGCGCAGGACCTCGGGGAGAGCTGGCTTAGCGGTGTCAGGACGCCAGGGCACCCTGCAGCCCCGGCGCACCCGGGGAGTCGGCTGGCATTGGAACAACTTCTTAAAACGGCAGGCAGAACTGGAAAGAACCAGTTGTCTCCAGCCGGGCACTGCGGAGTGAGTGCAGGGCGGGGGCGGCGGCTTAGCTTCCAGCCTCTTCGGTCGGATACCTGGGAATGTGGAAGTCCCGTTTGTTTCCCAAGCTTTTGATTGCTAACAACAAGCGCGAGGCCGAATGGCAAATCCCGTAGGCTGTATTTTCGCCACGTTCCAAAAGAAGCGATTCTAGACCCTGGCCGTGTTAAGCCCTTCAGAAGTTTATCGCAGTTGCTCGGGGCCAGGGAGGGAACAATGCTAGGAAAAGTCTCCGGTGCCCTTCCAACCTCGCCCCTGCCAGCGCGCAGGATGTGCGGGCCGGCGGGCCTGTGATTCCGAGCGCTTCCTGCCATCCCCTCGAGTGAACTTGAAAGGGCCGGGGACGCGCCGAGAGCAGAGGTCAGGGCTGGCGCCCGCGGCGGTGCGAGAGAGGCGGCGCGGGACCCGGGGCCTGAGGTCGCCCCGCTGTTTGGAGACGAGGGGACGGCGGGAGGGCGTGCGTCCCCGCCGGTGGGGTCGGTCATGGCTAGAGGATCCTGGGGTCTCGCCCAACCTCCAGGGAGGGCCGTGGAAGTCCCCGGGGGCCGAGCCCCTAGAGTCTAACCTGTAGGCTGGCTGCCCCGGGGAGGACCCGGTTGGCCCAAAGAGGCTTTCCCGCCGGGCACCTGGGATTCTGCGAAGCGGGCCCAGGGGAAGCAGCCCCGGGGCGCCGCATCGGGCCCCTCGGCCGCCACTGCCGAGGAATGTCCCTTGGGCGCCCTCGGAGCCGGCGAGATGCTGGCGTCCAAGGGAAAGTTTCGGCTTCTCCTTCCCGTGCGCGATTCTGAGCGCCTCGGGAAAAGAAGCGCAGGGAGAAGTTGGAGCAGGAAGTCGGGTGGGGGTAAGACGGGAGGAAGATAGCACTGTGGTATTTTCTTTGTAAAATTCGAGAGGGCCGTTCCTGACCCGATCCAGCGCCTGGGGCAGAGAGCCGGCCTTCCCTGGTGCCTGGGGCTCTGGGACGTCGCCGGCTGCTTGCTCAGCCCTGGGGTGGAAAGCTGGTGGAAAGCGCCCGGCGCGGCTTCCTCCAGGCGACGCGCGGCCTGCGGCCCGAGGGGAGCCCCTGGGGACGCGGACTCCACGCCCTGGCCTGGGCCGCGCCGCGGTCCGAACCGTGGCGGGTGGGGGAGAGGTGCAGCAAAGGGACCCCCTACCGGGTCCCGGGACGGTTCGGGGAACTCGTCCACGTGCCTGGGCGGTCTCTGCCGTCCCAGGCGCCGGCGTCCCCCGCTGCTTTCTCAAGACCGGGACTTCTTTGCTCGAATGCGTTGGATTCTCTGAAGACTCACTCGAGCTACAGCACGTGGGCGCCTCTGAAAGATGCCCGGGTCTCGCACCACGGCGTCGGTCTCCCCACGCGGCCTCGGTCTTGGAATTTTCCAAGAGGGTCCCCAGCCTCGGTCTTTAGGATGTCGGATCCCGAGGTGCGCACCGGGTCCCCTACCTCTTCGCACCTCTCTGGGGCTAAGTGAAGAGTTTACTTTGCTGGGGAAAGGGGGAAGGAGAAAGGCGAAAGGCATACACTTGGAAAAGTACACTTTTTCCCCTGTCCGAAAACACGCCTGGAGACAACAGTCACGACCTTTCAGGAGAGTGAGGCTATGAACAAACTTCTGGAAACCTCAGCCTCAGCCAAAGCCCAGGCTCCCCAAACCCGAGCGGGGACCTCCCTTGGCCCCCGCGAGAGGACTGCGCTCTGTGTCTCTATTTCTATTTCTCGGAGCTCAGACGCCTGCCTCGGCTTTTCCCATCTTTTCCTGGAACCCCCCCTCCCCAAACTCTGGTAACTCATCCCGATCTACGCCCCAACCCAGGACTCCATGTCTCGGGAGAGGCTCCCGGTAGGGGGGTCAGTCGAGAAGCGCGGCTAGGGACCCCCCCCACCCTAAAGGCCCTTTCCAGAAGCCCCCAGAATCCGTAAAGAAAACAGAACTGTATTTAAAACACACACACACACACACACACACACAACTCTTTGGCCAGGAGGCCAAAGTGGTGCTGGAGTGTCCTGGCACTTTGGGGACGGGTGGGGGGCCTGTTGTCTCCCTTTCCTTTTCGGTAAACAAATCAGAGGAAACTCCTGCCGGCTCTCAGTTCCCCCATCCCCCGCCCAGCCCCGCCCCGCCCCCTGAAAATGCCACTGATTAACTTAAAACAAACTTGACTGGGGCGTTCGTGCGCCTGTGTGTAGCCCCAAGTTGAGCAAGGGGCGAGAGGCAAGTGCGCCCCGGGGTTCGCAGGAGGTGCCCGGAGGCTTCGGCGGCGGCCGGGCCGCGCGGACCTGCCCTCGGCGTCCCCCGCCTTCCCCGGCCCGTGGCCCGCGCTGCGAGGCTCCCCCGGCGTGGACCGAGTCTCCGGGAGGGGCCGGATCAGGTATTACCTGGGTCTCCCGGCCTCCGCCCCTCCCGCGCAGTTTTTCTCGGTCTTAGAGCTGCGAAGACGCCTTCCCCGGACTGCGTCCGGAGCTGGACGGTTACCCGATCCCTGCAGGGAGCCGCGCGAAGCTGCCGCCTGATTTCTGTTTAACAGGGGAGCTCGAGGTGTTTATATTTTGCAGTGATGATCGGAAACATGTGAAGTTCATTAAAGGACTTCAGTACTTCGCGACGAAACCAAACTCTCGTGTGTATCTTTTGCTTTCCTTCTTTTCCTTCTTTTTTTCTTTCCCTTTACGTCCGTGCTCCCTCCCCTTTTTCTAGTAATTTTTACAGTAGATTTTCAAAAGTGCAGAGATCAAAGCCCAACCAGTACGTAACTGGGTGTTTGGATTAATCTAACAGCTCTGAACGCTGGGAGCCTCGGGCTGTGGCTGGAACAGAGCTGCTGACGAAGTGTCCGGGGCTCCCCGTTCCCGGTGGAGGTTGGGCGTTGCTTTCACTCAGACACCTAAGGCTCGGGGAACTGTGGGCAAACCCGGTTCCAGTGAGAGGATGACGCTGTGTGCTGCTTTCTCTTCCTTAGGAAAAGGTGACGTTTTGGAACTTATCAGCAAGGCGATTTAAAAGGAATTCTAAGTTGTTACTTTATGCAGTTCGTGTTTCTTTTCTGGATCTCTTTTGCAGAGTTAAGAGACTTGTGTTCAACAGTGGTCAGCTTAAGAATGTTTAACAAAAGAATTTAGAATTATTTTTAAATTAAAATAATGTGAAGTGCTTACTCATTGATGCCAAAAGAGGTTTTGCTTTGACTGTAAAAATAACTCTGCGGTACACCTGTAAGACATTTGTATTTTCTGTTTTACCTGGTGATGTCTGCCCTCCAGTCACCAACCGCTTCCTTTTGCAGGATTGAAACCTACCTAGTAAGTTAATCGGGTGTGTGCATCCCTCTTCTTGTTTCAGTGTCCCCGTTTAAAATGGTGAATTACTCCTATGATGAAGATCTTGAGGAGCTCTGTCCGGTGTGCGGAGACAAAGTGTCTGGGTACCATTACGGGCTCCTCACCTGTGAAAGCTGCAAGGTGTGCTTCTGCGTTGCTACCTGAGAAATGTAATGTTCAAACCAAAATAAACCACTGGACCACTTCTTCAGGCTAAATGTAGGCTGTCTTTTTTGGACTCAAAAATGAGAGAGGGAAAGAGTGAGTCTTAGTGAGATGATTCTTAGAAATATGTGTCTGATTTAATCCCCAAAGCAAAGAAATTTATGCTGTTTAGAAAACTTTGCCAGTATCACGACTTTAAAATAGTTTATTGCAGGAAAGTGATGTAGCTGTAGAAAGGCTTCTATTTCTAACAGTCCGGAATATTGATTTTGCTTGACTTATATATATTTAAAGCATCGTTGTTCTTGAGAGCCAACATGACAAAGTATTTCCCAAATACATTTTAACTTCAGAGTATTCTGTGCTACACATCCAAACATTTTTTATCCACAGATATAAAAGTCTAAATTCCCAGCTGCATGATTTCATCCTGATTTATTCTAAAAATAATTTTTAAGACTTTGGGAATTTATATCAGAAAGAATAGAAACCAGATCTTAAGTTTATAATATGAGTAGTTTTAAGTATATGGTGACTTATTTAAATGCAAGAGTTTTTAATATGTGAGATGTACTGTATTATTACTAATAACATCAACTATACAGTAAGGATTTATCTCAGACTTTTTTCATATATTCTCAGTAAATTTAATACTCCTTATTTTTCAACATTTTTAAAAGTAGAAAACTCAGTACAATTACTAAACCACTGCCAAGAAAATCTCTTCTCTTTTTTTATAACAAAGTAAGATGGTTTCACTTTGTGGTCAGTAGGGCAAACAGAGAATATACCATCTAAGCAGTTACTGTGTTATAAAGCTACAGATTTTATTTCTGATTAATTCTTTTGGGTGAAATATAAGGAAGGCATACACTCTGCTAAAACCCAGTTCTCTGCTCTACATGCTTTTTTCCCTCATAAGTTTCACCTTTTTCTTTGCAGTTCCCCAACTTCACGTATTCCAATGGAATTATGAACATTTTCCACATTTTTCCATTTTATTCTTTAAATGCTTTTGCTTTTAACTCTGTAGTGCTGACGTTTATAAAACATCTGAAGTGTTTTGTTATTTCATTTTTTCTATTGGTATTTTACTGTAGTTTGCCACCAAAATTATATCAGACTACGTAAAAATAATTCAGCTCTCTAAAAGTACCTTGTCTGGAACATGAAGGTTAATAAGGAAAAAAAAACAACAAAACTACTGATCAATATAGCATGTATTTTCCCCTGAATGTTGAGATAAAACTGTGTAGACAAAGCTCTCCAAGATTTGATGTGATTCTTGTGAAGAATAACTCTGATGTCAGAAAAATCTCCACCATAGCCTGGTTTTGAAGGGTTGATCTTGTTAAAACGTGAAACAAGCCACAGAACCACATAAGGACTCAAACGGTGCAATAAAAAGATTTACTGGTGATTTCCTTAAAATGAAACAATAGAAGAGACGGGTGTTAGCTTTATAATATGTCTTACTGTTTTCTCTTATAGGGCTTTTTTAAGCGAACAGTCCAAAATAATAAAAGGTACACGTGTATAGAAAACCAGAACTGCCAAATTGACAAAACACAGAGAAAGCGTTGTCCTTACTGTCGATTTCAAAAATGTCTAAGTGTTGGAATGAAGCTAGAAGGTAAGTTTTTTCTAAAGACTGCTGCCTGTTCAAATTCTCCAAGGACATAGGATTTAAAACAACATTGTACTTATAACATGGTAACAGTATTTTCTTAGTCTTTTAACACTATTGACAATAATATCTTTTTACATTTTGTCAGCAGTATAGTCTGAGTCTCATTTAAAGGCTGGTGAAATCTACTAGGAAAAAAGTTTTTAACATTGGCGTTTCGCCTCCCCACCTCATTTTTTAGTTTGAGAAGCAGATGCATTTCATAGGGTAGATGAAAGCAAGACCAATGTGATTCAGCTGAGAACAAGTAAAAATAATTTGCCAAAATATTTTTTAAAGTCCTTTAAAGGTTTCAGATCAGGATGCCCTAGTAAAAAAGTTTGATTTTAATCTTTTTAAATAGGTTAACTTGTCTTGATTGTTACTATTAGTTTCATGATTCCTGAATAAGAGTTAAAACCTTTAATTATAAAGAGATTTTTCTCATGGAGAGTATCATTTTTGATTGTGTAGGAAAGCACAGTTTTTTTAAGATGATGACTGAGCCTGCAAAATTAAAAAAAAATTTTTTTTTGAGAATCAGGAAACATGAAAATTAATGAACTGTCATGTCGGTAGCAGTGGTTTGACGAGAACAAGAGAGTGGCTCCCCCAAAGCCACATTAAGCTTTGTGTTGAAAAAGGAGGATCTGCGTTTATACTGTACAGACTGGAGGAAGTAAAGTTAATATGTGACTGCTATAAATAACCTGTAGTTCATGGATGTTATGGTGTGTTGCTGGTTTTCAGTCTCTGACCCACTGACTTTCCACAGATTGCATATACTGTAAATAAAGTAATAAGAAGGGATACAGACCCCAGAGATGTGCCGGATGCGGGGGCCCATTCCATTTGATCAGTGAGACACAGACTAGTTGTCTTTGGGGCTTTTCTGTTGCATGGCACTCAGACTTGATGGAAATACTCAAAAAATTTCAAATACTCTGCAGAAATTGCTAATAGATTCCTTCCCAATAGAAGAGGCCTCGTGGGTTATCTGGGGACTGTGATGAGATTGAGAAAGGATGTAACTGCTTGTCAGTTTCTTCATTACCAATCACTTTATTATTTTCCAAACAGCAAAACAGTGTGGTAGATGCTTATGATAGTATGAGACTCGGAAGATAAAATGTTAAAAATTAAACGTTGTGACCGTTGATTAAAAAAGAAAAAGGAACAGGTTGCCTTTCTCTAGCTTAAAAAGTGTGCTTTCTTAATAGGAAGTCACTTGTGGTGCGTGTTCATACTTTGTTCACAGTGAGAAGAAACAGTCGAATATTCAATAAATACCATCCAGATGAAAAACTCTTTATTATCTTGTGTGGTATTCTGGGTGCCCAGCATTCACAATAAATTTTTAATGCTGTACTAATCCGAAGATAAAAAGCTCCAGAACTTAACCTCCAGCAATTTCACCATGTCACAGGCTGTCAGAGGTGCTGTGTCTGGTCTAATTGCCAGTGGTCACTGTGAGCCAGCAGAGACCCACTACGGATATTGCTGGACGTGGCCCCGGACACCGCCCGGTACCGGGACGGTGGACCGTTCTGACAGCTTCGCAAATGAATCTGCGTTTCGTTAGGTCCGGTTCTGCTTAATTGAAAACAATGCCCGGTGGCTACCTGGTGTGTGCCCGTCAAGTCTGGGTGAGGATGGTTTCCCGAGAAGAGCGTGTACCTAGCGATTTTGCAGCAAATTAGCCAAAAAGAATTTGAGAGAGGAAGCTGTTCTCAGGAGAAATAGTCACAATTTGATCCAGTAATGGCCCCTTTGATTTGGGGGGGTGGTGCGCCCTCTGAGTAGTTTGTGTTTCCATAACGAGAAGCCCAGCCTTGCTGGCAGGACAGAATCCGATCCTCGTCCTTAGCAATACCCCAGGGGTAGCAAGCACTAGGAGTCTCTTCAGTCCACCAAAGGGTTAATGTGTCCCCACATAGCCGAAATATTTTTTTGATGACAAACACACTTGGAGGAAAGAATTCATAAATAAAGAGGACATGGCTTTTTTTGGGACTCTTTGAGAGCTATTGTGGTGAAAATAACCACATACAGACCACTTCTGGTCCATTTTGAGCCTAACTATCCGGAGATCGGGACAGTGCTCAGGACTTACATCTTATTTATACCCTTACTTCCTTTTTTTTGTTTTTTCATGCCCACACCAACAGCGGTAAGGGCAGACCGAATGCGCGGAGGAAGGAATAAGTTCGGGCCCATGTACAAGAGGGACAGGGCCCTGAAGCAGCAGAAGAAAGCCCTCATCCGGGCCAACGGACTGAAGCTGGAAGCCATGTCTCAGGTGATCCAAGCCATGCCCCCCGAGCTGAGCATCTCCTCTGCGATTCAGAACATCCACTCTGCCTCCAAAGGCCTACCTCTGAACCACGCTGCCTTGCCCCCTACAGACTACGACCGCAGCCCCTTTGTGACCTCCCCCATCAGCATGGCCATGCCCCCTCACGGCAGCCTGCCCGGGTACCAGACCTACAGCCACTTTCCCAGCCGCGCCATCAAGTCCGAGTACCCCGACCCCTACACCAGCTCCCCGGAGTCCATCATGGGCTACTCCTACGTGGATAGTTACCAGACCAGCTCCCCGGCCAGCATCCCCCACCTCATCCTGGAACTGCTCAAGTGTGAGCCCGACGAGCCCCAGGTGCAGGCCAAGATCATGGCCTACCTGCAGCAGGAGCAGGCCAACCGCGGCAAGCACGAGCGGCTCAGCACGTTCGGGCTCATGTGCAAGATGGCAGACCAGACGCTGTTCTCCATCGTGGAGTGGGCCCGCAGCAGCGTCTTCTTCAGGGAGCTCAAGGTACGTGCCGGCCGCCGGGGCGCAGGGCTCCGCTTCCCTCCGCACGGCCCGGCCTTGTGCCGCTGCACAGGGTCTGGGTGCCGCGCACACGTTGTCCTTCCTTCCTTGTAAAGCGGTGTTTCAGACCTTGACTTCAGAACTGCCGCGGCTTCCCTCTATGCGCCTGTATTTTCTGCAGCTCTCCGTTTAGGGGCGTGGCATTTAATGTCACACACGGTAAACTTAGTTGGGATTTTTTTTTGCTGAACAGGAAAAATGCTATTCCCTCTCCCTTATTTTTACCTTATTCCCTCTGCCTTGGTTTATGGCTGAAACATTGAGGCCGATGTGAAACAGTGAAACAGAGCGCAGTAAACTTTTGAAGAATTACCAAGTAAGGGGCTCTATTATAATGGTGCCAATTGAGAAGGAAAAAATGCCAACATTTCGTTGTGTTTAGACGCTAGAGAAGCCAAATGGTACCGCTGGTTAAGACTATCAAGTAGGTATTTCCTGCCTGTTTACCTTGACATTAGGTTGGTAAACCTTTTGTTTTCAGAGCAGATTCCAATAGGATGTTTACTGCCTTTGGCTGCGGAATGAGCCCCGTGTGAGTGCTAGTCTGCTTGGCTGGGCTTTGGTTCTCATAATCTGTGTCTGTCGTTGATTTTAATGGATTGGTACATTGTAAACACAGTCCTTGTTTGTACAAGGATCTCTGTTTAACTACATAATTATTTTATTTCCTGAAACTGAAGACTGAATTAATATGGGAAAGTTGTAATGAAGTTTGGGATCATGGAGCAACTGCAGGACCGCCAGTAGCAGCGTTGGGTGGTCAGTGGTTTCATTCTCTGCGTTAAAGACAGAACTGAACTCTGGGCTTGATTTCTAGTCTCTCTGTTATAAAATCAATTTCTCCCTGTTACCGTGGCGGCTTCAGCCTTTAGGAGGAGATTTTAAAATCTCTGCAAGGAGGAGAGTATAAAGCAGACTTTTCATTTAAAGGTTCTGTCTAAAGCTGTGTGCATGTGGATGGGCTGGAGTGTGGAAACCACATCCAAATGGAAAACGCGGCTTTCCACGGCCACCTTCCCTCGACACCCGTGATCTGAAACAGGAGAGTTATCTGAACGGGCCCGGGCGAGTCGCTGGGCCGCCGTCGGGTCTAGCCCTGCTCCGGGGCGCCTGTCCCGCGTGTGCAGAGGGCCGATGGTGGGGTTCACACCGGGACTGAGCAAGGTGCCCTGTTGGCTGGCAGACCAGACCCTGTGGCGTGGAACCACCCTGGTGTCATCAGGTGCTTATCATCAACAAGCAACGCTTTCTTGATGGTGATCTTGGGTTCGCAACGTTGTCCCTTAAGAGAACAGGTAAGGGATCGGAAAATGAAAACGAAAATGATCGTTGCAGATGCAGCTGATAGGTTAGGAAACTCAGAAGGACGGAAGCCTCGCCTTCGCAGAGGGACCCAGTTGGCGTCAGATCCTTGCTGCTTAGTAACTGTCTTTGTTGGGCAGGTTGTCAGTCTCTGAGCCTGAGTTTTCTAGTCTGTGAAATTACAGGTGTGGTGGTGTGGGGGAGGTGGAGGTATGTAGGGAATAACAGTACATCTATTGAGACATTTCAAGGAATAAACGAGACTATGTGGGCAAAGCATCTAGTCCTGGGAACCCAGCATATATTATATACTTAGTAAATCAGTGCTATTTTAAAATTGTTCTTACTGTTTCATGACAAATGCGTGGAGGCTTTACTTAATACTCTTATGTTCAGGAAAAAAACATGCACTTTGTACTCTTTTTAGTTTGACGTTGAAAAGCAGAATTACCATCTGCATGATAGAGAAGTAAAATTCTACAATAGTAATTAATTACTTCCAGTTGAGGACCTCAAACTTGCCAGGCAGTACGTTGAGTGTGAGATGGATACAAGGTTGAATAAGACAAGATATTTGCTGTCGAAGACAATTTCAAAATATCCACGCAAAAAAAAAACAGAGCTGAAGTTTGTTTCACAAAATCATGAGGAAAGAAATCATGTGTTATTTACATGAAAAAAGAGAAAGTTGTGAAGTGAGTATAGAGAACCCCAGGTGGGACTTTAAGAGTGCTAGGAAAACATGCTCTCCAAATTTCGCCTTTCCTTTCCCTGTAGTTAAATTGCATGAGATTCTTTTCTAGGGCATGAGATTTCATATTTGGTTAAAATATGAACATTTGGGGGAATGGGACATATTAAAGCATTCTGAGTCCTTTCAGTTCAGTTCAGTCTCTTCAGTCGTGTCCGACTCTTTGCGACCCCATGAATCGTAGCATGCTAGGCCTCCCTGTCCATCACCAACTCCCGGAGTTCACCCAAACTCATGTCCGTCTGAGTCCTTCATGCTGTTGTTTAAGGCATTTATCATCTTCTGTGAGAAATGCTTTAAAGAAGAGAAGGGAACAGATGCAAACGCTGGCCTGGCTCCTGTAAAAGGCAGGGGTGACCCCAGGAGAGAAAGACAACTAGACCCTCTTCGCTGTTGGCCTTGGACTTACGTTTTTGAAAGAGGTATTACCCTTGAAGTATTTTTCAGAGGACTAAAAGTAGAATTCCAGAGTAACTTAGGGATTGTTTAAATACAGAATTGAGAGGTGACCATTTGTTTCGGAAGAATTCCTTTTCCTTTGTTTATAAAGTCGCTTTGTGGAAACCAGACCAAGGCGTTTGAAGCCAGCGTGGAGACATTGTGTGCTGCCCTGTATTTCTCCAGGGCAGAGGCTTGCAAACTTTTGAACTGAGGCCTACAGTAAGAAACATATTCTCCATTGGAACCTGGTGTACCAACACACACACACACACACACGCACACACGCACACACGCACACACACGCACACACGCACACACACGCGCACACGCACGCACACACGCACGCATGCTCAACTGAGCCAGAGTTCCACGAGACAGTGCATGCTTTTGTCCATGCCATACATGCTGATATTTTCTATTCTATTTTGCTTTAGTCAAATTTATTTCATGCTTTTAAAATAAAAAAAAATTCCCGGTTGCCACCCCCTGAGCTGATTTCCAGACCCGCTGAGGAGGCAGGCCCAGCAGTCCAGGAGTGGTTGCTCCTGGGCAAGGTCGTGGGCCAGCCACGGGGCATGGTCCACCTGCCCTGGCCAGGAACACCTCCTGCACAAGGCCTCCCCCGACCCCACCCCTCACCCCGGCCTGGCCTCCAGGGCCCCCTGGAAACCTGCAGCCAGATCTTCCACCTGCCTTCCTGCAAACCTTGTGATTTTACAATAGCGTTTGGGACGATTTATTTAGATGGACGGCCCCTTTTTCACAATTGTCTTTTTCTTGTTAATGTCACTGTAAGTTACCCATCAGGCGGTATACTTATAGAGCAGATTGCTTTTAGCTCCACAGCCCCGACCTGGAAAAGCACACATTCTCTGCAGGAGAAGTAATAAGACAATCGGGCGGTTTTGCAAACGGCCCCTTGCTCAGCCTCACAGGACGAGTTACACTCTGCGTGCAGAAGAGGGGATGCAGGTTTCATTTGTTTACTGTCTAAGGGGCCAAAAGGGCCGGAGGAAGTCTGGTGGGTTGTTTCGTTCACGGAGCAAAACAAGAGAAATGGTGTTCTGGTTCCCATTCAAAATATCGGAGTGGGAAAGAGCAAAGTTTAACTCCCATACGTGCATCTTGAAAAACAGTACATAAACAGCAAAAAAAAAAAAAAGACAATATAGAAACCGGACAATTTCAGAGCTAGGTGATGACCAGAGAAAAGAGAGTAAGTACCTGTAAGTGAGCTGTTTTGTTTCCTACGTGAGGGGCAGTTCTGATTTCCGTCCAAAGTTGTGGCATGGGAAAGGTGAACGAACTAGTTGGGGTAGCTGTCCAGCCAGCACCCATGCGTCCAGCGATCCTCGCGGCCCGGACACCACAGGCTTTCCAGAGCAGGACGAGATGGTGGGGGTCCTTGGACTCTAGCCCCTCTGTTTACATGTGGAGAAGCTGAGGCAGGGGGCCTGTGGCCTGAACGATATTGTACAGCTGTCTACTGCAGGGAAGAACTGGGGGGCGGGCCATTCAGGTTACAAGAAGCTGTGCTTCTCCACAGCCCTGCCCCTGTGCCAGGACACACACACATATGCACACACACACGCACACAAGCCCTGTAACCTTTGACTCCAGAAGTCCACGCCTTTCCCAGGAAAGCTATGGGAGACCTCCCGGTTATCAGAAGTCGGTCACTACTGCCCAGTTGCTAAATCACTGATAATCAGCGAGATGGATTTTCTCTGAGCCCAGACCCCTCCCTGGGAGGGAGGGAGTCGCTTTGGAAAGCGACTACAATTCTTGCAGAGCGAGTGAAGTGCGTCTTCCGCTGGCACTCCTGAGCCCTGGAGGAGGGTCCAGACCCCTCTGAGTGCCTCCCCTGTGCCCACCGCTCTAGGGAGGACAGGCAGCCACGTGGGGCTCTGCCCTGCTGAAAAGTGGATAAAGGAAGTCACGTCCTGGGTCCGGCTGGGTGCCGGGTGCATCAGCCTGGGCTCCTTTCTGTGTTTGTGAAAACAGTCAGGAAGGGAGCTTAGAATTGTAACCAGGTGGTAGATGGCCCTGAATTCCCCCAGCCTGACAGCATTTCTGGGGTCAAGGCACGCATTCACTACACCTTCAAATCTTTAAGCTCCACCTGTCTTACGGTGGCCTGTGTTCTTGACTTTAACTTGTGTTTTTGGAAAGCAAGAGTGAATTCCAGACCCTCTCACCCAACATCCCAGAAAGTGCTGTCGTCACAAGTCAAGAAGATGGTGCTCTTTTTCCTTCGCTCATTTTTCTCTCGTCTGTGTCTCGAGTATCTCACAAACACCAGAGCAGTGGGCAAGTAATTCCCACTTTGTTGAACAGCTAATGAATCTGCAGGATCTGTTTGATCGTCTAAGGAGACCAGATGTCTTCCGAGGATTCTGGGAATGGATGGAGAAGAACTTCCCCTCCGTGAATATTCTTGTACATGGAGGAATAAAAAAAGTCTAAATTAATCCTGACTGAAACGCATAACTAGCATTTCTGTGGAAAATAGGGCTCAGAGGCTCAGGGAGTCTGTGCCAAAGGAATTCAGCCACGCAGAAGCCAGTTTTCTCGAAAGCCAGCCGCCCTTTTTTCTCTGCTCTGGTGCGGATGCTTTTTGAGCAGAGTTTTAATTTATTTATTGTCAACACCCTAGATCCCTTTTCCCGAGCCTCAGTGGACTTCTCCCACCCAACACAGTCTGCAGCCTGCAGTTCGCTGGATTTGCCCCAGTTTGAGGCCATGTTCGTTGGTGGGCTCGCTCAGCCCTTCTTTTCTCCGTGTGTGTGTTCACCTGCCGCATCTGCCATCCTGCTCTCTTTAATGTCTCCCAGGTGGCTCAGTGGTGAAGGATCCGCCTGCCAGTGCAGGAGATGCAACACAGAAGAGGCAAGTTCAATCCCTGGGTCGGGAACATTGCCTGGAGAAGGAAAGGGCAACCCACTCCAGTGTTCTAGCCTCGAGATGCCCATGGACAGAGGAGCCTGGTGGGCTGCAGTCCATGGGGTCAGCTGTGCACACACCCCCACTGCTCCCTCTGGCCTCTGCCTGAGCTTTCAGGATCATGTACCCAGATTATCGCCCGTCACTTTACTTACCTGTGTTTTCATTTCTTTGGATGCAAAGTAGGTCCTCCTGGAAGCAGATGATCAGCATTTAATGTGATTTCCCATAAAGAGGGGAGAAGTATTTCTATTCGAAGGCAAATGAAAACATCTCTGACCATGAAACCTATTTCTCAAAAAGAGATCAGAAGGAAATAAATGGACCTTCCGTAGGTTTACAAGGAAACCGGAAAACTGGCTTTTCTTCCACTGGGGGTGGGCATGGAAGTTTTCTGCTGCCTGTGAGTTTGGAGGGAAGGTTGGAAGCTGCAGGTCTGACTCTGTGGCTCGGGGCTCTTCGGCATCAGACATCTGCTTCTGTGGCTCCTCCGGGCAGGCCTGGCCCAGAGCCTCTGGGCTGGTTGCTGGTGCTGAGATGTGGGTCTTTCTGGCTGTCTGTGCTTGTCCAGGCTTGTGTGCTCCTGCATCCACGTCACTTACTGACTGAGGAATCTTCCTGTAGCCGTTAAAGTCTTCTTGGTCACTGTCTGCAGGGTGAATCGGCTCTCCCCCATCAATACCTGTTTAAGGTAGAGGTGTTGTTCTTTGGCAGAAATGACCCTCCTGACTGTGGAGTGCTAGATTCTCCACTCTCTCAGTTCCATTTAAAGTGTTGTTGTTAAGTCGCTAAGTCAGGTTGAACCCTTTTTCAACCCTGTGGACTATAGCCTGCCAGGCTCCTCTGTCTGTGGGATTCTCCAGGCAAGAATATTGGAGTGGGGTGCCATTTCCTCCTCCAGGGGATCTTCCCAACCCAGGGACTGAACTTGCTTCTCCTGCATTGCAGGGGGGTTCTTTACCACGGAGCCACCGGGGAAGCCCTTGTAAGTATTACATTTGCTTTATTCAGTGAGGATACGCCCACAGGCTGCAGACTCGGCTTGGACTCCGGGTTTCCGGGTGACCAGATGCTGCTAGTTACTGTGCAGTGGGTGGGCGCCAGGGGGTCTGGTGGGAACAATGATCGTGCTTCATGCTGGTTCACATACCCGACGCGCTTCCTGTCCCTGTTAACCTGTGTGTTACCTGTCAGGATGGTGGGGAGCGTGGGAGAAGCCCGCCACACCAGGGCGCCGTGTTTAACTGGCTGGATCGCTGTCAGGCGTCAGGAAAGCACAGTGAGGGTGGGAAGAAAACGGGCATCTCCCTTGCTCTGCTCGAGGTCAGGTGGTGGAGGGAAGAGGCCCCTTTGATCGAGGGCTCACTCTTCCTGCTGCAGGTCTGGGTCCCCCTCCTCAGGCGCAGGTCGGTCCGCCCCTTCCCTCCTGGGGAGGGAGGGCGGGACAAGGTCGCCTCTTGCCCAGGAGGGGAAGCCCTGGACCCTTGCTGTCACGTAAAGTGGTCCTTTCCAGAGGACACGTCCGTCCATCCTTTCTGGATCCAGAGAGACACAGAGCTAACTGATCGATAAAAGTTTGCTAACTAGGTTTTTATTTTATATTTTTTTGAAGTTTATTTTATTCCCATATAATTGATTTACAGTGCTGTGTTCATTTCTCCTGAACAGCAGAGTGGTTCAGTTATACATGTATATATTGTTTCTCATATTCTTTTCCATTTTGGTTTGTCACGGGGCACTGAGTACAGGTCCCTGTCCTGTACAGTAAGACCCTGTTTGTCCAGCCTGCGTATAACAGTTTGCTCCTGTGAATCCCAAACCCTCAGCCACCCCCTTGGAACCCACAGGTCCGTCCTGTGCGTCTGTGAGTTTGCTTCATCTGTGTCATGTTTTAGATCCCGCACCTCCATGACGTCATATGGTATTTGTCTGCTTAACTTCACTTAGCATGGTAACCTCTAGGTCCATCCACGTCGCTGCGAATGGCATGATTTCGTTCTTTTTCGCAGCTGACTGGCACTCCACTGTGTGCATGGGCCATCTGTGTGCCCATCCTTCTGTAAATGGGCATCTAGGTTGTGTCCACGTCTTGGCTGTTTTAAATAGGCTGCTGTGAATGTAGGGGTGCATGCATTTCTTGAATTGCAGTTTTGTCTGAATATACACCCAGGAGTGGGATTGCAGGCAGCTCTATTTTTAGTGTTTTAGGGAACCTCTTGGAGAAGGCGATGCACCCCACTCCAGTGTTCTTGCCTGGAGAATCCCAGGGACAGAGGAGCCTGGTGGGCTGCCATCTATGGGATCGCTAGGAGTCGGACACGACTGAGCGACTTCACTTTCACGTTTCACTTTCATGCATTGGAGAAGGAAATGGCAACCCACTCCAGTGTTCTTGCCTGGAGAATCCCAGGGACAGAGGAGCCTGGTGGGCTGCCGTCTATGGGGTCGCACAGAGCCGGACACAACTGGAGCGACTTAGCAGCAGCACACCGTTCTCCACAGTGGCTGTGCCAGTTGGCATTCCCACCACGATGATGTAGGAAGGTCCCCCTTTCTCCACACTCTCTCCAGCACTTCTTATCTGTAGACTCTCTAATGATGGCCATTCTGACCAATGTCAGGTCTTACCTCATTGTAGTTTTGCTAACTAGGTTTTTAAACCACCAATTTTTTTTTTAGTCAAATAATTTGTCACTTCAGCCAGTTTGGGGAGGGGGATGGGAGGCAGGCAGGAGAGAGATGGAGGAGGAAACAGACGGAAAAATAAAAGCTCAGTAGGTAACCTGAGAGGTTAACAGGAGAGAGCTTAGGGAAGGCGCAAGGTCAACAGAAAATACTTTGGATAGCAGGTGATAATAGTAGCTGCCATTTACTGAGTTTTTACTGTGAGTCAGACGATCGTCAGTCGCTTTACCAGTATTGTATCTCATTTACTACTCATTACTCAGATGATTGTCAGTCGCTTTACCAGTATTGTATCTCATCTAATGCTCATTACTTCCTGGGCAGTGAGCATGTCTGCTCCCAGCGTGCAGCTGAGGTTCCGAGACCTAAAGACTTTCACTGATTTGCCCCAAGTCACGCGGCTGTTAAGTACTAACTGTGTCTTTGAAACCAACAATGCATATGACGGTCTTCTGTAAGCCACGCCCATCTGAGTACCACTTTGCAATGGGCCTTAAAGGACCTGTGTTCTTCTTCAGCGGCAGAGAGCCATTGCTTAACATGACCCAAGAATATGTAAATTCTTCCTCTTTTTAATTGGCGGTGACCTTGTAAGGCTGGAATACAGAACCGGAGAAGAGGAGGGGTCTGCCGTTGGTTGTAGACTCCGGAGCTTCTAAACCTTAATCTGTAAAAGCGTATGTGACTGCAGGGTCAGCAGGGGGGTGGTGCTCCCCACTAGGGCACGCCGGGCAGGCTCTGCCACCCCGGGTGCCCAGCTCTGATTCCGACCGCGTGGCCAATAGAGAGCAGTGTGTCAGCCTGTCTGCTTAGAAGTTGGTCCACACCTGTTTGCTGAGACTTCCCTGGGTCCCTGGTCGGTCCAAGGCCTGCACACGTCTGCCCAGCAGGACACACAGGCTGCTCACAGATCTTAAGAAAGTCTAGAACGTCTGCTCCTCAGTCTCGGGGAGGGGAGATCTCCGCCGGCACTCCGAGTCTGGTAGTGGGTGGCAACGCCGCAAACATGACTCACGTGTGACACTCCCTAACACTTTTGAAGGACTTTGCCCTCTGAACCTGTGAGGTAGAGTAGGTCTTTCTGTTTTCCAGGGCAAGTGAAGGATGACTTGCTCTGACTCATTCTTCTGCAGCTCGGGAAGTCGATCATACAAATCTCTGCGAGCTCCACATCCATTTGCAGAATGGCTGCATGGAAATCGCACGTCTGTGCTGTTGCTCACGTTAAAGACATTCATCTCTGACCCAAGAATGCCGCCGCCCTCCAGCACAGCACGGTCCGCAGCGTCCCTCTGCCAGCCCTGGGTCTTTCTTAAATACCTGATGCTTACCACCTGCTTCCTCTGGGGCTGCCTTCGCCACGTGCCAGGCGAAGCTCGGGCCTCCTGTGCACGGGGCCCCGGCCAGCGTCTCTGGAGACACGCTGACCTGCTGTATCGTCCTCTTGGTTTTCTCCCCTTTCCTTCGCCTCCATCTCTCCTTTCTATCTGTCCTGACCCCCTTTCTCTTTGCTCACTCACATGGCTTCTCCTCCTTCCCTGGGGTCTCTCAGCTCCCCACAGGCGCCTGCAGTGTTGTGGGTTCTGGGAGCCCGCCCCATCCGGGGCTGCGTCTGTATTTCCCTGCAGATGGGACGTGGTGGGCCAGGAGGGCCCCTGAGCCCTGGAGGTCTGAGGGCAGATGGAGAAGACATGAGAAACGGTCAGGTCGGCGAACCCAGGAGTGGGCAGCATTCGCGGGTAGTCGGTGGAACATCTGGGTGGCCTTGTCTCCGGGCGAGGGGACTCCACACAGTGGGGTTTCCTGTTGCAGAAGCAGGTCAGCCTCCAGAGCCAGGGCACAAGAGACTGACCGCGAGTGTGGGGACCCCTGTAACGCCCGCCTACACTGTGTAAGCGACACCTCCGCACGGTCCCGCAAAGGGCTGGCTGCCCGTGTGTCCCTGCCTTTTTACTTCCTCCATGGAAATCATTCTCTTTCTTTCTAAAAAATGTTTACTTGGCCGCACGGGGTCCTAGCTGCGGCACGTGGGAACTTCTCTGCGGCATGCAGGGTCTTCGTTGCGGTGCACAGATTCTCTGGTTGCAGGTCCAGGCTGTTGCTCTGAGCCGTGTGAGTTTTTAGGTCCTCAGCCAGGGATCAAACCCACGTGCCCTGTGTTGCAAAGCTATTCTTAACCACCGGACCACCAGGGAAGTCCCCTGGAAATCATTTTCAAACGCCATGTTTCCGACCTCCCAGGACCAAGCCTGGGTTATTCACATCCAGCAGCCTTGGAAGGAACAGCCAAACGCTTGGAAGAGAAATTGTACAGCTCTGAAGGGCACAGGACTGTAGGGCCCTGCTGCTCTCCATTTCTCCGTGAAGACTAAAAGAGCGCCCCATTATCTTGAATATTTAGAAATGTCCCCAGGATTACGCAACATTAAGGATTAACTTTGCAACCAACCGTGATCCGATTTCTGATGCTGTAAGAAGGCCTTCTCTTGACGTAGCAGATGGACTAACTGGGCAACAGGTCTAAAGTCTGTCTTTTATTGCACAAGACGAGGGTTGCGGGGGCAGAGGGTAACCCCTTCTGCCATTCATTTGGGGAGAGTGGAGGTAGCTGGCCTTCCATCCGTGCCTCATAGCATTGCTCTTTAAAGTCTATGCAGCAGGACCACCTCCTGTGAAATGACGATCACATTTCTAAATAGCCTGTTTACAGAATACTTTACCTGGGAAAGCAGGATAATTATTTCACTTAAATTAAAAACACATTTTTATGGAGGATGAAACATGGAGGATATCAGGTCCGTTTTGCAGGGATACACTCAAGATGGGGAGGGGCGTGGGGCTGGGTCAAGGCAGCACTGATAACAATTCCTGTCTTCACTTTTAAGCAGGATTAAATTCCTAACTGGTCATCAGAAAATTCCGAGGAGGATGTTTTCAGTGACTTCTTAAGCAGTGGCCCTGATGTGGTCGATACAGCCACACTCGCGTGCATTTGGTAGGAAATAATTTCACACACACGTAGGTCTCGGGTCCTCCGCGCTTCTCCCGGGCAGATCTTGTGTGTATGTATCACAAGTGCATATCCTGTTTTCAGACGTGCTCTCCGAAATGTTAGCAGATTCCAAGACCTGTTGTTTCATTTTGACCAGAGTATCTTGCCTCCTGTGAACTCACCACAAATCCTTTACCTCACACATCTCAGAACCACCCTTGTGCTTCTTTGATCCCAAAGTCGCGATGAGTAAGAGGCTTTTGCTTATTGCCTAATTTAAAAACTTACTAAATATTACATTTCCCCTTGTAAAATAATGATATAGATTAGTGTTTGTGCAGAAGTGTGGGCAACAGAATTCTTCAAAAGTTCTCCTTTGGGTGATGAAAGCTGTTAGATGATTCTGACTGGCTAATCAAATGTAATTGGAAGCTTGAAGTGCCTCAGATTTCCTTGTACGGTTATCAAAGCGGGAAATGTAACTCTTGGAGCTGATGAAAGACTGCTCTCACGGTATTCTCTCAATTACAGATCCGACAGAGGGAATGAAAGAACAGGGCTGTTGCTAAAAACTCCGGGCTTGAAATGCCCCTTAGCGTTAATTGCTGTATTAGCTAGTTAACACATTATTATACATTTTAATTGATTTTTGCTCCAGTTTCAGAGGAAAAAAAAAAAATTCTGGATCTGTTTGGCAAGCAAATGAAGGAGGGAAGATGCTTGGGCACAAAAATACTGCCATTTATATAAGGTTCAACTCATGCCAGATATTTACCCTGGAAACAATAGCCGTCACTTTTGTGGGGTCTAACTTGCTTTAAAAGCATTAATAGTTTGCGCTCATGTATTGGGATTTGTGGTTATGAATGTTTTCAGAGGAGTTTTATTCGACCGTAGAGAATTCCTTTTATGGTTTTATCAATGACGTGTCACAATCTTGAAAACATAACTTCATTCCAGTCACGGATTTGGTTGGGTACAGCTGATGGTTGGCTTTTGAAAAGAGCCAGAACACATTGTGCCTGCATTTCATTCACCAGGACGTAGCGGTTTTTTTTCTTTAGAAGTGAATCTCTAAAGAAATCCTTCAAGAATCTGATCAATTCAAGAAGGCTTGACTCCCTAGCCATTGGTAAAACACTTCTGGTGTAAATGATGGGCTGTGACTTAGGATCAGGGCAGATCTGAGATTTTATCCATTTAGGTCTTACCTGTTTATGCCCCCGTTCACACAGCCTTTACTGAGTTCTGACTGTGCGTCGATGCCTGTGCTGCAGACAGGACAGGTGGGCTCCCCGCCCCCGACACCAGCCGTGTCCTGCGGGGCGTTTTGCTCAATTCAAGTAGGAGCAACACCTGGGCCCCCAGCAGACGCTGCCTCTGGAAGCCTGTGCAGCTATGTGTGACGATGCTCGAACTGATGGTTGAAACGATCCTAAAACTGAAGAGACGATCGAATTCTCGTGGACAGCGTGCCAACCCTGAGAAACGCGGCAGGGGTTTGTAGTAGCAGTTGTGAATTGCATAAATGAGTACATGGGCAATTTATGCATCTTAAAGAGGGGACTCTATTTTGTATAAATAAAACTTAGGTCTAATTCTGTCACTGAAGTTTAAAAATAAACATTTCATGTTAAAAATGACATTGGGCAATTTCATATAACCACAGTTGACAGAGGTGAATATTAGAAGATATTTATTTATTCTTCAGTTCAGTTGTTCAGTCTCTCAGTCGTGTCCGACTCTTTGCGACCCCATGAACCACAGCATGCCAGGCCTCTCTGTCCATCACCAACTCCCAGAGTTTACCTAAACTCATGTCCATTGCATCAGTGATGCCATCCAACCATCTTACCCTCTGTCGTCCCCTTCTCCTCCTGCCCTCAATCTTTCCCAGCATCAGGGTCTTTTCAAATGAATCACCTCTTCGCATCAGGTGGCCAAAGTGTTGGAGTTTCAGCTTCAACATCAGTTCTTCCAATGAACATCCAGAACTGATGGATCTCCTTTAGGGTGGACTGGTTGGGTCTCCTTGCAGTCCAAGGGACTCTCAAGAGTCTTATTTATTCTTAGCTATAAATAATGTGGATGAAGAAAGTAAAGATGAGGAAAATGAAGTACCATTTATATAGTTCAGTTAATTGTATACAGTCCAGAATTTGAAACACCCCATTGATAAGTTTTGGGCTTCCCTTGTGGCTCAGTTGGTGAAGAATCTGCCTGCAATGCAGGGGACCAGGGTTCGATCCCTGGGGCGGGAGGATCCCCTGGAGAAGGAAGTGGCAAGCCGCTCCAGTGTTCTTGCCTGGAGAATCCCATGGACAGAGGAGCCTGGTGGGCCATGGTTCTTGGGGTCGCAAGAGTCAGACATGACTTAGCAACTAAGCCACCACCAACCAGTGGTCCATGGCAGTAGTCCAGCGGTGACTAGTACCAACAGAGGAAGGTTTGCCTAGAATGCAGGGTGAGCTCTTGGGGGCGCCTACCCCACGTGGAGCTGGGGCAAAGCTGGTCAGGGGAAGGGAGGTCTTGCAGGATGAGGAGGAGATGCCAGCCAGGTGAGCAGGTGGCATTGCGGGGGTCACGGGGGATGTCCCCAGCAGAGAGGGGCTGGTGCAGAGAGCATCAGGCTTGGGCCCTGTAATCTGGGGGCACCTGCCTCCTTTTGCAGGAAGTGACTGGGGGGGGAGGTGACCGGACAGGTGGCGGGGCCACCACGTGGGCTCCTGTGTGTGGATCTTGTCCTAGGCAAAGGGAAGCCGTCAAGGGAGCTCGAGGAGTGACCCAGGGGGACTGGAAATGTGCATGGTGACCGTTGGATATACACGCCAACTGTTTCTTTTTCTGAAGGGGGGAGTTACTTTTCTCGTATGTTTATTATATCTCAAAACCACTATTTTTCAAGCTTTATTTTTTATTTTAAACTTTTTTTATTTTTTATTTTAATAATATTTTATTATTCGAGCTTTTTTTTTGTTTCATTTTTTGCATTCAATTCTGGCGTCATTTTCCTTTGTTTTCCCAGTGTTTAGCTGAAATGCATCCCAGTGACCTCTTTTTATGTATTGTTAAACGTTGTTGTTGCCGTGAAGAAGGTATAAAGTCTTTCATATATACTAGGTTATTTCTGCTATTCTTTCCAAGGCCTTTTCTTCTAGGTAAAGTCCAGTCACTGGTGACGTGGATATATTCGAGGTTCTGGTTTTTATTTCATGTTTAAACCCACGTGACATTTTAAAATTCCTTCAGTATAACTCGTATTTTGACCAGGAAACTTTTCTTTTTCACCTCACACACATCTATTGCTGTTTGTTTCATAGCCATTGATTTAATGGCACCAAATCAGTTTATATTGAGTGTTGGTGAGAGGGTTCAGCTAGCCCAGTGGACCTAGAGCGATCACATACCACCTTTTAAAATTATTTGTTCAAATCATTCATTCATTCAGCCCATGTTAATTAAACGTCTCCAGGTCTCTTCCCTGGAGACCCAGCAGTTAAGACTGTGCTCCCAGTGCAGGGGTGTGGATTCAGTTCCTGGTCAGGGAACTAGGATCCCGCATGCCACATGGCGAGGCCAGAAAGTAAAGTTATCCACTGAGTGACAGGCCTTATTCTAAAGCAGGGGACGCAGTGGTGAGCAGGACCAAGAAGGACACCGCTTTTATTGGTGCTCACTTTGTGGTGGGAGGGAAGCGCGTGGAAACCGACAAGAAAGACAAGGTGAACAGAATAAATGAGGGAGGAGAGTATGGGAAGAGAGGGAACAGGGGGCGTCAGAAGAAGCCAGCATGAGGAGCGGACACTTGAGCTGAATCCTAAGCGGTAGGAAAGAACCAGGCTTGCTAAGCTCGGAGACAGTCCAGACACAGGGATAGCAAGTGCAAAGGCCCCAGGATGGAAACTAGCTCAGTATTTTCAAGAATCATGAAGAAAGCCAAAATACAGAGAGTCAAAGCGTTTGGCAAGGTCCAACCCACGTAGGGCTTGGATTTTGTACGGTTTGGGATAGGAACTCTTAGGAAGATTTTAGACAATGCAGTGTCTTCACTGCGTTCTTATTATGGGAAACATCTCTCTGGCCACAGGTAGAAGTGCTTCAGAAGGAAGCAAGAAGGGGGACGTAGGAGGTTCAGCAGGCCAGTGGCTTAGACAGGGTGTGACGATGGGACGGGAGAAGTGACAGCGTGGACGGACTCAGGACACAGGTTGAGGTAGAGTGGATAGATTTGCTGAAAGCGGCTTTCAGAGAAAAAGATGAGACAAGCACAGTTTGGGTTTGTGGCCTGAGCCACTGAGAGCCATTGTGGAGAAGGAAGGGGAACCGGCATCTCTGGGAGCATGCCTGCAGAGCGCCTGAGATGCTCCTGGAACAGGTAGATACAGGTGCCAGGACTGGTTCTTAGATGCTGCCTTGGGGACCCTCCGACGTTCTGTAGCTACAACATCCCCTGCAGACAAGAAGCCAAGTTCTTCCCAGAGACCCGGATTCTTGACACCCTCTGCAGTCGGCCTGAGTTCCACAGCAGTCAAGACGCTCTGTGGTTTGCAGCTTCGACCCTTCATCCTGCACAAGTGTCACCAGCCTGTCAGTGAGATCAAAACAGGAGGACACCCCGGCTCCTAACCTCTTACTGAGATGCAGCTCGTTGAGTTGCAGCTACATGAGAACTTACCAGTATTCTCTCCTTAAGGGATCCAAATGTATTTCAGTAATTAAGATAGGAGTCTGGTTAAGACCGAACCCCTCTGCCAAGAGAAACTGACCAGGTTGCAGATTCAGTCGGAGTGGCACGTTCGATGAATGGCTGAGGCCAACGAGACTCCCCCTCCGAGAAGGCAGAGGACGCTTTGGACCATCAGACCTTTGAAATTGTCTAGAAGAATTTGATCCCTGAGTTTGAGCCACCTCCTTGACATGGACCCACCTTTGTTTTCCTCCACAGCCTTGTCTTTTTTATGAGGAGAAAATTGCTGGGTATTTTAAATATTCCACCGAAGCTTTATCTCCAATCCTTTCATTATGTTTGTTGCTTTTGTAAGAACTTTCACTTTCTTTTCTATAGTAACAGATAATCCAAGCTACAGTCTCTCCAACGCTTCCCTCCCCACAGTGCAGACTGGATTGGATTATAAAACAGATCCAGGGATTTATCTACAGAATTATAGATGGGCATTAATATTCCACGGGCTTCCCAGGCGGCGCTAGGGGTGAAGAACCCACCTGCCAGGGCAGGAGACGTGAGACGTGTGGGTTTCATCCCTGTGTCGGGAAGCTCCCCTGGAGGAGGGTGTGGCCACCCACTCCAGTATTCTTGCCTGGAGAATCCCGTGGTCAGAGGAGCCTGGTGGGCTACGGTCTGTAGGGTTGCAGAGAGTCGGACATGAGTATGCCTGGCATTCCAGGATCGTACCCTGCCTACAGCAATGAGTGTTCCGTGTATTATAATGCTGACACCCCCTGATTCTCCGAAAGGACTGTGTGTACCTTGCACACTTTACTCCTTGACATTGAAAAGCATCTTGATATTTGTATAGTGTCTCTGCAGTTGGGAAGGTTTTTGAAGCTTAAGCTCATTCATTTCAGGAAAGAGTGCCTCTGATTTCTATTCCAATAAGGAATTTCCTGCATAGGATGTCACTGGGGTAGGAAGAAGGTGGGGATAAAAATCTACACAGTAGTCAAATAGGATTTAAGTGTAGACCACCCACACTGAATCAACTCTGAATATTCATTGGAAGGACTAATGCTGAAGCTCCAATACTGTGGGCGCCTGATTCAAAGAGCCGACTCACTGGAAAAGACCCTGATGCTGGGAAAGGTTGAGGGCAGCAGGAGAAGAGGGCAACAGAGGATGAGATGGTTGGACGGCATCACCGACTCAATGGACATGAGTTTGAGCAAGCTCCGGGAGATAGTGAAGGACAGGGGAGCCTGGCGTGCTGCCGTCCATGGGGTCGCAAAGAGTGACGACTGAGGGACCGGACAGTAGCGACCCACACTGAGTAGCACAGATGAGAAGCCCAGACACCTGCACTGAGTCTTCTTCCCAAGAAGGACGCCTCGCCGGGTATGGGCGGACGAGGGTCGTCCTGCCTGTGGACTCAGGTCGTAGCTGCAGTGTCAGCGTGAGAGCGCTGGGTGTTCTCCCGCTGGTCCACCTCCTCACCCGACTCACCGGCCGGCGCGCTCACGCATCTTCCTGTTTCCACGGCTCCGCTCTCCTTGCCCCGAGACATGTCTCACGTGACGACCAATTTAAATAGAAAGTGCCACAAGTTTTATGTCAGTTTTGCTGAAGCATTCGTAAAGAATTCGCACTCTCCAGTGACAGGCGTGCTGTGTGTCCACGTAGGGTCTTGGTGACCTGCTGAGAAGGGGGAAGGGTGTCCTGTGGTGACGTGGTGCAGCAGGGCACAAAGGTTTGAAGAGCCTCAGACTGCAGAAACTCAGCTTTTCTATTCTTAAGAGGAATAGCACAATCAACTATTGAGGAGTCATACATTTTCTCTTGGATTTTATTTACCCAGTCTTTAAAATTTTTTTTTTTGTTTTTTAAGTTGTTTGTTTCTTGGCCCTGCCACGCAGCATGTGGGTTCCGGTTCCCTAACCAGGGACGGAACCCATTCCCCCTGCGTTGGCATCACGGGGCCTTAACCACTGGACTGCCAGGGAAGTCTGTATTTACCCAGTCTCAAACAGTGGTCACGTATGGATGCGAGAGTTGGACTGTGAAGAAGGCTGAGCGCCGAAGAATTGATGCTTTTGAACTGTGGTGTTGGAGAAGACTCTTGAGAGTCCCTTGGACTGCAAGGAGATCCAACCAGTCCATTCTGAAGGAGATCAGCCCTGGGATTTCTTTGGAGGGACTGATGCTAAAGCTGAAACTCCAGTACTTTGGCCACCTCACGCAAAGAGTTGACTCATTGGAAAAGACTCTGATGCTGGGAGGGATTGGGGGCAGGAGGAGAAGGGGACGACAGAGGATGAGATGGCTGGATGGTGTCACCAACTTGATGGACGTGAGTCTGAGTGAACTCCGGGAGTTGGTGATGGACAGGGAGGCCTAGTGTGCTGCGATTCATGGAGTCACAAAGAGTTGGACACGACTGAGCGACTGAACTGAACTGAAAACATGTGAGTGAAAAGACTAGAATTCTTAGGGATTCATCAGGAGGAGCACTGAGAGATAGACTCTCCCTGGGCCTCAGTTCGATCCTGTGTCCGTGAGTGGTTACCTCTCAGCTGGATTCTCGTTGGCTTTCAAATGGGACCTTGGAGAACATTCTGGTGAAGAGTTTACTCTTGAGAGCTCAATGTTCAAAATAAATTTAAAATGTTTTGAGAAGTTTTTAAAAAGTGAATTTTTCTCACTTCTAATACTGCTTTAAAACACTGAAGTGAATTTCTCAAGTGGTTTTTGTTTGTGAGGTGGTATGGCTATGTAAGTTGTGCATAAGAACTTAAATGTCCTCACCGAAACAAAAATGAAGAAAGCATGAGGTGATGGATGCTAATTAACTAAATGGAGGAATCCTCCCAAAAGGTAAGGGGAGATTGGGATTGACATATTATACACACTCCTATATATAAAATAGGTAACTAATAAGAACCTACTGTGCAGCACAGGGACCTCTACTCAACACTCTGGTGATCTACATGGGAAAAGAATATAAAGGAGAGCGGAAATATGTGTATATATAACTGAATCACTTTGCTGTATAGCAGAAACCAGTACAACACTGTAAATCAACTATACTCCAATAAAAATTAAAAAAAAAAACCTAGATATAGATGTATCAAATCATCACAATATACACTTTAAGTATCTTAGAGAATTTGGTATGTCAACTAAATACATTGGTAAAACTGAAATAAATAATTTAAGGTACAGGGAACCAAAGGAGTGTGTGTTGGTTGAATGGGTGGGTGACGGTCCTTTTGCATTTGCTGTGAACTTTTGTTTTGAGGAGTGGCGAAGGGAGTGAGGGGAGGGAGTCCAGCAAACTCTGAGCCAAGTCATATTTTGGAATATCTTGTGGACTTTATATCTGAATAAACTATAAGAATGTCCTATTAATAAAACAATCAGGAGACTTCGTGGACTGTTTCTGCATAGTAACACTTGACAGAAAATCTGATCTAGAAATTGAACGTATCCGTGGGTCTGGCTTAGAGCTGATTCAGGTTGCTGACTCTCACTCTGCTGGAACGTGCCTCCCTCGTGACGTATAAACGGAGCAGTGGTGGTAGTCAGTAAGTGGGAGAACCCTGGAAGAATCTGTAAGGCAGAGGAGACACTCGTTGGCATCCTTTTGAGACAAAAGAGTGAGGATGAATTTAGTTTTAAAATTTTTATTGAGCATCGTTGACTTGCAGCGTTGTATTTCAAGTGTACAGCAGAGTGAATCGGTTATAGATGTACATAATCCACTCTTAGCTAGATTCTTTTCCCATATAGGTTACTGCAGAGTTTTGAGTAGAGTTTCCTGTGCTATACAGTAGGTTCTTACTAAAATGAATTTATGTTGTGAAATGAGAACAAACTACCTACTTTTCCAGATTCCTGTCCTTTTATGAGATTTTTTTTTTTTTTTTTTTTTTTTTTGAGCCGTTTTCTTCTTTGGTTTCGAACAATTTACCCAGATGGCTACCTGGTGAGAAATTAGACATCGGTCACATCATTTTTAGAACCATTTAGACTAATGTTCTTTGGTTTCCAAATCAAATGCGCCACACAGAACACTGTCACAGCCGGGAGCTTGGATCCACAAAGTAGAATCTTAGCAGTGAGGTTTTCCACGGTTTTGAGCCCTAATGCACTTTACTTCATGAGGTGGGAAAAAACCCCACTATATCAATTATTAGCTTAGGTTCAAAAGCACTTTGCTGCTCAGATGTAACATTTTATAAAGGTCTCTGAGATAAGGAGTATCTGTTTAGCTTTAACTTTATCAGAGTAAAACATGAGGCAAAAACATGCGGAAGGGATGCTTGAAACAGCAGAGGTGTCCGAAGGTGTCCGCAACCTGTTGCTCCTTTATGTTTGAGTGTTCAGTCCATGGGGTGGCTAAGAGTCGGACACGACTGAGCGACTTCACTTTCGATTTTCACTTTCATGCATTGGAGAAGGAAATGGCAACCCACTCCAGTGTTCTTGCCTGGAGAATCCCAGGGACGGGGGAGCCTGGTGGGCTGTGGTCTCTGGGGTCGCACAGAGTCGGACACGACTAAAGTGACTTAGCAGCAGCAGCAGCAGCAGGCAAATCCAGTTGTTAAATTACTCCATATTGAGATTGGTGAGTAAATGTTTACATAATTGCTCCCACTTTTCCTGACTCGCTTAGTCTGATCAGTTTTAGATCAGAGAAATAAAAAAGTATATATTATTAAAAGAGAGCTTTGAGATTGAGTCCTTTAACCAAGAGCTGGTTGTTTCGCTAAATAGACAGTTTTCTTTTTTTTTTCCTTGTAATATTGCTTTACTTTTTAAAAATGACTTCTTTTTTTAGGTAATTTTGTTTGTGTATGTATCTTTGGCCGTGCTGGGTCTTGGCTGCTCTGCGGGCTTCTCTTCCCCAGCACCGGCTCTAGGGTGCGTGGGCTCAGTGGTTTGCAGACTCTTCACCACCGAGCCACCAGGGAATGCCCTAGTTCACCTTTATGTTGAATAAACGATTCTTTCTACTCTACGGTCCTTTTGCAGTTTTCAGAAGCTTCACACACACGATTTCACGTAATTTCAGAATAACCCTTTGTTCTCACCTCTATATTACCCCCGCCCCCAAACCGGTAACCACCAGGGTGCTCTCTAGATCTGTGACTCTGCTTCTTTTTGTTTTACTTACTGGACTGTTGTATTTTTTAGGCTCATATATGTCATACCATACAGTGTTTATCTTCCTCTGTCTGACCTGTTTCACTTAGCATAGTGCTCTCCAAGTGCGTCCATGTCGCTGCAGACGGCGTCGTTTTCATTCTCTTTATGACTGAGTAGTACTCCATTGTGTGCGTGCGTGCGTGTGCATGCGTGTTATATGTGTGCTGTGTGTGTGCACGCGTGTTATGTGTGTGCTATATGTGCGTGCACATGTGTGTGTGTGTGTGTGTGTGCGCGCGCCACATCTTCTTTATCCATCATCTGTTGATGAACACTGAGGTTGTTTCTCTTAGCTGTTGTAAATAATGCTGCTATGAACACTGAGATATATGTATTATTTCAAATTAGTGGGTTCTTTTTTTTTTTTTTCCAGATGTATACCCAGAGTGGGATTTCTGGGTCAGCTGGTACTTCTATTTTTAGTTTTTGAGGAATATTCTATTTTCAGTTAAAAAAAAAAAAACACCTTTGTCTCCATTCTCATGGATTTAAGACTCTGATGGAAAGCAGAGCTGATATTAACAAAGACCACAGAAGCTGGTACACTTCTGTGACTCAGCATCTCCCCTACCCCCAGACAGAGCCAGGCACAGTATTTAGCAGATTTTTTTTTTCTGAATGTTTTGAGAGTTGACCAGTTTAAAAATACATGTACCCAGACTATCCTGACTTTGACTTTGTGATTAAAACAGTCTATGCTGTGTTATAAAGGACCCCGTGGACATGGGACACCGGTTCAGTTGACAGAATATACCTGTATGTTGTCTTAGATCTGAGGAAGAAATTGATTCATCTTTCCTATGACTGTCTTCCCAAGGAAATACTCATAAAGGGATAGGCTGTAACTCATCAAAAATCAAGATAGTAAATGGGAAAAGAATTTCAGAAAGAATAGATAAATGTACATGTATAACTGAATCACTTTGCTGTATGCTTAAAACTAACATAACACTGTCAATCAACCACGCTCCAATATAAAATGGAAATTTTTTTAAATCAAGGTAAAGAAATATTGGAAGTAAATCTGACAAAATTGATCTTCCTGATTCTGGGTGCTTTTTATACCAGAAAACCCATAGGGAATCCCTAGATGGGACCATTTATAGGGACTGTATTCCAGCAAGCAGTTTGGGGCAAGTGGGGGAGAAGATGAGGCATTTTTTAATATTATATTTTTTATCATACTATATAGTAATCAGATATGTTTTTAAAGGATAGTCTGTTCATTAATAAACTCTTTGTGGCTTAGTCTTAATAGCAACTTTGTTTCAGTATCAAAAGACAAAATTTGAATGATTTGAGGATACGTGAGCTACCACATAAAGTGAGGTTCTTTTAAATCAAAACGTTTAAAGGTCAAATAATAACATTTCATATAAAATTGAAAATAAAACACACCCCTCCCCCCACCACCATTGAAATCTGTTTTTAGTTCATAGGAAATGGGAGTAAAACATTTTATTGAGTCTAAATATAAGCTTTCATATATTAAAAGAAAAGCTATTTACAGGTGATTTGTTACTAAATACAATCTTGGAGGGCACTTTTAATTACCAGAAAGGTAAGGTAACAATAAACACAGGAAATATAAATGGATATAGAGCTCGCGGAGCCGCTGCTATAAATAACCCCTGCTCCATCACTATTATTAGCATGGATGAACAAAAGAAGATTCCAGAAATAGAAAGGGGAAGAGCTTCTTCAGGAGCCTTGTATTCCACGGAGTAGGAAACATTTCTAGCAAGCTCATGAATTTAGGGGTTAATTGACTTTTAAAAAGGACGTTTCCATGCTGTCCGTTTGCCAAGGAAATTCTTTTTACTGGCATGTTTGTGAAATTGGCAGGCCGACGCTTCCTCCGGTGACACAAGGTGTGATGAAGAATCTTATCCTGACTTTCTTACTTTCTTACTAAAATCGGTGCTGAGGGCTTGCCTTGTTAACTTATTTGGTTATTCCCACATTATTTCTCTGGGGGATCAGGTGATGCGACCGAAGCTGGGCAGGGGTGGTGGGCAGCCCTGGCCAGGGCTCGGGTCTGAGCTTCACCTGAGCCACCAGCCCTGAGCTCCGGGTCAGAGCATCTGTGGATGTGCCCCTGTGCCCGTTTGCTGGTTGATGAACGTGACAAGTGTGTGTCGAGCTCCAGTCCTCCGGGTACAACACGAAGCAGTGGGGTTACGGGGTAAATGAGAAAACCCGGTTCCTGCCCACAGACCACGCGTGGCTGGGGGACAGACCTGCAGCTGATGAGGAATACATCATAGAGACGATCTCTGTGCAGGAATACAGAGCAGGGACCTCCCTGGTGGTCCAGCAGCCAGCTCCGCACTTCCAGCGCAGGGGAGCACAGGTTCGATCCCTGGCTGGGGAACCAAGATCCCATATGCTGTGAAGCCAAGATGATAATAACAGACAAAGTAAAAATAAACTTGAATGTTTGTTTAAAAAAAAAAAAAAGGCAGGGCAGAGCTGTACTCTAAGGGCACTGGGAAAGCTTTGTAAAAATGGAGCCATCTGAATCAACTCCATCTCGGAGGCTGCCTCATCTATAGAAGCAGATGGAGGCGGCTGTACTTGCTTATGTGCCAAGGGTCTGGTGAGAAACCAATAGCATCATAAAAGTGAGTTCAAATGAAAAGACAGTATAAGCATAGGCTACTCTTGCCCCATATGACGCATACAACAAATTTCTAATTTGTATCACTTTTAATAACAAAAGATTCACATGCTTACATAGTACTTGTCCTTGTGAGCATGCGCAGTTGTGTCTGGCTCTTTGCAGCCCCATGGGCTGTAGCTCACCAGGCTCCTCTGTCCACGGGATTCTCCAGGCAGGAATACTGGAGTGGGCTGCCATTTCCTCCTAGAGGGGGTCTTCCCAACCCAGGGATCGACCCCACATCTCTTACATCTCCTGCATTTGCAGACCCTTTCTTTACTACTGTGCCATCTGGGAAGTGCTTGCTAATTTTCTTTTTCTTTTTTGACAACTAATGATGAGTGTAGTTATGTGCAAACTGACTATGAAAGTGTAGTTAAGTGACAGAAACACGACTCTCAAGTACTTTCTGGTTGTTGTTTTTGATCAGTATGGTCCAGAATCAAAAGAAGAAATGGTAATTCCTCCAAAATACAGATACGTTTTCCCATAAGTAATAATGATAGTAATTACTTCTGAAGTAGTTATATTTGTGGTGATTTTCAGGATGTGGAGTTATAACAATGTGGTAATTAGTATTAATACTAGATCGCTTTTAAAGAAAAGACAGATTCCTTATGCACAAGCTATGTGTTTTCAGGTGAAAGAGATCATCTTTCTTAGGCAAATTATATATCAGATTTATCTCTGTCCAGTAAATATTTGTTTTCTTATCCTCAGTTGGATAGCTGGCACTGTGATTTACTGATTTATTCCACAAGTATTTTTTGAGTGCCTGTTTTGTGCATTGTCAAACTGGGTGAGCAACATCTTATGGAATATGTTCCAATATGTCTTTTTATTTATTTTTTAAAATATGTATTTGATGTATTTATTTATTTGGCTGCACTAGATCTTACTTACTGCGTGTGAAATCTAGTTCCCTGACCAGGAATCAATGCCCCCTGCATTGGGAGTGCAGAGTCTTAGCCACTGACCACCAGGGAAGTCCCAAGCAATATGTCTTTTTAGAATGAAACATTTTTAAAATAATTTTTAATGGAGTACAGTTGCTTTACGACATTGTGTTACTTTCTGCTGTTTAGGAAGATGAATCAGTTATACATCATATACATATATCCCCTCTTTTTTAGACAGAACGAAACACTCACACATACATGCAAGTCAGTCATGGATTGCATTTCCCACTTAGCACCTCCATTCATGTAAGTGAATCAGTGTTTGACCACAAAAAAAGAAGGAAGCCTCTTTTTATTGCTTTGGCAGTATTCAAATTAATTTGGAGTATGCAAAGGCTTTGAGCAGACAGATTACCATTTAAAATTACCATCATGAATAACTTTGACTTCCAATATTGCGTTTGTTAAAAGTAGACAAGAAACAGAGAAAAGGGGGAAAACAGGAGGTCTGTGCCCTTGCTCCTTTACTGACAGGCTGGCATAAAGCTTCACCCTGACAGCCCAGGTTCAAGTTCAAAGTCACAGCCCCAAGACTGTGTCCAGGGTCCTGCCCTCCCTGTAGTCCATTCACACTGGCTTCTCTCCCGGAAGCTCTCTGCCTTCCTCCTTTTTGCAGCTCGCACTGAGCTGAGAATTCTCTAGTCAGGAGCCTTCATGAGCCCCCTGTTTCCAGGTTTCCAGTAAATGTAAGCATGGTAGTTTGAATTTAGAAAGAAAAAAAAAAAAACCAAAGTGTATATGAAAGCTCTTCTGCTTGCATTTGATTTCTTTTTGTTAAGAAACAATAGTGTTTATTTATCATGTTTGGCTTAGAATTTCTTTGGTATTCGGTCCTCTCAGTTTTTACAAGAAGCAAAACTCAGTCCCATCTTTAGCAAACAAAATAGTTTTCAGTCGAGGGTGGGTGAGGAAGTTATATGAAGATTGAGTGGGAACGTCAACCCAAGGACATAATAGACAAGAAACCATTTTTTTCCTCCTTTTCTTCAGAAGTAGTCTTCCGCATGGTTTAATGTGCTAACATAACCCCGGTTCCAATATTTCAAAAGATACAGAACTTCCCAGCATGATGATAAAGTTTTCCTGTGTTCCAATAATAAAGCCTCAGCGTACCAGTGGCTTCCAGTTCCTTTGTGGCAACTTGTGAAGACCAGGCAGGCCCGGCGTCCTCAGCCCGCAGTATCAGCGTGGGCGTCGGAAACAGATGTTCACGGGACAATGCCATTTGTTGTCACTGTCGATTCTTCGTGGCAACTTTCCCAAACGAAATTGTTTGTGGATGGAAAAGAATGTAAGCAGTGATTCATGCCCAGGAATTTTTTTTTTTTTTTTTTGGCTGCAGGCTGATCATATTTTTGTTTGTTTTAAATCGCAGACCATTAATGGATTAAAAATTTTAGGGTAACTTATTATTAGAGTATCTTTTCCGTTTTTGGGGTCCAGCATTTCCTTCTAAAAGGAGTGACTATTTTAGGTGCTTTACTGGAAATATTCAGTGCCTTGCTTTTATCTGAGGAGTCAGAGAAATGAATGCCTGACTCTCTTCTTATTTTTGTTCATAATTTGGAAGCATAGAGAACTCAAAGTAATCAAACATTAAGTAGAACATTTATTGCTAATAGGTAGCATTATATGATCTTGGTTTGAACTTTTCATGATTATTCCAAAGGAGCAGCCATGCTTACCGTAAGAGACAATGATTTTATCTGTGCAAATTAAATATTAATTTATAAAGAAGCTTAAAATATGCTTACAATGAAATAGGTAGTACAAAGCTACTTAAAAATTAGGCCCACTGTGTTCTATCTCTCTCTCTCTCTCACACAGACACACACACACACACACACACTCACACACACACTCACACACACACTCACACACATCTTTTTCAGGAAGGAAACCTAACAAGAATTCAAGGCATCATATCCATCATTCTACTGCTGTTTTTATCAAAACAAATTGTAATCCACAAAGGAAAGTCTTTTCATGTTTATTCATAACAGCAGATGCCTAAGGCCATAATTATAAAATGTTCTGTTTTTTTTAAAAGACATAGGTATCTCTTATAATTAGGTTTCTGCATCACAGAAAAATTATTTCAGGGGACATGAAACAAAAATCTGACTTTTAAACAACAGCCAAAGGAAAGAAAGACTGGGATCACACGTAGAGGAGTCCTAGGCTGGAAGCAGGAGTCTGCGGTCTCCTTCCACAAACTGATTTTTTAAACCGTGGCCTGTGGTGGCCTCATCTCAGTCTACATCGTCTCATCTGTAAGACGACGGGTCAGGCTGGGTGACCTCTGGGGCCTCTCCAGTTCTCGCAGTTCCAGGTTCTTGTTTGGTGGTAAAACCAACAGAGGGGCTTCAGGTTCTACTTCCTGTCAATCCTTGTTCACCTTCTTTGGATCACAGGCACCTCTGAGCATCTGATGAGGATTATCATGACTCTTCCCAGGAAATTGCACGAACAGGAGTTTGCATGCAGTCTTGGGGCTTCACAGACCCCTTGGAGCCCAGGGAGGGGCCCCAGGTTAAGAATCCCGAGACTGGGTAGCTTCATGTTTTTGTGAAAATTTGATGAGGCATTTAAAAATAGCTCAAAACTTTAGCAGCAGAACTTTGAAAATTATTATTTAGGTTAACTATTTTTATTGTCTAACGTTTCCACGTAGAAGACTGGACGTTGGTGTCAGCCTGCTTGAAGAATGGAAACTCGCATTACTCGGTCAACTAAAGAGCAGTGTGTATGGTACCTGAAAGAGACCCTGTGTGTGTGCACGGCTGGAGGGGAGGGTGTCACACATCCCAGCCAAGTGTGTGCACGGCTGGAGGGGTGGGTGTCACACGTCCCAGCCAGGGCTCTCTTCAGGGCAGGAAATGCATGAACTGAGGTCTGCTTGCATCTCCCAATCAGCTAATCGAGACTTCTGTTGTCGTTTTTAATTTATGAAGAAATCAAAATTAAATGCTCCTAACAAAGGACTTTCCGAGTGGTTCAGTGGTAAAGAGTCTGCCTGCAATGCAGGATCCACAGGAGACCTGGGTTCAATCCCTGGGTCAGGAAGATCCCCTGGAGGAGGGCATGGCAACCCACTCCAGTATTCTTGACTGGAAAATCCCATGGACAGAGGAGCCTGGCGGGCTGTGGTCCACAGGGTCACAAAGAGTCAGACACGACTGAAGCAACTTACTATGTAAGTAGGTATGTATATACCAAAGAGACTAGGAGCCTAGGGAGGACCATTTCTAGCTCTGTTCATTTTCTGTACTCTACACAGAATATGGAATGGACAGAGTAAGAGTAACGTCATACATAAGTACAAAATAGGAATTAATCCTAAAGCAGATTTAAGAATAGTGAAACTGCTAATTTCCTTCCAGCGTAGGTCTCTCTATTTTTAAGCCACCCGTGGGAGATTCAACATTTTTCTAAATTCTAATGTCATTTGGAGAAAGCTTTGGACTTTTTTTTAATTTTTGGTTGCATCATGTGGCTTGTGGAATATTAGTTCCCTGACCAGGGACTGAACCCAGGCCCTACGCAGTAAAAGCGCAGAGTCCTAACCACTGGACTGGCAGAGAATTCCTGGACTTTGTAAGGTACTTTCATGTAGGTGATCTTATTTGGTCCTTTAATGAGCTATCTTTTTTGGGGGGGGTGGGGGAGGAAGGAATACATACATCACTAAATGTGTGCAGTTCCTTTTAGTGAGTCACGTGAGTCTCAAAAAATCTACTCACCTGCTTCTTTCACCCAGCAAATTTATAAGCTTCGGTAAAACTTTGTTTTTATCGTCACAACCACAGCATTTAAGTTCTCAAGCTGACACATTCCTCATGGCCTTCCTTTTACATTTTTCGAATTCTATTAACTTCTCTGCGTTCAGGTCAAATTAGGCAGATGGATGTTGCCTCCTCTTGGCAGTCCCAGCCGGTCTCAGGCATTCTCCAGAACACAGAAATTCTAGTCCCGATGTTCCAGGAAAGCCCCCGCTCCCCTTGACAGCAGTGATCCCGAGGAGGGCGCCCCGCGCTCCTGTCCGTACTCTCTGGAGCAGATGTTACACGCTGGGGTACGAGTAACCCGCTCGGTCCGTGGCGCAGAGTCCTGGAGCTCCGCATCCCGGCTTTGATCTCCGGCGGCATTTTCCTCTGTTATGTGACAGAGGTCACCGGGCTCATGTGTGACAAACTGCTTGCATAAGTCACAGCGCCAGTGGCAGAGATTTGTAACCGTGCGCCTGGTCCATTGCTCTTGAATTATTTCACAGGCCCGCTGCTTTACATTTACACTCTGTCGGAAGATGAACAGGGGAAGGGAGTAAAACCAAGGGCAGGGTCTCATCCTGAAGGACAAGGAGAAACAGGTGGAAGGTTAATGGCCCTGGAGCGATTCCGCCAGCCGCTCAGCCTTGATATATGGGCCTCGGGCCTCAAACGGGCATTGGCTTTCAAAGATATATTATTTCATTTGAGGAGAGACATCCTGGAGTTCCTGCATTTGTCTGCTGATAGATGACCCCCCTGTCCACAATTGGTTATGGCGGCTGAGTTTTCCTTGGGCCCGCTCCCGTACATAAAAATTTTGCTGAGCTCTCCAACCTCTCACGGGCCCGGGGAGCAAGGGTGGGCCGCGTGCACGCCGGCTGCCAGGCTGCGGCTGGAATGCTGTTGCTATTTCAGTAGTTCCTTTTGAACCAGGAGGCAAGTGGGGGGTGAAAGACACCTCTCTTCATTCACACAGAACTTGATACGAGTGGCCTTGCCCAAAAAAGTGGAGCATGGAAGGGGTGGTGCTATCAGGCGTGTGTGAGGGTCATGTGAGACGAACCTGGAGTACTTGGGGGCACTGCCCTGGCTGGCCAGTGGTTAGGACACCTCATATCCCGTGCAGGGAGTGCAGGTTCGAGCCCTGGTCGGGGAGCTAAGATGCCACACGCCTTGCAGCCAGACAACCAGAACATGAAAGCAGAAACAATACTGTAACAAATTCAATAAAGACTTTAAAAATGGTCCACATCAAAAAAAAAATCTTAAAAAACACAAAACGGCGAACCCAGGGAGATGCTCCGCCGTTAGGATCTCATTGGAAGCCACCAAGAGCTTCAGACTTGGCGTTTTGCACCCACCCCTAAGCTTTGCATAAAGGGCTTCCTTAGTCTGCTTTATTATTTTGTTTAGAAAATTTGACTTGATTTGGGGAAGGGAAAGAACACAGACCAGTGATGGATTTGCCCAGTGAGAACCGCCGGACAGTGCAACCAAAAAATTTATCTCGTGGCTCAGATGTTTTTTGTGAATTGAACTTGGCCCCAGATTAATGCAACCAGTGCCTCTCGGCCTCTGAGAAGTTGTCCTACAGATTCTAGAGTTGCCAAAGCCACTCCTAGTATTCATAGATTTAATGATCATGAGAATATTAGGCATTCTGGTAGGCCTTAACGTGCAAGTCTTCTGCAATTACTTATTAACTCTAGTTGTGGGATGTGTCCATACAAAATCTTCAACTTTATAACTCCTGGTAACTGTTATACGAGCCTTGTCAGAGAGATAATGGTTGTTTTTATGGCACGCATTCAGGAAAAATGAGCTCTGTAAACTCACCGTCTAAACAAAAGGTGAGTTTTCTTTCCAGTTCTTTTGTGCTCCAGGGCCCTTGGGTTTGGTGAGTATATACAGTGTCAAAATTCCATTTGTAGACATTTTTATACTGAATACCTTTGTCAGAGGCAAACTCATTATCATCATAGATACGCTGGGATTTATAAGAAGTTAATATTGGGCACCCATCTGATAATATATAAGTGCCAGTAGGAATTTAATTTTTACGTGGGTGACCCAGCTGTGCCCCAAATCCACATGTACTTGACAAGGCACCGTTGTCCCAATCCTTATCCAGACACCCTCAAGCCTGGCCCGCAGTGGAAAGATACAGGGTCTGACCATTGGCTCTGCTAGTAATATGCTCATGTTTCTATTGTGTCATTTCTAAGTTATGTCTGACTCTTGGCATCCCCTTGGACTGTAGCCCACCAGGCTCCTCTGTCCATGGGGTTTCCCAAGCAAGAGTACTGGAGTGGGTTGCCATTTCCTTCTCCAGGCAGGTTCGTTACCACTGAGCCACCTGGAAAATACTGTAGGCTTACAGAGATGCTCTTTTCTTTTCCTCTGGAATATTGTAAAAGTGCAGGTTAGACCAGACTTGAGAGACCCACAGGAAGAAGATGCCCTGACTATTTTAAGGAAAGCTTTAAAATCAGAACCGCTTATTAGAGAGAGAGTTGGATGGTGAGTGGAATCTCCTTGTCCACTTGTTGCTTGGATAGATGAGTTCCCTATGGCTTCCCTGGTGACTCAGTGGTAAAGAATCCGTCTGCCAATGCAGGAGACACGGGTTCAATTCCTGGGTCGGGAAGATCCCCTAGAGGAGGAAATGGCAGACCATTCCAGTATCCTTGCCTGGGAAAGCCCATGGACAGAGGAGTCTGGCAGGTTACAGTGCATGGGGATCACAAAGAGTCGGACACAACTTATCGACTAAACAACAACAAACCAGTCAAGGGAACCATAGATAAAATAATCCCGGCAGAAGGGCAGGTCCCAAACCCCACTGGGATGCTTCCCGTCACAGAACATGAAGTGGTTGGTGGCTGTAGACTTTTTGCTCCTGACCTGACGCCTCCTTTTCACCTTTTGCAGAGTTGGCGACTTTGTTTCAGCCCTCTTCCCCTTCCTCCTGCTATTTCCCGCCAGCAGACCCCCGTCCTGTAGGTTCTGTCCCTGCAGAGATCAGATCAAAGGCTCTCACATAATGGGAGCTCACTCTGAATTAGTGAGGAGCCCCCACCCCTGCATCTGTCGGTCTCCCGCTCAGATGGACTCTTCCAGAAGGCAAGCGAGGAAGCCACATACTTGCAAACAGTCTCTTAATTGCTCATTTGCAGTTGGACAGAACGCTAACTGCAGAAAGACTTCAAAGCCAATGGAATCTGCATTGAAAACAGGATCTCAATACCCGAAGTCGCTTATTGTTGCAAAATTAGAATAACAAATGTTCCCAGCATGGAGCCAACATAAACTTGCCCGAGTATTATTCAACCTGAGACTGATTCAACTTTTTTTTTCTTCACCGCAATAGAAGTGGCACACTCTGCCCTGTTTGTTATTCTATACCGTTCATGTTAATGATATATCTAAGTCTCCATCACACTTTGGATTTTTACGTATAATTACCCGTATTAAAAAAACACTCATTAGCGTTCCGTTCCACTGACTTAATTATGCCCTTAATTAAATCCTGACTAACTGGGGGTCACTGCGGTGTCAGTGGGATTTGTCACTGTTCGTCAGCAGGTGTCTATTTGCTTCTATTTTTGGTTTTCCTCTGGTTTGAATGTATTCAAGAGCTTGCTTTTTCCTAAATACCAGAGTCCTCATTGGAGGAAGGAACAGCATATATTTGACAGGCAGCTGGAAAGCTTGTTTGTAGGAGGACATTTTTGTTATCATTTTTCTAAGAATACCCCTGGTTTAGGGGAAAGATGCAGAGAACAGAGTTGGATACCACAGATGCACTTTTTTAAAGATTAATATGTTTACATTCTGGAGATCATAATCATATGCACGTATGCAATTCTAAAAATTTCCTTAAAAAACAAAAAATGATGTTTTGTGGTGGTTATGAGATCATCACATTAGATGCTTTGCACCAAGGTCCTTTGTACTAGTTAATTATTTCACTGACATTTGTTGTTATAAAAATATAAAGCAAATTACAAAAATGGGAATCAAGCTGAAACAAAAAAGTGTCTTTCGTGTGTCTAATGTTCACATAAAAGTCAATTCATTGCTTGGAAGGACTTTTAATAATTAGACTGCTTATACCATCACGTTTGGTATTAGAATGTTGTAGGCTCATGATTTTAGTGCATTACTTAAGGGAGATATAATTCCCGTGTTTATGTCTGTAATAGGCACCTAATGTTGATCTGAGTAATTGATTAGTCCAGCCAGATTTGTATAATTAGTTGTTTTCAGCTTTTCAACATAAGCCCCCAAAACACTTGCTGTGAATCTACAAAGCTTTTACATTTATTATCAGTTTTTTCATCTAAAAATGTATGCAAGCTATCTGAAAAGAATCTATATATGTTTTTTCTGGAATTAGGATGGCTCTTCTAACATAAGCCCTTAGAGACTAAACTCAGACTGTATGTCTCTTAAGTTTTTCAGTCTAGAAATCCTGACTTTTTCAGTAGCATTTATTTTCATTTAAAGGTAAAAAAGTCACAAGTTTCCTACCAGTTAAGATGTTTTTCAGAACTTAAATTTCTAATGGTAACTTTAAATGAGACAATGGGTTACAGATATCAGACTACCAACAACATAAAACATATATTGTGATCTTATTGTCACTGTATTTTGATATTACATAAACAATTTAGATTTACCTACAATAGGGTAGGGCAGAGTAAGAAGGACTTTTTAAAGAGATATATACTATAATTCAACTCACTCTATTTCTCAAATCAATTAATTTCATCCTAAAGTATTAATTACAGTTGCCTTTTCTAGGGGCTTCTAGAGTAATGAATATTCTCTTTGTTATCCAAATTGTCAATGCCAGTGTCATTTGAGATTCAAGTTTTCTTATCAACTTTAAACGTAATTTAAAATCTAAATATGTGCTCATACAGAGTTTCTAAACCATTTCAATGATGAGATGAGATGAGCTTTTATGAATTCTGTGGGTTCCTATACAGCCCTGTAGTAGACCCTGGAGAATGAAAGCCTGGATCCTGTGTGTAACCTACAGTAGCCACCAAAGCAACACGAAATACGCTTTCCTGGCACGTCCACAGCTGAACTCATAAGCGTACGGTTGAATTGCCATAGAGTTGGTCAGATAATTTTACAATCCCTTCTTTCATTCAGTAAATACTTCTTAAGGGTCAGTTGTGTCCAGTTACATCTTAGGACTTAGAGAGTCAATATCCCTCCTTTTGAGAAGTATATTTTTTATATATTTTAGTGGTGTTGAATCTTTTTTGAGTAATTACACTGAGTTAATAAAAGCCTTTGTAATTTAGCAAGCCAGCCTAATCAAGGATTAAAGGCCCAAATCATGGAGTGTTTTTGCTCCCCCTCGCTTAAGTTTTCAAGAGACTCTGCAGCTTCCCCATTCAGTTCATAGTATGATTTCAAGTACATTCCTGGCTGTGTTCAAAGATAATTTTAATAGTTAGTGTCCCTTTCGACACTCAGAGTCAAGGTGAAAAGGAACAATAATGATTAAGGAGAATAATAATTTTTTTCACAAATTAATAGTAACTTTATTAGAGGAATCAAAGAAGGGTGAAACTCATGTAGGTAAACAGTGCTTTTAAAGCCTGATTAGAATCCCTAGAAATATTCTTTCCTGTGACAGCTGAACGATGCCCATTTGTGGGCTTTGATTGGTAACTCTCCAGAGCTGCATAAGTTATGTGGTTTCATTAAAAATGCATCGGTCCTTTTGGGATACCTTCTCTAATTCATTGATTCAATGATATAGGCCTAATAAACATTTTTGGCATCACAAAATGCAATATCAAAGTGTACTCTACCTACAAGTACACAGTGTGACAGGAAAGCAAGTGGAGAATCAGCTACGGGACAGTGCTGGGTGGGCAGTGCTGAAATCTGATATCGAAACTGAGCAGGACCCTTAGCTCAGTGGCGAAGAACCTGCCTGCCAGAGCAGGAGACCCAGGTTCAATCCCTGGCTGGGGAAGATCCCCAGGAGGAGGAAATGGCAACCCACTCCAGTATTCTTGCCTGCATAATCCCACGGACAGAGGAGCCTGGCGGGCTACAGTCCATGGGGTCGCAAAGAGCTGGACACGACTTGGTGACTGAGCCATCAGCACAGGACCCCTCAGGGCCTTTCAGGGCACAGGGCCTTCTGTGTGCCCTATATCAGGTTTGTGGAAAAAGGGTTTAGTGTCCTTGGTCTTCCCTGACTTCCAAAGAGCAGGCTCAAGCAGTTACTAATTAGGGAAGTCAGGGAACACGGCTGACAAGAAGCAGTCAGGGAACAAAGTAAAACAGAGCATGATTAGGATTGCCCACACGCCACGCCTTACCTCATCACCAACCCGTCAGGAGAAGGTCACACCCCCTTCAGCCCTCACCCTAAATGTTGGCTTTAAAAATTGTTCCCTGAAACCCAATGGGGAGTTCAGGCATTTTGAGCACGAGCTGCCCATTCTCCTGACTTGGTGCCCTGCAATAAACGCTGTGCTTTCCTTCACCACAACCCGGTGTCAGTAGGTTGGCTTTGCTGCATGCCCAGCAAGGGGATCCAAGTTCAGTTCGGTAGTGCTATTTAAGAATTCTATCATCAGGCCGTTTTGTAAGCTGTTTTGTTCCAGGTCAGATGACTTGAAGGTAGTGGGAGGCAGCAGCATCTGGACTGTGCCCCAGGGAGGCTCCAGGGTGAGTCACCACTGATCTGGAAACATCAGTTTCTTCTTTCCTTAATTGATACCGGAAAGTCTGGTGCTGTGTTTGATACGAATTCCCTGCTTGTTGCTGGGCACTGACTGAACTGTTACTTGCCTCTCATCACAGTGGGGGCCTCATCAAGTGGCCTCTGTTTCTTGGTTTTGTTTTGTTTATCTTTTGGACTTGCTGGGTGGTACGTGAGATCTTAGTTCCCTGACCAGGGGTGGAACCCACGTCCCCTGCACTGGAAGGCGGCTTCTTCACCACAGGACCACCCAGTCCTGCATGGGCTTTGGAGTCAGACTTGCCTCAGATCCTAGATCTGCCGCTTTGTGGTCACGTGCTCTCAGGAAAGGAACTTAACTTTAGTGTCCTTATCTACAAAACAGGGATTGTGTACTGTTGATGTGGTAATTTTAAATAAAGTGAGATCATATTTGCAAAGTGCACTGTGCAAGAACCTGGATGCACAGAGATGGAATGGTCTCCATCCTCAGATAGGAAGGCTCATGTGTGTAAGATGTGAGAACCAGTGCTATTTGGGAGGTGGGGGGAGAGGACCAGTGCGGTTTGGAGGTGGGGAGAGGAGAGAAGGCTGTCCCCCAGCAAGAACTACATCTCCAGGGCTCTGCAGTAGAGAGATCCCTGGTGTAGACCAGCAACCAGAAGGTGTGTTTATTTGTATGCATTTCATGTCTCCTCTTTAGTTGCCCAGACCTTTACAAGACAATTCTCTCGCGTCTGGATGGCTCTCTCTGCATCTCTTGGGTCTGATGGAAGGCCTGCTGTCTCTGGTTCTCACTGAAGGATGGAGGGAGGGGAGAGAAGCTGTGAGGCCATCAGCCTGTCCAGCTCCGCGGTCAGGAGACAAATGCTGGAGGAAGGGAGAAGGCCGGCAGGAGCCAAGGATGATCCACTCCCCTGAGCTGCTCTGTGACTCTGCTCCCCCGTACTCTAGTATGTCACACAGGCTGATTTATGCCAAATAGTTATGTCTGTTATTAATGGAGGGGCAGGAGGGCGGGGAGAGAATGAGTTCCGGAAACTTTTTTAGAAATTAAAAAAAAAAACAAAACAAAACCCTTAGATAATTGCTTTACAATATGGCAAGTGCAATAATAGAGGTCCCCCGAGAAGAAAAAAGTCTCAGCACATCTGAGTCCCTTTTTTTTCTCTGCAACCCTGACCTGGGTTAAAACTGGGGACAGAGAAACGAAGGGCAGGCAGGTTGCGGCTTCTGAAGAAGTTGAAGGGCTTGTGCAGGTGAGTTCTTTCTTAGCCCTGACCTACGTGCCCTGATTTAGCTACAGGTATTCTCCGTAAGGCACACACCTGCCCATCAACGCACTCACACACTCAGAAGCTCTCCACTGTGCCTGTAGCTCAGTGCCCCCTTCCTGCTGTGGAGCCAGAGGGTCCCTTCTCCTCTGTCTTTCCGCCGCCCTGTCTCCCACGTCCCTTACTCCTGTTAGACGTCTCATTGCCCGGCAGTTTTTCCAGCTTTCCCTCCACCAGGTTCCCTCACCCAACAGGCAGCTGCGAGACTCCACTTCTCAACAAACAAAGCCCATCTCCCAACCAGCATCTGTTCCCATCAGGGTCCCCCCGCCCTGGGCTCCACCGTGGGCGTCTGCAGGGTCCGCGGGGCCGCACCCCGCCCCGCAGGGAGACGGGTCTCAGAGCCTCCCGGCGCCCTTGGCCGCCTCGTCTCCGGCCTGTGCCTGCTTTCTCTCTTGCACCCTGAGGCGCCCCTGCAGCGACTCCTGATCGTTCCCTCCGAGGCTCCCCTGCCTTGACCCGCCCCAAAACAGTGTTTTCCTCTCCCTCTCACGCTGTGCGTCCTTGGGGATGCCGCCCACAAACCTTCTCCCCCAGACTGCTCTGTTTCCGGACACACGGGCTCATCACCCACATCAGCGCCCGGAGGCCTCCTGGGGTCACAGCCCCTCCAGCTCATTTCCTGGGTCGTGTGGTTTCATCACGGCGCTCTCAGCTGCCGAACAAGCGACGGCTCGCCAGCAGGCATCTCATCACCCCCGCCTTTTCACGTCCCTCCCCGACTCCAGACACACGGAAATGCTCACACGCAGCCACCGCTGTGCTGGCCCCGCGTGGGCAGCCCTCCACCGCGTTCATCAGAACCGACTGCGCTAAACTCCAGATCCGGGAAGCTTCCGCGGCGGCTCGGGGTGGAATTAACTTCCCTCCTTCCTCTGCGACTGCAGTTTCCCACTTGTTCTTTTTTAGCTGATCTGTCTGTATATTGAACACCGCCACCGCCAGACTCAAAGCCACTCGTGGGCCCAGTGTAAGCGTAGTCACGGAGATCTCTGAAACTGGGGTGTCAGACGCTGGGGCCTGTGGTGAGGCTCTCCGCTTCTTTCCCTGGGGGCGCTTACTTGTATGTCTGTCTCTGCTACTTGTCTGCACCCCTGCTTTGTCACTCTGAAGGATTCTCCCACAAAACCGAGCAGAGAGTTTTGAACTCACTGCATAGCAAGGTTCGTTTGTCAGAAATTCACCCATGTTCATATGAAAATGCCATACTGATTTAACTCAGGGCTCTCAAACTTTTAAAAAAGGTTTTTTTTGGCTGTAACATGTAGTATATGGGATCGAAGCTCCCTGACTAGGGATTGAATTCAAAGCCCTTGCGTTGGAAGCACTGGGTCTTGACCATTGAATCCCCCAGGGAAGTCTGGTCCCAGAGGTCTCAGCCGTTAAGACAGGACCCTTTGCACTCTTGAAAATGACCGAGGACTCCAAGACCTTTAGTTCATGTGAGTCTTAACTCTCAATGTTAATGTCTTTGGAGTTAGAACTGAGAAATGGTTAAAGCACAAGAATTCACCAGCCCAGTTTCCACTTAGCAGGAGAGTGATGTCATCTCATCCTGGGGCCTCGGCACAGTCCTGAGAGGCAGAGGGTCAAAGGGCGAGTTTCATCCGAGTGCAAACAGGAAGACCTTCTGACCGCACTTGTAAGCTGGTGGTTTAGGTATCCCTCCTGTGGGTATTTCCTCTCTCAAGGGAATTAAAGCATGATGCCAGCTGAATGCACTTCCCAAACCAGAATTTCCACATCAGCCAGGCAGTGGAGACCCCAGGGAATGAAATCTTCCCAGCTGCGGTGCTTGTGAAGTCGCTGTCGTGGAGTCACACGGCACGCGTCCCCTGCTGTGGTCAGCCCCGGCCTCCCCAGCACACGCTCACTCACCTGGACCATGACCCCTGGTGAGGGGCGGCCGGGCACCACGGCGCTCCCTTGCTGAGGTCGAGATTCTCTGGGTTTGTGCATCAGCTACAATTTCTGTCCGGTCACCCCCAGGACAGGGAGGAAAGTGAGCGGAGGGACCCCGTCCAGGCGAAAGCTTAGACTTGGTGCTTGGGTTTTCATTTTGGGTTGAACTCTCGGGTGGTAGTAACGACTGAACTGAGGATGAAGGACTGTGCCTGACTTTTGTAGAAAGAAGCACAATGGTGTCCTCTAAACACGGCGAGTATTTACTGAGCCCAAGCCTTGCCCAAAGTTCTAGGCATGTGCTAGCTTGGTGAACTCCCACCCCAAGTTCAAGGTGTCAGCATTTATTAGAGTCTGATTGGAGCTGGGGAGGGGCTAGGGATAAGTCAGGAGCTTGGGATTAATACACACAGTACTTTTGTAAAATGGATCGCCAACAAGGACCTACTGTGTAGCACAGGGACCTCTGCTCAATATTCTGTGATAACCCATGTGAGAAAGGAATCTGATAAAGAATGAATATATGTATGTGTGTGACTGAATCGCTTTGCTGTACATCTGAAGCTAACACAACATTGTAAATCAACTATACTCCAATAAAATTAAAAAAAAAGGATTTGATGGACTCTGGAGTGAAGGAAGGCCCAGGAAGTTAAGTCTTTGCCCAGCCCTCCTCTGTGGGCCCCTGGTGGAGTCTGCCTTTGCGTCAGGCCTGACCGACTGCAAAGCTCTCACCCCTCGCCATCGGGTATATTTCCTTATACTGTGTTTGTGGGCCCAAAATGTCGGTTTGTGAGTGTGTGTGTATTAGACTGTGTGTGAAGACACATTCACACTTGGAGAGGGGGCTGTATGTTTCCTGGAAATCTGCAAAACTTTTTATTCAAGAGGTGGTGATTCCGTCAGCACTGCATCATGGTCAGCCTGTTAGACGTGCTGCAGAGCCTGGTGAATCAGAGCCTGTGTCTTAGGAAGAGCCCTGCTAACTGGAGGTGCCTTGGCTTCTGAGACACAGGTGCTGCATCTCCTGACCTCCAGAATGAGGATGACGTGAGGCCGCTAGGGGGGCTTCCCGCTTAGAGACACATCCAGGAGCTTCAGTGAAAAAACGGAGAAAGGGGTGCTTCTTAGGAGAACGTGCTTTAAAAGCATGCATGTACGCTATCTCGTCCGTAATCTCAGACAACCTGGACGAATTCCTCAAGGCCTAGTCTGTGCAGAGGACGCACTGTAATTTCTCATGGTCATCTTTGAGGTCTGCCTGCAGTGTGCTTGATTAAAAGCCAACAAAGACGGAAGGGCCCCGTTGAAGAATGTGGTTTGTGGTGGAGTCTAATTTGCGCCATCGGGCAAAGGTCACGGAGAGGAGCTCGTTAATGCAGTCAGGCCGGGACGAGATCCATCTCCATACTTCACCGTATTGATCTGGGCTCGTGGGCGCGCCCCTCCTTGAACTGATCAGCTCACGGGTGGTGTGGATGGCCAGCTTTCCGAGCTGAGGATCCTAGCAGGGCAAAAGGTGGATGGGCAAACACCCTCGTTGTAGGTCTTCCGTTCGGTGCCTAGGGACTCGTTTTTTATTTACTCAGAAAAAAAAAGTAAGAGATGGGTTGCTTTTCTACTGTGAGGAGCTGTTTTTCTTCTGCAGTCTCTCTAAATCACGTGAGCCCAAAGGAGGGATTAGATGCATTTGAATATAGGCAGATGGTTTGCTTTCAGACATAACGTGGATGTTAACAAACAGAGCTCGGGGTTTTTTCATTAAATGATACCTGCTCGGCGTGGTCTTTAGGACCCAGGCGTCACCCTATCCGTGTCTCTTTTTGTCACAAGTCACGGCCATCCCTGTATTCCTGTCATCCTTTAATTGCTGGAGCACTGAGGAAGCAGTGGCTCGGTGGATCCAGCTCGTAAAACATTTATGTGACCTTTGTGTGCGTCTTCCTGGAAGTGATGGGCCTTGGGAATTCTAGAAGTGCAGTGGCAAACATTTCCTTTTTCTTCTGAAGTGTAGATTCCAGATTCAAGCTGGACGGGAACACGCTCAGCGCCCTGCTAAGCCTCAGACTTGGTTTCCAAGAGACTCGCCCCGCCCCCAGGCCCCCTCACCACCATCCACGGGGAGACAAGCCCCCTGAGAAGTTCCCTGGCCACCCGTGAACCCCTCCCGGCCCCAGCCCAGCGCCGAGCTCAGCAAGCAGCGGTCGGCTTCTCCTCGACTCCATTTTGCTCATTTTCTAGCCAAATTTTGCTTTGGGAAAGAGAGTTAAGCCTGTATCTGAGTCAAGTAGACGGGTCAGATTTTTGTAACATGAAAATTACACCTCATTCTTGGCTAGGGGTTTCTGAAAGGGACGTCTGTGAAATACCACTTTGAAACGGGTTTTCGTGTTGAAACTTCTTCACAGGGCGAGTCTCCTCTTCAGGCTTCTGTGAGATTCCCCGTCTAAGGCTTTTCCAGGCATGTCCCCACCCCCGCCTTGTGAAGGCAGGCCGTCACCAGAAGGAGCACTCTGCTCTGTGTTTTAATTTTTTATTTTAATTACTTTACAGCATCGTGTTGGTTTCTGCCGTACATCCCCACGAGTCAGCCACAGGCACCCACGCTCTTAAGCCCCCTTCCCCGTCCCAGCCCTCTAGGCTGGCACACGGTGCTGGCTTCACGTTCCCTCTGTGCGTGTGAGCGGAGTCCCTTCAGTCGTGTCCAGTTCTTTGGGACCCTATGGACTGTAGCCCGCCAGGCTCCTTCACCTGCATGGTACAGCAGGTTCCCACCGGCTATCTGTTTTACATGTGGTGACGTGTATGTTTCCATCACTGGAATAAACGCATGCACTGTCAGATCATCCCACCTTCTCCTCCCTCTGTACTGCGTCTCCACTGCTGCCCTGCGGATAGGCTCATCAATACCAGCGTTCTAGATTCCGGGAGCCCGTGCATGCTACGTCACTTCAGTTCTGTCCGACTCTGCAACTCTACGGACTGTAGCCCACCAGGCTCCTCTGCCCATGGGATTCTCCAGGCAAGAATCCTGGAGTGGGTTGTCATGCCCTCCTCCAGGGGATTTCCCCACCCAGGGATGGAACCTGAGTCTCTTGTGTCTCCTGCACTGGCAGGCAGGTTCTTTACCACTGCGTCACCTGGGAAGCCTCTAGACTCCATATATACGTGCAAATGTACGATACTGGTCTTTCTCCTGCTGACTTACTTCACTTTGTTTATTGGTGTTTGAGCTCCTTCTGAGCATTTGAAAACGCGAGGAGACCCCAGGGTCCTCCATCTGATCGGCCCTTCCCCGGCTGCGGTTCAGACAGGGCGGAGTCGGGCCCCGGGGAGCTGGGATGGGGATGGGCCCACCCACCTTGTGACCTGACTAGGTCGGTGAAGCTTCTGGGCCCTCTAGCCAAGGAGTGAGTTAGGATTATTCGGTATCTTCTAGGTTCTGAATCATAGTCAAGGGAAAATTGTTAATTTTTTTTTTGGCAGGGAAAAGTCCTAATCGGTCATAAAGACATAATGGGAAAAGTCTTGCATGTCACAGCTGGAAGGCCTTCGCTTTCTATTAATAACTCGTGAGCAGTGGCCAGCATCACTGAGACAGGCCAAAGGAATGGGAAGCGTGTTGTAAGGCCCACCCTCCTGATACAGGTGCAGAGAGCTCGGGACGCTGCTGCTAAAAATCTAGCTTTTGTGAATTTAATTCCAAATTCCATTACCGTGCAGCTTTGTAGGATGTTTTCCCCTTTTAACTAAAAAATTGTTGGAAACCAGTGTGGATACGACGTTGGGAAACAGTGTTTTGACGATGCTAATGTCCTTCATAGTTAGCTCTGGGCCCTTCAGGAGGTTGAGGAGTCCTTGGTCCTCCTCCCCCGCCGAGCTGCAGGACAGAGTTTCGTGGTGACTCAGCTCGCCTTCGGGTCCTCTGGGGCCGGGGCCAAGCCACGCAGGGGCTACCCGGCCTTTCAGTGGTGGCCCCGAGATACCGGGAAGCCGGTGCATCACTGTGAAGGTGCAGCCTGAGAGCTTTGACAGAGGTGAGCCCTGGTGCTGCCCCAGGGACACAGCCCGAAAAGGTGGTCCCCACAGACAGCTGGCCACGGCCACGCACTCTGTCCTGACCCAGGGGACACATCCTGAGGCCATATGGGGGCTGTTAGGGGAAAGGGGTCAAATAAAGCTCTTATTTGCCTGAGTGTCTTAAGAGGAAAACACAGTTAATGGCTGTCATCATTGTTCAGTCGCTCCATCGTGCCGGACTCCTAACTGCAGCACGCCAGACTCCTCTGTCCACTTGTCTCCTGGAGTTTGCTCCAATTCATGTCGGTTGCGCGATGATGTCAGTCATCCCAGACCGTAATTTGTGGATTTTCAAAAATGTGAAGAGAGGACGTTCTTTTTTCCCCCTCGGCCCCTTCTCCCTCTTGGGTCTACTTTACCCAGAAGAACCACACCCTTACTTCCGCTGAGGGCACAGAACAGACCCCCTTGGGATTAAGGAAATGCCAGGCCTTAGCTCTCCTTCCATTCAAGGTACCTTCATAGTCTTTCCACGGAAATAAGAAAGAACTCCCTTCTAGATTTTATGTCCAGATAGAAACTCCAGGCTTCTGTCATTGGGTGACTGTGTTTTTGTATGTTTCCAAAGGACTTTTTTTTTTTCTCAAATCAGCCTTTTTTTACATCTGAAATAGAAAAATTATATTACCTTTAGTGTATTTCCTTGCAGGAAATAAATTGAGGCAATTTATATTTAAAAAGAATAAAACTTTTAGAGGAAAAAAAGACTCGTTTTTAATTCCTGTATGAAGGCTCAGTGACAGGGCGCTGTGCTCGGATTCGGAACGCCTGGGTTCCCATCCCGTTTCTGGCCCCCGAGTCAGCTTCTGTGAACCACAGTCCACCCGGACAGAGTTTCTTCTCTGTAAAAATGAAGTCTTTGAACTAAGGGGCCTTTTCAGTGCTGGCCAAGTAAGCATTAACTAAGCAAAGCAGAAATGGTTTACCTCAAAATAATCATCCCGCACTTGAGGGCTCGCCCGTTGACTCCTGGGGTTTGGTTTTGGTTTTGACTGTTTATTTTGTCCTGGGGCATCGCTGATTAACAATGCTGCGTTAGTTTCAGATGAACAGGAAGGGACTCGGCCATATTACTTCACATGTATCATTCTCTCCCAAACTCCCCACCATCCAGCCTGCCACGTGTCGCTGAGCAGAGTTCCCTGTGCCTTATGGTAGGACCTCGTTGGTTATCCATCTTAAATGCAGCAGTGTGTCCATGTCCATCCCAAACTCCCCGAGCCATCCCTTCCCCCATCCTCGCCCCTGGCAACCATAACCTCATTTAGGTCTGTGAGTCTGTGTTTTGCAAGTAAGTTCATTTCTGTAATTTCTTTTTAGATCCCACATCCAGGGGGTATCAGGATATTTCTCCTTCTCTGTCTGACTTGCTTCGCTCGCAAGTAAGTTCATTTCTGTAATTTCTTTTTAGATCCCACATCCAGGGGGTATCAGGATATTTCTCCTTCTCTGTCTGACTTGCTTCGCTCGCAAGTAAGTTCATTTCTGTAATTTCTTTTTAGATCCCACATCCAGGGGGTATCAGGATATTTCTCCTTCTCTGTCTGACTTGCTTCGCTCAGCAAGTAAGTTCATTTCTGTAATTTCTTTTTAGATCCCACATCCAGGGAGTATCAGGATATTTCTCCTTCTCTGTCTGACTTGCTTCGCTCAGCACGCCAATCTCTAGGTCCATCCGTGTCGCTGCAAGTGACATTGTTTCGTTCTTTTTAATTTCTGAGTAATATTCAATGGAACTGAACATTCTCCGTATGTACATACCATGTCTTCTTTATCCATTCCTCCGTCGACTGAAGTTTAGGCCTCCTCCACGTCCGGGCTGTTGTAAACAGTGCTGCAGTGAACACTGGAGTGCATGTATCCTTTTGGACCATGTTTTTCTGTGGATATATGTCCAGGACTGGGGTAGCAGGATCCTGTGGTAGCTCTATTTTTAGTTTTTTGAGGAACCTCCATACCATTCTCCGTAGTGGCTGTACCAATTTACATTCCCCCCAACAGCGTAGGAGGAATCTGAAAAAAGACTACAAATGAACTTACCGACAAAACAGAAATAGAGTTACAGATGTAGACTCTTGAGGTTTATCTTTAGTTGTCACTAGCTCTCTGACGTATTTCTGGGCATCTCTGAAGGCACAGGTTACCTGCCACCTTAAGAGGGGAGTTGAATCATGGGAAGGGAGCAGGTCCTCCTGTGTCACTGGGGAACTGGGTGGAGGGATTCTCCCAGCAGCCTTTGTGCCCAGTGAATTCCCATCATGGTCCCCAGGGACCTCTCCTTTGCCTCTGCCTTAATTTCTATTGTATTTTTGGTGAGTGATATTTAGGCCACTTGGGTTCTTTCCTCCTTTCTTTGGCTAAAAGCCTGATTGAAGCAGCCAGCCAAAAAGGACCCAAGGTCATTTTTTAGCTCTAAGAACTTTTTTTTTTCCTTCTGACTTTGAAACACAGTCTACAGAGGGGATTGGAGAAGGAAATGGCAACCCACTCCAGTGTTCTTGCCTGGAGAATCCCAGGGACAGAGGAGCCTGTTGGGCTGCCTTCTGTGGGGTCACACAGAGTCGGACACGACTGACGTGACTTAGCAGCAAGCAGTAGCAGCAGCTACAGAGGGGAAGCTGCACCCGCAGACCTTAAGGGCGTCACAGAGCTTGCATCTTTCTTCTCCACCTGGTGTCCCAAGAACTCCAGCAGGGAGTCCATTTCACTGGGCGCAGGGCAGCCAAAACCTTCCCTCACTTATGCCTTAATCGCTGTTGTCCAGACAGTGAGCCCCTGCTTCCCCAGGATTCTCTGGCTGGTGTCATTATTGTCTTTAAGGCGGTGTCTAGAAAATGAAGATTACAATCTTAATCTTGTTGCCCTATTCTGAAAATGACCATCGAATTCACAGATGCCTTCCGGCCTTTCCAACCAGGCTTAAAGAGCTTTGTCCTCATGGCTGGACCATCCGCCTGGTCGGACATGAGAGGAACGTTGCCCTAATTGTACAAGAGGAGACTTCTAAACGAGACAGGAAACAGGCAGCAGTCATAAATGGAACAATACCTGCTAGCAGAAAGCGCTGGAAAATATTTCACATTAATCCACTTTAAAAGATTTCTCATTCATCAACCTTTTCCGTCACCTGAAGTTTTTCCCTGGTACTTCATTTAACGCCTCTTACATTTTGCCTTCCTTTACTTCATCAGATTCAGGTTTCCCTACTATTAGTCTGTGGTGTGCCAGCTGCCCAGCTGGGCACACTTGTGTTTCATCTTCATCTCATTTAACAAAAACAGTGGCTTGTGAGAACAGCTGAGGTTGAAGGAATCAAAGTTACATGGTGAGGAACTCAGGAGCAAGGCAGGAACCCAGGCTTCTGAGCTGTAAAGCCCAAATGTGCCCTTCACAATGCCACGTGGTCCTGAGCCAGGCGATAAATGGGCTTCCCCTGTGGCTCCGCTGGTAAGGTATCCGCCTGCAATGTGGGAGACCTGGGTTCGATCCCTGGTTTGGGACGATCCCCTGGAGATGGGGAAGGCTAACCCACTCCAGTATTCTGGCCTGGAGAATTCCATGGACGAAGTCCATGGGGTCAAAAAGAGTCAGACATGACTGAGCGACTTTCACTTTGACTTTCCCTCCTTTTCCGGAGTGTCCCAGTTTATCTTTGGAAGTCAGGCCCTCAGAAAGTCGTGTTCTAGCATCAGATTGTCAGCTCTGACATCGCTGACATCGCTGGCAGCTTTACCGGCAGCTTCACTGACTGAAGCCCGGTGCGGCCGGGATGCTGTCCTTGCCTGGCTTGCATGCCATCAAGAGTCCTCCTGTGAAAACGCACACGAGATTCCTCTCGGGAGTCCAGCAGTAGGGAAGCCGTGTTGGGTTAGACCGTCTAAGGGTGCTGCTCCGGCGACAGGACCCGCTGTGGCCCTTCCCCGCCCGCCCAGAACAGCCCTTGTGGAGCTGGTTTGGGGACCGATGTTGTCCTTGGCTTCGACTTCTTCTCCTCCCTTTATTTTCCCTTAGTCTCCACTTTCTCATTTCTGTCCTCGTCCATCTTTTACTCTATTCACGTAGAAACTGCTTCAGAAGTTTTTAAGGTTGTTGCATTTTATTTTATTTTCTATTGGGTAGAAGGAATGGCAACCCGCTCCAGTATTCTTGCCTGAGAAGTCCCACGGACAGAGGAGCCTGGCGTGCTGCAGTCCACGGGGTTGCAAAGAGTCGGACGTGACTGAGCACAACACCACAGTTGATTTATAATTTTGTGTTAGTTTCAGGGGTGCAGAAAAATGCGTTCAGTTCAGTTCAGTTCAGTGGCTCAGTTGTGTCTGACTCTTTTCGACCTCGTGGACTGCAGCACGCCAGGTCTAACTATCCATCACCAATTCCCGGAGTTTGCTCAAACTCTTGTCCATTGAGTTGGTGATGCCATCCAACCATCTCATGCTCTCTCATCCCCTTCTGCTCCTGCCTTCAATCTTTCCCAGCATCAGGTCTTTACCCATTGTTTGCATCAGGTGGCCAAAATATTGGAGCTTCAGCTTCAGCATCAGTCCCTCCAATGAACATTCAGGACTGATTTCCTTTAGGATGGACTGGTTGGATCTCTTTGCAGTCTAAGGGACTCTCAAGAGTCTTCTCCAAACCACAGTTCAAAAGCATCAATTCTTCGGTGCTCAGCTTCCTTTATGGTCCAACTCTCACATCCAGACATGACTACTGGCAAAACCATAGCTTTGACTAGACAGACTTTGTCAGCAAAGCAAGGCCTCTGCTTTTCAATATGCTATCTAGGTTGGTCATGGCTTTTCTTCCAAGGAGCAAGTGTCTTTTAATTTCATGGCTGCAGTCACCATCTGCAATGATTTTGGAGCCCAAAAAAATAAAGTCTGACACCGTTTCCATTGTTTCCTCATCTTTTTGCCATGAAGTGATGGGACCAGATGCCATGATCTTAGTTTTCTGAATGTTGAGCTTTAAACCGGCTTTTTTACTCTCCTCTTTCACTTTCATCAAGAGGCTCTGTAGTTCTTCTTCACTTTCTGCCATATGGTGGTGTCATCTGCATATCTGAGGTTACTGATATTTCTCCCGGTGATCTTGATTCCAGCTTGTGCTTCATCCAGCCCAGCGTTTCTCATGATGTACTCTGCATAGAAGTTAAATAAGCAGGGTGACAATATACAGCCTTGACGTACTCCTTTCCCAACTTGGAACCAGTCTGTTGTTCCGATTCTGGTTCTAACTGTTGCTTCTTGAGCTACGTACAGATTTGTCAAGGGGCAGGTAAGGTGGTCTGATACTCCCATGATTTAGTTACGGGTCATCACAGAGTCCTTGTGCTATTCAGCAGATCCTTGTTGTTGTCTATTTTATATGTAATGGTGTGTAGGATGTCATATTTTACACGCACAGACACCTATGTTTATTTTCTAATAACTGGCCCCACGGAGCCAGCACCGCACATGGTGCCTTGTGCCCTGATCACTCTGCATGGGCTCGTCACGTTTGGTTGGTTGGTTTGTAAGTTCCTTGAGCAGAAGAATTACATCTTATTCCATTCGAGTCTCAGTGGCACCGAGCACCCATCTGTGTTGTTTGACTGACTGCTGACTGAGAAATACCCATAATCTGACAAGATGAATGACTCCTAGGCCCACTGTGCCCCCATACAGACCATCCTTCTTACTGCCAGTCTCACACATCTGGAGCTGGATTGGCCATGAAATGCACCGATATGTTAATTCCTATTTGTCTACTTTGTAACCTGCTGCGAACTTAGAGAAGAATCACCGCATCTTGCTGAGTTTTCCTGTCAAAGCCACACTTAGGGAAAGGATGGACCCAGCTCACCTTTCACGAGTGGCAGAAACCCCTTCTCTTCCCATCTCTTTACGTATGAACAGGCTTTTGAAGCAGTGGGATGTGGTTGGTTCCAGAATAAAAATGGCCTTTTTACATTTTAGGGCTCATCTCAATCAGGTCTGATAAATTCTGTGTGCCCGCACCCAGAAACCTGAACAGAAAGCTCTGCCAGGACGACGGGGTGCAGACTCTTCACTGAGCCCACAAATGCCATGAACACACTATTAGCTTATAATTCATTCTCACTTTAGCAGGAAGCTTGTTGAAATGGGGGACGAGGAAAATTTAAGCAAAAGTTTTCCTTCCCTTTGACAAATTCTGAGAATACCGTTACCATTCTGTTTGAAAGAAATGGCTAGACTGTATTATGTTGATGAATAGATCTCAAGTGATATTTCACACTCACATACATTCTGCAGTCTTTTTCCTCCAAACCTCACGTATGTCTCTCACTTATTACCTCGTATGTATACAAATAAAAAGGTGGCACTGAATATCTGGCATTAGCACATCTTTCAGTAAAAGAATATTCCCTGGCAGTCCAGTGGTTAAGACTTCGCCGCCCAGTGCAGGGGCTGTGGGTTCAGTCCCGGGTCAGGGTGCCAAGATTGGGCATCCCTTGTGGCCAAAATCAAAGCATAAAACAGAAGAAATATTGTAACAAATTCAATGAAGTCTTTAAAAATGGTCCACATTTTTTAAAACATCTTTTAAAAAGATTACAAAGGAAAAAAAAGTATTGACTTCAGCATTCCTGGGAATTAATGTGTACCAGGAACCTGAATACTTTTGATAAATGCAGCAATTTCAGAAGTATCTGCCTTTGAAATGAATTTTGTTTTTGTTTTTGTTTTGGATGGAAAGCCTGCTGCAGAAGTCACAGGATCCCTCATTTCCAAACTGAGGATTTGCTGAGCCTGTTCTGATGGCTCGTGATGGTCACAGGCACCGGCTCTTGGATCCAGGGTTCTGGGTGGTCCCCTTAAGGGTTCCTGAGGTCTCGGGCCCCTGATGCGTCTCCTGCCTGGATTGAGATGTTCAAGAGGTAGATCGAGGGCTGCTCTGCTGAATCTTCTGTCTCCCTCCTCTGCTGACAGCTTGCATGTTCGTTTCCCAGCTTTCCCCCCCCACGCCATCGTGTGGAGGTGGCCCACGTCCCCAGAGGTTGAGGCTGCCTGGGCAGCCACTCGACCCCTCAGTTCCTGGATGGCGGGGCCAGTGGGCACACCGATCGGTGGTGCCCATTCCCCAAGCACTGGTCAGGGAGGTCTGCTTCGGGAGAGGTCCTCGGAGGGGAATCTAGAGAATGTGGAAGAGTCTTGTGTCTGAAGGAATAGCCTGACTGCAGTAGATCGCTCTGGTGACTGTGAATGTGATGAACTGAGGGCTTCCCAGATAGCTCAGACAGTAAAGAATCTGTCTGCAATTCGGGAGACCCAGGTCTGATCCCTGGGTTGGGAAAATCTCCTGGAGAAGGAAATGGCAACCCCGTGCCAGGATTCTTGCCTGGAGAATTCCAAGGACAGAGGAGCCTGGCGGGCTGCAGTCTACAGGGTCGCAGAGAGTCGGACAGCACTGACCGACCGACACCTTTCATGTGATGAATTACTTGACAAAGAAGCACGGGGACTCACCTGGGTCCTGACTTCCATGGAGCCTTGGTCGGGACCTGCATGGAAGGGACTTGGTGGGAATGGAAGCACGAGGCAGATACCCCGCAGTCAGACCCCTCTGCCTCCTGCTTCCCTCTCCGGGAAGAGAGTTTCGATGCCAAGGAGAGAAAAAAAATCCTTTGTTGCTTTGCTGGAGAAACGTGGAAAGGGGCAGAAGAGCTGAGGCCCGGGGCTGAGGGTTGCCAGGTAAGTCCTTGTGCTCCGCACCCGCGGCCACACAGTCTAGCAAGCACGCGAGAGTGACTTCAGTTGTCCTCCGAGAGAGGAAGACCTTCTGCTCATAAATCTGCTGGGTTTTGCAGCAATTGGCAGGGGAGTTTGACTGGCTGTTACTGCTCTTGTACGGTGGTGTTGTTCGTGCCTGTTTAATCATTGCTAATGTGAAATCATTTTTTCTTGGACTTTGTAGCAGTTTATTATAGAGGCTGCAGATAACCGTCAGTGTTCTCTACAAAGACAGTAAAGGGGTCGGTAGTTGTGTGTCTGTCTTGCCCAAAGCAGGTTCTCATTAGGAGTTGCTGAGTTGGTGCTGATTTGTTGGGGGGTGATTTTCCTTTCCCTGCATCTGAATATTCCTTTATACGTATCATCATTGTCACGAAGGGAAGTCCACCTTCAGCGATTTTTTTTTCTTTTGTCCAGAAACATTGCTGGATGTTATTAATAATGATTCTGAAGAATCTTTTTTTTGATAATAAGTGGTTTATTATTGACTTAATATATATAATAATTGAAAGTCGCTCAGTCATGTCCAACTCTTTGTGACTATACAGTGACTATACTCCATGGACTATACAGTCCATAGAATTCTCCAGGCCAGAATACTAGACTGGGTAGCCTTTCCCTTCTCCAGGGGATCTTCCCGACCCAGGGATTGAATCCAGGTCTCCCGAACTGCAGGCGGATTCTTTACCAGCTGAGCCACCAGGGAAGCCCAATATAAATAATAAGTGGTTTATTATTGGCTTATATAGCAGAAAATAGGTTAAGATATGTTGCAGTCATCATAATGAACTTTTTAACTTTTTATTTTGTATTGGAGTAGAGCCGATTAACAGTGTTGTGATAGTTTTAGGTGGACAGCGGAGCAACTCAACCACACACACACGTACCCATTCTCCCCGAACTCCCCTCCCATCCAGGCTGCCGCATGACATTGGGCAGAGTTCCCTGTGCCATGCAGTAGGTCCTTGTTTGTTGGTTATCCATTTTAAATATAGCCGTGTATACGTGTTATCTTTAGAATCGTCACACTGCTTTTTAAATCTTTTATTCCGAGTTCTTTTAATAGAAGCTACTGAGAAAAAAGAATGTGTATTATTAAATGATCCTACAACATTAAGACCTGCTTAAACACACTGTCCTTCTAAGCTTCCCTGAGCCGCTGGGAGTACCCCCAAGAAAGAAGCAGGATTGGGTTTGGGGGAGAATGGATACATGTGTATGTAGGGCTGAGTCCCTTCACAGCTCACCTGAAACCATCACAGTATTATTAAGCAGCTCTGCCCCAACACAAACTAAAGAGTTTAAATTAAAAAAGAGAAAGAAGCAGGGTGAGATGGCCCCAGCATCCAGTACACATGGGGTTATAATAACAGATGGACCCTCCGATGCTTCTCCTTGGAGTGTGACTTTTTGAAGGCAGGGTGTGGTCACCTCCGTTTTTCCCCCGAGTCTCTATTTCGAGGCCTGGTACGCACCAGATTTAATGATCAGAAATGGGAAATGGGTTTTCGTCGACTTTCAATTACTGACCCATGTCAGTTGAATATTTTCCTAAAAATGCCTTTCTTGAAGCTGCTCCACAGTGACTCATGACGGCGATTTTCAAATAAAGGCCCCTGGGAGAGGGAACGTGGACTCACAGTTCCGTGGCCAGACGGTGAGAAGATAAAGGGGGCATCAGAGAGGCTCTGATAAGTTCACTGTGGGCTTGAGAAAGATCCACACATTTTTCTTCTTCTAATTGTTTGCCAGCCTGACTGCACTTATGAGAAAGCACAGGTTTCTAATGATTAACCTCCTGGGTTGTGGGGAGGTGTGCGGGCAACCCCGTGAGGCCTGTGCTCGTTCACACGCTCATCTATAATGTCAGCCTGAGTCGTTGCCCGCGGAGCAGCTCGGCTTCTGAGATAAGCCCTCCCTTTTATTACAGCTGATAATGCAGGATCGTGTGAGGTGGCATTGCCAGCTAGTGCGAGGTTCTGATGTGTCCTGGAAATCATAGTCCGTTCGTCCACCCGAAAGTGTTGACGACATGAGTACCCAGAGAACTGACTCGAAAGGAGGAGATAGTTTTCCTCCTTCCCACCCCCACCGCCGTATCACCTGTAAGCTTGTTTTCTAAAGAGAAGTTATCTTTGCAATTGCCAACATCTCTTATCTGGAGATAAGGAAGGAGTCATATTTGCCTTGTCCTTTCATTCAAAGAGCTGCATACAAACTAGGACACGCAAAGCCCAGGGAAGTTGCCTACTCGCCAGTTTCAAGATAACATAAAATATCACATAATCAATTATGGAAATACTGAACTGGGATGTCAGCCTGGAAAGCCTCCTCAGAGAGCCTTAAAACAAGGGATCAGTTGCCTGAGAGGGGTGTTAAAATGACAATTGGTCAAGAAATCTTTACCGAGCGCCAGCAGTGGGTCCAGACCCGCCAGCCCGCGTGTGGGGTCATCTGAATGTTCAAGGGCCCTGCCTTCCGCAAGCACCTGAGGAGTGGCTCTGGCTGTTGTCAAGTTCCAGGGACTCAGGCTGCAAGCAGGCACTTACGGGAGTGAGGGTACCTCCATCAGTCCTGTGTTCCTCTGTTTATCTCACGAGCGTTTCTGCCGACGCGGCGCTGGGCCCCCCAAGAGCTGCTGTTTCTGGGCACCCCCAGCTAAAAAGCGGGGAGACAGGTAAACAAGCATGGCACTTGGTGGAATCAGAAGAAGTGATGACATGAACAGCACAAAGTACAAAGCCGGAAATGAAGTGCTGGCATGAGAGACCGACGTGCTCAATTCCACCCACTACTGCAACTCCTGACGAAGCTGTGCGTAGCTGCTCAGTCCTTTCTGACTCTCTGCAGCCCCTTGGACTAGCCCTGCAGGCTCCTCCGTCCACGGGATTTCCCAGGCAAGATTACTGGAGCGGGTTGCCATTTCCTCTTCCAGGTCCAAAGAAGCTGAGGACCCAGGAAACAGATTTCCAAAGCCAGTCTGTCCCCCTCCTGCCTCTGGATGTGAGCAGGGGTGGATGTGAAGACAGGCCCACGCCTTCTAGTACGAGCTGTGCTCAGAGGCCTGCGAGGTGGGTTCTCATCAGCTGCTGTCGCCCAGCCTGTACTCACAGCGCCCAAGGTTTCCTGTGAAGCAGGATCTGAGCTTCTGCTCTCCTGAGCCCACGCACCAGAGTTGGTGAGCGTTCTCCCTGAAGAGGAGTCACTGCCACGGGGAGGGCCTGCTTCTGCCTCATTCACCGTTACACCCTGGACGCGACCCTTACTCTCAACAAGCAGCCGACTCTTCACATGTTTACTCAAGGAGTGGAGGTCTCTTGGTCAGAGCCGACTCACCAGCTCAGATCATTTCTGATGGAGATGTTTCTGGGTCTGTTTTCCTAATCACAGAGTAGCCTCAATCTCTGCAGTTGCCTTTTTCCCTCTAAGTAGGGTCAATACGCTCTTCCAGACGGGAGCCTCGTGTTTGGCACTGTTTCTGCATTAATGTATTGTCTCACAGTGAGAGACATGAGGATATCTCTCACTCCATCCTCATGACAAGAGCTACTCGTGTATTTTTAGGTGAGAAGATAAGGCTTACAGAACTAAGTGGCTTGGCCAAGCTCTTGGAGCTGGAAAGTACACAGTTGTGCCCGGAATCCTTAGTCTAAGTTCAGTGCTGGCTTGACCACATTCACTGTTTCCTAGACTCACGGAAATAGTCCTAAGCTTATATCATTGAATAAGACCCTAATGCTGGGAAACTTCGAAGGCAGGAGGAGAAGAGGGCGACAGAGGAGGACGAGATGATTGGATGGCATCACCAACTCAATGGACATGAGTTTGTGCAAACTCCAGGAGTTAGTGAAGGACAGGGAGGCCTGGCGTGCTGCAGTCCATGCGATTGCAGAGTCGGAAAAGACTTAGAGACTGAACAACAAGCTCGTATAACTGCTAGTGTATGAGTGAAAACTTCCTAAGAATCCCCAGCCATCCAAATCTCATTGAATACTCACTTAAAAATGAGTGTTAAGAGTGAGTTAAATTAATTTGAAAAAAAAAAATGGTTTAGAAAATTCTAGCACCTTTTTAAAAAAAATTGAGTATGGTTGATTTACAAAGTTGTGTTAGTTACAGGTGTATAGCAAACTGATGCGATTATATATACATTGATATATTTTTTCAGATTATTTTCCATTATAGGTTGTTAAAGATATTGAATATTATTCTCTGTGCTGTACGGTAAATCCTTGTTGCTTATTTATTCTACATGTGGTGATTTAGTTGCTAAGTCGTGTCCGACTCTTGCGACTCCATGGACAGAGGAGCCAGGCAAGAATACTGGAGTGGCTTGTCATTTTCTTCTCCAGGGGGTCTTCCCAACCCCAGAATCGAACCTGGGTCTCCTGCATTGCAGGCAGATTCTTTACCAGCTGAGCTACGAGGGAAGCCCATTCTCTATGTAGTCGTGTGTAATATTAATCCCAAACTCCTCATTTATTCCTCCACCCCTCCCTTCTTAGCCGTTACAGGACATCTAAATGTTAGGTGTTATCTGTGTAAAAGCATGATGTATCAACCTTCAGGCCCACCAATTTCTTTGGCTGGTTACAGTTGCAAAATGAAGAGAAGCTGTTACAAATAGTCCTGGAAATGGATCCATATGCCCTCCACGTCTGAGTGTGGATGTGTGACTTGTACCTGCATAGGTGTGTGAAGAATGCGGTCCCCTGGGAGGGGGGTGGCATCGTGTGCCTACACGACTCACTGTGACTCAGCCCTCTGCATTTTACTCCACACTGCTGACGTGGGAGGGAGGTGCTGTTCTCGGCCCACGTTTCAGATGCCGAAACTGAAGTGGAGGTAGTTTGTGGGAGGATTGGCCAAATCTTAAAGCAAGTGCAGCTGAGCGTCAAGAGGGGCTTGGTGGTCGTTCCGGTCAAGGTCTAGTGTGACGTGGACTAGCTGAGACTGAGGACAACGGCCCTGGGCCTCTAAATTCGAAAGTCACTTGAACTGTTGTGCTGATTGCTTTTCATATAAATCCTCGCGGTTTGGCAGCTTGCAGATGTGTGTGTGTGCTCGGTCACTCACTTGAGGCCGACTCTCTGCGACCCCAGGGACCGGGGCCCACCAGGCTCCTCTGTCCATGGAATTCTCCAGGCAAGAATCCTGGAGTGGGTTGCCATTCCTTTCTCCAGGGGATCTTCCCCGCCCAGGGATCCAACCTGCACTGTAGGCAGATTCTTTACCCCGGAGCCACCTGGCGAGTCCTGACTTGCTAATATCCATATACTGGTTCAGCTTGGGCTCAGTGCATTAACCTCTAGATACTATACAAGTGAAAGTGAAAGTGACGTGGCTCAGTCGTGTCCGACTCTTTGCGACCCCGTGGACTGCAGCCCACCAGGCTCCTCCACCCGTGGGATTCTCCAGGCGAGAGTACTGGAGTGGGTGCCGTTTATACAAGCCTGGGCGATGTGAATCGTCCTCCTCCTCCTCCTCTTTCATGTCTTATTCTTATCTTGGCTGTGCTGGGCCTTCACTGTGATGTGCAGGCTTTCTCCCCGAGGCACATGGATCTTAGTATCTGGATCAGGGATGGAACCCAACTTGCCTGCATTGGAAGGCGGAGTCTTAACCACTGGACTGCCAGGGAAGTCCTATCCAGGGTCATTCAAGTGGGGTCCACTGAGGACTGTCTGAGGCGCCTGTCCCTCCCACGAGCAAACGCTAATAGATCTGCTGATGACAAGTAGACCCATCTGATGGAGTACCTTTTCCTAGCAGCTCATTGATTGCAGATACTTTGCTTAAGCATTTCTCTGTGGCCTGAAACGTATTTGTCCAAATGCAAAGAAGGACTTTCAGGAGGGAGGGTGTGAATTCATCTGGTGACCGTTGGTGGTTTTCCTGGCTTATATGGTAGGTTCTCTTGTGTGGGAAAAAAAATGCAAAATAAAAAATAGTAGTGAGTTACAGAGTCATTTTTTTCCATTTCTTTTACAGGTAGATGACCAAATGAAGCTGCTTCAGAACTGCTGGAGTGAGCTCTTAATTCTCGACCACATTTACCGACAAGTGGTTCACGGAAAGGAGGGCTCCATCTTCCTGGTTACTGGGCAACAAGTGAGTGTAGACGCCAGAAGGAAAAAAGAAGTGTCTTTTTATTAAGCATGTGCAGGATGGCAGGAATTCAACTAGGTCAGAAGCTCTTTTGCGCTTTGAAAGGGATATATATTGGCTGCATATAATTTAGAGACGCTGACTTGGGGCGCCCTGTTCCCGCTCGGATGGTTACAGTGAAACTTGGCCCAGACTGCCACCCCTGCCGACCTGCTGGGGTTGCAAGTGGTGCTCTGAAGGGTCAAAACAATTGCTGAGTCGGGATTAATGGTTGGTACCTTGGGTTTCTTCCCCAAGCTTCTGCATGAATCTATCACACTTGTTTGTTAGCTATTAAAAAAAAAAAAAAAAAACTTGGAAATGATGAAATCTTGGTATTTTGGAATCATGTTGGTGGGAGAGACTGATTCAAATACTGTATGTCAATCATCTGTATCTTTGGCCTAAAGGCAGCCAAGTGAGAAGGAAAGGCAGTGTTCATTTTCAAGAGTCAGTCACTGTTTTTTTCTCCCCCCTTCCACCTTTATTTTTTTCTTTTTTTAATTGGAGTATAACTGCTTTACACTCCTCTGTTAGTTTCTTCTGTACAGGGAACTGAGTCAGCTGTGTGTACATATCCATCCCCTCCCTCGTAGGCACCCCCCCCCCCTCCGTTCCCCTCCCCTCCCGGTCATCTCGGAGCACCGAGCTGAGCTCCCTGCACTCTGCAGCAGCTTCCCACTCGCGATCTGTTTTGCACAGGCCGGGGTGTGTATGTCAGTCCCACTTGCTCAGTTCGTCCCACTCCCCCCCAGCCAGTCATTATCGAAAAGGAAGATGGAAACAGGAAATTGCCGTGAGGTCCTACTCCTTTACGAATGGGTATTTGTTTGGTCCACGGGTATTTATTGAGCATCGTGCAGGGCCCCTCGCTCACTGTCCTGTGGCTTCGGCATATATTAGTGACCAAAACAGAAAAGTAGTCAAACGATAAAGGGGCTTAACGCTTCAGCAGGAGAAGCTGACGGTAATCAATAATCCTAATAAATGTGAGAAGTCAAAGTGCTATTGAATTTAAAAAAAAAGGGGCGTGGGGATGCCGTGTAGAGGGGAATCAGTGTCCTCCCCTGGCGTGTTGCTGTGTGACCCACGGCTTGCAGTGTTAACGGGACGGGTTGGCTGAGCCTTATTCAGAAGGTGAGATTTGAGCGAAGCCTTGAGGGAAGAAAGACACCTGGCCTTCTGGACACCTGGGAGGAGAGAAAGTCTGCCTAGTGAACCTGATTCCAGCTTTACCGCGTTCTGGAATGTCCCTCCTGGTTCTTGGCCTCCGTTTTCTGTTTTCTGTGGGTTGTTAAAATGATGGGAGGGATGCAGAGACCCGATTAGTCCGGGGGGCTGCTGCAGGCCTCAGGACCCAGGCACCGTGATCTTTTACTTCCAACCATAAATGTTTATGTGCTGTGAAAGCCCGGCAGTGCATATTTGAAAGTGAAAGGCTGTTTCCACATCATTTGCTGAATTATAGATAAATCACATGTTCCCAATCAAGTTAAAGGCAAGCACTGTCTCAGAGTTTTTGCAGATCGGATCAGCCATCATCACTGCCTGGCCCCTGCTTCCTGCACAGCTCCTGAGAAAAAGGCTTTCTAGGATCAAGCCTCAGCGGGTTTGACTTCCTGATCTTTTGAATTTCCGTTGAGTGTTTCCAGCCTGTGACCCGGGTCTGTGGAAGGAGTGGACCCATTTTCAGAGCCTCGTCACAGCCTGCCTCCCAACCCCCTCCCTCCCGGGCCCCACGGGGAGCTACATTAGAAGAACAAGACTCAGCCCACAAATTAATTTGATTTCGTCCTTCCGAGTTCCAGAAATCAAATGGGTTTGTGCCGTTCTTTCTCAGAGCACTTCCATTCCTGCTCTTAGAAATGCTCCTCATTTCACGTTTCATTTTGCACTAAGTGCTGACCCTGGTAAAGGCAATTACCATGTAAAAAGTAGAGAAAGTGCCCTCTTCCTCCGATTTTCCAAACCAAGAATGATCAAGGAGTGGATGGCGTTTCTCATGTTCAGTATCAATTATTGCTACTTCGTGTTTTCCATCACAACGGAATTTCTTACTTAACCCTGAAGTTAGCTATTTTAATTCTGTCTTTTCTTCTGGCTTCTCTAAGGGTACGTTAAATAGCCTTTTTAAGCCAAAAGGAAAAAAATGATTGTCAGTAACATTAAGCATCGCCAAATCAATTCTACATATCAGTATTTAGCATCTTATCACTATAAGAATTCATTTCTTATCAGGATTTTTAAACCACATGCACACAAAACGTATGGCTGAAAGTGCATATATAAAATAGCAACAGAGGATTTTGAAGTGGTTCCACTTTTAAGTGTTTGCACATTCTCGCTAATGAACAGCCGCTGTAACATTTTCCTATGGGAAGGGCCTGCTGGCACCTTTTTCATTATCTTCTGTTATTATGTATCGTATTAAAAAGACAGGCATCTTCCAGCATCCAAGTCATCAAAAATTGCAGCTGTCAGAACGGAAAGCAATTTAGCTAAACCTGTTGCTCCCTTCATGATGAGCGGAATTTATCCAAAGGGGACATCCACTTACAGTATTTCTTCAATATCTCCCTTGAATTTAATGGGCACAAAGATTCCAGGTAAGGCAGTAATAAATTAATTTTACTAAGTACATAAAAGACAAGGCCAGCTGCTCCTGCGGTGAGTGCAAACTCCACATTCGACAATGAAAATATAATTATGTTTGTAATAAAATGTAAAGAAGTTGCAGATCTGGGCGCTGTTTCAGGAATAAATCACTGCTCCTCCTTCAGAGCTGTGTGATTTGATAAATTATCCTTGAAGGAGAGGTTATCAGAGCCCCCACTTCATGAGCATGTTTGAGCTCTCACATTAGCCTGCATATAAATATATAGCGATAAAGTTGTCGGTATGCCAATTGATTTCCCGAAGTCCACCTCGCTAGTTTAGAGTCCCGTGAAACCATTTCAGTTCCTTTCTCTTAGAGTGTGTTTATGTTTCCAAGTATGAAATTCTGACAGTTGAACTTATTTCATACCTATTTGATCTACATACACCTCACAAGTTTTAACTTACCCATCTTTTTAAAAAATGAATTTAGAGTCCTTTCAGTTACAGTGTACTTCATTTGCAACTATGAAGTTTTAGTTTTGTAACTTTCAGTTCAGTTCAGTAGCTCAGTCGTGTCTGACTCTTGGCAACCCCATGAACTGCAGCACGCCAGGCCTCCCTGTCCATCACCAACTCCAAGTCCACCCAGACCCATGTCCATTGAGTCGGTGATACCATCCAACCATCTCATCCTCTGTCATCCCCTTCTCCTCATGCCCTCAATCTTTCCCAGCGTCAGGGTCTTTTCAAATGAGTCAGCTCATTGCATCAGGTGGTCAAAGTACTGGAGTTTCAGCTTCAAAATCAGTCCTACCAATGAACAGTCCTACCAATGATCTCCTTTGTAACTTACTGCCTACCTATTAGAACCACACACATAGCAGAATTGAATTAACCCCATCTTAATAATAAAAAAGAATCACATGCTCAGTCTCTCAGTCATGCCTGAGTCTTTACAACCCTGTGGACTGTAGCCCACCAGCCTCCTCTGTCCATGGATTTCCCAGACAAGAATACTAGAGTGGGTCGCCATTCCCTTCTCCAGTAGCAACATACTTGTGGCTGACTTTGGTACACTCTCCAGGTGTAGGGCTGACTAGTGATTTTTTTTTAACGTGTTATGTGCATTCTAAGCTGTAGTGATGATGCTTTCAGCTGGTGATTCCAAGTTTAACTTGGCAATGTTGTCCCAGCTGTTCTCATTTCTTAACGACGATGGGAGTGGGTGGCCCCTTACTGTTATCCAGCTGAATACCTCGCTGAGAGGAGGGCACGAAAGGACGGGGCCTTTCTGAGGCTTCCACAGGCCCCACCCACCCTCCTGCTCTGCCCCGGGTTTCCCCCACCTCTGACCCTGGCTGCCATTCCCTCTTCTACCCCACTTTGTCCCTGTAGGATTTACATTCTTCTTATTAGGAGTAGTTAGACCCTGTGCAGTCCCCAAGGGATTTGGAGCTGAGCTACCCCTGTTTAGTAAGAAGAACGTCCTTGGAGTAGGAAGTTCTCTTGGCGGGACCTGGTCCAGTGAAGGTTGGGGCATCCCTGGGCGTGCCCAGCGGGTGACCCTGCAGTGGTCATGGCATCCTTCTGCTGGGCCTCTCTGCCTCCAGCTCAGGCTTCAGGCTGCCTGTGTGCTGGCCCTTCCTTTTACACGGTCTGAGACAGAAGCACAGGAGCACTTAGCTGCTGATGTGTGAGTTTAGGGGGAGAGGCGGGCACCTGGCCCAGGCGAGGAGGACGGTGTGGTGGGATGCGGGGCCTCCCGAGGACACGCATGAACTGGGGCTTTTTCATGCGCAGTTGACTCTCTGTAAACTGATTGACACCTTTGTGGGGGTCGTCTTTCCACTGACTCATAATTTTTCTCACTCTCGAAAAAAGGTTTCTGTGCACCCAGTATTCTCTAGTTAGAGCTGAAAATTCAACTCATCATATTTACACACACACACACAAAATCCATTCTGCCTTGTTTTTAATTGCAAATTCTCCTCGAGGGACTCGTTCTCCTGCTTAGGAGGCAGCCCTGTGCCTTCTCCTAGAGAAGCAAGTGCAGTCAATTATGGTAATGAAATGTCAATAAATATAAAAATTTAATACAATCTGCTCCGGGTGAGTGGCAGATGAGGACTTGCCTCCCAGACAAATTTGCTGCTGCTGCAAATATTAAATGCACCTAAAAGAATATCTGGCTGCCTGAGCGCCCGCCAGTGAAGAAGAGGATGGGGCGGCAGGTACCAGCCGGGCTCTCCCGTTATGCTGTAATTGCAGCAGCACAGCCGGTTCTGCCATTGACGGCCACCCCAACATCTTAACTTACTATTGTAGGTCAAACTTCAGGTGTCCCTGTGAATAATCTGAGATGGATGATGCATCTGCTGCTCCGTTTTTTTTTTTCTTTTAACGGAGAAGAAAATAAGCCTTTTTTTGTTTTCCAAATCAAGAAATTATTCTTCTCATAAATAAGATCGTTGTGTCTTTAGAGAGTGATGTATTAATAATCGTGTGAGGGTAGCTAGTTGTTGTAGCTTTTTAGAAAGCAGCAAACTAAGGAACTGCAGAAGGAAATGGCAACCCCCTCCAGTATTCAGTATTCTTGCCTGGAGAATTCCATGGACTGAGGAGCCTGGTGGGTCCATGGGGTCGCAGGGTCAGACACAACTGCGTCACCATCACTCACTCAAATCAAAGAATAATCTAAATGTGATACCTTCATCACCTGTAAGCATAGAGTCTTGAATGATGATTACTTTAAAATGAAATCTCTTAATAATTTTATTAAATAACATTTAAAAAATAAATAAACAATAAATACATCTCTGCCTTCACTTGCCTCATTAATTAACTTTGTATACACTTGGAATGTAGGCTGCCCAGGTGGTGCAGTGGTAAAGAATTACTTGCCAATGCAGGAGATACAGGAGGCGTAGGTTCGATTCCTAGGTCAGGAAGATCCCCTGGAGGAGGAAATGGCAACCCACTCCAGTAGTCTTGCCTGGAGAATCCCATGGACAGAGGAGCCTGGCGGGCTGCAGTCCATGGGGTCTTACAGCGTTGAACACCGCTTAGCGACTGAGCATACATTTAGAATGCCTCTCTGGATTCACTTTTTATGGACAGTGTATTTTCCTTTAAACTTATTCATAAGTTAACAGTTTTCATCTTAGGTGGTAATGGCATGTCACAATAGGAAAAAAGTCACATCCAACTCTTTGAGATCCCATGGACTGTGGCCCACCAGGCTCTTCCATCCATGGGATTCTCCAGGCAAGAATACTGGAGTGGGTTGCCATTTCCTCCTCTGGGGGATCTTCCCGACCCAGGAATTGAACCTGTGTCTCCCAAGTCTCCTGCATTGGCAGGCAGATTCTTTACCACTGAACCGCCTGGGAAGCCCCATGTATTGTATATACGTGTGTTTATATATATGTATAATTTATATATATGTATAAACTCTAAATAAACAGTAAATACGACAAACTTGCCAGTTCTGCAGGTGCAGTTTTCCTACTAACACGCCGCGTTCTGTGTTGCAGGTAGACTATTCCGTCATAGCCTCACAGGCGGGGGCCACACTCAACAACCTCATGAGCCATGCACAGGAATTGGTGGCAAAGCTTCGTTCTCTGCAGTTTGATCAACGAGAGTTCGTGTGTCTGAAGTTCTTGGTGCTCTTTAGTTTAGGTAAGGAATCCTTTCCTCATCCAAGTGACTAAATGATCCCGATCTTTGAGTGCCTTGAAGTCCATCCATGTTTTTGTTTTTCCAGAAGAGAAGAACCTTCTTTTCTAATCATGACACCTTCCAGCTTGATCGTGTTTTCCTGTGTGGTCCTGGCTGAGTTGTAGCTCTGTAGTGGGTGGACTGGGGCGTGGAGGAGTCATGACTGAAGGCCGTAACAAGGGGGTGACCCTGATAGAAAGCTGCGGCAGAGGGCCCGGAAGGGCACGTGGGCCACATTTGGGCCACCTTAGCTGCTCTTGGTCGTCTCTCTGTACCTTTTGCTTCAGCTTGCAAGCTACTGCTGTTTTTGTTCTTATGAAATATGGAGAGTAATTAAAAACTTGATTCTTAAATCTCTATCAGGATTAACTAGAGTATGTTTATAACCAAATACACACTAGGCAAGCATAAAAGATGATGGTTGTCAAGGGGAAAGGATGCTTCTTTAGGAAAGCTTTGGAGAAGAAAGATAACTAAGCAAGACAGATTAGCTAAATCAAGGTTCCCAGTGAGTCAGCTGAGAAAAATCACCACTGCTTGGAATAAAAAAAGGATTAAGGAGATGGATTTTTATTGACTTCAAAGGCACAGATTTTTCTGCCTGTCCCATACTTGATTTCTGTATTTTGTTGGCTTAATAAAGCCAACTTAAATAAACTTTTTGCCAAGTGCATTTATTACTTATTGGCAGACAGCTGAGGGAGGCAACTTCCCTTGAATGAAAAAAATGCAGAAATCAGATTTACCAACATATGTTTTTTCTTTAGTCTTCAGTTATAAGATAGTTGTGAATTCATATCCTAAGAAATAAAACAATAAAACACACTGCAAAGTAAAACAGATGTGTCTACGCTCCAGATTTGGTACTTTCGTTTTAAAATTCTTCTTGACAGCACAGCACAACTGTGGCTAATAAAGGCATAGTTTGAAGTAATAGAACCAGAGTTAATTTTTCACATGTAGTCAACATTGAAAAGAAAAGGAACATTTTCATATTTTGGAAAATGTGATAAATATAGCAAAAAGAAATGTTACTGAAAATTTGAAAAGACAACAGAATTTCATAGATGTAGTGTTCAAAGGTTTACCATGCCAGCCCTGGGACCTGTGTGGTTTCTGTATTAACCACAAGAAACAGGAGAGTTCTATTCAACCAAGTCTATGTCCCAAGAGCATTTTTTTTTTTTTAACGGAGAGGAACATATAGCATAGGCCTGCTTGCTGTCATCTCACTATTTATTCTGCTTTATGGCAAGATCTTAGTCTTTTCAACTCATGCATTTGATCAGTAATTAAATGAAAAATGTGGTAATGTGTGTGTAAGAAATCTTACAGCATCTCAGTGATAAAATATTTAAAGAGAGTCATCTCACTTCAATGGTATTTTAAATTAGTTGAAGAACTGCGTGACATTTGAAGATGCGGAGATTAACCATCAGCCATGTTTCGTTTTCATCACTTTTATCTTTCGTTCATCATTTTTCAAAATTATTATATTCTCTGCAAAATCCTATGGATGGGTGGTCAGGGGCGTGGGCCCGGGGTGGCGGGGGAGGGGCAGTTCTGAAGTGCTCTAAACGCTCGAACTTGACAGGTTATCCTCCTGAACCGTTGGCCATGCGTTTACCAGAACTGCACTCTAGTGAGTATGTTAACCGTTTCAGGATCCTGAGCATCAGGGAGTACCCAGTTGAATGTCCCTTAAAACTATTCTTGTTTGTGGCTTAAGGAAGAAAGGAAAGCATGGCTTTCTGGTTAGATGTAAACCAAGTCTGGCCAAGGGTTCATTTTTAAAGAATCATGAATAGTTTCGGGCCATAAAGTCCAAGTAGTTTCCAATCTCTGAATGGAAAACGTTAGTCCCCCTTAGAAACAATAAATAATCAATCTTTGGAAGGGATGTGGTAATTCACCATTGGGCACCCACGCCAGCCCCCAAAGCCTGTTGTACCCAAGATGGATGTGAGATCACATCAGGGCCTCCCGCAAAAGCTGACCCTGTGCCCCTGAGTCTGAAACCTGCAGTGTTCCTATCCCAGGTTTATTCCTGTATTGCTGTGGTCAATATCCCTTGAGATATTCCTATCTCAAGGCTCCAGCCGTGAGCCTCTGGGATCCTGGAGATGGCTGGGGCTCCATGTGGACTCATATGAGGTCAGGGGCGGTGTGGACTGAAAGATGAGGTGGGCTTTCCAGGTGGATGTGGTGAGAGTAGGTGTGAGCCCTCGCAGGTCCAGCCTCCTAAGACACAGGATGCCACGCCGTGCAAAACACGGGAGGCAGGAGGGCAGATGGACTGGGGACCATCAGGGCACTGGCAGGGGATGTGGCTGGAGAGGCAGGCGAGAGGCACTGCCTGAGCTGAGCACTTCCTGTCCCACCACGGGGATGCAGTGGCCACCAAAACTGGGGACCACAGTCTTCATTCTGCAGAAAGTCTGGATTCTTTTTAAAGGGTTGGAGGCGTGTCACTGAAGGAGATTTGCCTTCCCTGTAGCGACGTGGAAAGTGGACTAGAAACTGTCTTCAGTGGATTTAACGAGCCTTGAAGACAGAAGTGCAATAGGTATGGACATGTCACAGGGCACAGACCTCGGGATGTGACTGATGCAGAGGAGACGCTGGGACGCATCTCGGTTTTCTGGGCTCCTCACCCAGAAGAGGAGATTCGACAGGAGCATCCCCTGACTGATTTCAACCAGTGTGTTGGCCGTTCAGTCATGTCCGACTCTTTGTGACCCCGTGGGCTGACCCCATGGGGCCCACCAGGCTCCTCTGTCCGTGGGATTCTCCAGGCAGGAATACTGGAGTGAGTTACCATGCCCTCCTCCAGGGGATCTTCCTGACCCAGGGATCAAAGCTGGGTCTCCTGCATTGCAGGAGGATTCTTTGCCGTCTGAGCCACCAGGGAAGCAGCTAGGCTTCTCCTAACAGTTGTCCTACACTGAAGCTGAGTCCTGATTTCATGAAAAGCTAATGACGGAACTAAAGTAAAAGCTGCAGCTGACCAAAAGTCTTCCAATCTGCTACCTGAATTTTTCCCCTTCAAATTGTGTCCATAAGCAGACATCAGTTGATTACGCTGGTTTAGAAAAAGAAAAAGTGAAAAAATGCCCTGTCTTCCAGGATATTTCTCTGTGTGTGATAGAGTAGGCTCCAGAGTCCCAGTCTTCGCTGGTTATTTTATTTTCTTAAAATCCTATTACTTATTTATTTTTTCTTTTTCTCACCTAACTATGCTCAGTTGTGTCCAAGTTTTTGCAACCCCATGGACTGTAGTCCCCCAGGCTCCTGTGTCCATGGGATTCTCCAGGCAAAAATACTGGGGTAGGTTTCCATTTCCTCCTCCAGGGCATCTTCCTGACCCAGGGATCAAAGCCACATCTCCTGTGTCTCCTGCATTTTCAGGCAGATTCTTTACCACTCAGCCACCTGGGAACCCTTCTCACCTTACTATGAGATAACATAATTTGCATCCGTGGAGAGAATTCTTAATTGTCCAGTGCAAACTGATGCCCCAAGAGAGGCCAAAATAAAATGTTTGTTTATTGGCTTGTACTCCCACCTTTTAAAGAGGAATCGAGGTTGCTGATGCCGTTTGCTGTCAGCCACCAGGACAGAGGTGACTCTCACAGAGGAGGAGGTAGGCGTGTGGAGTCATGATCCCAATACCGTCTTTACCGCGTGCCTTCCAAGACCAGGAGACCGGTCCCATCCACTGCATCACCTGAAAACACGTGCAGAGCTGCGAAGGTCCGAGCTGAGCTGAGAAGGTCACCTGGCCTGTAACTGCCGCTTCCTGGATAAGGTCGTTGCATGGTCCAGGCCAGCAGGGGCGTGAATGTGGTCTGAGAGCTCAGGGCAGTATCCCAGCTAAGAGGTCACCCTGGCCGGGATCTTCTCTGCCTCGGGGCTCCGTGCCTGGACTTGGTAGACTCCTGTTCGATCCCAGGTGGCAGGAGAAAATAGACACATATTGCATCCCATCTCGTCTGGTGTGTGCCCTTGACTGTTGTGAGTCATTCTCTTGTCTGGTCAGTATTTCTAACAGCACTTTTTCATACTCAGCTGAGTGGAAGAGATGGTTTCTTCTCTTTGAGACGATTTCCCTGACCTAAAAAGTTGATTGGGGTTAGAAGTTGTCCTTTATTTTTCTCTATATCCCAGGTTTCATTGCTTGGTACACAGCAGGGACTTAGGAAATGTCACTGATAAAGTAGATGCATCAATAGAGTTCAGTTCAGTTCAGTCACTCAGTCATGTCCGACTCTTTGCAACCCCATGAATCGCAGCACGCCAGGCCTCCCTGTCCATCACCAACTCCCGGAGTTCACTCAAACTCACGTCCATCGAGTCAGTGATGCCATCCAGCCATCTCATCCTCTGTCATCCCCTTCTCCTCCTGCCCCCAATCCCTTCCAGCATCAGAGTCTTTTCCAATGAGTCAGCTCTTCCCATGAGGTGGCCAAAGTACTGGAGTTTCAGCTTTAGCATCAGTCCTTCCAAAGAAATCCCAGGGCTGATCTCCTTCAGAATGGACTGGTTGGATCTCCTTGCAGTCCAAGGGACTCTCAAGAATCTTCTCCAACACCACAGTTCAAAAGCATCAATTCTTCAGTGCTCAGCCTTCTTCACAGTCCAGCTCTCGCATCCATACATGACCACTGGAAAAACCATAGCCTTGACTAGATGAACCTTTGTTGGCAAAGTAATGTCTCTGCTTTTGAATATGCTATCTAAGTTGGTCATAACTTTCCTTCCAAGGAGTAAGCGTCTTTTAATTTCATGGCTGCAGTCACCATCTGCAGTGATTTTGGAGCCCAAAAAAATAAAGTCTGATACTGTTTCCACTGTTTCCCCATCTGTTTCCCATGAAGTGATGGGACCAGATGCCGTGATCTTCGTTTTCTGAATGTTGAGCTTTAAGCCAACTTTTTCACTCTCCTCTTTCACTTCATCAAGAGGCTTTTTAGTTCCTCTTCACTTTCTGCCATAAGGGTGGTGTCATCTGCATATCTGAGGTTATTGATATTTTTCCCGGCAATCTTGATTCCAGCTTGTGCTTCTTCCAGCCCAGCGTTTCTCATGATGTACTCTGAATACTCAGCTTTATTTTTATTTTTTTAGAAACTACTTTTATTAATTTTTGCTTTATATTAGAATATCATTGATTTATAATGCTGTGTTAGTTTCAGGTATACAGAAGCATGATTCAGTTCAACTTATTCAGTTTTAAACTCAAGGCAAAGCCTCTACCGAAATAGTTTGTGATCTGTATAATAGGAGGTATTTCAGTCAGAAAGTTCTGTCTAAGTGCTTAGTTGAGTCAGGCGTGTCCAACTCTTTGTGACTCTATGGACCATAGGCCGCCAGGTTCCTCTGTCCAGGGATTCTCCAGGCAAGAATACTGGAGCGGGTTTCCATGCCCTCCTCCAGGGAACCTTCCTGACCCAGGGATTGAACCCACGTCTCTTATGTCTCCTGCATTGGCAGGTGGGCTCTATCTATCCAAGTGCAGGTTAATTTTCAGAGACTAGTTTTTCCAAAGTACTCTCTAACAACTACCTCCTCACAATTAAATTCTTTTTTCTTTAACTGAAGTGTAGTTGATTTACAATGTTCCAGGTGTACAACAATGTGATTTAGTTATAAGTGCACAGGTATATTTTTTTTCAGATTCTTGTTCAGCATAGCTTGTTACAGGATATTCACTGCAGCTCCCTGTGCTGTGCAGTAGGTCCTCGTTGATTTCCCTACTTTATGCCTAGTAGTGTGTGTGTGTTAATCTCAGACTCCTAACTTATCCCCTGCACCTTTCCCCTTTGGTAACCATAAGTTTATTTTCTTTGTCTGTGAGTCTGTTTCTGTTTTCTAAGTAAATTCATTTGTGTCCTTCTTTTCAGATTCCACATGTAAGTGACATCATGGGCTTCCCTAGTGGCTCAGACAGTAAAGAATCTGCCTGCAGTGCAGGAGACCCAGGTTCAGTCCCCTGGAGAAGGGAATGGCTACCCACTCCAGTGTTCTTGCCTGAAGAATCCCATGGGCAGAGGAGCCTCGCAGGTTACAGTCCGTGGGATCTCAGAGAGTTGGACGTGACTGAACAACTAACGCTGACTAACTAAGTATAAGTGATACCGTGCGCGGCTCGTCTTTCTCCGTCTGACTCACTTCATGTAGTGCGATAACCTCTAGGTCCGTCCATGTTACACAATTACATTCTTTTCTATTCCCAGTTTGCATTCTCCTAGGGTACGTGGAGAGCTGTTTACTTATAAGCTCTCAGGGGAAGCTAAGTCGGACACGACTGAAGCAACTTAGCAGCAGCAGCAGCAGCAGTAACATTAGAAATAATATCAGTGGCTAAAACCAGGTGGTTAATGCCTATCTGTTCCAAGCAAGTAAATGTGAGACGGTAGGCCTTCAGCCCTTGTTCACGAACGTGGCTGAGGACGGCTGTCCTTCTCGGGTGGACACAGTCGTGTCTCAATCCATCGTGGCAGCTCTTAGCTTCGCTCCAAGCGTCCAGGTGTTGACTGGGGTGCTGCTCATGAGTAACACCGCACGGGGAAGAGTCACGCTCGTGAGGGCGGACACCCCAGCGGAGGTGGGTGGTGGGGCCATGTGATGACTCGATATGAAATCCCCGGCCTCACGGCCGCCCTCATCCAGCTGCCCGTCCCGGAGGAGCACCGAGTGAGCAGAGGCGTCTCCTTCATCCCCTGGCTCGGCTCCTCCGTCCCGCGGGCTCAGCACAACCCCTGCACCTCCGGGCCGTCAGGCACAGTGTCTTAAACACCAACGACCGTCCAAGCAATTGCTGAGTGTTCAAGAACAAAACAGCATTAGTGTGGCCTGATCCATGGTCAGAAGGGGTTTTGACGGTGGCTGGGTAGTACCTTCAGGTCCGAAAGTCATTGAAAAATTACAATTTGAAAAGCAAGATATTTCTAAGGCCGGACAGAGTGGTTTTCTCCTATCTGTGTGGCTGCCGTAAGCTCTGCAGCCTGACCTGACACCGGGGGCCGGCCGTTGTTCTCGATGAGGTCAAGGCCGCCGAGCCCCCGGATTAACCAGCTCTCCAGCCCATGAGCAGGGGATGTGTATCTGGTTTGCTCCAAGCTTACTCTTGAACATATAGTAGGTTTTTAAGAAATATGTATTGCGTGGTTCACAGATGAAAGAATGCTTTTGCATCCAACTTCTGGGTTAAAAAGAAAGGGGTGAAACCTGGTGAGGGAAGGGATAAAATGGAATATTGGCGTTGACATACACACAGTACTATGTATAGAATAGACGAGCAACGAGGACCTTCTGTATAGCGCAGGGAGCTCCTCAGTACTCTGCAATGGCCTATGTGGGAAGCAATCGTAAAAAGAGAGGATATATATCTGTGTATAGCTGGGCTTTCCAGGTGGCTCAGTGCAAGATCCACCTGCAGTGCAGGAGACTCAAGTTCGATCCCTGGGTTGGGAAGATCCTCTGGAGGAGGAAATGGCCACCCACTCCAGTATTCTTGCCTAGAGAATTCCATGGACAGAGGAGCCTGGTGGGCTGCAGACCATGGGGTCACAAGAGTCAGACACGACCTGGAGCGGCCGCATGTATGTAACCAGCTCACCATGATGTGCGCCTGAAAATAACATTGTAAATCAATCACACTCCAATAAAAGTAAAAAATATTTATATAATAAAAAAATTTTTTAAGGAATAGAAACTTGAAAAAATTAGTTTTAAAAAATATACAAAGTTTCAAGGCAGGAGGCTAGAAAATAGATCCTCTGGATACATATTAGAGAATTTGACATCTTTTTATTTTAGAAATAAAGGATCTAAGTCTTCACATTGTGAGTGGAGTTCTTGTTAGGAAAGTAGAGACTAAACAGAATCTTCTCCTTTGGGAATAACATAGTCAATGAAGTTAAGGACCGATGCTCAGTATTCAGGTTCTGTTGAAACGGCGGTGCTAAGAGGCTCAGTGTCAACATGAGCCATAGAAGGAGGGGGCAGGAAGGCGTTTCTCCTCTAACGTTAACAATAAAGTACCCTCAGGACTTCCCTGGTGGCCCAGTGGCTAAGAATCCACCTTCCAACGCTGAGGACCTGGGTTTGATCCCTGGTTGGGGACCTGAGATCCCGCATGCCGCAGGGCAGCTAAGCCCGAGCGGTACAACTGGAGAAGCTTGCGTGTTGCAGCAGAGACTCAGCACAATTTTAAACATTTTTAAATGCCTTCAAGTGGGTAAACGTCTTACTGTCCCCCTTTCATTTCGTGTTTAAAAGAAGACCAGGTAGTCTCCCCCAGCATTTTAGGCTCAGAGCCACATCTGGAACTGACAGCCCCAAAGCTCGGTCTGGCACGACAGACTCTTCAGGGACCTATGAGCTTATCAGTGAATGTTTCTTAAACGCTCCCTACATCCTAAGGCACCATCTCTACAGACAGAATGATGAAGAGAATCAGGACTGTCATCTGAAGAATATGGACCAGGAAGAAGACCAGACTCTCTTGGGTAAAAGCAGGGAACTGCTTTACATGAATTTCCCATTTTTATTGACTATACTAAGTAATTGCAAAGCTTTTCACTCCCCTTGGTTTCTGTGTGTGTGTGAGAGAGAGAGAGAGAGATCGTATGTCTGTGTGCACTCTGGGCTGAGGATTTCAGCGAGCTTGTGGAAGGCATTGTGTCGTAGCCTTGGTACCTCCCTCTCGAAGAATCCCTCCTCGTAGTTTGTTGCTGTCTCAGCTTTGCCTCTTTTCTTGACCGCGAACCATACCTTAGCAGAGCCGCATGAGTGATCCCAGGCTTTCAGAACTCATGTGTCTGCTTTGTATCCCCCTGGACTCTGTGATGTTCACAGGAGACGATTAGCCAGAGTAGCTTGATGGTCGTTGTCCTCTTGCCCGTTGGTCATCAGCATCAAACACTCTAAACAGAAAAAGAGGAGGCTAGGAGATTCAGGACGTGACGCTCCTTGGTGGGGAGGCAAATTAGGACATTCTATCTTCTTGCTTTACTAAAGGGTCCACCCTGACTCTTGCAATATGATGTTGATTTTGTTAATAGTAAATAAAATCACACTGTGCTTTCTAGCTTGAGACTGTGGACGGTGAGTTCAGTCTTTTGGGTTAAAGAGACGTATTTTTGGTCACTGGTTTTCCCAAAGAGCTTATTCTTTGATAGGATGGATTTTCTCTTGTTTTTGTGTTTTAAATCTTGTCCGGTAATTCTTCTGCTTGGGGCTTTTAAATGAGGGTTTATTCTTGTTTCCTTCTCCTGCACACACCATTTCTCCTCCTGGCTTGCAGTGTCAGAACCTGGCCAAGATGCATGGTCAGTGCTCCCCAGGGAGCAGGTGGCAAAGAAAAACGCCAGGAGGGAGACGAGCCCCGTGCAGTCAGAGCCTCTGTGCAGAGCTCAGAAAGCTGTCACCAAAGGGGACTCGAGTCACTGTCAGGACCAGATTGTTTATCTATGTAGATTTCATTTGAAATGAGAGCGTTCTAATGGGCCGGGAATCGCAGAGCAACTGTTGCTCTCAGATCCCAATTAACCAGAGGCCACAGGACTTGCAGGGATAGTCAACACTGCGTGGTTAAGTGGCGCACAGGCAAGGCCCACGTGTCCCCGGCCCGGCGGCCCTAGCGGTTCGGTGCTGGCCTCCCTAACCGAGGCCGCTTCTCCTTCTTCACTGCTGTCGCTGCTGGATGGGAAAGACCACCGTGAAGCCATTGCCAAGGGTGGCGTGTGCCCTCCTGTAATAAGAGAAGACCGCCCCCCTGCACGCCCGCCTCCTCCCCTCTACTCGGTGTTTGCGGCCCTCAGGACAGACCAGGGTGTGCGCTGGTTGCTCAACTGCATTCCATTCACCAGTCCCCGTCCAGAGGTCACTGAGGCATCAGCGTTCAGTCCTGCCTCCTGCAGGGAGGAGACAGTTCTGCAGGATCCGGTGATGACTGGTGAGTTATGGGACGTTGGGTTGTTCTGGCCTGGGCTGTGCCCCCATGCCCTGCTGACCCCGAGCTGGGCAGCCTTGGCAGGGGGCACACGTACGGACACAGCAGAGGCCCCATGCTCCGCCCCCCGACTTCTAGACGAGTCTGGGAATAGTGACAGCCACCTTTCAAGGAGGGGATGCCAGGAGAGGAGCTGCAAAAGAAAGAGCTTGTTTTGCCGGCGTCTCCAGCAGAGGCCCAGCAGCTTGCTGGGTTTGAGGGGTTTTGCCTTTGGCCTGTGCGCCCCTGTTGAGTTGGAAGGGGCGCTGGAAGGCGGGTGAGAGCACAGTTCTAAGCAAAGCCACAGGAACCAACGGAAACACAAAACCCCCTTTGCTTTTTGGCAACATTAAATCTAATTCACGGAAGTGGCCCAGACCCAGCAGATTCGACGACAGTGGTTAACGCTGCGTTTGCAGCGCCTGGAGCAAAATGAACTGTGCTCTCTGTCAGTCAGACCACGACGCACGGGCGTTGGGTCAACTGCGGAGCAAACCCACGGCCGACCTGGGTCGTGCTGCTGGGCTCAGCTCACAGCCTCGGTCCACCGGGGGAGCTTGCGAAGGCTGGAAGCCTGGCAGACCTCCGCACGTGTGCATCCCCCTGTGCGTCTGAATATTAATTCAGTTCTGAAAACAGGCACAGCTGTCTGCAGGTCACAGAACTACTTATAAAGTACCTGAGAAAAAGATGGAACAGCAAAAACCAGTTTTCCATGATGTGGTCGTTGGTTTTCCTGAAGCTGGTCTCAATATTTGCCTTGTTGTAGCCTTCCAAACCCTCACCTGTGTGCTAGAGCACGCGTGCACACGCACACACACGCCATCCCTGACCGGTGGGTATATTCCCCTCACATCGTTCCCCAAGTGCACTCTTAAGTTGTTCCTTGTGAAACTTAAGGGAAAGAGGGCTCCCGGCTTCTTCCTACAATTAGCATTCCGTCTCAGTTTTTCCCTTTTCGTGTATGATATTATAATTTAGAAAAACACTCACCAGACACTTTCTAGATCTCCACAGGATTGCCCGGCTGATGGAGATGCAGCGGAAGGTAATGCTGGCAAATAAGCATTTCCTAAAATTTATGTAATCATTTGAAATTCAGAAAGGATTGATTAGCATTCAGGAGATGCCCCCGCTCAATATTTACACCATAGAGATTTGGCAGGAGCAAATAATGGCACATAAAGTTGATGCTTGTCTTAATTAAATGCGGTATAATAGGTGTTGTGTGGATTTTTTTTTTTTTTTTCTTTCAGTGAGCAAAGCAGTTTAGCAATGAGCAGATATAATTCATTTTGGAGTTCTAAGTTTGAGCTGAATCGATATGAATTTACAGCCGTGGAAGAAGTGATTATCATTTGTTATCTCCTGGTGCAAGAATATAATTGCCTAAATAGCATTTATTTAGGCATATTTCTGAATAGCTTATGCCTAAAAATATTTATCATTTTTTAGTTGTTCACACTAATATTGTCATTTTGCTAACTGCTGCCGTTTAGGGAGATGATTTTTCAGAGTGCAATTGGCCTGGCAAACGGAGTGAGCAGGGAGGGAAGTGGCGGAGTGCGTGGGGCATTCTGCCCAGGTGTCTCTTGCCTTGGTCCTGCCAGCTGCTCTGTGACGACCCCAGGACCAGCTGTCTTAGTCTAGACTCAGCAGAGGTTAGTTGGTTAATGTGGCCAGTTCAGGTCCGCACACTAGTTAACTCCAGACCCCTCGGGGGCATTCCAGAATGGAGCCAGTCTGTCAGTCACGGCTGAAGCACGCGTAAACCTTTTTCCTATTTGACTGATAAAATCCAATCTTGAGTTCTGGGTACATTTGGTTTTTGTTGTTGTTCAGTCACTAAGCCGCGTTTGACTCTTTGCAACCCCATGGACTGCAGCACGCCAGGCCTCTCTGTCCATCACCAAGTCCTGGAGCTTACTCAAACTCATGTCCATCGAGTCAGTGATGCCATCCAACCATCTCATCCTCTGCTGCTCCCTTCTCCTCCTACCTTCAATCTTTCCCAGCATCAGGGTCTTTTCCAGTGAATCAGCTCTTCACATCAGGTGGCCAAAGTATTGGAGCTTCAGTTTCAGCATCAGTCCTTCCAATGAATATTCAGGACTGATTTCCTTTAGGATGGACTGGTTTGCTTTAGGATATTTGGTTAAGACAGACCAATTCCAGCCAGGAACCAAGAGGAAATATAAAAGATAAAGGCTTTTCATCGTTTTGAAGCATTAAATGACAAAACACACCAAGTGCCTGCTACGTGTAAAACCATTGCACTGGGCCCTGTGTCTTCCCACAGTCTTTCCAAAAGGAAGGAAGCTTCCCATCGGACACAGAACCCAGGGACGCCGTTGCAGAAAAGGCCTTCCCTCGACCGCATACCCTGATGCCATGGCTCCCTCCCTGCCTGCTTCGTTCCTGGGACCCACATCACATGCCACACACGTGGCCGGCTCACCAGCCCTGTCGTGTCAGTGAGAAGGCCTTTGTCAGCCCTCACGTGGTGTGAGTGACCACCCGCAGAGGCAGGAGGAGCGGGAAGCCGGGCGTGGGGTCCAGTAGAACCTCTGGAGGGGACCCTGTCCTGCACCCTGAGCTGCCTGGATTTTTGGCAGAAACTGTGGGCCTGCCCCCCAAAAAGACACTGAATCCTAGAATTATACGCATAAAAGACCCTGCACTGAGTCCAAGGCCAAGCCCAGGCGCTTCTCCCCAGATGGAGAAATGGGCCGAGCAGCTCAGGTGGCCCAGGCCCAGGCCCATGGGCTCAGTCTGAACTGACGGGTTAGACTCCGCACACAGGCCCGGATTTCAGTAATGGCTGCGTTACTGCTTTTGCAAGATTTCAAAGTTAGACGGAGCTATTTCTCGTGTATCTTTCTTAACGAAATCTAAATTTCTTGGGTATCTTTCTAACAAAATCTGTCATCATTCCAGTTCACAAAAGTAGTTTTCCATGAAACTAAGGGGTGCTCATTGCCTTTTATTACACTCCTGGTGGCTCAGACGATAAAGCATCTGCCTGCCATGCGGGAGACCTGAGTTCGATCCCTGGGTCGGGAAGATCGCCTGGAGAAGGAAATGTCAACCCACTCCAGTATTCTTGCCTGGGAAATTCCATGGACAGAGGAGCCTGGCGGGCTACAGTCCATAGGGTTGCAAAGAGTCGGACACGACTGAGCAACTTCAGTTTCCCTTTTCCCTCTAATACCTGCAGTCATCATGCAGAACTGTTTTTATTTAGAAAGTACTCCTTCTATATAACATAACGTTACAAGTGGTTCAGAAACTGTGGCTGACATGCCCAAGGCCACACAGCTTGGAGTCTAAGAGCCTGTGACCCAAGCCAAGTTCTCTAATCCCAGACCTGTGGTCATCCATCTACACCCACAGGGAAGGTAGTCTTGGGTTCTGGGTCTAAAGTAGGAAAGGAGAGAAGGGGGAGGTGTTTGCCTGGAAAATCCCATGGACAGAGGAGCCTGGTAAGCTGCAGTCCATGGGGTCGCTAAGAGTCAGACACAACTGAGCGACTTCACTTTCACTTTTCACTTTCATGCATTGGAGAAGGAAGTGACAACCCACTCCAGTGTTCTTGCCTGGAGAATCCCAGGGACGGGGGAGCCTGGTGGGCTCCCGTCTATGGGGTCACACAGAGTCGGACACGACTGAAGTGACTTAGCTTAGCTTAGCTTACTACCTAGGCAGGGAAGGCTGCAGGCTTGAATCCACATTCCTAGGCAACTTAGCTCTCCTGTTTCCCCATCTGTAAAATCGAAATAATAATGGTCTCCTAAAAGCGCTGTTGTGAGGGCTAAATGCAATCATTATTATGAAGAATTTAGCTCAGCACCTGGTCCAGGGCCCCAGTAAGGTACCAATAATTATTAATATTGTTTAAAGCATCTCTTTTACATCAGCAGAAGTCATGTAAGTGAAGGTCCCTTATTGGGAAATGCCTCTTTCCAAAATGTAATCTCTGGTGAATAGATTATATGGAAAAGATCTTCCTCGTGGCAGCAGAAACTACTCTATTAATTCAGCACCAGGAGATAGTTTGAAATCTTCCATCTACTAACCCACGGCGCCATGATTACCTTGGGTATTTTGAAATGTGCCAGAAGAAGCAAATTCAAGCCACTTCGCTTCACTCCGTGTGCCACAAACCTTCAGATTCCACCGAAGGCACACGAAATAAGCAACCGGTCCTCTTTCTAAGCTGCTGGAGCCCGAGTCGTGATGTTCTGACCACGCAGAGGAGCTGGGTCAACACCTGCTCTCTACAAAAATGTTCGCTCCAGGAGATTCAACATTTCCCTCCAATTGTCTAAGATTATCAATGCTCTGTAGTTAACTTTACCTAAAAAGGTTGTAAGTTCTTCTTTCAGACGTATTGATACTTGGTCTCTCACAGCTTCCAGTATACAAACTGAAAGATTTCACTTAGAGAAAGAAAGCAATTTCTTTTGGAACAAAAATCCTGGATAACCTTTTCCCTCCAAGGGAGTCGTTGGAATTCACAAACTGAAACCTTTCAGAGAAGTTAACTTTGTTCTTTTGTGAACACATTTTAAAATAAGAGGAATGCTTTATTAATAACAATTATTAATAGTGATTCTGAGATGGTGAGGGACAGGGAGGCCTGGTGTGCTGCAGTCCACGGGGTCGCAAGGAGTCGGACATGACTGGGTGACTGAACAACAGTGGGAATATTAACAGATTCTCCCCCCTTTTTATATTTTTGGCTTCAAACTCAAGGGGCTCAGTGAAATAGGAAAAATGCATGTTTTAAAATATTTTCGGTTCGGAGTCCTGGGTTCTAGAAGCAGGTCGGGCTGGGGGTTTGGGACGCCCAGGCTGACGCTGGCAGCCTCCTGCATGACGTGCGTCTCCCTGGGGCTTCCTCCGCCTCCAGTGTAAACACTGACTCCGGGGTCTGCCTCGCGGGTGTGTGCCGTCACCCTTCACGTCTCAGGTCAAGATCACTGACTCCGAGGAGTCCTCCTTGTCTCCCAGACGGGCTCATGCTTCCTCCCCTGGATTCCTGTTGCTTTCATCTCCACCAACCACCGTGTTCCGTCATTGAACTCTATGTCCCGAATGCAACTCCAGTCTGTTTTTCATTCTGCATTCCTGGTGCTTAGCGCCACGCCTGGCAAGTCGTTCACATTGAAACCAGTACTTGCCTAACGAGTGTTCTCAGTGCTTAAGCGTGTAAACCATAAGGCTCTCTGTCAATGCTTGTCATTTAGGATAATGAGGACTCGTTCTAAGTGGACCAGTCAGGAATCTGGAGGATGTCTGATCTTCTACATCTTTCTTGGAACAAGAATGGATTACCTGCCGGACCTCCTCCTTGGCTAGGGAGTCCCCTCCCCAGTGTCCTGCTCAGGACTGCCACGCGTGGTTTCTTTCACCCAGGGCTGCTTTCTCCTGGCCCGTTTTAGGAAGTGGGTGGCAGATTTTCTCAATGCAAAGTCAAAGCACTGTTGACATTTCAGGACACTTAGCTTTCACACTGACTAGCTTTTAATGCGAAGGCACATCTGGTGTCCAAATCCCTACCTTCCAGGTCTTTATTGTGAACAGGATCGCACGATTTATCAGATATGGTAAGCTTGGGTCCTCAGCAGATTCTCCGTTTCCTACTATGGCTAGTTTCAAACTCAGAGGACCGGGCTTAGCAGAGCAGGAGAACAGGAAGTAGAGATGGAAAGACGAATGTGTATGCGTGTTTTAAAGAATTACCAAAATTAAAGTTTTATCATAAAAGTCTTTAGTACATTCCTGATACTCCTAGCCTGGAGTTTTAGTAATTATCAATTTCTTTTAAAATTAAAAAAAAAAAAGTTAGTGTCTTTATTGCTTGCTGCAAAAAAATTATGGGGCGAATTGCATAGCCACGTGTTCTGGCATTTGTCCAGAACAACCCATATCAAGAAGGACTGGGTCCGTGAATACTGTAACAGTATCGTTTCTAATTATAACTTCAGGGAACTTCCTCTCTCAAAGGGGTAGCTGCAGAAACTGAACTCGGAGCTTGCAAAAGAATGGAGGCTTTTAGGATTAAAAAGCATCTTCATTTACCCTTTCTGCTCCGTATTTTCTAGATTCCCATTTTGATTCTTGTGGCTCTAGAATCCTTCCTAAATCCAGAGCCTGGATCATCATTTTCACTGATCCATAGATGTCATTGTTTAATGTACCAGTCTGTTGACTCATTCTCCAGCTGTTGGACGTTTATTACAAACCACGCCATGCTGTGCTGCTCAGTCGTGTCAGAGTCTTTGCAACCCCATGGACTGTGGCCCGCCAGGCTCCTCTGCCCGTGGAATTCTCCAGGCAAGAATTCTGCAGTGGGTTGCCATTTCCTGCTCCAGGGGATCTTCCTGACCCAGGGAAATCAACTATATCCCAATATAAAATTAAATCATATTTTTAAAAATACTGTGAAATCCAAGATACAAGATTACTAGAGATTAATAAGGTTGCTGAATATTAACAGTAAACTTCTTGAGTTGCTAATTTAGTTGTGGAAATACGTCACTGGTTTGTGGAGAATTCTTCAAAGTACACGTGAGCTGTCAACAGCCCTCCGTGTGTAAACAAGAAAAAAGGGGGAGCTCTGCTTTCTGTCTCGCTGCTCAGTGGCCCCGTTGCTCGGATTCACCTGGTGGGGCTACCGCAGGAAGTGTGTGCGGGCAGACGCAGGACAGTGTTCTTGGCTTATTTGCTTTAACTTGATACAGCGGTGATGTTAACAGCCTGTGTGAGTGGCCGTCAGTAGGTACCATGGAAACGTCCCGCCCACCTTCGCTGCTGGGTACTGGAGCGCAGCTAAGGCAACTTACGATACGTTCAAGGTCTAGTGCTCTACTAGTAAAAAGATCTCATGGCTTTTAAATATTAAATAAAATCAAGTTAGAACGGTGGATTAACAACCGCTTATTCAGCTTGCTGGGAGAGGTGCAAAGCATGCCCTCCCTGTCCATCCTGTGAATCACGGCTCCTGGGGCACTCAAACCACCCCAGGTATTTTCAGTACTTCCGAAACTCCATTTAGAAACTGTACACTTACCTGCAGTGAGATCGCCAGGGCTAACACAGCCTTCCTTTTAACTTAATGACAGCAAGTCAGTGTACCAGGAGTCATCTCATGCTGAGTAGGTGTCTGATTGGAAGTTTTATCTTTTTCAGTGGTTATGAACAAATAGAAGGCTGGTTAATTACTAGTTAATAATCATGTTAGTAAAAAAATTTTTTTCAAGAATTGGGGGAGAAAACCGTACAAGAGAGTGGAAAGAAGCAGGGCAGTCCTGATACAGAAGGTGACAGTCTGATCCAGAGATGCCCGTTCACCTGAAACTCACTATTAATCAACAACACTTCAAGAATTACATTCAAAAAACGAAAATAAGATATACATAGGCTGTAAATACGAGCAAAAGACAATTTTTGAGAATAAAAATGTCCCTGGTAAACTTAAAATGTATTAAAAGCGCCATTTCTACGTGAGTGGCTTTCTCTTTCCTTTTATACATTTCCTTAGCTGAATAATCTAGGAACATGGAATAAAAGTTGACCTCCAGCCACGAGGAAGCGTGAAGGGGACCCTGTGGGCCTGTTCCGGCCTCATGAGGGTGGAGAGGATCCCTTCATCTTCTTGGTCCAGTCAGAGCACGCTTCCAGCCAGCCTGTGTGTTCATACTTCCTGGTGCTGTAAATTCTCACCCCTGTATTCAGAAGAGTGACTGTGGCTGATGAGGGGATTGTGGTAGCTGGCATGTGTGGTCGAGGGTGCTTCCCAGGCCGCATGGCCCCCAGGTGCCTGAGCACTGCCCACCTCGGGGCGGGCCCCTCCCTTCTCTGCCCTTGGAATCACATGTCCGGTGGTGCTGAGTCCAAGAGGCTCCTTGTTTCTGATCATGAGCACCAACTCAGCGTCAGCCACGGAGTCCCTAGGATTTCCCCACCACCCACAGCTGTGTTTCCACATCCACTCACACCCCCCACCCCTCCGCACACTGCAGGCACGTTGAGGGGGTCCAATTCGGGAGGAGGGGCCTTTCTCCCAGGGAGAGGCTGCGGGCTAGGGCTGCTTGTAGCAAGGACGAGCTGCAAATGCAGAAAGCCCCTGTTAGCAGTGTGTGCACCTCCCTGGGCTGGGAGCGCACCCACCAGAAGCTCCTCCTTCCTGGGAGCACATCTTTCTCTGCGTTATATCCCAAGCAGCGCTGGCCAAGCAGGAGGTGTACCTGCCTAAAGTTCAGTGGAACTTCCGATTCCACCCGTGGGCTCCTCTTCATTCCCTAGGACCCATCTAAGTGTTGCTTCTTCCCAGATCCCTGCCTGACTCCCCACGACATTTTTTCTACCAACTTCCGTGTAGTAATTGCAGTTATCTGTTTGTCTCGGGGTTTGCCCCGCTTGCTGAAGTCGTAACCCCAGTCTTGGCAGACGGAGGTGTTCAAGAAGCCTGGAATGGCTGGCTGGCTGGATGGAGGGAGGAGGGGATGGATGCATGGATGATGCATGGATGGATGGTCAAAACAGTCATCGATTAGCAGGCATGTCGAGCAGTTTGAAGCAGCACTCTCTCACACACACTTTCTAATTCATTCTATCCCCAGAATGACACAAACAGGGACCAAAATCAAATGAAAAACTAAGAACCTAACCCGTGTCTTGTCATGCTTGGTACGTATTAGTGGGGGAAATATGAAAGTGTGCTATCGCTTCAAGGAGTTATAGCTAAACCAGTTTGTCCATCACTGGGTTTGTTTTTCTAGCATCAGTGTGATGGAGAGTCTAAAATAGTCCTGGACGTTACATTAGTGAGTGTCATTTATATTTCATGCCTCTGTGTTTATAGCAGTAAGACCCTGGCTGATTATCAGCACCACTTAAAAATATGACTCCTTGTTAAATAATTGATACATGTGATGGGGAGAGCTTCAAACAATGCTCAGAGCTCCAATAATTAATGGACTGATTACAAGATGCTTGTAAGACGGCTTAAACACGAAGCGTACGGCATAGGTGTAATTGTTGCCGTGTTAACCCTGTGTATAAAAAAGTGGGCAAATGTTCAGTGAGGCTGGGGAAGGGTGGGAGACAAAGGGGAAGACAGGTCATGAGACGGCACATTGGTATAGAGGTCTCGGTGTCTCTTTTTGAGGATTACTCTTCCGTGGCTGTGCTGGGTCTTCCCTGCTGTGCACGGGCTTTCTCTGGTTGCAGCGCGGTGGCTGCTCTCGAGTTGCGGTGCACGGGCGTCTCGTTGCGGTGGCTTCTCTTGGGGAGCTTGGGCTCCAGGCGTGTGAGCCTCAGCAGTAGTTGTGCACGGGCTTCATTGCTTACGTGGGATCTTCCCAGACCAGGGATCGAACCCGTGTCCCCTGCATTGGCAGGAGGATTCTTTATGATTGGACCACGAGGGATGCTCTTCGTGCTATTAAGAATTTTTTTTAAGGCTCTATAAAGGCAGGATACAGGCATTGTTGATGCCCCAGACATTTTTTGAGAATGATTCTAGTGACATAATAGCATCATGCATGAGTCACAGTTCGCCGTCTACCTTTTTAAGAGGCAGAAACCGCCACAGTGCAGGTCCTTGCAGCCCAGGTACCTTTGCTGACCCAGTAACTAAAGCACTCTCACTCCAGCGCCCGGGGCCCACGGAGTGAAGGACTGGTGGGGTGCACTGTGATTCCTCTCTGTCGTTTGCCGTCCTCGGAAATGACCCACGCTCTCTGCCTTCTCAGAGTCTATGACATTGCAGCCCTTCTCCTTCCCAGATAAGTTCCTTTGGCATTTGTTGTAAAGCTGGCGTGGTGCTGCTGAATTCTCTCAGCTTTTGCTTGTCTGTGAAGCTTTTGATTTCTCCGCCGAATGTGAACAAGATCCTCGCTGGGTGTTCTTGGTTGCAGGCTTTTCCCTTTCATCACTTGAATAAATCATGCCATTGCCTTCTGGCTCGTGGAGTTTCTGCTGAAAAATCAGCTGATAACCTTATGGGGATTCCCTTGTATGTTATTCATTGCTTTTCTCTTGATGCTTTAATATTTTCTCTTTGTCTTTAATTTTTATGTGTTTGATTCCTATGTGTCTTGACATGTTCCTCCGTGGGTTCCTCCTTGGGACGCTCTGCACTTCCTGGACTTGGGTGGCTGTTTTCTCTCCCGTGTTAGGGAAGTTTTTTGCTACAATCTCTTCAAATATTTTCTCAGACCCTTTCTCTCTCTCTTCTCCTTCTGGGACCCCTATGATGCAAATGTTGGTGCATTTTATGGTGTCCCAGAGGTTATGACATTTCAGACCGAGAAAGAGGAGGGGGACGGGAAAATGGCCCTCCTGCCAGCCTACCACCCGGCTGAAGTGACCCCACCCACCCGCATCCCACCCTGAGGACTCAGCCCCACGCCCCCGCCTGCCCCCGCCCCGAGTGAGAGGAGTGTGTTGAGAAGATGAAGCACCTCCTGATCCTGCAGCAGCTTCGAGGGCAGCCCGTCTGTCAGGACACATTGGGCGGTCGTAGGACAGTCTTTTTCAGGAAAGCCGTGGGTTTCACGTTCGCAGGGACCATCCATCAATTCCTAAGATTATGGCGTGATTTACTGTCGGAGCATCACGCGGCCTCTGATTTTCTGCCTCTTGTGAAACATTGTGCTTTCCTTTTCTATTGATGTATCAACTATAATAGTTACAAGCAGCTACAGGGAAATCAATAGCGAGCTTTCATTACCGTCTACATCAAGCAAAGAGCCCCAGTGGCGGGAGCGCACCTGGCGAGACCCAGCTCGCCAGCCACGAAGGGGCACGTGACCGTTTTCTGCCAGGCTGAACAGAAGACGGTGGGATTCTGCACACCCGCTGTAGGGAATTTTAGAAATGCTGCTGTATTTGAAAGCGAAGGGTAGAGAGCCTGGGAAAGCCACGCAGACAGTCTGGAAAGTGCTAGCATCTTTCAGTGGACATAAAGATGTTGCTTCTGTGGGTTCTGTTCTGCAACTGGCCCTTCAGGTCTTCTGGGCCGTGGAAGGATGCTCCGGGTGACTGTGGCCCAGACTGACTCTCCGAGCCAGGAGTGACCGCTGCTGAGGTGAAAGGTACAAACGCCACACGCCCCCCAGCCCAGCAGTGAGGCCTCTGCACACCGTGTCCCTGCAAAGCGATGTCGCCAGAGTCCAGTCAGCCCCGGAGGCCTCTGCACACCGTGTCCCTGCAAAGCGATGTCGCCAGAGTCCAGTCAGCCCCAGAGGCCGTTGCACACCGTGTCCCTGCAAAGTGATGTCGCCAGAGTCCAGTCAGCCCCGGAGGCCGGACAGATGCGTGGATGAGTTGAATAGTCTTTCAGAGCACAGGTTGGAGGACCGAAAAAAAGAAATAGGATTTTAAAGCAATGAGAGGATCTTGGCTACCAGTCATGCTTGGGGGACAGACAAGACCTCGGCATCTCCAGCATTTCGGCAACATAAAGAGGCAATTTACAGAGCAGATCCTAACGCATCTCGAATCTGAACTGTGTGGAATCATAAGTCCTATTGTATTCCCAATCTCAGATACATGGACAGTGAAATGCTTTATCATTTATCAGTACTTCCTGACAGTGGCGATCTATACAGTAAGTCCCCCACACGCGAACTTTCAAAGGTGCACACGTGTGTTCGCATGTTCAGTCACATCAGTTCACATGTGAGGCGCACATTGTCACGTGTGTGCATCCGTTACGAGTGGCTGTGCTTTTGTGTACTTTATAGAGTGTGGTAGTGCAGTATCTCAAATTCAAGCCCAGCGTGTCCGTAAGCAAGCGTAAAAGCAGCAATATGTAGCCTGTCGTGTTAGTTGGACACGTAGGCTAACTTTGTTAGACTTGGAACAAATCAGACTTACAAACATGCTCTCAGAACACAACTTGTTTGTATGTAGGGGACTTACTGTATAAGGGTTTTTCATAGTTCGTTATTAATACTGTGTGCCAACTCCAAACCCCCACTATAAAAATTACCTTTAGAGATAATATATTTTATCAAGAAGGCAGAAACTCACACATGGATAATTTTTGAATTTGTGTAAGAGTCTTGAAGAACTACAAAAATATTTTTTGGAAATATTAAACAAACAACAAACCAGCAAAAACCCTGAGCAGGAGACCACCTTCCCAAAGCAGCATTTGAAGATGAATGTCAGCAAGGAGTTTGAGTTCTTGGGGTGGGTTTGTTTGGAGGGAGATGGGGGTGGAGGAAGGACTATTTTGATGATGGATTTTTCGAATATTCTCTTTCATAGTATTTCAAGTTTCTGGTTTTTTTCCTTCCATGTTTATATGCTACTAGATTTTGCATGAGAATGTTTTAAATTTCCTTTTGACATTCTGACAACAGGATGGACAGGCTCTGTCCTTCTGCCCGACGTCCTCGGAGCCAGGCACTCCCCTGCATGACTGGTCAGGTGGCCGTGATGTCCGTTTTTATTTGCGGTGGCCCCAACAATTAAACCTGCACAGGTTAATTCCTACAATGCCAATCTCTAACTGTATCCCTGCTCTCATTGTTTCTTTTTCTATTCTCCCCTTTACTTAACAGGCAGTATTTTTTTTTTAACCTGCTTTAGAGGTGCTTGTCCCTTCTATAACTGGAGATCTGAGTCAAATGGAGTATCATTTGTCACACCCGTGCTTTTTAATAATTCTGTCGTCTGGCAGCCAGAAAACACTCTTTGCACATCCTTTATCTTGCACAGTTAAAAAGCAGTCCTTCCACAACACACCTACCCCGACACCCAACCCGCTGGGGTGGCCCGCACGGCTGCTGGCGGCCGCAGACAGAGGGCACGGACCCTGGCAGGAAGCCCTGGAGCGGGGTGCGGTGCCAGGAAGGGGCTTCCCAGCCCAGCTTTCTCGGCCCCGTGGGCTCAGGTGAGGGGGGAGATCCAGAAGGACAGCACGTTTGCCGTCAGGTTCCCTGCTTCCCCACCAGGGAGGCTGCGGGCCAGACATCGCCACCCGTGGGCGGCATTGACTGTTCTAAAAGTAGGTACAGTGGAAGAGTACATTTTCAGCAGGAATTGAGGATGCAGTGAAAATGAGGTGATAATGTATGAGACGGTAAACAAGGGGAAGAGAGAAGAAGGAAGGAAAGAGAGGAGAGGAGGGATCAGTTAGAATTGCCCTGGCGTAAACATTAGTCTTTGATCCGGTTGAATTCTTCAATCGGTGCGTTCTTTGTCCAGGTTAGTTAAGAAAAATAACTTGAACATTTGTAATATTTTCACAAGCATTCTTTGCACTCTCAGCCCATCACGAGGTCTTCCCATCGCAGGGTCCCTGCTGGCCCTGCCCTTCCAGCTCCTCGGTGTAGAACCCCCGGGGTCTGTTGCAGCAAAATTCAACGCCCTTCAGGAGGGTGGGGGGAGCTTCGTCCCACGTGTCCACTCCCACCGACGACCGAGGCTCCCAGGAACGGAAGGCGAGCGTGAGTCAAGGCCCGGAGGGCAGACTGGAGACTAATCCAGCTCCCAGTTCTGCCACCAACTAGCACCAAGTAGAAGAATACAGATGACAAGCACACCATCAACCCACTGGAGTGTCTGAAGCGTTGAATGAGAGAGCGAGAACACAGATAGACACTTAAGAAATTTGCTGACATTATTGGTTAATAGGCCATTCATCATAAACATACAACCTCCACCCCCTTACAAGCTAAAAATGCTCAGACGGCTGTTAAAATGTATTTATTTGCATACATCCAGTGGACTTCCTTTCTGCCAGGACTTCTGTTTTAATCGGAGAAATAAGAACTGGTCTTGATTAGATGGTGAGGGATTTATTTGCTTTGAAATAGTGAATGTAAACAGTTGCTCTGTTCTCACACAATCTAAGGTTTATGCCTTTTTAAAAGAAACATTTCTATCCACAAATGTCAAGCATCTGGAGATTTTTCTTTTTTTTTTTTTTTTTGAGATGCGCTTGATGCTTTGTAGAAGTGTTTCTTTAAAATATAGGGAATGGAAGCGTCCTTGTTTCTTCACAGTGCTTCAGTGCTTAGTCACTCAGTCATGTCCAGCTCTTCGCAACCCTGTGGACTGTAGCCCACCAGGATCCTCCGTCCATAGAGATTCTCCAGGCCAGAATGCTGGAGTGGGTTGCCATGCCCTTCTCCAGGGGATCTTCCCAGCCCAGGAATCAAACCCAGGTCTCCTGCACTGAGGCGGATTCTTTGCCAGCTGAGCCACCAGGGAAGCCCGTGTTCCTTCACAGCTGGAGAGTAACCACAGCGCGCTCACCCCTGAGAGACCTTCCCTGATTCCACAGTCACTGTTACCTTTGGTCACGGCCAGGTCAACTCCCAAGTTTGCTGTTTGTGATCTACTGCGTGGGAATTTAAAAAATGTTCCCAGTTTTCTGTTAATGAAGGACAACACAAAGTCCGCAGATTTCCACAAATCGAGTCTTAAACAGTTACTTCAATCCTGCTGCACAAGATGAGACTTGTTGCTAATACCAGCCACATCTCCGAGAGTGGTCTGGAGCTGCCCTTGAACTTGTCGTGGGTCGGGTCCCTGGGCCACCGCCAGGCACGGGCAAGGCATATCCAGTGCTTTGTCACATGCTGGACACCCACTTAAGGTTGGAAGCGCCTGTGAGACACCACGGTTTCTCACCCCAGGCTCCTTGGGGCCCCGGGAGCAGCCCCCTCGCCGTGCGGATGAGCGCAGGGCAGAGGTTGGGCAGTGCGGCGTCCCGCTGACCCTGACTCTTACCAGAGCCGCTCCAGGTGCTGCTGCTCCTAAGTCACTTCAGTCGTGTCCGACTCTGTGACCCCATAGACTGCAGCCCACCAGGCTTCCCCATCCCTGGGATTCTCCAGGCAAGAACACTGGAGTGGGGTGCCATTTCCTTCTCCAATGCATGAAAGTGAAAAGTGAAAGTGAAGTCGCTCGGTCGTGTCCGACTCTTCGCGACCCCATGGACTGCAGCCTACCAGGCTCCTCCATCCATGGGATTTTCCAGGCAAGAGTACTGGAGTGGTGTGCCATTGCCTTCTCCGGCTCCGGGTGCAGGAAGAGCCTTCTCTGCGCTGGAGATGTTTCACAGCAGCGAAGTCATCACTGTGGGTGAAATGACTGAAGGTAGCTTACAGCCTTACAGGGGGTGTCCCGCCTCGTGGAATCACCGTTGGAATTCATTGCAAAGAAGAGGAACCTGAGACCTGGTGCCGTTTCCTCGTTCCAAGATCATTTGACCAGTGAGATGTTCACAGATTTAAGATCACCTCTTTAACTTTTTCCCAGCTGCGGAAACACACAGACCCATTATTCCCCTAAATACTCAAGCATTGGCTGTAATTCAGCCTCAGGGGCACCAATGTCTATTGACTCTGACATCCGTGATACCCAGTGGGGAAAGGTGAGGTGACCACCTCTTCCTCATTGTCTTGCTCTGCAGGCTTAGAGTTGAGCACAACACTTCCCAGAACAGATACGGTCAGATGTGAGTGTTGTGATACCAGCCCTATCACTGTCTCAGCAAATCCACAGTCACAGAGAGGGGGGCGGAGAGCTTCCTTTGCCAGTGTTTCAGGCTCTTAAAAGTTCTTCTTTTCCTTCTTTCTTCTTTCTATTTTTTCACTGGATCTTCATTGCAGCGCACAGGCTTTCTCTGGTTGCGGAACACAGGTCCAGAGTTGTGGTGCACGAGTGAAGCTGCCTCGCTGCACATGGGATCCTAGTTCCCTGACCAGGGGTGGAACCCGAGTCCCCTGCATTGGAAGGCACACTCTTCACTGGGCCACCAGGGAAGTCCCTGAAAAGTTCGCATCATTAAACAGAAAACAAACTGGTGATGGATTTTCTGTCTTTCACTAACAAATACATATCCCTAAGCAGTTGGGTGAATTATTAATTTATATCCAAACAATTGATAAGTATTTGTCTTCAGTGATCTTGTTAGGTAGTCAGTATCCCTTCCTCCCTGGTTCTCACCCCAAAGACCTCTCTTTTCTTTTTATATCAAATGATTCTGATATGTATCGGTCAACTGAATGATTTTTCCCCCCTTCATTCAACCTCTGATCTTATTGAGCAGAATTTTAATAAGCTGAGGAAAATGATGTAATGCTAAGTAGCAAGTATATCTAGCTCTTGAAGGGTAGTTTTATTTTAATCCTACAAACTAAAGAGAAACCTTGGCTATCTTGATCAGATGTATATAAATAACAGTTCTCGTATGGACCGAGGGTTGCAAGCATTTTTAGTACAGGTGGAAAACAGAACATGCAAACCACAAGAAACCTCACTAATTCCTAACAATTCAACAGGAAGCTGAGTTCACATGCAATTAAAGAAATGCCGTTTGGGGACCTCACTCCGATGCTTCCTCTAAAATAGCGGTCAACGCGGGAGGGTGGGGTCCTGTGAGGAGAGGACTGGAGGCACCAGGTGCAGCATTTAAAAAATCCCCCGTTTTCCTTCCAGCCCTTGCATTCGCCCTGGTGTCTCAGAAGACGGGTGATGGGGGAGCCCCAAGTGCTGCAGGGGGAGCTAGAGTAGACGGAAAGGCTGTGGTAAAACGTCAAAGAGCAAAACAAGTACTTCATCTTCAGAGACTGTAAAACGTGACGGGCCTACATTTCATAAAATGCCTTACAGAACGCCTTTAACATTTTAAAATTGGGTTTTAAAGTAGATGACACATTAATAGTAGGTTTTTTGGGGTTTTTTGTCTGCGCTGGGTCTTCCTTGCGGTGCTGGGCTTTCTCTAGTTGCAGAGCCGAGGACTCTAGAGCTCATAGGCTTTGTTGCCTCAAAGCGTGTGGGATCTTAGTTCCCCGACTGGGGATCGAACCCACAGCCCCTGCATTGCACGGGAGATTCTTAACCGCCCGACCACCAGGGAAGTCCCAATAGTGCTTTTAATTCCTTGAATTTCTGATTCTGCTGCTGGTTTCAGATAGAATTTATTTCTCATGAATTAAGATATTTACACTGTGAAACAGAAAGTAAGTGTTAGTCACTCAGTCGTACCCGACTCTTTGTGACCCCATGAACTGCAGTCCACCAGGCTCCTCTGTCCATGAGATTTTCCAGGCAAGGATACTGGAGTGGGTTGCCATTTCCATCTCCAGGGGAACTTCTAAACCCAGGGATCGAACCCAGGTCTCCTGCACCACGGCAGATTCTTTACTGACTGAGCTACAAGCGAAGCCCTGTGAAACGGAAAGGCATCTTTTAAACTTCTTATCAAACATAAAGCCCAAATACAGCCTCTGAGCGCTGAAGAATTGATGCTTTTGAACTGTGGTGTTGGAGAAGACTCTTGAGAGTCCCTTGGACTGCAAGGAGATCCAATCAGTCCATTCTGAAGGAGATCAGCCCTGGGATTTCTTTGGAAGGAATGATGCTAAAGCTGAAACTCCAGTACTTTGGCCACCTCATGCGAAGAGTTGACTCATTGGAAAAGACTGATGCTGGGAGGGATTGGGGGCAAGAGGAGAAGGGGACGACAGAGGATGAGATGGCTGGATGGCATCACTGACTCGATGGACGTGAGTCTGAGTGAACTCTGGGAGTTTGTGATAGACAGGGAGGCCTGGCACGCCACGATTCATGGGGTCGCAAAGAGTTGGACACGACTGAGCGACTGATCTGATCCGATCTGATCAACTTGCTGAGTCTTCATTCGGGAACCAACCATGAATAGCAGTGGAGGTTCTCAGTCCCTATTTCTGGCTGCTCGGGAGGCAGAATTCCTTACCTCGTCACACGGTCTTGTATTGGCTTAACTGTCATGGGTTTCATCCTTTTGAAATAACCGGTGCTTATTCTTCCAAATGACGTGTGTGTTCCATTCACGTCTTGGTTTCTGTTGAAATGAGTGAGAGGAGAACTGGTCCCGGGGTGTCTGATTCGTTTCTGTCTCGTCCCAGATGCCACTGGGGACACTGAAGCTGGGCCACGGCCGTGATGTCCCCAGGGCCACGGCCGTCAGCCGGGGAGTGGACCACAGCTGGGCAGCGGGGACACTCGTGTTTCTGACCCCGGACTGCTCGTGGATGTGGTGCCCTGGGAGAGTCCGTGAGGTTCCTGCCCAATCAGCCAGGGGCCCTGAGGTCTGCGTGCTGCAATTTATACGGAATAAACTGCTTATCTGGGGGAGGATCCTGAATGCCTTTTTCCAACATTTCCGCCCACCCTTTAGTTTGCAGTCGGCTCCTTCTCCCCGTGGACCCTCGGCCGTTCGCACCCCTGGCCCCGTCTGCCTCCTCCCGGGCCTGGAGGATAGAAAGCAGGCTGGAACGGGTCTGGACGGGGAGCAGGCCGCCCCTGGCCCTGCAACCACCCTGTGGCCTGTGGACTAACAGCAGTTTAGAGAAAAAGCATTTCTTTCAAATGCTGAATTATGAAGGAGTATTGATTGTACGGTGGAAATATCTGGAAGATTACATCTTTTGTCTTCTGGACCAAGGCTCTAATGTGCAGAAAAGCTTCAAGTCAATTGCGTATTGTGAATATAACATTGTTTACTAGATGTACATTTATATTCTGAAACGTTACCCTCCCCTTTATTTTTTCTCTTAGAAATAACCTCTTCGAGAGTTCATAGGCAAGTTCTAAAACACTAACCAGAGCTGAGTAGGTCGGGCTTTTTGCCCCTCACTCTCCCTCCAAATAAGATTTTAATTGGCTAAGCTAATATTGGATCCAAGTTCATAAAAGTTTGAAACCAGATCATTAAATGCAAATATGGTCTTCATCCCAAAGACGATAAGAATGCCTTTAAGCTAATATTTTTAACAAGAACGGTTGGACAGCGCTCTCTTGTAAATTTTATCATACCTGAGGCGGTTTTCTTCATTCGATTAGCTGGAAAGCTGAATTTATCCCCAGGCAAACCAGACAGCAAGCCCGGGCTAAATTCAACAACTGGAGCTTAAATTTGGCTTAATATATCCCCACTTGGATCTGCCTGTTTAATTCTCTTTCATATGATAACGTTGGTTTATTCATAGGCTTGACTTGCCACCTGAACAAACTGAAGACCATAACCTTACTCGAAGAGAGTAAGAAAACTTGGCCAAAACCACAGAAATTCCTGAGTCAAAATCAAAACTGCAAACTTGTGAGTCAAAACCTATTCTGGGCCGTGACTACGAGAGTGGGGGGAGGAGCTCTGCTCTGAAGGCGGACAGGTTTTCGTGCATGTGGACGTCTTCCGAGCAGACAGACGGTCTTTATAACAAGGTAAGGACAGAGGCTGCCAAGGCTGGCTGGCCAGGGCCGCTCCAGCTAGAAGTAGTTCCTGTTTACCAAGCACCGTATGCGTTTGCCCTAAGGATTAAGTCCGTCTGACACACGGTTTCATTTGAAATTTAGGAGGAGACCAGAAAATTGTTCTATCCTGTGCCTCTTTCAGTTCTGTTTCCTGGTTCAAACTACTCCGTTAATTCCCAGTCAGAGATTTTTCTCTTTTTTTGCCTTTCATTCTGCATGCATTTAACTTGATAAACATTACAACCTGCTTCAATTCTTGGTCTTAAAACCCCTGTAGTATGGCCTTCCTTCCGCGTTTTTATCCCCTAGCATTCCGGAAAACACGCTGCAAATGTGTGTAGAGAAGGAAAGAATGAATGCCCTCTGTCAGCAGTGGTCCGGACTTGGCTCACAGTGCCCAGACAGGCTTTTCTCAACATCCTCAGATGACGTACCGCTTCATTATACCAGGCAAACCAAATGTTTTCTGAAGTTCACCGAGCTCAGTTTCATCTCTTTTTCCAGAGCCGAACAATAGGAAGGTGTCCTGCTGTTGTATCTGAGGTTGGTGGTGACTTCACGCCGTGAGGAGCTCTGAAGGCGCCTAGGGCTCTAGTCGCCGGGGCTCTGGCTCCGGCGGGGTTAGCAGGCCCTTCTTAGGGAGTTAGTCGGCACATGGTTCCTGCTCGTGGGAGCTTGGTTCCAAGCGGCGAGTCTCCTCAGGTCTGTGCTGGGCGTCTTGCCTTCCCCGAGGAGGCAGACCAGCAGGGGAGGCAGGACATGGGCTGTGGGTTAGGGGGTCCGATCAGACGTGTTTAGAGGGACTTCAGACACAGCAAGGCGAAGAGGGATGTGTGCACTAACGTGAGAATGTGTCCATTCACTGAGTGTGAAGGGGGCTCTGACTTTGCCCAGGCCCCGTGGTAGGATGGGGGAAGGTGGTCATTGCCAAGGTCAACATCCCATCGCCACGATTGACAGGTAGGTGACCAGATGGTGCCAGATGCCCCCTGCGATGGGCAAACAGCACAGTCCACAGAGATGGGATTGGAGAGGCCCCCTGGAGGCCAGGCTGTCTGGGCCGAGGCCTGGGGACGTTGGCTGGTGATCAGAACAGGGAAATCCGGAGGCAGAGAGCAGGCTTGGGTACCCAGGGAATGGAGGGCGATGTTACCACCTGAGCCTGTGATGCCCACTCGCCATTCGGGCAGGAGGTGCAGAAGCCAGAAGGTCCAGAAGCGGTTGGATCTACTAAGTCACGCCCGGGAGCCGTCGTCCTGGGCCTTGAGCACACGGCGAAGGTGGAACCCCGGCAGAGGAAATAAGTGCTCTATACACGGAAGGTGCGGAGGAGCCCGGGGAAGCCGGCGGGCCTGGCGCTGCCGTCAGGGCACACAGCCAGCACCCGGTTCAGAATCTGTGTCCCTAGAAAGCACAGTGCACAGTGCGGTTGGTGCTTTTTGCTTCTGATTGCAAAACGGTTCTACACGAAAGAGAAACACAGTCTGGTGTGAATTTGATGTGGAAGCACGAACGATGTGTCAAAGGACAAAAGAGGAAGAAGGAAGTACTTTGGTTTAGGGCCACACAGCATCAAGGCAGGAAGTGTATGTACTCTGCAGTCACCCCTTCCGCGTCGGGGAGGGCGTCCCGTGTGCTGCCCCCAGCCTGGGTGTCCCCGCCTTCACAGCGCGCCTCGTGAGGGCGACAGGCAAGCTTAGAGATCAGGTAAACACTTTATGTAGAATTAGACAAGTAACTGTATCCTGAGAAGTCGGTCAAACGGGCATCAACAGGAAGGTGCAGCGTAAGGATGTGAGCGAAGGGGAAGCGCAGAACGGGTAGCAGTCCCCCTTCAGCTGCGGGCATCTGGTCCGTGGAAGGAACACACAATGCCAGTGGCCTGGAGAGCGTCGGGGATGGTCTGGTTCTGCAGAGCGGTGGTTCTCCGGCCGTTGTTTTATTATGTTCAAACACCACACGGACAGTACGGTTTTCAGAGTTTAATTGTGGTGAAATACACAGCACATAAAATTTCTTGTTTTTCATCGAATTACAGTTGTGTTAACGAGGCTGTGTTAAAGTCTGCCGTACAGCAGAGCGGCTCAATTGTACATGTATTCTTACATGCATGTTTTTCATCGTCTTTTCCACTGTGGTTTACACAGGGCTTTGAATACAGCTCCCTGTGCTCGGCAGTAGGACCTCGCTTATCCATCTGCTAACCCCAAACTCCTGATCCATCCTTCGCCCTTGGCAACCACACGTCTGTCTACGGAGCATAAACTTTCTCACCTTCACCATTTTTAAGTGGGCAGTTCAAGGATGTTAAGTGCATGTACACTGGTGTCCAGTCAGTGTCCCGAACTCCTTCCACTTTGCAGAACTCTGAACCCGCCAGACACCCCAACCTGCCGTCCCCTGGGCCCTGGCAGCCCCGCGGAGGCCTGCGTTATCTGTCCCTTTGTGACTGGCCTCTCGCACCCGGCATGGTGTCCTCAAGGTTCCCCCACGTCGTGCCCTTGTCAGAATGTCCCTCCTTCCTAAGCGGTCACTGTTTCACTGAATCTACAGACCCTGCTTTTTATTCCTTTACCCATTAACAGGCACTGTGGCCTCTGCGTATGGATGTACACACAACTCTTGCAAACATTGTAAATATTTTTAAGGAAAAGTAAGGCAGAAGGAAGGGCCAAAGTGATTTGATAGGGAGGCAGAGCTGTTTTAGAAAAAGTTGTCAGCAGAGGCGTCCTGAAGGGGTGACGTGTGAGCAGAAACTGGGGTGTTCTGAGTTTCTGAATTTCCTGGAAAAAGTCCACAGGATCGAGAAGAACCATCCGGACTGTGGGAACAGCACGTGTGAGGTCCTAAGTCAGGAGCAAGCGATGAGACCAGCATGTCCGGAGAGGAGCCTGGCAGAGACGTGGGTTCGGGGTTAGACCGGGACGAGGATGTCGGCGCTGTTCTGAGAAGGGAATGTGCACGAGCTCAGGGGAACAGTGGTGTGTTTTGGCTGCGCTGGGTCTCCATTGCTGGCGCGGGCGCTCTCTAGCTGCAGCGAGCAGGGCCCGTTCTTTGCAGTGCGCAGGCTCCTCGTTGCGGTGGCTTCTCTCCGTGCGGAGCTCGGGGCCCTGGGCTCGAGGGCTTGGTAGTCGTGACGCAAAGGCTTAGCTGCTCCCAGGCACGTGGGATCTTCCCGGACCAGGGCCTGAGCCCTGTCCCCTGCACTGGCTAGTGGATTCTTACCCACCGCGCCACCAAGAAGTCCCCAGAATAGTGTTTGCTTTGACTATTTAAATGAAGCCATTTAAATAGCCATTTAAATAGCCATTTAAATAGCCATTAAATAGACCATTTACTCAATTGGTCTATACTCTGTAGATTCCCGACCAGGCTGCCTGACCTGGGTCAGCACCCCGCAGCCCGCTTTGCACCGTCTGTGAGCTTTGTGGTCAAGTCCACACAAAAACTACTCTCCTCCCCCTTGTAAAGGGGTTGCCACGTGGATGTACATCGGTTCAGGCGCCGTTTTCCTAACGGACATTGTGTCCACTTTCTGCTGCCTACTAAACAGAGTTTGAAATAATTTGCGATTCAAGCCCAAAACCATCTCGGGGAATCAAAGCCAAGCCCGGACAGTTGAGTGAAAACGCAGCTGACCAGGTGGGCGCAGAGAGATACACGTCACTACTTGTGTTCACGGCGCGAATCCAGCGCCTTCCTTCAAAGCTTGGACTCATAGTCACGCAGCTGTGGACTCTTAGGGCTGGGGCGATGGGAGATGGTCAGGTGCAGCCCTTGCCCTTCAGGGACCGGGAGACTCAGGGCCCCAGAGAGCGACGTGCCCGTGATCTCAGAGTTAGAGACAGGGTCGGGGCCAGAAGCATGACGTTTGGTTAGGGCGCGGTGTTCTTTTCCGTTGGGGAAAAAGCTGCTGCCCGTTAGGGGGGACAAACTCTGAACGCAGAGCTGACACATGCGTGGCCCCCGCAGGGGACGTTCTTTATGCAGCGGCGCTTCCTGAGCCTGCGCTTTCGGCAGCCCCGGGAGGCACTGCTTTTTGTGAAGTGTCATACATGTTTGGGGAAATTGCACTTCAAAATTAAGAAAAGAGAGTGGAAAGTAAGTCTCTAACTGAAACTTAGGGCTTGGCCATGTTTTCCTGAATATTCTTTGTGATTGAGAATGGGATAAATGTGCAAGGAATCCTCTACCTTTCTCTGATTTTGGAAAACATCAGAGAGACTGATTTGTCCATGAAACAGCCCCGATGTCAAGGGCTGGTGCGCAGAAAAGCCCTCCAGGAGGGTACTCATGACTCTGGTCTCTGCTCAGTGTCACTGCGACTGTTTATGACCATGACCTGGGGCATTACGACGACTAAGGTGTCTAATGCATAGATATGGGCTAGTGTTAAAGAGCCCACCTGTCAGTACAGGAGACATGAGAGACGCTGGTTGGATCCCTGGGTCCGGAAGACCCCCTGGAGACGGAAATGGCAACCCACTCCAGGATTCTTGCCTGGAGAATTCCGTGGACAGAGGAGGAGCCTGGCGGGCTGCAGTGCATGGGGTCACGAAGAGTTGGACATGACTGAAGCCACTTACATGCGTCAGTATGGGTGTCAGGGGTACGTGACTTCATTCACGTTCTCTGAAAACTGTTCGTTCACAGACCTTGAGACCCTTTAGAAGCTGAGCTATGGGACCACCCGGTACGTCCCATTCCGAAACCCCTTAGGTGGCAGGAACCTGGGGCTGTGTGACACATTCCCAGTCTTAAGACGTCTGTGAAAACCTCCTTTGCAGGTTGACTAATGCGGCCGAATGTTAGCCATTCCCGCATTCTCTGGGTCTGTCCTTAACTTAGAAATCGTGGAAAAGCTATTTAATCTTTCCGAGTCTAAATCTCGTAACCCACAATGCCTTCTCACGAGAGAATCCTTGGCGAGTTGGTAGTCTCCCGACTCCCAGCCCCGGCCCCTTCTCGTCTCTCTCCACACACTCCCCCGACTCCTGGGGTTTCATCCTCACTGCCCACTGATGGCTCCCGCCTCTGGACACCAGTCCAGCTTCCCTGCTGAGCCTGGACCGCCCCCTCCCCCGTCTCCAGCCGTTCGCCCTGCATCCCTGGGGACACCCACGTGCCCCTGGACTCACCACGTCCTGCGCCTCGTCCTCTCCTTCTGCCGGGGGGCACGGGTGGAGGTGCCCACCACTCTCCCCCTGGACGGACACCCAGACCACCAGCCAGGGCCTCTGCCCTCTCCCACTCCGGAATAACCCGGGGCCGGCGCGCCCTGTGGCGTGACTGCCTGGATGACCCTCACGCGCATCCCCACCGCTGTGGCCACCGAGCTTGCCACTGTGGTCCTGCACACACCCGCTGTTAACCACTCAGAGAGCTGACCGCGCCCTTCCTTCCTTCACATCTTGCAATGCTTCTGTGTAGCTTCCAGAACAAAAGACAGACTCTTTGTACAGCACCCCCCACCCCAAACTTTACAGTCCACCCTTCTGTACCCCCTCCCGCCGCCGTGCCCACTCCCTGCCCCCCACAGCCCTTCACAGAAGCTGAGCTGTTCCGGGGACCCATTCCCTGTCTCTGGGGCTCTGAGTGCAGCTTGCTCCTCTCACTTCCCCATGATGCTCAGCTCCCTCTGCCTCGTTTCTCGAAAGCTCTCAGACGTCACCTCCCCCGAGCACTCTCTTGCCCCTCGGCTCTGTGTGTGCCTGGGGCACCCACTGTTTGTGTCTAGCACTTGACCCAGAGTCTGTCTTTTATTCCTATATCTCCATCATCTCACGCACGGCTGAATGAATGAATGAATGAATGAATTCATAGACGGTGTATACATAAAGTGTGAAGTAATAAAGCAGGGTCGTGTGCTTTGTCATTTATAAAGCACCAGCTAGTTGTAAGGAGATCCAACCAGTCCATCCTAAAGGAAGTCAGTCCTGAATATTCATTGGAAGGTCTGATGCTGAAGCTCTAATACTTTGGCCACCTGATGGGAGGAGCTGACTCATTTGAAAAGACCCTGATGCTGGGAAAGATTGAAGGCGGGAGCAGAAGGGGACGACAGACGATGAGATGGTTGGATGGCATCACCGACGTGATGGACATGAGTTTGGGTAAACTCCAGGAGCTGGTGATGGACAGGGAGGCCTGGCGTGCTGCAGTCCATGGGGTCGCAAAGACTCGGACACAACTGAGCGACTGAACTGAACTGAGCAAGTTGTACAGGCTCATTTCTATGTACAAAAATAATACATATCCTGTATGCCCACATTTTTACATGCAGTTCCCGCCAAAGACTTGGATTTTCTTATTCTGTGAAGACGCTGGTTTGTCTGTTCCAGTCACTACGAATAGTTCGTGGCTAATAATCATACACATGTGTACACATACAGAGATTTAGACAAAGGACTTCAGTTCAGTTCAGTCTTCGCGGGACAAGTCGCGAGCCAGTTTAGAGGTAGCCCTCCAAAAGCCTCAAGGGGAAGCAGTATTCTCCGGATGCGAAGTGGTACCTCTTCCCCCCCACTTTTGTATCTTTGAAAGGACTGGATGAGATTTCTTTTTTTCCCCCAATGTGCAGAAAGTTAACAAAGATAATAATATTCTCCGGCCGTTTGAGCCCCCCAGCCCCCAGCCCCCTTGCTCTGCAGAGAACCAGTCTCCCAAAAGAGCATGCTGTACGGGAGCCGTGCCATGTGGCAGAGACCAGGGAGGCAGAAACCGGCGTCTTTAGCTTCAGGAGGAGGCTAAAAGCTGTGTGCGACCAAAAAGCCAGCTGTAATGTATTCAAGAAGACCTAAGGGTTTACTTTCCAATAAGGATGGAAGAGACTCTGGGCCCCCACTGTGAGCTGATCGTCAGGCTGCTCCATATAACTAGTTGGTAATTAGTCCCTGAGTGAGTAAAGTGGAATAGATGATGGGAGATTGATACTTAGACGAGAAGCTGAAAATGCTTTTTTGCCGGTCATCAAAATTTAAAGGCGGGGGAGAAAGGGTCGGGGGTGCCTCTGCCTGTTTACGTACTGTTTCCGACTCAGAATTTGTAATGATGGGGTTCATTAACTTGCGTTTCTAAATTGTATTAAGATGAAGCTTACATCAGTTTCAAAGAAACGTGTAGCGTGCCAAACGCAGGAGGCTCAGGGATCTGGCGTGACGCCCCAGAAGAGCTGGTGGCGGATTTTGGTCTCCTGTCGATCTCCCCCAGCTGGGTCTCCTCAAACCCACGTGTGGGGCAACGCTCTTTCATCTGGGAACTGAAGACCAAATCCCAAAAAGCAGATTTCCAAGGACCCCAGAACATGGAATAATTTGTCCAAATTTTGCTTTCTCATATAATTAGCTATCAGTTCATTCACGAACTTCCAGCGTTACGGACTCCTGCTAGAGGTGAGTTAAGACCCCCGAGGCATGCCAGCACCCATTCGTTACTTGTAGAGTGGGGCTTGATTGGTAAGGCGCATCACAGAGAAAATGATTAGCGTTTTAAAGGTATTTCACGTTTAGTTTTTTAGGACAGGGCATGAATTAGCCTAAAAATGAATTCCACGGGCACAGTTAAATCTGGTCTCTTCCTATAAGGTGCACACAAGTGACCCGCGTGAAAGAGAAAGTTCCAGGTCTTCGGAGACGTGGTGGCACTGCGTTGAGGCGCTTTTCGTCTCTGCTTGCTTGCTTTTTTTTTTGAATTCACAGTTTCTGAAGGCTATGTTCCATCCTAGTTACTGTTAGTGTAACATCTGGCTGTGCTCCTGTGTTGTAGGGTGTGTCTCGGCCCTCCCGTGTCCCTCTCCCCACTGGTAGCACCAGCTGGTTCTCTGCATCTGCAAGTCTTTCTCTTGGTTGGTGTTACATTCACTGGTCTGCTGTGTTTTAGATTCCACGGATAAGTGATACCACACAGTGTGTCTTTCTCTGTCTGACTTACTTCACTGAGAATAATGCCCTCCACGTCTACCCATGTTCTTGCAGATGGCAGAATCTCGTTCTTTATCACTGGGCAGTGTTCCATTCTTCACTTAGTTCAGTTGCTCAGTCATGTCCAACTCTCTGCGACCCCATGGACGGCAGCACACCAGGCTTCCTTGTCCATCACCAACTCCCAGAACTTGCTCAAACCCATGTCCATCGAGTCAGTGATTCCATCCAACCATCTCATCCTCTATCGTCCCCTTCTCCTCCTGCCTTCAGTCTTTCCAGTATCAGGGTGTTTCCCAGTGAGTCAGCTCTTTGCATCAGGTGGCCATAGTATTGGAGTTTCAGCTTCAGCATCAGTCCTTCCAATGAATATTCGGGACTGATTTCCTTTAGGATTGACTGGTTTGATCTCCTAACAGTCCAAGGGACTCTCAAGAGTCTTCTCCAACACCACAGTTCAAAAGCATCAATTCTTTGGTACTCAGGTTGCTTTATGGTCCAACTCTCACAGCCATACTTGACTGCTGGAAAACATAGCCTTGACTAGATGGACCATTGTTGGCAAAGTGTTCCATTATATGTATGTTGTTCAGTCACTCAGCCATGTCCGACTCTTTGCAACCCTGTGGACTACAGCATACCAGGCTTCCCTGTCCTTCACCATCTCCCAGCGTTTGCTTGCACTCATGACCTTCTTTGTCGTCTGTTGATGGACCCCGAGGTTGCTTCCACATCTCAATATTGTAAAGAGTGCTGCTATGAACATTGGGGTGCGTGTGTCTTTTCCAATTATTGTTTTCATTTTCTGCAAGTACATACCCAGGAGTGGAATTTCCGGGTCATATGGTAGCTGCATTTTAGTTTTTTGAGAAACCTCCATGCTGTCTTCCACAATGGCTGCACCAGTTTACATTCTCCACGTGGAAACGCCAAGTTCTGCCTGTCGGACGGGAAAGACGAGAGACTCAAGAACAAAGGGCCATATCCCACACCCAGATGAAGGCGTGGGCACGTTCTCCCTAGAGCAAAACTGACCCCCGTTGTCAGAACACGTGAACTGAGCCTTGGTTATTAAGATCATAAAAAGGCTCACCACTGGATTCTTGAGTAGAACACACTATTACATTTAAACTATTTTACTTCAAGGAGAGATGTATAAGTCCATTTTTGAAAGCCAGTGTCAAGCTAGAAAAAGAAAGGAAATCAACTTAGAAGCTACAAAGCGGCTCAAGGATTTCCCAGGTGGCTCAGTGGTAAAGAATCTGCCTGCCATTGAAGGAGATGCGGGAGAATCAGGTTTGATCCCTGGATGGGAAGATCCTCTGGAGGAGGAAATGTCAACCCACTCCGGTATTCTTGCTGGGATAATCCCACGGACAGAGGAGCTTTACGGGCTGCAGTCCACGGGGTCGCAGAGAGCCAGACAGGACTGAGCACACACACAACAGCATAAAAATATGTAGCAGCTAACGCAATAGGTCATTTTATAATTAAGCGATTTTTGGACAAATACAGCTAAATATAAAGCAAACAATCGGAGACATCTCTGGGGAGGCCGTGACTAATAGATAATAGTGCTGATCCCAAGATGCTGGAAGTTTTCATGGGGAAATGGACGGTTAATAAAAGAGGACAAGATGCTGTGAGAGGGACACAGAGCTGAAACAGATCAGCCGGAGCTGTGATTTGGGAACTTCTTGGTCAGTGGATGAGAGGAACTCAGTCAAAATGCTTTTCTTTCTTTCCTTCCTTCCTTTCTTTCTCTCTCTCTCTTTCTTCCACTATATAGCTTTAATATCAGAATCATTGCCACTGAATTACAAACTGCCTGTATAGACATAGAAACAGAGTGGACATGCAGTAAGTAGTACCTTTGGGACAACCAGCAACGTAACTTCTGTTATAGTTAATGATAAACACGTTAAACGGGATTTTCCTTCAGAAGGACAATTGCACGTGTTTTTAAACTTTAGGGTTTGAGATAGATGGAAAACGCATTACTGCTGGTTCTCTGCCCTGATGCTTTAGGAAGGACCAATGTCTGGAACCAGGGTGTGCACCTCTGAAATTCGAACAGTGTGGCAGAGAACCAGGCTGACATGAACGTGCATTTTTCTGTCATCTGTCTTGGTACAGCATAGTCAAGGGATTTCCAGTTGTTCACATCTTATAGTTTTGAACCAGATATAACTAGTAAGTATCTTAATTGAATTCTAAAGACCTGAAGACTTCAAATGTTTGTCTGTAACAAGAGCACGTGATTTAACCAGAACTTATGATCTGTCCTTTGTCTTCTGTTTCTTAGCAGTTCATTGTGTTTTGTTTTGCTTTTATTAAGAGAGTGGCATAATTTATCACAGAAGGTTGAACCTTATTCTCAAAAAAAGGTTTCAAAAACAACTTTCTGAAAAGACTATTGTTCGTTTATCTTGCGTTTTATACTGTGCAAATTCCTGCATCCTCCCTATGAATCTTGGTGACTTTCGTTAGCTTTTCTTGCTGTGACAATATCTGTCATTGTAGCATAAAATAATACTTCGATTTTTTTCCTATGATTGTGTTAAAATCACTATAACACTGGAATTTGCTTTTTTTTTTTCTTTCAACTTCTTAGTAGTATATAAAAGAAAAAACTAAGTTATTCCTTAGGTTTTAGGCTTAAATGTTTTCTTTAGGTTGAGCGGGAGGGTAAAGAGAAGCAGCACTAAGAAGCTGGTCAGAATTCAGATGAACTGTTTTGGAATTACTGGTTCTCTGCCATGATGCTTTAGGAAGGACCAATGTCTGGAACCAGGGTGTGCGCCTCTGAAATTCGAACAGTGTGGCACAGAACCAGGCTGACATGAACGTGCGTTTTTCTGTCATCTGTCTTGGTACGGCATATTCAAGGGATTTCCAGTTGTTTACATCTTATAGTTCTGAACCGGCTATAACTAGTAAGTATCTTACTTGAGCTCTAAGCCGTCTTAGATGCGACAGATGGAAAGCGCATTATTAGGGGTTGTGCCACCTGTGTCGTGTCCGGTGGGCAGCACCTTGGAAGGCGAGGCGCCTCATCGGGTAGCATTTGTCTGTCTGTGCATCTCGTTAATAAGTAATCGAGTATTTTTGACTCCCCCGTTGCACTTTGAAGTAGATGTGATCGTACCAGTGCCCACGCTATTTCGGTACTAATTCCCCACTGTTTTTAATTTGGGGCAGAGATTTGGGGACGGAATTGGGGAAGCATGCTTCATGCAAAGTTATGGCTCAAAACGTAAACACCGAAATCATCCTGGACACGTTTCGACAGCACACGTGAGGCAGCCTGTTGTCGCAGCGTGTAGAGACACCAAAGGGACCGTGCACATGCGTACAGACTCAGCCTCACGACGTTCGGTGGCAGATACATGGGACGCGAGTCATCTTGGTGACTCAGCGGGGTTTGGTACGTTTAACCTTTTAGCCAGGGTATTAGTTGGTGTTCTATGGAATCGTTCTTATTTATTTTTGTCCAATTAGAAGACAAAGCAGGGGGAGAGGTGCCTGCGCCTGTTTGCTTTCTTAGCACAGATGACGTATGTAAACACGCACACACGTGTCTATAGATTTCTCCCAGAGGCGTCTGTCTACACACCGCGAACACGTTGCACAGTTCACATAAACCAACTCCAGGAGAGAAATCCCACCATAACTGCTTGCCCTGGCTCAGGGTCTGTGTGTCTGTGTGTGTCAATCTGTCTTTCAACTCTGTTTCCCTCTTCCTCTACATTATGAGGACCCGCAGGGCGAGGATCCGTAGGAGTCAGGCCAGGTGGATTGTCTGAATCCATCTCCTCTGTGTGAATGGCTTGTGTCTAGAAGGGAAAATCAAAAAAAAGCAAAGTATCAACTGCAGAAACCACATTCAGGTTAAAGGGCACCGGCCATCCTGCTTGAACTCTGCCTAAAGGACGAAGCTTTCATTTGATAAAGATCATTAGTCACCAAGACATATATTTTAGAGAGTTCCCAGCAGCGACAACTCCGCTGGCAGTCACTGGAGTGTACCAGATGGTTCATTAGCATAGGCTAGACAAGTCAGAGGCTTTCAGAATCATTTAGAAAATGTCAAACAGAAACAAGAACCCTGTCACTTTTTATTAGAATTAACTACATCATAGCCTGGACACAGATTTCACCTTGGGTCAGAAAAATTAATACAGAGTTCCGTGCACCGTGTCATATACTGGGTTAAGATCAGTCTTCCTCAGGGGACTCATTTGCTGGCAATATATTACGATCCTTCTACTTTTGGAATCCTCAGACCTTTTCTTTTGTGAGATATGAAAAGAACTGACCTTGCTCAAAACCCACTGGTGTCTAGCTGACCGGAGGCACAGGCAGAATTTCCACAGGACATTGTCCTAAAGCACCTTTGTGACCGTCTGCTCAGGCAGTCTCCATGAGTGGGGCTGACCGACCGTCTGGCGGTGCGTCAGGTGGGCTGAATGTCAGGAGGAAAATGCAACCCTGAATTGAACAGGCTGCTATAAACAGGGATTAAAACACCATTGAAATATTGTGGTTTTTTTTTTTTAATCCAGATGTCAAAAACTTGGAGAACTTCCAGCTGGTGGAGGGCGTCCAGGAGCAGGTCAACGCCGCCCTGCTGGATTACACGGTGTGCAACTACCCACAGCAGACGGAGAAGTTCGGGCAGCTGCTGCTCCGCCTCCCGGAGATCCGGGCCCTCAGCATGCAGGCCGAGGAGTACCTGTACTACAAGCACCTGAACGGGGACGTCCCCTACAACAACCTGCTGATCGAGATGCTGCATGCAAAGCGAGCGTGATCACAGCCGCCGCGGGCTCGGCCTCCCAACAAAACACAGAGATGGGTGGGGTGGGGGAGGAGAAGAACAGGAAGAAAGGGAAAAAAGAAATACTCTGAATGGCTCCAAGCAACATGAATTAAACACTTGGTTTAAAGATACTGAATTTAATAAGGCATAGTAGTCAAGTGCTGAATGGCCAATAAATGATGTATCAGGGTATTTGTATCGCAAACTGTGAATCAAATGTGTCACATCCCCAGAGCGTTCTGTGCAAAAGACACTGGAACGGAGTCGACTGAACCCACAGACGGACCCGAACACCGTGTCAGGCTGGAAACGGACAGACGCTTTCCTGTATATTGAAACCGATCTCCGCTGTGAAGAAATCTAGGAACTGATCTATGCTATTCGTTAGGCTTACGTGGCAGGGAATTTGAGCTTACAGAATTCCTCCGTGGTAAAGCGGAACTGGAACCATCCTCAAGAATCCATCAGCTGCACCGATAACAGCCCTCTCCTCTTCCTTCCAAGGACCCGGCACCTTCTGTCCTGGGATCCCGGAGTCTGTAGCGAGGACCTGTGCTCAGCTGCACCCCCCAGGAGCTCCGCCACCAAACCTTGAAAAGCCTATTCTTGACTGTCTGTATCTTAGACCTGCCAACAGCTAATAAGAACAGTCCATTGATATGTGAGCTTGCCATTTTGACTATGTTCTGGATTGTTTTGTCACGTGTTCATAATGTTTGGGAAAAAAAAAAAAAAAGCAGGCAATGTCCCTCTTCTGATCCTATTACAAGCGTTCATTAATATTAAGGGCAGCGACTACAAACTTGTAAAGCTTTAGCTTTAGCATTACTGGATTTCATAAAAAATCCCAGCAGAAAGGCTTATTAGGATACATCAGCCTTTTTAACCATCAAGGTTTGTAGTTCATTAAAAAAATACAATAGGAAACATATTTTGCTGGAATGTCAAATAGTCACCGTTCTGAACAGAAAAAGAACACGGAAGCATGTTAAGCTATGCAATATCAAGGCGGGGGTGAACACACACGATGAGTGGCGTGTTGCAATTGATCATCCCCTGAACGCAGAGAGGAAACGGTGAGCCTGGAAAGATAGCAATGTGCTTCAAATCTTCCCCAGTAGGGAAGGGAAGAGAGCGATGGTGACCTTTCTGAGTCACTCTATAGACCAAAGTCTGCTATAGAACAAATACTGGAGGACAGAGAACTGCGAAACAGTCTCCAGACCACGCTGTCAGTATTATCAACAGGCGATGCCAGAGATACAGAAGTCTTGCCTTACTTCACAATTCTCAAAGGTAGCAGATGTGGATCAACACTTGTTTAAAATAAAGTATTAATACTTTAAAGTCAAATGAAATAGAGTGTTTACATTCCTTAGGGCCTCTGGGGGGCGGGGGGGGACTGTGATGTGACGAAAGAGCTGGAGTAGCAATTTCTTAATGTTATTTTTCTGATCGGTAATTATTTTTAACAGTACTTAGTTATTGTATGTCGTGAGACACTAAAATCAGAAACGGGGATCTCATTTAGATTTTAATTTTTTTTTTTTTTTTTGAGATTATTGGCGGCACAATCACTTGTAGAAACTGTAAAAAAATGAAAGTATCTCCTAGTCCCTTAATTTTTTCATAAATGTTTCTGGCTTTTGAATAGTTTATTTATATTGTATATCATAGGTTCAACTGTAGACAATTATGATGCTAATTTATTGTTCCTTGGTTTCGCCTTTGTCTAAAATAGAGCCAAGGCTGAAGAAACCAAATCTGTGGTTCATTGTAGCATGTCAAGTTAGTGGGACATAGTTCAGAGACAGAGAGGCGTCTTAATGAATTTAAATCATTCACTTGATTAAATGTCTGTAAATCTTCATGGTTCTTACCGTAGTTTATTTAATGTCTATTGTAAATTATGTGACTTGTAGCTGCCTCTGTTTTCTAGTAAATTTAACAAGGGTGGAGTCTTATCTGGTTTTCTTTCCAAGCGTTGTAAGTTGTATACCAAAGATATTAGTTATTACTTCTGTGAGTACAGAGAAGATTATTTTATTATTTTTATTAATCACCTCTAACACACGTCCAAGTGAAGGGTACCCATAGCTAAGCCGGGCGTCCATAGCTCGTCACTCAGAGGTCACCTATGTTGTCTCCATGGCTCAAAGGACAACAGGAAAATAGTTGATCAGTCCATACCCAAAGCAGTAAATAGAGCAGCATCTTTACTCTCCCCAAGTTGGAAGAGAAAAGTGTCGGCAGTTTATGAGATGGCTCCATCACTGTATATGGAACACGGGATGAGACGATTTCTAGATCTGGGACATAGTTGTTTGGAGGGTGCTTAACATTGCAAAAAAAAAAATTTTTTTTCAAAAACAAATATATCGATCCCAAAAGTCCAAGTTTTATTTTAAATGTACAGTATTCCCCACTGACTATTTTATCTAAACAAGGGCACATATTATTGTGTTGTTAACCTAATAAATTACACCATGAGAACAGTTAGAAAGATGGGGAACATAGAGACTTCAGCCACGCTGATGGTGACATTAAAGACAGAAGCTGACAGAGTGCTGCTTGGCGTCCATGGCACGTGCAGACTTTCTCTAGTGTCTGCCAGTAACTGGGTTTCAGCCAGACACTGACTTAGCCGCTGCCTTATCAGCTGTAGGATTTACTAGGAAAGGCAGACTCAGATATGGAGGTTCAGGGCTTGGCCGGGTTCACTGTCATTGGTCTATGTTTATAAACAGACAATCTGTCACATCTGGGTATTTATCTTACGGATCTTCTGCTGCCCCCTGGATTTGAATCCACGCGATGTCGAGAGTGTGAAGTCAGTTCCTCGTTGACGTTACTTAACTGTATCCGTGAAATCAAATTGTCATGTTGGTTCTTGCCAGGAATTTCTCAACAAAATGGAATTTTTTTTTCAGTATTTCAATAAATATTGATATGCCCAGCCTGATCATTTTTAAAAGTTTTTATGGTGTCCTCATTCTACAGGGTTCTAAAGCATCTAAAGTAACTGAGATCCTTGACTAGGAATGGAGTCAGAAGACTTCCACACGCACAGACATGCCTCAGGTGGCCCACTGTCCTCAGTGGGAAATGAAGCATTGAACTCAACCTGTGCATCACCGCTCCATACATAAAATACAGCATTTTGCATCACTCACTGTTACAGCTGACGGCAATATCCTATAGTATCTGTCTTTGTAGCCCTCCCTGTGCCCTAGTCATTTCCCCAGGTGTTCGGTCAATTCAGTTGATCCTTGGATCAGCTCCAGAGTCTGACTCAGTGGACACAAGTTTGTGCAAACTCCAGGAGATGGCGAAGAACAGGGAAGCCTGGCATGCCGCAGACCACGGGGTCGCAAAGAGTCAGACACGATGAGCGACTGAACAACAGATCAGCTTCACGAGGTAGCATCCTCTTCCTGACAGTTTCTTGCTCAGAGTGATGTGTTAGTCAGTGGGAATTGTGGATCCAAGACTCAGAAGCCCTTAAACACAATCCTGCATTTGTCTCTGGGCCAGGATGACACTTAGGATTTGCTTCAAAAGGAAAAGGTATGTTAGACAAAGTCAGGCATCTGGTACTAAGTTATTGGTATTTGATATAAATTTTATCAATGATATTATCCAGATGGCGCAGTGTTACCACTGCACCTGCCAGTACAGAGATGTAAGCAACGAGGGTTTGATCCCTGGGTGGGGAAAGTCTCCTGGAGAAGAAAATGGCACCCCACTCCAGTATTCTTGCCTGGAAAATCCCATGGGCAGAGGAGCCTGGCAGGCTACAGTCCATGGGATCACAAAGAATTGGATGCCATTGAGCAACTACCCACACAAAGGATGCCAAAGAATCAGAACGCCATACCTAAGGTCTAGTTGATTATGGAGCTAAGATTTTTGATCAACTAAGAAATGGCAACCCACTCCAGTACTCTTGCCTGGAAAATCCCATGGATGGAGGAGCCTGGTGGGCTGCAGTCCATGGGGTCGCTGAGGGTCATACATGACTGAGCGACTTCACCTTCACTTTTCACTTTCATGCGATGGAGAAGGAAACGGCAACCCACTCCAATGTTCTTGCCTGGAGAAACCCAGGGACAGGGGAGCCTGGTGGGCTGCCGTCTATAGGGTCAAACGGAGTCGGACACGACTGAAGCGACTTAGCAGCAGCAAACAGTGGCCCACAAAAGACATCTCCCTTGTCAACCTCTTACTAGGAAGAACTTACAAAATTCATGCCGACATTGCATGAAATATGAAAAAAATGTATATATTCATACATTGTCTACATCCATGCATGCAAATATGTACATAGGTTCATTTGTGACCTATAACTTAACACACAGAAAAGTGCAGAAACTTTTACATATGTATACGCCCAGATAATCATCACACAGGTCAAGGGAGTCATAGAACATATTTTTTTTTAATGTTTTTTTTTTTCTTTTCTTTTTTTTTTCCTTTTCTCATGAATGGCATTTATTACCTTGGACTTTTCTTTTCTTTTTTTTTTTTTCTTTAATAGAAAATTATTTAATTAGTATACATGTGTTCCCCATCCTGAACCCTCCTCCCTCCTCCCTCCCCACACCATCCCTCTGGGTCGTCCCCGTGCACCAGCCCCAAGCATCCAGCATCGTGCATTTATGTTTTTATAAGAGGCTATATACATTTTTTTTTTTAATTGGTGGAGGGGCTGTTTTTCAAAAAGCCCAGCCCGGCGGCCAGTGAAGGTGATTCTGATAAGCAGAGACCTCACTCCCAGCCCCTAGGATAACTCTCACAAAGTTGCTGAGTCCGTCAGCATGAACCAGCCCTGGGTTGCAGGGTTGGGGGTGGGGGGTGGGGGGCGGGAAATGGTTCTTGCTGATGTGCATTTGATTGTTATATTCGATATTCACAGTAACTTTGAAGGGGTTTGTACCTTTAACGAAGTTTGACGTTCGGTTTGAAGCCACCTCTGATGTATATTTTTATGAGAACCATGTGGAGGGTTTGTTCTCTGCAACGTGGGTCAAAATGCTCCGACATTCAGTGATCTTGACATTTCCCTGGAATAATAAAGACCAATTTTCCTGCACGCCGAACAGGAAGTGTATAGTTTAGTCACTCAAAATAAATATTCCTGCAAGACTTTAACTGCTGCACACAGGCATTTGTTTTATGTTAAGTGAGGAATTAATAATTCAGTGACTCAGATCAGTCGGTGGTGGTGGTTTTGTTTGCAGGAAAGCTTAGAGCCAGTCTGTGAAACGTCACATGTTTAATTGTTGCTGGAAAGGAGGGAAGAAGGGGGTGTCATTAGACTAATCGCTGAGCATCCCTGACGTGAGTTTGGCACTAAATGATCAGGAAGCCAAAAGACTGGAGACTGCAGGCCCTCCTGCTCCCCTCCTGAGCTGAGGGCGGTGTGGGGCGGACCCTGGACTCCCCGGGAGGTCTGGTGATCCCCAGACCAGCCTCCTTGGGCCACTGTGTCTAAGATTGTTTTCAGGACCAAGTCAGTGAGAAAGAGCCAAGAGGAGATGGGAGGTGTCCTTGCAAGGACAACTTTTTGAAAAATTCTGTAAATTCATTCAAAACTGCTTCTTTAAGGGAACCCTCCTGCACTGTTGGTGGGAATGTAAATTGGTGCGGCCACTATGGAGAGCAGTATGGCCTTTAAATAAAGCTGCCATATGACCCTGAAATCCCACTCCTGGGCATATATCTGGAGAAAAACATGATCCAAAAGGATATATACACCCTAATTGTTCACTGAAGCACTGTTTACAATGGCCACGACATGGAAGCAACCTATGTCCATTGACAGAGGAATGGATCGTGAAGGTGTGGTACATACATACGACGGAATATTCAGTTCAGTTCAGTCGCTCAGTGTGTCCGACTCTTTGAGACCCCATGGACTGCAGCACGCCAGGCCTCCCTGTCCATCACCAACTCCCAGAGTCCACCGAAACCCATGTCCATTGAGTCGGTGATGCCATCCAACCATCTCATCCTCTGTAGTTCCCTTATCTTCCCACCTTCAATCTTTCCCAGCATCAGGGTCTTTTCAAATGAGTCAGTTCTCCACATCAGGTGGCCAAAGTATTGGAGTTTCAGCTTCAGCATCAGTCCTTCCAATGAACACCCAGGACTGATCTCCTTTAGGATGGACTGGTTGGAGCTCCTTATGGTCCAAGGGACTCTCAAGAGTCTTCTCCAACACCACAGTTCAAAAGCATCAATTCTTCGGCACTCAGCTTTCTTTATAGTCCAACTCTCACATCCATACGTGACTACTGGAAAAACCATAGCCTTGACTAGATGGACCTTTGTTGACAAAGTAATGTCTCTGCTTTTTAATATGCTGTCTAGGTTGGTCATAACTTTCCTTCCAATGAGTAAGCTTCTTTTAACTTCATGGCTGCAATCACCATCTGCAGTCATTTTAGAGCCTAGAAAAATAAAGTCAGCCACTGTTTCCACTGTTTCCCCATCTATTTCCCATGAAGCGATGGGACTGAATGCCATGACCTTAGTTTTCTGAATGTTGAGCTTTAAGCCAACTCTTTCACTGTCCTCTTTCACTTTCATCAAGAGGCTTTTTAGTTTTTCACTTTCTGCCATAAGGGCGGTGTCATCTGCATATCTGAGGTTCTTGGTATTTCTCCCAGAAGTCTTGATTCCAGCTCGTGCTTCCTCCAGCCCAGCGTTTCTCGTGATGTGCTCTGCATAGAAGTTATTACTCAGCCATTAAAAGAATGAAATAACGCCATTCACAGCAAGATGGATGGACCTGGAGCGCGTCGTACTGAGTGGAGTAGTCAGGGAAGAAGAAATACCACATGACGTCCCTCATACATGGAATCTAAAAAGAAATGATGCAAATGAACCTAACTTACAAAGCAGAAAGACACTCACAGACTTTGAGAATGAACTTATGGTTGCCAGGGGGAAGGATGGGGGGAAAGGATAGTTAGGGAGTTTGGGATGGATATATACACATCGCTATATTTTAAATGGATAACCAACAAGGTCCTTATAGCACAGAGAACTCTGCTCAGTGTTATGTGGAAACCTGGATGGGAGGGGATTAGGGAAGAACGGATACATGTGTATGTGTGGCTGAGTCCCTTTGCTGTCCACCTGAAACCATCACAGCATTGTTAGCTTTACCCCAAGGAGAAGAGGGTGTCAGAGGATGAGACAGCTAGATGGCATCGCCGATGCAGTGGACACAAACTTGGGCCAACTTCAGGAGACGGTGAGGGACAGGGAGGTCTGGCGTGCGGTAGTCCATGGGGTCACAGAGAGTCGGACGTGACTGGGTGACTGAACAACAGCATGCAGCAATACAATATAAATTAAAAAAACCTGCTTCTGCAGCATCTGCCATTGAGTGGAGGTGAGTTGTGGTGGTGGAGGTGTTGGCTCTCCAACATACCTTCTCTGGGGGCACAGTGGGTCCCAGAATGATCTGATGAGGCGTGTCCACTGACCAGGCTCAGATGAGAGACAAATGAACTGCTCTCATTTAAGCCACTGTATGATGGGGTCTCTCTGTTTCAAAAGCTTGATATTTCCTCAAATATACAAAAATGATATTGCCAAATCCTCACGGCAACCCCATCTTCACAACAAGGAAACCGGGATTTACAGGAGTTAAGTAATTTGCCCAAGTCCCAGCCAGGAGGTGGTAGGGCAGGGTGCACATGGTTCTGATTCCAAACCCCACGCTTTGAACCCCTGGAAGCACAAACCAAGGCACCCCAGGACTCGTGTTCATTACTGACCCTTTTCTTTAGGACTCAAAAGACGCAATGGTGACGGACACATTTTTTAAAATAGTGGCACCCAAAACCCAGAAACGTACTTTGTCTCAACAAGAGCAGGAGTGATCAGTTATCAGATATCACTGATATCTAAAACAGGTGCTGCCTGACTTAGAGGATGAACTTACGGTTGCCGGCGGGAAGGATGGGGGAAGGGATAGTTAGGAAGCCTGAGATGGACATGGATGGACACGCTGCTCTATTTAAAACGGATAACCAACTAAGTCCCACCACACAGCTCAGTGTCACGTGGCAGCCTGGACGGGAGGGGAGCCTGGGGGAGAATGGACGCATGTACGCGTGGCTGAGTCCCTTTGCTGTCCACCTGAAACTGTCACAGCACTGTTAATCAGCTGTACTCCAATACAAAATGAAACGTTTAAAATGAGAACATAAGTAAAACAGGGGTTGACTGCCAAGCGCCTCAGGGACCCCCGAAACCTACAAATTCTTTGAGCCTTACCCACAGGAGAACCAGGGGTGGAAACCTTTATTTGTACACCTTCTCGACAGGAAGCATCGCCGTCAGCACCGTCCACCGTTAGTCCTGACCACGTTACGACTTTAAAAGCTCCCACACTGTAGTCCGACGGGTAGTCCCCCTATTTAGTGTCACCACGAAACCATTCGAGAAGCGTCTTATGCACCCATTGTTCATAACGTCCCGTCTGTGGGACTTCCCTGCCGGTCCAGTTGCTGAGACTCTGCACTCCCAGTGTCTGGGCCAGGTTCGGTCCCCGGTCAGGGAGCTGGACGGCCCATGCCACACCGACAAAAAAAGAAAAGGTTCCACGTGCTGCAGCTGAATATCCTGCATGCCCCCACTAAGACCTGACACACCCAAATAAATAAATATTAAAAAAGTATATTCATAGACAGCCTATCCGGGAATCCAGGCAATGTTTATGAAGAATAAACATTTGGTGCATGTTAATTCAGCTCACTTCCTTCGCCATTAGCCCACTTACTAACGTATTCAGTATTTAAAAAAAAAAATTCTTGTCCCAAGGATTTTCCCCAGAAATAAATCAGGACTGTCAAAATCTCTGCCCCCGCGGGGGAGCAGCTTCTATAAATAAGTGTGGAAACACGTGTCGCCCTGCCCCTGGTGTGGCCGCGACAGGTTTCATTTCCCCTCTGCTCCTCCGTGGCCTTGTGTTATTCCTGTGTCAAATGCTCCTACAACTATTGTGTGGCCTGGATTGCGGCCAAGTTCCCCTGGCAATGCCCGGCCGGTGCTCACCCGGCCTCCCACCTCCCTTAAAGGAGCAGAAAGTGTAGGAGTGCCCATCCCGTGGGAGAAGAGGTCTCCCCCTCCACGACCTACTCCCGGTGTCACTGGTGAGAAAAGGATGACGATGGGGAGCCACGACTATGCCCTGAGACAGGCTGAGCAGCGCTCAGTCCAAGCACCTCCCCTGAGTCTCACAACGAGCCTACGAGGTGACCTGTTTGTCACCATCGAGTCGCAGACGAGGAAACCACAGCTGAGTCACAGTAGTTTCCTGAGGTCACACAGCTGGCGAGGCAAGGCCAGGATGCAAACCCAGCTCCACTTGTCCACGCAGCCCAGCAGCTCACCCAGATCAACACAGACCCTCGAGAGCACACGGGGAGACAGGTGCTCAGCTCCTCACCTGCTTTTCCATCTCACCATCATGCTGCCTAACTCTTGGGGCAAACATCCCTTTGCCCAAGTTCAGTTGAGATCTAGGTCCATATCAAGAAACAGCAAGACAACACACTCTGGTCACGTGATAATTTCACGTCAGTAAAAACAGCCACCTTACCATAACTAAACATAGAAGTAAAAATAGTAAGCCTGGGTGATAGTAAGCCCCTGCTTTTTTGCTGCTTTTTTCCCCTTTGCTTTTGCTTTATTTCATTTTAATGTGTTATTGTTCAGTCGCTCAGTCATGTCCGACTCTGCAACCCCATGGACTGCAGCACGCCAGGCCTCCCTGTCCATCACCAACTCCCGGAGCTTGCTCAAACTCATGTCTGTTGAGTAGGTGATGCCGTCCAACCATCTCATCTTCTGCCGTCCCCTTCTCCTCCTGCCTTCAATCTTTCCCATCTTCAGGGTCTTTTCTAATGAGTCCACTCTTCGCATCAGGTGGCCAAAGTATTGAAGTTTCAGCTTCAGCATCAGTCCTTCCAGTGCATATTCAGGACTGATTTCCTTTAGGATGGACTGGTTTGATCTCCTTGCTGTTCAAGGGACTCTCGAGAGTCTTCTTCAGCGCCACAGTTTAAAGCATCAGCTCTTCGGTGCTTTATGTAAAGGGACTGAAACGAGGACCTGGGTTATTTTCAACACTAAAATGCAGGCACTTTCTGCAGCCACATTGGTGCCTAGAATTACTGGCCGAAGAGAATCTGGTGGAAGGTGCAGTATTTAGACGCAGACGCTGCTCACAGAGGCATGAAAGGCTGAGCACTGGTGACGACTGAGGGGTGAGAAGTGGGAGCCGGATGGTGTGAGCGAGACTTAGACAAGGGAGACAAGGGCGACATAGACGAGAGCCCCACTGGGACAGGAGGGTGGGCCCAGAGTGGGGGGGCGGTTAAAGCAGGGGTGGGGGGCACCCCACCCTGCAAAAGAAAAAGTGTGCAATCTGGGATCTGCCGGGTAACAATGAGAAGGGTCATTGTTCTAACATTAAACTGTCACTGCATTACCTCATTCTGTGGACAACCATGGCCAAATAAGGAGCTGGGGTGTTGGGAGGTGACATGGAATGGTCTCACCGGTGTGTGGTTTGCAGCTCTGCTGAAGCACCCTCAAAACTTCCTGCGTTTATTTTCTCGGGCAGCAGCAAGTGATCCCCTGGTGCAGAGAGTCAGGAGAAGGGGGTTTCCACCCAGCTCTGATTTACGACCCTCGGAGGTGCCCAGTTCCTGTTTTTCCAGCCCTGCGGGGAACTTTCCCAGATACGATCTGCTGGGCAACAGAGCCCCCAGCAGGTGTGGGCGGGAGGGGGCGGCTGCGGACCGGGGCTGCGAGTGTGTTTATATCGTGAGCACAGTGCCGGAGCGTCCCGGGGCACAGGGAAACCCCACGCCCGCTTATTTTATGATCTGTTGACAAACCACTTATTCTTTTGTGGTTAATCATCTCTGCTTGCTTCGAAGCCTCCAAGCAGAATAAAGGCCTGGGACCTCCTCCTGTCTCTCACCAGAAATTTCTCAGGGGGTCAGGAGTGGAAAGGAGCTACCATCGTCCCCCTAGGTGCCTCCCCGGGGGTCCCAGCTGCCTTCAGCCCCTGGTCAGAAGTGTGGACTTGTCTTAGGTGGGCAGGGGAAGTGCAGTGGCTTTGCAAACATGGGGGCTACACGCCTGCCCCTGTATACCTGGGTACACGGCAGAGAAGGCAGAGAAAGTGTCGCTCTCCCAGAGGTGGAGGGGAGGGGGAGAGCAGCAGGCAGGGGGTCCCCGCTCCTCCGCCCTGCCTCACCTTCCTGCTTTGTCATCAGCTCCCTGTAAATCAGATTACAGGGATGTGTGCGCCCCAACCTGCCCTGGACCTCGCCCCCAGCTCTCCTGGGTCTTTCTCTGCATCTCGGGGGCACAGTCTCAGACCTGGGCTTTCCTTGGGCAGAGGAAGGTGAACAGGCGGACCACCCACCAGTGATCAGGGCTCAGGGCAGCAGGGGTCCCGGTCCTGGCCCAGACGTCCTTCCCATCCCCCGCCCCCAACTTCCTTTCTGACCGTGCTGTGCTCTCCGAGAAGCAAGCCTGCAGAGCAGCAGTCACAAGTCTCCAGCAGGGAGACGTGCCCTCACGTGGGCCTAAAGAATTAAACAGGGAGGTCTAGCAACACCCCCGAGTGTTGCTTTCGGGGGCCAGGCTCTCCGCCAGGGACCTCCACGCCTGTTCACACCCTTGGTGTCTGGTAACTCCATAAGTGAAAGTGAAGTCGCTCAGTCGTGTCTGACTCTTTGTGACCCCGTGGACTAGCCCAGCAGGCTCCTCCGTCCCTGGGATTCTCCAGGCAAGAATACTGGAGTGGGTTGCCATTTCCTTCTCCAGGGGATCTTCCCAACCCAGGGATCGAACCCGGGTCTCCCACATTGCAGGCAGACATTTCACCCTCTGAGCCACAGGGAAGCTCTTGTAACTCCCTACCTACTCATCAGTTCAGTTCAGTTCAGTCGCTCAGTCGTGTCCGACTCTTTGCAACTCCATGAATTGCAGCCGCCAGGCTTCCCTGTCCATCACCAACTCCCAGAGTTCACTTAAACTCACGTCCATCAAGTCGGTGATGCCATCCAGTCATCTCATCCTCTGTCATCCCCTTCTCCTCCTGCCCCCAATCCCTCCCAGATCAGAGTCTTTTCCAGTGAGTCAACTCTTCACACGAGGTGGCCAAAGTACTGGAGTTTCAAGCATCACTCCTTCCAAAGAAATCCCAGGGCTGATCTCCTTCAGAATGGACTGGTTGGATCTCCTTGCAGTCCAAGGGACATTTTAACATACGTTTGAAAACAAATAGTTTAAAAAGCAGGATTAATGATCGTTCACCGTGAAAAAGACAGACACATCCTGAAATATAAGAAAACCCTCCTTCTCACCTTTCTTATAACTGCTTTCAAACAGAACCAAACACTGTGCTTTCACAATTCCTAATTTCTATGTCAGTAGAAATTTCTATATCCTAATTTCTATATCCTTTATCTAGGATAAAGGGAAAAAAAACTTAGAAAACAACTCTTTTCTTGATTTTTAAAAATTGTTTACTTTTAATTGGAGGATAATTGCTTTACAATGTTGTGTTGGTTTCGGCCATACCTCAACATGAGTCAGTCATAGGTCCCATCCCTCTTGAACCTCCCTCCCCTCCCACCCACCGCACCCCTCAAGGTCATCACAGAGCACTGGGTTTGAGCTCCCCGTATACAGCAACTTTCCATCAGCCATTTATTTTACATGTGGTAATGGGACAGATTACCTTTTCTTGGACTCCAAAATCACTGCAGATGGTGACTGCAGCCATGAAATTAAAAGACGCTTGCTCCTTGGAAGAAAAGCTATGACCAACCTAGACAGCATGTTAAAAAGCAGAGACCACTTTGCCAACAAAGGTCCGTCTACTCAAAGCTATGGTTTTTCCAGTAATCATGTGTGGATGTGAGAGTTGGATTATAAAGAAGGCTGAGCACCGAAGCACTGATGCTTTCGAACTATGGTGCTGGAGAAGCGAGTCCCTTGGACAGCAAGGAGATCAAATCACTCAATCCTAAGGGAAATCAACCCTGAATATTCATTGGAAGGACTGATGCTGAAGCTCCAATACTTTGGCCACCTGATGTGAAGAGCTGACTCAATGGAAGAGACCCTGATGCTGGGAAAGATTGAGGGCAAGAGGAGAAGGGGACGACAGAGGATGAGATGGTTGGATGTCATCACTGACTCAACGGACATGAGTTTGAGCAAAGTCAGGGAGACGGTGAAGGACTGGGAAGCCTGGTGTGCTGCAGCCCTTGGGGTCGCAAAGAGCTGGACACAGCTTGACAGCTGAATGACAAATGTATATAAGGGGCTTCCCAGGCGGTGCTAGTGGGAAAGAACCTGCCTGCTAATGCAGCAGACATAAAAGACACGGGTTTGATCCCTGGGTCGGAAAGATCCCCTGGAGGAAGTCATGGCAACCCACTCCAGTACTCTTGCCTGAAGAATCCCACGGACAGAGGAGCCTGGCGGGCTACAGCCCATAAGGTCGCACAGAGTCAGACACAACTGAAGCGACTAAATGACAACAAAGTACTTTCTTAGGTGGAAGAAGTGTCTTTCATCAGCTGCTGTTCCTAGGTCGGCTCTCAGCCTCTGTGCTGTGTCCGGAAAGAACCCGCCCAGGGTGATGCTGTCCCCTGGCCTCATCCAACCCTCTCTGCCTTTTCATGAGCAATCCGCTCCCTTGAATATGTATTACAAATACCTGACATTTGCCATGACTGTCACAGTCAGCTTCTGAAAACAAGAACATTTTTACTGGTATGAATACACTAGTTTCCAGCTGCATTTAGCTGAAACCAAAGGTACAATTCCATTGATTTGAACAGTTTCTTACGAATGTACTCAGAGAGAAGGTCAGTAAAACAGGACTGGGAGAATTTCGCCGGTACCCATTATACTTAGAAGTCAAGAACTTTCAAGTATCAGGACAGAATGTTCAGCATTTTCATAATTAGCTCACCATAACCTGGAAATGAAGGGGGGAGGGAATAAAACAGCGCACTCAGAAAACAGAAGTAGCGCACTTCGACTCCCGAACTGCAGCCGAGCTGCACACATCGGGCTGAAAAAAAATTCTGAGACCGCGTGTTAAACATCTTCTATCAGTTATAGTATTTACAATTCAAATGCACTCTTTTCCACATCTGAACTCCCTTTTTTGCTTTCTGATGTAGATTACTTTTAACATGCAGTGTAAGCATGACGTGGCCGATTGTTCCTATTTTGCTCATTCTTTTCCTCAAAATCAAGTTTTTATTCTAGCAAATGGAAAATTATATCCATCCCTTTATAACTTAGAGTTATAAGTTCTTTAATTTTAAAAATATAGTCTTAAAAAAGAAGACCTAGATGTATCTAAACCAGAGGGATGGTATGGGGAGGGAGGAGGGAGGAGGGTTCAGGATGGGGAACACATGTATACCTGTGGCGGATTCATTTTGATATTTGGCAAAACTAATACAATTATGTAAAGTTTAAAAATAAAATAAAATTAAAAAAAAAAAAGTCTTGCTCCTGGAAGGGGAAAAAACAAGGAGACATAGTGGAGACACAGAAGTCTGGGGTCTATGTACTTAGGGTGCTTGGATTAAAGTCTATGGGAGATGAATTCTGATTTTTAAGTCCCCCTAATGATCAGCTCAGATTTTAGTAATCATTTAGGGGTCCTCTAAGCAATGTATGGAAGAGAAAATTCCAATTTCAAGACTGAAATTAAATGAGGATAATTTTATGACGAATTTGGGATAGCTCTACAAAGATGAGAACATAGTATGATGTTTTAGACTTCTTTTTTTCCTGTAGCTGTTTTATTATATTAAACAATCCATGAAAACCGTAAAGACAAGAGTGAGATTATTGATTCCTCTCACTTGATTTGTCCTGCGTTGGTGTTGAGTGAGCACTGGAAGCTCTCTGTCCCTGAACTACAGCCCCTGACGTGCAGGGAACTTCGCTGCTGTACTCAGAGCAGTTTAACACTCACGGCAGACACATCCAGCCTGCGGGACCACCAGACTGTGATCAAATACGCCATTACCCAAAACATGGATGGACAAGCTGGCTCACTGGATCGAGGTTATAGTCAAAAGAAACTCTTTGGGATGTTCATAGATTAAAATGAGTGCTTTCAAAGTCCAAGAGAGACCTCTCGTTGTCATCAACAGCAGAATAAAAGACCTAGGGTACATCCCGGACAGCACAAGTTCTGGTTCTGACCCAGTCTCCGATCTTGGACAGTTGAGTTTGCTTCCCTGGACCTCAGTTTGTTTACCTGGAAATGAAAATGCATCCTGGCATCATCTCAAGAGTTTCTCTAGCTCTAACATCCTGGGATTTGATGGATAGTAAATCTACACAAGCCATACAACATGACCAGGATTAAATGAACTCTCAAGGGGAAAACAGAGTAAGAAATAATCCAACCATTAGTACCTTGATGATAGTATAAAGAACAGACTCTAAATTCACAGATGTTAAATACAGAATGGCTAAACATATATATTAAAAAGACTCTCAACTTCATTTCTAATTTTAAGATGCAAATAAAAACAAGGATACACCCTTTGACCAGTCAGATTAGCTAAAATGAAACATTTAGATTCCCAGTGGTCACTGGGTGTCAAGAAACTGACACTCCAAATGCTCTGGGTAAGAATGGAAATTGGTGCAGACCTCTCAGAGGTCAATTTATTAACGTCTACACAAAGTTAAAATGCGTAGACTCCTTGAATAAGTCCATTTTTAGGAAATTAGCTTATAGATATACTTGCAAAAGTACTCCATGTGTACAGGACAGTTCATGAAAGAACAGTCACTACTTAGCTCTCGAGGTGAATTTCTCACTGGTGTAAACACAGCCATCCAGCCATCCCAGAAATGTGGCTGCGGGAAACGTCACAGCTCAGCTCAGCTCAGCCGCTCAGTCACGTCTGACTCTTGGTGACCCCGTGGACTGCAGCACGCCAGGCTTCCCTGTCCATCACCAACTCCCAGAGTTTACTCAAACTCATGTCCATTGAGTCAGTGATACCATCCAACCATCTCATCCTCTGTCGTCCCCTTCTCCTCCCACCTTCAATCTTTCCCAGCATCAGGGTCTTTTCAAATGAGTCAGTTCTTCGCATCAGGTGGCCAAAGCATTAGAGTTTCAGCTTCAGCATCAGTCCTTCCAATGAATATTTAGGACTGATTTCCTTTGGGATGGACTGGTTGGATCTCCTTGCTAGCCAAGGGACTCTCAAGAGTCTTCTCCAACACCACAGTTCAAAAGCATCAAGTCTTTGGTGTTCAGCTTTCTTTACAGTCCCAACTCTCACATCCATACATGACCACTGGAAAAACCATAGCTTTGACTAGACGGACCTTTGTCAGCAAAGTAATGTCTCTGCTTTTCAATATGCTATCTAGGTTGGTCATAACTTTCCTTCCAAGGAGTAAGTGTCTTTTAATTTCATGGCTGCAATCACCATCTGCAGTGATTTTGAAGCCCCCAAAAATAAAGTCTATCACTGTTTCCATTGTTTCCCCATCTATTTGCCATGAAGTAATGGGACTGATGCCATGATCTTAGTTTTCTCAATGTTGAGTTTTAAGCCAACTTTTTCACTCTCCTCTTTCTCTTTCATCAAGAGGCTCATTAGTTCTTTACTTTCTGCCATAAGGGTAGTGTCATCTGAGGTGCATATCTAAGGTTATTGATATTTCTCCCAGCAGTCTTGATCCAGCTTGTGCTTCTTCCAGCCCAGCGTTTCTCATGATGCACTCTGCATATAAGGTAAATAAGCAGGGTGACTTCACGGACCCCTGGAAAACGCCCCCAGTTCTCTCCTTCTGGGTTCAGGCCTCCCTCAAGGCCAGGAGCTCAGGACACACCGCTCACTCAGGACTGATCCACCGAGATCAGGGCCAGCACACTTTCCACTCACTCTGCACCTTCATTGCCACCAGCTCTTCCAACCAGCCATAAATCTTGAGGGATTTGGGCCCTGCCAGGGGCCAATCCAGCAGGCAGAGACACCATGTCCCCTGCCACACCTATCACAGTCTCAGAGCCCCCGACACGGCCTGCAAGAGAGGGTGATGGTCTCCGAGAAGCCCCTTGCAGCTCAGATCAAAGGGAACAGCGAGAAGGCATCTGTCAGTCCTGAACCCGACAGGCGGGCTGTGACCCCGTGGCGGCCGGGGTCTGTGGCAGCGCCCCGACCGTGTCTGGCTGCCAAGGCTACAGGGCTCCTGGGGACCCCAGAGCCTGCAGGCTTCATGTTTCACTTAGATTTTTTGGTCTCAATAAACTCCAAGGCAGGTGCACAAATGAGGGTACAGGAAAGACCTAGAAGACACGTAGCACTGCCACGTTTCACGCAGCTGTTCCTATGACTGAACGGCACTTAACCAAGGCCCCTCCGGGTCCTGGTGGCAGCCTGGTGGGTTCTGGTCGTATGTGACTAATAATAGCCGGAAAAAACATAGCAACCCGGGGGGAATGACGACATGCTGGCCCAGAAGGAAGAGCTGTTACAGTGCATCTTTGCTTTTATCTGTTCATTCCAAGTTTATCCCTCCTCCCTTCTCCTTTGGCAACCATAAATTTGCTTTCCACGTCTGTTGAGAGTCCGCTTCTGTTTTGTGAAGACGTTCGTGTGTGTCAGCGTTACGGACTACACGTGAAGCGGCGCGTGGCCTTGTCTTTCCCTGTTTGCCCTGCTTCACTTAGTAGGACCATCCCCAGGTTCACCCATGTTGCCGCACATGGCAGCACCGCGTTCTTTCCTACGACTGAGGGATGTTCCGTTGTATGCGGGTCCCACGACTTCTTAATCCACAGCAGCGCCCCTGCTCCTGTTTCAGGGGATTAAACGCTCCGCGCGTCCTGATTCGCTCCCTGCACTGCCTCGACTCCGCCTCCCAGGCCCTCTGTGGTCAGAGCTGCCTCCGACGCTGCTTCTCCATCACTCACCTGAAAGCATGGGACCAGGCGGCCCTGGATTCAATCGTGTTATTTTCCTCAAGATAATGGATGTGCTTAGTGTGACGGGTAGAGGTGGGGAGAGCACAGAAGAACATGTGTGCTCATGGTATTGAAATGATTCCTAATTGGCTCCATTGAGGGCAAGAGGAGAAGGGGGGCAGGCTGAGGATGAGATGGGCGGATGGCATCACCAACTCACTGGAGTTTGCCCAAACTCCGAGAGATGATGCGGAGAAGGCGATGGCACCCCACTCCAGTACTCTTGCCTGGAAAATCCCATGGATGGAGGAGCCTGGTGGGCTGCAGTCCATGGGGTCGCGAAGAGTCAGACACGACTGAGCAACTTCCCTTTCACTTTTCACTTTCATGCACTGGAGAAGGAAATGGCAACCCACTCTAGTGTTCTTGCCTGGAGAATCCCAGGGACGGGGGAGCCTGGTGGGCTGCCATCTATGGGGTCACACAGAGTTGGACACGACTGAAGTGACTTAGCAGCAGCAGCAGCCGAGAGATGATGAAGGACAGGGAAGCCTGGTGTGCTGCAGTCCAGGGGGTCATAAAGAGTTGGACACAACTGAATGACTGAACAACAACAACGCTGGCTGCAGGGGAAGAAATTCTGGAAGGCCCTTAGCCATCCACACTTGGGCTTCTCCTAGCACTCAGGAAATTTCCCTTCCAGGCAAATCAGCTCCACGATGGCCCCCTAGTCCTGCAGCTCACATGATCCCATCCCCTAGGAAGCCTCCATCTTTTTAATTACTATCCCTATTAGACTGAAAGTATCTTGAAGGCAGAAGTCATTTCATATTCAGCTAGCCTGATGAGAGATAAGATATAAGCATCTAAAATAATAGGGGACTAATTAATAACCTCTTGAACTGGTTGATGGCTCCTCCTCAGCCTCGGAAGACAGAGCTCAGATTCCAACACCTCCATAAAGCTGCCTGACCCTTCTGTCCTTCGGGGTCCCTTCATCCTTTATTCCTCAGCTGAAAGAAAGGATGCAATGATGCCATCTGCGGCTACATGGCTGAACCCAGAGAGTGAGTCAGAAGGAAGACAGGTGCCAGGTGATATCACTTGTACATGGAATCTAAAAGGGTGATACAGTAATGAACTGATTTACGAAGCAGAAACACGCACAGACATAGAAAGCAAACTTACGGCTACCAAAGGGGAAAGGCGCAGGGAGGGATAACGCAGGAGCTGGGGAGTAACATACGCGTGCTGTGTATGGAACAGACCACCAAGGGCCTGCTGTACCACACGGGGAACTCTAGGCAGTGTTCCGTAGTGACCTATATGGGAAGAGAATCTGGAAAAGAGTGGGTGTTGCAAACACGTGACTGAATCACTTTGCCGTACACTCGAAGCTAACGCCACACTGGAAACTGACTATACACCAGAATAAAACTAAAATTAGATAGAAACTACCCTAGCATGTTCATCTGTACAGTTAACTTTTTAGCAACCAACCATGAAGTGCAATTGTTTTGCTATTTTTTGTGCTGTTGTTTCTATTTTTGACGAGTTAGGGCTTTATCTCTTTAGGCACCATGAAATGTCTTCCCTACCCCACTCTCCCAAGTCCTAAATAGGTCTCTCAACAAACACAAATAATACTTACCAATTTCATTTGCTCATGTGAATTAGACACACTTAGAATTATACACAATTCTATAATTCACAATAATTCACAACTGTGAATTATACACAATTAGAATTGTGTAGTTGGTGATACACAGGGAAGCCTGGCGTGCTGCAGTCCATGGGGTCACAAAGAGTCGGACACGACTGAGCGACTGAACTGAATTATAGACAACTAATAGTCACTGTTAGTTAAGGCCAGGGAAGTTTTTAAAGCATACTAAAATTGTGTAACCCTGAATTGTTTAATATTAAAGTCAAACGCTCTACATTTTCTAACACTAGCGAATAACATGTAAAACATGACCATTTAGGACTAAATTGGAAATTGGAGTATAATTCCTACAAGCGTAATTTTAAGGGACACGGCCTCTGATTTGAGTCACTGTTAAACTCTCAGCAGTTACCACTCAGAAGACACCCAACAAATTGACTTAATTATTTAAGCTATTAATAAAGGGGCAGTCAGAACCTCCCTTGAGTTGAGGGACCCCTAAATGCTTCCTGGCGGTGCAGCGGTTCAGACTCCACGCTTCAAAGGCGGGGCACAGGTTCAATCCCTGGTCCGGAAGCTAAGATCCCACATGCCTCGGGGCAAGTGATTCTTGGAGTCGCAACTAGAAGGGACCCCTGCACCGCAATGAAGAGCCCACATGATGGGACGAAAGATCCCACAGGCTGCAGTTAATACCCAGCGCAGCCAAAAAAAGAGTGCCCAGAGGTCTGGGATGGCCTCTCTGAGACGCTGCGTCTGAGGGGAGACCTTAGAAGCAGCCCCCAGCGCTGGTCCAGGCTGTCAGTGCGTGTAAAAGCCTCGGGCAGCAGGAAGAAGCCCCACACGGGTCAGGGCTCCAGGGACCGAGGTAAGGAGTTCGATTTTCCTCTAAGTGCAGCAGGGAGCCTCGAAGGGACCCAAGTCGAATGGCTCTGCGATGGGATTCACATGTTTAAATGATGACGCTGGCTACCGTGCATGGGATGCATCTGTCCCGGGAGCCAGCGTGGACGCTAGACCCCAGGGAGGAGGCCGGTCAGCAGAGCCAAGTGGGGCTTCAGGCCGCCAGCTGAGCCGCCCTCCGGGGGCCACCCGCCCTCAGCCGGGGGGCAGGCACTTGGCAGGACCCTGAGGAGACGCGCCAGAGGCCCAGCACATTGCCTGAGCCTCCCCAGGTCTGTGCCTTCAAATCCCTCCTCCCGACACAATACATCCACAAGTGGAGGCAGGGAAGGTGGAGGGGAAGATGGGAAGGCACCTCATTCTCCAGTCCCTCTTCAGGGAGGGCAACATCCTTCCTCGAAACGGGGGGCACGAAATCAGAAGGAGCCCCGCCCCCACCAGGCTCAAGAGCCAGGCAGACAGCGTTCCCACCACGGCCCGGTCACTCCGGGCAGTCACTTCACTCACTTCTCAACCCCGGGCTCCTGATCTCTAGCACCAGGTGAGTAACATCTGCTATGCCTCTGCAGGGATGACACGAGGTCACGGCTGGGGCGGGCAGAGCGGAGGCCTTTTTCTCCCCCGCCTCGTGCCCACTTGGCCCCGGGTACAGGTTCCATCACTGTCAGAGCAGCCGCGCACCCACCCCTCACCTGCAGCACAGACCACCGAGACACCCCTGAGAAGTTCGATTCTGTTTTGGTCCAGAAGCATTTGCCATTCTCCTGTCCCAAACACACAGGTCCCTGTGTGTTGATCTAACCAATTGGTAGTGTTTTGAGTCATACATCATGGGGCCAATGGCGCCTTAACCACGAATTACATTAATATATCATCAAAGCTACGGCACTGGTATGATGTATGGCTTCAATACATCATTGGGGTGCCAGGCTGTTAATGATGTATTACTCAAAACCATAGCAACAGCTAGAAAGATCAAGATAAGTTTTGTATTTTTCAAACTTATTCTCAGTAAATGCGATTTTTTTTTTCAGTTTCCACAATAAAATACATGTGCCAAGGATATACGGGACGCAAGTGCTCCTGATGAGTACCCAGACGTTCCCCGGAGGGTTTACTTTGTGCTCAGTCACTCAGTCGTGTCGGACTCTTTGTGAGCCCATGGACTGCAGCCTGCCAGGGTCCTCTGTCTGTGGGATTCTCCAGGCAAGAATACTGGAGTGGGTTGCCATTTCCTCCTCCAGGGGATCTTCCAGACCCAGGAACTGAACCTGCATCTCCTGTGTCTCCTGCACTGCAGGTGGATTATTAACCCATGGAGCCATCAGGGAACCCCATTTACTCTATACCTTGCTCCTAAGTTCACTTTGATATACTGAAACCAAGTCTCAGAAAAATCGTTATCACTGATGAATGTACGGTCCTCTGCATTTTCCAAGGGTCTCCAGTCCAGGGTCCCAATTGCAAGTCGGTAGAGCAACCGTTTTGCTGATGAAGTTCAAGCATTTTCTCCCCACGCCTTCCGAAGGACCTAGACTGTCAGGGCAGAAACGTCCTTCAGTCAGCTCACGGGCAAGCTTGCTTCACTCAACCTGACACAGCAAATGCCTGAACACCTCTTCCTTCTCCTCCTCCTCGCCTGCAGAGGATGCAGGCGCTGTCCCTGAGAGAGTTCCACCGTGTCAGAGGGATTTAAATCTAAACCGCAAGCCTCCCACCTGGCAGCCCTGGGCCGTCGCTATTTTTAGCACAAGGAGAACTGGGAAAGAAAGGGGAATCGTATAACTGCACCCGCTGCACCAGTAACTCCATAGCTAACGGGGAAATCTTTTAATCCAGATTCTCACTGCAAATCTCAGCTGTCTGACACCAGTTCCATTCACTCAAGAATGGTCTGAAGAGCAAAGAGGCACTCAGCGTGTGCACACACACACTCGCGGAAGCACACAGATGCACACCACATACCCACAAAGCAGGAGAACGAGGCATTAGAGCCAGGGAGCTAAGCCCAAAGCAGGCCTTCTGAAGAAGACGCTGATATTCTACCAACCACGGGCCCTCGGATTTGACTTTTCAGTTTAATTCCTAAGAAACTTCAGGAACTTCCCTGGTGGTCCAGTGGCTGAGATTCCGTGATCCCAAGGCAGGGGGCCCAGGTTTGATCCCTGGTCAGGGAACTAGATCCCACAGCCTCAACTAAGAGTCTGCAAGCCGAAACGAAACATCCCGTGTGCTGAAACTGAGGCCCAGCACAGCCAAATACGTAAGTGTTAAGAAGAAACTCTCAGAATCAGTGTCACTTAGAGGAGGGAACTGGGGTGTTGGAGAAGACTCCCGAGAGTCCCTGGGGCTGCACGGAGATCCAACCAGTCCATCCTAAAGGAGATCAGTCCTGAATATTCACTGGAAGGACTGATGTGAAGCTCCAATACTTTGGCCACCTGATGTGAAGAGCCCACTCATTAGAAAAGACCCTAATGCTGGGAAAGATTGAAGGTGGGAGAAGAGGGTGGCAGAGGATGAGATGGTTGGATGGCATCACTGACTCAACAGACATGAGTTTGAGCAAACTCCAGGGGTTGGTGATGGACAGGGAGGCCTGGCATGCTGCAGTCCATGGAGTTGCAAAGAGTCGGACACGACTGCGCCCAGTTCTACACAGAGGTGGGAGCACGTCTCTAAAGTCTCTGAGACAGACGTCTGTGCTCTCGGCACTCGGCATGTCCTGAAACTCAGGGCAGCATCCTGATCCCTAAGTGGGGTGCCTCTTGCCATTTTCCCAGGCAGGCGGGAGTCCGTCGCCCCAGATCCCTCTGAGCCCCTCAGGGCAGGAAAGCAGGCCCTCATTCCGATGTCTGACATCGGAAGTGAATCCTCTCCCTCTTCCTCTCTTCATCTGGGCTGAAGCCTGCGGGGAAGCCGGCGGTGTGAGGATGGATTAGGGAGAATTGATGATTCAGCACCTACGCTTCCTGCCCGGAGCTCGGTGATCACTGACTGTCTCGATCAGCAGATAGAAAACGAAAGCCCCAGAGAAGAGACAGGAAGATTCACACCAGAAAAGGCAACAGTGACAAGGATCCTCGGCTCAGAAGTGGGGGGTTTGTGATGGGCTCGGGCTGAAAAGACTCTACCAGATGGGCTTATACTTCGTTCCTGAAGGCAGTCAGAGAAAGGGAGCCTGGTTACCTCTGAACCACAGTTAACCACAGAGCTCTGGGGGGGCCCCAGACTGGAGTCCAGACCCTGGTTTTACAAATGAGGCTCATGAAATGCCGAGGGGATCTGTGATTCCTGGACCATTCTGGAAGCATTTGTTCATTATTACACTCCGTGGGGCTCAGATAGGAGTGGAAGCTTTTCTCTGTCCAGAATGACCATTTTCCTCGTCTTCTGCAATTGGTCTGAGTCCAGCTCCTACTTTAAAATCCAAGCCCAAGTCTCACCTCCTCCAGGAAGCCTTCCTGATTTCCCCCAGCCTGTGTTGCTTCCCCTGGAGGCTGACCGTCTCTGAGCTATGACAGAGTGCTGCTTTGTATAACTACACACGCTTTCTAAGAGATACCCAGTAAGCTCAACCTCAGCCACTTCAGAAAAAATGCCCTTTGAGGACCACGGACCTGCTCCAGGAGCAGGGGTGTGGGGGTGTGGAAGGAGGGTGGAGGCAGAGGAGCAGGCACCTCTTAGGGCAGCTGTCCAACTCAGGGTGTTGATAAAGGTGGGAAACAGACGGTGTGATACAATCTCTTGTAAAGACTGAAGATAGTCCTAATGCCATTGTGTATATTTGCCTGCTTCCTGCCTTATGGTCAACCTAGCTATGTGCCTTATTTGCAAAGAGGAAGGAAGTTCTGTAGCAAGTCCCTTAATCAGGGTGCAAAATAAAACTTTTGTGCCCCTTTCACCAGTATGCAATAATCACTTCTTTCTAAGCTTTTAAGCTGAATTGGCGCTGTATCATTTTTATGCATAGGTAAATATATGAATGGAAAAAGACCCTGATGCTGGGAAAGACTGAAGGCAGGAGGAGAAGGGGACAACAGAGGATGAGATGGTTGGACGGCATCACCAGCTCCTATGGACATGAGTTTTAGCAAACTCCAGTGAAGGACAGGGAGGCCTGGCGTGCTGTGGTTCAGGGGGTCGCAAAGAGTTGGACACGACTGAGCGACTGAACTGAACTGAACCATAAAGAATAGTTTGAAACACACACAAATAAACATAACAAAGTCTTTGGTCATTTTTGCCTAGATCCTTCAAAGAAAATTAGAAATTGATGGCTATACCAGAATTCTTATTAAGAAACATATTATTATACGGTTTCTTGAGGAATCTTGTCTTTTTATTTTTTTGTCAGTGCCACACAGCTCGTGGGATCTTAGTTCCCCAACCAGGGACTGAACCCGCACCCTCAGCAGTGAAAGCCGCAGTCCTAACCGCCAGGAACTTTCTAGCAGTCTTGTCTTCAACTGCTTCAAGTAAACAAGAGTTGCTCACACTCATCCAAATAAAATGCTTCCTAATTCTTCTAACTGTTCCCCACAAACCATCCAGAGAGAGCCTGGGGCTCCACTGAGTTTTCAAAATATGCGAAAAGGCATGTTCATTGCAAATCTTTCAGAGCCGTAAAGCATGCCTTTAGGAGATGCACCTTGGGAAGGGATCTGCCAGCTACTCCATTAACATAGTCCATATATTAACAGAAGACCAAATGGCGTGGTTTATCACGTAGATATAGAGAACAGCGTAGTGGCAACCCCAGGGCTTCCACTGGGGTGGCGGACAGGGAGGCCGGTGGAGGGGATCAACGCTGATGGACAGATATGCTCAGCTTGTGGCCGTGAGCGTCTGGTAGTGTCAACAGCACTGGAAGGACACCACTGCGCACAGGAAACATGCGACGCTACAGACAAACGTTTACTAAAAAAATAAATTGGAAATAAACAAGTACGTGTGTCTTGTTCACCGGTGCAGCAAGGCAGCACAGGGAGTCGCTTTCCCTTAAATCGAATTCCATGAACCGCACCGAGAACGTCGCCTCCTCCCCCGGAGTCTCCGGCAACACGACTCGGGGCCTCCGATCGGAGCCCGGACCCCCGCCTCACGGACGGTGCGCGGGCCCCTCCCTCCCTCCGGGCCCGCGAAACACACGGCGCTGCCGAACCGCCCCGTCGGCCCACGTGACGCCCTCCGAGGCCAGACCCGTCTCCCCAGGAAAGCGCGGCCAGGCGTGATGTGTTTCCCCCGGCGCTCCGGGCGCTCCCTGACCTTCCTTCCTGCCCGCGCCGCATCCTTTGTTACCAAGATAACTTGTTTATAAAAGGGCTGGGGGTCGGTTACGGAAAACAGGGGCACGCGCGCTGCCTGGGCGTGCCGGGAAAGGGCCTGCCAGGGCGGGGCCACACCAGGCGGTGCGCCTTCCTCCATCTCGGCTCCCAGAAACGTCGTGTAGACGCGAGGACTGCCCCAGGGTCAGAGTTTCACTCTGCAAACTGCAGATAGTTCCCTTCTCTTTCCCTTCTGTGATTTGTATCTTTCACAGCAGTGTAGTCGCTTGTTTCTGAAGTTTAAAAAGGCATTTGTACGCATGCCTGGCATGCGTACTCATCCTGTGTACCACGCCTTGACTATGAAGAGTAAGTGAAATGAGAAAAACACAGCACACTCTTCAACTGGGTACATAATCACATGTGAACGGGGTTTCATAACAGAGTTCTCTCTGAAGATTTTGTTTTCTAACATTTCTATTTTGTCCATCCTAAAGTATGGATGTGAGAGTTGGACTGGGAAGAAAGCTGAGCGCCGAAGAATTGATGCTTTTGAACTGTGGTGTTGGAGAAGACTCTTGAGAGTCCCATGGACTGCAAGGAGATCCAACCAGTCCATTCTAAAGGAGATCAATTCTGGGTGTTCTTTGGAAGGAATGATGCGAAAGCCGAAACTCCAGTGCTTTGGCCACCTCATGCTAAGAGTTGACTCATTGGAAAAGACTCTGATGCTGCGAGGGATTGGGGGCAGGAGGAGAAGGGGACGACAGAGGATGAGATGGCTGGATGGCATCACTGACTCGATGGACGTGAGATGGGTGAACTCCGGGAGTTGGTGATGGACAGGGAGGCCTGGCGTGCTGCGATTCATGGGGTCACAAAGAGTCAGACACAACTAAGCGACTGAACTGGTACTGATACTGAAATTGAATAAAGATCCCATTTTAACCAAAAAATAAAAATGCATTTGTGTGTTTGGGTATAATGCATATAATACAACAGATATTAACTAGACTTTCTGTGGTGATCATTTTGCAACATATACAAATAGTGAATCATCATGTCCACCTGAAACTGATATGTCAATGATACCTCAATTTTTATTTTCTTGATTTTTTAAAAATTCACATTTTACTGGCGTGTAGTTGATTTACAATGTGGTGTGAGCTTCAGGTGTACAGCAAGTGATTCAGTCACATATACACATATATTCACTCATTTTTAGAGTCTTTATCACAGAATATTGACGCCTCATTTTTAAAAGGGCAATCATGCAGGGCTCTGTCATCTACAATTTGCAAGTCTTGCGAGCCCGCCGTCTCACCGCCTGCTGTGTCCACACAGCACTGCCGCCCCATCCTCCCGCGACCCCTGACCCCACGTGGGTGAGTCCCTGCACCTGGAACCCCCTTTCCATCCCTTGCCCAGCCAATCACTGCTTGTACCCCACGTCTCACCTCAGTCTCCCCTTCCCCAGCAAGTCTCCATGACCCCAGGTGTGACACTAGGAAAGGAGTGAAGGGGTGACGCTCGGTGCCTGGTGCAGGAGCTGACCTGGGGCGAGCGGAGCCCTCCTCACCGAGAGGCTCCCTCGTCTTACCGGAGCACGTGAAGACCTGAGAGTTCACCCAGGCTGCTGTGCAGAAGCCCCAGCTCCTGAGGAGGCCTGGTGTCTAGCATAGGTGAGGTTCCTGGCAAGAAGAGCAACTGGCAGGAAGTTGAGTTCTTCAAAGACCCAAGAGGACTTGAATCTTACCAGTATGTCTCCTGCTAAGGCTGAAGGTCCACTTTGGCCACCTGATGCGAGAGTCAACGACTCACTGGAAAAGCCCCTGATGCGGGGAAAGATTGAAGGCAGGAGGAGAAGGGGACGACAGAGGATGAGATGGACGGATGGCATCACCGACTCAATGGACATGAGTTTGAGTAAGCTCTGGGAGTCAGTGATGGACAGGGAAGCCTGGCGTGCCGCAGTCCATGGGGTCGCAAAGAGCTGGGCACGACTTAGAGACTGAAGAAGTAGATCTCAAATCAACAAACAGGTTCACATATGTACATCCCTAGGCATTTCCTCGGAGAAGGCAATGGCACCCCACTCCAGTACTCTTGCCTGGAAAATCCCATGGACGGAGGAGCCTGGTAGGCTGCAGTCCATGGGGTCGCTAAGAGTCGGACACGACTAGGCGACTTCACTTTCACTTTTCACCTTCATGCACTGGAGAAGGAAATGGCAACCCACTCCAGTTCTTGCCTGGAGAATCCCAGGGACAGGGGGAGCCTGGTAGGCTACCATCTATGGGGTCACACAGAGTCGGACACGACTGAAGTGACTTAGCATAGCATAGCACGGGCATTTCCTGGATCTTATGAGGCATAAACTCATCATGTGGATAAATATGCTTCCCACTAAGGAGACGTGGAGGACCCTAGGAGCATCTGAGGGTTCCAAGATCTGGAGCAGCTCCCAGAGACCCACTGGCATGATACCCAGCTCTCCGGGCAGTCTGTAGTCAAATTATAGAACTCAGTCCTTTTGGAGTTCAAGGGCCAACCTGCCTCTTTCCTGCAAGAGTATCTAATACCCTTGAAAGCTTCAAGGGACAGGAAAATTCAGTCACACTGAGCCCCAGAACTAGGAGTGGCCCAATTAGCCATCTCCAAATAGGATGAATGATATTGCACAGACTGACTCGGGTTTGAATCCAGGCTTCCCCACTTATTAACTGTGTGACCTTGGGCCAGTTCCTTAACCTCTCTGAGCTACCATTTTCCATCTATTATAATGGAATGAGACTCTCTCAGGGTAATTGGCAGGTTATATAAACCCCTAAGCAAAGAGTGAAGGTTCAGTAATCACTGGCTATGATCATTAATAAATACAAGTGGTTGTCATGGAGACACAAGTGTTGCAGAGTAGAGGACTGTGACACAGAATTTTCAGTTACGTACATCCATTTACAAAAGAGCCACCAAAGGATAGTTCCAAAGCCCAGATTGTTACCTGCTGGCTCTTTGTCACACGTCCCTTTTTTAGAGAGCCCTTTGAGATTGGAGGGATATACACTAATATGGCCTGGTATTAACAACATGTCATTGCTTCTCTAAAAGGAATTATACTGCATATCCGCAGGATGGGACTCAGCACTCGGGGCTATAATTAGTCCGTGTCTATTAAATAGCAGTTGCACAACTTCCTAGTAATTTACAGGAATCCTAAATTATAAGGCTGCTTCTTGAAAATGTTTTTGCCTCCATCATCTCACCCTCCCAGTCTCGTTAGGCTTGGGGCTTTTAAACCAGAAAGAGAACTAGCTGCTTTTAGCATAGCAGAGAACGGATTCTAAAAGCATCCCTCTAACTCTGTCCTAAATTTCACCAACAAGGGGGAGAAAAGGTTTACGTGGCAACTGAGAAAGTAATACAGCAAAGGGACCCACACGAAATTACGTCTAACAAGCTTATCTTCCCCCCGTAACTCTACAGGAACACAGCTGGGAGAAATATCGTTCATGTGTGTGTGTGATAGTCCATGACGTTAAATTGATTACAAACAGATTGACTGGGTAGAGTGTGCTGTGTTGGGCAAGAAAATTTAGTATATGTGCTGCTGAAGCGAGCACAGAGCAAGAAAATCTAAACCAATGGCAGACACCATCCAGAGGTCTTTAAAGAGACCATCACTTTGTCATAATAAGAAAACAGGAGCGCACGGATTGCCCTCATTCCAATGCTAAAGCAAGAAAGCGGACTTTAAAAATCTTAGATTAAGATGGATTGTGGGTGGGAGACAGAGTCCTTCTTAGGAAGAGAGAGTATCTCACAAAAAAGTGATATAAATTTGCATTCATCTAGAAAATCCAAAGTAAATCAATATGACATAAATTATAGGTGCTGGAAATTGTGGAGCTGGTTTTAAAGGAAGATAATTTATACTGTTCTTTACTCTGGGATTAAACAAACATAACCAGAAGGTACAACCTGGAAATCAAGTTCGTTGCAAAGCACACTGGGGGTCCTATGGGACGGGTGCCCCTCGAGTGAGCCGGAGCGATGTGACTGACATGCAGGTAACCGGGGGGTAACAGGTGCTCTAGGTGGTCAGTGGCCAGGCCTGAGCCTCGTTCCTGAAGGTCAGGGGGAGGGTAGGAGGGCCTCCTCGTCTCTGTCCCCCATCCGCGCTGCTGCCCTGATCCAAGTTTCATTTCCATTTTCTCATCCAATTACATCTTGCTCAGTTCCTCACTAAAATTTATAGCAAACTTTGCAAAGCTTTTGACCTGTAGCATCTTATTAAACTTTTATGAAAAATCAATGCCGCTCCATCCTACGGAGGGGCTGTTCCTCACGCCATTGTCAGGGGTGACTGAAGCCTATTTACCCCCGGATCTGACGAGAGAGATTGAAACTGCAGGAAGTCTTCATCTCACAGGCCAGGTGGCCATAAAGAGGAAATTCTCATATTCTTCTAAAATATGGCGTTTCCAGAAATGCCACCTTGGGAAAATGAGTCTGGAAAGAAAGCAAAAGCGTAAGTTTTTAATCATTTGTCTTCTTTTTATTGTTGTTTTGATCGCATCGTTCTCCCCCAGAATAGCATCTCTGGGCCCCCTGGCTCCCCTCTGGGTTCCTCGTGTGGGACACACCAGACCCTCTGGACAAGGACCCGACCCCACCATCCCCCTGCTCCACAGCTATTCCAGTGACACGCCCCACCGGTCAGCCGGTCAGAAACCCAAGAACTGGCCCAGAAACCTCTTGACTAGTAAATGGTTCTTGATTCTGTACCCTGGCTCCAATCCACTCCCCAGCCTCCGCTCTGTCCTTACGTCCAACACGGCAGCCCTCCGCTCTGTCTCCTAGACCCTCACCAATGGCTTCCTAACTCTTCTCTCGGCCGCCCATCTTTATTTTAAATATGAGGCAGTAAGTACTTTTTTAAAGTGCAATTGATTTTATTTTTTTAACTTATTTTTATTTATTTTGGGCCACACCACACTGCATGTGGAATCTTATTTCCCCAGCTAGGTATCGAACTCATGCCCCCTGCATAGAGTATTAACCACAGAACCCCCAGGGAAGTCCCTCCACCTCCCATCTTGGCCACATACATCCATGATAAACTCTGACTCCATAGTGATCTACCCTTCCCCACATTCTGACCACACGCTCCCCACCACTGAGGTCCTTCAGAGTCCCTATCAGCCGTCTTCAGCACGAGGCCCAGCTACTCGGAGCCGGGAGCCGGGCCCCCTCCACGACCCCGGGCTTAGCTGCCATTTCCTGAGTGCTCCATGTGTGCAGGGCCATGGGGCTTGGGTTTCCCCCCATAAAATGCTTACAAACATATGGACTCCTGGGCCCCTTACAAAAACACCTCCCTCTTGAATCTGGAACTTGGGCACTTGAGCTGGGTTTCTGTTGAGATTGAACACATAACAAATGACAAGGCGACCCCATGGCCTATACAGTCCCTGGAATTCTCCAGGCCAGAATACTGGAGTGGGTAGCCGTCCCCTTCTCCACGGGGTCTTCCCAACCAAGGGATCAAACCCAGGTCTCCCGCATTGCAGGCGGATTCTTGACCAACTGAGCTTTCAGGGAAGCCTTAACAAATGACCAGAGAGGGTGAGACCCACATCCCATCCTTCTTTGACCAATGGTTTCTCTCAACCTTTCTGAGGGAGAAACAGCTGCAGTGAAAAGAATAGCTCAAAGCCCACCATCAACTAAATCCTCCAGAGTTGACTGAAGGCAATGGCTTGAAAGAAACCGGAGACTCAGTTAGAGGCAGCAGGTTTTCAGTGAGGGGCTGGCTTCCATCCTCAGGAGAGAGGAGAGCCGTGCTGGGAACACAGACTCTGCAGACAGACCCCGGCACAAGCCTCCTTGCCACTTCCTAAGTGTGCGGCCTTGCCGCCTGCTCACCTGAGGAGCCTCAGCCTCCTCGCCTGTAGATGGTGATGCTCACAGGAGTAAGTCACAGGGTCACTGCGAAGGCTTAATGAGACCCTGACCAGCAGAGAGTAAGAACTCAGGCAAGGCCAGGTATTGTTAACATACCACCTCACAAGATGTGCTACCAGCTACCGAGATTCTCTGTACAGGATAAAGTTCCTTTCTTCTCCGTGACCTAGTTCCTATGTTAATTTTATCCATCAGCTCTGTCACACGCAAGACAACCTGCTCAAATTGAACCAGAGTCAAACAGAAGTTAAGCTGTGTTTCAGGGAATTCCCTGGCCATCCTGTGGCTAAGATGCTGAGCCTCCACGGCAGGAGGCATGGGTTCAACCCCAGGTTGGGGAACTAAGATCCCACATGCCTCGAGGCATGGCCAAAAAATATGTATGTGTGTGTGTGGAGGTGGGGGGTTTCCCAGGGCTGCAGGGGTAAAGAATTCAGCTGCCAATGCAGAAGCCACAGGAGAGGCAGGTTCTATCCCTGGGTCAGGAAGATCCCCTGGAGGAGGAATGGCAACCCACTCCAGGAGTCTTGCCTGGGAAATCCCACAGACAGGAGCCTGGCGGGCTACAGTCCACGGGTTGCAGAGCCGGACACAAATGAGCAACAGCATGCACGTGTATGCGTGTGTGTTTCCGTGATTCAGTTACACATACACACATACACACACATACACATATATCTACAACCGATTCATTTTGCTGTACACATGAAACGCTGAAAATCAACTATATTCCAAACAAAATAACAGGGACAGGATTTGACCCACCTAGTGCAGCACTCAGCCATCGCACTGCTGTCTTCTCATGTCACTTGATCACCTAAAATCTCCAGGGCCTCGAATTTTGCCTAAAGAGCCGTCACATTCAAGCCCCACGGCCCGAGGGGGCCCTCCTCCCTTCTCGCCCACACACCCTACGGTTAGTTTCTTGGGATTTTGTCATTGTCGTTTTTCACATGGACCGCTTTTAAAGTCCTTTACTCAATTTGTCACAATACCGCTTCTGATCTATCTCTCGGCCACAAGGCACGTGGGATCTTAGCCCCCAACCAGGGGTCCAACCTGCACCCCCGCATCGGAAGGTGACGCCCCGACCCCTGGACCCCCAGAAAGTCCCTGCAGTTCGTTCTGGACGTGGCCCTCTTCCCTCACACTTTGCACAGGCCGTTCCCTCCGCCAGGAGCCTTCACACCATGCCGAGCACAGTCAGGGAACCCACTCCTGCTCCAGCTCAGCGCGGGCGGGCTTGCCCCCGACTCTCGCAGCTGTTAAAGCCAGCCCCTAAAGCCAGCCCCCACGTCTGGGTTTCACACTGTAAGATGGATGTTGGTCACCTCCCTTCTTAAACACTAGGCTCCCCGGATGGTGACTTACTCCACCGTGACCCTAGCGAACGGCATATAGGAGATCTAAGTAAGTACTTGTGGGCTGAATGAATTCATTATACTTGCAGCTGTCCAGAGGACAGGAGCACCTCATGTTGGATGCAAGATTAGGAGGCCTGACCATTCTCAAGAATTGATCCATGAATGCACGCCTGTGTACTCGCTCCGTCACTTCAGTCACGTCCAGCTCTTTGAGATCCCTTTGTGATCCTATGGACTGTGGTCCACCAGGCCCCTCTGTCCATGGGATTCTCCAGGCAAGAATCCTGGAGTGGGCTGCTATGCCGTCTTCCAGGGGCTCTTCCCAACCCAAGGATCAAACTCGCGTCTCCTACAGCTCCTGTATTGCAGACAGATCCTTTAACGCTGAGCCACCAGGGAAGCCTGACTTAGCAACACTAGAATACTAAAAGTATTTTACAGCTTCAAACACATTATCGTGTTACCAAAATCTGCTGAAACTGTGAGCATTGAACCAAACAAATGTTACAACAATCTTTACAACAAGCAATTGAAGAAAGATAAAGTGTAATAATAAAAGAAATAGTATACTCTGGCCTCCAGGCAAAAGGCATTAGAAATTGATGTTTTTTTCAAGAAAAAGTCAACAAACATCTTGGCAGTGAAACGGGAAAGTCAAATTTAGTCAAGTTTAGTCAAGACGATATCATCGTGGAAAGACATTGATCCAGTAGGCTCATCTTCTAAAACTATTCAGCTCTATTCAGCTCGTCTTCTAAAACTATTCAGCTCATCAACTATTCTTGAAGGGAATATAATTTTTCTCTGGCTTGAACCTTGATGACCATGGGGAAAGGCTTTAACTGGGATGTTCTTTTGGTGATAGATAAAATGTGTGTGAAAGGGTCACAGAACATGAGCAGGATTCTCCAAGAAGTTAAGGGTTTAGTCATTCTACGGCCAATGGAATATTTTTATGAAGCTGTGTTTATAAATATGGCTGACTGGTGGCTCAGGTGGTAAAACGTCTGCCTGCAATGCTGGAGACCTGGGTTTGATCCCTGGGTGGGGAAGATCCCCAGGAGAAGGGAATGGCAACCCACTCCAGTATTCTTGCCTGGAAAATTCCATGGGCAGAGGAGCCTGCTAGGCTACAGTCATGGGGTCGCAAAGAGTCGGACATGACTGAGCGACTTCACTTCACTTATGGAGTACTTGCTGAGATGCTGGATTTTTACTCTTTTAATCAATTAGCCATATAACAGAGAACTATGACGGTTCATGAAAATGTTAAGGAAAATAAAAAGGGAGTGTAGGTAAGCAATATTGCCCAGTAATCTAAAAATAAATCATTACAAGCTGTGGATAATAGGAAATGGTGGTAGAAAAGGGCATTTGGGAAAGGACTGTGGGCATCGAAAGATGAGGGTGAGCAATTTGAGAAAGTAACCAAGTCATACAGCGTTGGAAAGAGAAGACTCGTTACAGATCACTAGACCTTGATTACTAACCTCATTCCCAAGACCCGGTAAAATCAAGTACCACGTGCAGTGGTATTCCAGCTACTAGCGTTTCAATCCTGTAGAATCTTATATCCAGACTTGGATATATTTCAACCCTAGTCGATAAATAACAGCCGTTTTTTTAATTCTTTGCAAAGCCACTAAGTGTCTGGTATTTTTAATTACACTGGGATAAACTCCCTTGACTGCTTACTACGTGTTTACTGGTATCGCACCGTGTGTCAACTACGTTATAGGAGAACCTAGCGTCAGACTGATCCAGTCTTCCCAGCTTTAGTCTTGTGCTCTTTTATAAATCAGAGAGCAGTGTGTTGAAAGATTTCTCCATCAATTACTAAAAAATATATATATATATTTCTATTAGTGTAATAATTAAGGCAGAAGCTACAAATAAATATGGCAAATGTTATAGAATCAGAGTATTAATAAGCAACAATCTTCAATCAGAATGTTTATTTTTTCAGCTTTTCAAGAAAAATCTATTATCATTTATTTTACATGTTTTATACTCTTATCCCCCAAATATCTGAGTGAAATTTGATGCCAGGACAGCTTATGGAAGTAGGTGAACAGAGGAAAATTGGAAACTGGAATGGCATTTAAGTTCTTTGTTTAAAAATAAGTATTTTTGTTAAGCAACTATCAGTTCAGTCACTCAGTCGTGTCCGACTCTTTGTGACCCCATGAATCGCAGCACGCCAGGCCTCCCTGTCCATCACCAACTCCCAGAGTCCACCCAAACCCATGTCCATCGAATCAGTGATGCCATCCAACCATTTCATCCTCTGTCGTCCCCTTTTCCTCCTGCCCTCAATCTTTCCCAGCATCAGGGTCCTTTCAAATGAGTCAGCTCTTTGCATCAGGTGGCCAAAGTATTGGAGTTTCAACTTCAGCATCAGTCCTTCCAATGAACACCTAGGACTGATCTCCTTTAGGATGGACTGGTTGGATCTCCTTGCAGTCCATGGGACTCTCAAGAGTCCTCTCCAACACCACAGTTCAAAAGCATCAGTTCTTCAGTGCTCAGCCTTCTTTATAGTCCAACTCTCACATCCATACATGACCACTGGAAAAACCATAGCCTTGACCAGACAGACCTTTGTTGGCAAAGTAATGTCTCTGCTTTTTAATATGTTATCTAGTTTGGTCGTAACTTTTCTTCCAAGGAGTAAGCGTCTTTTAATTTCATGACTGCAATCACCATCTGCTGTAATTTTGGAGCCCCCAAAAATAAAGTCTGACACTGTTTCCACTGTTTCCCCATCTATCTGCCATGAAGTGATGGGACCAGATGCCATGATCTTAGTTTTCTGAATGTTGAGCTTTAAGCCAACTTTTTCACTCTCCTCTTTCACTTTCATCAAGAGGCTCTTTAGTTCTTCTTCACTTTCTGCCATAAGGGTGGTGTCATTTACATATCTGAGGTTCTTGATATTTCTCCCGGCAGTCTTGATTCCAGCTTGTGCTTCCTCCAGCCCAGCATTTCTCATGATGTACTCTGCATAGAAGTTAAATAAGCAGGGTGACAATATACAGCCTTGACGTACTCCTTTTCCTATTTGGAACCAGTCTGTTGTTCCATGTCCAGTTCTAACTGTTGCTTCCAGAGCTGCATACAGGTTTCTCAAGAGGCAGGTCAGGTGGTCTGGCATGCCCATCTCTTTCAGAATTTTCCACAATCCACACAGGCAAAGGCTTTGGCATAGTCAATAAAGCAGAAATAGATGTTTTTCTGGAACTCTCTTGCTTTTTCCATGATCCATCATCATCAATCTTGCCTCGAACACCCCACAAACAGTATGAAAAGAAGCAACTATACTCCAATAAAAATTAATTTAAAAGATAATACATTAATTAATTATTAAAAATAAACAATAAGCAATAAAAAGAAAACAGGCACTTTTTAAAAAGTCAATAAATTTTTTAAAAGAATATAACATTCATAAATGATTTTTGAAATTCAAAAATGTTTGAAAGGATGGTCTATTTTAGGAGAAGTGAGAAAACAAAAATAGGGGTTCCTTTCTGTTGAGACAGAATTAAGAAATAAGGCCATCAGAAGACTTGGGGCGGGAGGAAACAGACCTCGCAGGTGTGTAGTCTCTCACTATGTGAGACTGAATGTGGACTGCATCTAATTTGAACTTTTTAAAAGCCGTCTATACCAGCTGATAAACAGAAGAGAGAACAGTGTCGACCTGGCTTTGAAGAAACACAGTTTCATTGATTTGATTACAGGGCCACTGACAAGTCTCTTCACGCTCGAAAAATACCCTTCCTATTGAGTTCATTGAAACCTAAAATTCCAAAATCTTATTTTCCCAGCTTAGAATTTTATCTTATTTTCAAACACAATACTCCTAGGAAAGGTGGACTATTCAACTATTCAGCAAACTGTCATTTATACTTGAGTGTAAGCTAGGTTATCATAATCTCTCTGAGTGTTGCTAAGAGACTAGCAGAAATGATGGAGAATCTGGATGCAGAGGAGGAAGACAGAGGCACTAAAGAGGAGGGCCACACAGGCTGAAGTGCAGCTTACTCGATATTTGGCTGAAGCTAAAGAGATCTCTAAATTTTGACCACATTAGTCAAGGCAAACCCTAGAACGTCTTCAAATAACTAGGCAGTCTTTAACCACCGTGCATTGTCAGGTTATAGACCCAAAGGCCTGGAAGGGAATCAACTTGGCCTCCATCTTGGCTGACTCCCTGATCAGGTTTGTTTTGCAAAGGTCACTTAATTAGTACTCTGGGTAACAGTTATAAGTTAACATTATCTTCCCCCAGATAATGATAGCATTTTGCATGTGCTAAGTCAAACAGGAATTAACAAAATTCCAATGGCTTACTTAAATGATAAATAATGAGCCATTTTAAGGAAGCGATCTCCTGGGGTGTGCGGAAAAGCCTGCCGCTCTGCTAGACGGGAAAACAGGAAAGGGAGCAGCCCATGCTGGTTCAGGAGGAGAGGCAGCGGGGAGTGGGTCCCCCAGGATGGGCACAAGCCCACACTCAGGCTCTGTTACATTTTTCTTTTTCCCTTTTCTGTGCTATCCTTTTTTTTTTTTTAAGCCTATCACTCTTGAGACATCTATGAAAATACCACACATACCAACAGCCAATAAAATGATCTCCCTAATCCAAATTACAGAGGTGTGAATGGCGTCTTCACCACTCCCAGGCTGCCTTCCTGAAATAGCATGTGACAGAACTATTATCAGTGCAAAGTTTCAAACGCTTACCAGCTCTGTAAGGAGGACCGCCTCATTTCATCACGATCACGAAGTATACCAGTGCAGAGTAACTGTTTTATATATGATTTTATTCACCTTTGGTTGCACTGGGTCTGCCTTCATTGCGGGGCGGGCTTTTCTCTAACTGTGGCAAGTGGAGGCGACTCTCCAGCTGTGGTGTGCGGGCTTCTCACTGCCGTGTCTGCTCTTGCTGAGGAGCAGGGCTCCAGTAGCTGCAGCCTGTGGGCCCACGAGTTGCTTCTCCTGGGTTCTAGGGCACAGACTCAGTAGCTACAGCTCGCAGCACGTGGGATCCTCCCTGACCAGGAATCAAACCCATGTCTCCTGCATTGGCAGGCGGATTCTTTACCACTGAGCCACGAGGGAAGTCCTAGATTAACTTTTTATGGACAACATCTTTTTCTTGCTCGAGCTTAAAGCTTCGAATTTCAAGTGATAATATAAAGAAAGCCTATAACCCTATAAAAATATAGGAGATCGAAACCTGTTTCTTATCAAATTTATTGAAATGATCTGCTCCAGCAGGACGGTGGTGAAGATGAGCTTGGTCCCCACTCATAGAGGAGAGCCTGTCTTTGCTGTGTTCCTAACAGCCCACATCAATCTTGCTTTGAGGACCTTACATAGCATCAGTAAAATTCAGTCCTGTGACACGTCGTACAACCTCGTTCCCTACCTATCTTGATCTTAAAGGTTATTTCTGGAGAAAACACGCCAACAAATCATATTTTCTTAAACATGTTACTTTAGTCATTTATGAGCTCACACATCTTAAAAAATACATCAGAAAACTTGAAGCATGGTAACTCAGAAATGACACAACAAATAATGCATGAAATTTAACCCAAATATGACATAAAGCTAAGATTATTTATGTAGAAAATAATGATTTGAATTATTCCATTGAGGCTCTTTTCTGTTCTTGTGCTAGTTTGAATGTCAGGGCAAATTAATGTACAATACACTTTCGTGTTTATTCACTTTACAGGTATGTTATAATAAGAGAAATTGGCAATGGTGAGCATACCCTGTTAAACACAGGGACAGTTTCTCAGATTCTTCTTTAACAAGAAATGAGTTGGACTTCCTTCCCGGGGATAGTGTTGTGAATGGCAGTATGCAACAGGACGCGATGGCGATACACAACGGCGGCCACACACCCCCCACACCACGAGCGATGCATCGCGCCGCAAAGACTAGCAAAGAAGCAGAACGCAGATCGGCCACTCGAGTATATTAACCCCAGCAGCACAGGGCCTGATAGCACAGCGTCTCAGAGGAAGAAAACAAGCATTCACGGCCTAAACACCCCCATGGGGAGCAAGGAGGCCCAGAGGCCTGACTGCAGGGCAGGTAGGGGCCCAGCCATCCACCAGGCCTACCACCACCACCAGCGGGGAGGGTCCGCTGTATGTTTATTGGGTCTGGGGCCGAGGCTGCGATGGACCATCAATAAAACAGAATCGGGGGCAAGTCACTGAGAGCGCCTGCGGTGGCGCTCTAGCTGACATTATCCTGCCTCCTAGGTTGCTGCCTCATTTCGTCTCCACGGGGTGTGGAAACGTCAGCAGTAAGACTCTGTAAGAGGCAGTCCCGGCCACGGACCTACGCACCTCGGTGGAGACAGAATATAAAGTTCAATCCATGAAACCCTGGAAGCTGATGTAAACAGCTTTTAATAGCAGTGAACATTTGTCGGCTTTGTTTAGACCATCTGGATGTTCCATTGTGTTCGGCTGAACGCCGACTGCCGCTGGGTGACAGTTGATGTATGTTAAGTACAAGCAAAGTGCGTGGCCCGCGCTGGGGCCCGGAGAGGGAGCTCGCAGTGTTTTGTGGAATATCCCCTCAGATCGCCTGCATCCTTCGTGGCTCCGTGCCAGAGTCCTCCGGCTTTTTTTTTTTTTTAATAATCAAAGGAGAGTTTTGTTTTTAATGTTTGAAAGGTTAGGAAAACCATGCCAAAGTTCCTGCAGGCAGCTTGGAGAGCCGCGGCACACAGGAACGACTTTCAGCGTGGAGGAAAAAGGAAAGGCATCCTGGGAGCAGGCAGGCTCTGCTGGTCTCACGCGCAGCGTGCCTGACAAGCCAGCCAGTAAAGCGCCACCGAGAAAACCTCGCCAACGAACACGGAGCCGCTGGAAGTCTGCAGAGAGAGTACCCCTTAAAAGCTCACTCTCCTTCCCCTGCACAAGCTGGCTCGAGGTGCATCTGTGCCCAGGGAGGGGCCCCCGCTCACCCAGCGAGGTTCCTCCCGTTGGCCCTGACGCTGCAGGAGTGGGAAGAGCGGAGGACTCCCCACATCACCCGGCCCCGAACAAAATCGCCACAAGCACAGTGGAGACCCGCGGAGCACCGGGAGGGCTCAGAAGTCTCCCCGGTCACCCCCCAGCCCGACGCCTCCCTGGAGCCCCTGTGAGGCGCGTCACACGCCCTCCTGTCGCGCCCACCGCTGGTGCTGCCCCCGCGTGAATCCGGGGATGCCGGCCCTGGAGCCCCGAGTGCTCGAGGTGAAAACACTGCTCCGCTTTTTCTTTTTTCACTATGTCAGTAAAAAAATGGTTTAATAAATGGAATTCCGCGTCACTGCACAAGACAGAGAAACTGAATGACAGACATGAAGACCTGACCTCAGGTTGCTCACGTGGGAAACACCGATACCGTCCTGTGTTTGGAGCACTGCCACATCTCAATGCACAGGAGACGTGAGGGGCGGAAGTTCTACCCACAAGTGAAATCCATGACTTGTGTAACCCTGGATACAAGAGTCACATAACACCCGGTTCTGACAAGGACCGAAACTGTGGCACTGCCCTTCTGCATACTGGAAGGCTAGATACGGGCCTGGAAAACGCCTGCAGGAACAGGAGAAATAGTGAGGACCAGATACACTCATCTGTGAAATGGGCATACTTATCCTTTCTGAGGATTCCACTGAAAGTCATGCAAAGATGGCGATACAATAGGGGAGATAAATAAATAAATACATATATGTATGTATATATATAAAATTGGGTGGCTTCCCAGGCGGCGATAGTGGTAAAGAACCCGCCTGCCAATGTAGGAGACATAAGAGACTCAGGTTGAATCCCTGGGTCGGGAATATTCCCTGGAGAAGGAAATGGCAGCCCACTCCAATATTCTTGCCTGGAGAATCCTATGGACAGAGGAGCCTGGCGGGCTACAATCCATAGGGTTGCAGCGGTACACGACTGAAGTGACTGAGCATGTATATATATATGATTATGACTGCTTCAAGTTGTACGGCAGAAACAGCACAAAATTGTAAAGCAATTATCCACCAACAAAAAGTTAATAAAATTTTTTAAAAAGATGTCACATATAATACAATGTAATGTATCTCAACAAACTTTGGCTGAAAATTATTATTAGAAAATCTATACTGAAAATTTGATTATGCAGAGTTGTTACATGGGCTCTGGAGGGGCCCAGGTTCAATCCCTGGTTAAGGAACTAGATCCCCCTTGCTGCAACTAAGACCAAGTGCAACCAGATAAAGAAATAAAAATAAATAAACACTTTTAAAACACCTTGATAAATAGCTGTGTATGTTGTCTTCGTGAGGCTGTGCTCTGTGTTCTTTAAAACAACTTACACCAAACATCCTAAGTTACACTTGTGGATTAATTGTGTATCAAGAGCAAATTACACCTTCTGATGGCTCCTAAAAATTGCCTTTATTTCTCAATTCTTTTCCTTATTACAAATTAAAGAGGACTTCCCCAGTAGCTCAGTGGATAGGAATCTGCTTGCCAATGCAGGGGAACACAGTTTTGAGCCCTTGTCCAGGAAGATTCCACATGCCGCGGAGCAAGTAAGCCCATGCACCACAACTACTGAGCCTGGGCTCCAGAGCAGACGGACTGCAGCCACCGAGCCTGAGTGCTATAAATACAGAGCCTGAGTGCTGCAGCTACCGAGCCTGTGTGCTGTAACTACTGAGCCTGAGTGCTATAAATACAGAGCCTGTGTGCTGCAGCCACCAAGCCTGTGTGCTATAACTACCGAGCCTGAGTGCTATAAATACAGAGCCTTTGTGCTGCAGCTACCGAGCCTGTGTGTTATAACTACGGAGCCTGTGTGTGGCAACCACTGAAGCCCATGTGGCCAGAGCCCGTGCTCCCCAACGAGAGAAGCCACCGTGATGAGAAGCCCAGCACCCGAACGAAGGGCAGCCTCGGCTCACCATGACTAGAGAAAGCCTGCACAAAGCAACAAAGACCAGTGCAGCCAAAAGTACATCAACAGATAATATTTAAAAACTAAATTAAACAAAGAAACTCTACTCCATGGTTCAAAAGAAACGAGCACAGAGAAACGTATTACATCTGTTAAATAAAATTTATACATACATCATTGTGTACATTGAAAGTTCCACTCTGAGAATAATTTCCAAAGTGCCTAGAACACTGGCTGGTTCAGGATAGAAGCACAACAAAAATTCACTGACTAAAGGAGAGAACTCTTAAAGACCCTAGATACATAATGCTACAACATAGCCATCTCATCTCGATGTCAGCAAACATCAAACACGATTATCACAGCACGTGAGCCTCTAAAGTAACAACATACAACCAACCTGACAACAGTCAGAATCTGGGGAAAGAGTGTGGCTTCTTTTCCTCAGAACCTAACTAATTTCCAAAGGATGATGAAGTAGATATTGACTAAACAGTGGTTATATTTTTTAATTCATAGTTTTTATTTCCCATAGAATCTTACCTTATAGATGATAGATTTCAAAGTACTTTCACACTCATTATCTCATTAGAAATGTCCTGTGTTAAACTTAACACATTATAAATCAACTGTACTTCAATAAAATAAAAATATTTGAAAGAAAGAATGACCTGCCTTTATTCCCTTTTCTCTGAAAAAAACAAAAACAACACAATTTAAAGTATGCTGTTTAAAGAATAACTACAGTTGAATCATTAGAATCTTGTTTGATCTTGTATTCATTTTTGCCTCTCTCAAATCACACCCAAAATAATAAATGTTATGCAACAGGATGGAGTACAGGGCTTCTGCGGCAAGTTGTATCATGCAAACGTGACTTTGGCATCTCTCATTGCACAAGCTCTTCTGAAATCTGACGCTGATGCTCCCCCTTCAAGGGGTAGGGTCTCTGTCCCCTCTCTGTGAACCTCAGTGGACTTTTATGCCTATGTCCGCCAAGAGTTTGGCACAAGCCATGCTGGGACTTCTGAGGCTAGAGGTGATAAACGCCACAGTGTTGTTCTCATTTAGTCGCTCAGTCGTGTCCAACTCTTTGCGACCCATGGACTCTAGCCCGCCAGGCTCCTCTGTCCACAGGCTTCTCCAGGCAAGAATACTGAAGTGGGTAGCTGTTCCCTTCTCCAGAGCATCTTCGCCACTCAGGGATTGAACCCTGGTCTCCTGCACTGCAGGCAGATTCTTTACCATCTGAACCACGTGGAAGCCCAAATGCCGTGTACCTCCACCTTATTCTCTTGGGACGCTCGCTCTTGGAACTCGGCCAGGCAGCCTAGAGGAGGCCCATGAGGGGACGCCACCGCCCTGGCCGAGCTCACAGCTCACAGCCCACGCCAACCTGCCAGCCATCTGAAGGAGCTGCCTTGAAGAGGGACCTTCAGCCCCTGGCTCAGTGGATGAACTCAGCCCAATGTGAAAACGCAGGAGCATTTCGAATAAATGATAATACAATAAATGATTTCTCTGTTTCCGATGACTATGTTTGTATGCAGAAACATACAAGTACATGTTCTGACACTAGAATTCAAAGACCCTGCAAAAGCTATTCTACGTCTGTTATTTATAATATTTTGCTTCAGTGGTTGATTGAGTACAGCGATATTTGTAGAGCTCAGAAATAGTGGGCTACTTCCCGGATGGCCCAGGGGCTAAGACTGCACTCCCAGTGCAGGGCGCCTGGGCTCAACTCCTGGCCAGGGAACTAGATCCCACGCGCTGCAGTTAAGCATTCCCACACGCGCTGCAACGGAGACTCATCACAGCCGAATAAATATACATTTATTCTTAAAAATAGTAGGCTAAATTTTAGTAGTAAACAAACCACCCTGAAGCTTTTATCCGAACTCCCTTTCACCTACAAAACACAAGTGACCGTGCAGGGTTCACTTACGCTCTCCAGAAACTGTGAGACAACAACACAGCCTCAAATAATTAGAGCTTATACATGTTATTATTAAGTCAGCTGAACAACCCATCCAGAAGTGTGTTTCAAAAATTATAAAACCTTTTTGTACAATCTAAAGTTTGGTTGTTGATCCAATGAAGGAATATAAATGGAAAAACACTTTGTGAACTATATATAAAACATTTTCCTGAGAGAAGTTGAGATTTTAAAAAAGCTTATCACTTCAAAATCTAACAGTTAGCTATAGTTAGATATACATGATCAGAACATTGTAAATAATACATTTATAAATTCATTAATCCTTTTAAAAATTCCAGGCGAATGAAAAGTTGTGCATTTTTAAACAGCTTCTTTGCCAAGAGGGGATTGGATTAGATGACCTCTCAAAGTTCTTTTCAGGGCCCATGAATCTGAGAGATGCAAGCTGCCTTGCCATCCGCAGACACCAGATCACAGAGGATTTTGAATTTAACTGCAATTACTTAAGTTCTGGGTGTTCTGCAAAAATGAAGGAGCTCACCTCAATGCCTGTATCAGTGAAGCGATAATTGAATCGTTTTTCATAACAAACAGCACAAATGTAAAAATCGTTTGTTCCTCAAAAACATGAATATTATTTGCCTCTGATTTTATAAACATGAATATTATTTGCCTCTGATTTTAGTATTTTTAATTTCTAAAATGCAACACTCTTACAATAGCTACAGAAGAAAGTGAGACTATAAATAAAGTCTTCAAAAGAGCATTGCCTAAATAAGCATATTTCATGCAGGTCCCCAAAACAAGAGGTTAAATGTTTCTCAGAATCACAGCGAAGATATTTACAAAGGGGATTTTGACTGTGTTCAGTGGAATCAAATTAATATTCATGACTTCATCTGCATAAGCACTGGAAGGGCCTTATTTGATTCCTCAGTTTTCTGTATAAATATGTGTTTAAATATTTGCTACCTTGGAAACAAAACCAGCAACTCATTAGACACTGGAAAAATTAAAGAAAAACATAAAAAGCAAATTTTGATCAAACATAGTAGAGGGAGCAAGCCAGCGATCCCAGAGCATCTGTACGGCAAAATGGAACGCCACCTAGTTTTTTAAAAAGTGAAGATGCTAATTCTGCTGATGAAGACATTGTCTTCCCCTCTCGTGCCCTATTCATTATGCAAGGCTGCAGAATATGAAGCGTGGCTGTGTGATCCGGCCGATCTAATGATCTCCCCCACCTGCTCATCTGGTACAATTTTAATTAACACTCCAAGGAGGTTTGTCAAGAGTAATCAAAAACATTGTCGCTTATAAAGCTGTGGCAAGAAATCAATAGTTTTCATCAGAAAAGGTAAGGTCTGGCATAACTGAAGCATTTAATTGCTTCATTCCAATAAACAAAAACTGCACATTGTAATGACTTGATTCGGGAGATCAATATGGAGCCGCAGCTCGCGTTGGACAGCAACATGTGGTGGGGCGCCCGCAGCCCTTCGCCTTCCGAAAGCTGCATTTCTCTTTTTTATTTCATCCCCGAGCAGCACTGGGTGGCTGCGCCCACGCGGGCCGTGATTTATATGTGCGGGGTGACCTCCAGGGCCGTAAGACGGGGACGGGTGACTAGTTCTCAATGGTAAGCTACTGGCACTTGACAAAGTGCCTGAAGCAGAATGAATTTACTTCTCTTTTCCTCCGTCATCAACAGGCCCTGCCCTGACCCCCGCTCTGACTCCTATAACAAGATCTCCTGTCGCCGCCGGAAAAATTTACTGTCTCCTCTCCTTCTCATTGAGCCCGAGTGAGGGCTGCCGTCACCTTCAGTGAACTGAGTCCACGGGAGATTTAACTAAATGCCAGCCCTAGTTTAAAAACTAAGGCAGTGCATTTCCTGTAAAGCAGGAGGCGTTCAAAGGCATCTGTTTGCCCAAGGCATGATTTTCTAACAAGCGAAACCTTTCTTTGGGCTACGTTTAAGGCAAAGCCACGCGTGGGCCCCCAACCTCGCTATTTCAACGCGGTGCCCTGAACGTGAAGCTCTCGTTAAAATGACACACTTTAAGAACTCTGTTCATCATCGTTGCCAGAAGAAGACGGATGTCCCCACGGCACTGAAGTCATTTTGAAGGTTACTCAAAAACAGAAATTCTTAACCGTGCAAAAATATCGTATGTGATGTGCATAAACAGAACCCCGTCCAATTCCACTGCGATAACTATGCAGAGATGCAAGAGGAAATAAAGACATCAGATTAAACATTCTAAGCAGAAGATGTGCTCTGGCAACTTTCTTCACGGCGATATTTTCAAATACCTTGTCAAAAAGGACTTTTCAGCAGTGACTTCAAAAATATCCAGATAATAAGTCTCAGCCTATTTGAACATTCACGACTGAAATACAAGCATGAAGCATAAACCCACATTTATGAAATGTACCCGATCTTAATAATCAGCTTAAAATACTTAAGCAATCAAAACGAGTATTTGCAAACGCTCGTGTCAACAACACGGCAATTAAAAGACTGACGTGTGATGGTTTATTCCATCTCACTAAAGCCTTAACGCCAAATTTCCACTCCCTCTTTAATTTTCAATTCTTCCACCCTCCCTGCTTCACAGCTCCTGGCTATTGGCTTTTACAATCTGTCCCCAGAGAGTGAGGAGTTATTACCCCTGTCGATGGAAGAGAAAGGGATGTTATTCCCTTGTCACCCTCTGCGGCTCCAGCAGATTCGGAGCGCTGATGGATAGCCTTCATTGGAGAGAGGCTGCTGAGGCGCTGTGAGTCCTCGGGCCTGTCAGATCCATCCACCTGTGCTCCTGGCATTACTTACTGGAGTCGGAGTGACACTCGGTGTCCCCAGAGACGACCAAACACCTCCAGGAGCAAGCCCTGCACGGGCCGCCCCGCTGCCCAGGAGTAAAAGCCATGCAGGCGTCCAGGGCGCCCAGCAGAAAGGAGGCTACACCTTGGCATCTTTGGCATCATGGTGAACGCAAGAGTGGACGGGCCAAGTCCCTCACAGTGGCACCAAGTGTATCTCCTAAGGCACTGAGCATGTACAAGAAAGCTGAGGGGAGCTGGGGGACGCGGCCACCCTTGTCAGACTGCTCTCCAACGTTTGATTCTTCTTGTCACTGTGCCTTCCTCGTTCCATCCTGACAGTCAGGAGACTGGAACTCTCTACTTAATTCATAACTTTCAGGACCATATTTCTTTCTCTCAGATTCAAAACAGGAATAACTGCTTCCATCGATTGTCAAAAAGTCATTATTTACAGAATGATTTTTTAAATTTTATTATGAAAAATATAATAGATTACCTGGCCAGAAAATATCAGCCAGGGGTACCCCATCCCGAGAAAGTCAGGCTCTAAACAGAAAGATGTTTCCTGTTGTTGTTGTTTTTTAATCAAGAGAACAAATCTACACTCTTACATATTTACTTTTCAATAATTTTAAATCCTTGAAGGGGACAGCATCCCATGGATTCTGTGTCTAACGGCCTCAGCAAGAAGGTGCTGCGCTGTGCTTAGTCGCTCAGTCATGTCCGACTCTGTGTGACCCCCTGGACTCTAGCCTCCCAGGCTCCTCTGTCCACCGGATTCTCCAGGCAAGAATACTGGAGAGAGTTGTCATGCCCTCCTCTAGGGGATCTTTCCGACCCAGGGATCAAACCCAAGTCTTCCACATTGAGGGCGGATCCTTTACTGTCTGAGCCACCAGGGAAGCCCAAGAATACTGGAGTGGATAGCCTATCCCTTCTCCAGGAGATCTTCCCGACCTAGGAATCAAACCGGGGTCTCCTGCATGGCAGGCAGATTCTTTACCAGCTGAGCTTCCAGGGATGCCCAGCAGGAAGGTAGCTTCGGGACTTGGCAGAAACCATGCCACTGTTCCATGCGCAGGAATTATCTTTCCCCACATGACTCTGGTTTTGTGAGGACCTCCCCCCAGAGTTGCTATTGTGCTTCTCATTGTACACATCAGCCAGCACATCTCTTGCCTAGGCGGAATTCAGTTTTCTCTTTAGCATACACACCCTCAATTTTCAGGAGAGCTGCATGTTCCCTCTGGTTCCTTGGATCCAGCTTATAACAGGCAAACTTGGCCCACACCTTCCAGACACATTTGTCGTGGTAGGGGTCCCGTTCCCGGTGGGGGGCCCTCCAGCTGGTCCAGCTTCGAGCCACATTGCCCCTTTGCCGAGGCACACAGCTGAGCCTGCGTCCGCAGTTCAGCTGCTCTATACTGTGAGAAATTTCTTTCTTTTTAAGAATATTTATTTATTTGAGTGTGTCGGGTCTTAGCTGTGGCGCACGGGCTCAGTTGATCCGAGGAGCATGTATGATCTCAGTTTTCCAACCAGCGAACCCAAGTCCCCTGTGCTGGAAGGCAGATTCTTAACCACCGGACCACCGCGGGGGAAGTCCCAGAAGCTTCTCAACCGAGGTGCGTAGAACTTTTATCCTCTTTGTCTCTGGTTTGCCCCACACAGTTATCCTCCCTGCTGTCTTTACCCTGAGATGGGGGGGGTGGTCAATAAGGCTCTGCAATCACCACTCGGGAGAACTGGAGACCTGCCCCGTGAGTCAGGAGGTCCCCATCCACACGAGGTCAAGGTCAGAGACCCCGGCCTATGTCTGGACTCCAAGACCCTTTGGTCACAAGACTTACCAGGACCTGATTCCTCCACCTGTACATTTATTTGTTTATAAATTAGACACAACCAGTGGTCCCAAGGATCCTCAGAACCAAACGTGCTTCGGAATTTTCCGATTTCAGCAAGGTCACAGGGCGCCGGTCATCACACATTCCTAGGACTCCAGGGCACACCTTTCCCACCCCACACGAGGAAGCGCAGGACTTCTACAGACACGCGTGCTTATGCTGATGACTCGGACAACTGTGCTCAGTAAAAGCTACTGAGTGGATGGCTCCACTCAGTCAGCTCAGGCTGAGTCCACAAACGAATTACAAACTAGCTTGTGCATTTCAGAGCTTTTGGACATCACGATAAGGGATTGCGAACCTCAACTGCCACACAGTTATGGGGTAAAACTTAGGTCAAAAAGATAGGCTAAAGGGAGGTGAGATAAAAGCAGAAAAGGGAGCGCTCGCGTTCCCCTTCAGCAGGCCCACAGTATGCATACTTTATCTTGGAAACCGCTGGACACCAGCAGACACAGTGCTCTCAGGCTCCAGGAGGGGTGTGCACAGCTGAAAACTGCTCCAGGCAGAGGGACGTGGGGCCACTTAACAGTTTCCGTGGTTCTCCCTCCCCCAAGAGGAAATGCAAAACTTCACCTTGGCTACACTTAAAAGCCAAGGCCCAGGGACTTCCCTGGTGGTCTGGCGGTTAAGAACCCACCTTCCAATGCAGGGGACGAGGGTCCGATCCCTGGTCTAGGAATTAAGATCCCACATGCCACAGGGCATCTAAGCCCCCACACCACAACTAGAGAAGCCTGCTCACCGCAATGAAGACCCAGTACAGTCAAAACAAGCCAGTGTCCACGCCAACCCGCCCAGTCTCTCCCTCCTAAGGACACACAGTGCCTGCCTATGTAGACTTACCGATAACCCGGACGGAGGAGGAGAGGTCACAACTTGAGGTAAGCAAAAGTCCCTTTGCTAAACCAACTGTTTATTAATGACGGGAACACACGCACAAGTCTTTGCCTGTGTGTGTACTAGAACTCTTCCAAGCATTAACAACCGATTTTGTTTCTCTAGAACTGACTCAGTCTTACCAGTTCTCACGGTAATATTGGGTTGGCCAAAAAGATCATTTGGGTTTCTCGTTAAGGGAAAAACCTGAACCACATTTTTGGCCAACCCAATATTTTAGTAGGGGTCAGTAATCTTGTTTCCCACTCTGAGCGCTGCTCTCCCCGTCCCCAGGGACCAGGTGAACCGAGGTGCATAGATAAGGATAGGCTTTTGCCTGCAGCCCTCAGTGAAGGGTTTTAAACTGTAGCATAAAGCACTTTCCACAAAGAGCTACCATGCATCGCAAGGGCTCTTGCCGCAACCCTGATGGTCAAGCCCTCGCTTGCTCTTACCCACATTTTCTTTTCATGAGAAGAACAATAAGGAGACCAAGTGAGGGGTTGGTGACGTCAGGGAACACCTAGCGTACTCCTAAAGATGGTCCCTGTCTTTCCTCTACATTTTCCCTCGGACGCACGCTTAGTTTGCTTCCACTTAGCCCCCGGAGCCAGCGCTTTTCCCACCACGGGTCAGTGCCCCAGCGACAGCACTGGGAGCTCAAGCAGAGAGTGGACCCTACCCCCACCTCCACCGCCCCCCACTCCTCCCATCATCTCCTACGAGGGGCCTGGGTCTGATGGGACAAAAAAGCATCTCTGTCGATTAATGCAGAAAGTTTTAGGAGCTCACGCCAGCTGTGCTCTTATGCACAAGTACCTCAGTTTGACCCTCACAAGTACCAATTAAAGGAATGATATTACAAAGCGGTTTTAGCTCTGGAGTCAGTATTCCATGCCCGGAGGACTCCCATTTGCATATAATTTGTGCTTACTTCATATCAGCATTTATCAAAATGTCCTGAGCCTCTTTTTCAATAAAGACAGGCTTCTTATACCCAGAGTTGTGAGATTCCCCAAAGAGGGCTGATCCATCTCAGATCCAAGTTTGAGAACTGCCCTAAATAAAAACTCTCCTAAATATCAAGGAATACAGAGATTTAAATTCATCAAAATTTCCCCTGAAAAGACATTCTTTGTCGCCTGCATTGTGAAATGTGTTTTGTAGTTTATTATATATTTGTCTCCCATTCACGTCATAGGTTCAGCCAAAAAAAAAAAAAAAATCCCCATTGTGTAAAGACCGTGTCTAATTCAAACTGGACGGTCCAGTAGAATCCTAGCTCAGGACCTCTTCAAAACATCAGACCGATTCCAGCCATGTTGCCAGGAGGTAATTCTGTGCCCCAGTTGACAGAAAGACATACAAGTAAACAAGTCACCTTATCCACAGCGCTACTTTTGACTTCTAGAGCAGCCCTGTCCATCAGAAACACGCCAGCCACATACTAAAGTTCACGCTTTCTTGTAGCCACTTTAAAAAAGGGAAACAGAAACAGATGAAATTTTACAAATATATTGTTTCACTTAAAATGCTATTATCCCAACATGTGATGTACAGAACAAAATTATTAATGAGGTGTTTTATGATCTTTATTTCATAGTAAATCTTTGAAATGCAACAAGGTTTCTCAGTTTGAACTACAAATTTTCATCAGATATAATGGATATGTTTAGGTTTTACAAAATTTAGAGTAAAAAATGTAGACTCACATACTTACTCTGTTCCAAGTCACACTGAAACTTTTCCGATAACTGACTTGAGTCACCACTTTTTCCTATTTTACTTTTACTTTTAATTTGTCACAACTTAAATTTGAATTTTCCAAGTTGTAGGACCCCCTTTGCAAGCACATGGTGGCCTCGTGTGGCCGAGCGGGACTGAGCTGGACACAGCGCCTCCTGAGCAGGCGACAGGCTGGGGGCGGGAGCAGGCGACAGGCTGGGGGCGGGAGCAGCCTCAGGCTGCACACCCAGGGCCCCACAGCTGGGCAAGCGGCCGGTCCACGCGGGCTGTGTCCTCAGCTCTGCAGGGGGATCCCCTGCTGCCACGTCGCCTGCTGGGGGTGGGAGGGCGGCTCCCGTCCTGCCATCCTACCCCCTCGCAAGAGCCCGTCTCACTCAAGCTCTGATCGGGAAATGGACCCACAATGAGGGTCACAGGGAGGGGAGTGACTACAGGACCCAGATGGCCCCCAGTCGGGGAGGGCGTGAAAGACCAGGGGAGCATCAAAGCCAGCACAGGTGGACACAGGTGGGGACAGGTGGACACAGGTGGGGACAGGTGGGATTCAGGGTGCTTAGAGAGCCAGACACCGGGTAGACCTTGCTGCTGCTGCTGTTTGATCACTAAGCCGTGTCCAACTCTCTTGTGACCCCATGGACTGCAGCACACCAGGCTCCCTCCCCTCTCCTCCACCATCTCCTGGAGTTTTCTCAAACTCATGTTTGAGTCAATGATGCTATACAACCATCTCATCCTCTGTCATCCCCTTCTCCTCCTGCCCTCAATCTTTCCCAGCATGGGGGTCTTTTCCAATGAGTCGGCTCTTCACGTCAGGTAGCCAGAGTATTGGAGCTTCAGCATCAGTCCTTGCAAAGAATATTCAGGGTTTATTCCCATTAGCATTGACTGGTTTGATCTTCTGTCTCTTTACTGGAAGGATAAAAGTCAAGGTCTCCAGCAGATTCTAGCAATTACTCTCAGCAATTCTAATGGCCAAGAAGTTTGATGCCTTTTTAACTGCATCCAACTTTCTTGCTAGAGGTTCCCACAATTACATCACAAATTAAACAGTCTGAGAATATGTGTATTAAGATCAACAAGTTCACAAAATTGTTTAAAATGTATGTAGGATACATATATATATAATTATGACCGATTCATGTTGATGTATAGCAGAGACCACCACAAAACTGTAAAGCAATTATCCTCCAAAAAAATAAATAAAAGAAAAAAATGTATGCATAAAAGGATAAAATAAATACTGTGTGGTTCTACTTGTATGAGGTCCCCAGAGAAGACACATTAATAGACAGGAAATGGAAAGGCGGTTGCCAGGAGCTGGGGGAGGGTGAGAGTTTGAGGGGGTGGAGCTTTGGCTTGGGAGGAGGAGCTGGGGGAGGGGTGAATCAACTGATAAACAACTAATCTCAAAAATACACAAGCAACTCCTGCAGCTCAATTCCAGAAAAATAAACGACCCAATCAAAAAATGGCCCAAAGAACTAAACAGACATTTCTCCAAAGAAGACATACAGATGGCTAACAAACACATGAAAAGATGCTCAACATCACTATCAGAGAAAGGCAAATCAAAACCACAATGAGGTACCATTTCACGCCAGTCAGAATGGCTGCAATCCAAAAGTCTACAAGCAATAAATGCTGGAGAGGGTGTGGAGAACAGGGAATCCTCTTACACTGTTGGTGGGAATGCAAACTAGTACAGCCACTATGGAGAACAGGGTGGAGATTCCTTAAAAAACTGGAAATAGAACTGTCATATGACCCAGCAATCCCACTGCTGGGCACACATACCAAGGAAATCAGAAGCGAAAGAGACACGTGTAGCCCAATGTTCATCGCAGCACTGTTTATAATAGCCAGGACATAGAAGCAACCTAGATGCCCATCATCAGACAAATGGATAAGAAAGCTGTGGTACATACACACAATGGAGTATTACTCAGCCATTAAAAAGAATACATTTGAATCAGTTCTAATGAGGTGGATGAAACTGGAGCCTATTATACAGAGTAAAGTAAGCCAGGAAGAAAAACACCAATACAGTATACTATCGCATATATATGGAATTTAGAAAGATGGTAATGATGACCCTGTATACGAGACAGCAAAAGAGACACAGATGTATAGAACAGTCTTTTGGACTCTGTGTGGGGGGTGGGGAGGGATGATTTGGGAGAATGGCATTGAAACATGTATAATATCATATAAGAAACGAATCGCCAGTCCAGGTTCGATGCAGGATACAGGATGCTTGGGGCTGGTGCACTGGGATGACCCAGAGGGATGGTATAGGGAGGGAGGTGGGAGGGGGGTTCAGGATGGGGAACACGTGTACACCCGTGGCAGATTCATGTTGATGTATGGCAAATTAATACAATATTGTAAAGTAATTAGCCTCCAATTAAAATAAATAAATTTAAATTAAAAAAAAATAAAGAAAGGCGGTTACCAGGAGCTGGGGGAGGGTGAGAGTTTGAGGGGGCGGGGCTTCGGTTTGGGAGGGGGAGCTGGGGGAGCAGTGAAAGTTTGAAGGGTGGGGCTTCAGTTTGGGAGGAGGAACTGGGGAAGGGGGCGAGCTTGAGGGGGCAGGGCTTCGGTTTGGGAAGAGGAGCTGGGGGAGGGGTGAGAGTTTGAAGGGCGGGGCTTCGGTTTGGGAGGAGGAGCTGGGGGAGGGGGAAGAGTTTGAGGGGCGGGACTTCCGTTTGGGAGGTGGAGCTGGGGGAGGGGGAAGAGTTTGAGGGGCGGGGCTTCGGTTTGGGAGGAGGAGCTGGGGGAAGGGTGAGAGTTTGAAGGGCGGGGCTTCGGTTTGGGAGGTGGAGCTGGGGGAGGGGGAAGAGTTTGAGGGGCGGGGCTTCCGTTTGGGAAGAGGAGAAAGTCTGGAGATGGACGTGGTGACGGCTGCACAGGACTGAATGGACTGAAAGGACTGACGGCTGAAAGGACTTACAGCCACTGAACTCACAACACCTAAAAATGGTTAACATGCTAAGTCTTCATTCACCACAATAAAAAACAGTGGGTGTTCTCGAACCTGCCTCACTACACAAATGTACTGTTGCATAGAACTGGACTTGCTTGTTCAACTCTTTGTGGTCCGCTAGACCATAGCCCGTTAGGCTCCTCTGCTCGTGGGATTCTCCAGGCAAGGATACCGGAGTGGGTTGTCATGCCCTCCTGAAGGGTATCTTCCCTACTCAGGGACTGAACCCGTGTCTCCTGCATTGCAGGCGAGTCTTTACCGCTGAGCCACCAGGAAAGCCTGGGAAGCTGGATGATGGCCCAGAGAAAACACCCAGGCCCTAATCCGTGGAATGTGAGAATGTTTATTGGCAAGATGGACTTTGCAGGTGTGATTCAGATAAGGATGCTGAGATGAAGATCCTGGATTAACACAAGACTGCTGGATTGTCTGGGTGCACCTCACCTGTGATCACTGTACCCTTATAGGAGACAGGGAGAAGATCTGACAGAGAAGAAAGTCACGGGAGGAAGAAGAAGCAAGTGGAGCCGGAGGACAGCCGCTCCCTGCTGGCTCCGAAGGTGACAAAGGTATCCGGAGCTCCGGAATGCCAGAGTTCCCTGGAAGAGGCAGGGACCTGGACTCCTCCAAGGGGCCTCGGAAGGACCGCAGCGCTGCTGGCAACTTGACTGTGGTTCCCTGAACTGACTTCAGACCCTGACCTCCAGAAGAGTGAGAGAAGACGTGTGTGCTATTTGTATGCTCCTGGTTTGTAGTCGTGGTTTGTTACAGCAGGAAGCTAATACATATATGATGCTCATATATTTATATAACAAATATCTTTTTTGCAATACAATGTTACTAACTATAGGCTTCCCAGGTGGCTCAGTGGTGCAGAATCCACCTGCCAACACAGGAAATGTAGATTCCATCCCTGGATCAGGAAGATCCCCTGGAGAAGGAAATGGCAACCCACTCCAGTATTCTTGCCTGCAGAATCCCATGGACCGAGGAGCCTGACAGGCTACAGTCCAGGGAGTTGCAAAGAGTCAGAGCACACACTCATGTTATTAACTGTGGTCTCCATCATTACATCCCCAGGAATTATTTATATTATAATTGAAAATTTGTACCTCATATTTTAATAGTGAAACTATATTTTTGATACAAAACATCTTATATATTAGTTACAGTCCCATTTTTCATCTTAGAAAGCTTTGTATTAAAGGTGTTATATTAAATGGTATTGGTATCTTCAAATTATAATCAAATAATTCCCTTTGAAAACCTGAAATGTAAAATACTCAGCATAAGCAGAATACCCTTTGACATAAATCAGGCAGTATATCGGGGGATCTGTCTCCTAAGTCTAAAGAAATAAAACCAAAAATAAACAAATGGGATCCAATTTAACATAAAAGCTTTTGCACAGCAAAATAAATCATCAACAAGATGAAAACACATCCTAATGCAGGAGAGAATATTTGCAAATTGTATGACTGACAGTTCACAGCAGTATTATTTACAGTAGCCAAGACATGGAAGCAACCAAAATGTCCATCAACAGAGGAACAGATTAAGAAGATGTGGTACACGTACATGACGGAATACTACTCAGCCATAAAAAAGAAGGAAACTCTGCCATTTGTGCCAGTGTGGGTGGACCTAGACAGCATTCTGCTTAGTGAAATAAATCACCCAGAGAAAGACAAATACTCTATGTTATCACTTATTTGTGGAATTTAAAAAAAAAGAAACGAATGCGTATAACAAAACAGATACAGAAAACCAGCCAGTGGTTACCAGTGCGGAGAGGGAAAGAGGAGGGCCAAGACAGGGGTTGGGGATTAAGAGATACAAAGTATGTGTGAAGAATAAATAAGCAACAAGGATACACTGTACAGTCCAGGAAAATATAGTTATTATTTTCTAATAACTTTAAATGGAATCGATAAAAATATTGAATATATTATACATTGGAACAAATATAATATTGTAAATCAACTACACATCAATAAAATAAAAAATAAAATGCTCAGGAAAAACCCACCAGAAGCAAACTATTCCTAACCCATTAATCACCTAAAATAGTCCAGTATATCTCCAAAGGCATTTAAAGTCAAAAATCAGATATCCTTGAAATGGAAGAGGCGAACAGAATATAGGTAAACTCCCTTCAATTTGCATTCATTCCAGGTTTAATACACACGTAGGTAAGAACAGATTCCAAGACTGGGGAGCATTCACTGAGCAGACCGCTAGATCCCAGGAAAGGGCCTAATACCCTCCTAAACCTTGGAAAGGTAGCACGAAATTCACCCCGCGGTCACGCCGGAAGCCCGCAACCCTGAAGGCACCGTCCGGGCTCATTCCGTATTCTCCGTGTGAGCCGCCATCCCCTCCCGGAGATCTAAGACGACAACATTTCCGAAACGGGGAGTTTTCAGTCCCCGCACTCTGGACTGTAGGCCCTGACACTGTCGGGTTCCTACCATTTCTGGATGAGAAGCGCCGGGGCAGACCCAGAGCGCGGCCGTGCAGCAGGGGCTGAGCCATCGCCTGGGCGTCCGGCTCACTGGGGCAGGGGGGAGTGGGGGGGTCTCCTCCCCAGCCTCAAGGAGGTGTCGCTGAACCAGAAAATCACTCTCACCTCTGAGCTCTGGGGCTCCACGGGGAAGCCCACCGGGGAGTGGGGTGGGGGGCACCAAGGAGTTACACATAAAATGTTGTTTTCGGCAGAGAAGCTGAAAAGCAATACCAACATTCTCCCCAATCATTAAGCTCTGCAGACTTCACCTCCCAACACAGCTCAACTGTGCGCCCTTCCGCCCACCACCGCCCGGGTCACCCCAGCCCCTCACTGGGATTCCAGGCTGGGCTGACTGCAGGAGCCCCCAGCCCCTACTGACGCCTCATTCCCCCCGGCCCTTCTGACTCACCAGCTGAACTCCCCCAACTGAAGGTAAGCTGGTGGGATCACCCATCCCCCTCCTACTTGATGCCCTGTGATGGCTCTTCCTCCTCCTCAGTGTTAATCATGCTGACCAGAGTTCCTGGCCTTCCCCAATCAACAGAAACTGAGGAGAGGCCTGGAGCTCAGGCCCACGCCATCCACACCATTTAAGGGCCCAACTCAAGGGACATCGACTGCCAGTCCTCTGACCAAAGCAAGCCACGTGGCCAAGTCCAAAATGAATGGGACAGAGAAGAATCTCTGCCGCTGGCCCCAGCGAAGGGCAACGAACGCTTGCCAACAGCAATACACACTCTCAGGCCCGCCTGCCGAGAGCCGAGTCTCGGTCACATGGCACCGCTGTCCCCCAGCTCGAGGGCCCGCGCGGACTCTGAAGCCACTGCGATCGGAGAAAACAGGGGCCCAAACACGAGCCCCGGTTCTAAGTCACCAATCAGAGCCGCCGCTGAAAGGGGACTTGCGCCTCTCTGGCAGCTAGCTCCTCATGCGCTCCGGGGCGGGTAGCAGCTGGGGTTTCCTTAGCTGTGGGTAACGAGCACTGAGGCAGCGCTTCACCTCCACAGGGACTAAGAAATGAATATGCAAGGAGAAGCAGGATGCAAAGTAGAAGAAATAAGTATCATTGAAGCAAGAGAATTGTATTTCTCAAGTCATCATGCACTGAAATTTTCTCTGTGATAGCTTCAGAGTCACTCCGGTCAAATAAAAAAAACATTCATTTGTTTTTTTAAGTTTTATGAGACCACACAGCAACTACCCAATCAACCCTGCTGTCTGTGGCCACAATGATTATTTGAAAATGTAGATCTGATCATGTCCCCTCCCTAGTAAAAACTCTGCAAAGCCTTCCAATTGCCTCTGGGTTAAAATCCAGTCTCCTGTCAATGGTGTCCTAGAACCCTTTCGCCCCTCCAGCTTCACCTCCCAGCCACCCTCCTCCTGGGCTCCAGCCACCAGGGACGTTTTTGTTTTTAATAAAAAGTCATCAGGACCTCCCTGGTTGACCAGTGGTTAGGCCTCCCGGCTCCCACCGCAGTGGGCTTGGGCTCCATCCCTGGTCGGAGAACTAAGATCCTGAACACCGAATGGTGCGGCCATTTTTTTTTTTTTTTATTTTAAAATTAAATAAGAATAAGACATCAAGGTCTCATTGCTAGCCCTCTGCACTTGCTGTTTACTCCTCCTGAGAAACTCTTCTCCTTCCCTTCTTTGGCTAATTCCTGACCAGTGCTTGGGTTTAAACAGAGAGGAGGCTTCCGGGACCCACTGCCTCTGTGTGCCCCTGGAGCCTCCTGTCACCCGCCATCACGATAGGCATCCCACGCCTGTTGCTCTTGTGTCTTCCTCCAGTCCCCTTACACCCACAAAGGCAAGGACCATGTCTCTGACCCACTCCCCACTAATTACATGTCCTCAGAAGGCTGCTTTCCCCTGTTTACACTGGAATCCTCTGCTGTCTTCATCTCAATAGCTGCTGAATCTAATACTAGAGTTTTCAGCAAAAGAAATTCTGCTGAAACTTTTTGAAAACTATACCAACTCGGTGTGTGGTTGGTAACGAGCACTTTGTCTCCAACTTCCGTGCACCCTTCAAAGTTCGGTTCAGATTTCACCTCCTGGGCCAGGAAGTCCTCTGTGACACCCCTGCAAGTGAGGCCTGAGACTCCGCCCCTGGGCTTGCGGGCTAAGAATGCACACCTGATCTCAGCACCCACCACACCTTGCTCTCGAGTTTCTCAGAAAAGATATGCTGATTTTGGGGAAACTGGACACACATGTGACCGTTACCAGAATCCTTTTGGCCTGATTGACTGCTGGTTCTTTTCTGAAAGCAGTGTTCAGTTCAGTTCAGCTCAGTCGCTCAGCCATGTCCAACTCTTTGCCACCCCATGGACTGCAACATGCCAGGCCTCCCTGTCCATCACCAACTCCCAGAGCTTGCTCAAACTCATGTCCATTGAGTCAGTGATGCCATCCAACCATCTCATCCTCTGTCGTCCCCTTCTCTTCCAGCCTTCAATCTTTCTCAGCATCAGGGTCTTTTCCAATGAGTCAATTCTTCGCATCAGGTGGCCACAGTATTGGAGTTTCAGCTTTAGTATCAGTCCTTCCAGTTAATATTCGGACTAATTTCCTTTAGGATGGACTGGTTTGATCTCCTTGCAGTCCAAGGGACTCTCAAGAGTCTTCTCCAACACCACAGTTCAAAAGCATCAATTCTTCGATGCTCAGCTTTCTTTATGGTCCAACTCTCACATCCATACATGACTACTGGAAAAAACACAGCTTTGACTAGATGGACCTTTGTTGACAAAGTAATGTCTCTGCTTTTTAATATGCTCTCTAGGTTGGTCATAGCTTTTCTTCCAAGGAGCAAGTGTCTTTTAATTTCATGGCTGCAGTCACCATCTGCAGTGATTTTAGAGCCCAAGAAAATAAAGTCTGTTACTGTTTCCATTGTTTCCCCATCCATTTGCCATAAAGCAATGGGAAAGCAGTGAGGTTGTCTCAAATCAAAACACGCATGAAATAATATTCCCATAGCTACACACTCTTTATATCAGTAAAATTATAATAATCTTTCATAAATGTATTTTGGCATATACCCTCCCACCAGAGAATGGCTATTAAGTATTTACCACCACATCACAGGATTTACCAGATGGCTCAGTGCTAATGCAGGAGACAGAGGTTAGATTCCTGGGTCAGAGAGATACCCTGGAAAAGGAAATGGTGACCCCCTCCAGTATTCTTACCTGGGAAATGCTATGGACAGCGGAGCCTGGTTGGCTACAGTCCCTAGGGTCGTAAAGAGTCAGACAGGACTGAGCAACTGAGTGCACAAATGCACACAGAGCACACACTCCCTCCAATACACCAGGACTTCCTATATCCACACCTCCAGTACACCAGGACTTCCTATATCCACACCTCCAGTACACCAGGACTTCCTATATCCACCCCTCCAGTACACCAGGACTTCCTATATCCACCCCTCCAGTACACCAGGACTTCCTATATCCACCCCTCCAGTACACCAGGACTTCCTATGTACCACCCCTCCAGTACACCAGGACTTCCTATGTACCACCCCTCCAGTACACCAGGACTTCCTGTATTCACACCTCCAGTACACCGGGACCTCCTATGTACCACCCCTCCAGTACACCAGGACTTCCTGTATTCACACCTCCAGTACACCAGGACTTCCTATGTACCACCCCTCCAGTACACCAGGACTTCCTATGTACCACCCCTCCAGTACACCAGGACTTCCTGTATTCACACCTCCAGTACACCGGGACCTCCTATGTACCACCCCTCCAGTACACCAGGACTTCCTGTATTCACACCTCCAGTACACCAGGACTTCCTATGTACCACCCCTCCAGTACACCAGGACGTCCTGTATTCACACCTCCAGTACACCAGGACTTCCTATATCCACACCTCCAGTACACCAGGACTTCCTATATCCACACCTCCAGTACACCAGGACTTCCTGTATTCACACCTCCAGTACACCAGGACTTCCTATATCCACACCTCCAGTACACCAGGACTTCCTATGTACCACCCCTCCAGTACACCAGGACTTCCTATGTACCACCCCTCCAGTACACCAGGACTTCCTATGTACCACCCCTCCAGTACACCAGGACTTCCTGTATTCACACCTCCAGTACACCAGGACTTCCTATGTACCACCCCTCCAGTACACCAGGACGTCCTGATTTCACACCTCCAGTACACCAGGACTTCCTATATCCACACCTCCAGTACACCAGGACTTCCTATATCCACACCTCCAGTACACCAGGACTTCCTATATCCACACCTCCAGTGCACCAGCAGTTCCTGGATACCACGCCTCCAGTACAGCAGGACTTCCTATATCCACACCTCCGGTACACCAGGACTTCCTATATCCACACCTCCAGTACACCAGGACTTCCTATATCCACACCTCCAGTACACCAGGACTTCCTGTATTCACACCTCCAGTACACCAGGACTTCCTATATCTACCCCTCCAGTACAGCGGCACTTCCTATGTACCACACCTCCACTACACCTGGACTTCCTATGTACCACCCCTCCAGTACACCAGGACTTCCTGTATTCACACCTCCAGTACACCAGGACTTCCTATGTACCACCCCTCCAGTACACCAGGACTTCCTGTATTCACACCTCCAGTACACCAGGACTTCCTATGTACCACCCCTCCAGTACACCAGGACTTCCTGTATTCACACCTCCAGTACACCAGGACTTCCTATATCCACACCTCCAGTACACCAGGACTTCCTATATCCACACCTCCAGTACACCAGGACTTCCTGTATTCACACCTCCAGTACACCAGGACTTCCTGTATTCACACCTCCAGTACACCAGGACTTCCTGTATCCACACCTCCAGTACACCAGGACGTCCTGTATCCACACCTCCAGTACACCAGGACCTCCTGTATCCACACCTCCAGTACACCAGGACCTCCTGTATCCACACCTCCAGTACACCAGGACTTCCTGTATTCACACCTCCAGTACACCAGGACTTCCTGTATTCACACCTCCAGTACACCAGGACTTCCTGTATTCACACCTCCAGTACACCAGGACTTCCTGTATCCACACCTCCAGTACACCAGGACTTCCTGTATCCACACCTCCAGTACACCAGGACTTCCTGTATCCACACCTCCAGTACACCAGGACTTCCTGTATTCACACCTCCAGTACACCAGGACTTCCTGTATTCACACCTCCAGTACACCAGGACTTCCTGTATTCACACCTCCAGTGCAGCGGCACTTCCTATGTACTGTACCTCGAGTATTCCAACACTCCCTGCATAGCACACCTCCAGTATAGTGACACTTGCTACATACCACACCTCCAGGATACCAGCTGCAAAGAACAGTGTAGCATCCCAGGAAATGCCCCTCCTTGTGTCACCGGCTGTCTGGTACCCACCGCGCAGATGAGCAAAGTGGCAGCCCTCGGTCCTGTCCAGTCCTGGCTCCTGCGATGCCCCAGTGGCGCATGAAACACCAGACGTTAAGTTCAGAACCTGGAGACACCAGCTCCATCTCCCACCATTGATTTCATTTGCTACACGATTTTCTTCTGAGTAAAGACCTGGGTGTTGGAGAAGGCTCTATTCCCTTAAACAAACTATTCAACATCATTACAGATAACAAAGATAGAAATAATCACACCAGCCTCCTGGGAGACCGCAGACAGGAGGTGAGAACTAAAACAGCGATGGAGCGCGAAAGCTTCAGGCACTCCTCCAGAAACACCACTTCTCTCTGCACAGCTTCTTGAAAGGCATTGATGGTGGTGAGTTTGAGATTATAGTTCCTAACAAAAGAACCTAGAAAGCAATGATTCCAGGGATCCAGTTAAAAGCAAAATAGTTATCTGATAAGCATAACCTGATGATGTATGTGTATATTCAACAGGTAAAAATACTCTGGAAAGTAATTCTGAATAATAAAGCATGCCCTTCTTTCTTTTCTCAGTCATCACAAACACCTACCTATTAATTTCTCTAATCAGCTAAAATAACCACTCATGCACCACCTTCTATGTGCTATGACAGGCCACTCAATGCCACTTCGAAAATTAAATGCACAAGCAGCGATAAGTCGTGTGAACTCCTGTACACAGTAAAGTAGTTAACAGATGGCATTTTGCAGGATTCAACACTTGAAGTTCAAACCAATCATTTTATAAACGAGGGCAATGTTTCGCCGTGCTGTTTGTAAAGGCGCTGATTTTTAGAAGAAACTTAGTTTCCAGAGATGGACAGTCTGCAAAGACGTAGCGGATCTGCACTGAGCAGTTAGCACGTCCGTGTCCTGTGCCAGAAGGTTCCCCACACCCCGGCCCACCAGACACTGACCTCTGTGAGAGACAGAGAGGTGCAAAAGGGGATGTGGCTCAGGTGTCACCCAGGAATTCAAGAAAAACGACCAGCTTCCCTGGAGGCTCAGTGGTAAAGAATCTGCCTGCCAATGCAGGAGACATGGGTTCAATCCCTGGTCCAGAAAGACCCCACAGGCCACAGAGCACCTAAGCCCACGTGTGAGCACTCAGTTGTGCCCAACTCTCTGCAACCCCATGGACTGTAGCCCGCCAGGCTCCTCCATCCACGGGATTCTCCAGGCAAGAATACTGCAGTGGGTTGCCATTTCCTCCTCCAGGGAATCTTCCTGACCCAGGGATCAAGCCCGGGTGTCCTGCACCTCCTGCATTGGCAGGTGGATTCTTTACCACTGCACCACCTGGGAATTCAACTAAACCCATGACTACTGGACCTGTGCTCTAGAGCCCGCGCTCTGCAACGAGCAGCCTGAGCACCGCAGCTAGAGAGCGGCCTTACTCGCCGCAACTAGAGAAAAGCCCGCACGGCAACGAAGATCCAGAACAGCCTAAAAAATAAATAAAATTATATATATAGATATACATATAAATATGAAAAACATGAAGACCATGGCAAGGCATTCCGTCATACACCAAGGGCACTCACCGCCAAACTGAGCCCCGCAAGCCCATTCACTTTCTTAAACTATAAGAAACCAGACCTCAACAAAACGGTACCCGTGTCTGGGAGGTGAAAACTCCCATCACCGTCACTGAGAAAAAAGCCGTTACACCCCGGACCTGTACTCCTGTGCTCGGGCAGCCCTGTTTCAACTTCCCTCTAAAGAAAGATATCTGCTAAATGCTTCCTTTTGTTTTCTTAATTTACATCTGATATTACAGAAAGGGTAACTGAAAGAATGATTTGTCTTTGAAGAAATAAAATTCTCAGGTAAGCCAGCAACGTCTGTGAACTGCATGATCAATTCCGTGATCAGGCAGAGTCCTGCGCGTCCACATTGATCTTAAAATGCAAATCTGGACACAACTAATCTTCACACAAATATAATAGGTAGAGCATTGATTTTTCCCTCGCGATCATATGAAAAATTAACTACAGTGATGGTAGTGAAGCAATATCATGTTATTTGAAGGTAGACTGTGATGAGTTAAAGAAAGAAACATATTGTAATCTCTGAAGCAACCACACACACACACACACAAGGGTCTAGCTAAAAGTCAACAGAGGAGATAAAATGAAATACTAAAAAATATTCAGTTTACCCTGAATAAGGAAAGCAGGAAAGGAGGAGGAGAGGAACAAAGAATTGTTGGGGCAGGTACAAAGCAGAGATGGTAGACTTGAATCCAGTCGTACTGAAAGCCCCATAGCAGAGGATCTGCGGCAAAGGTATAAGTTACAAAGACACTGGCCACCATCGTCTTATTTAAAATAGACCAATGGTGGGACTTCCCTGGCGATGCATTGGTTAAGACTCCATGCTTCCAATGCAGGGGGAGCGGGTTTGATCCCTACTTGGAGAACTAAGATCCCAAACGCCATGTGCCACACCCAAAAAATAAACTAGAATTTTTTAAGAATATTAAACCTATGTCAGTATATTTTAATGTGTGTTTGTCTCAATTTCACATGTGCCAAGTGGTCACTGGCCACACGTGGAAGGAAAAGCTCACTGGATAATTCTCAACTCCAGTTACATCAGCGAAGTTCCTCAGTAGAGACGCGGGTGCATGCGCACCGAGGCTGGCGTCGCAAAGGCAGAAGTTGCGCCCGTATATACACCCCTCCTAACTGCGCTTGTGAGCCTGAGACACCTACTTGGTGCCCTAAAAAGGCAAGATTGAATAAAGAAAATGTACGGCGTTAGCCACAGGGCTTCCCAGGCGGCGCTAGTGGTAAAGAACCCGCCTGCCAAAGCAGGAGAGAGCATTCGATCCCTGGGTCGGGAAGATCCCCTGGAGAAGGAGAAGGAAATGGCAACCCACTCTGGTAGGCTTGCCTGGAAAATTCCACGGACAGAGGAGTCTGGTGGGCTACAGACCATGGGGCCAAAAAGAGTTGAACACAATTGAAGCGACTAATGTCAAGCTTACTGACTTTCCTGTGTACGTGAGTGTGTGACTAATGTCTTGTGGGCGTGCTGCTGCTGCTGCTGCTAAGTCGCTTCAGTCGTGTCCGACTCTGTGCGACCCCATGGACTGCAGCCTACCAGGCTTCTCCACCTGCTGTCTATGGGGTCGCACAGAGTCGGACACGACTGATGCAGCCTACCAGGCTTCTCCACCTGCTGTCTATGGGGTCGCACAGAGTCGGACACGACTGAAGCGACTTAGCAGCAGCAGCAGCAGCACGCCCACAAGACATTAGTCACACACACACGTACACAGGAAAGTCAGTAAGATTGACATTAGAAAGAACGTTGACATGATGTCCACACAGATATTTAAGAATCAATTTCCAGATCTCCTGAACACAATAATACAGCAACATTTTATAGCAAAGCAGACTGAATCCCCGTGATAAATAACCCCCAGTCCCACACAGGCAGGAGTCTTGACGAATTTCTGCTTTAATAACTAGAGGGTTTAATTACAAAGCTGATGAGTTATGACCCTCGCTCCCGGACTCCCCCTTCTCTGCTCCCGACCCCCGGTTCCACCGCTACATGCACAAGTAACTCCCCTGGGACAGCAGAGGTCAGAGACTGTGCCTGGACGTCCTGGAAAGTCACATGATTACCGAGGGCATGCTTCTTTTCCATTTGCTACGAACATGGTCAGAACCAACTCCCCACCCCAGCAACTCTGAACAAAAGCGATTGCTGGGCTGTTCGCCTGTTACTAGAGTTTGGGGCTAAAACAAATGATTGTTATTACCAGGTTATAAACCCTTAAAAAAAATCCCTAATGGAAATGCTAACAGCTCATTAGCTGTAATGAGGGCCATCCTACAGGACGTGTGCCAGCAGACAGACGGCAACTGCACTAACACAGCCCTTCAGCGACGAGGAGGGCGGGCGGCCAGGATGGTCAGCACTGGCCCTGATGTCAGGACCCACCCCTCCTGGTCCCCAGGTCAGCCCTGCACACCAGCTTATTCATACCACCTCCTTGTAGCCAACGAGAGGTCAACACACCTGTGGGGCAGCTGATAAAGAGAGGGCTGCAGGGACTTCCCTGGCAACCCAGAGGCTAAGACTCCACGCTTCCACTGCAGGGGACACAGGTTTGATCCCTGGTCCGGGAACTAAGATCCTACAAGCCATGAGGTGTGGTCAAAAAAAAAAAAAAAGCCAGGACCTCAGCTCTGGGCACCAGCAGGCTTGAGACGTTAGTCTCAGACATCAGACAGCAGGCCGGGCCTGTGATTCTGAAGAAGCCACTCACTGTCAAACCGTTTCTGGAGACTGTTTACCTTCATGAAAGGACATCCCCTGGGGCAGGGCCAGAGCTCAAAGGAGACGTGTAGTCAGCTGCTAGAAGGATGCGCGCCTAGGACACAAGGGGTAAGAACCGTTAGACAAGTCCCAGGAAAGAGTCTCAGGGCCACAAGAATGATAACGTGTTCTTTCAGAGCATCGATTAATTTTAATTCCAAAAGCTCAAAGCCACTGTTTAAGGGAAATAATTGCTAATATTCCCCAAGGAGAGATCCCCCGGAAGGCTGGCAAGGGCAGGTGTCCCGCGGCTCTGACTGTGCCGGAACGGAAAGGTCAGAAAGCAGAGTAAGGCTGGTCTGCGTGCCCCAGGCCAGGTGTGGGGACCCGCAGGCCGGGCATGGTGGCCACACGCAGTAGGTCTCTCCCAGGCCTTTCCTGAATCATTGTTATTCCGTCTGGGAGGACTTTGCTCATGACAGTCACCCTCGGATTACAGCCACGGCCACCCTCAGGCTCTGACCTCAGTCACCCTTGGGTTATGACCACAGTCACCCTCACCTTACGTTCAGGAGAAAAGCAGACCCCCAGCCCGGGGCCTGTCCCCACATGGGAGCTCTGTCACACTCTTCTCACCGACGTCTCCAGGGAAAGCCCCTCATGTCACTTTTTAACCTTGGGTGCAGACCGTGGAGTCCTGAGATGCCACAGCCCGTGGTGCACCATCAACCCGGCTCCACACACGTGCCCGCCCTTTAACTTCTTTAAAATCACTCCCACCCACCTCCCTCCCACCCACAGCAGCTGCTGAGGGGTTGAGCGTGGATTTCGTTTTTCTGGATACTCAGACATTGCTGTTTGGGCTCACACCTTTTTCTTTTTGCTCAGACGCCTCTGACCCAGGGTCTCTTGTGCTCATTTACAAGGCGGTCCGTGTCTGCTTCTCGTCGCCTGCACATTGTAAGTGAGGGCGGAGGTAGCATCTCTGTGTTCTCAGTTTCCGACTCACATTTCTCTCGTGGGTTTTCTTCCCAGTCTTCAGTCATCTTTTTTTCTTATCTCCCTGCACCCCCAGCAGGTGATCACTGCTCACAGCACGGGCAAGGCCTGTGTACACAACTCCTCCAGATCACCCACTCCCTTAAATTTATGGATATGTAAAGATGTGCGGCGGCGGTGGTGTTCGTAAAGATGTGTGTGCGCACGCCGTAAGATCTGGTTCATGAAAGTGGGTTCACAAGCCACATCTCTGCCACTTGCTCTTCTCACGTAGGATTAGTTCATGGCCACCCTTCTAGGTTAGTAGATACATCCCTCATGCATCCTTTTTAATCATTGCATAATATTTCTTGGTACAGATGCCCAACTGTTCAGTCCACCCTTCCCTTACAGACGGGCAGGGGGCTTGTGTTCAATGTTTCACCACCACAAGCAAAGCTGCAGTAATATCTGTGTGTGTGAACTCACACATATGGGTCCTAGGAATCTATCCTAGGACCCTGCATGCGTATTTCACTGATTCGGCGGTATTAGGTTATATACCACCTCTGCTCCTTACTTTCTCCACCATGCCCCAGGCCTTTGAGAGCCAGCGATGCGGTAATTACAGGCCTGATCTGTTGATGCTACAGGGTGCCCATCACCCCAGCTGGCTTAACACTGTAGCAACACAAGGCATGCGGTTCTTTCAAAAGAACTGCTGCTGAAAAGCTCACGTGCTTAACAACAGAGCACCAAAAGGAAAAACAATAATTCTGCCTTTTTTCAAATTCTCAGCAAGTTCAATTTTGGAAAACTTCTATGACCCGGGGCACAGAGAGAAGAGGGAGACAGCCAAGGAGGGCTCATACTTGTTGAGAATCTACCGTGTGCCAGCTCTTTAGAAAAGTCTTATTCGGTGCACAACACAAGCCTTAGGGTGTTATCTTATCCACTGATCCGATGAGGAAGCTGAGGGGTGGAGGTTCACTGAAAGTCCTCTTAGAGCTGGGGCGGGGGCGGCAAGGGTTCCAGGCCGCGCCCACCTGTTCCAGAGCCTCTAGGCTTCTCGAGCCTCGTCCTGAGCTTCCACCCAGACAAACGCCTCACTTTTCTGAAAAGGATTCATGAGTGTCAGGGGGTGGGGGAGCGAGTGGGCCACGGGAGGCAAGTACCATATCAGCAGGGAGGACCTCCCTGGGCTCCAGTGATTACGAATCCACCAGTCAGTGCAGGAGACACGGGAAGACCTCACCTGCCTCGGGGCAACTCGACCCGCGCATCACAATCACACAGCCTGTGCTCCAGAGCCCTGGAGCCGCAACGACCGAAGGCCCCTCGCCCGGAGGCGGTGCCCCACAGTGGGAGAAGCCACCTGCCGAGAAGCCCACCCACCACCAGGAAGGGCAGCCCCCTCACCACAACCTGAGAGCTGCCCACACAGCAGTGAAGACCCAGCACCGCCCAAAACAAGCGAACAAATCATCTTTCTTAAAAAGTTGCACAAAGTCGCCAATGGACAGCCTCATCCGAGGATTCTGAGAACACTGGACCATGGATAATCTTCCCGGCAAAAATTACTGGGTTTAAATGAAAGTTCCAAGAAGCTCCGACCAGCCGGGATCCCACAGCCGTCCCAGGGCTCGCATCAGGCACTGGGCTTCCTCTTCCCCAGCACGTGGGTGGAGTCTGGCCACACGCTGTAGTCAGGGTGTGTAAGGACCCCAGAAACTGTCACAGTGCTGTCAGCAGAAAAGTCCGAAAGGAGCAGATGACATGGTTCAGCACTGACGAGACTGAGGAAGGTTAAGAGTTTGCAGTTTCCCACGAAAGGCTCCAAAGTCAGGACGGAGGTCACGTGATTGCTGAGCTTTGTTGTTTTTTTTAATCCGGCTGTGCCAGGTCTTCGTTGCATCACGTGGGACCATCACTGCAGCCCGTAGGACCTAGTTCCTCCACCAGGGATCGAACCCAGGCCCCTGCATCAGGATGGGGAGTCTCAACCACTGCACCACCAGGGAAGCCCCTCACTGAGACCAAAGTGAGCCGAGACCCAGCACTTCACAGGCTCAGACCGTCATCCCAGGGACCCAGTGCCCAAAAGTCCAGGACGAGGCGGCCGGGGGTGGGGGGCGCGGAGCCGAGGGTTCCGTCCACACCACCAAACAGGCAACCGACTGGCTCTGGGTCATGAGGAGGATGAGGCAGCTGAAGAGAAACCCCAGGAGCCCTGAGGGAGACAGGAGCACAGGAAATGCATGCCGTCTGTCGAGTGGTGGAGAGCCTCCGACCTGAAGGGCTCTCGGGCCCCCAGGGAAGAGGCAAGTGCGACAAGGCGCACAGGGCAGGCAGACAGAAGCCAAACGCAAAGCTGGAAGCGGCGTGGAGGCGCTTCCCTGGGGGTCCAGTGGTTAAGACCTCACCTTCCAGGGCAGGAGGTGCTGGTTCTGTCCCTGGTCAACGGGCTCAGATCCCACATGCCTCTCGCCCAAAAATCCGAAACATAAAACAGGAGCACTGTTGCAACAAATTCAATAAAGACTTTAAAAATGGCCTGCATCCAGCGTGTGTATGTATATTCACAGCGTGTGTATGTATATACACACACAGACTGGATCCTCCCTGCGGACTCGGGAGGGCCTCACCGAAGAGATGGCCTCTGGCCAAGACCTTGAAGGGGACCAGGGCCTAACGGACACGCTAACGTCCGACGTTCCTCACCTGGTCGCTGGGGGCCAGCGCTGCTCGGGCAGCTTTGTGGGTAGTAAGCCATCCCATCCACTCGTCACAGCCAGGATTATAGACCTTGTGTGTATTAAAGGTGTCACAGGGCTAAGAAAACGAGGCTCAGAGGGTTAATCAACGTGTCCTCCAAGTCACAGATAGGCAGCAGGACAGACATGGAATCCAGGTCTTTTTTACTCCAAAAATCCCAGGTTCCCTGTACCCACCTACCTTCAGCACTCTTTCAGCGTCCCCGTCGGCAAAAACATGGGGTAAGGGGAGAGACCTCGGAGAAGGAAACGGCAGCCCAGTCCAGCATTCTTGCCTGGGAAACCCCGTGGACAGAGGAGCCTGGCGGGCTGCAGAGCCTGTTGCAACCCTGATTGAACCCACCAGGGGAGAGGACCCGGAGAAAACGGCTTCAGGAAGCCTTGGAATCCAGAAGGTGGCTGGACTTTGGATGGCGGCCACTAGGGGGCGATAGAGAAGAGAAGAGGCTGTGACCTCGGGGAGGGACAGCAGGCTCGGGGTGGGTCCACTGTCTTTAAGGGTCATCCTAAGGTTGTTTGACTTTTCCGATTGCGGTGAAATTCAGCTAACCTAAAATGAACTATTTCCAAGTAAACAGAGCAGGGGCACCCAGGACAGTCACAGGCTAGCAACCACCCTGCGTCTAGTTCTGCAACATTTCCCTCATCCCCACATAAAGTCACACCTGCCGGACATCCCCCACCTCCTCCCGTCCAGCCCCCGCACCCCAGCCTCCGGGGGCCCTCGGTGCCTGGCTCCTCTGACTTGACACAGCGCTTTCGAGGCTCACGCTGTAGCAGGAGTCAGGGCTCCACCCCTTCCCGTGGCCAAAGGATATTCCACCGTGTGCACGCACCACAGTTTCTCTAGCCAGTCACTTGCTGATGGACATTTGGGTGCTTCTCCCTTTTGGCTCCTGGGAACAGAGCAGCTGTGAACACCGGAGGAGATCATAGCAGCTTTTAACTGATCTGTGCTGAAGAAAGACAAGTAAGGGTTACGAGAGTGAAGGGGACCAAGCTGCCTACTAAGTGCCAGCGCCCCCCATCATCGAGACAGCCAGAGACGCCCCAAAGTTTCCAAAGCGCCCTCGGTGGGAGCCGCTGTGTCACCCACTCACTCCCTCTCGCACAGAAGAGACGGAGCACACACTCTTGCCCAGAAAGAAATCTAATTACACTCACGCCTCACACCGCCCACCAAAATCCACAAATGAAACGTCAGATGTGAAAATGAAGGCAAATTAAAACAAAACACAAACTTTAAAGGAAAATGTATGTGAAGATTGATCTAATCACAGGTGAGGAATCCTTTCTAAACCTAAAACCTGTGATTTTCCTTAGAAATCACAAAGGATGTTAATTGACTACAAAAACTGTTACATTTTTGGATGGAAGAAAGAAAAGGACAAAGAAGGGAGGGAAGGAGGGAAAAGGAAGAAGCAGGAAAAAATTTTGCCATAAGCATTAAAGTATCTTATTTTAAAAGAGATTTTACGAATTGATTAAAAGGAAAAAAGGCAAAACAAAGTGAATAACACCACTGAACCATATACTCCAAACGGTTAAGATGGCTTAAAAGAAACAAAACGGAAAGAGAAAACTAAGACGTTAATGTCAAGAAAAGATTCAGAAATTAATAATAGAAGCCAGAAATTCTAGATGAGACAAAATATAGTTCCATGAATACATTTTTAATGTTTGAACCTCATTAGTAATTAAAGAAATCCAGAATAAGTTTTCATTTGTAACCGATAAGATTAGCACAAGTATAAATTTGAATCGGTGGTGCTTAAGCCATGGCTTGTGTCCAATAAGACGGGAATTCTCAGTGTTGGTGTAAGAGTGTACAAGCTCTCCAGCACACACTCTGGTAGCAACTGCAGCGAGACGTTTGCTGCTGTGATGAGCCAGTCCTGGAGCCTCCCTCAGTCAGAAGCCCTTCCTTCCCAGGGGAGAAGAGCCCAGCCTGCGCCGGGAGTCAGCTCTCACATCGGAGGCCCTGGCCCCACCCAGGGCTGAGAGGAGCGGGCTGTGCCCTCACCTCCGCTTGGCTTACTGGCTCCAGCCCCACAGCAGAGATGGTGCCCCCAGCCCCGGCGACACCATCCTTGGAGCAAGTCCTGGAGAACAGAGCCCAGATCTTCACCCAGTCGCCATCCCGCCAGAGGGACTCTGGTTGGCCCAGTGCAGTCACCTTCTGTGATCTGGAGGGTGGGGTCGTGCTGACTAGCCAGCTCACTCAGAAGATGTGAAGGCTGGAACACTTAGCTTAACTAGACTACACAAGTGTTAGGCTCCCCAGGTGTCACTAGTGGTAAAGAATCCACCTGCCGACGCAGGAGATGCAAGAAACATGGGTTCGATCCCTGGGTGGGGAAGATCCCCTGGAGGCAGGCATGGCAACCCACTCCAGGGCTCTTGCCTGGAGAATCCCATGGATAGAGGAGCCTGGTGGGCTACTGTACAGGGGTCCCAGAGAGTCAGACACGACTGAAGCGACTTAGCACACACGCACACAAGAATCATGGGGCTGGGGGTGGGGGGCTCAGAACAGAGCCAATCAGAAACCACTCCGAGTTGCACAAAAAGGCAAATGCACAGGCCGCTGGACTGTGCAGTCAAATGTGGTTAGAGTAGCACGCTTTACACTAACGTGACTCTCACCGCATACAAAGACAGTAGTTTAAAAAAGAGGACGAAATTCACCTTGCAGGATTTTACTGAATATGTTTAAAATCTTAAAAAGCTCAACATGACTCTTTCTTGGGGGTGATGTTATGGATGGCTTTTATTTTCTTTTCTGTATTTTCATGTATTTTCCACATTTTCTTCAATGAGCATTTATCTTTTTAAAAATCAGGGAACATATATCTTCCAAAGGGGAACTGAAAACTGTATATCTATGACACACAAACCCTGGGGCCAGGGGCTCTACTTTTAATGAAGTAGACTTTTCCATTCCTTATTCAGATTTTCTACAAGTATGTGCACGTGGCATTGAAATAGTGTTAAAAAAAAAAAAAAAAAAAAACAGGACTCCAGTACTCTTGCCTGGAAAATCCCATGGATGGAGGAGCCTGGTAGGCTACAGTCTATGGGGTCGCAAAGAGTCAGGACACCACTGAGCCACTTCACTTTCACTTTCACTTTCCTGACTGCAGGGGTTTTACTCTGCTCCTGCGGCTTCTGGCTCCAGCCTTACGATCCAGGATCCAGGGAACTGCTCTCACAGTTTCTTTTATAACTGGAACTCTTACCACCAACGGCACTCCGGGACTGCTTGCTGCGGGTTCAGTAACCAGGGACCCGCAATAAGACTGGTGTCATGCAAAATGAGGGGCCCAGCCCAAAATGACTTACACAGTCAAAGGATGAACGGTTTCCCTATTTACGCAGGTAGAGGGAGGAGCTGAGCTGCTTGTGAATTTAGCAGAAGTTTTCCCCTCTCAGATGAAACGGGAGGAGAGCGGTGACGGAGCCCTGGGCTGAGGGCGGTGGATTTGGGCACCAAGACGGCACGCGGACCGTCCGCCCCTCCCGGGCCCCGCCCGTCCCTTCAGAGCCAGCACACGTGGGGCGGGATGAGACAGAGGCGAGTTCTGGAATATTCCCAATTCAAAGTCCATGGACCAGGCAGGGGACTGTGGAGCCAAAGCCTGACGATCCTCCCCCGCCCGGGGGGATGTCCCGAGACCCCAGGCTCCCCCAGGCAGGCGGCCCACGCCTCGCTCCGCCCTCCCTCACCTCGGCGCCGAGGCCCATTTCCACTAACTGCCGCAGTCACAACGCCGCCACGCAGGCCCCCACGGCCTCGGCGGGCGCAGGGCGGAGGGCCAAGCGCCCGAGACCTGCTGGGTCACCTGCGGGAGCCAGGTCGCTCCAGAGGCAGGGCTCGGGGCCCCGCTGGGGCCGAGTGTGAGCCCGCCACCCACCCGACATGCGCGCCGTGTGCCCGGGGAGGGCACCTTTGCCCGTCACTCAGAAGCACCCCCTGTGTGGCAGAGCCCTTCCTTGTCCCTTTCCAGGCTTCAGATAGGGACCTTAGTCTGCTTTGTATCAAGACCTTTAATCCAGCCCCAGCTCCAGCATAGGCTTTATTTATCCACAAAAGGTACATAATGGCTATTCTTTACCAACGGAACCAGAATCTAGCCTGGGGTTAAGGGGGCTCCCCAGGTGGTGCTCTAGTAAAGAACCCACCTGCCAATGCAGGAGACATGAGGCGCGAGTTCGATCCCTGGGTGGGGAAGATGCCCTGGAGGAGGGCATGGCAACCCACTCCAGGACTCTTGCCTGGAGAATCCCACGGACAGAGGAGCCCAGTGGGCTACAGTCCATGGGGTCACCAAGAGTGAGCTGCACAAGACTGAGCGACTTTCACACACACAGAATCCTGGCAGCCCAGCTTCACCTGACCAGGGACCTTTCCTTCCCACAAGTGCACCACACCGAGCCATAATTCTCTGTCTAGTGGAAACATCAACCCCTTTTACATATTTATTACAAATAATTTATTCATTATTATAAAATGCTTTTAATCGTTTATTACTTAGTAATAAACATCAATTACCAACAGTGAGATACGTATTCTCAAGAAATAGTCAACATACAGATGCAGAGAAAAACAAAAGATACAGACTCAGCATTCCAGTACTTATAGATTTTTAAATTATCCAATGACAATCTAAGATATTCATAATTATTTTTAATGTTCACAGGCAGGAAGCTTGAGGAGGTGCCCAAGCCAATAACTCTCATTCATGTAGATCCTGAAAGCAGGTGCCAGAGCAGAAACCATAGGAGGGCTCACTCCCCCGGCATCCTGCCCGTCATGGCGTAAGGACACTGCAGACGCAGCCACATTGTTTTAAAGCGACAGATAAAAAAGAGGGACAGGCAGTGTTGTAATCGCCCCTGTGCATCTAGGAACTAGCCAGCCTTCGTTTTGTTTCATTAGATCAACATGATCATCTGATTCATAAAATGACTCCTTACATTCTAAATAAATTAATCTTGGTTATTCCCCTTAATAACATATACTGGTGCACATATAAACCGAGACAGGATTTGCTAAATGATTATTGATAGCTGTGGGCAAAAGAGCTGTACCAGAGGAGGCACAGTCCGTGGTTTTACCGCTAACGGGAGCTCGTGCTGTTTTACTTAATATTCCCGGTTTCTCCACTCCAGCGGCCAGAGAGCCTCAACTGCAGGCCTGGGTTAGTTAAGTCAGGCACCACTCACTGCATTTCCAGGCAAGTGAGACAAATGCATCCTTTCCATTGAACCATCTTCTCCAAACTCTATTCACACGGATGGCTTCACCGCGTGAGCAGGGCAAGTGTGGCAATCACCCAGCAGGATTCCAGAGTCCCACTCCCCAAAGCAAATGACAACACAGGGGCTCATCTCATGACCCTGCAAAACAGAAGTCCCAGATCCCAAGAACCTACTTGCACGGAGGCCCAGAGTAGTTGTCAAGTGACCTCCAAGGTCTGCTGTAAAGTCCATTCCACAGGGAAACACGTGCGTGCATGCTAAGTCACTTCAGTCACGCCCAACTCTTTGTGACCCCACCAGGCTCCTCTGTCCATGGGATTCTCCAGGCAAGAACATTGGAGGGGGTTGCCATGCCCTTCTCCAGGGGTCTTCCCAACCCAGGGATCGAACAGGCATCTCCTGCATCTCCTGAATTGCCAGGCGAGCTCTTTACCACTGTTCCACCTGGAAAACCCAGGAAAACACTTAGAAATTGGTAAAAACGTGGCATGCATTTAAAATGTAAATAAATATGATCACCTTCAAATCAATACTAGGAATTCAATAACTAACCACTAAGTCAGAATCGTTTCGTCAGAAGTACAGAGGCACGCATCTAAACCACTGTGGGGCTTACACGGAGGACGGAGAAGAGAAGCAGATCGGTGGGCCAGGTCCCCCACAGGCCAGGCCAGGACCCTGGGAACGTCTTGCTCAGATTACTACCACCATTACTTACAAGTGGGTAGTGAAAGTGAGAGTCGCTCAGTCGTGTCCCACACTTTGCGACCCCACGGACCATACAGTTTATGGAATCCTCCGGGCCAGAATACTGGAGTGGGTAGCCATTCCCGTCTCCAGGGGATCTTCCCAACCCAGGGACTGAACCCAGGTCTCCCACATTGCAGGCAGATTCTTTACCATCCGAGCCACCAGGGAAGCCCACAAGCAGGTAAAGGACCCTCAGTGCCAGGTAAACTGGAAGACAAGACCAGCGATGACTCCTATTCCCTGATGAATATTATATTGAACCTGGTCACTTTGCCAGGAGGCAGTGGAAGCCTGGACATTCCAGAGCATCTGAGCCATAAAAACACCAACACGACAAACACGCGCCATCACCACATGGTCTGCTGCTGCTGCTGCGTCGCTTCAGTCGAGTCCGACTCCGTGCGACCCCACAGATGGCAGCCCACCAGGCTCCCCCATCCCTGGGATTCTCCAGGCAAGAACACTAAAGTGGGCTGCCATTTCCTTCTCCAATGCATGAAAGTGAAAAGTAAAAGTGAAGTCGCTCAGTCCTGTCCAACTCTTCTCGACCCCATGGACTGCAGCCCACCACGCTCCTCCGTCCATGGGATTTTCCAGGCAAGAGTACTGGAGTGGGGTGCCATTGCCTTCTCACCACATGGTCAGTTACGTGCAAGTTAAAGTTATTGTGTCCTCAAGAGGCAGGGAGCAAAACTGATAGAAAGCAAGGCTAAAGGGAGCAGGAGCTATTAGTGTCCTGCCCTAAAGGGAGAGCTGTGCAGACCAAGAGGTCGTGTCTATACACCAAATTAGCTGCATATCAACAGTTAATAAAACCAGAGTTAGTAAAATTAACAAAAGTTGCTTAATATCAACAATTAAGCTACAGTTAATATCGGTGATTAAAACGGAGATATCCTACTTCAGACCAGTGTTGAGTGAAAAAACAGTACTTTCTGATACTAACAAGTTTACTGTTTAATTAAATGAGTTAAGCCAGGTGAAAGTGATTTGTGAGCAGCACAATTGCTTCATAGATAAAAATCCACCCTGATTGCTCATTGGAAGGACTGATGCTGAAGCTGAAGCTCCCATACTTTGGCCATCTGATGTGAAGAGCCGACTCACTGGAAAAGTCCCTGATGCTGGGAAAGAGAAGGGGACGGCAGAGGATCAGATGGTTGGATGGCATCACCGACTCAATGGACATGAGTTTGAGTAAGCTCCAGGAGTTGGTGATGGACAGGGAGGCCTGGCGTGCTGCCGTCCATGGGGTTGCAAAGAGTCGGACATGATTTAGCAACTGAACAACAGCATTCTACTTCACAGTCTTCAAAACTGGTAATTCAACTCCTGGTAGAGATTAACTAATGATTTTTCTGACTTGGACTGTACCAAATTTGTTTTTAAAAAAGCTTAAGAATAAAATTGTGCCCACGGAACTTTTTCTTCATTGAAACAGCCACCCCCCACCCCCACCTCCACACTGCCATTCAGCTGGCCACTCTTGGCCCCTTGACTTCTGGGAAACCAAGACCCCATAGGCTCTGTTTCCTACCCAACGTATTTCACCTAACAGACAGCCAGCGATTATTAGATGCACCGTTATCTTTTGGGCCTCAAAGGGAAAAAAGTAAAAGGCAAAAAAAAAAGGGCAAATCTAAGCTTATTACAGTTTCAAAGATGAAGATAGAGACCACGTCCGTTTCCAAAATCAGCGTGATCGATATTGCCTACCTAAAATGCTAGTCCTTTTGACCCAGCGTCACCACCCGGCCCAGGCCCAGATGCGGCAGGCACCGTCCCTCCCCGAGCTCCTCCTCTACTGCCCCCAGTCCCTGCCCCACCCCACTGCCAAAGCCACAGTCTCTCCAGCGCAAGTCTGACCTTCCAGTACAAATCCCATCTCTCTCGGCTTAAAAGACCTCACTCTGCAGGAGGGTCTCCAAGACCCCGAATGCTCCGACTTCCATTGTTCCCCAGCCTCACCCCTCAGAGCAGCTTCTCAGTCCACTTCTCACCCTCATCACATCCCATCCCACCCTTCTCAGTTCTTCAAACACCGTGCCGTCCCCACTTCCAGCTTCCACACACCCCGCTTCCCCCAGGAGCTCCCTCTCCTGCTTCTCTGCCTTGTCCACTGTGTCTGCATTCAAACCCCTCCCCAGCACTGGCCCCCAGGACAGGCCGTGTGACCTGTCCCCAGGCCCTCTGCTCGATGCCTGCCCTTTGTACATCTGCAATGACTGACTGTTATCAGTTTAACAATGTGTCTTTCAACTCACAGTCCTGTGATGCCTGGGGTTTGTTTCCATCAGAGCGGACCCCCCAGGGTCTAGCACAAGATCTGGTACGTGCAGGGTGCTCTGTGTTTATTGACTGACCAAAACTCGTGGATGATGGCCAGGGCAGTTCTCGAAACACTGTTTGGCAGAAACCAGTTTTTGCTGCCAACTGTCAATGGGTGTTCTAAAGAAGAGGCTCTCGAAGTGTGGTGCTGGGCACACAGTAAGCGTTTAATAAATCTCAGTCGTGCTGCTGCTGCTGATGACGATGACAACCACAAATGCAACAGTAGTGTAACAAAATATAAGAAGAGTCCCCTTTTAAATACCACATGACTGAAGTCTCTGCCATTCTCATCCTGAGAGTTGTCTAAGCGAGACCTATGGTAATGATATTAAGCATTGATCCTAAAACTCCAAGACAGGAAAACAATCCTAGCACCAGTTTAAAAGGCCAACGGTCAAGAACGGATACTGACAACAAACGCAGTCAGTGAAGTGTCTTTTCCCCTCAATTATACGGATAAAAATGCATTAACTGCAAATGTGATAGAAGGACAATGTTCGCTGACTTTTAAGTTCTAAACCATTAAAAAAAAAACAAAACCTAATATATAAGGAATTTTCTTCCTTTGCCAACTCTGGTGATATCTGGTCATTTGTAACAGGACAGGTATTGTCCTATGTAACCATTTCACATCAGAGAGTCCCCATCTGACCGTAGTGTTCCTAGCTGATTACTTGGGATTTGCAATGAATCTTTCCACAGGCAGTAAACTCTAAGACAGGGTCTTAGTAATTTTCATACCAGCTGTACTGTGGTATGCGTGTCGGGCTGCATAAGCTTCATGTGCTCTTACATGATGTGAAACACTGGCTTCAACAGGCTTTATGAGTCTGCTCTGGAACCTGGACATATTTGTTGGAAGAAGGTTTCTCTGAGAAAAGAGGTTTCAGGGCCCCGGAAGCGATGAAAACGGAAAGGTGCCCTCCGGCCTTCCCCTCCAGCCCAGGGTGGCGACCGCAGCCCGTGGCAGGAAGGCAGGCCAGGGCCCAGCGAGGCAGCCCACCCTCACTGCATCCGGTCATTCACCGCCGGGCCAGGACCCCCATCCCTCTCTCTTCCGCCTCTCACAGTCACAGAAAAACTAAACCAAACTGCTCATCAGGCCGCCGAGACACCCCTCTTCTGGGTTCCCTCGGCCCCCGGCCTGTCCGAGGCTCCCGCCGGTCCCCGGACCCCCTTCCACGTCCCGCCGCCTTTTCCGGGGGTCCCTGATGCCCAGGGGTCCCTGCTGCCCAGGCGGCGCTCCCGTCCACGCCTCAGGGATCCACGCGGCCAGGCCCCGGCCTGCTCCCCCAGACGGACGCCCCTGAGAGCCCACGGTGCCCTGCCTGCAGCACCAGCTCTCCCACCTGGAGCGCGGGCTCCACCCGGTCCACCACGCACATCACACAGCACACGGGGCACACACACACACACACCTCACACACCTCACACACATCGCAGACACCACACAGCATACACTCGCACACCACACACACACACAAGACACACACCACACAGCATACACTCACACACCACACACACACACAAGACACACAAGACACACACCACACAACATACACTCACACACCACACACACACACAAGACACACAAGACACACACCACACAACATACACTCACACACCACACACATCATACAGGAGACACATCACAACATAAACTCACACACTACACACATCACACACGAGACACATCACACATCATACACGAGACACACACCACTCACATCATACACACCACACAATCTATATCACACACATACCACATACCACACACATCACACACACGAGACACGCACCACAACATTCACACACCACATTATATACTACACAACATACACACCACACATACATCATACCACACATACAATCTATACCACATACACACACCACACATACCACACACTAGACACATCACACAACATACATACCACACATACATCATACATACCACACATACAATCTATACCACATACACACACCACACATACCACACACTAGACACATCACACAACATACATACCAGAAAACATACACTCACACACCACATGCATGATACACACCACACATACAATCTCTACCACACACACACACCACACACCACATCATACACGAGACACATACCACACACCACATATACCACACACATCATACATACCACACAGCATATACTCATACATCACACACATACACACCGCATATACACAGTATACCACACACCACACAATATACACTCACATGTTACACACATCATACGCACCACATATACACTATCACACACATCATACACACACCACACACAGCACACACACACGACACACACCACACATCATACACACACCACACATACCATACCACACGCACCTCACCCATCACACATCTCACACACACAACATGTACTCCACACCGCACACACCACACATCCCTCATACATCACAGACCACACACCCACACACACATACCAGACAAACGTACACACCACACATACCACACACACATTACACACATCATACACACACAACACACACACAGCAGCCGGCTGAAGCAGACACTGGCGGAGAGTGAGTGAGGCAGGGAGGCAGGAACAAGCCGGACAGAGTCGTGGACCCACGAGGACGCGCGCGGCGGAGCCAACTGGACTGGTCGGCAGCTCCCTGCGAACCGCCTGCATTAACCTCGGGCAGGAGGCGCTGTGCTCCCGAGGGCCCGGGACCCGCTCCGCTCCCCCGGGGAATCCTGGACGGCGACCAGTGACCTTGACCCCGCCGCGCGCTCCCGACCCTCCTCGGCCTCCCACCCTCGTGCGGGTGCAACCTCAGGGGCGCGCTCGCCCCGGGAGAGCCGGCCCCGCCCCGCCCCTTAACGCGCCCCGCCCCGGAAGAGCCGGCCCCCCCCCCGGGAGGCCCGCCCCGCCCCCGAGCGCGCGGCACCGACCCGGCCCGGGGGCTCTCAGTTCGCGCGCGCGCGCGCTCCCAGCCTCCCCGGCACCCCGACGGCCCCGGCCCGCAGCCCAGCGCCCGGCCGCCGCCTCCTCGCAGCGACACCTCTTCCCGAGGTGGGGGCGGGAGAGGGCGGGCAGAGAGTGGGACCGCCGTCTTCGGGGGTCGGTCTTCCTCGCCGCGTCCAGGACTGCCTTCTCACCCATCTGGCAGCCTTGATCAGGACGCCTGCAAAGCGCGGGGGAGCGCTCTCGAGGGGGCAGAGAAGCCCCGTCCTCGCCACTGACCGCTCCTTCCCCTCCCCGGCGCACACACACTGTCCCCAGGAGTGATTCCCGCCAGCTGGGCGGCTCGAGCGGTCGCGGTCCTGGTGCCCGGGGCGCGGGGACTTCCTGGGCCTGGTTCCTCGACGTCACCCCCGAAACCCGCGCGCCGCCGCCCGCGGCCCCAAACCACCCCCCAGTGCCGCGCGCGCCCTCGGCCCGGCTCCGCGGTCCGCAGCCCCGTGCGGAGCCCGCCGGGAGCGCAGGGCCAGGCCACGCGCGGGGCTTTCCCTGGGGACTGGACGCGGGGCGAGCTGTCGCTAAAGGAAAACCCGAAAAGAGCTCCGGCTTCTCCGAGCTTCTCTCGCCAGGAAGAATCGCGCTCACGCTGCTGAGCCACGAGGAACACAGCTGCAAGGGCAGCGCTGTTTTTTGAGGGCGACTCTCATCCACACCGTCCGAGAATGATCATCCTGCTCTGGGCATCTGTTCGGAAGGTTGTGCTCGCTCCGGAGGAAGGGCAAGTCAAGAGCCCCTCCTCGGGTGCCAGAGACACCACCTGGCTCCCGGGTTCAGAGCAGAAAAGGGCGTGAGCGGGTCCCCGAAGGGTTACCGGCACCTTCCGCAGCCGCTGACGCCCCTCGCCCGTGGGGAGTCGAGTTGGAACGTGGATGTCCTTCGTACTATGACCAGCATCAGTACGAAGTGACATTTCGGAGACACTTGGTGTCCGTGGTTTGATGTTTAATCGATGGACTTCTATTAACAAGCCCCCACATCCGAGGCCTTCTGAAGACCCCCATTCCTTTCCAGCTGGAGCCGCAGAGCAGGGACCAAAGGGCACGTGGCCTTCCTTCCAACAGTCCGGACTCGCCCAGGCTGCGGGGCGGGCACGTGTAGACCGGCCCTGGTCCCCACACTGCGCGCCTGCTCCACAGAGACTAACCCACTGGCCAGCTTCCGTGTGCGCTCCCACGCGCGTGTGAAACCAGCTGGAACGGCCTTTCCCGCAGGAGAAGGGCCATTTCCCTCTAAGTAAGCACCTCACGGGGATTCCCATTACATAAAACTACTTGACGATGACCTAATTTGTTCATTCAAGAGGATAAATTCCTCCTAGACATACATTATTGTTGTTATGGTTTCCGTTGTTAAATTATACATAAAAGGCCACCAAGCCTGTTTTAGAAATGCAGTGTTTTCAGAACATGAATCTTAATGAGATCCTTATTTTAAATGATGCCTGAGAGTGTGCTATATCTTAGATCATTCCTTATACTTTCACCAATTTGTAACCCTAAATGCATTTCCTAAAAATTGTTGTAAAATACATTTTCTTAGAATATGTTCATTCACTACCTTAGATGGGCCTGTTTGTTGTTCAGTTAAGTCGTGTCTGACTCTCTGGCCCCATGGACTGCAGCATGCCATGTTCCTCTTGCTCTTGCAAAAGGAAATTCGAATATGGAGAGTTACCTCAGATTCGTATTCATTGAGTGGGTGATGCTATCTAACTGTCTCATCTTCTGCCACCCCCTTATCCTTTTGCCTTTAATCTTTCTCAGGATCAGGGTCTCTTCCAGTGAGCAGGCTGTTTGTATTAGGTAGCCAAAGAGCTAAGAGCCAAGAGCTTCAGCATCAGTCCTTCCAGTGAATATTCAGGGTTGTTGCCTTTTTGGTCTTAGGTTATTTTGGGGTGAACAAAGGACAGAATGTACAATTAAAAGAGGTTTTCCAAAACGATGCTCTCTTTCACTCCCGTCACCTGCAAAACAAGCCCATCTAGGGTTTGTCTTTCCTAGGTCCACTCTTCCTCTGTAAACTTTTCCCACTTCTCCTCTGACAGAGTCTTTCTAAGCATGGACGAATCCATAAATGTGCGTTTCCCAAAGTGTGGTTCTTCCAACACCATCTTGCAAGATCACCTGTAAAAAGGAAGTTGGCCAGAGCACCTGGGAAAACCCTATTCCTTCTCCCCTTGCGATGTTTCCAGATCACACCAGGCGCTCAGTCAAGACACCTGCAGAGCTTGCCGTGGTTCAGCATTTCTCAGATCTGAGCGTGGAAACCGTGTCCAAACAAGGCTCAGTAACATGCTGTGGGACTTTCACTTCTAGGATTACATGTCAGGAATTAGTGATTTAAACCAGCTAATGTATGATGGGTCATTCAAATTGGGCTAAACCAAGCTGCAGCATAAGAACTCTTTTCAGAGAATGAAGAGGAAGCTGACCCTAGTTACCCTTAGTGAATTTCATAAGTCCACTGCATTTTAAAAATGCTTTAAATATTAGGTGAACAATCAACAGATGAATAGATAAAGATGTGATATATAGAGATGGATGCACACGTGCGCACATATATATTTAATGGACTATTACTCAGCCGTAAAAAGAATGAAGTCTTGCCATTTGCAACAACATAGATGGATTGGAGGGTGTTATGCTCAGAAAAATAAATCAGACAGAGAAAGGCAAATACCATATGATTTCACAGTATATGTGAAACGAATAAACACGGCAAAATAGAAACAGAGCTTTAGACACGGAACAAACAGGTTTTGGTCAGTGTAGAGGCAGGAAACGGAGGAGAGAGGGAGGAGAGGGGACCGCAAAATAAACGAGGCCCGGGGTGACGTATGCAAGGTGGGAACGGAGTCAATAACTGTGTGATGTCTTTGTACAGTGACAAGTGGTGACTAGATTGCTCGTGGCGATCAGTTTCAAATGTATAGAAATATTGAACCACAATGTTGTGCAACAAGAATTCATGTGGTGCTGTAGGTCAATTATACTTCAGAGACAAACACACCAACAACTCATAGCAAAAGAGATCAGGCGTGTGGTTTCCAGAAGCTAGGGGTGGGGGAAGGGGGACTGGATGACAGTGGCCAAAAGGTACAGACTTCCACAACAAGGATCGACTGCACAGCACGGGGACTATACTAATACTTGGTGAAAACTATAAGGGAAAAGAGTCTGAGAAAACAGATACGTATGTGTATACACAAAACTAACACAGCGTTATAATCAAATATATACTTTTGATTTGTACATTATAAATCAAATATACTTTGATAAAATAAATAAATTTTTAAAAAATAATAAGTAAAAAGATCTCTAGAATTCAGAGGACACAGAACATTCAAAAATATATCAATTATTGTAAAAGCAATCTGATTCTATGTAGATCATTTGAAAGCAAAAGGAACATGAGAAAAAAAAGGAATAGAAAATCTCCCATATTCCTGCCCCCCAAAAAAGGTACGAACCTCCAGTTACAGGATAAATAAGTACTAGGAATGTAATGTACAATATAATAAATGTATTTAGCACTGCTGTATGTTGTAAACAAAAGCTATTGAGAATAAATCCTAAGAGTTCTCAACACAAGAAAAACATTTTCTATTTCTTTAATTTTGTGTCTATATGACGTGATGGATGTTCACTAAACTGTGATAATCTTTTCATGATGTTTCTAAGTCAAATCATTATGCTCAACACCTTAAACTTATATAGTGCTATATGTCAATTACCTCCCAATAAAACTGGGAAAATATATATATAAATGTATTATATATTCTGTGTATATATGTATATACACAATATGCTGCTGCTGCTAAGTCGCTTCAGTCGTGTCCGACTCTGTGCGATCCCACAGACCGCAACCCATCAGGCTCCACCGTCCCTGGGATTCTCCAGGCAAGAACACTGGAGTGGGTTGCCATTTCCTTCTCCAATGCATGAAAGGGAAAAGTGAAAGTGAAGTCACTCAGTCATGTCTGACTCTTAGCGACCCCATGGACTGCAGCCTACCAGGCTCCTCTGTCCATGGGATTTTCCAGGCAAGAGTACTGGAGTGGGGTACAACGCAAAAGACTAGAGTGGACATCTGAAGTTCCCCTTCATAATGATATATATATTTATTTTGGCTGAGTCACTTGGTTTGTGGGATTTTAGTTCCCCAATCAGGGATTGAACTCAGATCCTTGGCAGTCAGAGCACGGAATCGTAAGCACTGGATCTCCACGAAGTCCCAGTGATGATTTTTAGAGAGAAGAAATAAGGGGCTCATCAGTTAGCCCAAAAGGATAAATGAGGGCAGAATACAGCTAGAAGGCAGACTGGGGACCTTGCAATTCACAGAGCTGCTGCAAAAAGATACAGAACTTCAAGGGAGAGTTTGGCTATATCAGCATTTTAACTGTCCACATATTTTCGTGTCTATGCAAGTCATGCTTCATACTCTGCTAACTGTGGCAAGCCCTTCTTTGCTGGGGCAGGAATAGGAGGACTGCCTCTCCTCTCAAGGCAGGGCTGGTGCTCTACCACAGGAATTCCCAAGCACACAGTCCCCAGGACATCCAGGAGCATGTGGGAGCAAAGCCTGGCCTGCCTGTGGCTCCTCCCATGAGCAAGATGGGGGTCTTAGTCCCCAGCCTGACGTTATGTGTTCACCCTGCTGGGATGGCTGAGAACCTTCGACCTGAACAGCAAGTATCACCCATGGTATGTGTCTAGAAGCTTGGAGTGATCAAACATGCTTCATGAGTAGGATTTTCCAACCAGTTACAAAGAAAGAGAGAGGGAAAAAAAAAGTTCCCTTAGGGAGGAAAATAGTCAAGACACTGCAAGATGCTTCCAAGGTTGAGTCAGATGCCTCCTAAGTCAGCACTGACCTGTCAGCAGAGCTGCCCAGAAACAGAACATAAGATGTTTGAAAATGTGGGGGCTTCAGTCAAGCTCCCATTTCTTTTTGGAAGACCACAGCCTCAGAAACTTCTTAGCCGGAAGCTTGTAAAGAATCAAAACCAACTTAGTTTTCTTTACAGTCAACCTCTGTACCACTCAGAGTCCGAGGAATGAGCAGGGAAGAGGCCCTCATACAGCCCTGGGCGCAGGTCTGGGCACTGTGCCCCCTCCTGACTGTGCTCACGCACTGGGAACTCCGCTCTGTGCCTCGGTTTCCTAGCGTGGAAAAATGGAACGAAGAATCCTATTTCCCTAGGCTGTGAGGATAGAATGAGACGGAGTCAATGGCAAGATCTAAAGCATGACGTTCTGTGTGATTGGGAATCAGGTTAGAGTCAACATTTGGGGGACAGGAACGCCACTTTGTAAAGAGTCTCCCACTGGAAGTCGAAGCTGAGCCTGGCTGTAGAGTCCTATGTATCTCTGGTGCTGACTGACAGCATAAAACAGACTTAGCAGCCCGCTCCTGAGAGTAATGGAACATCCCTTGAGGCATTACTGGATAAAAACTTGCTGGTTACTGCCCAAGGATGTGAATTCCATAAATGTACATAAACAGACACTGTGTCAAAACTCTGAAACTACACAGAATAAGAAGTTTCCCGAAATAATCTCTTTTTGCCCATGGGAGCTACAACCCCAAGTAAGGCAGACACCATCTTTGCTGAGGCAGCCCCCAGCACGGCTGGGGTTTTGGAAACCCCTGCTCTAGACACAGGCTGCTGCTCTGCTCAGGAAAGGGCCCCCAGTCCAAACCTGCTCTACTGCATGAACCCCACCTTGGTCCCCAGAAGACCATCCTGCCCGCCAACCGGCTCTGTGCTCCCAGAGGCCTGCATGGTTGACCAGGCTTTTCAACATCTTCTTTCCCTTACAGCAGAGGGCAAAAAAGCACACAACTATCATCCTTGAGATCAAGAAAGTCCAACTAGCAGCCTAATGGCTGCTCAAACTGTGGCCCATCTGAACCGACTTGGATTCAATAAAACGTTTTATAAAAGGAACTCCAGGTGTTTCAAGCACCTGACCTAATAGGAAGCAAGGAGCAGCCACATGAAAGGAGTTGTATTGAAATTTCTCCATCAGAGATTCTTTAGAAAGTGAGAGAGAAGCATTTTTTTAATCAAACTTTTTATTTTGTCTTGGAGTATAGCTGGTTCACAATGTTGTGATAGTTTCAGGTGAACGGCAAAGGGACTGTAACACTTAAGAAATCGCGTTTAGATACTCCTTCCCATCCAAGGCTCCCGCTAGGACCCTTTCTCTGCACGCCTCCCCACACGCACATTAAGACACAGCAGATAACGTGAATATAACGAAGAAATTATGCATTGAATTTGTCTCATGTTCCTCTCAACACTTAGTGGAAAAAAACAGATGCTCCATAAATACTAATCAATTGGTTAATTAACTCATCAGCTGGTTAATCAATTGGTTAATAACTGATCTAAAGTTATTTATTATCCGAGAGAACCTGGACTTACGCTGTAAACACTTTGTTCCTGTTTTACCCCCAGGAGATTATTTTCTATTTCAAAGGAGTCTCACAGTTTAAACTGGACTGTGAAAAATGAACCAAAACAGGCGGGCAGATACTTCTCAGAATCTATTCCACCCACAACATTTGCATTACGTCTGATGGTATTTGTCAAATGCCCTCAAGCCCTTCCTATTTATCATCCTCTCCCAGAATAGCTGGAAACCCTGCATATTTGCTTTCTGTCCCCTAATAATTATGAATTTTATGGAAACTTCTTAAAGGAATGGAAATGATAGGCAAAAATAGGTTTCATCTCAGCCCACCAAATGATTGCTTTTAAAGATATAAACAAGCTTAATTTCATCACTAAGAACTATAGGTTATCACATCACATATACCATTAAACAAGTGAGTTTGCCTTGAGAAAGTTCACTGTGCTCAGCTATATGAAACCCAGCATCTGCTTCTTTAAATACTTATATTTGAATTGGCTAGATATGCTTAAAGTAGAAAATGTTATCCAGTGGGCATCTGGTTAAGAATTTGCAAGCAAAGATCCCTGCTTCTCATACTTTCACAGAAAATGAAAGTGATACTTAACTATCAAAATAAAAATCCTCTGAATCTACCTACATGAGGCAACTTCCCCTTTTTCTGTTATTTTTAACCCCCACGAAGTGGAAGAACTGAAAGAGATCTTTCGGTGCTGATGCAAAGAAACTGGTCTTTTTCTGTTCAGAAGTCATTTCTTCAGGCAGTTTATAGCGTCTTTGAACAGTGATACTTTGTGGTAAAACCAAGTGTTAATCATAGCTTGGGAAATTATCATCGGTTTTATAAGTGCTTTTGATTCTGCCAATGATTGAGCTCTGTGCATTTCTGGCGTGGTGCTCAACGCCCCCAGAAACACTTACCAAACGTTGTCTCTGGATGTTTGTGACCTTTAAAACCCCAGGCTGCCCCTTCAGCCTTGCTCTCCCCCTCCAGGGATGTTTCAGGGCGGTTTGATGGGCCCTGTATCCACAGTCTGTGCAAGAGGAAGCGAGGTTACAGACAGGATCTCCTTTCACGGGGCTTCTCTCCGGTCGGGAAAATGGGGCCGCTGCAGGCTGGTGGTTACCCTGCCACCTCTCGGCCTTACCAGAAACGACACCTCCATGCAGAACCACGTCACATGCTCTCTATTTGTGCTTTTACACGAGGGGAAGGGACCTCAGAGATCCCCTGGAGAGGAAGTTTTGAAAGCCCTGGACCTTCTTCCTGGGGAAAAAACGCGTGCACACAAAAATCCTGACCCTGAAGGCCCCCCATGCACCCACGCCCGAGCACACCACACATCCAGCAGCACGGCCTCAGGTTTTGTGCGATGACCAAAGAAATCTGCAGCGTGGAAGAAAGTGGGCGATCCGGGAGGAGCATTAGAATGCGAGATTCAGAAGGATAATTCTGATTTTTAGTTCAAAATTGGCTGTGTATTGAAAGAATTTTTAAAAATAAATGAATAACCTCCATCAACCTTTCCCTGCAGCTGAGAATGCTTGGATTTCAAAGTTAATCAGTGGGAAAGGTGACATTTGCAACAGAAGCATGATGCTTTGACACCCCCGTGTTGATCTGGCAAATCCTCCCGGAGCTGACTTTTGGGCAGGTGACAGTCTGGAGCCTGTGGTCTGATCACTGGCTTGGTTCACAGCGATGTCATCCGGTCCTGTGAATGCTGTTGCAGCCCAGCCTCCTCTGCTGCCTCTCTGCTGCTCTGAACGTGTATGAGCATGCTCAGTCGCTCAGTCGTGTCCCACTCTGCAACCCCATGGACTGTGGCTCACCAGGCTCCTCTGTCCATGGGGTTTCCCAGGCAAGAATACCAGAGTGGGTCCCCATGCCCTCCTCCAGGGGATCTTCCCGACCCAGGGATGGAACCCACATCTCCCGTGTTGTCAGGCGGGTTCTTTACCTCTGAGCCACCTGGGAAGCCCCTGTTCTGAACATACCCCCGTGCTTTCCTGATCTGGAGTCCTCCCCACCGCCCTGCCTCCCATTTCCCACTTAGGGAGGGGGATGCACAGTCGTTAGAGCAGCTGAGAAGCTGCTGGGGCTCATCCACCTGGTCTTCCTTCCTAATGGGTGATTGGCAGACACCTAAAGAGCTATCGATCCACTCGGCCGGTCCAACGCCCTGGTCTTTTTACCTGTCAGCGTGCCCAAGGTACTGACCCAGAAACACTTGGAACCCTACACACGTCCCCTCCTCGAGACGAACACTCTCTCCACGAGGTCCCCCTGTGCCTGCTGTAGACTCGGGGAAGAATTTACCTTTAACATCGCTCGACATACAGCCTGATGGCTCCGTCTGCCTGGAGGACAAGAAGCCCTCTCAGTCTGCTTTTTGTTCTCACTGAGTTTGAGTTTTATCTTTGCTTTGTTACTCTCACAGCTCTCAGGTAGCATGTCATTCCCGCAGCTTGTAGTATTTTATCCTGAAAAATAATCATCGTTACTTTATGGGTGGGAGAGAGCTTCCCCAACGTGCGGTGTGTTGCTACGGCTAAGAGTGATTTGCCAGACTCTTAGCTGCTGAAGCCATGAGCCTTAATAACGTCGCCTCTAGCCCAAGCTGGGCTGCTTCAGGGGTTTTATTAATGTAATAAAATGTAGCTTTTACAGCTATCTACAGCATGTAACTACAAATGCATATTATTGATATTATCAGTGTGATGCTTGAGTCTCCTTTTCCATTAATGGAAACGCTGCATTTTATACATGAGTTATACAAAGAATTAATGATGGTGTATACAAGTCTGTCTACAAGTAGATACTTTAGAAGCAATTATACTCATATGAGAGCAATCCTCTCTTGAATAACAGCTTTTGTTCCAAAAGTTGATTTTAAATTCATTTGTTCATAAACATAACATGATCCTCACAAGGAAAAAAGTGAACACAGTCAATTAAAGCTGAGGTGTTTTATTTGTTTGTTTTCTGGCTGGGCCTGACGGCTTGCGGGATCTTAGTTCCCCAACGAGGGACTGAGCCTGGGGCTCTGCAGTGAGAGCATGGAGTCCTAACCACTGGACTGCCAGGGAACTCCCCTAAAGCTGTTTCACAAGAGAAGGGTAGATGTGGGACATGGCATCAGTTCTGGTAAAGTTGTCCCTGTTGATCGTTTTAAAAAATGATGTCCACTTTTATGTTGCCTCTGTTTCCTAGAACTAGGCATTCTCGAGGTGGTGAAGAGGTTAACCGTGTCTGGATGGCACCCCAGAAGTGAGTCCTGGCACCACAAGGGTGCACAGGTCACAGCGGAACTAATGTGGCCCTGGGCACCCCCGGCCCCTCTGCCCACTCTTGCTCGTGAGACTCACCCTTGTCATTCGTGCCCTGGAGGACCCTCTGGACAGGATCTCAGAGCAGCTTCCCCCCGCTCACCTGATCTCTGCAGCCCATTTTTCTAGGAGGACTGCCTTGCTTCACCAGACTCAGGCTTCCAGGGCCCTGGCCCTTTCTTTGTAATTGAAGTGTAGTTGATTTACAGTATCATGTTAGTTTCAGGTATACAGCGCAGCGCTTCAGTTATATGTTTGAAAGTGTTAGTCACTCGGTCGTGCCCAACTCTTTGCCACCCTATGGACTATAGCCCACCAGGCTCTTCTGTCCATGGGATTCTCCAGGCAAGAATACTGGAGTCGGTTGCCATGCCCTTCTCCAGGGGATCTTCCTGACCCAGGGATTGAACCAGGGTCTCCTGCACTACAGGCAGATTCTTTACAGTCTGAGCCACCACAGAAGCCCAGTTATCTGTATACACGTGTCTACTGTTTTTCAAATTCTTTTCCCATTTATGCTATTACAGAGCATTAAGCAGAGTTCCCTGTGCTCTACAGGAGGTCCTTGTCGGTTATTTGTCTCTGCACATAATATTTAAAACAATGCTAACTCCAGCTTGATTACCACCAAAAAGATCATCTCTAAAACCTCAGTGACATCAAGGGTCTAGTCTGGACTTCTTAAACCAGAAACCAGAGTTAACTGGAATAGGAATAAGCATTTTTGGTTTGCAGAAGGTGAAAAAAATAAATAAATAACTTCTAGAACATGTTTCTTCACAAGATGGGGATAGGCTTCATGGGGCTCATGAAACCTAAGGGGAAGAAGAGGTTGACATCCTGATTTCAGAGCCCACAAGAGAGAGGGGAGGCCGTGTGTTCCCAGGGCAGTGACCAGGGGCCAGCCCCAAGCTGGGCTCTCGGAGGGCACGTACCTCACCAGCTCACCCAAGAGACAGGCGCCGCGGTCTCAGCCCCGCTCCACAGATGAGAGACTCGGGGCCCAGAAGACTCCCGTCTTACGCTGAAGGCGCCACAGCTACCAGCGGAAGAAGCAGTACGGACCCCAGGTGGACGTGCACGCACGCACTGTTTGTAAAGCAGGACGGGGCTTTGTGAAAGCTGTCCCACCCACCCGTGGGGAGCTCCAACCCCAGAAAGACGTCCACACCCCTCTCCTGCCGTGCACTGCAGCCCCTGTTCATACCGCGCTTTCCTTCTCTCCTGTCTTCTAGAAGGCTGAAGCCGACCTCCCCTCTGGGTTTGGGTATCCCGGCCTCATTCTCTTCTTGGTGACCTCCACCCTCCAAGGACACGGTGTGGCCCTCCGAGAATCTGCGTGTGCTCGCCGACCCTTCCCGGGATGCTCAGGGCTCCTCTCGGATTTTGACATTTGACAGAAAATCATGAATAAAACACACATGTAAACTTGGTCTCCGTCATCAGTGACTATACAGTTATTACTCAAAACCTTGAGCACTCAGGACTCAGCGTGATGACGAACGACACCAGCGTAATGACCACAGTGATTCACGTCCTGTTTAAAGGTATTATTTAGCAAAGCCAAGGTTAATGCCATGTCTCGGAATGAATTAAAGGGGTCCGCAAGACTTGGCACCCACCTCAACCCAGCTGCGCTGTGTCTCATACGCATCTCAAATTTTAAAATAGTTTTTTTCTTTGTAACAGCCTCACTCGCAAAGAGTAAGACACGACTGAGCGACTGAACTGAACAGCCTCAAAATACTTCAGAAGAGAGTGTCAGAGCCCTCTTGAAAACTTTTTTCCGAACTGCTAGCCAATATCATCTTTTTAAAATATATTTTAAGTAATTTATGTGTCTGCAGTGGCACTGGGTCTTTCTCTAGTTGCAGCAAGGGGGGCTACTCTCTCATTGCAGGGTGCAGGGTTCCGAAGCAGCAGCTTCTCTCGTTGCCGGACTCTAGGGCGCGGGATCAGTCGCTGTGTGCATAGCTTTAGCTGCCCCGCGACACGTGGGATCCTCCCAAACCAGGGACCAAACCGTGTCCCATACTTTGGCAGGCAGATTCCTACCCGCTATACCACCAGGGAAGTGCTAGCCAAAATAATCTTTTACTTTTTAAACTTACTTTCAAAACCCCTGACTATAGAGCATACTGAAGATTAGGAGAACAGGATTGCTTTTTTCATAACTAACAGCAGAGTCCCAGGAGGGTCTGGCTAGCATTATTAGCCCGATGCTGCCATGTGTGGGTAATTCACATCCATTAGGGGGAAAAGCCAACTTGGATTTTTTTTGCAAAGAAGCCCTACTTAGATGGCTCGCAGACACAAGCCTTGCCCTGAAGGAGGGCCTCTGAGCAGAAGAGAAGGCACGCGTGTGCAGACTCTCATCCCGAGGAGGCGGGGGCGCGGCTTACGCTGCCCCCTCCCAGTAACCGCCCGCGCCTGGAACGAAGGGCGAGCGGGCACCGCGGGTTTCACCTGTGGGGACGCCAGCTGTTTGCAGACCCCTGGGGGGGGAGTCAGTGTCTTCAGCCCACACCCGCTGCTGACCATCCGTGCCACGGACCAGCAGCGATTTCGCCTCAATTAATATATAACCACGGGGGTGAAAGGAGCCATTTCACAATCTGCAGGTGCCCCGAGTTTCAGATTCCTCCAGGTCAAAAGCAATCACCCGCCCGGCTTTCTCCCCACCCAGACATATTTATTCTTCCTCTTCAGATTCAAACCGTTCCCGAAGGCAAACAAAAAATACAGCGAACCCGGCCCGCTTGTCTCCAGGATTTACATGCATTACATACCCTAAAAATATGTAGCTTATTAATGACTGATTTTCCAACCTCTTCAATAGCCTTTTTATTAGCGTGACACTCCTTCACTTACAAGTGTCAGACCATCTCTCCCCGTGCGAGCTCCCTTTCTGGTATTTAATGTAAAGACAGAACAGTATTTATATCCCTCACAATAAGAGAACGGATTGTTTTCAGGTTATACAGCCGCGGTGTGATAAAGAAAGAAGGAACCTTACAAAATGATAAATATTTTCATTAAAAAACTTTAAAACTAAAAGTTCAAAGATATGTTCTCCTCTCTTATTTCTTGTCAAAACATGACTTAAGACCCAAAACTAATCTACTTTCAATTTTATTCCATATTTCAGCGCTGTCATAGTACTCAGCAGAGAGTATTGGAATACGATCATTTTTTATTTTGTTGATGTTACCGACAGCTTTATTTCACAAAGCAATCTTATACCCCGTCTACCAGTGGCAGGGCACAGAGGTCAAATAGTCTATCCTCACAGGTAGAGAGCTTATTAAATGGCACGTCTGTTAAACCCGATGGACAACATAAAGAAACATTCCTGCAAAATACTTTAAGCATAGTTCAATGAAGATATGGCTCCAAAGGGTAGTAAATAATTTAAACGGAGACCAATAAGGAATTTGTTATATTTTTTACTAGCATCTTCAAAATTATATTTCAAACAAAGTGGTTAGAATAGAGAGAACCACAAAAGCTTCAGTTAACAGGCCAGGTTCAATGGCAAATGTTCCGGAACGTGGCTACTTCAAGGCAAATCCCAACATTAATGAATCAACAGCTCCGTTGCCAAGTTCGTTTTAAGAAATCCAGGCATAAATATTACATAATCATGAGCTGAGACAACTGCTTTTAAAAAATCATCTTCCTGACTGTCATTCTGATTCTTGTTTTGGAAAATAGCTAATTTTTAAATTTGGTGTAAGATAACATTTACTCATGACAAAACTTCGCTTCTAAGAGAAAAAACTGCCGAAGAGTAGCACCAAAATAATGTGGAAAACATTTGCTTAATTGTTACATATTAAAGTATCACATAATATTCTACACACACATGAAGTAGTGTATAATACCCGGTAGGGAAAATCTAAGTGTGATTACCAAGAATTAGAAAAAATTTTTGATAGTGCAGGGTTTTTTTTTCCCTGGTATCTCTGGTAACTCTTCGAAGATCAAAAAATTGAATCTTATCATCCTTTAAACCACAGTGTCTCCCCATGTATTTTATTAGCCACATTTACAAAAAAAGAAAAAAGGGAACCCATGAAAGAGAACTCAATTTCTTATCCTTGTATGCAAGCTGTGGGTTTTCTACCGAAATGACAAACTGAATCAGTACCTTTTAATAAGTTTATCATAAGTAAGAGTATTTATAACATAAATAAGAGGCAGGGTCTCTTCACCTTGATGTTGGCTACCTGGTCTCTGACCCTGGCAGTTCGGTCTGTGGCCTCTTACCAAGCATATAGACACCTTGATCAAGGATCATTAACAGATTGGCCTGGTGGGATAATTAATTAGATTGAGAAACACGAAGCCTGAGTTGTTAGAGTGGACAATTACCTTCTCTCCCAGCATTGCTCCAGAGGCACTGTCCTTACCTTCGGCACCCAGTAAATCATCTACCTAAATGTATTTGCACCCAATCATTTTTTAAAGTCACAATCTTTGTAGTGTCAACTTGTCAAGGGTCAAAGGGAAGAGCAGGCAAGATTCCCAAATCAATCTGCTTGTAGAAACTGTCTCATTTCATTTCAAATTACCTGCTGTGGTTGAAGCCAGCGATGGACAAACCGCCTTCCTCCATAAACCATGACAGCCCGGGTCGAACGTGGCCCATCACTCATCAGGGTTTAGTCAGGCCGCTTCTGTCATTAACTACTTTTAAACGGCTGTGTGGGGTTAAGTGATCTTGCGGGGCAGTCGCAGATATAAATACTGTTTGGACAGTTTAATGTCAAGAGACAATTCCTCTGAGATGAAAACTGTGTAACCCAACAGAACAGTTGTCGATACAAGGATTAAGGTGCCTGTGCTGCTCCTTGGAGCCCTGCCTTGACGTGGGTTTTGTGTAAGTCGCCCCAGAGGAGACTGAACGTGGGCCAGCTGCCTGACACAGCTCCTAGACAGTGTTCTGAGAAAACCCAAGACGCATTTGGAGGACCACCCCGGGGTAGGCGCTCTTAGAGTGTTTATGTGTGTCCTTGAGAGGCTGAGCGGAAAATGAGGGCACCCGGCCGGTGTGGGCAGACTCCTGCCAGGACCTCCAGAGCCTCAAGGTCAATTGGAATCGCAAAGGTCTACAGTCGACCGTAAAACCAGGGCGGGCGGTACAGCGCCTTGTGCACGGAAGAGTCACGAGATGGAAGAAACCAGGCTGAAATGATGACCCCCTCGCCCTCACAGAGCTCTTTCCTGGAGCCAAACACTGTAATATCTAACGGTGACAATGATTAATATTCACCCAGCACTTAGCATATATGGGGCATGCACTGAGTGCTTTGCATGCATGACCTCATTTAAGTCTCGCAACCCGACAAGAAATCTATTTTTAGTTCCACTTTACAGGTGAGAAGGCTATGGACCAGAACTGGTAATAATTTGACCCGGTCGCACAGCTGGATGATGGACAAGCAAATAAACATTGTGTCTGGCTCCAGAACTAGTTACAATCCAGTACATGCTACAAGTACTGCACTGACCCCTTCTGCTCTACCGATGCCCCCGGCAAGACAGCCCGCTTGCTGGATTTATAAAGTATTTATAATACACGTTGGCTGACTGCCCTGTAGCGTGCTTTAGCATTGTGCAAAACCAGTCTGAATCATTGAAAAAACAGAGCTGTTAGGTTACTTGGTTCCTTAAATCCAACCAGTATGTAAACAGCACGAAGACTTTCCAGGAGGTGCGTGCGCATGAAAAGCCATTTCAAAATCCTCGGTGTCTGTATGTTTTCTTCCCAAAATTGGTCTAACTGCGTAAACATCATGCCCATTCTGTTTTTTCACCCTGTTCTCCACTGCGGTTCTCCAACCTTACTTCAAAAGGCATCCCTTCCACCCCGAGTCTTCCCTGGCCCCCAAGATGAGAATCTCTATGTCACCGAACACTATCGACCAGGTCCCTGAAGCTCCTCCCTGATTCGCCCATGAAGAGACGCACTTCACCCAAGAGGTGTCTGTGCTTAAAACCCACCTATCGAATGTTGTAACGTATTTATGTCATTTGATCACTTTCTAACACTACCTCAATACGGAAGGAAAATGTTAACCTTTAGAACCTTATAGTGTAGGAGTTAAAAACAAACTCAGTTTATGTGCAGAATTTTGTAGCAGAGATTACGTGACAACTAGTAAGGCTTTGGAAAGCAAGGCTGTTTCATCAGGATAAAGAGCTGTGGGGATTAAGAATGGAAATATAGTTTCAGGGAGAAAAAGAAACAACATTACAGACAATGGTGATGTGCTTTTTGAGTGGATGCTGCTGAGCATAAACTCACCATGGTATTCATATTTCTCGGGGTGCATTCAAATCAGATGCTCAAATCTCAGCACTGTCGGGATTCTGCCCTGATAAGTCTTTCCTGCACGTTGCATTGTAGCATGCTGAGCAGCTTGCCTGGTCTACACACACACACACACACACACAGACACACACGTACATGCTCTTTCACACTTGTTCAGTTCAGTTCAGTTCACTCGCTCAGTCGTGTCTGACTCTTTGCAACCCCATGAACTGCAGCACACAGAGAAGGCAATGGCAACCCACTCTAGTACTCTTGCCTGGAAAAATCCCATGGACGGAGGAGCCTGGTAGGCTGCAGTCCATGGGATCACTAAGAGTCAGGCATGAGTGAGCGACTTTACTTTCACTTTTCACTTTCATGCATTGGAGAAGGAAATGGCAACCCACTCCAGTGTTCTTGCCTGGAGAATCCCAGGGACAGCGGGGCCTGGTGGGCTGCCGTCTATGGGGTCGCACAGAGTCGGACACGACTGAAGCGACTTAGCAGCAGCAGGCCTTCCTGTCCATCACCAACTCCCGGAGTTTACCCAAACTCTTGTCCATCGAGTCGGTGATGCCATCCAGCCATCTCAACTTCTGTCGTCCCCTTTTTCTCCTGCCCCCAATCCTTCCCAGCATCAGAGTCTTCCAATGAGTGAACTTTCACACGAGGTGGCCAGAGTACCGGAGTTTCAGCTTTAGCATCATTCCTTCCAAAGAACGCCCAGGGCTGGCCTCCTTCAGGATGGACTGGTTGGATCTCCTCGCGTCCAAGGAGGACTTGTGTGATGTCACCTGTGTGACACCATAAATACCTCCGGAAGTTGCCCAGATGCCTCTTGGGGGAAAACTGTCTCTGGTTGAGGCTCTTTTTTCCGAGGACCATTTCTCGTTCTGTGTTCTGGTCCCTTGGTCCCAAGGCATGCCAGGTCCTAGCTCCCCGCCCAGGGATCGCACCCATACCCCCTGCATTGGAAGGCGAAGTCATCATCACTGAACCGCCAGGGAAGTCCAGAGAATCCTTAGACAAGGAATATAACATTTCTTATAGATTTTTTCAATGTTTAATATTTAAATTTATAATGAAATATGTTAGATGTCCACTAGAAATTATGCAAGAGAGAACACGATTTTTTTTAAGAGGCACGTATGGGCAAACACATTCGAAGAACCCTGAGTTCAATAGAAACATCGGTGGCCAATGAGGGGTGAGCAGAAAGAATGCCGGCTGAGCCTGGGACCCCGGGGGACCTCATGCGGGGCTTGTCCCTCTCAACCTTAACTGCTAGCTGACCCAGACCCAGAGAATTTAAAGGGTAGTTGGACCATCTAAAGGCAGGAGTGGTGTAATATCGGAACACGGCAACTTTGAATACTCAGCAGCTTAAAGAAGCATAACTAATAATGGATATGCACAATTCCTCAACAATTTTAAAGTGGTATTTTTTTGAAGGATAAATTGAGCAGGTCAAGTTCAGGAGAATATGAAGGATTCCCCAGACATGTTAGGACCAAAAGGTCATAGATGACGTGGGATTTCTTTTGACCCTGTTGTAGCCCGTGTGTCAGATTTAGCCACGCTTACTGTGAACTTACTGATGCTGGGAAAGACTGAGGGCAGGAGAAGGGGACGACAGATGGTTAGATGGCATCGCTGACTCGATGAACATGAATTTGAGCAAGCTCCGGGAGATGCTGAAGGACAGGGAGGCCTGGCGTGCTGCAGTCCATGGGGTTGCAAAGAGTGGGACACGACTGAGCAACTGAACACAAGCAAGAACTTGCACAATTGTGTCCCTGTAATTGTCTAGGTTCAAACTTGGGAGTCCAGACGGGCAGAGCCCAGAGGTCTGTAAGTCGGAGACACACACTAGAAGCCAGGCTGGAGAAGGAACCAAACCACCTATCAGATGTGGCAGGAAAACCACAGCTCCTTAAAAAAAAAAAAATTCAACGGAGACCATTCTATTTTTTTATATAATTTTATTTATTTATCCGTCCTGTTATTTTATGTTAGTTAGGTGGTCACTGAGCTGCATCTATTGTACAATCCTGGATATTTACAGCAATGATCCCCAAATATCAACTAAATATCAGAGTGTAAGTACAACCCTCTTCTTGGATATCTTTAAAGATGTTTCTTTAAAAAAAAAAATGACTCAGCTAAGTCAAAAAAAAAAAAAAAGCTGATAATAGCACAGCTAGGAAATGCAGATAGGCAAAACGGAGGAGATAAAATGACCCTGTTCTCCTCACTCAGAGATAACAAAAGCAGAATCTCGGGCGTATTCTTTTGAAACTCTATGTTGAAACTGACAACTCTGGCTCTGTTCCCACTCCTGTTTTTCGCTAAAAAAAACTCTCCAGATGGCCCCTTTGATTTCCATGGTCCTCTGCGGCTATAATGCCCTTTAGACGGGTCGTCTCTACTGACCTTGTGGAGCGCATAAGTGAGGAAGCAGAGGCCCAGGAGGCTCAGCCCACACCCAGGATTGTCCTCTGAGCCCCCAGCCTCCAACACCAAGAGCAGCAGCAGACCTGGAAGCGGCCACGCGTCCACCTCCAGGTGAGCTGCCAACGTGAAAAGCTTCATGCACTCGATCCTAGTTAAGAAGGATCAGAGCAGAAACAGATTCACAGACATAGGAACAGACTTGTGGTTGCCAAGGGAGAGGGAAAGGGAGTGTGGGGCAGGCAGATGCAAAGCACGTATTACTCACAGAGCGGATGGGCAACGAGGTCCTCCTGTATAGCACAGGGAACTGTATTCAGCGTCCTGGGATGAACCACGATGAAAAGAATACAGAGAAGCACGCTAGATATCTATACCTGAGTCACTTTGGTGTACAGCAGAAATTAACTTCATATTGAAATCGAGTATATTTCAATTGAAGAAAAAAAGCAAAACATGAACCAGCCAGTCAAGGGTGCATTTGGTACTTGAATCTTTAAAATCAAAGAAAGTCAGGACACCCCATCCTTGCATGTTCAGAACAATCTTTCTGGAAAGTGCTGCCTGAGCTCTCTCAGGCTGAAGCTTTACTGCTGCATCCGTGAACACAAGGCCATCTCGGCCATCAGGCCAGGCACAAACAAAGGCTTAGAGACAAGAAACCAAGCACTGACGAGAGGGCTGTGGTACCATATACAGCGCCCAAAAGTGGAAAAAAGAAGCGGCAAGGGGGCTTCCCAGGTGGCACTGGTGGTGAAGAATCCGCCTGCAGTACAGGAGCTGCAGGAGACATGAGTTCAATCCCTGGGTCGGGAAGATCCCCTGGAGGAGGGAATGGGCACCAGCTCCGGTATTCTGGCCCGGAGAATCTCATGGACAGAGGAGCCTGGTGGGCTACGGTCCATGGGGTCACAAAGAGTTGGACACACCTGAAGCTACTCAGCACACTGCAGAGTGAGGCAGATGCAGATGTTCAAGCCCTCGGCCTGTGTGGCCAGCAGCATCCTGGGCTCCGGGGACATGACGATGCAGCAGCCCAGGCCGCCGGCTGCCCCGGGACCAGCCAGGCACCTGCGAGGGCAAACCCTGCCGCCCCTCCCTCGCCAACAAGGCAGACTCGTCCTCTCTGACCCTCGATCCCTCAAGGACGGAAGGAACGGAATGTGAGCCCGTTGTATGGAATCGGGTGAGATGGCTGCACTACCTCATGCACGGAGGAGAAGCACATCTGTCCTTCGTAGAAACTCACCTGGACCGAAAGCAAGTTAGGTCCGAGCGACTGTGCGGTCACGCCACGCGCTTCAGGACGTTTAACCCCGTAACTCGGGTTCGTCCTGCAGGGAGGACTTGGAGGCCTGTAAGTGGCCCAGGCATGTCAGTCACTGAGGGTCAGGTCAGATTCAAATCCAGGCCACCTCTCTCCAGAGCTGGGGCTTATGGACCCGAAAAGGACATCTGTTGTTGTGGTTGTCAGTACATTAAATGAACAGCAAATCTCTAGGGATAACAAGCTGCAAAGAGCTAGAGGTACCCACGGATCTTCAAACGAGAATGTCATCCCTACAATCGGTGAGAGCGATTTGGGACGTCCCTGGTTGTCCAGTGGTTAGAACTCTGCCTTTTCACTGCCAACGGCATGGACCCAGCCCCTGGTGGGGGATCCAAGATCCCAGGAGCTACAGGGTGCAGCACCCCGGCCCCTCAAAAAAGGAATGAAACCAATTCTATGAAACTTCTACAGAAGCAGAATATTTTACATGGGGTTAGTACAGTATGTTTTATATAATGGATCAACACAGTAGTAATAATGCTGCTTTTATTATTACTCTGAATTCAGTGTCTGGAGGCCTGGGTTAGCACCAGTTAGCACTGGCAACCCACTCCAGCGTTCTTGCCTGGAGAATCCCAGGGACGGGGGAGCCTGGTGGGCTGCCGTCTATCGGGTCGCACAGTCGGACACGACTGAAGCGACTTAGCAGCAGCAGCAGCAGCACCCTCAGCGTTAGCAGGATGCACACGACCTAGAGGTAAGGCTGGAAGCCTGTACTCCGGCTCCTCACCCAAGGACCCGGCAGAAGCAGCTTTCAGATGGGAGGCTGGAAAGTCAACGCTGGAGACCCAGAGGAGCCCCACCCACCCTTGCCACCCGGATTCCTCGCCCAGAGCAGCTGAGCCGTCCCAGTTCCCACCTGGCGGCTGTCTCCGGAGAGGATGCCCCCTTCGCCGCCCCCTCCCCAGATGTGACCTCTGCCGTCTAGCCCCCAGTCTCAGAGGCCTCCCCTGCTGCTGGCTGCTTCTCAGTCCTCCTCTCCTGCCCACAGCACCCTCTCCAGGTCCCACCACTGCCTCCTACATCTTCAACACGCCGTCCTTGTCTCTGAAAACAGGCGGGAGCCGGAACTCTCCACTCTAGGCTCTGCCTTCACCTCCCCGCCTTCCCCAAGGCCCTCGCCCTCTGCGGACGGGGCATCGCTGCACTGTGAGGACACACGAAAACACGCTCCAGCCTTGCAGATGATAGATCTTCCTCGCCTGGCAGGACAGCCCTGCTACTTGCTAAGGCGTTAAAATGCTTGCCTGTCAGCTGGCCCATAGTCACAACCCTGACACTCCCTCCCAGAGCCGCTGCCTCTGCATCCTAACCCAGGATCCTGAGACCAGCCGGCGTTTCCGCCACTGCCGCGTGGAGTCTGAGCCCTGGGAGGGCTCCCAGAACCTGCTGCCCCTTCCCCAGCCCACAGCCTATGCCAACTGGTTGGTGCCGTCTTGACTGTTGAGTGCTTTGGATCTTCGCCCCGGGTGACGGCGGACGCCTTTTAGAGAAGCACCTTTGAACTACATCCCCAAATCCAGGGATCTGGAGAGGCTGGAACCCAGGGAGCTGGGTGGGAGCTGGCCTGCAGGGACGGGCTGGCCCCTCCGGTGAGCTCGCACTGTCCAAGGCAGGCAAACGCCCAGCTCTTCACTATGTCCCCTGGAAGCTGGGACCAGGAAGTCCCCATCCATCAGTATTATCTGAATCATGTCTTTTCTCTCCTACCTGCCCTGGGGAACCAGGACATTTAAGCAGTAGCAAACAAAAAATGGAAGATGAGCACTAACTCAGATCCGCCCTGGGATTACTCTGCATCCAGCCAAATCAGAGATTAGAGAGCTGCCATCTGACCCAGAAAGTGGAAAACCAAAGTGGGCAGTGACCGTATAATCCATTTATAACCATCCTCTTAAGAGACTCTGGATTGTGTAAAAGCCTGAATGTTGTAGGAAAGAGCCAACTCTGGCGGGAAGTAAATAAATCTAAGTGCTGTGTGTTTGCTTGTTTATTTAGCAAACTATGCTGAGTACATTTGGGCTCCATAGAAACTTCTTAGATGTTTAACGCTCTGTCTAGAAATATAACCGTTCTTTAACACATCCCATAATTTATTTTGGAATAGCAATTGTGTGGTAAATTTTTAAGAGGGGCATTTAAAAGGCAAGAGAGGAACTTCGCTGGCGGTCCAGTGGCTGGACTCTGTACTCCCAATGCAGGGGGCCTGGGTTCGATCCCTGGCCAGGGAACTAGATTCCACATGCCGCAACTAAGATCTGGTGCAGCCAAATACATAAAATGAATATTTCTTTTAAAAGGCAAGAGAAAAGACAGTTTAGTGCTTTCTCAATAAGTTGTTCTTGTTGAGGCGCTCAGTCGTGTCTGACTCTTTGCGACCCCATGGACTGTAGCCTGCCATGCCCTGCTGTCCACAGGATTTTCCAGACAAGAACACTGGAGTCCATTTCCTTCTCCAGGGGATCTTCCTGACCCAGGGATCGAACCCACATCCCCCGCATTGCAGGCTACCATGTAACCCAGCTATTCCACGTTTAGCTATACACCAGAAAGAATTAAAAACAGGTTTTCAAATAAAAACTTGCACGCAGATGTTCACAGCAGCATTATTTACAACAGACAAACGGTGGAAACAACCCCGATGTCCACTGACAGATGAATGGATGAATGAAACGTGGTCCATCCACACAATGGAACTCAGCCATAACAAGGCATGGAATCCTGACACACGCCACAGCAGAGATGAGCACCAGAAACACATTCTATGCGGGAAAAGCCCCAACAAAAGGCCACATACTGTGGGATTCTGCTGTGCGAAGTGTCCAGAGGAGGTGAGTCCATACAAAGAAGGCAGGGGCCCCGGCAGGGAGAGAAGCGGACGGACTTCTCCATGGGGGCGAGTCTTCTGCTTGGGGCAGGAATTGGACTATGGCGATGTGCTTGACACTGGGAACGTGCCAAATGCCACTGAACGGGACACTTTGGCGTGGTTGACCTGGTGAATTTCGTCATATACACTGTATCACAGTTTTTTAAAAAGGCGAGGGTTAAGAGAAGACCACGGGGGTGTGGGGTCCTGGATACCTGGTCTGGTGCCCACAGCCCTCCCCTCCAAGCAGCCCCCTCCCCCGCCGTCCCCCAAAGCAGCAGCTTCTTGCTCCCACAAAGAGCAGTGCTTCCTCCTGGCTGGCCTTGTTTGTTTCTTTTAAGAGCTCTGATTGGGTTTTGAATCTTCAATATTTAACTTCTTCAATCACACTGCAAAGACTTTTGTGAAGTATTTATTTTCCTGATGCTTTATGTAAAGACACTAAGGACAGACTATTTCTTCCTTTTACAAACAAGGCGTGGCTTGAGCAAACCAGAAGCAGCCAGCTCTGTTTGTGAGTGCAAGCCTGGTCAGGAGGGCCAAGCCAGAGAAGCTTCGGGTTGGAAAACCGTTTGTTGGCCCCAGATTATAACCTTAAGGCTGGCAGGCTGACCAGCTCTCAGGACGAGGGCTCGAGGAGTAAGAAGGATGGTCTCTGTACCTGGAACCCGTCACCAAAACCAACACAGAGTTCTCCTCCTTTTAATGTCAGGGCGTCTGCACACATGCGTGCAGACAACACAAACATCATCACACTGTTCACTACCAGGAATAGAAGCAGCTCATTTTTTGTCTGTGGAAAACATGGAAAATTCTCCCACATACACTCAAGTCCACACATTAAAAGGGGGAAAAAAAAGATACAATTTTAGATTTCCTATAGATTTCTGAGTCAAAAACAACATCTAAGGTTGCTATTTTAAAACCAAATTAGAGAAATGTTTATGACAGGAAACCTTCCTAACAATGACACCTTATTTCCTGAAAACGACAAGTAAATTCCACATGTTCCCACGCGGAGTGAGCCAGGCCCCCAGGCCCCCGGTCCCATGTCAGAATCGCACAAGTGCGTGTTCACGTCCATCATTTGAGATGGGACACGGTTTGTATTCCGGGGTCCTGATGTTTGAACACTTTGTTAAAGGAGAGCACAGACGAAAATGCAGAAAACATTAACACTTGACAACGGTTTACATGATGCAGTTATTTGTTTATTTGTGGCTGGGCTGGGTCTTCCTTGAGGCTCACAGGCTCAGTAGCTGGGGCTCCGGGGCTCAGCTGCCCCTCTGAATGTGGGATCCTAGTTCCCTGACCAGGGGTTGAACCCGTGTCCCCTACATGGGAGGGCGGAGTCTTAACCACTGGACCACCAGGGAAGCCCCCAGTTTGCTTCGCTGTAACTAAAAACCCTCAGGAAACTCCAAGCTGATTTTGTGCTGTTAATATCATGTCTAATGATTGATTTCTACAAAACTTTCCTAACAAGGTGTTTACAGATCCAGGAAACCTGGAGTTACCCTCGTCCCCTTCCAGCCTAGAGGCAGCAGTGAATTAACACAAGACACAGGCCTCCCTGTAGTCACTCAACTGCTTGGGACCTCCTTTTTGCTTTTCCCTTTTGAAGACTATAATTTTACTGAAGCTTAAAGAACAAAGTATTTTTTTTAAATGTGTAAAGGTGCTTCCGTGGTAGCTCAGACGGTAAAGCGTCTGCCTACAATGCGGGAGACCCAGGTTCGATCCCTTGGTCAGGAAGATCCCCTGGAGAAGGAAATGGCAACCCACTCCAGTATTGTTGCCTGGAAAATCCCATGGACTGAGGAGCCTGATAGGCTGCAGTCCATGGGGTCGCAGAGAGTCGGACACGACTGAGCGACTTCACTCACTTCACTCAAATGTGTAACGGAATCACTTGGATGTGCAGCAGCAATTAACATCGTAAATCAACTATACTTCAATAAAAAAATGAATTTTAAAAATCATTTTAATAATTCCCCTCCACACACACTGGAGAACAAGGGAATTTCCATTCTGCTGGAATTCCTAGAGCTTGTGCATATTACTCTTTGCTTGTTTTTGAGTTGAAGTATAGTTGATTTGCAATGTCTCAGGTTTCAGTCAGTTCAATCTCTCAGTCGTGTTCGACGCTTTGTGACCCTATGGCCTGCAGCACGCCAGGCCTCCCTGTTCATCACCAACTCTCAGAGTTAACTCAGACTCATGTCCATTGAGTCGGTGACGCCATCCAACCATCTCATCCTCTGTCGTCCCCTTCACCTCCTGCCTTCAATCTTTCCCAGCATCAGGGTCTTTTTAAATGAGTCAGTTCTTTGCATCAGGTGGCCAAAGTATTGCAGTTTCAGATTCAAAATTAGTCCTTCCAATGAATATTCAGGACTGATTTCCTTTAGGATTGACTGTTTTAATCTTGCTGTCAAAGGGACTCTCAAGAGTCTTCTCCAACACCGCAGTTCAAAAGCATCAATTTTTCAGCGCTCAGCTTTCTTTATAGTCCAACTGTCACATCCATACATGACTACTGGAAAAACCATGGCTTTAACTAGATGGACCTCTGTTGGCAAAGTAATGTCTCTGCTTTTTAACATGCTGTCTAGGTTGGTCATAGCTTTTCTTCCAAGGAGCAAGTGTCTTTTAATTTCATGGCTGCAGTCACTATCTGCAGTGATTTTGGAGCCCAAAAAATAAAGTCTGTCATTGTTTCCACTGTTTCCCCATCTATTTGCCATGAAGTGATGGGACCAGATTCCTTGATCTTCATTTTCTGAATGGTGAGTTTTAAGCCAACTTTTTCACTCTCCTCTTTCACTTTCATCAAGAGGCTCTTTAGTTCCTCTTCACTTTCTGCCATAAGGGTGGTGTCATCTGCATATCTGAGGTTATTGATATTTCTCCGGGCAATCTTGATTCCAGCTTGTGCTTCACCCAGACCAGCATTTCTCATGATGTACTCTGCATATAAGTTAAATAAGCAGAGTGACAATATACTTCAGGTATAGTGCAAAGCAATTCAGTTATACATATATAACATGTATATGGGCTTCCCTGGCGGCTCAGTGGTAAAGAATCCGCCTGCCAATGCAGGAGACAGAGGTTCAGTCCCTGGGTCAGGAAGATCCTGTGGAAGAGGAAATGGCAACCCACTCCAATTCTCTTGCCTGGAAAATCCCATGAACAGAGGAGCCTGGTGGGCTACAGTCACTGGGGTCGCAAAGAGTCAGAGACAGCTGAGTGACTAAACAACAACAACAATATATGTATTTTTTTCAACAACATATATATTTTTTCTGATTTTTTTCATATAAGTTATTACAAGATATTGACTATAACATGTGAGTGCTCAGTCACTCAGTTGTGTCCAGCTCTTTCGACCCTGTGGACTGTAATCCGCCAGGCTCCTCTGTGATGGGATTTCCATGGACAAGAATTCTTTCCGGGCAAGAATACTAGAGTGGATTGCCATTCCTCAGTTCCTTGAGCTAAACAGTGGGTCCTTGTTTATCTATTTTTCATTTAGTGGTGTGGATCTGTTAATCTCAAGTTCCCAAGGTAGGCCTCCTGTGTGTCTGAAATGGAGCGAGCGTGGGCCCAGGCAGCCTTGCCCAGGGGCACCTATCCTGTGCCAGCAGTGGGCAGGGCCATGCTGAGTCAGGTCACCAGTGTACACAGCCTCCCGTTCCGGGCCCGAGGGCCTGGGAGGCTCCGTCAAGAATCCTGCCTGGCCGCCACATTCCCATCCTTATCTGACCGCTCCACCTTTTCTGGGAACCTGAGTGACATTCCACGGACGCCTCGGGCACTGCCGGGTGGCTGGTCCTGCTGAAGGCCCGGCTGCTGGTATTCTGAACAACTGGGGTCCCGGGGAGAAGCACCCTGGGCTGGGGAGATGCTTTAATCTTGCCAAGGTATGGCAGCCCCAGACAACGAAAGCGCGCCTCTCCATCCCTCCATCCTTCCTTCAGCGTCTGGCCTGTTAGGCCTTTCAAGTCCCTTTGGTGGAAGGTGGTCAGCCCGCGAGACTGATTTTCTCCTCGGCCTGTACCTGGAGGTGATCCTGATGCTGGGAAAGACTGAGGGCAGAAGGTGAAGGGGGCGGCAGAGGATGAGATGGTTGGATGGCATCACCGACTCAACGGACATGAGTCTGAGTAAACTCCGGGAGTTGGTGATGGACAGGGAGGCCTGGCGTGCTGCAGTCCATGGGGTCGCAAAGAGTCGGACACGACTGAGGACTGAACAACAGCAACAATGTAGCCGAGGATGTGAGCAGAGGTGCCTTCACGGAGAAAGGAGCCACGGCTGCTGCCCGCACATCCTTCCGTCACAGAGTGCGCCGAGCGCTGGGCCTGTCCCCACAGAAGCCTGGCTCGGGACCAGACTGCCCGTCTTCAAGTTCCAGGCTCCGTGCTCCACAGCCCTGTTCCCTCTGGCCAATTCCTTCACCTTCCTGAGCCTCAGTCTTTTCATCTGCAAAATAGGAGAACAAAAATACCTCCCATTTGATGGGCTTCCCTGGTGGCTTAGATGGTAAAGCGTCTGCCTGCAATGCAGGAGACCTGGGTTCAGTCCCAGGGTTGGAAAGATCTACTGGAGAAGGAAATGGCAACCCATTCCAGTACTCTTGCCTGGAAAATCTCATGGACAGAGGAGCCTGGTAGTCTACAGTCCATGGGGCTGCAGAGAGTCGGACAAGACTGAGCAACTTCACTGTCTTTTCTTCCCATTTAAAGAAAAGACTTGAACAATGAGATTAAAGCGGCCGTGCCTGCAGAGCACTGAGGGTGTTTGTCCTGGGAGCAGCTGATGGCTCTCCTTGTTCAGAGCTCCTCCGCAGCTAGTGCAGTTTTAACAGCTGGGACGGGGCAGGAAGTGGAAACCGTGGCGGAAGAGGAAAGGGGGCCTCTGGGGTGTCTCAGACGCGTTTACAGCCCCAGGTGGAGGAGGCAGAGGCAAGGCGGAGATCAGAGCTTCTGAGCCCCGCAGGTGCCAGGGGAGCCCAAGCTGGAAAGGAGTGGAAGCCCCTCCTGGAGGGAGCTGACGCGGCCCATGGCGAGGAGTCAATCCCGAGAGGGCACGCGGCTTCTTCCACTGATTTCTTTAGCTTCGTTCATTCATTCCACTCTGGCCATGCTGAGTCTCCACTGCAGCACACGGCCTTTCTCCAGGCTTATCTGACCCGCAGCGTGAGGGCTCTCAGTTCCACACCCAGGGAGGGAACCCGAGTGCCCTGCGTTGGAAGGCGAGTCCTTACCTGCTGGACCACCGGGGAAGTCCTGTCCCTGGTTTCTCCCTGTTGACAGCCGCCACATACCCTTTGCTGGAGAGGAATTAACACAGATTCAGCCCCTTGCCCCCAGTGCTCCAGACACCCCTCTACTGACCTAGGGAGACTCTCGGGGCTGAGCCCCTTGACCTACTTGCGGGGAGAAGTAGATGCTCACTAAATATTTCCTGACCACATAAATGTTTGGGCAAAGTGGAGTCAAACACGCACGGGAAAAACTGAGGATCAGGAAGCAGAGAGACCAGTCTACTCGAGCAATGCCTGCTCCTTCTTGGGGTCAGGGAGGACAAATGTTTGCTGTAAGAGCCAAGAGTGAATAGTCAGGACTGGGCCGTCCAGATGGGCTCTCTTACAATGAGCCAAGGCTGAAGCCTCACAGGAAAGCGGCCGAGACAATGTGTACACGTGTGTGTGCCTGTCCTTTGTGTGCACACTTGTGTGTGCCTTCCTTTGTGTGTACACACGTGTGTGCCTGTTATTTGCATGTACACACGTGTGTGGCTGTCCTCCACATGTACGCGTGTGTGCTGTTCTTCACACGTGCGTGTGTGCCCGTCCTTCACGTGTACATGTGTGTGGCTGTCCTTCATGTGCGCCTCCTTTCATATGTACACTTGTGTGTGCCTGTTCTTCACGCGTACGTGTGTGTGCACCTGTCCTTCACATGTACATGTCTGTGTGCCTGTCCTTCAGTAAAATTGTGTCTGGATACAGACATGGGAAGTCTGTATCATTTGCACATGTCATGAACTCTTCTTCTTTTAATTTTTTCCAACCAATTTTAAAAATGTAAACACCACCCTGAGTTTGAAAGGTCCGTAAGAACAGGGGGTGTGGTGGCTCAGCCCCTGCTTCAGGAAGGCTCCTGCTCCTGAGTCGGTGGGGGGCTCGGGGGGCCATGGCGGCCACACTGTCTCCCCCTGCCAAGGACATGCGTCAAGGATTCAGGGCCCACCTGAATAATCTCATCTCAAGATCCTTAATTCTATCAGCAAAGACTCCCTTTTCCAAATAAAAGATGACAGTCACAGGCGAAGATAATTCCTGAACCGTCTTTGCTGGATGCACAGTCACTGGCTGCCGACAAACAAACGTAGCTCGACTGGAAAACCACCGTGGGAGCAGCCGACTCGGGCGAAGGTCAGCCTGCGGGCTAACGCTAAGGGGTGAAAGTTTCCTGGAAGAAAGGACGTTCACACAGACTCTGCGAATCACCCAACAGACTGCTTCTTAGTTAAAAAGGAGGCGGACGACTCGGCAGGGAAGAAGTCTGCTGAGCGCCTCTGAGCCAGGCAGTCATGTGTTGTTACTGTTGTTCGGTCGCTAAAGTCCTGTCCAGCTCTTTGCAACCCCATGGACTCCAGCACACCAGGCTCCTCTGTCCTCCACTATCTCCTAGAGATAGTGCTCAGATTCATGTCCATTGAGTCAGTGATGTTGTCCAACCGTCTCATCCTCTGCCACCCTCTTCTCCTTTTGCCTTCAGTCTTTCCCAACATAATGGTCTTTTCCTATGAGTCAGCTCTTCGCATCAGGTGGCCAAAATATTGGAGCTTCAGCTTCAGCATCAGTCCTTCCAATGAGTATCAGGACTGATTTCCTTTAGGAGTGACTAGTTGGATCTCCTTGCAGTTCCAGAGACTCTCAAGAGTCTTCTTCAGCACCACAGTTCAAAAGCATCAGCCTTTAGCACTTAGCCTTCTTTATGGTCCAACTCTCACATCTGCACATGACTACTGAAAAAAAACATAGCTTTGACTGTATAGCCCTTTGTTGGCAAAGTGATGTCTCTGCTTTTTAATATGCTGTCTAGGTTAGTCACAGCTTTTCTTCCAAGAAGCAAGCATCTTTTAATTTCATGGCTGCAGTCAGCATCTGCAGTGATTTCAGAGCCCAAGAAATAAAACCTGTCACTGCTTCCACTCTTCCTCCTTCTATTTGCCATGAAGTGATCGGACTGGATGCCACGGTCTTGGTTTTTTTAATGTTGAGCTTCCAGTCACCTTGTTCACTGTCCTCTTTCACCCTCACCAGGAGGCTCTCTAGTCCTCTTACCCTGGCATTCACCTGATGGGGTGCTCTGAGAGGACCCACCTCACCTGAGTAAGACACCAGCTGTCCCTCCGACTCTGCCCAGGAGGACATGCCACAGCCAGATCAAGGCACATTCTGCAGAGTAATTTACCTGGACTTTTCAAAACTGTCAATAATGCCCAAAATGTTAACAGCTGGTCAGTCCAGGTAAAAAGAATACAGGCGTTCATTGTATTATTCATTCAATTTTTCTCTAGGTTTGAAATTTTTCAAAACAACAAGTGAGCTACAACTTAAATGAATACAATGTTGTATGTTAATTATAGCTCAACAAAACTGGGTGGAGAATAATGAAGGATATCATTATAAAAGTGATCCCAGGGCCATGTTTAAAAATCAGAAATGAACTAAAAAGAGAATCTTTGAAAACCATTTGAATGATGGAAGCCTTGCTTGCCAAAGCTTCACATAATAAAAACTAAAGAGAGGGACTTCCCTGGCGGTCCGGTGGTAGGACTCTGTGACCCCAGTGTAAGGGGCGTGGGTTCAATCCCCGGCCAGGGAACTGATCCTGCACGCTGCTACTAAGAGCCAGCACAACCAAATAATATTTAAAAAGAGGAAGAAAACACTGAGGTCCAAATGAGAGAAGGAAGGAAGGAGGGAAGGGATTTTTAAAAACCTGAGGCTCAGCTGCAGAGCCTGCACAATTTCCTGAGCAGGGGTTTCTGGGAAGGTCGCCCATCCCTCCGTCCCAGCTCTGACTGAGCCCCGGAGGCGGGGGCGGCGGGGAGCAGGGGGCGAGTCTGGGCCCAATCCATCTGTGTGTCACAGCGGCTGCTGCGTCAGATGGAGTCGGGTGGCTGGACCCTGGCATGAAAGAGCAATAAACACTGCCCACCTGACTCCGTATTTCCGCCTCTGTTTTGTAACCCAAGTCCAGCTTGCTTATCTGTAAAATCATCGTGTTAGGCAGCTTGAACTGTGACCTGACCACTGAAATGCAAACAACTTCAGAAAAATGAAGTTATTCTAGTCGGTAGATGTTTTCCTTGGAAATGACAACGAAGCACAGAGATACGGAGTGGCTTCATGCCTGAGATATTCTTGAAATGCAAACCAAACCTCTGTAGCTTTTTATCCACCCCAGGCACTAGCCCCAAAATATTAGACTCCAGTTATCATCTTTAATTAATTCAATTCTACACCGAATTTGGAATTCTTCAGTAACTCTCCTTTCCAAAACTGCATCTGAGGTAGTGATGCATTTTATTAGGAGCTCTGCAATAGCTGAACTCTACATAACACGAATATCAAAGATCCAAAAATAAAATGACCTGGAAAGAGAAGGTCAGTTTTTCCTACAAAAGTTTCAACTTTATCTGTGAAATAAATATAATGCACGTACACGTGTTTGTTTGGCCAAAAATTTGCCCAAAAATCCAGATTTTTGTTAAGTGCCTAACAGCTGTCAGACACTGCAGAACTCCATTTCCATGAGGTAGTTTGTAAAAGTGACCGAAATGTCTTTCCTGCACCCGTTTTCTCAGTCATAGTGAGGTTCTTCCCGTCAAAAGTCAGGTTCCCCATGCCTTGCAAATCCGTCCCGGGGCTTGTGTCGCAAATGTGATGCAAGTCGTGACTTTAACGCCGCCTCCCCCCATGTATGTGGGGGTGCTCTCTCGCTGCACCTGGGGGCCCAGCACCCCCGAGTGAACAGGCCGAGTCAGCCAGGTGGAGCAGAGACTCCAGCCACCCTCCAAGCACTGCAGCAGGGCCTCCTGGGCGTGTGGCCACCAATTAGCCCACCGCTGACTCTAGGCACACCACCCACCCAGGAGAAATCCCAGGAGCTGCCACACCCGAACCCTCTGACCGCAGAATCACAAGCTAGAGACTTGGTTGTTTGAAGCCACTAAATCTGGCAAGAGCTGGAGGGACTGTGGTCCTAGCAAGAAGCCATCTGATTAAAACGGGACAACATTTCACAATTCAGAACACTATATCAAGCTTCCCTGTGGTTCAGACGGTAAAGAATCCACTTGCTGTGCGGGAGATGCAGGTTCAATACCTGGGTTGGGAAGATGCCCGGAGGAGGGAATGGCAGCCCACTCCAGTATTCTTGCCTGGAGAATCCCATGGACAGAGGAGCCTGGCAGGTTACAGTCCTTGGGGTCGCACAGAGTCAGACAGGACTGAGCGACTGACATGTTGAAACAAACTGTAATTCACACACTTGACATGGTTCTTTCTTATAACATCAGAGATGCAGGCTCACGTCCACTTTCTCCAGACGGCGGCGTGATGGGCAGAACTACGGTCCTGCTAAGCCCACCGACCGAAGCTCGGGGACAACACTGTGGTTTACTCAGCTAGCGTTTCCGCAGCATCTGTTGAGTCCACAGGAACCTGGAGGTGATCAAAGGAATCAGGCTCTACCCTCAAATCCTTGCTCAAGGGAAAGCACGTAGGAATCAGATGGAAATAGACTCTGAGCATCGCTGGGCGTAGAGGGTGGGGGGAAGAGATGGGACTAAGACCTCCAGGCCCTGACACCCGGGAGTCAGCCTGGAAAGTGGGGAGGGGGGTTACAGGGCAGAGAAGCAAAGGAGAGACCTAGCCGGCACCCTGTTCTTTACAACTTCAAGTCCTTCCTGGGACTGGAACCCAGGACACAAGTAGAGAAAGCAGCAGGGTGAGCGGAGCCGAGGGGTGGAGGGGAGGCGAAGGTCATAACGGTGCGCAAACGTATCACCCTAAGACACTGCCCTGGGACTTCCCTGGTGGTTCAGCAGCTGAGAGCCTGCCTGCCAATGCAGGGGACACAGGCTCGATCCCTGGTCCAGGAAGATTCCACGTGCCGAGGAGCAATTAAGCCCGTGCTCCTCCACAAGAGAAGTCACCACACCCAGCCCACACGCCACAGTGAAGAGCAGCCCCACGACTAGACAAGCCTCTGCACAGCAATGAGGACCCACCGCAGCTGCAAACAGATCTTTTTTAAAAAATGCTGCATTCCGTTCTCAAGGTAAACGGGAGCCACTGGCAGTCGCTGAGGCAGGGAGAAGACAGGACAGGTTCCGGGGCGAGAACGCTGAGGGGATGCTCAGCGGGAGGCAGGGGACCGACCGCGTGGAGCTGCGGCTGCACTACAGACCCCCGGGGAGGCCTTCACTGAGGGGCCCTCCGGAGGCTGGAGGATGGGGACCAACCCCAAACCCGGGCAGGGGAGTCAGGAGGGGAAAGACGCCGTCAGGGTGACCCGTGGGCTCAGCGATGTCAGGGGGCAGGCTGGGGGTCGCCACTGACAGGTGAGGGTGGGATTCAGGCTGAGCTGGGTATCCATGGAAACCCCAGGTGGAAAGGGATGCGCAGCTGCCCCTGAGCCGGGCGGAGGGAAGCCACAGACCAGGGGACACACACCCAGGGACGTGCCCTCGGAAGAGCAGCTTCCGCCCTGAGCACCCACATCTGTGCAGGGGAGAGATGAACCCTTATGCAACGGGGGTGTGGTGAACATTACGTGTGATATTGTTCAACACGGTGCGGGGTGCATGACAGGCGCTTGACATGGGCTGCCTTATCATCAAGCGAGATCAGGAAGAGAATAGGTCAGTGTGCAAGGCCAGGAGAGGTGGGGAGCAGGAGCTCCAGAGTTTGAGAAACAGGCTAAGGAGCAGACACAGGACACGGAGGGGGAAACGGCAAGAAAGTCAAATCCGCAGAAGAAAATCCGACAGCGGGCAGCCAGCCCTCTGCTCAATCCCTGGTCGGGGAACTAAGATTCCAGATGCAGTGCATCTCAGCCAGAAGACAAAAAAGATAAAACTATCAGCTATTAATAGAGATCAGATTATATTATATAAGAATTGTTTATTTGTGTCACCATCTTTAATTTCTGACAATAAATATGCATTATTCACCTATATACATCCCCAAAACCCCACATTAAAAAAATAATAAAATAAAAGGAGTTACAGAATATTTCAGCGGGTGATGGTGGGGAGGAGCGCGTTCCTCGGTTCCAGTATTGCTCACAATATGACCCCTCACGATCCTTCTATGGGGCTTCCCAGGTGGCCAGCGGTTAGGAAGCCGCCCGCAATGCAGGAGACCCAGGTTCTGTCCCGAGTGGGGAAGACCCCTGGAGAAGGGAATGGCAGTCCACTCCAGTATTGTTTCCTGGAGAATCCCACGGACAGAGGAGGCTGGCGGGATGTAGTCCTCAGGGGTCACAGAGTCTGACGCAGCGAGTGACTAACACTTCCACTTTGACTTTTCTGAGGTTGTTTCCAGCGAGTCCATAATCTTTCTCCATCCAGACTGGACTCCACTCTCCCCTCTCAGACTCTTCGCTCTGCCTGGAGCACCGCCTCCCAGAGACTAACACCCACCCTGCCCAGGGTACTGGCTGGGGTGGGGTGTTAGTCCTCTCTGGTAGATAGGCCTGTCCATCAAGATACCGCCGACCGCACCACCCCCACCCGGCCCCCATCTCTGACCTTTCTCATCAGTGACTCTGAAGGCAAGACTACTTCATTCAGTGCCCGAAACACTCAGCCTGAGGTCATTCTTACAGACCAGCTGCAGGAGTCTCTGAAATCTGAAATCATTGTAGAACAGTGTGTGTGCACATCTGTGTGCTTTCTGGGAAAGAGGACCCATGATTTCACCAGATCCTCAAACCTCCCGTGACCTGGGAGGGGTCAGAACACCACTGAACTCTCATTCAGTCCACCTGCCCCACCCACTCCAGGGTTACCGCGAGGACTGACCCAGCCCGGCGACTCCGGGTGACTGTGCTCCACACGGCACTGGACTCGCATCCCCCTGGCCCACACGGCTCCGGGCCCGCGTCCCCCTGGCCCTCACGGCGCCGGGCCCGTGTCCCCCTGACCCTCACGGTGCCGGGCCCACGTCCCCCTGACCCTCACGGCGCCGGGCCCACGTCCCCCTGGCCCTCACGGCACGGGCCCGCGTGACCCTGGCCCTCAGGACACTGGGCTGTGAACCCTTGATAAATGCCGGCCCAGACCCAGTGGAAAGAGGACAGTGTTGAGAAGTAAGCCTTAGCTCCTCCAGTTTAAAGATCCTTTCACAACCCACGTAACAGCAAAAGTTAAAGTGAAAGCATTGCATTTTCTCCTAAACGGGAGCCAGGCGGGGGCCCGGCCGCAGGCAGCCACATCTGTCCCCGACACTTCTGTCTTGAGTAACCATCCTCACAGCTCGCTGCACCCCGCTTCCTCTCTGTGCAAGGCGGGACGCTGTGCTTGCCCGGTGGCGTCTGAAGCAGGAGGCTGGGACGACCCAGAGGCCGCCGGCCGTGCCCCGTCGCGCAGCGTCCCCCCCAGTCCTCCCACCAGAGCGCCCGTGCACGCAGACGCAGATGCTTGTGTTCGAGTCCTGGGGGGCTGCCTCCTGCGGGTCTAAAACATTCCAAACGGGTTCAGATTTGACAATGCTGGTAAGAGAAGCCAGGGCGGGAATGCACTCTGACCACACGTCTTAACCCACATTCCCATTGGATAAGGATTAGGAACTTCATTCCCTTTACAAATTTTGTTATGAAAATAAAGGTCTGGGCTTTTCCCCTTTTTAAAGTACCCGACTCGGGACTTCCCTGGTGGCCCAGTGGTTAAGGCTCCTCGCTTCCGCTGCAGAGGACTCAGGCTCCATTCCTGGTTGGGGAACTAAGAACCAAGATCCCACATGCCTCGTGGCACAGCCAAACGTAAATACGTACATGATTCTACAGTAAATACAACTCGACCGTAAGAAGGGAGGAACTAGTGACTGTAAGAGCCCAGCTGAATCTCAAACGTGCTACCCTGGAAGAAGCCAGACCAGGAGAGGACGTGGCCTGTGGGTCTCCCCAAGGGCCAGGGATGGGCAGGAGCTGGGGATGGAGGCAGGAGGGGCTACGGACCCTCTGCGGGGCGGGGGGGGGGGGGCGGGAAATGGAGAGACTCCTTACCGTGACTATGATGCTTTCACAGTGTGTGTGTGTGTGTGTGTGTGTGTGTGCGCGCGCGCGCGCGCGTGCTCAGTCGCCCAGTCGTGTCTGACTCTGTGACCCCATGGACTGTAGCCTGCCAGGCCCCTTGCCCATGGGATTCTCCAGGCAAGAATGCTGGAGTGGGTTGCCATGCCCTCCTCCAGGGGCCCTTCCCAATCCAGGGATTGAACCCCGGTGTCCCGAGTTGCAGGCGGATTCTTTACCATCTGAGCCAGCAGGGTGGCTACAAATATCAAAACGTGGCACATGTGTGCACTGACTGGATGTGAATCACACATCGATGACGCTGCTTTGAAAAATTCTATTATGTCACTGAATTTCTTCAAGAAAAGTGAGCATTGTCCACAGCGTCCGCCTCTAAAGGCGAGCTCACTGGCCCCCCGGCTATCTGTGAATCAGTCTGGAGCCCCCGGGACTCAGCCCAGCCAGCCCTTGGCCTCGGCGCTCCCCCTCCCCCAGGGCCCCGCACAGACTCACCCCATGCCCCTGCCTCTCTCCTCCTCCTCAGTCCTGCAGACACAGCTCAGGGGTCTCCAGAGGGGCCCCTCCCCAGGGCTCCGGGGCCCCAGGGTATCTTTCTCACCTCCTCTCTCCACTTTGTACTGACTCTATCTGTTCAGGCTTCTGGTTCGGCTCCCATCACCGCCTCACCCCAGACTACACCTAAAGGGGTTCTTAACCTGTTTGGTGCCTTGGTTTCCTTTGGCGGCTGTGTGAAACCTCCCCAGAATCAGGCAAAATACACAGACATATGCAGAAAGCTAATTATGGAATTAGAAATTATGAATTAGAAAGCTAATTAGAGTTGTGGTCCTGGAGAAGACTCTTTAGCATCTCTTGGGGATCCAGCCAGTCCATCCTAAAGGAAATCCATCCTGAATATTAATCGGAAGGACTGATGCTGAAGCTGAAGCTCCAATACTTTGGCTACCTGACACAAAGACCTGACTTATTTGAAAAGACCCTGATGCTGGGAAAGATTGAAGGCAGGAGGAGAAGGGGACAACAGAGGATGAGATGGTTGGATGGCATCACCGACTCAATGGCTGTGAGTTTGAGCAAACTGTAGGAGTTGGTGATGGACAGGGAGGCCTGGTGTGCTGCAGTCCATGGGGTTGCAAAGAGTCAGGCATGACTTAGCAACTAAACAGCAATTATGAAATAGTTAAATATTAAAATATACATTTGATGTACACAGTAACATGGGTGTCTAGGTCAGGTGAAGTGAAGTCGCTCAGTTGTGTCCGACTCTTTGCAACCCCATGGACTGTAGCCTACCAGGCTCCTCTGTCCATGGGATTTTCCAGGCAATAGCCCTGGAGTGGATTGTCATTTCCTTCTCCAGGGGATCTTCCCAACCCAGGCATCAAACCCGGGTCTACCGCACTGTAGACAGAGGCTTTCCCGTCTGAGCCACCAGGGAAGTCCTAGGTCTGGTAACTACCATTATTTTTATGTTACAAGTGCACTGCATGTCACGAGAGCTGCCGAGAGCTGTGATGCGCCCGACAGTCACAGGGACCGCTCTGCCCCCGGGCTTCCATAGCTGCTCATCTCTGAAGGAAACGCTGCATTGCAGTTGGAGGTTACTGAAAATGGACCTTCTTTTCCATCCACGTTCACAAAGCCCCTGAATTCCACCCAAGGACAAGGATCCGTGGCCGCCTGGGTAAGAACTGCTATTCAGGCCATGTACGATTTATCTTTGTGTTCTCAAAGCTCCTGGCACGCAAGGGGAACGTAATATCCAGATACCACACACTGTAAAAACAACGACAGCACTAAGTATGAATTCAAAGACAAAGGTTAATAATTTCTCCTGCTATAAACTGTTACCATTACTACTAGGGTGCTCACAGCCAAGTGTAGCCTGGGAAACTTCACGGACGGCCAAGGGGCTTCAGATGCATCTACCTGGGACCACACTATTCCCTGGCCTCCTTAGAGGAGGCTCCGGTTCTCTCAGCATTGACGTAGAAGCATGGAAAGAGTACTGAGAAGGTTCAGGGGATGTGGGGGTTGGGCGGGGGAGTCAGCTCCCTTGCCGTGACCTTGCCACGCGCAGTGTGACCTCAAGTGGCCGTGAAGGTCCAGACACAGCCACAAGAACTTGCCTTTGCTCAGGCTTCTTTTCCACCTGTTGCCATGGAGACTAAAGCAAGATGCTTCGTCCCAACCGCACCTCTCTCTTCCTATTTCTAAACACCTCTTCTCCTCTCTCTTGCTGGTACAGCGATTGTTGAGAGCGTTTTCTACGAGCATAAGCATGCTGAAATGGGGTCACGTGAGCCGGAGGGACAGCGGAGCACTGAGGGGGCCGCCCGGTCCCCGGCGAGTGTTCACAGGATCTCTGGTCACTGGGCTGTGGTTCCTGCCCCCAGAGGGTCAGGGCAACGTAGGGGTGTGGCCAGGCTCGGAGGAGGCAGCTCCACCCTCCGACCCACCGTTTCCTCTAGCCCTGGAGGTGGATCAGCGTCTAACATCCAGCGTCTTTCAAATTACTGAGGTGAGTAAACCTGAGCACCCCTTTCCTCTCCTACCCAAGATACTGGGAGTCAGTCTTACCCTCAACCAAGTTCAAGACTGCTGCCAGGTGAGGCGCGCACCCACCCCCTCCCCCGACGCTGTCATAGCCTAGACGCCTCAACGTCATCGGTGGGCCGCTGGAGACAGGCGGACTCCCTAGGGCCACGGCGTCCTGGCTGCTGGGGGTCCTGGGGTCACAGGAGGCTCCCCTCACCCTGGCTCCTCTGAGGACACCGGGCGCCCTGCAGGGATGGGCGTCTGCCCCCCACGCTCAGTCTCGCTCACCAGCCTCTCACCTTCATCCGCAAACATGCTCACGGCGATTGCATCCGCAGAGTAGCAGCTACCTTTACACCACTCCTGCCAAAGTTACCACATTTCCACCCCACTATCTGTTCCAGCTTCCGAGGCCGGTGTCTTCACTTCCTCCTCCCTGTCACCCCCTCCTATGACCTCCCAGAACTCTGCTTCCAGCCACCAACTCTGCACCGCGCTGCAACAAGGTCATTAAAATGCATGGAACCAAGTCGAGGAGCTCATCATTGCCCCACCATGGTCCCCAAAGACGGCTCTGCGTCCTCCAAGGGCAAAGTCGCGGGGACGCCAGCCAGTCCCTGCACCTGGAAGCTGTCCCCACACCCTCCCTTCCTCCCTCTGAGGCTGCTGCTAGTGTGGCTTTTGAGATCTTAGTCCCCCGACCAGGGACAGAACCCGGGCTCCACAGGGAATGCGATGAGTCCGAGCCGCGGATTCCCAAGGCTGCTGTTTCCAATTCTCCTTCCTCAGCCTCTGGTCTCCCTCAACCTAAGCACTGCCTTTAGGAGATCTAATGCACTGGGCTTCAAACTCTTCTCCTCATGAATATCCTAAAACGAAAACTGCATGCCCCTGGGCAATGTTCAATTTGACATCCACATTTTTTAACCCGAGTTTAAATGGCTGCAAAGCAACTCATTGACAGTGTTGTGAGTGCACAAATCTTTCATAAAGCCAGAAATGGCACATCATTCTTTTTTTCTTTCTTTTTCCATTCCACTTACCCCACAGATTTAATTGCTTTATTGACATATAAGTCACATCATCACGCAGTTCATCCATTTGAAGTGTACAAATTTCGTGGTTTTTAGCATAGTCACAGATTTGTGCGACCATCAACACAATCAATTTTCTTTATTTTGCTTATTTTTTGGCCAGGCCACACAGCTAGCAGGATCTTAGCTCCCCAAGCAGGGACAGACCCAGGGGGCTGTGTCCTAACCACTGGACCACGAGGGAATTTCCCCCACACACACACCCCCCGACCCTTTTTTCCCTCTTTTCCTATTTTTCCGCCCACAATGAGTTTTAAAACACTTTCATCTCCTTAAAAGAAACCCATGGCCATTGGCAATCACGCCCATCCCCCACTCCCGTAGCACAGCCCAGAGCCACCCCAGTGGGTCTGTAGGTTCACTTCCTCGGGACCTTTCAAACACGGGCCGTCGCACAGCGTGCGGTCTCTCGTGAGGGCCTCTTTCAGGCAGCACCACGTTTCCGTGATCCAGGCTCTCTCCTTCCTACTGTCCAAAGCCACTCCACTGGACGCATGGACCACACTTCACTCGGTTGCTCCTCAGTGGTGGACAGCTTGCTTGTTCCTACATGTGGGCTGTCTTGAACACTGCTGCTGTAGACATCCACGTAGAAGCTTTTATGTTGCTCACCGATTTTAAGCCACATTTACCTTTAAGCTTCAAAGTATTTTACTGACAACCTTTCCGTGTAACTCATCCACAAGCTATGTACATAATTCAAAATTAAAATTTTCAAAGTTGCTGTGACCATAATTTAAGCACACAAAAAAACTTCTGGATTGAGAAGCAGTAAATCCCAATTGTTAACAGTACAGAGTTAGTCGAAGCATCAGAAGCATATCATAAACTTTGACGATGATTCAACATAAAAGATAAAATCTTAATGGAAATACATCCCTTAACCAGAGGAACTGGGTTTATATCCCAGTGGTTAGTGCATGGGTCTGTGGACGCCTCATTATTACAACGAAACATTTTGGCATAACTTGGCATCACTGCTTTCCTTTTTTTTTTTGGTCATGCTACATACAAGGCACGTGGGATCTGAGTCCAGGGATCAAACCTGTGCCCCCTGCAGTGGGAAGTCTGAGTGCTAATCGCCCAGACCAACAGGGAAGTCTCTGCTTTTCTTTTTATAGACGCAGTCCCTGAGGAACTCTTCTCACGTAAGTGAAGAAATACAAGCTTTCTACTCAGAGTAACATTACTCAAATCTTGGAAATCTGTGCAAATCACAGCCCCAGGATCACTTTGGCATCTCTCATCAAAAACCACATTTCGGTCCCCCAACGAGGTGGAAGCAAATATCTGGAAACGCCTGACGGTGTGGGGGAGCATCCCGGGAACCTCGAGCACCACCCCAGCCCCCTGAATCTCCCTCTGTCTGGAGCCCAGGGGTGGGGACACACGCCCCGGAACGCAGGAGGGCGGGAGATGCGCCTTTCTCCTGCCACGTGGGAGGGGGACGCGCTTGTTCTCAGAAAGGGGTGTCATCACCCAGACCGCAGGCTCCTTCTTCTCCCCAGCCTGGCTCCCTGCTCTATGCCTTTCTCCGGCTGCCACATGGCTGGTCAGCCCTCAAGCCCCCCCAAGAGCCCCACGCCCAGCCGAGCTCCCCCAGATCGCCCTCCTGCCCCACACTGCCACCAGACCAGTATGTGCAGCAGCACATCCTTCCCTCTGCCTGCAGACTGCCTCCTCTGGGAGACAGAGGGAAGCCCGCAGTCTCCAAGGGAAGGACCCTCTGACCGCGGCCGAGAAGGACCTGACACAGGAGAAGGCAGGCTGGTGGTTAAGGGGATGGACCTGAGACAGGAAGATAACCCGCAGTGGCCGCAGTGGCCTCCCTGAGCCAGCTTCCTCGCCTGCAGATAAGGACACTCCCTTTCCTACAGGGCAGCCACCAGGATGAAGGGATTAAAGGTGTGTCACGAGCTGGGGCCTCCTGGTGATCCATGGTTAAGGGCTCCGGGCTCCCAGGGCAGGGGGCCCAGGTCGGGGAACTAGGATTCCACAGGCCGCAAGAAGACCAGGCACGGCCAAAGAAACAAGCCAAAGGGCTGTGTCACTCTCAGCACAGGGCCCGGCACACGGCACACGGGGGCGAGGCCTCGGACCGCACCTGACTGACCGCACTGAACTGAGGCTGAAAATTTGCAAATGTGTCACCAGACACACCCCTCTTCCCACCTGGGCACCCAGCAAATGGGACTCAGCGTGGACAAAGATGACGTCTTGGTTCGTCCCCTCAGCTCTGTTTCATTTGCCTTTCCTCCCCGATCCCACATGTTGGCAAACTCCTTCTGCCAAGGATTCATGCCGAACACATCCGTGCATAGTCCTTGACAGATCCTGCTGGGCCCACCTTCGAAATGTACCCGGGATCTGATCCCTCCCCCCACCTCCGTGAGCAGCGGTCGATGCTCTCCTCCCCTCTCCTGTCTGGATCAAGGCCGTGGCCTCTCACTGGCCTCCCTGCCTCAAACCTGCCTCCAGGAGTCTGATCTCAACCCAGCCATCGGAGCAATCTTCTTAAGACCTCAGTCACAGCACCTCCTCAGCTCAACACCCAGCAATGACTCCGTAGCTCTCTCCTAGTAAAGCCCAAGGCCCGTCTCATCTCAGCACCCCTCACTCTCCTCCAGCCACACTGAGTTCCTTGTTCATCTTAAGTCTTGCCTGCAGGCAACTTCCCATTTCACCTCCGCTGTTTCCTCTGCCTGAAACCGCTCCCTCTGAAACCCCCCACCGGGTTAACTCACTTACCGACCTCAGATCTTTGCTCAAAGCCCATCTTTGCGATGGCACCCGACTCCAGTATTCTTGCCTGGAAAATCCCATGTACAGAGGAGCCTGGTAGGCTGCAGTCCATGGGGTCGCTAAGAGACGGACACAACTGAGCGACTTCACTTTCACTTTACACTTTCATGCACTGGAGAAGGAAATGGCAACCCACTCCAGTGTTCTTGCCTAGAGAATCCCAGGGACGGGGGAGCCTGGTGGGCTGCCATCTATGGGGATGCACAAAGTCGGACACGACTGAAGTGACTTAGCAGCTTAGCAGCATCTTCATGAGGAAACTCAGACACAGCACCCCCCCCCCGCCCCCACTCTGAGGGACTCTGGGGTGCTGTGCTGCGGACCAGTCACGCTTGGGCCTCTGAGGACATGAGGGGAGAAGCTCCCACTTATTGCCTGTCTCCTCCGGCCCACGCTGGGACCTGTGAAGAAACTGTCCAACTTCACCACAATCAAAGCAACTGTCCCTGCTCGCCAGGCTCGTGACAGCTGAGACAGAGCCATGCCTGTCTGCACCTGGTCTTCAGGCCCAGCCGACCTCTGGAGCCCACGCCCTCGTCTGGCAAACACGTGCCCTGTTCCCCGCCCCAGTTCTGCAGAGTTGAGTGAAAGGCAGGTAGCTGAGGGGTTTAATTTGTTCTTTTAATGCCAAGTCACCGTATCATGGCCATCAATCTAGGCTGGGAAAACACACAATCGATACTGAATACAGTTCACGTTTTCACCTGCGTGGGTCACACAACAGCCCCGAGTACAGAGCGCAGCAAGCTAGACTCTTTCTCAGAGCCCGTTTGGCCGCCCAGCTTTTCTGCCCTCTCCCCCTGAACCACTCACTGAGGGAAGCACGCGCTCCAAGCTGCTGACGACGTTCCTGCCCGTGAGTCGTCAGATTCACGACCTTCCCTGCTCTCTGCAGGGACACCAGGTGGCTCACTCAGCCACGGTGAGGAGGGCGGTGGGCACGATGTAGCCCCTGAGTTTCCATACACTCGGCCTGAAGGTATTTAAAATACAAGTCGCAGGACTTCCCTGGTGATCCAGTGGTCAAGACTGCCTGCCATTGCAGGGGACACAGGTTCCATCCCTGGACTGGGAACTTGGATCGCACGTGCCTCGGACAACTAACCCATGGGCCACAACCACTAAGCCTGCGCTTTCGAGGCCACGTGCTGGAACGACTGAAGCCTGCGCTCCTAGAGCCTGAGCTCGGGAACAAGAGACGCCACCGCCACGGGAAGCCCGAGCTCCAGGCCGGGAGCAGCCTCCGCTCCCCACAGCTGGAGAAAACCTACGCACAGCAGCAAAGACCCAGCATGGCCATCAGTTGGTCATAAAAAAAAAAAAAAATGCAGCTTGTTTGTCTGTAGATGGCTGAGGCTGGCCTGGAGAAGGCAGTGGAGGCTCCTGACACCGTGGTGGGTGTGGGCAGCACTCACGCAGGGCAGCGGCCAGTGCTCCGTCCCAGATGGGCCCAGGGGCGCCATGCCCAAGGCTCGGCCACAGAGGGCCCCGAAGCGGCTCCCCACTCGGGACGCGAACCTGCTGGAGGCCAAGCACCGTAACTGGCCCCGTAGTAAATTCCCACCTTGTGAAATGACCCAGGATGTTTGTTAATACTGGTAAACAGACATTTCTGACTTCCTGGAGTGTTTGCATTCTCTCTAGTCCCAGATACTGACTTTAGAGGAACCACTTTTATAGGATAAAAATAAAGCAGCAGTTCTCAGTACAAATTACTCTGACTTTCATCTTCATCTGTAGCCTGCATTCCCATCAAGAGTTCTGTAAACTTTCTGATTCGAAGGAAACTCTAGCTTCCTGCCACTTCCTCTATTAACAGTCACAGCCATACCTCCTCAGGGTCTATTCAACTCCGAAATCAAAATAGGAAAACAGACTTCCAGAAAGTTCAACCGAAGGTGGACATCACCTCTCAAGATCTGGTTCATTACTGTATGTGGTTTATTTGCCAGTTATTAGGTCTTTCCAGAAAACTAACTCAAGAAACATAATTATGCAAAACCTCAGAATAATGGTCAAGATTAAGTTTCTCTTTTTTGTAAACCATGCAAGACCAGGGGTTTTCCATTTATGTTCATTTTCACTTTCTAAGAATGGGAAGAAACATTTACACAATTTCACCAACGTATGACCATCAGAAAAAGGACTTATCAGGTAAGAAATCTCCAGGGACTTCCTTGGTCCAGTGGCTGAGACTCCAAACTACCAGGGCAAGGGGCCTGGGTTGGATCCCTGGTCAGGGAACTAGACCCCGCATCCTGCCACGAAAGATGCTCCGTGCCGCAACTAAGACCAAAGACCCCGAGTGCAGCAAAGACCCAGGGCAGCCAAACAAACAAACGAAAGAAACCTCCAGAAATAAGCTCTAAAATTAATACTAAGTCACTCTGCATCAGCACGTGAGCGTCTTCCAGTCTTATTCGTACTTAAAATAACGGCAGACCAGCTCACGGTTTGATTTTTCTGCTGCACTTTCCCCGGGCTCAGAATGGGTTGACCCAGCAAAGACCAGGTGACTCAGCATACTGAAACTGCAGACCTCAGGTTTACAGGGTGGATATCTTCCTCTCCGCTAGAAGATACTGCTGAGACGATATCAGGATGGGGTTTTTTTTTTTAATTCAAGGTTTAAAAGGTCAACGAATCTAAACATATGCCTCTGTAGCAAAAATAATAACAAAAAGACAAATATAGAACAGAGAAAAGAGAAATAAGATTCTCATAAAAACAATTCTAATCTGATTGCTAAAAAGACTGCTGGACTTCAGTGCATTAGCATTTAAATTACCCCAGTAGGATGCGGGGGAAATACCCCACTGGTGCTAAAAAGACAGGGAAGCTGGGGAGGTTTGCACCTTTCCTTCTCCCATTGTTTAAGCAGAGCCAGTTTTTTTCCACTGGCAGATAAACAGACCACAGTGAAGATAAAAACAGGCCTAGAGAAAGCAAATCCCTGACAAAACGGCAAATAAACTAGTTTTTTCTTTTATTTACAGAGGCTATAAAGCTGAGAATTTTGAGCAGTAGGCTTTTCTGCTGGTGTATGTGCTGGCGGTTCCCAAACCCAGCAGATTACCAAAACCACAAGGGAGGTTCTTAAATGCAGATTGTGGGTCCCCTTCCTGCCCCTATTCTGATTCAGTAGGCGTGGGACAGGGCCTCGGAATCTAAAACGCTCCCCCAGTGATCCCGACACCCACTGGGCCCAGGATCAGACAGAGCTTGTAAAACACACACGTGCAGCAGAACACGCTGTGCATATCACGCACCCCCAGCCCCTCTGTGACCTGTGTGAGAAAACGCAAAGAGAACTTAAAATTTAGCTGGAGGCGTCTTCTTAGGTGAAAGCTGCGATAGACATTAGTGACATACTTAACTGTCCTAACTTCTAAAATTCCCAGTGAAATTCTAACTTTATGCAGTTATTTTAGGACGTGACCTTGCCTCCCAGTTCCTGTTTAGAATGATTAGCTACACATATCTTTGTATGCGACAGACTTCCCAGCCAGGGCCTGGGCTGGCTAATTTCCTTCCATTCCCTCCTATAATCTCAGCCACCCCTGGAGGCAGTTAAAAGCAGCCCCATTTCACAGATGAGGAAGTGGAGGCTCAGAGAAGCCGACTGTTCTGGTGATGGAGCCAAGATTCCCACCGATGGCTTTTACTGGTCTGCTGTGGGGAGCTTGGCTGCTTGGAGGAATCTACCCCTGAGGTCTTGAGCTCTCCAACCTGGTGTCATTTTCACGTGCTCTGGAAACACTGGCTGTGCTGAGGCATCAGGTCAGCCTCTGGGTGGATCCAGAGAAGGCCAATGGCTCCCTGCCCGGGAAGGGCCCTCACGGGGAAGAGAGGCCAAAAGGGAATGGTCTCAGGGGGTCCTCGGGGTCTTGGTCCAATCCTCTGTCTCCGGGAGCGCCCTTGGGGCTGTGGGAGCTGCCCTTCTTCAGAAACAGAGGGTGCCTAGGTGGGAGGGGCCTCGGGGGCCTCTCTGAAAGGCTTCGCAGAGGATGTGGCTTGTGAGCTGAAGGATGATAAGGTGTCACTCGGCGAGGAGGAGGAAGGGTGTTCTGGGCCCTGAGCAGCACGTGCCAAGCCCACCTCGTGCCCTAGTCTAGCCACCGGCAGGAGAGGGGACACGGCAGGAGAGAGGGACTTGATGCCACGTGGGGCGTGGTTGGCACTGAAAGAGCCAACAGAGGTTCCTAGGAGCAGAGTCACATTTCAGAAAGATGCTGACGCTCGTTGCAGGGTGGGCGGGGGCTGCACGGCAGGCGCAGGGTCTGGGGCAGGTGGGAGGCTGCTGCACTCACCAGGGCCAGACCAGCCCACAGCAGGCCGTGACTCTGAGGCTGGAACAGGGGCCTCGCACGCCAGACCCCCACGTGAACCGGGTGCTCCTGCTGGCTGACAGACTGAGTGCAGAGAGGGAGGCACTGAGCCCAGGTCTTCTCCCAGGCCTCTCCACGGAGGTGAGGCCTACGTGGTCGGCCGGGGGGACACAGAGCAAAGGGCCAGCCTGAACGAGAAGGCAGGGGGGCCTTGGTTTTGAACAGGGTGAGCTTGGGCTTGGGGCGTGATGGGGTTTTGTTCCATTTGTGGTTGGTTGGGAATACAGACGGAGCGAGGGGCAGGGGCAGGAGACCGGGTTTGTGAGTCACTCAGGGTCATCGCTGAAGCTTCGGGAGTGGCGTTCATGGACCAGGGATCCCGAGGGCACGCTGATGGGGACCAAAGCAGCAGGCAGAGAGCCACTCGGCAGGCCGTCCCTGATGGCCCAATGGTTAGGACTCTGCCTTCCAATGCAGGGGCCGCAGGTTTGATTCTTGGTCGGGAAGTTAAGATCCCACATGCTTTGAGGCCAAAAACCCAAAACAAAATAGACACGACGTTGTAACCAATTCAATACAGACTTTTTAAAAAATAATCATCAAAACAAAAAAATCTTTAAAAAAAAAAAAAGAGAGAGAGAAAGCCACTCAACAAACACGTAGCAGGGGCCAGCTACACAAGACGGCCTGCCCTGGAGCCCAGGAAGCAAGACAGAGACAAGTCCCAGGAGCAGGGTCCAGGAGTGGGGGACGCTTCTGCACCAGGTGGGGTGTGGACAGGCCAGCTGAGACCTGAGATACAGAAACATCACCTGAGCGCTCCCCAAATTCAGGCTCCTTCCAAGCCTGCTAAGGACAGAACGTATCATCCCATTCAATCCTTAGAATCACCCAAGGAACGTCGATACCATAGTATCCCTGCCTCAAGAATAAGGAAACCGAGCCCCGTCTCCAGACGTGGTGAGGAGCCTGCCCACACTGCAGTAAGCTGGTTCGGAAAGAACACCCTGACCTTGGCAGGGGCGCCCCAGACCGAGTCCCTGCTCAGCACCAGCTCCTGCAGAAAGTGCCACTCGCCGTCTGACAAACGCTCGGAGGAGAGGAGAGTTAAAGAAGGAAGGGTGATCAAGACTGCAGCTCAGTGCTTACGTGAGGCTGTGTCTAGAAATAGCAGTGGTGGGTTGATGTTTGTTCTATTATTATTTAAAGCAGGCGGCCTCACAGAGCTGTGGTCAGTAGCCCCAAATTTAAACGCTCCTGCTCGCCCACTTGACTGCTGCAACCTGGGGACAAAGGAGGACCTCTATGAAGCTCAGGATTTTCATCTGTGAAAGAACTCTAACACACAACTCAAAGATGGTCCCGAAGGTGCAGTGACGGGACTCACAGCAGAACACTTTCCACTTTCCCTGCGCGGTGGTACCTTCACAGCTGGCATTGCCAGAGGAAGTTCCCCACTGCAGATAACACAGCATCCCTTCAGGAGAACAAGCCGAAGCCCAGAGTGGGTGCAGCATTAGCAAGATGGTTTACACTATTGCGTATTAATAACTGACTGCTATTCTGAGAAAAGAAGCTGGGTGGGGTGAAAAGCGTCCCGTTGAGATCTACAACTGTGGTTAACAATCACTAAGGAAAATGAGATTTCTTTCATTTGAAAGTTAGCTTGGACACACCGAAGGAATGTTGGTTTCACTGAGACCCGGCTCATTCCAAAGTGACGCCGCGAGAAGGGACAGGACCCCTCTTCCTGCGCCTTTTTCCCCTCTCTTCTCCTCATTCCAGAAGCAGAAGACAGTCCCTTAGGAGGAAAAAAGCAGAACGGCAACAGGAAAGAAAATTAGCTCTTGGGACGAATGGTCACCAAGATCCCAAAGCACTTTGCAACGTGCCGTGAGGGGCACCACCCTGGGCTGTGGACATGTGGACATTGGGAAAGAGCCTCTGAGCAGGTGGCTCGGGGACGGCTGTGCAGAGAGGGCGCGATCTCAGCTCTAAAGGGCACTGCTTCCCCTCGAGTCTGCCAGCCTCCTGGCCCACCTGCCACGGAGCCCTGAGAGCAGCCTGGGGCTTGGGGGCACCCGGGCAGGCTTGGCAGCACCCAGGCCTGTGAGTGAGCCTCACGCCACATCTCAGGAGGAAGTCTCCCTGGGCACCTGGATGGACATGCCCAAGGCCCCGGACACGCCCCGTGCAGCACGCACACAGAGTCACTGCGACTTTCTCCCATCGTGCTCGCTTCACGGCACTGGCAGCTCTGAAAGGCCATCTTGTTCCTGTTTTCCCTCGTTTCCCTTCTGCCCCTCCTCCTCCACCCTCCACACCAGCAGAGCCTAGATGTTGTCTTTCGTGTTCGTCCTCATGCCCCCCCCACACCTGGCAGGAAGCAAGGGACTCAATAAATATTTATTGAATCAATAAAGAAAGTCAGAAGAGCAGGATCAAGTTGCAGAGGCAGAAAGGAAAAGCTGGGATTGGGAAGTTGGAGACTCGCCTGGCGCAGCTGCCCAGGGGCCTGCAGGGGAGCAGATGGAAGTGAAGCTGGAAAACCCAAGTGGGACCCACGTTCCCCCGCGGTCAGCAACGAGGAAGGAACCTGCTAGGGAGGTGACACGACAACACGGTCCTCCTGTTTGCAGGGCTTCCCGGGCGACTCGGCGGGAAAGACTCCGCCTGTGATGCAGAAGACACGGGTTCCATCCTGGGTCAGGAAGATGCCCTGGAGAAGCAAACGGCAACCCAGTCCAGTTTGCTCGCCTGGGAAAGCCCATGGACAGAGAGGCCTCGAAGGCTACAGCCCACGGGGTCGCAAAGAGTCGGACACGGGTGAGCAGCTAAAAAGAGAGTAGAGCTTGAACTCCGTATTGGCTGGCACCAAGACATACTCTGTGAATGTCATTACTTTGAATTAAGAATTAATGTCCAATATTCCTAGATTAATGGCACCCCACTCCAGTACTCTTGCCTGGAAAATCCCATGGACGGAGGAGCCTGGTAGGCTGCAGTCCATGGGGTCGCTAAGAGTCGGGCAGGACTGAGCGACTTCCCTTTCGTTCTTCACTTTCATGCATTGGAGAAGGAGATGGCAACCCACTCCAGTGTTCTTGCCTGGAGAATCCCAGGGTCGCGGGAGCCTGATGGGCTGCTGTCTCTGGGGTCACACAGAGTCGGACACGACTGAAGTGACTTAGCATAGCATAGCATAGCATAGAGCTTGAAAGCTATCATCACACAGAAGAAAAAACTTTATTTTAATCAATAAAAAGAAGTTGACCAGTGTTGGAGAATATTTGGGGAAACAGTTGAAAATCAATTTGGTAGTATCTCTTAAAAGTGAAACTGGGCATGTTCACCATGTAGCCATTCTGCTTTAGACATCTGCCATAGAAAACAATCCCTACCCTGGGATTCTCCAGCTTAGGGAAAAGTAATCCAAGCATTCTCTCTATTAGTGAAAATTTTTTATTAATCTGTACATCCACTAGTGGACGAATTAATAAAATGTGGTATTATTCACACCATGATGTGATGGGATGAACGGCAATATTAATAAAAAATAGGTGTGTGTGTGTATGTATATATCATATATGCCTGGTGGCTCAGCTGGTAAAGAATCCGCCCGCAATGCAGGAGACCTGGGTTCAGTCCCTGGGTTGGGAAGATCCCCTGGAGAAGGGAATGGCTACTCACTCCAGTATCCTGGTCTGGAGAATCCCATGGACAGAGGAGCCTGACAGGCTAGAGTCCACGGGGTTGAAAAGAGTCAGACACGACTGAAGCGACTTAGCAGCAGCAGCAGGAGTGGATTTCAAAACCACAGTTCAGTGAGCGTAAGCAAATTGTAGAACAACGGGCATGTGTGGATCCATATATGCATGTACATATGTGCACTCATAAAACAATACATGCATACATAAAACAGCACTGCACACTAATTATGAGCGATGTAAATGTACGTAAAGTGTTTTAAAGGCACATATCAAACTGAACATGGGCTCTGCAAGACAGAAGGTAGAAGGAAGGAATGGAATTCATAGTCAAAGGGAACTCGACCTTGTCTCCAATAGCTCATCCATGTAAAGAACTGAAACAGGTGTGGGGACAACGATAGTGTTCCTGTTGGCAGTTCAGTGGTGTCTGACTCTGTGACCCCAAGGACGGTAGGCTCTTTGGTCCATGGGATGGATTCTCCAGGCAAGAGTACTGGACCGGGTTGCCATTTCCCTCTCCAGGGGATCTTCCCGACACAGGCACTGAAGCAGGTGGGTTCTTTACCACTGAGCCGCCAGGGGAGCCAACAGAAATAGTTATAATATTTATATAGTTGTTATATTGATAGTAGCTGTTAGTTACGGATGACGGGAACACAGTACTTTCTACCGGGAGTCAGAAGAGAGCCGCTAGACACAGACGGAAAAACTAAGAGGCTCTCAGGACAGGCTGGACTAGAGAGAAAGAAGGCCGAGAGAACAGGGGTCACAAATTACACTCTTCACGAGCACCAAGCCGAGCTCCGTGCTGCACGGCAGCTCCGCACTAGCTGTGTGTGGCACACGTGGTCGTGTAGACGTGGCGATGCTACTTTCTCGAATGATCCCACCTCATCCCCCCGTGTCCACACGCTCGTCCTCTACATCTCTGCCTCGATTCCTGGTGCTCTGTGCTGACCTAGAGGGGTGGCGTCGGTTGCGGGGGCGGGGGGAGGCTCGAGAGAGAAGGGATATCTGTAGACTTAGAGCTTATTCCTGTTGTACAGCAGAAACTAACACAGCACTGTAAAGCGGTTATCCTCCAATTTAAAAACACACTAATTTTAAAAATAAAATTTTAATTATACTTTTTTTTTAATTGACAAGAGGCTGGCTGTACCATTAAAAGAACTAAAAAACATTCAGCTCCATGTTAGAAAGGCTTGCCATATAAATGAGACATCCAGGTGACGTCCAAGAAGAAGTCAGAATTCAAAACTCCAACCTGCGCTGAACAGCGGTCCCAGGAAAGTGAGGGCTAAAGTGGGTGCCTCAGTTTCCTTAACACACAGACACACACACACACAGACACACACACACACGTCCGTAAGGTCCCTAGAGCAACCTAAGGGCAGTGCCCAGTAGACTACCAGTGTTAGCGTCCCTTTCGTAAAGTCAGGTTCCTAAATTTTAATGTGCTTTTCTAAATCGGCCTGAGGGTCTGATCTCTGATAACCAATTAACCACTCCAGGAAGGCAACTTGGTAACAGTTTCCTTTCAGTAAGCAACACAATTAGTAGAACTGTGACCCAAGTTCCCACTGTCCAAATAAAAAATTTCAAGCATAAAAACTATTTTGGAACCAAACTCCCAATTATGCAAGGAATGCGTTTATCTTGATTCAAGTGTGCCCTTCCAGTGCCTCGTATTTACGTGTTTGCACAGTGACTGTCTACCCTTCAGCAGTGTGTTTTGCAACCCCTGAAAAGTCAACAGTCTCAGCCCTTCTGTAAAGAGGGAAACGCACAGGACGGCGCTGACTGGTCAGGGTGACTCACGGGCGGGTCAGCACGGGAGCCCACAAGCCCGGGCCTGGCGTGCCCAGTTCCTCGAGCCACTGGCTTCTGGTAAGCCCAAACAATCCACTCCTTCACAGGACCGGGCTTCCTGGAGGCCTTGGGGACGGGAGCGTGCATTTCCAAAGCTTTCTCCTGGAAAAGGAGGCAGCAGTCAGAAATAGGAGCTGGCCTGCTGGTGGGGCCCCTACTCATTTAAGAACATCTCAGTGGAAGGGACTCCACTCTTTGGCCCCTGCTCTTTACCAAGGTGTGACTGAACTCTACAAGGGCTTCCCTGAGGGCTCAGTGCTAAGAATCTGCCTGCCAGTGCAGGAGACACGGGTCCCATCCCTGGGTCAGGAAGATCCCCTGGAGAAGGAAAGGGCACCCTGCTCCAGTATTCGTGCCCGGAGAAATCTCATGGACAGAGGAGCCTAGAGGGCTACGGTCCGGGGGTCACAAAAGAGTCGGACACCACTTAGCAACTAAACAACAAAAACTCCACAGCACAACAGTCTCCATAACTCACACACCCTCGCCAGTGAGTTTCTTTTTTTGAGTCCTCTGTTCAGACTGGGTTACTTTGGAATTCCCGGGTACCGGTTAAACTCGTGTGGTGTGGGGTGTGTGTGTGCACGCGTGCGTGTGTGTGTTGCTGCTACGCTGGACTTGTCCAGCTCCTGACAGCCACAGGGCGGGTCTGCTAGGACTGACTTTATAAAGCCAACACTTAGGGGCTGTGTATATAAAGACTTCAGGGATTATTTAACAGAATAAAGTTGCTATGTAGCCATCCTGTGTAAATGGCATTTCTTTCCATTAACAAACTGAAGAGTTCATAAAGCACCTGAAATTAAATGACAGCTTAAAAAAATAAACTAAGTGATACTCAAATTGAGGTTTACTGACAAGATCAGATATTTTCAGTTTTAAAAAACCAACCCAGCAGTGGTTTCTGATTGTGCTTTTCTCAGGGGACTTTAAAACATTTTCTTCCATATTTCTCATTCCAATTTTATAAATCAAAAAAAAAAAAAAAAAGCTAAATAACTTACCCAAAGTTACCCACAGCTAGATGACAGCAGAAATCAACTAAGAGCCCAATTAATTTAGCCGTTAAGAATCTGATAAAGTGTATTCTTTTTGCTAGGCTGCATTGCCTCCTTATTTTATTTCCCTTAAAATAATTGTTGCATATCAGTGAGTAGCAACATTAAAATAGAAAAGGGAGCCACCATTAACTATCAGCAAAAACAATAAAAAAAATCAGCTATAAAAATAACACTTTGTCATAATTTTACCTACAAGTTCAAGCCCTCATCGTCGTCATTAGTTAAAACGCCATAAACCTTCCTTTCCTTTTGCTAAGATATTCTCAAACTGGCGTACAAAGCACCGAAACGCACGTCAGCCACAACACACACAAATCCATCACTCAGTCTCGGTCCATTAGTCTTGCCAAGGTCAGTATCCAGTATTCCTGAAATTTTCACTTGTAGAATGAATAGATGTTTTGTAAGGATTATCTATTCAGGCAGGGAAAAAAAGGGGGGGAGGGGAGGGAACGAAAACAAGAAACAATTAGCCATTCAACTGGCGCTGGCAGATCCCAAGTATGAACTCCCTTGTTTGTTTTTGTTTTGTTTTTGTTTTTCTTACCTACCTTGGGGCTCCAGTGCGTGAAAAGAAATACATCTTGTGAGATTTTTCTAGAGCCCTTCCCCAGACCTCTGTGGGGACAGTGCTGTCAAGCTTTGGCTCCGTTCTGCAGCCTCGCCACCGGGACTGGAACCGGAGCGGTCTATTTGCATTTCAACACCCTGCTTTTGTTTCCTGTCCCTCCAGAGGCGCGCCCCGTTTAAAAGCAGGTGAGGCAGTTAGATCATCCTAATGACCCTAGAAAACTCCAAGGGGAAAACTTGTGCAAACAGTGTGGTTATTTTAGCGAAAAACCACCTCTTACTTCAGTTGCGCCTACAAAGCCCACGCCAGACCATCTTGTTAAAGATTTACCTTGGATTGTTCTCAATTCTCTCTCTGCCCCAGAGCAGGAAGAGTGATGGAGGGCTGGGGGTGGGGGGGCCCTCCTGGAATCGCTCCTCAATAAATATCAATGAAACGCTCAGATGTTCACAGGGATTCACAGGTCACCATATCGCATCTGCTTGTGAGAGGGACAGCCTCTATCATTTCTGCTGCAGGAGCTCCCCTATAGAGCTCTAACAAGAGTAACAGAGAAACCCCTGTTAGGTGAGGGAGTTGTAGAGAAAATCAGGGAAAGGGGCCCAGCATCTAGGACCCGAAGGACACTAAGTCCAGATGCTGGTGGGCGAGAGTTCCCCCACACCCTCTCATGTGGCCACACGGTCACGAGATCCGAAGGCAGCTTTCCAAAAGTTCACTGATCCAGGAGGTGGTGGCGGCAGATAAATATTTCCCAAATTGCACACTTTAACAGGCAAATGTCTCAGAGTCCACGTGGAAGGTCAGTGTTTGGGGAAAGACTGTAATTATAATGAGGTCACAGAGTCCCAGATTAGAGTCAGAAGGGCCAGCAAAGTCCGTTCCTCGAGGCCTGTAGGGACAGGCCAGTTGATGATGGGCCTGGGAGCAGGGGGCGGGTCTCTGGGCTCTGGTCGCAGGCTCTCTGGAGTCTGGGTACCAAACCTGCCGAGGCAGGATCCGAAGACTTAGCAGAGTCCTCGGATCCCAGGACTCAGCAAGTCAGCCTAGGATGGAGACGTGTCTGCCTGCGTTTCAGAGGCCTGACCCGCTGCCAGCACCCGTGAGCGGACCAGCCATTGGCTCCTGGACAAGCACCCGCTTCTCCCACCTGCCTGCTCTCCTGCTCCGCCTGCTCTCAGGAACCTGCCCCACCACCACCCCCCAGCCCCCAGCCTGCTCCCTCCTCTTCATCAACCCTCTGCTTCTTGCCCTTCTCTCCTTCCTCAGTTTCGACTCCGGGATCTGTTATCACCTCGCTGTGGCCAATCCCTTTGTATTTCCTATGAAGTGGAGCCAGAAGCCATCAGCCCTGGAGGGACACGAGCACCTCTTCCCCCCCAACCTGCAGGTGAGCAGTTCAAATCCTGCCAGAGAACCTCAAAAGGGAGACTGCGCGGGGTGGCGGCGGGGGGTCGGGGGGGCTTCACCCGGTGGCTCAGTGGGTAGAGTCTGCCTGCCCGTGCAGAGGACACGGGTTTGAGCCCTGGTCCAGGAAGATGCCACACGCCGCAGAGCAGCTCAGCCCATGTGCCCCAGCTACCGCAGCCCGCGCTCCCCAGAGCCCCACTCAACGACGAGGGCAGCCTCCACGGCGAGAAGCCACAACCAGAGAGGAGCCCCACCGGCCACAGCTAAAGAAAGCCGCGCCCAGCACAGCCAAGACACAGACCCAGCACAGCCAAGACAAAACAGTTCTTATTTAAGGGAGACGTGTTCCTGAGCACCAGGGTCAACAGGCCCCACCGCTGCTGGAGCCCGTGCTCCGAATGTCCCTTCAGCTCGCTCTGCACCACCCGTCTCCAGGCTCACCCCTCCCGAGGGGACGGCTCTCAGGCCTCCCTCCAGCCACGGTCCTGCCTTCCCCCCGGGCCCAGGAGGCCTGCAACCCTCCCCTGCCTGCCGCCTCCGCCGCCAGCTTGGCAGTCTCTCCTCACCACCACCCAAGGCACGTCTAGCGCCTTCAGCTCCAATCACGCAGCAACCGCACCAAAGAGACTACCGTCCTGCCTCTAGAGAACCTTTGAACCAACCGCGTCTCCCCCCCACGCCAGGACGTTTCATCCAAGGCACAGTCATCGCTCGTCCGACCGGTTAACGGCCCCCTGCTCCCCCAGCTGCTGGGCTACAGTCTGTTCTCCACACGGCGGCCTGGTGACCACAGCCTGGAGCGAAATCCTCCTCTGCCTGAAACCTTCGGGCGGGCCCCAGAGGCCAACAGGTCAGCGCTGTCCGACGGAAATGTCTGTGGTCGTGGAAGTGATCCAGGCGTGTTTTTGGCCTCGCCATGTGGGGTCTTCGTCCCCCGACAGGTGGCGGAACCAGAGCCCCTGGCAATGCAAGCATGCGGTCTTAACCCCTGGGCCGCCGGGGAGACCCCGTGGACGTGATCCCACTGTTAACACAGGAGACACCATCAGTGCTACGTGTGGGAGGTGAGCGCTGAAAACACGGGTATGACAATTACACTTTTTTTTTTTTTTTGGCTGCACAGCTTACGGGATTTTAGTTCCCCAACCAGCGATTGAACCTGGGCCCTTGAGAGTGAAAGTCCTGACCGCTGGGCCGGCAGGTAATTCCTGAGTTATAAACTTTTAATGAAAACACTTCTGTTCCCTCACATGAAAACAGCCGCCTATGGCTAGAGGCCACCACCCTGGAAAGCGCAGCTCTGTGCACCTCACCCCACCCCCGCACCCGGGTGCCCCCTCCCGAGTCTGCCCACCACAAACACTGCCCTGGAGGCAGGCACAGCCGTGCCTCTGCTCAGAGTCCCTATGGCTTCCCTTCTGACTCAAAACAAAAGCCAAAGAATGTCCTTATTGTCACCTGCAGCTCGCTCTCCGAGGCCTGGCCGCCCCGCCCAGCGCCCCAGCCAGTCCCCGCCACCCCCCTTGTCCACTCCGGTCACCGGCAACTGCGGCCTCTCCCGGGGCCACTACCAAGGGCCTTGTCGTTGCCGAGCCGCTCAGTCACGCCCGACTTTGTGATCCCACGGGTGGCAGCACGCCAGGTTCCGTCCTTCACCACCTTCCGGAGCTCACTCAAACTCATGCCCATCGCGTCAGTGATGCCACCCGACCATCTTGTCCTGCCAAGGGCCTTTAACTCACGCTGCTGCCACAAGCTCAGAGCCCCTGCACTTCCTGCAGGACACGCCCAGTGTCTTCCCAGGAGGGCAGGTGGATCCACCCTTATTTGCCCGGAAAGTCCTGTCCCAAACCCGCTGTCTCCAGCCTTTCCTTTAGAGCACTTATCTCCATCTGATAAACCCTGTTTGTTTACTTGTTTATGGTCTATCGCCTCCAGCAGGGCAGGGCCTTGTCAGTTTTGCTCAGACCACTATTCCTAATGCCTGAAACAGTGCCTGGCACTCGGGGCGGGGGGTGGGGGGGAGGTGGGGGAGGGCGGGGGGTGGGGGGGGGAGGTGGGGGAGGGCGGGGGGCGGGGGGGGAGGTGGGGGAGGGCGGGGGGGCAGTGGGAGAGAAAGAGCTGAATTGGAGGAAAGAATGTGGATGGCATGATGGTGCTAAAAACTATTGCGAAGCATCTCAACCCGTCTGCAGATATCCCCCGGGGAGCGCTGGGGCCTGCAGTCAGTCACTCAGTCGTGTCCGACTCCTTGCGGCCCCCTGGACTGTAGCCCACCAGGCTCCTCTGTCCGTGGGATTCTCCAGGCCAGAATACCGGAGGGCATCTCCTTTCCCTTCTCCAGGGCATCTTCCCGACCCCAGGATCGAACCCAGGTCTCCTGCGTGGCAGGCAGACTCTTTTCCTCTCTAAACTCTGCCTCCTCACTTGCAGAGGGCGGGTGCGTGCTCTCCCTGCTCTGGTCCTGAGTACACAGCCACACACTGTCCAGCGTGGACGCAGCGGTGAGCAAAGCTGCCCAGGGTCTCTCTGCCTCGCAAGGGGGGTTTCCGTCACCAGCAGAAAATCCTTCATGTAGGGCCACACGGTGACAATGCAGCCTCCTGATTAAATCTCTTCTGACTCTATGCCTGCTTAGGAGGAAATGAGAATCGTTACTTTGATGACAGACCAAATGAAAAATAATTCAGTCCTGCTCACAGGAAGTGAGCCTTACGCCCGACTTTCACCCTTTATCCTCTCCCCTAACTGGCCTGTCTCTCTCATCAAATTGCTTCTAGGTTCTCCAAATGCTATGCTCCAACACTTCGGCCACGTGATGCCAAGAGCTGACTCATTGGAAGAGACCCTGATGCTGGGAAAGATTGAAGGCGGGAAGAGAAGGGGACGACGGACGATGAGATGGCTGGATGGCATCACTGAATCCACGGACATGAGTTTCAGCAAGCTCTGGGAGTTGGTGATGGACAGGGAGGCCTGGTGCGCTGGAGTCCATGGGGTCGCAAGGAGTCGGACACAACTGAGTGACTGACAACATGCTAAATAAAATACAGTTGGCCTTCATGTCTGAAGGTGTTGCTGCTGAGAGTGCTAGTTTTATGCTAAAATGTTTGCCGTCAGCAAACAGTCATGGCCAGTGAATCCCAGGCTAGCCCCTAAGCCTTGGCCAGCTTCCTCTTCACCCACTGGACAGGGGTGAAGGCTCGTTTTCCTTTTCCCCTCGGTTTTGCATTTAGCATATTTATGAGGAGCGAGAATGGCCTTTGTAATTCGAGCCACAGGTAGCTAAAAGGCCTTAATTCTATAGGCCGGAAATAGTTTTTGCCCTGAGTCCTAACTCTACGGGCTGTGAAGCCTTTTGGTGGAAGGGGAAGACTTTCTGTCTCACATCCTGTTCTCCGATGCTGCCTGACTGCGGCACCAGTGAAGGGGAAACTTGTATCTTTGGCTACAAAAATGCAGATGTGACTGGTGTCACCCGGCGGACAGAAAACCTGAAAACTCCCAGGGACTCTGGGACTCCTATTTCCAACATCCCTGCTCGTCAGAGGGGGAACCCAGGTCAAGCAGTCTGCTGCAAAGCTCAGGTGCTGTGATGCATGCAAGCATCCTGACGTCCCTGCCATCCCGATGCTTTCACGGAAACATGATTATCCTCTGAGTGGTGCAGGGGGCAGGGAGGGAGACAGAGAAAGAGAAAGAATTTCCACGGAAGGCCTGCATATGACTCTTCTGATGCTATTCGCAGTTATGATTTGCAAATTACTTTTCAAAATTACTTCTCTCAAAATACCCAGACACCTGGCCACAGGCTGCCAAGCAAATGCTAAAATAGGCCCTTGACCAGCTCACCCCAGGACTTCACCACTCAGCTGCCTTTGACCACAGATGATCTCTGCCAAAAGAAATACGAACAGCTCTGGGAAATGATTACTAAAGTTGGGATGGGTCCAAGCTTTTGAAAAGTGATGGTCAGTTGTTTGGAATATCCCATGGCCAGGACGTTTTTCTCAACAAGTCAGCTCTGTGTAATGAAAGCAATTAGGAGAAATTCAGATGGGCCCACAACTCTATCTCTGCCTAATATGGGAATAATAATTAACTGCCCTGAATCGGAGTGCTGGCTCACAGCTGATGATTCACCTTTCAAGTTGTGCAAAGAAAAGGTCAGACCTTTTGTAAAGCAATTTAATGGTGTGTATCAAGAGTCATAAAAATGTCTGTTCCCTTTGACACAGGAAGCTTACTGCTGGAAACCGGCCTGCAGAGATGAGCCAAAAGAAAAAGATGTTCCCTACAAAATCTGAAACAATCTAAATGTCCAATAACAGGAAATCTAATTATGGTGCCCTTTTCTTATGAAACATTACAGAGCCATTAACGGGAATTAAGAAGAGTGTCATGATATGGGGATGATGCCGGGGTCAACATGACGGTCGGACACGGTAAGATCATTCGGGCACCCGGCTCGAGGCAGGAAGTGCAGGCCCTTGGATGGGGAATCCGTATGCAGGCCCCTCCCACTTCCAAAGAGGCCTGGTCTGTGAAAGTCTCTGGGCCCGCCCCCTACAGCCACTGCACGCTCTGGGAGGCCAGTAAGCCCTGCCTAGTCTCGACTTTGGATCCTGGACCCAAAGGGAGGAAAGTCCACAGCGGTGAGACCTGTTTTGACGTTTGTTTCTCAAAAGCAGACTTTTCACCCCCTGGGAAGAGCAGCTTCCTCTGGGACCCATCAACCGCTCTCCTCGGGGAGGTGCAGAGAAGGGGATGCAGAGAGCGGATTCATCGTCTGTATGGACAGGGCAGGAAGGAGGCAGTGCAGGGAGGGGCCCTGACACTACAGTGGCGTCCACACAGAGGCCGGTCACCAGGTTTCCACATGAAGTGTGACCGTGCACATCTGCTGCAAAAAGCACTAAGGCTGGGGGATCTACTACATTCTGTAGGTTTGTCTTAGTGTCTTGAGCTCTTTGAACTCAGGTATCTTAGAAGAACACCTATGGCTCAGCCAAGGCTTAGGAAGCCCAGACACAGTCATCCTGCTGTGTCAGTATGAGTCCCTATTGGCAATCATTGATGGATGTGACTTACACGGCTTCAAATGAGTGTTTTTCCACTAGTTCTTCCAAGGGAAAACCTGAAATTCTCCGGGATCTCTTCTTACGCGTGGAGCTCTTCCTGAGCCGTCCTGCCTCTGTTGCTCGAAAACTGCTGTGACCTTGGGTCAAGGAGACACTGGTGCTGGCACTGCTCAGAAAATGTGCTTCTCTCACTAAAACAGCCACTTACGCAAGAATGTGGAAATGATTTATCTCGCGGTGTTTACAGCTGATCTTCCTGCTATGTCAGGACCGCGCAGTCCGTCAGGGACAAGTGGTTACACGCTCCCAAACAAAGAAGGACGCTCGAATGGCCCAAGTGTTGAGTATCCAACACACCCGAACCACCTTAATAAAAGTTACATTACCCACACCCCAAAGAACACAACCACCAACAATAAAAATACAAAAACAAAATTTTTTTGTCTACACGGCATTCGGGACCTCGGTGGCGCTAGTGGTAAAGAACCCGCCTGCCAACTCAGGAGATGTAAGAGACACGGGTTCGATCCCTGGATTGGGAAGATCCCCTGCAGAAGGGAATGGCAACCCTTCAGTGTTCTTACCTGGAGAATCCCACAGACAGAGGAGCCTGGCAGGCTACGGTCCCTGGGGTCGCAGAGTTAGACACGACTGAAGCGACTGAGCACGCACACATGCGTGATCTTAGTTCCCAGACCAGGGACGAAACCCGAGCACCTGCAGTGGGAGCTCCAAGTCCTACGCGCTGGGCCACCAGGGAATCCCGAAAAACGTTTAAGTGCTAAGAGCAACAGAACATAAAATACATCCATTTACGTCACATACAGACTGTCTTCCACATATGATGTTAAGCAGTGGCATTGCAGGATATGAGGATAAAATCAGAAAGGAAAAGAAAAGGAATCAAGTGTCATAATCAGAGGCTGCTTATTTTCCAGGAGCAATGGCACCCCACTCCAGTACTGTTGCCTGGAAAATCCCGTGGACGGAGGAGCCTGGTAGGCTGCAGCCCATGGGGTCGAGAACAGTCAGACACGACTGAGCGATTTCACTTTCACTTTTCACTTTCAAGCATTGGAGAAGGAAATGGCAACCCACTCCAGTGTTCTTGCCTGGAGAATCCCAGGGACGGGGGAGCCTGGCGGGCTGCCGTCTGTGGGATCACACAGAGTCGGACACAGCTGAAGCGACTTAGCAGCAGCAGCAGCAGCAGGTTTACTATAAATGTGTGCAATAATGAATGGATAAATGCACAGATAATAGAAACACGGTTTGCAATGTGAGGCTGTGGAAGCACGTGGACCTGCCTTCACAAGTCGGAAGACAGACCCCACCCCAGAGAGGACTCTGCGTACACACCGTATTCAAAACCTGGGTGTTAAAATTCAGGTGCAGATGCTGCCTTTAAAAGGCAGAGACAATATTAGGGGCTAAGGAGGCCATCTCTGTAGACTGGGTCACGTTCGAGTTTCACAAGGCTCTCGGTCACAGCGACCACCAGGCCTTGAGCGCACGCCCAGCCCCCGGCCAGTCCCACCTAAACCTCCTGTGCCCCTAATTCACCGTCTCCCCTCTGAGCAGTGGGCTCCGAGGCTGCTCGAGGACGCCACCGTCACTTCTCCTGGGGTCCCGTGTAAAGCGCCCCGAACCCCTGCCCGGCTCAGGTCCTGGGCCCCTCCTCCCAGCACTCATCACAGTCCGGTTATCTCGTTTGCTGTTCTCCATCTGTTACTCCCACCGGAACGTCGCTCCCCGGAGAGCAGACCCTTGCCATCCTACTTTATCAGCGTCTTCCAGCACCTGACACAGTGCCTGGGACCTGGCAGATATTCAAACTCTTAAGAATGAATGAATGACTAAAAGAATATGGACCCAAGGGTGAGGCAAACAGCTTATCAGGAGCTCCAGGAAGAGCTGTGCAAACATGCTCTCAGACCGCTTACTCTCCCCTGCTATCTGTTTTTAAGTGAGATTTAGAAAGAGGCTAAATAATTTACTTTATTCTCCATGGAGGAACCATCCAAGTCTTCCCACTGAAGGCAGATTCTAAGAAAGACCCAAACAGTTCAAAGTGCTCTCAAATTTAAGTTATGGCCTACATTCCTACAAGTGTATATATTTTTTAAAATTAATGTATTAAAACCTGCAAGATTCCAGCTATAGCATCGCCTCCAAGTCTATTCAACTTACCAAGTAAGTATAAAGGTCCTGTCCTGCTTCTCATTATCATGGCTATAGTGAGCATAACCCAACCCACTAACTCAACAGTGAATCTGTAGAAACCCAAGATTTCTTCTTTTTGCCCTGAGTGACTTTAGGGTACTCTAATTTTTCATTATGTCTGGATTCTCAGGAAAGGATGTTACCTAACGGGACCTTTTCTTAGAAATGGGAGCTTCGACGTCAGCCTAACTTCACTCTGTTCTGGTGCCACTGAGCGCAGTGCACTCCCCTGCCTTCCCTGAGCTGTGGACTGAAAGAAGGAAAAAAGCATTTCATTTAGGGGGAGATATGGGCATCGCACCAGACTAAGTGCATCACTCCAGCTAAAAAAGATTTTTTTTTTTTGGCCACACAGCTTGTGGGTTTAGCTCCCTGACCAGGGACTGAACCTGGGCCACCACAGTGAAAACCCCAAGTCCTAACCACTGGACTGTATAGATGTATGGATGTGAGAGCTGGACCATAAAGAAAGCTGAGCACAGAAGTGATGCTTTTGAACTGTGGTGTTGGAGAAGACTCTTGAGAGTCCCTTGGACTGAAAGGAGATCCAACCAGTCCATTCTGAAGGAGATCAGTCCTGAATGTTCATTGGAAGGACTGATGCTGAAGCTGAAGCTCCAACACTTTGGCCACATGATGCGAAGAGCTGACTCACTGGAAAAGACCCTCATGCTGGGAAAGATTGAAGGCAGGAGGAGAAGGGGACGACAGAGGATGAGATGGTTGGATGGCATCACCCACTCCATGGACATGAGTTTGAGTAAGCTCTGGGAGTTGGTGACGGATGGGGAAGCCTGGTGTGCTGCAATCCATGGGGTTGCAAAGAATCAGACACGACTGAGCGATTGAACTGAACTGAACCAGTGGACTGAGGGAATTCCCAAACATAATTTTAAATTGCATGCACAGTACACATTCTACTGGAGGTTTTGTGCTTTACGCTTTACCTCTTCCATGTTGCCAGATACTTCACGTTTATACTTTTCAGTGGTGGATATTTCATGACAAATCCCATAATTTTTTCTTTTTAATGCTCCTTCTGTGGGACACGAGGTATGACTTATGTGTAGGGAGATCATCAAAAGGAACACCACACACATCTGTCAGATTCTAAAGCAAATTCTTGGACTGAGGGATCCAATCAGAGAACACAAACATTTTCACATCTAGATCACATTTCAACCCAGACTTCGGCTTTGTTCTCAGAAGCATGAGTAATCTGGGTGTTCCTCGAAATGCAGAATGAGTATAAAAACACTATGGTTTTTGTTTATGTCAAGAAAAGCAGTGGAGAAACAGGAAAGGGGTCAGCCATATGCAGTGGCTGGTCCACCCAGCCGGGCATTTCTGGGGAGTCGAGGCGCTCTGGGACGGCTTACGAGCTACGCCCTCCTTAGCGCCATTCTGCAGTAATTATTCACAAAACTATCCCGTATACCTTCTCTTCAGAAACCGGCTGAGAGGTGCTGGCTGTACCCCCTGATGGCCGGGACATTACCACCCTCATCCCTGTGGCCCCGGGCTCTGCCGTACACGTGCCGACCCGCTCCGCTTCCTGAATGCTAACAACAATGAAGGAGGTCTGAACTCACCACACACGTGTAAGTCAGACACAATCCTTGCTTTTGCACTCAGCGAATCTTTACTTACCTACTGATCTGGTCTTTGACAGATCTCTTAGTCAGAACACATTTCAAAGAATGTCAAAAGGTGAGCCCTCCGGGAAGGTCAAGTTCAGATCCTTCCCCTCCCTGAGGTCCAGCCACATTCAACTTGATGGAGCCTGCCCCGCCCAGCCCGATACCCTGACACACGGCCACACTCCTTGCTGAATGTTTGGTATGTTTCTATTCCCTAAAGGACCAATCTCTACACAGGAATATTAAAGATAAATTTAACTGGAAGAAATAAAGTAAGAAACAGCCGTGGTGCGCATCACAAATAGCTCCCTTTGAAGGAGGTGGAGGAAGGGAGTCACGGCGTGAGACGACCGGACTACCATCCCGGAGGAAACACCGGGCCCGTGAGCGCCTCTCCACAAGAGACGTGGAGCCAAACACGGCTCATCGCGGGAGCCACACAGCGACCCGGGGTGATCAGGCAGCCAGCGCTCGGGGAGAGCGGGAAAGAAAGCCCAACAGAGGAGCTGACACGACAAACAGAAAGCTTTGTCCAGTTGCTTTACAGTCTGTGGCTTCTAGTTCCTACAAGTAGGTCGGTAGTGGAATTCCGCATAAACCATCTTTAAAAGAGTGCACTGAGATTCCTAGGAAGGTTTCTAACGCAAGAGCTCTTGGGGATTTCAGCAAACTTTACACTTTTCTCCAGTCCGTGGATGACTCCACCCAGTTACACATCACCAAGTTCGGGGCAACCTGTCTCCAGCCACGCAGCGTGTTCCGCGTACGCGATACCCCCACGTGGCTCTGGGTAACGAGTGCATGCTGACAGCGTGTGAAAAATAAAACCAAGGTGACGCTGCAGCTCCAGCGAGGACAGAAACTAGAGCAGGACTCCAGATAGGTTGCACAAGAGTGTTAAAGAACATAACACATCACCTCTACTACAGACAGAGGCTGTACACGAGTTTCCATCACATTCTTTAATACTCATGTGGTTAGAGAGAAATCCCATTCAATATCACGTGACAACCCTCAATGGGAAAAGAATTTGAAAAAGAATAGATGCGTGTGCATGGAGGGTTGGATCACACTGCTCTACACCTAAAGTAACACAACACTGTGAATCAAATGTGCTCCATACAAATAAAACATTTAAAAAGGACAAACTTAAAAAAAAAGAGAGAAAACCATGTTGGTTCACTCTCTTTAATAATTTTTTTTTCATTCAAAAAGGTACAGGATTCATTGCCATACACAGAACCATCCCACAACTATTCTAGAATTTAGAAAAACTCTGAAGATAGCCTAAGCACCCTGTAATATGTTGTCTCTGTGCGTCTCAGAGGAACGAGCACACACGTCTGACAAAGACCAGAAGTTGCTGGGTTAGCATATTAACAAAGATCTACCAACAATCACAAAGGTGAATTTATATTCCACACTAGCTCCAGATGGAATAAATACTATTCCAACTAAATCGTGAGGGTTAAGTTTAAAGAAACTTTATATTAGCTTATTTTTAAGCAGACAGTAATATTCCAACTAGAACGACCATGTAGCAGTTTCTCTGTAACTTAAGGTCGAAGCTGCTTCTGTTTCTGACAACATGGACACTTCAGGAGGCTCTGGCCACTTCCTTTCTGTTGTCTTTTGCAGAGCTTAAATCTCTACATGTGCATGTATCGATGCAGACACATTAGAATGCACAAGTACACACAGACTTGGGCAGAAAACCACCCACAATCCCATCACCCAGACATAACACAGCCAGCCCTTCTAGACTTTTCTTTACGTGCTCGTTCTTAGAAAAAGAAAAAGGAATGATCCTACACTTTATTTTACAGCTCCTTGCTTCTTTTTTTTAAGAAACTGAATCAATATCGAGCATTCTCCCATTTCTATGAAATCACTTTTTTAAGCACTGGGCGGCTTATGGGATCTCAGTTCCTTGACCAGGGACTGAACCCAGGTCACAGCAGTGAAAGCGCAGAATCCCAGCCAGAAGGCCACCAGGAACTCCTCCCAAAAGCATTTCTAACGAGCGCACTCTAGAAATAGAGAGGGCTGGTCGGCTCATCTGCACATCTAGAACGCTTCCACCTCCCACTTACAGGCCGTGCTGGGACGAGCATCACTGTCACATCCACAGTGCTCCCACGGAACTCACCCCAGGATGGTAACTGGTAGCTCAAATGCTCTATGAATATTGTAAGACTTTTGACATAATTGACCTCCAGCAAAATTGTACTAATTCAAACAACTGGCTGTATGGGACAGGTTAGTCCATTTCAAAGGGTTGGGACATTAACGGTGTGTTTAACTTGCATGATGTCTTAAATCAAAACGCAGGAAAAACCCATTAACAAAAAATGCCAATAAACCTTCAAAATAATCATGAAAATGCAGAGGAAAAGGACTGAATTTCCCCTTAATCAAAATGGCAACGCTTCTCAGAAAGAACTATCTGGAGTTGGTGAGACCGGGCATAACCTGGGCACTTTCTGACAGTGAAGCTGAGAGAGCACGCGCACACGTTTCTGGAGGCGAGCTTAGCGGTGTCAGAACCTTGAGAATCTTCCAACTCTAACCTACACTTACGGACTCAGTGCAGTAACAGAGAGAGGCACAAACAACTACACACAAAGGCGTCACAGCTTTATATATTTCATCATCACAACAGTGAAAAATTACCAACAACCAGTAACAGGGAAGCAACAAACCAGATTTTTAAAAATACACAGAAAAATCATAAAAAGGACAAAAACTAGGGAAAACTGAAAGGAAATATGACAAAATGTTAATTAAAAAGTTTTCTAAATGTTGAATGTTTTTTTTTTTTTTTTAATATCTTCCTTCTTCTTAGCAATGAACATTTGTTATCTTGATAACCAGAAAAAGCAAAAGAAACTTACATATAAACTTTTTTCTTTTGGTAAGGTAAAAATGCTCCCAAATCCCCTTTCTGTTCTAGAGTTTTATCTTCTGCATCTTGGCTCATACTGTTAATGGACTCTGTGCACCTACAGGGTTATAACTTAAAATATGTCTGCTTCTAAATGCTGTCCTACGATCTCTAGAGGGTTCATGAAAGTATTTAAAATTTGTTTTTCTTTAGGATGAGACGATTTATATGAGCTTTTAACAGCATAGTAACTTAGCAATTAAGGCCCACCTATGGCACGTGTAGCAATAAAAGATGTTTTCCTTGCACAAGGACAATCAAGTGTGACAGAAGGCTGGACACAAGGAAGAGAATTGGTTACTTATTCTCCAGCTCACTGCCCTGTGCAGCAGGCATCTGGAAACAGAGCAAGGAAAGGGGATTGGGAAGAGGCCTTTGGGGTTATTTGTTCATTCGTTAGAAACATTCAGAAGCTGCCCTGAGATGCTGGCGTAAAACCTAGAGTCGCAAACGCCCGTTTCTCTCCCTCATTCCCGCTAAGGGATAAGATCCAGGCAGACACATAAGACAACTCCATCATTCAGGGAAGGCATGCTCCTCACTTTCCAGAACACATTTTTCAAGTTATCAGTTGGGTTTTAGTGGGTCCCCTCCAGCACCTTTTAAAAGATGAAATAAAATATATCAGAGGGCGATAACAAAGATGTGTGTGTGTGCACACTCAGTCATGCCCAACTCTTTGTGACCCCGTGGACTGTCACCCACCAGGCTCCTCGGTCCATGAGATTCACCAGTCAAGAATACTGGAGTAGGTGCCATTTCCTCCTCCAGGGCATCTTCCTGACCCAGGGATCGACGCCAGGTCTGCATTGCAGGCAGATTCTTTACCACTGAGCCACTTGGGAAGCCCAATACTGAAGACATGTTGTATGAAAACTGTATCTGCCATCTGATTTGTATTAGGTGATGGACGGTGCCGTCACGGGGAGAGTTTGAAGGCTTCTTCTATTCTAATGTAGTGAAGAAACAGTGAAACCAACATTCTCCCCCACCCCTGATCAGACTGAAACCCCAAATCAAGTATTCCTGGAAAGTATGAAAAAGTAACGTGGGGCAGAAGGATCCCGTAGTTATGCCCTAACCTAACCTGAACCCCAAACCACAGGAAGTGTTGGCAGCGCGGCCACACGGAGCCCTGGTCTGTTTGTTGACGCTTGGTTCCCCTGTGACACCGTAATTACACAGACTGCGGTGCTGCAAACCCCAGGCTCTCTGCGCCCTACTCCTGGCCAGACTGCTCCTTCAAAGCCTCCCTTTGTGAACTGGACGCACAGCCCAGATGAAACTCTCCAACCCAACCTCCTGCGTTCACTGCAACCTCTCTCCCCGCGGCCTTTCAAGAGGAGGCTTTTCTCCACTCACTTAACACTCACAGGGCACCTGCCACAGGCCCGGCCCCGAGGCAGGGACAGAGTGACCGGCAGGACCCGTCAGCCTGTGCTGGGCTCCCGCAGGGACATACACCTGCCTGTCGTGAGGTAGGGGCAGACTCTGAGAGAGGCGACCACCGCGGGCCGAGGGCCCTGCAGGAAGTTTGGGGTTTACCTTAGCCGAGGAGCAACACTGAGTCCTTCTAGATGAGACAGACTGCACGGTGGCAAAACGGAGGCTGGGAGGAGAGGAAGGCAGTTAGTGGAGAGACCAAGGGACTTTTCTTGGGGTGACTGAGAACCCAGCCACCTGCTGAAACGGGGAGAATTCGGAAGGATCGGGTTTGGGGGCTGGGAGGTCTCACCCCTCTGCTTTCTAAAAGCTTTCTGAAAGCTCCCCTCCTGTTTTGGGCCCCAGGGCGTCTGGCTCCGGCCCTGCCCACGTGTCTCTTGGTGGGTCTCCCAAGCATCTACAGGCCCCAAAGGGAATGCTCTAGAAAGGGCTCCTCTCCTCGCCAAGTCCTGCCATGCTCCTGGAAACCCTCTGGATCCGAGGGGCTGCCACCCATGCCCTCACCCCTCCGAGTTCCTAACACCCCGCTCGGCACCGTCCGACCGGCCCCCACAGCAAGGTCGGCCTCTGGACTAAACCCCGCTGCCTCGGCCTCCACCTCCCGTTCCATCCCACCCACACCCGCGGCTCTCCTGCCCCAGGGCTCTCTCCTCTCCCTGCCCGTCTGACATCCTTCCCCACGGCAGTTCCGTCCTGCCGCCTGGCCAGGGGGTGCCACCTGCCCCGCGGTCGCGGTGGTGCCCAGGCCTGGCCTCCTTTCCTCGAGGCCATGCTGCCTGCCTGACGTCCCCAGCCCCTCCCCCGGAAACTCCCAATCCCCCCTCATCACTCCGGGCTGCTGCCCTCTGTCACTTGACTTTAACTAAGGTCAAGAGGAAGGGCCACGTCTGAGTCTTAGCTTCTCCATCAGCTAGTGGAGCCTGGCACGCAGTCCGACTGTTACAGGTGATACCCTACCTTGAACATGGACATACTGAAAGGGAAGTGATTCTTGAGTTGAAGAGTGACGTCATCATTTTAGCTCTTTCACCAAATTCACCTAGTCTGTTACGTTTGACTGGAAACACCGCCCACCATGAAAGGGACATAAAACTGGCTTCTCACTTGCGGGGACTGGCTTCACGTGGATCTACTTTTGCTCCCCCTGCAACCAGGGGCGTAAATCTGCAGCATCCCTGGCTGGTTAGGATCCACTTGGCAGCACAGAATACTGAATCATCGACTTGTTAGAAACGTTAAGGTATGTTTCCCTTTTTTGGGCAATTTTAAAATAAAAAGCTAATATTGAAAATTATTAAAAGTGTGTGGCATTAAACCTGCTAGAAAAGACTGATGTCTGTGTTATCAGCATGTTAAAGTGGGAAGTCTCAAAAGTGAGGCCAACCTGTTACATGTAATTATGATATTACTATTCATCTTATACAGGTATCTTAAGCAATTTGTTTTGCTAGAAATTCTCAACTGTCCTAGTTGAACTAAATCCTTAAGCAATAAAAAGTATGAGCTGCCTCTTAATGAGATAATGATGACAAGGTGCTGCTTTGCATTGAGAAGCATCTATATCCTCCAAGATGAGGTGTTTTATGCCTGACATCCACTCATGTGGAATACTGAAGTCAGACCCCAAATACTAGCAACAAGTTTTGTTTTCCTTTCTACTATTTGTGGGGAAAGATTGAGTGGGAGAGCTGACTATATAATGAGAAGTCCCAGAAAAACCAGTCATCAGATTATCATCACAAGCAGCAAAAAACCACGTGACATTTTTGTTCTTAAAAATATTCTCTATCTTCAATTTCCCAGTTCATCCTCTAAGCAAGTCTTAAACAGCTTCAGAAAGATTCAATAGACGACAAATCAAAAAATACAGTTAATGTGTAATAAACACTAGTTTCTACTCTTGACTATGTCATTTTCTATTTTCTCTCTAAATTAGTTATTCTGAAAACAAACTGCATGGTATTATAAACAACCCTGATACCATTATACAACTCCCTTTTCTAAGAAAATTGTATTTTCTCTTATCTACTTATTAGTATTTATTAAGAATGCTGTGATGAATAACAAGAAGACAAATTTCTCTATAAATTGTTATATTTTGGGGAAACAAAATGTGGAAGGTGGTCATAATTATACTAAATTTCCTTTATATTCATCATGCCAATGGAAACCACAAAAATAATCCAACATTGTAGAGGTAGAAAACAATTTACTTTCTCATGTTCTAAAATGTCCTTTCCTCAAAAAACCTTTTCCAGTGTACAAACTGCAACATTAGCACTATCCGCTATACACACTGCGAACTGCCCACACGGCTGAGCACAGTGGCACCAGCACCGCCGCAGGCTGGGATCACAACAGGGACGGGCAGAGTCTAAGAAAGAAAGGGTGAAAACAGAAACCTTCACTCCCATACATCCACTCAGCACACTTCTGCCAAGTCAACCTCTTTCAAGTAAGGCCACAGGCCTTACCTGTCACAGAGCAATTTCCTGTCCCCGCTCTGACAGTCACAGCAGTCCCGAGACCCAGGCAGGCACCCATTTTATACTTACGGGGAGAAGTCATCCAGAACAGGTTAGCAGAGGCTTGAAGCCCTGCTGCCAGGAGCTGCTCAAAGAACTCACGCCTCTGGGACCTGGGGCTCAAGCTCTGTCTGTCCATTTCCTGGAAGCCCGGCACCAGCTGGGCAGGGAGCCCCATGGAAGGTGGAGGGGGTCTGGGCTGGGCTACACTCACACGGCCGCTCTGCCCTTTCCACCGTCTCTGTTCACCAGTAAGATGAGGGGATTATGATCCTGCCTTCCAGGCTTGTCGGGAGAACTAAATGAGGCGAAGTATGCCAGCTCTTATACAAAGTAGGTGTTCGGTAATTGGTAACGGCCCACCACCACAAAAGCCAGCAGAACCTCAGGAACGGGGTTCTTCACCCAGTTCAGGACACGTGCTTGGGGTGACAGGGCACACATCAATCGGGCTCCTGGGGGTTCACACAGCTCCAAAATCAGACATTCGGGCCGATGGAGCACAGTTCCAGGTCACCTGTAATAACCTGCTCCTCCCAAGATGACAGGCCCCCTCCCTGCTCCATGCATGTCCAGAACGGCTGCTGATCTGAAGCAGTGATTTGCACGCCACACGTGAAGGGGTTATCAGATAACACACACAGCTGAAGGCTGGTCTTTAAGGGACATTTCCTTTTTAAAGAGAAGAGAGTCTTGGAACAAAAGGGAGATTAGTTATCTCTTCCTTCACTAGTTTGTGTTTTGATGCTTTCAATATAAACATGAAATTAATATAAATAAGGAATTTTAGCTAACTACAAATAGATTTATTCTCATTAAAGAAACTAGGCTGATCCCAAACTCTGAATATCACATAATAATCCTAAACCCATCACCATGGTGAGCCAGAAATTGTCCAGCATGCACCAGAATCGTTATAGTGCTGAGTCAAATCTCCAGATGCCTCTAATACTCCATCAGCGATTTTAATTTAAAATTTAAGAAGCAGGAAGTTCCTTCAATTAACTAGTATCACTGTCAGATAAAACAATGAGAGTAACTGGCTTTAAAACAAGCTTAAAAATGAAATCACTGCATCAGGTAGGCCCAAGGAGGCTTTTGAGCAAAGCTTCTGGGTAAAAATCACCCCGTCTTTGACCACACACAGCCCTGTACGCATCTCTTACACAGAGACTGGTCAGGTCATCTACATATTCCAGGAGCTCCCCTGGCCTGCTCCCTGGTCACCTCAATAGAGGCGGCCTGAGAGACACCTTCTGTGCTGGGAAACCTTTGCTGTGGGGGATGTCTAGCGACATCCCTGGTCTCTTTCCACAAGACGCCAGGAGCAGACAGCCTGGCTCCAAGCTGTGACAACTGCACCTGTCTCCAGAAACCCCCCATCATCCCCCAGAGGGCAGAACAGCTCCGGGCTGGGAACCATTGCCTTTCCTGTCTCTCCTTGGGCGTCGCAGTGCATGGGGCGCGACCTGGCAGGTTAAGGAAGGTCATCAGCTCCAGCCCCTGGGCTGGAGCTCCGTGCGCCGTTTCACAGACAGGAAACTCAGGTTCAGACGATGAAGTCACTTCACTCCCATCCAACGCAGAGCCTCACTGCTAAGTCACGTCCAGCTGTAAAGTTTTCTATCTGGACCTTTCCATAAGGCCAGAAGACCCCTGATGAGAGAAGGCACAGTGCGGCGGGGTAGAGTTCCAAACAAAACAAGCCCCACCAGACTTAGAATCACCAAGGGGTTTCACCACTTCTACCCAACGTGCGGCCTCCCCCGGGTCTCTATGCCTCACCAGGGATGTGGAAACGTCGGGCCCACCCCCAGCACAAGGCACGCGTGCCGACACCCGGGTGTGTCAGCCCTGCGGTCTTACATCCCCACGCGGGACAGCAGCCCCTGCGGGCCTTCCTCCCCTAGGGCCCCCTCCCACCTCCCACACCCCCCGCCAGGCCTCCCTGACTCCCTGCAAGCACACACCCCAGCCTGCAGCCTGCGACGCGCCCGGCCGCCCCGCTCCCCTACTGGGGTGCAGGGCACTCTGTCCTTCATCTCTAACCGCCCAGGACGCTGCCTGGCACCCAGGCGTTTGACTGGTGGATTGACTTTAAAAGCTAAGCCGACTGTAACAGTGGTGGCGACGGACGTCACCGTGTACCGCGTGTACCGAGTCACCACGCTGCACACCAAAAGCGAGGACAAAGTGACATGTCAACTAGGCTCAGTTTATTTAAAAGGTGAACAGAGGAAACCAGAGAAATTCCAATTAAGGCCCTGCGGGGTCGGGATGGAGTTTGATTCTCCCATCGAAGGGAAGCCAAGGAGAAAGTGTGGGAGCCTCAGTGGAAGTCTTAGGGCAGCGCTCCGCAGACATCCCGGAGGCTCTGGCTCCGCTGCATCTTCGACTCGCAGGCCCAGGTGGGCAGGGCTGAGACGCTGCGGGTCTCACATGCCCAGGTGATGCCCACGGCGCAGGTCCACCTTGCACAGCCCGCCCCGGGACAACCACACAGGGCACCTGGGCAGGGTCTTATCAACGCTGCTCCGAAAGGAGACTCGGGGCCACGGAAGACTAACCAGAGTGGCCTGCCCGTGGAAAGCACACTCGTGTGTAACTCTGTACCGCCTGCCTTCTAGCTTCAAAGGCCAAGGAGGTGCACAGAGAGCCTGCGCATCCCAGACTAAACAATCCCAGGTTTACACGACATCTTGTCCACAATGTGATGACCATCTACATACATTTTGGTCTTGTTTGGGCAGTAATATACTGGAATCTGTAATATTTAAAAATATTAAGCTTAATTCCTGATTACCATACAATAAATACTGATGATGAATGTGTCTCATTCAGTGAGGGATAGCAAACGCTCTTTTCCACAGTCACTGAATGCCGCAGGACTGCTTCAGCATCACCTACGGAGCAGGGGACACGGCAGGCCCAAGAGCAGGTGGCGGTCCTCAGTCTGAGGTGGCAACAATGTAACTGTGACTAAAATTAAGAGCAGCACTGAGCATCACCATCTCCAACTTACAAAAGCAGGTTTGCCTCTGAGAGCCTCTGTAACAGGAGAACGCTCCCTTTAGTTTTATTACAAAAGGCAACTTTAAGTAAGCAATGCGCAACTATCAAAATGTCTTTAAAAAAAATTACCCCTAATTTAAAATCAAGTGATGCTATATTTCTAACAGAAAAAAATGACTAAAACTTATATTATTTATGGATTAATAAGTTTCAGCTAACCAAGATGTTTGATAGAAAAAAAATGACAGGAAAATCACAGAATTTTTAAGATACCCACTTCCAAAGTGCAAACCAAGTTTATGATTTCTTGGTTCTAATCAAATACCCAATAGTGATTATTCCTAAAAGATAATTCGCTTCACATGTTACTCTCTTCGGTGTTTAACTTTTACCTTCCAACAGAAATTTCTAGAAATGCACTGCAATTTTATCAAGTGAGAACTTTCAGTTTTCTTCAAGATCTTTAACTCACATTTTACCATCAGCCTGACTGGTGCCACCCAACACCTGCGGGTCCCCCGAAAGGTCTCAAGTGGATGTTCTTGAAACACAGGCAGAAACCGTACGTGAACAAAGAATTTCAAACACAGGTGAAGCTCAATTTTCTAGGCATGTTGATCAGAAATGGGTTTTTTCCAAAGCCCAAGTCAAGCTGGGTTCAGGTAGGCAGTGGTTGCTCCCTCTTGACAGGCTAAACTTTCTTCCCCTGTCTTCAGAATCTCAAGAGCTCTGAATATATTAATCTTATTTATTGCTGAGCTACGTACCCACCATCTGTTCTTACTGGTATTTCATCAGAAAATTCTTTCTTTAAGGAATATATTCAGCCCTAGTAATTTGTGTCCTGAATATTTTGTTGGGCAAGGAGTACTGAGGATAAATTTGAGTACCTAAATAACTGTTTACACCTGGCTTTTAAACAAAATCATTAGCTGAAACATGAAAGAAAATTCTACAAATATTTTAAATTTCTTTTCTCACATTCAGTTGCCAAGATTCCAACTGATATTTCAGTATTGAACGTTTTTAACGAACAGTACTTTCAGGCCATTCAAAATGTTTTTGTATTTTAGTTCCAGATGGAGTACTGGTTCAGCTGGGTGGACTGACTGAATATAATCCAGAGGGATCATTGCTTGTTAAATTATAAAACACGCATACAACCTGTCCTCCTTTTCACACGTCATTTACACCAGCAGCATCGGCAAAAATACTATTATGTCATTAATAGTCCTCTCCTCTTCTTGCCAAACACCAATTTCAGAGGTTTAGTAAAACTCAGAGTGAACAAAATGAAAGGCTGTGATTTTCTTATTCATTCTATCAGTCTTCTATAGAAAATTTCCCCCAATCTTATTTTGTCTCCACCGTGCACTCCTGTGTCTCCCCGGCAGGAACCCACAGGAACCCACGTCAGCTTGGCACCACTGCCAGTCTTCCCAAGCTGTCTCACTCAGCCCTTCAGGACCCTTCAACGATACAACCAGAGGAAACGCCCTTTAATACCAACCTCCCGGATCCCTCTTCCCTCTACACCTACAGTCCTTCCTTCCTTTTCAAAGACGAATCTGCCATAACAGTTCTAATACTCTGAACATGTTCTGTTCAACGTTTATAGGTTTTTTATATTCACATAAATCCTTACGTTTATGTGAATATAAAATAGGTTTTTTATATTCACATAAATTCTCAGAGTAAACTATGTTAAATCTAGTCATAGCCTGATTATTTTCCTTACTAATTCAGCAATTTAAAATGTTAGCGAGAAATGGGCTCAGATTTTTCTAAACCTTAAAAGATCAGCTAAATTACTGACACCTCTAAGAAAAACACACAGCTAACTATTCCAAATGTGACTGAGTATAGAAACACCTACAATATCTTAGTGGACTTCATTAAAAACAAGCTAAACGTCTATAACTTCTGCAGGACTGTCTCCCGAATCCAGAGACATAGAATTCCACAGTAACTTACCTCACAAACACAACCCTCAACAGTATTAACCCCATTTAAAGATGTTCACTGAAGGTCTACTTACAGCAAAAGTGGAAAGTACTGCAAGATCAAGGTTTTTTTAATGTAATCACTAACAGGCACTTTTACTGTTTGGGCCCCTAAGTAAGAGAGGGCACCTTCAGAAAGGATTTTTCCAGTCCTGCTCTCAAGGTCAAGGCTGTCTACCAGAGTCCCAGAAGGATACCCATTTACAGCTCTCACCACCCTCCATAAAGAAGGAACTCTCAAATGTTTGCACTTGGCTTTCTTGTAGGAAGAGCCTAGTTATGCACAACCAAACATAAAACAGTTATACTGCTGATCCTGTCGCTCAATTTTGCAATCCACTCCTTAAAGAAAAAAAAACAATCTAAAGTATCACTTTCAGACTTAAAAAATCTGCATCCCCAAAATCAAAACTTGAGTTCCCAACTAAAATTAACTTTCCAATAGTTAATGCTTTAAAACAAGATTCTTATTCAAATTAGAAGGAACGGATTGGCCATCACAAGTTAAAATTAAACATTTTGCAATGCAAACCTTAAAAAATAATTAGGGAGTTCCCAACTTTTTACAGTCACACTTTTCCACTGTGATAACCAAGTGCGCCTTTATATACTGTACTTGTCATTTTTTCTTTCTTTTGTGGGTTGGGAAGGGCAACTCAAGAGCTTTTGTCTTAATCCCTAAACTCTGTGCATATTCACTTCATCACATCTAACAGTAATTTTGACTCTAATCGTTTTGATGAGAAAGTCACTTAAAATTCTCACCAACCAATGGAAGCTATGTGACTTTGAGTTACTAAAGCAAAGATAACAATATATAAACACAAAGATTAGCCATCTTTTTCCTAGTTGGGAATGTAAACAGAAGTTCACCACGGTTGTCTGTTATTTATTAATTGCTCCACAATGAACTACAGTTCATACCAAAGTACCCAAGGAAGCCTAAACTGAAAAATCACAAAAGAACTGTTTTCCCATCACAGAGCTCCTTTACCCTCTGATCACTTACCCTCCAGGACCCCCAACAGTACTGGGCTGTTTTACAATCCCTACTTCCCCTTCAAATCCTGTTCCCTCTGGTCTCCATTCTAAGAGATCCCTACCTCTCTCCCTGAACACACCACCTCTCCCCACTTCTCCGAAACAGGCAGCACATTTTCCCCTGTGGAGTGTAAGGTCCAAATCATTACATTTTTCTGTGGCTATTCATCTACATTTCCCAAGAAGATACCTATTTCAACACAAAACATGCTTTATTTACAAGGCTTTTATCTTGCACAGTGTATTTCAACCCAGCTAGTCACTCAGGCTACCTGAGGTACAGGCTTCGTGTTATTAAAAACTCACAATTATTCCTTCCAGACAAACAGGCTGTGGGCTTTCATTCTGGCCAATACACTTATGCAGGAAGCTACTTCCGTGCAAGTGAAGAACCACAGTAGTTGACTGTAGTTATTATGCGCTGTTAACACATTTCTTTGTTGATGGAAAAGACTGAACTATTGTCTAGCCTAGCATCTCGACAGTACTTATTATCAGATGAGAAACTGCAAAGAATTATCAATTCTATTCATTATTTGACCAGCTTACCATAAAACTCTATAGCTTTATGTAACCTGAATGTATTCCATAAATGCTAACAGATAAAAGAAATTTTAATACTGAAAACCACTGTTCCATGCTTTTTAAGTATTGCCTATGTTATTTATACGACAAAAGTTCAATGTTTAAACAGCCTTCTAAAGAAAGGACCCTTAACCTGAATTTTTTTTACCATTACCAGGTTTTGGTGGGGGGGAGTTCTTGTGAGCCTATGTGATGGGCTTGTAAATTTTCATGTGCAAATATATTTCTGCTAATGCAGGGGGCGGGGAGACATCCACTCCATAATGAGCTGCCCAGAGTCCATGACCCTAGAAATGCAATGCAACTCTTCCCAAAGGTTCACAAAGAATTCAAATAGAATCTGCTTATGTTACACTCACACAGTCAATACTTTTTGAAAAAGGAAGAGAGGTAAAAACAAAGCAGAAATAATCTGAAAAATGCATGCCCTCTTTACGGTAACGATCTCCTTTAAAACCATATAATCTCAGAGAATTTGGGGGCTTTTGTAGATCTTTTTTTTTTTTTTTTTTTTGATCAAGGGTTAAGGACATAAGAATTCCCAGATGCTGTCTTCATGCTAATGTGCATTTTAAGGAATAAATTATCAAGGAGATAGAGAAATAACAAGTGGAAACTGAAACAACACCGTTGCTCAAAATCTATCAGAAACCGTCTATCGCACTTAGAAGGCACAGCAGGCTGGAGGAGCCCCTCAGAACTGTCCTCGTGAACACCAGACGGCCAACATCCGTGGGCCAGAGCCACGCCGCCTCCCTCGACAACGCGAGGCTGGCAGCAGAGCGCTGACGGAGGAGCCTCGCGTCACATCCCAGAGACGAGCTCCTGTCGTCGCGTCTCAGAGCACACAGAGACCGTGGCACTGTGAAACGGCAGTCTTCAGGCGCAGCTCACTAAAAATGGAGCTCTTTAGTCCAGCAGTCAATTCTTTTCTGAGGGAAATTCTCCAGTTCAGCAAGAACTTAGGAATTCGGAAGCTAAGAACTGTGTGGCCTCAGGAGGCTGGACTGCTCAAACTCACGCAGTTCAGGCTTGAACGCTACTAATGACAAGTGACTACAAAACCAGACACCAGAGGTGAACCAAAAGCTATGCCTCTCTCGTCTGATGAGTGTAATACAGAAAAACTATCTGAGGTAGAAATATTTGTAAACTGCAATTTTTAAAAAAACTTGTACAGATTTTTCCCCCACATTTTTTTTGTTTTCATTATAGAATAAGATTACCTTACAAATCACTAACAGGCAACTGCCAAATTATGGTAGACCTTATCTTGAATTCACAGCAGCAAAGTCCAAATTCAAAGCATATTTACCTACTTCATAGCCTAATATGTGAGGAGTAAAATCTTAATTTTAAAATTATCATATTCAGATACAGACATTCCATGCAAAGGATAAAAAGGGGGGAGGGTCAGTAGATGAACAAAATTAATGCTAAGGTTAATTAATGTTACGGTTAATCTAGAACAGAGAAATAAGTCACCGGTGCAGAAGACATCATGAGTTGGATTTTAACGCAGCATCAGTGAGATTTCACTTAGTGCTCTTGTTCAAGAAAACGACCAAATCTAGGGAATAATCTTGGCAAAGAGAAAACAAATTTACTTTCCCTAATTAAATGGCTCCATGAGTAGACAGCCTCTCTACAGAGAAATCCACGTTTACGCTTAACATGAATGTATCATTTGTCTACATAGTATGATATACGAAAAAAGCAAAGCCTCAAACACCTATTCTACCCTCTAAATTTCAAAGCATAATTTTTCTCACAGATTTTACACACACATACAATTCTTCCCCTTTATCTTTAAAACTTAACATACATACTAACTTTCAAACCTTTTCTGCATCCTCAGTATTTACATGTCTTGGCTCTCTCCCTCTAATATCTATACTCACAACTTCTTGAAACACTGTTAAACTATGATTTAAAAATGTTTTCTTCCCTACTAAAAATGCTCAGGGCCACCTTCGTATCATACTGTTCTTTCATTACAATCTTCTGGGGTTAAAAAGGATGCACCTAGAACCCAGAGATACTGGAATCTGATTTAAAATGAAACCTCAATAAGTAATCTCTCTGGAATAATATTTGGGATGGCTAACCGCATTTCCATGTTCTAACTTCCATACTATTAAGTTTCTATTGTTGCATACGCCTCAATTTGAAGAAAATATTCAACCAATTTTCAAGTAAAATAAAACCTAGAAAACATAAAACACTCAAGTTAAAAACACAGACATAAAATCCCAGTCCCTAAACTGCAGGTTGTATTACTGACGTAAGTATTTTATGAAATGTATTTAAAATAAAAACCTGAAAAATGTGGCTGGATATTAAGTGATATCTCCTTTCTTCGATTTTGTGATTAACAGGTCTTTTATTGGTAGTAAACTAGAGCAAACAATCAGAATAGTACATATGCAGTATTCAGTACACACAATAAAAGTTAAAGGAATTCAAAACCTGTATAAAACAAAACACTGGAGAAAAAAATCATACAGCTCAAGAGATACAGTGGGAAAGGTCCTCTCCATCCTGACTGCAGCTTGTACTCTGCGCCCAACAGGACTGACAGCACTCACCAAGATAACACAGACTTTTAGTGCTGAGTGTATTTAAGAGGATTAAACACGTTTTCTAAGAATCTTGCAATGACAAATAAGTGACACTTTCGCTGGTAAAGCAGACCTTTAAAAGAGGAAAGTGGGGATAGGAAATTAACTATTTTGTAACCATTTTAAATAATTTCTCTTTTCCAAACACTGCTTTCATAACAGAAGTGTTTTACACTTGCACAATATTAATTACTTTATTATACATGGAAGCCTGTGTTAGGCTCATTACACAATAAGACTGCAAACAGCCAGTGGTACTTTTCTGACGTCAGAAGAGTACATAAGACTGAAACATCACGAAAAGTACATAAAAAACTCATCAGCATAAACATCAAAGTACATTAAAAATATAATCAGGAAAAAAATACAATTGCTAAAAAGTGGTTTAGAGCAGAGCCACTGTCTACCAGTGGCCTCAAATGGCAATTAGCGTTCAAAGCAAGTTTGGATGACTTTACAGGACCCTTCTACAATACTGACTAACGCACCCTTTTAACATGTACATTACACAGGCTGCAATTTCACAAAGAGGTGCTGATGTCATTACTTACTAAAGGAGATACTTTAACCCTCACACTGGCTCTGTCACCAGCTGGAATTACCACCTTATTAATATCCACAGCTCCGAGTATGTGGGGCTTTATAATACATGGACATCTGTGTGGGCTGTTTTTTAAAAAGGGGGAGGGGGGTGTTTGACCTATCGTTTGGTGTTTGGATGCCATAAGGCATAGGAAATGCACGACGAATCATGCATTGGAATGTGAATCATTCTAGAATTAAAACTGTTCAGACAGGGAGCAGAGGGAACCAGGAAGGCCTAGAACTCTTAAGAGAGGACAGGTTAAGAACCAAAATAACAAACTCCCCCAGAGTGTGGGTGACATGTAATAACAGAGACAGAGAACAATGTTTTTAGGCCATGTATAAATACCACACACCCCAAACCTCAAAGAATTATGTAATTCCAACTTGGGTTCTAATACTGGAACCAACCAACCACGTGGGTTTTAACACTGTGCCCATCAGCTCTGGATGGAGTCACAGTCTTCTTACTGTGACTGGGATAAGGAGAGGGTGCTTTTTCTTTTCCTTCTCTTATTAAAGCTATCATTCCAGGCTTTGATCAAAGATCCAAGAATATTTGTTCTACCAGGCTGGAATGAATGTGGTTTGGAAGATCAGAGTACATTTAAAAGCTGCAACAAAATATAGGTAGCCAACATCTCAGAATTTTGGATCAGCCCAGATGGAGACAGCAAATTGAAATGTTTTCGATCCCTTAAATGATGAAACGTGTATCACATCAGCCCAGATAGAGCAATTTGAAATGTTTTCGATCCCTTACTTATGTGATGAAATGTATTATCATACTATCTGTAAATTGGATATTCCATTACAGTGATAACGTACAGAATTCCCATGCGTTATTACACTTTCCTGAGAGTAAAGCAATTAGAATAACCTTAATCCTAGCAACAAAGTTTTTTTTTTGTGGTTTTTTGTTTTGTTTTGTTTTTTTGTATGATTTTTTTTTTTTTTTTTTTTTGCATTTAAAACTTTTGGGCTATTCCCTGACAATCTATACATGTAAATTTGATTGCTAAACATTGTCACTTCGAATGTCAAACTATTTTAATCTATTGATTTTGATTAAAAATCATAATACAAACAGAGCTAAAATCACGCTAACAAAATAAACTAAATATGAAAAGTTGCATTGAAAGGGCATTACATTATTCTTAATAGGATCGTGTAGAAACATTCCAATGGCAGTGTTCTCAAAATAAAACAAAATTACATTAGAAGACCTCCAGCCTGGTCACTCCTGGGACCTTACCTGTAACTCTGGCTGGTGGGGGTCTTTACTCTGGTACTACATGGCTCACTAACATCAGACATCATGTTTGTATACCCTGAGAAATCTGACACTGAAGTCCTTGCTCTATGGTCCACTTCTCCATTAGAGTTAGTGATAAAGGTCATTGGCACCCTGCTGCCCGACTTGAACTGAGAACCAAACGCTTGTGCGAAGTTCTCGATCTGGTACGTTGTTCTAGGCTCTACGTCTTTCTGAGGATCTATCTGGCTAGCTAACTCCTGAGATGGAATCTGAAAGCTTGTTGAGGACTCTAAGTTTTTCTGCTGTTCCTTCTGGCTAGTCAGTTTCTGAGATGAAGACTGGAAGGCTGACGACGTCTCTAAATTCTTCTGAGAATCTATCAGGTCGTCCAGCTCCTGGGAAGGTGTCAACTGCTGATGTGTGGCATCCAAAGCGGATAAATAAAGACCTGGCTGAGACCCAAACAACATCCCAAAAGGAGGCTTTGGCAATGAAGATGGCAACACTGAGGTAACAGACTGGCCGAAACCACACTCCAAAGGAGACGTAGTGTATATCTGTTTTTCTGGGAATAAAGTGTGGTTGTGGAGAGGTGAAGACAGGCTGACAAACTGGAAACCGTGTCCCAGAGTAAAACCTGCATTCGTGGATTTTTCAAAAGCCTGTTGGAGGTATTTGGAGTATTCTTGCAACATGCTCGCCTTGTCATTTGAAGGAGTTTGGGTGCCAGGGCTCAAATTTTCCTCTTGAACCAGTTCCGAGTGTTCTCCTGAGGCGTGCAGATCCACTCGTGGCTCCGCTATGCTGAAGGGGTCCTCCTTCTGGCTCTCCGACTTGTTGGAGTACTGATCCAAAATACTCTGTAAAACCTCGTCAGGAATTCCTGACTTGTCATGACAAGACTTAATCTCCGCGTTCAGGGCGGAGGAGTCAATAAGGGACAACGGGGCCTCACTGTCCAGAACACCGACGCCCGCGGACTGAATGACGGACTGCGGGGACACCATGTGCCCCACGCTCACAGAAAAGGCACTGTTGCTGCTGGCGGTTGGCAGGTATCTTCTTTTCTTTGAGAACTGCATGGCATCATCGTAGTTACTGCTTATCTGACCTTGTTTGCCACCTGTACTCTGGAGGAGACTAATGGTCTCCACGCTACTGTTTGACACGATGCCAAGGGAGCCGCTGGGTTTCCCGGACAAGGACTTCTGCCCAACCAGGTCTGGTAACGGTGACACAAAATTCAGGTAGCTTTTATCGGTGCTCTTCCTGCTTCCTTTCTTGAAGATCAGTTTTGGCACCCTCTTCTGGAGCTCGTCTATGTCAGGGCCAACGATGCCTCCACTGGAAGGCACGGCAGGCATTTCTACGGAGTAACTCTGCGTGTTCATACTGGTGGACAGGTGGGATTCATTCGCTTTCCCCGCCTTGGGCTCCTTGCTCTCAACCGCGAGGCTCTTGGACTTCGCTTTTCTCCTCGAAGAACTGGTATTTCCCTGAGACAACACAGCCAGGTTACCCACGCCGCTGTGGCTGCCGGAGGACCCAGGTTCCGCGCCGGGCGCCCCCTTGCCCAGGGCCTCCCCGCACGTGCGCCTGTGCTTCAGCAGCCGGTCAGTCCTGGAGAAGTACTGCTGGCAAGTGTCGCATCTGTATGGCTTTTCTCCGCTGTGCGTGCGCTTGTGCCTCTCCATGTGGTACTTCTGGATGAACTTCATGCTGCACTGGTCGCAGCCGAAGGGCTTCTCGCGGCTGTGGATCTTCTCGTGCCGCTGCAGCAGGTACTTCTGGATGAAGCCCATGCTGCACTGGCCGCACTGGAAGGGCCGCTCGCCGGTGTGGATGAGGACGTGCCGGCGCAGGTGGTAGGAGCTGCGGAACGCCGCGCTGCAGTGGTCGCAGACGTGGGGCTTCTGGCTCGGGGACAGCACGGAGCCCTCCCCGTCCCCCGCCGGCGGCGGCTTGGAAGAGGCGCCCGGCTTCCTCTTGGCTTTGATTCCCTGAGATTCTGGCTTTGGCCTCTTGGCCTTCTTGACGCTCGCGTCCGGCTTGGGCTCCTCGGGGCCGCGGGGGTCGTCAGTCCGGCCGAGCAGCACGTCGCGCGGGTGCGGGTGCTGGTGCGGGGCGGGCGGCGGCGGGTGCAGGGCGCTCAGGTCCTGGATGACGCCCGCGCCGCCCCCGTCCCCGCCGCCCAGCCCCGGCGCCCGCTCGTCGGCCCCCGCGAACAGCCCCCCGTAGTGGGGGTGGGGGGCGCCCGGCGGCTCGTCGGGGTCGGCCGGCTTCTCCTGCTTGATGCTGACCAGCGACTGCAGGAAGCCCCAGGGGGTCCTCTGCGCCGGGAAGGCCGCGCCGGGCGCCGCCGGCTCCTTCTTGAAAGTCACGTCCGGGGCGGGCGCCGGGGGGGGCTCGGCGGCCGGGGCCGCGGCCGGGGCGGCGGCCAGCACGCACTGCGGGGGAGGGGCGGCCGCGCCCGCCGGCCGCGCGAAGCTGGCGACCGGGGGCAGCCGGTGGTTGAACATCACCATGCCCGGCGGGAAGCTAGGCTCCATCTCCGCCCGCCCGCCGCTGCCCGCGCCGCCGCCGCCGCCGCTCAGGAACGCGCTGCCGACTTTCATGCCCCGGAGCAGGCCTGGCTGAGGAGAGGAGAGAGGAGTGGGCCGGCCGCCGGCCGCGGCGCCCCCGCCCGCCCGCCGCCGCCGCCACCCGCGCCCCCGGCCCGCGCCCGCCCGCCCGCCGCCGCCGCCGCCGCCGCCCGCGCCCGCGCCCCGCACTTACGGGTCCCGCCGCCGCCGCCGCCGCCGCCTCCGGTTAATAAAAATAACGCCGTCCTCTCCACAATGGAATTAAAAGCCTGCGCGGCACTGCGCAGCCGCGGCGCGGAGCCTGCCGGGAGCTCGGCGACCCGGCCCGAGGGCCGCGGCGCCGGCCAACGCGCCTGCGCGGCGGCTTCCGCCCGGCCGTCTGTCAATCACGCGGGCGGTTGGGCGGAGGGAGCCCCCCGGGAGGGGAGGCCCGGGGCGGCCTGGTGCGATTGGTGGGGACGCGCGCGCCGGGAGGGCTGCGGGCTGTACGGCTGCGCGGCGGCGGCGGAAGGCCTGAGGGACGCGAAGCTGCGCGCGGCGGGGTCGGCCTCTCCTGTCTCTGCGGCTTGCGGGCCGGCTGTCGCACCCGAATCCCGGCACGGACCCGGGGGAAGCTCGGGCGCCGTGGCTTCTGCCCGCTTTGCAGGGGGCGTCCAGTGCTCGGGGTTTGAGACGGGGCGCTTATGGCGCCTCTCCTGGGCTGGCACACTCTTTAATAATGGGCGCGGACCCTCTGCATTTGTGGGAGGGGCCCGCTTTGAAACCGCAGCGGAGAGAGGTACAGTTGAAAAAAGGAAAAAAAACAAACAAACATTGTCTTACTGCCAACCTACCTGAAGGCTACGGGAAGAGGAGACCGCGTGTAATCCAGGTGCGGCAACCCTGTAAAGCACGCCCACACACATACTTCATCATCATCAGATGTTTTTTAAATGCCCGCATACCTTCGCAGTCTGTCTAATGAGTCTGCCGGCCCTGTTGTGTTGCTGCCTGGCGGTCTGTGTTATTTACGAAAAATGGACCGCCAGGCCCCTCTAAGAGCCCTCCTCCGATCCACTCTCCCTTCTATAGGATACGGAGAAACGCGGGCAAAATCACTATAATTTGTTTTCTTAAGAGAAAGTCACAAAGCAAAATCATGAAATCACTGATCAACAAAAATCGAACAAATATATATTCATTGCTTAATGTACACACAAGGAAGGCACCCACTTTCATGTTAAGCACGTAGAAACTTAAGACAGCAACTTTTCTAACCAAGACTGTATGTAAATCCCAGACTTTTTTTTTTTTTCCAGATAAAAACCAGCCTTATGACAATAATTTCTTTGCATGGCACATTTTAATAATGAAATTACAAGTCCATTGCTTCACTAGTCCATTGAAATTACTAGTCCATTGCTGGTATTTCTAGCCAAATAACTTCTCATGGTTAAATAAGAAATGACGTCTCATTGAAATTTCCCAACTGGAAACTTAAAAATTATTATTTTATCCTTATGGCATCCGGTCCCATTACTTCAAGGCAAATAGAAGGGGAAAAGTGGAAACAGTGACAGATTTTATTTTCTTGGGCTTCAAAATCGATGCAGACAGTGACTGCAGCCATGAAATTAAAAGTTGCTTACTACTTGGAAGGAAAATTAGGAGAAGGCAGTGGCAACCCACTCCAGTACTGTTGCCTGGAAAATCCCATGGACCGCGGAGCCTGGTAGGCTGCAGTCCATGGGATCACTAGGAGTCTTATACGACTGAGCGCCTTCTCTTTCACTTTTCACTTTCATGCATTGGAGAAGGAAATGGCAACCCACTCCAGTGTTCTTGCCTGGAGAATCCCAGGGACGGCGGAGCCTGGCAGGCTGCCGTCTCTGGGGTCACACAGGGTCGGACACAACTGAAGTGACTTAGCAGCAGCAGCAGACAGCAAAAGAGCAGAGACAACACTTTGCCAACAAAGGTCCATATGGTCAAAGCTATGGTTTTTCCAGTGGTCATGTATGGATGTGAGAGTTGGACCATAAAGAAAGCTGAGCACCGAAGAATTGATGCTTTTGAACTGTGGTGTTGGAGAAGACTCTAGAGAGTCCCTTGGACAGCAAGGAGATCAAACCAGTCTATCCTAAAGGAAATCAACCCTGAATATTCTTTGGAAGGACTGATGCTGAAGCTGAAGCTCCAATACTTTGGCCACCTGATTCGAAGAACTGACTCCTTAGAAGAAACCCTGATGCTGGGAAAGATTGAAGGCAGGAAGACAAGGGGACGACAGAGGATGAGATGTTTGGGTGGCATCACTGAATCAATGGACCTGAGTTTGAGTGTACTCAAAGAGATAGTGAAGGATGGGGAAGCCTAGCATGCAGCAATTCAGTTCAGATCATTCGCTCAGTCATGTCTGACTCTTCAATCCCATGGACTGCAGCACGCCAGGCCTAGGGGGTTGCAAAGCATTAGACACATTACTTTGCCAAAAAAGGTCCATCTAGTCAAGGTTATGGTTTTTCCAGTGGTCATGTATGAATGTGAAAGTTGGACTGTGAAGAAAGCTGAGCGCCGAAGAATTGATGCTTTTGAACTGTGGTGTTGGAGAAGACTCTTGAGAGTCCCTTGGACTGCAAGGAGATCCAACTGGTCCATTCTGAAGGAGATCAGCCCTGGTATTTCTTTGGAAGGAATGATGCTAAAGCTGAAACTCCAGTACTTGGGCCACCTCATGTGAAGAGTTGACTCACTGGAAAAGACTCTGATGCTGGGAGGGATTGGGGGCAGGAGGAGAAGGGGATGACAGAGGATGAGATGGCTGGATGGCATCACCGACTCTTTGGACATGAGTTTGGGTGAACTCTGGGAGTTGGTGATGGACAGGGAGGCCTGGCGTGCTGCAGTTCATAGGGTCGAAAAGAGTCAGACACGACTGATCGACTGAACTGAACTGAGCTGAGCAACTAAACAACAATAAACGGGCCTCTCTGAGCTCAAAAGCTCGTGCTCAATCGCTCAGTCACATCCAACTCTTTACAGTTCTTTGGACTGTAGCTGTCCATGGGATTTCCCAGGAAAGAATACTGGAGTGGGCTGCCATTTCCTCCTCCAGGGGATCTTCCTGACCCAGGAATCAAGCTCATGTCTCCTGTGTTTCCTGCCTTGCAGGCAGATTTTTTTACCTGCTGAGCCATCAGGGAAGCCCCTCAAAAACTTAGAGACAGTATTTAATAAGTATTTTGAATAGAGAAATATTAGTATTTTTGTAACCTCGTGCAACTACACTGAAGTATTCTGCCACATAAACTGCAACTTTGATACTGTCAAGTACAGTTAAGTGTTAAAAGAAAGACTGAAGATTCACAAACTTGAGGCAGGAGTATAGTATTAGTCAATGCCTATGAGAAATGAGGCTGTCCCTTTACTCGGGGTGGCAGTGTTTAATGGTAAGCTGGGATGCATATAAGCTAGTCCAAGCATGAAGGGCAGCAGGACACTCATATGAAAAGCCAACTTTGTTCCTCAGTTATCAAGATAAGAAACCTGTCATTTCTCTCCTTCACTCTGTCAGCCTTGAGATACTCCAAGCCGACTTGCCTCTGTGTTGTACACCCCATATATCAGGAAGATGAAGAGACCCTGTAAAATAAAATGGAGGGAAAAAGCTGTTACCGCTAATCATTTCAGCAGTAGAAATACCTGAAATAAACTTTCCTGGGGACAGACAAAAGAAGACACACTTCATCAAGGTCAATTTATTTTTCTATTTTTCAACATTAGAAGCGGTGCCTTGAGCATTTATAAGATAACAGACCAGCACATCACTTAGAGTGCTTGTGCTATTCAGTTTTCCTTAGAAATGAAAAAATAAAAATGCCATCCCAGGTATGTAGAATATGAATTAGAAAAATCAGTATACCAGTCTCTGAAAGATAGCTGGGTAACGGAAAACAAACTCAGGAAATGTCATCAAAGGAATCAGAGAAAGAGCGCTAAGCATCAGTATTTATAACCAGTCTTTTAGACTACAGCAATTAGAATACGTTTGTCACAGTCTTCAGTGGGGTAAAAAATCTTTTTTAATATTAAAGTATAAAACAGCTGAAAGAATAAAGTTAGGGTGGTAAGTGTGAATAGTTTTTAAATATTTAAAATGCCACTTCAAGTTAAAATTTCACATTATCAGCCGTTGTGAAACTGCACATCTTTTTATTGTATCCTATATGTAATAAAACTTCCAAAGATCTGTATTTATTAGTTCTTAGCATTAGAAAATACTTAATTGTAAGATATCAATTAAATCTGTCTCTTAAATCTAAAGTTGCACAAGGAACTATATTCAATATCCCGTGATAAACCACAGTGGGAAAGAATATGAAAAAGAGTGTGTGTGTGTGTGTGTGTGTGCGCGCGCACGTGCGCGCACGCAGCTGAATCACTTTACAGTAGAAGTTAACATTGTAAATCAACTATACTTCAGTAAAATAAACATTTTTTTAAATCTAGTATCTTACATTTTAAAAGTAAATAAAACTGATATGGCTTAAACTTAGGAATAATATGGAGCAAGAAATTTCCCATGTGTTTTTGCCTTACAGAGGAAATAAAAATCTGTATTGTATTAGTCTTGTTAGGTACTAATAAATCAAATACTAAATAGGTGTCTGGGGTAAAATCTGGACCTGATTCAAATAAAGTAATATGGCATTTTCAAAAAGAAAATATTACAGGAAAATTTAAACATTTGTTTTACCTCTGAATACTTACATCTTACAGACTATGGGAACCACCCTAGAACAAGGAGACTGAATAAAACAGAAATGAGTTTTGTTCTTTGTTCTGGTTCCTTTTTAGCAGACTTTATTTTTTAAAAGCAATTTTATATTTACAGAAAAATTCAGAAGATAGTACCGAGGGCTTGCTTGTGTCTGCACTCAATTTCCTCTACTGTCAACATTTTACGTTAGTGTGGCACGTTTTTTTACAATCAATCCTGTTGGTTTTCAAGACCACTATGTAATGCCAGAAACTAGAACAATTACAGTACTCGCACCGCATCTTTCAAGTTGCCTTTGTCAAGATACACAGAGTGCCCACAAGATATACAGAGTGCCCACTGGATTTAAGCTGCTTAAGTACCACTCATGTTCTGGGCTATTCGTACGTATTCTGGATCATTCAAGAAGTACTTCTTTCTCCGATTTATGAAAAAGCTGTAAGATAACGGACATCCCTCCTTCCTTTGTGTGTGTGAGTGTGTGTGTTCAGTCATGTCTGACTCTTTGCAACCCCGTGGATGTAGCCAGCCAGGCTCCTCTGTCCATGGAATTTCCCAGGCGAGAATACTGGAGTGGGCTGCCATGCCGTCCTCCAGGGGGTCTTCCCGACCCAGGGGTGGAACCCGCGTCTCCTGCATTGGCAGACGGGTTCTTTACCACTGCGACACCTGGGCAGTCCCCTCCTTCCTTTAGTAACTGCTGCTTTTTATATCGTATTGTGTTCTATAGTTGTAAAGTTAAGAGTAGGTCATTCAGACTTTAATTCTGTTTGTGAGATAGGAGTATTTTGCTTTGTGAAATAGATAAGTTTTTTTTAAGAGTTTGCCATTAACACAGCATTATATATGCTTAATTGCCGATCTGTCAATCTGTCCATCCTCTATCACCCATCAACCTGTCTTACTTTTTGGTACAGAAATCAGTACACTCTCCCTGAAGTCAATATTGCTTACAGTAATAGATGACTTTGGGACTAAATACAATTTCCTGTATATTGAATAATATGCACTATGATATCAATATATTAAGAAATTTAGCTGTTTTCATGAAATCCACTGGATGCTCTGAAAATCATTTCTCTTCTAAAATTTGTATAATTACTCCAATAATTTATTTTGTAAATTCAATTTTTCCAAGAGGGAAAAAAAATAAACAGTCACACTTGCCCTCACATCTTGGTGAAGTGATGAGAATATTTGTATTTATTGCACTTCCATATTTCTTGTTACACATTTTAAAATTTAATACATTTATCCTTAAAGTACTATAAAATGATCAACATCAAAACTCTCCCTGTTGAAAAAAGAAATTAGACTGAAAAGAGATTTTTAAATAAAAGCAGCTTCAGTCTCAAACATTTTTTTTCTCTTTTTCCTGTTTCTTCAACAGACACACTTAAGAGCATGATGAGCAAAGCCCCTAAATGATGATTTCCCAAGACCCCAAGAAGTCTGCGCCTCGAAGTCACTCCAAAGAATGCCTGTCTTTCTTCCTCTTGGGTTGTGCCCCTGATACCACCACAACCAGTTGAAAGGTAAAGTGTTAGTGATAATTAATTTTTAATTGACCTGTGTGCCTCACCCACGATGCCTTTTTTCCCCCTGATTTTACCAGCTATTGAACAGTTGTGATGGTTTGCACCTAACTCTGAAGAATTTCATAAACCCTTCACTGCTGGATAAACATCCCATTTCCTCTATTTTCCAATGAGAAAAATCAAAAGAGAAACAGCGAAACAGAGCGGTCCTGAGCCATAACTATGACCCACTCTCCAGCCCCCCGCAGAGAATGCCTTTAAGGACAGCTGGAAGGAAGCAACTGCCAAACTTCAACTGGCACTAGGTTCCTGGGGCTCCTTACGCCCACATTCTGTGCTGCCAGGGTGAATACTGGAGTGTGCCACATCTCCGGATGAATGACCCCGCACGTCTGTTAGGAAGTTTCTGCAGTTCCATCCAGACACACCCAGCCATCGTGTGTTTGGAGTCCTTACCTATAGAGGGACTGCTTTCTCAATATTTTAGTCCCAGTAATGTGAAAAGTGTTAGTTGTTCAGTCGTGTCCAACTCTGACTCTTTGCCATCCTATGAACCATGTAGCCCACCAGCTTCCTCTGTCCATGGGATTCTCCAGGCAAGAATACTGGAGTGAGTAGCCGTTCCCTTCTCCAGGGGCTCTTCCCAACCCAGGGATCGAACTTGGTTCTCCCGTATTGCAGCGGACACTCTTTACCTTCTGAGGCAGCAGGGAAACCCCTAGTCCCGGTAAAAATAACACTGATTGGGAGGGAGCACCCCAGGTGTGGCTGGATTCCTGTAGCGTGTGCGTGCTTACAGGCAAGAGCCATAAAGGGGAAGAACACCAGGATGTCACATTTAATACTGTACAGAAGTTAAAAATAGAACTTAAGGGGAGGAGGTGGGACTCATCCTGTTTCTTTATTCTCATTTATCTATAAAACTTTCAAAACTGAGGCAGCTTTGTAAATACTGTTACAGAAGTCCGTGGAAGAGTGTCTGGTGATGGATTCAAGGGCTGATACCTAGTCTGTTATTTCTATATTATTGTCCTGAACCTTCATAGGGCACTTCGTGACTGCTACAAAATAATCTTCTTTGAAGTGCTAATATGTTCTTTCCTGGCAATACAAAGAACAGGAAAGGTGCCACAGACACAGTATACCGCCTACTCAGGAATCTGAATCAGATTAACAATGCTAATATATGTAGAGCCCTCTCAAAGCACTTTCATTTACATAATTCCGTTTGCTCCTCACCACAATGCTGCCAAGTGGGCGGCGTGCGTATTATTGGCTTTATCTTATTTGTGGGGATCTGGAGGCTCGCTTGGAGGGCCAGCACGCGGACAAGCTGGCGGAGCCAAGGACTCGTGAGTTCTCACTCCTCACACCCTGCCTTCAGTAGACACTTTCATGACTTAAGTCACCAGCTTGAAGATAATGCATTTGGAAAGATCTTTCAGAGCTGGAGTTTGCTGGAAGCATCTTGCAGTTTGATTAGCTCAAGATCAGGGACTCAGTCTCCAGTAATAACCCTGCTCCTCTGCCAGCCTAAGAGGGCCTGGCAAGTGCAGCAGGAAATGGGCTTCGCAAGGGTGATCCTTAGCTGCTCTGTGCCAGGCCCCATCTTTTGTCCTTTCCTACCAAATTCTCCTTCAATGATACCTGCTTGCTAGTTGCTGGGAAATGTATCTTTTCACATCCAAAGCCTGCTAAGTAACCGTATAGTCACATATCCTTATCAGCATCTCCCGAACTTCTTTGCATGGATGGCCCTCTCCGTGTGTTTATTTCTTTATAAATCACGCTCCAAAGTAGCTGCTGTTAACAATTCCCATTTGGGGGACAAAATCCCGTAGAAACAAAGCATCAGGGGACAATGGCACATATGCTCCAGGTTGCTCACGGCAGCACGCGGTGAGGTGGCAGAGACCTGGAAACAACCGCAGGCCCTCCGACCCGAATACACCGAAACACAGCGAAAGACGGTGGCACCTCCAGCCCCTGGACTATCAGGCAGCTGCAAGCGTGAGTGAGAGCCTGTGTACCAGCCTGGAGAGATCCCCGTGTGGTGTTAAATAAGAAAAGGGGAGAAGACAGACACGTGCGTTATATCGTCTCATTTTCGCAAAACGAGTGACAAGCCTTCCCTTCCTCTTGCCCAAATAGAACTGATTAAACTAGAGAAAACAGTAGAAAGCTTCACACCAAACCATTTATTATTTTTCATATGCTGGATGTGAGTGTGGTCTGGTGAGCAAGTGGACACAGAAGTTCGAGCCTTAGGAAGGATGTCTGGGATGGAAATCTGTATGGATTGGGAGTCACAGAGTTCGTGGGAGAAGGACACCAACACCCAGGTCAGCACGTTAGGGTGAGAGTAGAGACAGGGGCCGTGGACAAGACCTGGGGGGCGTGATTTCTGCGGCAGAGATGACAGAAAGAAAAGAACCAGTGATGATCAACAAGGTCCTCCTGTACAGCACAGGGAACTATATTCTATATCCTGTGATAAACCACAAAGGCAAAGAACATGAAAAAGAGTATATAGTGTAACAGCGAGTTTGCTGTACAGCAGAAATTAAACACAACATTGTAAATCAGCCATACTTCAGTACATTTTCTTTAAAAGGAAAGAAAGGAGCCAGTGAAGGAGGAATCAGGTTAAAAGAGGGTGTTTTCAGGGAAGACATGGGAAGAGCGTTTCAAGGAGGAAGAAATAATTAGTGGCAAACGCAGGTTAAAGGGATCTAGTTCTGGCGCTTGCCAGCTCTGTGAGGTTGGGCAAAGTACTCGACATCTCTGTCGCTCACTTTCATCTTGCATAAAAGGCGCACACGCATTGTAACTGTCTCACAGGATTGTTACAGGAATTAAATGGTGTAAAGTGTCTATAAAGTGCTTAGAACAGACCGTGGCACGAGTAATTGCCACTGAATGAGGACTTCACAGTAAGGTCAAAATGATGACTTCACAGTAAGGTCAAAATGATGACTTCACAGTAAGGTCAAAATGATGACTTCACAGTAAGGTCACATAAAGGCCCTGAAGCCCTAGTGGACTTGGGAGGGGTTTATTCATCCCTCTTAGGTCTGTGTCCCTACTGTGTTTTAGGCATGTTAGATAGTTACTCTTCAGTCAGTAAGTCGTGTTTGACTCTGCGACCCCATAAGCTGCAGCACGCCAGGCTTCCCTGTCCTTCACTATCTCCCAGAGTTTGCTCACACTGATGCCCATCGAGTCGGTGATGCCAGCCAACCATCCCATCCTCTGTTGCCCCCTTCTCCTCCTGCCTTCAGTCTTTCCCCGCATCAGGGTCTTTTCCAGTGAGTCAGCTTCTCACATCAGGTGGCCAAAGTATTGGAGCTTCAGCTTTAGCATCAGCCCTTCCAGTAAATACTCAGGGTTGATTTCCTTTAGGATTAACTGCTTTGAACTCCTTGCAGTCCAAGGAGCTCTCGAGTCTTCTCCAGCACCACAGTTCAAAAGCATCAATTCTTCGGCGCTGAGCTTTCTTTATGGTCCAGCTGTCACATTTGTACATGACTACTAGAAAAACTACAGCTCTGACTATACAGACCTTTGTCAGCAAAGTGATGTCTCTGCTTTTTAATACACTGTCTAGGATTCCCTGGTGTCTCACCTGGTAAAGAATCCACCTGCAGTACAGCAGACTCTGAGTCCGTTCCTGGGTCAGGAAGATCCCCTGGAGAAGGGAATGGCTGCCCACTCCAGTATTCTGGCCTGGAGAGCTCCATGGACTGAGTAGTCCATGCAGTCGCAAAGAGTCAGACACGACTGAGCGACTTTCACTTTCACAGCTTTGTCACAGATTTTCTTCCAGGGAACAAGCGTCTTTTAATTTCGTGGCTGCAGTTCACTCTAGATAGATTCGTGAACAAAACAATGAACTTGCTCTTCATGGAACTCAGACTCTGGTGAAGGAGGATTATTGGATGTGGACTGTGTGTGTTGTTCTCCTCACCTGACGGGTTGACCCCGCTCATTCTGCACAGCTACCCTCTGATGCGGGTACCATAATTATCCCATTTTACAGATAAGAACACTGAGTGGCACAGGGGGATTTGGAAAGCCCCTGGGGGCCAGGAAGAGGCAGAGCAGTCTTTGAACCGAGCTGGACTGGCTCTGGAAAACACCTCCTCGGGTTCCACATTTGTGGTCTCCAGGTGGCTGCTGCTGACCTCACACACAGCCGCTGCACAAGCACGGGGTTGGGGGGAGTACCCAGACTGCAGTTAAGACAGCATTGAATGGCAGCTTGTTTATCAAGAGAGAGATTGAAAGCATTTCCACAGAGAAGCAAACTAACAAAGTCCAAGCCCGTGGGTTTATTTTGTTTGCATGATAGAGTAAGGAAATGGCTGAAAGCTGGAATGGTAAGCCTGTTCTTTGGTTAAGTCTGTCTCAAATATCTGTTTCCACTATTTTTTTTTGCAGTGAGCTAGGGGGACAGTCAAGACTAAGATCTCTCGTGAACGCTTGAGAGTGTATATTTGGCACTATTTATTAAAGCAAAGTCAGTGTAATTGAAGTATCAGATCCACATGTGGCAGAATCTCATTCTATTACAAAAATCAAAGACAACGAAATGTATTCTTGACCAGATTTGAGACGGCTAAAGCTTGCAGAGGAGAGATCAGGGTTTTGGGTCAATGTGAAAAAATGGGAAGAGTAGTCTTACCTTTCCTTGGTATGGTTCTGAGTAAGTAGGTCTCAGGAATCTGCATTGTTCATGCACACCCCATTGGTTCCGACGCGTAATAAATTGTCAAATTCATTCCACTAGCTCTGTGACCTAGGGCAAATTACTCCATCTCTCTGTGCTTCAATTACCTCATTATGAATGGCAATAATAATAGTATCTACCTCAGAGATTCATTGGGATAATCAAATGAGTTAAATTTTAGCACATGCCTGGCTCAATATAAGCACTGTACACATATCTGTCATGTACAATAAACAACTCATTTTTTAAAGTATAGTTGATTCACAGTATTATATTACTTTTAGGTATACAACATAGTGATTCAACATTTTTATAGATATACTCCGTTTAGACTTATTGTAAAATACTCTCATATTCCCTGTTCTGTACAACACATCCTTGTACCTTATCTATTTTATGCATGGTACTTTGTGTTTTAAGGAATAATCAGCAAATATAAGTCTGTTTCACTTTAGAGAGGTTGGAGTTTCCCTTATCTGAAGACCAAATAAATTCTATCTCGTGACAATTTTTAGGTGTTGTAACCACAGGGTGTGGGGAGTAAAGAAAAAAATAGGAAGAATTCCAGGACAGAATGTAAAGAATTTTAGCAACAAAAATGTTCTTCTAAAGCTTTTTTGAAGTTAAGATAATTGGCCTGATATTCTCTAAGGCTTGCATTATATGTGTGTTAGCATTTTACAGCTCTCTGCTACAAGGACTCCAGAATACAGTTTACATTTTCTATGTCAGGACCCTCTCGGTTGCAAACGACAGAAACTCCACTGAAACTAGATGAAACACATAAAATGGGAGATTTATTGAAAGGATACTGGGGTAGCTATCAGAATTGAATAGCTAGTTGAATAATTAAATGTCAGAATGTCGAGAAGAGGCATGTGAAGAGGCCTGCTTCTCCACATCCTCCCAGACCATTCTCGCGGGTGGGAGATGTCATGCCCAACAAGGTCCAGACTCCTGGTTCTTACACCTCTACACACAACGGGGGAAAAGCAGCTTTTCTCTCCAAAGTCATAAGACAGGACTCTGGCCTCATGTGGGTCACATGTCCCTTGGTGGGCCAATCACGGGTGGTCTGAGGACTGGACTGTTGTGACTGGCTCACACTGGTTTACAGTCTTACCCCTTAACCAATCGTGTGACTGGGAAAAGCAAGATCCTAAGAAAAGACGGTCTCTTGCCTTCAGACCACAGGGCTGAAGCCATGGAGAGGGATAGACAGAAATGTCTGACGCCCCAGGAAGACTTTCCAGCAGACAAGCTCACTGTCCCCAGGACTCACAACTTAGTGAGAGAGCAAAACAAACAAGGCTGTATGTAAGAAACACAAGCAGCTCCTGCAGCTCAACTCCAGAAAAATAAACGACCCAACAAAAAACGGGCCAAAGAACTAAAGAGACATTTCTCCAAAGAAGACTTACAGGTGGCTGACAAACACATGAAAAGATGCTCAACATCACTCACTATCAGAGAAATGCAAATCAAAACCACCATGAGGTACCATTTCACACCAGTCAGAATGGCTGCGATCCAAAAGTCTACAAATAATAAATGCTGGAGAGGGTGTGGAGAAAAGGGAACCCTCTTACACTGTTGGTGGGAATGCAAACTAGTACAGCCACTATGGAGAACAGTGTGGAGATTCCTTACAAAACTGGAAATAGAACTGCCTTATGATCCAGCAATCCCACTGCTGGGCATACACACTGAGGAAACCAGAAGGGAAAGAGACACGTGTACCCCAATGTTCATCGCAGCACTGTTTATAATAGCCAGGACATGGAAGCAACCTAGATGTCCATCAGCAGATGAATGGATAAGAAAGCAGTGGTACATATACACAATGGAGTATTACTCAGCCATTAAAAAGAAGACATTTGAATCAGTTCTAATGAGGTGGATGAAACTGGAGCCTATTATACAGAGTGAAGTAAGCCAGAAGGAAAAACATAAATACAGTATACTAACGCATATATATGGAATTTAGAAAGATGGTAACAATAACCCGGTGTACGAGACAGCAAAGGAGACACTGACGTATAGAACAGTCTTATGGACTCTGTGGGAGAGGGAGAGGGTGGGAAGATTTGGGAGAATGGCATTGAAACATGTAAAATGTCATGTAAGAGATGAGTTGCCAGTCCAGGCTCGATGCACGATGCTGGATGCTTGGGGCTAGTGCACTGGGACGACCCAGAGGGATGGTATGGGGAGGGAGGAGGGAGGAGGGTTCAGGATGGGGAACACATGTATACCTGTGGCGGATTCATTTTGATGTTTGGCAAAACTAATACAATTATGTAAAGTTTAAAAATAAAATAAAATTAGAAAAAAAAAAGAAATACAGATACGCATAGACTAAAAAAATTAATGAATGCAAAACGAATAATAAACTCCATCAGTGAACGGAAGAAATAATAGCGCTTTGAATTTGACTCATTTGGCGTTCTGCCTTAATAGTGTTTCCAATGAGTTAAGTCTGCTTCGAAATGTTGATTTGAATCTTAAATAATTATATCAAACATTTAAAAAAAAGTGCAGAAAGGCTGTTAAGTCACTTCAGTCATGTCCAACTCTGTGCGACCCCAGAGACGGCAGCCCACCAGGCTCCCCTGCCCCTGGGATTCTCCAGGCAAGGATACTGGAATGGGTTGCCGTTTCCTTCTCCAAGGCTAATATATGTAAATTATGGAATTAGAAAATGCAAAGTTAAATATGAAAGGATCACAACTCCCCTGGTGGTCCGGTGGGTAACACTCCCAATGCAAGGGGCATGGGTTCAATCCCTGGTCAGGGAAATAGATCCCAGATGCCAGAACTAAGACCTGGCACAGCCTAAACAAATAATAATAATAAAAATATGAAAGAATCTCTTGTGAATTGGGATTCTGAGTCTTAAAAGAGGAGGGAGTATCATAGTGACCAATGAGAGGTCTCATGCCTGAGAGACAAAGATTATGTGAAAAAAAACTTGCTTGGATGGAAAATCCTGATTAGAGTCTTTATAGTTTTCTGCTGAGTCCAAAGTAGTTATTTACTCCGGAAAACAGCAGAGTTATTAAAGGAATTCTAAAAAGTAAGTCACCATGCTGCTGCTGCTGCTAAGTCGCTTCAGTTGTGTCCGACTCTGTGCAACCCCAGAGACGGCAGCCCACCAGGCTCCCCCGTCCCTGGGATTCTCCAGGCAAGAACACTGGAGTGGGTTGCCATTGCCTTCTCCAATGCATGAAAGTGAAAAGTGAAAGGGAAGTCGCTCAGTCGTGTCCGACTCTAGCAACCCCATGGACTGCAGCCTACCAGGCTCCTCCATCCATGGGATTTTCCAAAAGTACTGGAGTGGGGTGCCATTGCCTTCTCCAAGTCACTGTAGAAGCTAATAATGTAAAGATCTATAGGAATAATTAGAAGGGGGCTTGGGGGGAAAATGCAGAAAGCCACAAGGGGAAGCTATTGGGAAACCCCAGAATAGAGGCCAGGATGCCTCTGTGAGAACAGAGGTGAGTGGAAAACCTGAATGTGTGTTATAGGAAAAAAAGTTGTCAAGTTTGATGAACTGGATACAAGAAACCAAAGAAAACTCAGTGCCAAAGAAATGTGAATATTTTCAACTTGAAGGTGGAACAGTAGAGGGGAACTTGCGATGACTGCGTGGACAGGTGGATGGGAGGGCATCACGTAGAGACTGGAAAGGGCTTGGCCAGACTGTCGTGCCGGAGAAGTGGATGTAGGGACAGAAAGACAGGGCTGGCTTTCCGATAGGGCATGCAATTCAAAAAGACTGCGCTCTGCTGGAACAGATTTTGCAAAACAACCCGCATTATAATTACAAAGGAGTGAGAATACCACCGCCACTTACTTCTGCGCGCACTCAGTTTTCCAAGTCATACCGGCCCTGGTTGCTTCACCGATGCTTGAGAAGGTTCAATCCTATTAAGCTTTCAGTGTTCCCTAATTCAGGGCATGGATTTTGACCAGCATAATGGAAGTTTGCAGAAGGTGCTATTTGGTGTCTGGATTAACCTGAAAGTCACAGGTGTCAGATAGGACATTCGCAGACCTATTTATACTTTTTTAAAAATAATGTTTTTCATATATATATGGTTTTGTTTATTTGTTTATTTTGGGCTGCACTGGGTCTTCGTTACTGCGTGGGCTTTTCTCTAGCTGCTGCGAGCGGGGCTCCTCTTCCTTGTGGTACGTGGGCTTCTCATCGCGGTGACTTCTCTTGCTGTGAAGCACAGGCTTTAGGCTCATGGGCTTCAGTAGTCACAGCCCCCGGTCTCCAGAGCACAGGTTCAGTAGTTGTGGTTCATGGGCTCAGTTGCTCTGCGGCTTCCAGAGTCCCCTGGACCAGAGATCAAACCCGTGTCCCTTGCATGGGCAGGCTGATTCTTTACCACTCAGCCACCAGGGGAGCCCTGGTTTACACCTTTATGATAAGCTTTGGGCCGAGTTTTCAAACAAGCAACGCACACATTGGTCTTCCCCACCAGGATCTGTGCTCCTTCAGGACACAAGCTTCTTATTTGCTTTTCCAATCTTAGTGACACATGGTGGGGTACTTAAAAAATGACCCCTAAGTGACAGAAATAAAGGCTGTAAGAGCAAACAAGTGATTACCCAGTTTGCTCTGCTAGTGAGTGGCCAGGCCAGAGCTGGAATTCAGACCCTCTGCTCCTAGGCTCAGGCACAGCCTCCAACGCCAAGCCCAAAGCTTTCACTCTCTTTTAAAGAAGTCTCTTGGGTCTCCATACCAGGCAAAGTGGCCCTTCTGAGCTGAGCGTAGTTTCCATTGTAAGGAAACTGTGACTCTTAAGAGTAATTTGCTTTGGCAGCTGGATGCTCAGAATCAAAAGTGTGGCCTGCCATTAGCACCTCTGTGCTTTGTCCTAATTTCTGAGGATCTCTATAAACCTTCTCAAGCTCTTTTTGGAAAAGGCGAGAAGCAAATGTACATGCAGCAAATATTTAAGGCCCAGCTCAGTACCTGAGGTTAAGAGCGATGACGTCTTGACTTCGTATTTATAGTGACCCATTTTCTCCTCCTTAGCTTTGGTAGAATTTCTCAAGCTATTGGAGTTTTTATTGAAAATTAATACAAAACTCAAGACTCCTGGATTACTTAAAGAAAGATTTAACCTGTTAGAAAAAAACCTTGACTGAGAAGAGGAGTGTTTAAGGAAGTACATTGATTGGGATGATCCCCTGGAGGAGGAAATGGCAACCCACTCCAGTATTCTTGCCTGGGAAATCCCATGGACAGAGGAGCCTGGTGGGCTACAGTCCATGGGGCCACAAAGAGTCAGACATGACTGAACGACTAAGCATGCACATACGTGCATATGATACACTGGTATGACCAGCATGTATATTGACATGCTAGAACACTTGCTGACATTAAAAATAATTTTTATCAAATGTTTTTAATTTTGTGGGGAACTGCTTAAGATATGTGAGTGAAGGAAAACAGAATAAAGAAGTATTATCTTGGCTATGTAAAAGAAAATGCATTTAAAGAGAAGAGCGGAAATATGGCAAAGTATTAATGATGATTACTTTGAGTTGTAGGATTATGGATTATTTTATTTTCCACATCTACTATATATTTTTTGAATTTTCTATGTTATTATGAGAAATATGCTTTGTAAAAATAGATTTTAAAAGATTTTTTCAATAGCATGAGGCAAAAATATTCTAGGCTGTTAAATGACAAAAATCTTCATACATATTTGTGTCACAATACAATCACAAAGATACAATGGTACATGTAGAAAAAAATGGAAAAAATACTCCTAAATGTCGCTACTATGTGGTAAAATTTAAGAAAATGTCCTTTTTCCTGTTTTTCTTTTTTTTTTTCTGTTTCTCCAGTGGATGGGTGTGTCTTTTACAATCAGAACTGCTCCTCCAAAGTAATATAAAAAACTCTGTGGGCCTAAAAGCCTAATAACTCTAAACTATCCAGAGTAGCTACTCTGCTAATTATTTGTGAACTATGTCTGTCGTAAATCTAGACTTCCACTTGCATTTTTTAAAAAAGATGTCACAACATATTTCTGGGAGAGTTTTGCAAAACTAGCTCAACATTTTAGCAGGATCGGACAACCTGTGGTTTCCTAGAACATCCCAGAAAAATCAGAGCTGAGGACGACTTCCACACTTCCTGTTGTGTCTGGAAGATAATGACACGGCGTGGACAGTTTAAGGAAGACAGGGGCATCTCGCTGCTTTGGTGTCTGGAAACAGAGCGTGGAGGAAAGTTGCTGATGCCCGTGGTGCCCTCTTCTATGCAATTCGGGCAAATGGCTCCAGGCAAACAGACCCACTGAGCGGTTGCCATGGTCTGCTGAGAAATTCGAAAAACAAAGAAAGCCTAAAAATGTTGGCATGTTGAAACAACTTGTATCTTCTGCCAAAGTCAGCTTCAGCCCTCGGAACTCACACCGTTCGCACGTGGAGTCGGTAGTCCAGCAGCTTCTCAGATCAAGGTGCTACGCTGGCAGAGGCACCCTGCAGGTAGGCCCCCATCACCCACATCACTGGACGAATACTGCTGAGCGTGCGCTGTGAGCGTGTGTTGTTGAGTGCTTTAATTGGCCAGATAGTCAACTTTCAGATTTCTAGTCTCCAGACCATCTCATCACATTCACGGGCTCCTCTATCACACATACATATACCAATCAGTGTAAAATTCAGTGGTGTTATTACATGTATACCCCTCCCCCCCAAAAAACAGCTTTTTGAAAGAAGGAATAAGTATGAAACTTTAAAAATCAACAGTATGATGGCACAAGTCCAAACTGCTTGGAAATCCCCCCTCAAATCTAACCCCCGGCATAGTATTTATTTGTAAGCGCCAGAACTCCTGAGGCTGGCCCATGCAAGTTCCCCTTTCCAGTTCCTGGTATTTCATTTATTCCTTATAAACATTTGCATAGTACTTTATAGTTTGTGAGTTACTTTTACGGAGCGTGATCTCATCTTGGCCTACAACATCCCATTCTAAAGATGAGGAAAAGAAGTCATTTGCCCAACGTTGCAGAGCAGCAGAGTGGAGACAGAACCTACATGCTGTGGCTCCTGGCTGGCGTTTTTCTGGTGTCACACTCTCCTCCTTAACAAATGACATGGCCTGTCCCCGCCGGCTGCTTTTTCTTTTACTCCTGTAGTTGTCATCTTCACCTACTTCGTGTGGTAGGCCAAAAATTAAGGGGTGAATTTCCTACAGAAGATACTGCGTAATCACCATTTCTTAAGATGGATTTAAAAGCTCATTTAACCCATCTTTGAAAGGCGAAACTGACTAAATCTACTATTTCTGCCACATATCTTGAGTTTTTTAGGCAATGAGTTTTTGGACCTAACCTACAATCTGGTGAGATCAAGCAGCTCTCAGGAGCAGTGGGCCCACGAGAGCTGAAAGTAACGTGTACCTCTGTGGCACACCCACAGCCCGAGTTCTGGGCTCTAGAATTAAATTGTCCCCACATCCTGAGTGATTAGTCGTTCTTTTTTCAAAATTTATTAGCATGATATTACTGCTCTGCATGCTAACTCACTTCAGTCGTGTTTGACTCTTTGCGACCCTATGGACCATAGCCTACCAGGGTCCTCTGTCCATGGGATTCTCCAGGCAAGAATACTGGAGTGGGCTGCCACTTCTCCAGGGGGTCTTCCCAACCCAGGGATTGAGCCAGGTCACTTATGTCAATCTGCTTTGGCAGGCGGGTTCTTTACCCCTAGCGCCACCTGGGAAGCCCGTTACTGCTGAGATCAGGTCAAAGAACCTTCACTCCTAAGCAGTATAAAATACGGATTGGAGGTAGGCTCCCCATTCTCTCACTTTTTCGTTAAATTAAATAATAGTTATCCTGTTCTAAGCAGGCTCTGACCCCTGAGTGGATGGCCTGGAGAGCTGTGCCTCCCCTGGGTGCTGACCTCAGAAGCAGCTGATCCTATGGACACAGGAGAGTCGGCAGCGGCAGCTCAGCATCAAGTCCACTGACAGCAAGAGCACCGTCTCCAGTTGGACAACTTTAATACGAAAGTAGCTGTGAGAGGCCCCGGCGGGGCAGGGGCACCCAGATCCTCAGGGCGCTGTTGCGTGGCATCTTGAGAGCTCCGTTAGGCTGCCTTCTTCAGGTCAGAGTTCTACGGGCTGAAATAAGCACTTCCGTGTTACTGCAGCAAGACTGTGGGCTTCCAGTGAGCTTGGAAACACTCAGGAGCAAGCCACACACGTACCCCACCTGCCCCAGCCGTGTGCAAGTGTGCACACCCAGCTGCGAGAGGACGCAGAGCTGCTCGGTGTGGTGGGAGGAAGACCCGCCTGGGCTGTCAGGCTTCCGAGCCTCTTGGCGGCCCTTCCACCACCACCACCGAGGGCCGGCCCTTCAGGCACTTGACAGGGTTTCAAGGATCCACTGACCGCCGCCCAGCACTTGTCAGAGGCGTCCGGGACACCTGACAGCTATGGGATGGGGTCTGTCGACTCTTCCTAGAGTCTCAGAGTGCTGGTTCTGCACGAAGTGACACCGTGAGAAAGCAATATATTCAAATCGTGTTTGCACAGTTTCCTTCAGCCAGTAATATTATCTATGTGAATTTTTAAGCTGAATTTTTATTCTTTTAGAAGTTATACAGAGGTTACAGAATCAAACGGTTGCCCGAGACCTGTGATAAAAAGCATGGACCTCCACCTCCAGTTTCCCATTCCCCAGAGGCGACTAACTTTTACTCTTTGAGCTGATTGTTTTCGTACTTACCATGTCTAAATGATACGCTTTTCTGACTAGTTCCTAGTTCTCGGTTTTCATTCCATCTATGGACATTCCACAGGGGAAAATGTGGACTTGGCTCCCCATAGCCCCGCTCTACTCGATGACCCTGACTGTCCTTTCTGTGCATTTACCCCTTCTTTTTGGTGGAGTGTGTCCTTCAGTAGCTTCCTGAGAAAGGGTGAACCGGAGACGAAGCTGTGGCCACACACATCTGAAAATGCCTCTTGTCTTTCCCTCATGCTTGGTGGACGGTACTGAATTCTAGCCTGGAAATGATTTTCCCTCAGACGTCGGAAGGCCTCTAGCAGTTATCCTCCAGCTTCTAGGGCTGCTTTTCAGAGCTGGATGTCATTGTTACTCTTGATCCTTTCTGTGAAGACTGCATTGTTCTGTCTGAAAGCTTGTTCTTCATTAGTCCCAGCATCTGCACAGGTTCGTTCTATTTATTTATTATTCTAAACTTTATTTTATTCATTTAGTTTTATTGAAGTATAGTTGACTATGCCTGGGTCCGAGGCTCCTGCCGAGCGGGTGTCGAGCACCCAGGAAGCAGGCACTCCGCACTCCCCCCACCCCCCGCAGGTGCCTGAGATCATCAAGCACGTTTACCACCACATGCCCAGTGCCACGGACGCCACGGCCCAGGAGACCATCTGGAAGGTGCTCCACGTGCTGGCCCAGGCCTACACGGATGAGGTGGTCCTGACACTCTTCGAGATGGACGAGCAGTCCCAGAGGTGGGTGGGGTCCCCGGGGCGGCAGACAAGTCCCAGACTCTGCTGATCTGCTTATTCTTAAAATATGGGCTTCCTGGGTGGCTCAGTGGTAAAGAACCCACCTGCCAATGCAGGAGATGTGAGTTCGATTGCTGGGTCGGGAAGATCCCTTGGAGGAGGGCATGGCAACCCACTCCAGTGTTCCTGCCTGGAGAATCCCATGAGCAGAGGAGCCTGGCGGGCTACAGTCCACTGGGTCACACAGAGTCAAGCACGACTGAGTGACGAAACGACAGCACAGCTGACTTACAGGTACTGATGGTGTTCTTGGTGTCGTGGCGTCTCACTCATGGAGCTGGCACTTGGAGGTTCTTTCAGTCTGCAAACACTTATCTTTTATGTCTGGGAATTTTTCTCAAATAGTTTCTTTGATCATTTCCTCTCTTTCCCCTGATGTCCCACCTCCCACCTTTGAACACTCTATTATTTAATGTTGGATTTCCTGGATAGAATCATTAATTTCCTTTTTTCTTCTCACATTCCATATTTTATCTATTTATTCTGCTTTCTACCCCTTCCCCCAGAGGCTCAGATGATCAAGAATCCACCTTCAATGTGGGAGACCTGGGTTCGATCCCTGGGTCGGGAAGATCCCCCGGAGGACGGCATGGCAACCCACTCCAGTATTATTACGTGGAGAATCCCATGGACAGAAGAGCCTGGCCGGCTACAGTCCATGGGGTCGCAGAGAGTCGGACACGACTGAGAGACTAAGCACAACAATTCTGCTTTCTGGGATGTTTCCCCAACTTTATCTTCTCGCCTCTTACTGAGTTTGTTGGTTTGTTTAAATATTCACTTATCTGGCTGCTCCAGGTCTTAGTTGCAGCATGTGGGGTCCCAGTTGTGACATGTGGGGTCTAGTTCCCTAACCAGAGACTGAACCCAGAACCCTGCATTGGGAGCTCGGAATCGTAGCCACTGGCCCACTGGGGAAGTCTCTGACCTTGTGTTGAGTTTTTAATTTGTCATGCCATACTATTTTAATTTTCAAAAACTCTTATTTTCTTCCCTGAATTTCTCTTATCCTTTAACAGTATCTTATTCTCGTTTCATGGATACCAATGATACTAATTTTACAATTTGGGGGTGTCTTTTTTTTTTTTAGTTTTCTCTTTCATATATTTAAGAGTGGGACACAATAAAAGTTGGCTGGAAGCTCTGTACCTGGGGATGAGAGCTTATCAACTGTGGGCTTCTCCAAATGGTGATCTGGCTAGAGTGTTTTACTAGTTTAAAGTGTTAAATCATGAGCCTTTTGCTAGGTCGCTAAAAATTCCTCAAAATAGCTACGTTTAGGACAGCAAAATAGGATATAATATCATTTATTTCACTATTTCTCTAAGTTACACGTTTTACTTTAGCACACTTTTGTGTTTATTTTTGTTGGCATTCTGATTATTTTCAGGTAATAAAAATAATTATCTGACTGTGAGGGGTAAATTCCTAGAAGGTAGGCTCTGACGAGTTGGCAAGAGGGTTTGTTTTGAGGCAGACTCCTGGAAAGCAGATTGTCAGTATTCCTCAGGAGCCTTGCGGTTTCTATTCTCTGCCCCACTGACCCATGGAGTTTCTAGTTCACAGAGCCTGGTTTGGCTTCAGAGTCGTCACGAACAGGTTACTTAAGCTCTGGGGCTCAGTTCAGTGCCTGCCTGTCAGCAAACACTCAATAGATGGGGGCTCTTGTTACTGACTCACCGCTCTGCTCCAGCATCAAACAGTTAATGAGAATTTGATGAGGTTTGCTGTCTTTAATTTCTGTTTCTTTGATTAAGAACGAGGTCTAGTTTTTTCCTACCTGGGTTGGACACTGAAATTTTTTCTCTCATGAATTGTCTCATCAGGCCCTTTATAAATATTTCTGTTGAGGCACTTGAGATGTTATTGATCTGTTAGAGCTTTGCACATAAGTAACCTTAACGTCCCAAAATCACTGCAGACGGTGACTGCAGCCATGAAATCAAAAGACGCTTACTCCTTGGAAGGAAAGTTATGACCAGCCTAGATAGCATATTCAAAAGCAGAGACATTACTTTGCCAACAAAGGTTCGTCTAGTCAAGGCTATGGTTTTTCCAGTGGTCACGTATGGATGTGAGAGCTGGACTGTGAAGAAGGCTGAGCGCCGAAGAATTGATGCTTTTGAACTGTGGTGTTGGAGAAGACTCTTGAGAGTCCCTTGGACTGCAAGGAGATCCAACCAGTCCATTCTGAAGGAGATCAGCCCTGGGATTTCTTTAGAAGTAATGATGCTGAAGCTGAAACTCCAGTACTTTGGCCACCTCATGTGAAGAGTTGACTCATTGGAGAAGACTCTGATGCTGGGAGGGATTGGGGGCAGGAGGAGAAGGGGACGACAGGATGAGATGGCTGGATGGCATCACTGACTCGATGGACGTGAGTCTGAGTGAACTCCAGGAGTTGGTGATGGACAGGGAGGCCTGGCGTGCTTCGATTCATGGAGTCGCAAAGAGTTGGACACGACTGAGCGACTGAACTGAACTGAACCTTAACGTCATTGTCCATCCAGCTTATTATTTTAGAAGTCAGATTTTTAAAAATATTCTAAATATTACATTTTATATAATATATGATAAAATGTATTTATTCTATTATTAATATAAAATACTTAAATTAGAACATATTTTAAATATATTTTTTAAAGTAACTTTCTTTCTCCACCCTTCTTAAACAAGGGACACATGCTCATTTTAGACTGTCAAGGGACCCATAAATTAGGAATTAGAAAAAGAAAACCTTAAGTCATTGCTATTTTTGCCACCTAGGGCTAGCCACTGCTGCCAGCTTGGTACGTACCTTTCTGGTCTTTTATCTTCAGGTATCTTTATCATACCTAAACATGCACATATGTTACATATGTATGTATGTTTAAAAGGGAAGGAGGGCTGTTTCTGTCCTCTCTGCTTTTCACGTAATAACAAATCTCAACCACAATCGCACTGTGGTTCATTTCAGTTGGATTGTTTTCCTTTCAGAGTGTTGTGTACATTGTACAAATGCATTAGTCAGCCTCTTTTTAATAGCTTGGAAAAATTTAGGGAAAAACCATCAAGAATGAACTTAAACACACTTATAAGGAAACAAGGAAATAAACTGATTTTGAAACCAGGAACCTTTATTAGACAACCACCAGCTTTCACAATGTTACTGCTGAGAAACATCACATAAGCAGATCTTCAGAGACCATGAGTTTCTACACAAAATGATAGACCATACACTTCAGTATCTGTTTGAAGAAATGCAGAATGTGATTTTGACAAGACTGTGAATCGCACTCTGAACAGCGCTCAGCAACATCCGTGACAAAAGGAGAGTCAACGTTGCGCTCGGCCAAGTGGGGCCCTTACACAGAGGGAAGCTGGCCTCTGTTGACCCCAAGGAATACACAGTGTCCAGCCCTGGCGCCCACAGTGGGGTGAGGGAACCCCAATCCAACTGTAACCCAGGCTGTTCTGAACGTGACAGCTCCTGGAGTGAAATATTCAGGAATTTGGAAGCCAGAATTTTAAAGCTGTTGTCTTTTCCTTTTTTAACATTTGTTTAAATCTTGTTTTGGCTTAATCTGATTTGGGTCTGTAAGATGATCATTTCCGCCTGTCCCCAGGAGCTGAGGAAACAGAAGCGGCCTCAGCGTGCACGCAGTGCCGATGGTGTCTACTGCACAGGCCGTGTGCTGCAGCGCACTTGCTCTCCAGCTCACCCTGCAGCAGGAACGCAGAGAGGCGCAGAGACGCCCACCCACTCGCCCAGCGTCATAGGTCAGTAGGTAACAGAGCCAGGAATTCAAGCCCAGGTCCAAGCACAGGGCCCTTCTCACGGCATAAGGGGCAAGGACGGCTCGGTGCTCTATTAACCCTGCTGACCACTGTGGTGCCTTTAAAAGAGGACAGCGCACACGAGACACTCTGAGAGCTGGACTCGGCGGGGGGCCCAGTGACCCCACCGTGGACATCATGTCCACCACGCCCCAATTTCTGCCTTACTCCGTGAGTCCTCCCTCCACGACTGAACATAAGCTCTGACTTTTGTTTATAAAATCTGATCACTATGGGTACAGGGTATCCAGGGTAACAGACCTGATGATAACGACTCCTTTCTCTGGCTCAGACCAGCACATGAGGTGCAGAGGGCAGGACCCCTAAACACAAGGACTCCACTGCGCTGCTCTGGATGAAGCACAGATGTACAGAAATGACTGATTTATGGTCAGCAGTTCCCATCAAGGGGAAAACCCATTTGGAAGCTTCGCATGGAAGACAGACAATGCTAAGACTTAGAATGGAAAGAACTGTCCCTTAAGTAAAAAGGAGTTCTCTAAGCCTCCCTCCCCGTGCTGCTCAGCCGGTCCAGCACCTTGGCATCCGGACAGTTTGTGGAGAGATCCGAACAGAGAGGCGGCCCTGACTCCCCTTCCGGAGACGGGGCGCCAACACGTGCCAGCTATGTGCCCGGCTCACTGCCAGGTGCTAGGGTGCAGCAGTACTAAAACCCAGTCCTTCCCGGAGGAGTTAAGTCTCTGGGAGAGGGAGACAGAAAGATAAACAACGAAGTGCCCAAGTTGTCTGGGGAATTACTCGTTACCCTACAACACCAGGACAAGCCAGGGAACGTTTACCAGATAAGAAGCCAGGCAGTACGCTAAGTGTCATCTGTAAGTTTCAAAGGGTGAACAGGAGTTTCCCAGAGAGCTGCCATCTCAATACAAACCCGCTTCTTCAAGCCTGGCCTTTGGGAAGAGAATTCACTAGTAGAGATGACATCATCGGTGTCCCGATGTTGACCTTACCGTTTGGAGGGCATCGAGGAGGGAGCTCCTGCCCACTTTGCAGAATGGGCACCTGGTGGGCAGGTCTGTGTCTTGTCCCTTCTCATCTCCCTGCCTGTTGAACAGAGTGTTCGATATGGGTGTGATGGATCCGTGAATGGATAATTGAGGAAATCAACAAATCAATAAATTAATCCTTTATGATTCTTCATTGGAAGTGAAACTTCTAAGCAAGACCAAATAAAGGCTTTCTCATTATAGAAGATAATAGAAAGGAAACAGAGATTACAAACAATCAATAAATAATCTTGCTTGAAAAAAATGAGCCTCCCTTCAGGAGTTTGGTTTCCCTGGTGGCTCAGTGGTAAAGAATCTGCTTACAACACAGGAGATGCAGGTTCAATCCTTGGGTCAAGATCCCCTGGAGAACGGGATGGCAACCCACCCCAATATTCTTGCCTGGGAAATCCCATGAACAGAGGAGCCTGAAGGTCTACAGTCCATGGAGTCGCTGAAGAGTCAGACAGGACTTAGCAACTGAACAGCAGCAATCCCATCCTGGCCACTGGGGCACTACTTTAGCATCTTCCTTCACTCCTTCTTCATTTGACTCCTTGCCTTTCACATTTTTGCATCTAAAATAGGGGACCCAGAGAGAGATGAGAAATTATGTCTCGTACCTACCTAAGGCCTTCTACACCGTTTCCTGAGGAATCACAGCCTTTCCTCGATGGGAGAGGATGAGGAAGAGCTTAGACTCCTGTGGGATAGGAATAAAGGAATGGGTAAGGTTTTGTAACGGAGCCAGACTCAGGCATGGGACAGAAGAGGAGTGCGGGTTAAAATTAACACGAGGGCCAGCCTTAAGGGGTGAGACTGTCACACAGAATACGTGGTCAAAATGGCCATCTTTAAATAGCTGTGATAAAACAACCTTATTCATAGCATTTAAAGTGTTATAAGCCTGACTGTAACCGGCGTAGACACCAGTGATTCACAGAAAAGTGTCCTTGCCAACAGAGGATGCTACAATCGATGGGAGTCCTGCCGGGTGATTCTGATGGGTCATCAGGGGGAGGCGATTGAATCGTCATTGCCAATTTCAGGCAGCACTGCCTGTCTGTTATTAGCAAAACTTTCCTTTATTGAGACGAATCCTGCAAGTGGAAAGACATGAGGTTGTTCAGCAAGATGCACTCCTATTTTCTTCGGTATGAGCCCCGAGCTGTGGGCCGCAGGCTACCCTGACTGAGAGCCGTGCAGCTGTCGCAGCCGCGGTTGTGCTGTTTTTTATTCTATCGGCATGTAGTTGACTCACCGTGTTGTGTTAGTCTTAAGTGTACAGGGTAGTGACCCAGTTATCCACATGCACATGTTCATTCCTTTTCAGATCCTTTTCCCATGCAGGTTATTACAGAGTGCTGAGTAGAATTCCCTGTGCTCTATAGCAGGTCCTTCTTGGTTATCTGTCTTATGTAGAAGTGTGTGTATATTAATCCCAAGCTCCTAGTTTATCCTTCCCAATGATATTGTAGTTCAAAGTAAGTGATATGACAGAGATGACAGCTATAACCAACCTAGACAGCATATTAAAAAGCAGAGACATTACTGACAAAGATTCATCTAATCAAAGCTATGGTTTTTCCAGTAGTCATGTATGGATGTGAGAGTTGGACCATGAAGAAAGCTGAGCACCAAAGAATTGATGCTTTTGAACTGTGGTGTTGGAGAAGACCCTTGAGAGTCCCTTGGGCTGCAAGGAGATCCAACCAGTCCATTCTAAAGGAGATCAGTCCTAAATATTCATTGGAAGGACTGATGCTGAAGCTCCATTACTTGGGCCACCTGATATGAGGAACTGATTCACTGGAAAAGACCTTGATGCTGGGAAAGATGGAAGGCAGGAGGAGAAGGGGCAACAGAGGATGAGATGGTTGGATGGCATCACTGACTCAGTGGACATGGGTTTGGGTGGACTCCGGGAGTTGGTGATGGACAGGGAGGCCTGGCGTGCTGCAGTCCATGGGGTCTCAGGGAGTCGGACACGACTGAGCAACTGAACTGAAGTGACTGAAGACAGAGATTGAAAAGTGAGCAGGTTATGAGGCCACTGAGGATATGCCTTTATGGGCAGAAGGGGGCTTGGCTGTCGTCTGGATCAGCCCCCAGCGCCATGACTTCCCAGAGAGTAAACGCTAAGAGCAGTGGGGAGCTCACTGCAGCGCTGGTGTACAGGGGGTATCGGGCTGGCTTGTATGAGTCCCAGTGCCTTGGCCTAGTTTTGCTCTTTGGGGCAACACAGAAGGACTCCATCCTGCTTTCAAAAGCAGGAAGTATTTGAGGACACGCACACATCCTCTTGCATCTTCTGCGCCAATTGCTGGGGGTTTTCTCAGCACTGACCTGTGATCTTTGTCCTCTGTCTGAACATTCTCTGGATTGTAAGGCCTCTGTTGACCATGCACAACTGGAGCTGATCTGTGAGTGTCTGAACAAGCTCAAAGCCAACGGTCGGCATGCCATAATTCAGCGTTAACGTCTCCTACAAATGCGTTAGAATTTCAGCACCACAGCACCTCACAGGGTTCCTGGGTTCGGGTGAGATGCATAAAGTGACGGAAAACCCCAGATCTTATTCACATAAACCATCCAATTGCCTCTCCTCTCTTGTGCTTTATTTGGAGGATTTGAAATCAGAGCTTTATGTTCTTTGTTTTTGTTATGTAGACCAGCTTTTTATGATTAAGAGAGCAATCTACTGCTTTTAAAAAAATATTTCTTCATTGTAAAAAAAAAAAAATCTGGTGGGAAAAATACGCAGGGGTGTCCCCAGTGGCTCAGTGGCAAACTGCAATGCAGGACACGTGGCTCTGATCCCCCGTCAAGCAGATCCCTGGAGGAGAAAATGGCAGCTAAGCCAGTATTCTTGCCTGGAAAATCCCGTGGACAGAGGAGCCTGAGGGCTACAGTCCATCGATCAAAAAGAATCAGACACAATTTAGCGGCTAAACAACAAGAAAAGTACAAGAGGAAAGTAAAAATCACCCCAAATTCTTCTCCCTAGGAGTGATTACACTTAAAAATACATACAAATCTGTGTTTATAATAGTATCGAAGAAAGCGAACATGACTTATTAGTAACTTTACATTTGTATGGATAATAACGTTTTGTCATTTTTAAGAACGGAGAGAGGTCGATGGCATAAAACATAAAAACCTAAGTTGCCAAACTGTATAATCTCACGTTTTTTGGTAAAAAAAGGAAACTCGTGGTTAGGATGTGGTGCCTTTACTGCCATGGCCCCGCGTCAGCCCGTGGTCAGGGAACTGAGATCCCACAAGCCACGCAGCGTGGACCCCAGAGAAGGAAACTCCATGCTTGTTGATATGAAAGTACATTTTAAAAAAAATAGGACCATACTATTTTCTGTTTTGTTACATGCTATTTTCTCTCGCCATCTGTATTTTTGAAGGGAATAAATGCAGAACTACAGCATGAATTCCCAGGTGGCGCTAGTGGTAAAGAACCTGCCTACCAGTGCAGGAGACATAAGAGACCTGGGTTTGATCTCTGGGTTGGGAAGATCCCCTGGAGAAGGGCATGGCAACCCACTCCAGTATTCTGGCCTAGAAAATTCCACAGACAGAGGAGCCTGGCAGGCTACAGTCCGTGGTGTCACAAAGAGTCAGACATGACTGAAGTGGCTTAGCACACACGTGCTGGCAGCCCCATGGTTAAGACTCCATGCTTCCCCTGCAGGGGGCACAGGTTTGATCGCTGGTCAGGGAACTAGGATCCCACATGCCACGTGGCTCGGCCAAAAACAAATACTAAGAAGAGACTGATTTGGGGAGGGGCCAAAGCCTGAGATGAGGACTGCGTGCAGGATGCAGAGGCAGAGAGGTGGAGCTTTGAGGGGACAGAGATGGACCTGGGTGATCTCCAGTGAGACACCAGTGACAGAAAGCGCCCAGAGCAGGCCAGCAGGTGAGGGTGCAGGCCGGGCTTCTAAAGACAGCGCTGCAGCGGGAAACCTGGGCTCTGAGCGGGCGATGCCAGCAGGCGAGGCGTCATCCCTGGATGACGTCAAGGAGAAGACTGATCTGGGGTTTCTACCCAGAACAAGATGACCTTTGGCCTTCCCTCCCCTTGTACTGTAGTTATTTTTGAGGGAGGCAATGTAATAATATTTGAACTTCACACATCACACAAGATAATGTGAAGCCATGCCGATAATGATGACTCACCCAGAGCTTGTGTCCGACTGTCCCTTGAATACCCGTCTTCAAAATAATAATAATTATTATTACTTTAGTTACAGTGTCTGTTTTACTTTAAGAAAATCAGAACAGATACCACTTTATTTTTTTTTTTAATGTATGTCGTCTCAGTTCATTATGGTGCTTGGGACTACATCGAGTGTAATGGTTCAGGTTCGTTCTGTGTGGTGAACAGTCATTCTGTTGACTAAACTCACTCTGTTTCATCTTAATTCTCAGCACTGAGCAGTGCTGTTGTCCAAACACCTCAGTGCGCTCTCACCAGAGTATATCTAAACCATCAGGCCTCGTGAAAGAACACCATTTTGGTTTGCCAAGGTACAAGAACTTATCCTTAATCACACACAAAAATTGTATTTTTAGGATCCTGCCAGAAAGCGTAATGTGAACTCTCTGGTACTCCATTCGTATCAGAGCTCACTTATGAGAAATGACATTAATGGATGATTTTTAGAAAGATATGCAGCATGTCTTTTTCTAGATACTCTTGACTTGTCTGGGACAAGTCAGACCATCAGAGGGCCATATACTTGATTGCAATGTTTTAAATTCTCCTGGGATTGTTTCTGTTTTGGTAACATCTTTACTGAGATATAAATGTTAACTCAAAGTGTCCAATTCAATGGTTTTTGGTTTTTAGAACACTCAAGAGTTGTATTCTCATCAATACCGTCAATTTTAGAACGTTTAAGTTGCCTAACCAAAAAATAAAAAAGCCACTCTTTAATTACCCCTCTTCTTTGTCTGTCTCCCCCTGTTCTAAGCAACCACTAATCTGCTTTCTGTCTCTACAGATTCATCTGTTCTGAACATTTCCTATAAATGGCATTATGTAATATGTGGTCTTTTGATTCGCCTCTTTCACCACTTAACATGAGCACCATGCATCCCCTGAAATCTGAGAAGGCAATGGCAACCCACTACTCTGCCTGGAAAATCCCATGGACAGAGGAGCCTGGTAGGCTGCAGTCCATGGGGTCGCACAGAGTCGGACACGACGGAGGCGCCTTAGCAGCAGCAGCAGCATCCTCTGAAACGGGGACATCTCACCTTGGTAGTGCCGATGCTGCAGCGGCATAGTCCTCCCCAAGTTGTTGTTGTTTAGTCGCTAAGTCACATCTGACTCTTACAACCCCATGAACTGTAGCCCAGCAGGCTCCTCTGTCCACGGGATTCTCCAGGCAAGAAAACTGGAGTGGGTAGCCATTCCCTTCTCCAAGGTATCTTCCCGACCCAGGGATCGAACCCAGGTCTCCTGCATTGCAGGCAGATTCTTTACCATCTGAGCCACCAGGGAAGCCCATTATTGTCTATTATTTAAATTGGGTTATTTGTCTTTTTATTACTGAGATGTATAAGTTTCTTTTATAAATACTGCCAGTATTATATTCTATATTATAGAATATAGTATTATACTCTATACTGCCAGTATAGAATATAGTATTATATTCTATACTTTGAAAGAAGTTCCTTATACTTGCAAGTATTTTCTCCCGCTCTACAGGTGGTCTTTTCATTCTTTGCTGTGTCCTTTGAAGCAAAGAAGATTTCTATATTGGTGAAGTCCCACTTATCTGTTGTTGTTATTGTTTGTGCTTTCGATGCCATATAGAAGAATCCATTGTCAAATCCAAGGTCACCAAGATTTGTTGTTATATTTTCTTCTAAGTGTTTTCCTTTTCTTTTGCTGTTTTTTTTTTTTCTTTGTCATACCACGAGGCATAGAGGATCTTAGTTCCCTGACCAGGGATCAAACCCACATCCCCTGGGTGGAAGCGTGGAGTCTTAACCACTGGATCACCAGGGAAGTCTCTTCTAAGAGCTTTCTAGTGTTAGGGCTTACTTTTAGGGGTTTGATCCATTTTGAGTTAATTTTTGTATATGGTGTGAGGTAAGGGCCCAACTTCATTGTTTTGCATTTTAGTATTACAATAGATAGCTTTGTGAAACACAGCTTTGTATTTTGCAAGGGATGTGGTTGGGAACAGTGTCCACTGCCTCACGAAAGTACCCTAAATGGAGACCCACAAAAGAGACTTCTCTCAGACCTCGATCCCTGGAAACTTTATATTTTACTGGTACAGTGAACTCACCACAGGATGGGACTCTTTCCTGTGGCAGCTGAGAAGGCTCAGACCCAAGTGTGCAGCCCACCTCTACTAATGCACGTGCTTAACTGAAGATAGACATTTCGTGTACGGTGTTGACTCTGATTTCATCTTTTTCTACCCTTATGTTCCTCTGCCTTTCTCATCTATTTTACTTTTATTCTGTTGCATTACATGTATCCCTGGAGCTACCCCAAATCCTCTTTTGAAGCCAAATGAGGTAGAAATAAGTTAAAAAAAAAAAAAAGACTTCCTGAAAATGTTGGTATCCTTTCAGTTCAGTTCAGTCGCTCAGTCATGTCTGACTCTTTGTGACTCCATGGACTGCAGCACACCAGGCTTCCCTGTCCATCACCAATTCCCGGAGTTTACCCAAACTCATGTCCATTGGGTAGGTGATGCCATCCAACCATCTCATCCTCTGTCGTCCCCTTCTCCTCCCACCTTCAATCTTTCCTAGCATTAGGGTTTTTTCAAATAAGTCAGTTCTTCGAATCAGATGGCCAAAGTATTGGAGTTTCAGCTTCAGCATCAGTACTTCCAATGAATATTCAAGACTGACTTCCTTTAGGATGGACTGGTTTGATCTCCTTGCAGCCCAAGGGACTCTCAAGAGTCTTCTCCAATACCACAGTTCAAAAGCATCAATTCTTCGGTGCTCAACTTTCTTTATAGTCCAACTCTCACATCCATAACATGACTACTGGAAAAACCATAGCTTTTACTAGATGGACTTTTGTTGGTAATGTCTCTGCCTTTTAATATGCTGTCTAGGTTGGTCAAGTTTTTCTTCCAAGGAACAAGTGTCTTTTAACTTCATGGCTGCAGTCACTATCTGCAGTGATTTTGGAGCCCCAAAAAACAAAGTCTCATTGTTTCCACTGTTTCCCCATCTATTTGTCATGAAGTGATGGGACCAGATGCCATGATCTTAGTTTTCTGAATGTTGAGTTTTAAGCCATTTTTTCACTCTCCTCTTTCACTTTCATCAAGAGGCTCTTTAGTTCTTCTTCTTTCTGCCATAAGGGTAGTGTCATCCATGTGTTTGTGGTTATCAATATTTCTCCTGGCAATCTTGATTCCAGCTTATGCTTCATCCAGCCCAGCATTCCACATGATGTACTCTGCAGGTATCCTTTGGTATTTCTTTAATTTTGTCTCACACTGTGGTTGCCTGTTAAGGTGCGCAAATTCCACACTAGAATTCATGGCAAATATAGTCTTTCCCACCTTGGGTGCTCTGCACCCTCCACTACCTACAGTTTAATAAGAGCTTATATTTAAGATGTATCTGTTAAATGACTGATTGAATGAGTAAATTAATGATTGAATGAGTGAATGAATGAATGAGTGAGGGAATGAATGAATGAGTGAGTGAGTAGTTGAGGAATAAATGTAGCCCAGAGGGAGACAGATTTTGGGCCTCCTCCCTGCTTCCATTTTAGGAAACACAGGAAAAAGCCCAATATTCAACATGATAATTTAACCACCCACTGGCAGTATTTATATAATCCTACCCATCTGTGCCTCTTCCCATTATATATCTGTCAGGTGCCTCAGAGTCACCTGATGTACTGATTAATAATGGAGATTCCTGGTTTGCATGTAGGGAAAAAGAAGAACATGTAAGGAACCCAAAAAATCAAAGCAAGAATATCCAAAGACACAATTTTCCTTTTTCAAAAATTTGCCTAAGGTTTGTTTTGCAGGGAAATGGACACCATCTAGTTAAAGCTCTATAAGCTTGAAGATTCAGGTGAGATAACTTGTATTTATTATGAATTCCATGGATTCTGTTGGCTTGTAACCAGGGATAGCTGCAGTGTAAGAAATATGACACAAAAACAATAATCTTCAGAAGCAATGGTTAATTTTAGCTATCCTCTAAATATAGATTTAAGATGGCTGGTTTCCTTTGAAAAGTGGGTGAAAGGGTTATTTTGGCAGCCTTGTTCTTTGGTACCGTTCCGGGTGCCTGCCCGAAGGCCATGCCAAAGTGTGAAATCGCAGGGAAATACCAGGCAGGTAGCCAGAGTTTGAGAGATCAGATAGAAAATAATTCTTTTCCTTTTACTTGGGACAGTGAAACCTAATTATCTCTTCTGCATTCGAAGATGTATTTTTGGCATACTTTTACAGTACTAGTAAATAACACTTTGTAACTGGAAAAATTCCAAAACAATCATATAGAAACCAAACCTTTCGATCTTTATTCTTTCCTTATGTCTGCATGGGTCATTCATGTTTTGAAAGCAGCTTCAGCAAAATCCCCTGGTTTCGATTTTATTAGGATAGCTGTTTCATTCACTCTTTCTGACAATATCCTTCTAAGCCAAATTCATTTCCCCGTCCATGGTTGTACATGGAGAGAGAACCCTCCCCTGGGACCCCAGCTCAACAGACGTACCTCTCAGGATGCAAAGTACTGAGCCTGATATACACGCCTCTCAGAGCTCTGCAGTGAGGCCTGCTGGAGCTAAGAGACGTGAGAAAGAGACCCGTTAACTTAATGAGGCTGGATCTTAAATAATAAAAGCTGTATGCGGTACACTGAACGGTGCTCAGTCCCTCAGTCGTGTCCGACTCTTTGCGAGCCAATGAACTGTAGCCCGCCAGACTCCTCTGTCCATAGCATTTCCCAGGCACTGAAGTGAGGTGCCATTTCCTTCTCCAAGGGATCTTCCTGACCCAGGGATCAAACTGGAGTCTCCTGAATTGTCAGGTAGATCCTTTACCACTAGCGCCACCTGGGAAGCCCCATATACTGAATAAAACAGGGAAAAAACAGAAACTTAAATGTCCAATGATGAAAACATTGTTGATAGTTCCTTTCATCCAAGTGACAACATTAAGCAGTCATTAATTTTTCAAAGGCCTTTTAGCAACTTGAAATTTTCCTTATGATAGATAACGATGTCAGGAGAAAAAGAGGATAGAGCAGGTGACCTCAATTATATAACTATATTGAGATCTGAATACTGAAAAAGACTGAAAAGAAACAGCCAAAATAGTAGTGGGGATTTTCTCTAATTGTTGAACTTTCTGTGATTTTTATTATCTGTACATTTTCTTAGGTTTCCTAATTTTTTTCCAAAAATAATCCCAGTAAGCTATAAGTAATTGTGTTTATTTGAGTTTTGTTGTTGTTTGTAACTTATTTTTAGCATACGTGCTAGCAAAGCAAGCGCCGAGACTAAATTTTGAAGACTGAGCTGGAAAGACGAGCTTATCTTCCGTTATGATTTTGTCATGGCACCCACCACCGACCTCTTGGCGCTTCCGCAAGTTAGGAGTCTTCCCAGCTCAGCGTGCACACAAGTCACCCGGCAGGCCGCAGCCCTCCTCCGGCCCAAGGTTCACCGGAGCGGGTGTGCAGCGGGGCCGGGGTCTGCCTTCCCGGGCATGCGGCAGTCTGCGGTAGGTGGCAACGGACTTGAGGGGCACCACCCTGAATCTCCCAATCTCACCCCCACATCTCTGCTTTCTCTCTCCTTATCGTGCCGGTCGTTAAATTCTCCTGAGGGAGGCGTTGGCGGGGGCGCTAGGCGCTCCTGCTGGGAATCGGGGTCTCAGCAGCCCGCAAGGACGTCGCGCGTCAGGGAATCACTTCCCCGGTCCGTCCTCCTTGCTCACCCTCCTTCCCCTTCCTGCCACTCTCCCCTCCATTTCGGTTCCTCTTTGGAAGTTGCATGTGGGGTCCCTTGTCTAGAACTGAGCCACTAGCTAGATAGCTCTAATCTGGGCTTCCAGGATGGCTCAGTGGTAAAGAATCCGCCTGTCAAGTCGGAGACGTGGGTTCGGTCCCTGGGTCAGGAAGATGCCCTGGAGAAGGAAATGGCGCCCGGCTCCAAGATTCTTGCCTGGGGAACCCCAGGGACAGAGGAGCCTGGTGGGTTACAGACCAGTGGGTCACGAAAGAGTCGAGCACGACTGGACAACTGAGCACGCAGGCACGCGATCTTGAGTATAGTTCCCTGTGCGGTACAGCGAGACCTTGTGTATCTGTTTTATATACAGTGGTGCTGCTGCTGCTGCTAAGTCGCTTCAGGCCTGTCCGACTCTGTGCGACCCCATAGACGTCCGGCAGCCCACCGGGCTCCCCCGTCCCTGGGATTCTCCAGGCAAGAACACTGGAGTGGGTTGCCGTTTCCTTCTCCAATGCATGAAAGTGAAAAGTGAAAGGGAAGTCGCTCAGTCCTGTCCAACGCTCAGCGACCCAATGGACTGCAGCCCACCAGGCTCCTCCGTCCATGGGATTTTCCAGGCAAGAGTACTGGAGTGGGGTGCCATTGCCTTCTCCGTATATAGTAGTGAGTGTTAATCCTAAACTCCTAATTTATCCTCCATTCCACCCAGGACACACATTCTTACGTTTTACTGGATTAAAACAAAAATTTGTCAGTGATGATGTGGTTTTGTAGCATCATCTGCTGCCTCTTCAGTATCCCTTCACCTCCCACCCAGTCCTCACTCCCTGAAAACCCCTTCTCCCCAAACCGCCCCCACTGAAAGTGACCTCCTCAGCCTCATGGACACACTCCAGGCCACGTCTTGCTTGGCCTTCCCTTGAAATGACCCCGAGGCCCCCCTCCCCGTGTCAGCACAGGGGCAAACCCACAAAGGCATCCGGGGTGTTGGCTTCAGGCACAGATGGCCACCGCCCCTCCACCCTGCACCCCTGGAGGGTCTTCCATCTGAGAAGCTTGGAGTCCAGGCTTCCTGGCAGCTTGGGTCTCTCCCCAGGCGAGGTGATTGCTTCTGTTCTGAGAATTATTCCAAGTAAATGTGGTCAGGCCTCTGACGATGGGAGCAGAGGGAGGAGAGGTTTTGCAGCTGGGAAGGGAAGTGACAGTCATGTCTGACTCTTTGCGACCCCATGGACTACACAGTCCATGGAGTCCTCCAGTCCAGAACACTGGAGTGGGAAGGCTTTCCCTTCTCCAGGGGATCTTCCCAACCCAGGGATAGAACCAGGGCCTCCTGCATTGCAGGCAGATTCTTTACCAACTGAGCTATCAGGGTTCTGGAAATGTGCCTCCCCGGGTCCTCTTCTCCCCCAAACCCCCTCCTATCCTCCTCTCCCCCACCCCCCACTCTAAATTTTAAGGCGGCTCCCACCTACCTATTTATGTAAGAAAAGGAAAAGGTGATCAACCTCATTGTAATTCAGGAAACAGGAGAAAAAATAGCAAAACTTTAACCTTTGGAAGGGTTTTTTGAACAGAAGAACTACGTGGTCTAACTGCATCACAAGCCAACACATCTTTGTTCAATTAAAGATTTTAGAACCATGAGTAACCATCTAGATTTGCCTCGAGACACAATGACTCAGATCAGAGTTTGTAGAATATGAGATCATTTTTTTTTCCATAAAAAGAAACAGCGCAATATCCTGGCTACCAGAAATCAGGGGGCTGGGGCTGGACCCTGGACCCTGTCTCCTCAGCCTCATCCTCCCTTCCCAGGTGTGAGACTTCCTCCAGGACTGGCCCCAGCTCCGTACTCTCCTCACTCTAAAACCTCTCCTGAGGCGTCTTCATTGTGACCACACTGAGGACTCTCAGGTTGTCATTTCTAGCCCTGGTCGCTCTCTCGAGCTCCAGGAAGACAGCCGTCTGCTCGACATCTCCACTGCGTGTCTCCAAGGCACATCCAGCTGGCCCTCTTCCAGGTTTTCCTCTGTTGGAAAATGACGCCACCCCTCACCCAGTTCTGTGACCCGGGAACTTGGTCCCGTCCTGACAACCTCACATCCTAACTGTGTGCCGGGTCTGCTGCTTTCCATCTTCAGCCCCATCACCGCCGCCACCGCCTCGCTGAATACAAGGCTGAACAAAACCAGAACTTTTTCCTGTTTGCATGGTGTTTGCAGTCTATACATCACAAAGTAAAATAAGTCATAGGAAGAAACATATCATCACAATCAGATTCAACCGGGATCACTGGATCAGTGACATGAGGGAGAGAAATCCTGCCTGGGGAGGAGGCAGCAGGGGGCCCCCCACCCCCGGCCCGTTCAGCCCCAGTGCCTCCAGGGAGTGATCACTGGGCTGAAAGGTGAAGGAAAAGTACCAGGGTTCACAGTGGTTTAAATGTTGCTTTAACAAAACTTGGATTAAAGAGTTAAATATTAATCCAGTCATGAAAAACTCGTGTGTATTTATCCCTTCTTTGAAAGAATGATCGTTTCCAAGATTTGGCAAAAAAAAAAAAATTCTTCTTAAATTGCAAAAGATAATAGATTCCAGTCCAAGAGGATAGACATTTGAAATACACAAAAACAACAAACGTGCAAAGAACTTGGGAAAACGTGTCTTGACCATTGTATGAGAGATCCTACTTAATGAAATCCCTTGTGAAGAAGGTGATTCTGCGTCATACATGGTAAGCCATTTGACCTTGTGGGCAGGTCTGCACAGTCCGCCAGGACAGACCTGTTTTTCTGTTCACAGAATCCTCCAGAACGTAGGCGCACACGCATGCCTGCATACACCTGGAAAAGATCTGCAAGAGTAGACTTTCAAAACTGTTATGAAGCTTGAACTAAACCATCTTGGTCTCTAATGTTAAAAGGCTTCCCGTGTGGTGCAAGTGTTAAAAAAAAACCCAGCTGACAATGCAAGAGACATAAGAGATGTGGGTCTGATCCCAGGGTCAGGAAGATCCCCTGGAGGAGGGCAAGGGAACCCACTCCAGTGCTCTCGCCTGGAGCATCCTGTGGACAGAGGAGCCTGGCGGGCCGCAGTCCACGGATCTCGAAGTCAGACACAACTGAAGAACTAGGTGCACACATGCTGACGTTAAAGGCGCGATTAGACGTTTGACGTGAAACAAATGAAAAATTAATGTTCTACGCGTATGCAAGTGACCCTGCATGGCCGGGGGTGTGCCTGGTGTTCAAGCTGCTGTAACACAGAGAGCTTCCCCAAGGTTGATTTTGTGCACTGACTTGTGATTTTCTGTTATCACTAACACAAATATTTAAGCTTATTTCTACATCTTAGAGTAAAAGGAAGATAAACGTGTTTAGAAAATGGTTAAAAATTACCTCAAACGGAAGGCTCTGGGCATATTTTATCAAACCTATTTTGCTACAGTTCTGCACTGTCTTCTCCTGAGATGAAATGCTCCGTATTCTAGAATGGGGACGACGCGCCCCCATCTCGGGAAAGCTGGGAAAGCGGGCACATCCCATCCCGTCGCTTTCCCCTTTGATCCCATCAACATCAAATCCCGAAGATCAAACCCCTCCTCATGGGGTCTTCACAGTGGCTTGTTCTGATGGGCGCCAGTCCACTGGGTTTGTTGTAATTCTCAGACAGTTAAGCCTCCTCGCAAGTGTTTAATCTTCTATTTTCTTGAGTCTATTTTGTACCCACTGCAGCGCTAAAAAACGTAGGAACTAGTGTTGCTTTTCACTAAAGAACCTGTCATACGATGGACAAAGGAGAAAACAGAATTTTAAAACCGCATTTAAAGGCTAATCTGGTGATATTTTTGGCTGTGCCATGCAGCATGTGGGATCTGAGTTGCCTAACCAGCGATCAAACCCATGCCCCGTGCATTTGGAGCACAGAGTCTTAACCACTGGACTTCCAGGGAAGTCCCTGGACTGGTGATATTTTAAAATTAATTTCATTAAAGGAAAACCAACCCAGTATGCCACTGTTCTTTAGGGCCTGAAACAGCTTTAGCTGTTATTGTTGAGGTCGCCAGAGTGTTACTAATAAGAATCCTAATGTTGTATGCTCACCTATGTCGGACAATTTTTTAAGTGGTTAAGTTAACCTAAATAATTAGGTTTAATGATTATTTGGTTTGCTTCTTGTGCAAGACATGCTACCAGAAGCCAGAGGAGCTCAAAGAAGATGACTACTGCCCTTGCTTTAAAAAATTTAAACTATACTAAATAATTACAGAAATAACAGAACATAGGCAGAATCTTAGAATTATAAGTAAGAAATAGTGTGATGGCATACGAGGGGTAGACCCTCTAATGGCACCTTGAAAAATTAGCAAGACTTTTGACAGACAAAGGAGGGGATCTCCCAGACACCCAGAACTAAATAACATCCATGGGAAAATCAATAAAGCCCACGACCGTGTTGACATTTCAGTTCCCAACTGAACAGTCGCTTCAGGTACCTGAAGTCTGCTTCTCTTGCTTTGAGTTGTTAATCTAAGGTTGTTCTTTGCAGCAGGACTATTTTTATTTCCAGAAGCATCACCTCCTAACCAGAGATCAGTCATTGTCACTGAATTAGAGCCTAACGACTTCACACAGAATCAGCCCTACGTGAGCTGAACATCTGTGGAGCATTTGAAAGTCTGCACATTCCCAGAAATTAAGGAATGTAGAAAATCTAATCAGTCCCACTGAGGATGGAGGAGTGTTTTGCCTCTGTGTCAAGGTGCTAGAGGAGGTGAATGGGACTCTCACCGGACCTGGTTCAGGTTCATCACCCCTTCAGAAATGTTCACCAACTCTTCTTAATACGACAGGCTCCATCAGTGCCTGACACATAGGAGGTGCTCAGTGCTTACTAACTCAATGACAGACTTTTCTGGGGCCTGACTCTTTTACCCATATCGTCATAAAAGTTGTTCGAGTGTTATAGAAAAGTATCTGCTCTGAGCACTCAATTCTGTTTATTTCAGTGTCTTTTATGTCCAATGCACAGATGGCTCATGCACCTCCTCAGTCTGCAGAATGCGTTTCCTATAATATCTTATTTGATTCTCACAGCAGTAGAGGGGTGAGTAGGGCAAGTGTCATGATTCCTTTTGTTCTCTCTTATTTTGCTGTGTCCCACAGCTTGTAGGATCTTAATTCCTGACCAGGGATGGAACCCTCGCCCCCTCCATGGAAGCGCTGAGTCCTATCCACTGGAGCCCCAGGGAAGTCACCACCACTCCAGTTTTACAGATGGAGCTACTGACATTCACGAAAGTCAGGAGACTTGTCCACGGCTGGAAAACTAAACTTGGCTTTGATGTAGATTTGGCCTCAGTCCACTTTCCACAACATCCCACGGCCCCCGCACACGAGTCCCATTTTTTCACTAGTCTGGATTACTGCTCGCATCGATCGATCAACGTGGCTTGATGTATACAACCACTAATTTTCACTCTCTACATGTATTTATTCTATCTACCCATCTATCTAGCAAAACGAGTGTATATAAGTAAAGTATAGTAGCAGTTGGTTTTAATTTTCAAATGTAAAAACAAAATCTTTTTGTAGAAAATTCTAATGAGAAAGCATCAGTTCAAGCTTACAAATTACTGTATATGAAATAGGTAAGCAATAAGGATTGACTGCATAGCACAGAAGATAATACCCATTATCTTGTAAAAACCTGTAATGGAATATAATCTGCAAAAACACTGAATCACTGTGCCGTGCACCTGAAGCGAGCACAGTGTTGTAAACCAGCTATACTTCAATTAAACCTGAGGTTAGCACTGTGGTAATGTTCATGAATATGTTACAAACAGGTAGATAAAATCCCTAGCTGAATACCTTAGGAGTCTTCAGAAATCCCTCCTAACCACTGCTCATACTGGACCGGTGACTTGTTTCCATGTATAAAGGATGTGCAGTGTTAATTAGGTGTTAAAATGCTCTCAAGTTTCCTTTGGCCAATGAGCTGCGAACGAGAATCCTGACTTGCACTTCACAGATCTGAATAATAATCCGACGGTTAGCTCATTACAGGAAATGTGGCAGTGTATGACAACATAGTCCATCTATTCTGGGGTTTTAGGGTTCCTATAGAACCCTCCCATGATTTGTTTATGATGTAGAGATGATTGACTCTGTCAGTTACTAATAAATGGTAAATAAAAAAGTAACCTGTGATATTAAAGTACGACATTAGCTACATTGTGATTAAATTACAGTAACACCGCCAGCTATAAACCTTTATAGAATCTTCTCAACCATGCAGTAATTCTCCTAACTATACTATTATGTAGAGCACAAATATTTCTCTGTAAGTCCAAAGCAATACATCAGGGAAGCGTTTACTGCCGAAGCTAGATTGAGAGTAAATGCATCTTGGGTTGCTATGAATAAAAGCTCTAGCTTCTCATTACTTTGTGACAAGACACAGAAATTCACTTTACTTTTCATTTAAGCTTTTCGGCTTCCGTTTATGGATGTATGCCTTCACGCTTTTATTCCCTCCTTGCTTCAGCCGTATGTAATAAATGATTATAAATTTTCACATTTGACCACCTCTCTGCTGGCCTCATGCTTAATGCACAAAGTTAGAAAGCTGCAGGTAAAATTTCACAAACACTTTTATTTATGATGTTGTCCTTGGCAACGGAAATTTCAATGTACCGAAATGAAAAGTATGATTAAAGGGGTACGGCGTCCTGACAAGGATAGTAGAGGGCAGCCTTCTATTTCCTACTGAAAATATATAATACTTTTCTGACATCAATTTCATAGAGAATAGACATGGGTTAGTCATGGGAAAAAACCATCAGAAACATGGTTTCTAACTTAGGCATTTTTGAATTTTCACTCTTATAACAGAAAGGTCTTGTCTGCACTCTTGAGCTTGTGACTCGAAAAATATCTCATCTCAATTAAAACTGAATATCAAGGACTGGACAGAAATTGAGGACAAATATAGTTGGGAATGAAAGGATCTTTTTTTTCTGGAAAACAACATAAATGGAAAAGCACTGGTTTGTCCCAAGTGCGTTCATTATTGCAAGAGCCCTGTGTGATGGAAAAGCTGAGTCAAGAAAAATTAGGAAAGTCAGAAACATTCATAAATAAACATAGGTAGCTTCTTGTGTATTTCCCCCAGATCACCATGAAGCAAACAAAATGCAATGCCAGCCTAACTGTTATAATAGCAAGTGTATCTGGGTGCTTGAGGCTGAGTTTCTCTTTTCCTATAATTAAAAAGAAATTAAACAATTGGTTGAATTTCCCTTAGTAAAGCCATTGCTCACATAAAAGTACAGTTTCTGTGCCTGGAGAATAGAATTGCTTGAGTCATGCTGATTTCCCCCACAAGTCTTGTTCCGGTCCCCAACCAGTTAATAAAATGTGTTATCAGATTTGAGTCCAAGGATTATTATAACTCCTTCAGCCTTGTACTGCCACTGCAGGCCATGAGAGCTATTTCCTACTCAGTGAAGGAAGATGGAACATCTTGATTTCAAATCTCTGGAAATAAGATACTGTAGAAATTTAAATATATATCTCCCCCCAACCCCCGTGATTTCCTACCTATGGAAATAAGGTACTGGAAACATACTTTGAGTAGCTGCAGATTTAGCCAGGGATGTGGCCAATCCGGGCATTGCCAATTGCCTTTAGGATACTCCACGTCCCTACCGACTTTCCACTTTGTGCGGGGCACCACGCCACGCTCAGGGAGTGAGGGCAGACCCACGAAAAGCGTGCAGCATCGCTCCTGTGGTCCAGGAGCTTATCGTCGGGCGAGGAAGATCAGACGTGCACATAAAGACCTGAAATTACAAGTCAGCAAATAATCAGAGCCATATGAGCAGAGAGGTCAATTCTACCCAATTACGCCGCTCGGGAAGGGCCGAGTGTAAGCGCCATCTGGTAGTTGCGGGCAGTTTGGGTGGTCTGTGCGTCGGTCTCAGTTCATGGCTCGGGCAGAGGTCAGTACACGCAGTCGATTTGAGAGCTGCCAGTTAAGGACCAGGAGCTGAAGAGCCTGCAGCGTCCTTGGAGAGACCGAGAGACGCAGAGAGAGGGCGAGGGAGGGCGGGGCCAGACCCCGGGCGGGGAGACGACCAGCGCCCACAGCACCAGATGCCCAGCTATGTTCACGTTGCAACACAGGACGTGTTGAAAGATCCCGAAAGAGACCTTGTGGGTTTCCCATTAATGAAAATCAGAGAATGTTTCAAGCCGGGGCAGTTACATTTTTAGGAAACTATTCCACTGACGTGCGGGCTGAAAACACGCTCGGCCTGTGCAGGTTTCAGCAGCGTCACAGCTTTCTTCAAGAACCGTTCCTACAAATGTTTTCTGACAGCTTCCATTTGTTGCTTAGTTGTTGCAGAGCCCTGAAAATCTATTATGTCTCATGTCAGTTATAAAAATAACACCACAAATTATAACCAAAACAAAATTACCCGGTAATTATCATTTAGATGTCCACTCGAATCCTTTTCAGAGTGACTGTTACTTTCGTCTGCCATCACGAGCCAGACAACTTAATGCAGGGCACGCTGGAGGGGTTTATTTCAATCTCTCCCCTTCATCATGTGCTACAATAATATCTGAAATCTACCTTTCTGAGCACTCCGCGAGAGCCCTAATCTCAAGAGCACTTCTAAATACATACAATACTTACAGCCTTAAATTTGACCAAAACAGGCATAGTAAACATGTGGTGTCAATTATGGGGGAAACCGAACAAAGGTTAGAAGAATAAGAACAGAGCTCACGCTTTCTTTTAACTTGTTAATGTCTCTGACCCTTTTGTACAAAAATCACTTTAATCAACCGTATATACATTTCATTGTGGGCGCACCATTTAACAGCCTGTAAAACATGTTTGGCCGTCAATTACACACATCAGGTTGAGATGCTGCAGGACTGGGGGTCATTTACACTCTCAATTAAATCGGAGGGAGCTTGAGGGGACGGACCCACATGCCTCGCAAGCCTTCCCCTCTCCACCCTACTCGGGCTTTCTGAAGCTGTGAGAGATGAGGAAGCTTAATTAAACGTATCCAAGCTCCTTTTTCATCGTAGGATCTGAAAAGCCATGACCTTAGGTATATTGAGTTTCAAGTCTTGAAGTGTTCCCCTTCTCGCTGTAGTCACACACTAAGAGTTACACCATGCATACATACACAGATTTTAGTCAAATTTGGGAAACAGTGATTCTTCATTTTAAAATTTTTATTGGAGTATAGTTGATTTACCAGAGAAGGCAATGGCAACCCACTCTAGTACTCTTGCCTGGCAAATTCCATGGACAGAGGAGCTTGGTGGTCTGCAGTCCATAGGGTTGTTAGGAGTCGGACATGACTGAGCAACTTCACTTTCACTTTTCACTTTCATGCATTGGAGAAGGAAATGGCAACCCACTCCAGTGTTCTTGCCTGGAGAATCCCAGGGACGGGGGAGCCTGGTGGGCTGCCGTCTCTGGGGTCGCACAGAGTCGGACACGACTGAAGTGACTCAGCGGCAGCAGCAGCAGGTGATTCACAATGTGTTAGCTTTAGGTGTGCAGTAATGTGAGTCAGTTACACATACACACAAAGCTACTCTTTTTTTAGCTTCTTTTCCCATATAGGTCGTGACGGAGTATTGCGTAGAGTTCCCCATGCTATACAATAGGTCCTTGTTTATCGAATGCATAGCCGAGTGCATGTCAATCCCAATTGCTCAATTTATCCCTCCATCCCCCGCCCACAGTAACCATAAGTTTGTTTTCCATGTATGTGAGTCAGTTTTTGTTCTGTACATGTCGGTAAGTTCACTCGTCCCGCTTTTTTAGATTCTACATCTGTGCGACGTCATATGATATTTGTCTTCTCTGTCTGACTTACTTCACTCAGTATGATTTGCTTTGAATCTCCTCTGAAGCTCAAAATAGCCATCCAAGTCCCAGTCTGCCGTCGACGTCGGTCCGTTGTGCTGCTGTAAGCTACAGGTCAGTGCGTTTAAGTGTCCCGTCTGCAGTCGAGATGATGCACTCAGAGTCTGTATCACTGCTCACGTCCTGAGTCTTATATGAAAGCTGATGGAACTGCAGTTCAAAATAAGAAGAGATTCTCGATCGGGTGCTCTTGAGTGCATGTGGCTCCAGACCCAATTCAACAACACAAGTCTCCTTTAAAACCCACATAGAGAAGGAGAATATCTGGCGTCCAGCAGTGTGCTGAGAGACATGTTAAATGGAGTTCCGTGTGCATCTGAAGAGAGGCTAGGGCTCCAGAGCAGACATATATTTGTCTGTAAGTATTTAAGTTCCTGGATTCTTCTCTACCTTTCCTTCCTTCCAGCCTCATATTCTCAGATAAGAGGGCACCCAGCCACTGGATTTCAAAGACTTTAAAAGACCACTCCTAGAAACATTCATTCATCCCACAAAAGTTTATTGAGTACTGCCATGTGTGAAACATTTTGCTAAATGTTGGTTTCAGGTGTTACTAACAATTTTGAATATATTCCTGATGCCTCAGACAGTAAAGAATCCGCCTGCAATGCAGGAGATCCGGGTTCAATCCCTAGGTCGGGAAGATCCCCTGGAGAAGGGAATGGCTACCCACTCCAGGATTCCTGCCTGGAGAATCCCATGGACAGAGGAGCCTGGGGGGCTTCAGTCCACGGGGTCGCAACAGTTGGACACAAGTGAGCAACTAACACTTTCACTTTTCACTTTCACCATGTGTTGGAGTCAAATTCATCTTTATTTGATGTAGTACCAAATCCCCAAACAACTCCCTGACTGAAGGACTGAACAGTCCTAGAATTAGGGGAAAACAGCTGCCAGTGAGGGGCAGCTGTCCAGTCTCCAGTTCGGCGTGAGGTGGGAGGGCGGGAGTGGTTTTTGATGCTCACTAGTACATTAAGATGGAGAAGGCAATGGCACCCCACTCTAGTACTCTTGCTTGGAAAATCCCATGGATGGAGGAGCCTGGTGGGCTGCAGTCCATGGGATCGAGAAGAGTCGGACATGACTGAGCAACTTCACTTTCACTTTTCACTCTCATGCTTTGGAGAAGGAAATGGCAACCCACTCTAGTGTTCTTGCCTGGAGAATCCCAGGGACGGTGGAGCCTGGTGGACTGCCGTCTATGGGGTCGCACAGAGTGGGACACGACTGAAGCGACTTAGCAGCAGCAGCAGCAGCAGTACATTAAGATGCCATGGTTTGCTGAGCACAGAACATTAAGAATGTTCTGAGAAGTATGCTGCATGCAAGGAGCCCTGATTTTAACTGATGGCTTCTGAGTGTCGGCACAGACTCGGGGCCTTCTGGGCTCTTCCCTCCGTGTGCTGCTTATTATAACCGATAGTGACGTGTAATGACGGAAGGAGAGAAAACATACAGGATGTCTGTCTTAATATCACACTATTTTCGGATTTCAGTGCCTTGGTTTTCCAACTGAAAGCATCTTTCTTCGTCATGCTAGTTTTGGAGACAGTTTTGAGCATACCAAACTAATGAATAAACCGTTTATTGGAAGATGGTGTAGATGGATGGAAACACTGTTATTCCTCTAAAGGTCTAGTTCTGTCTATCCCATGGAAGCAAATGTCCATGTGGATCAATTTTCTATTTTAAATGGGTGTTCTTTTAATTATTCGTTTTATTTGGTTGCCCAGGTCTTAGTTGAGGTCTTAGCTGAGTAAACTCCTGGTTGCAGCCTGTGGGATCGATTAGTAATTCCCAAACCAGGGGTTGAACCTGGGTCCCTTGCATTGGGAGTTCAGAGTCTTAGCCACGGGACCACCAGGGAAGTCCCAGTTTTAAGGAAGTTTTTTTAAAAAAAAAAGCATTTTCTGTTATACACCCAATAGTTAAGTGTTGTTGTTTTTAAAATGACTAACCCTGGTCTGTTAGACATACCCTCATGAGCTGAAAATATGTCTGTGCATCCCCAGAATCACTGAAGCAATAAGGAAAATAGCTGGTGAGAAAACTAACATGTCTGACATCCAGTTTAATACCAATTATTTTTTGATGCTCAATATAGTTGTTGTTCAGTCGCTAAATCGTATTTGACTCTTTACAACCCCGTGGACTGGACGGCAGCACGCCAGGCCTCCCTGTCCTTCACTATCTCCCGGAGCTTGCTCCAACTCATGTCCATTGAGTCGGTGATGCCATCCAACCATCTCATCGTCTGTTGCTCCCTTCTCCTCCTGTCCCCAATCTTTCCCAGCATCAGGGCCTTTTTCAATGAACTGGCTCTTTGAACCAGATGGCCAAAGTATTGGAGCTTCAGCATCAGCACAGTTAAGATTCCATAAAAATTTAACCTCCAAATAAAATACAGATGTATCAAAAGGCAGAGATGCAGAAATGTCACATATTCATTGATCAGGGTTTATTATGATCAAAAGTCCATGGTGTTATGCAAAAATAAAAGTTATTACAAATTGCCTGCAAATGAACTTGGAATATTTCATCTTGCTTAAAAAGAACCAAAGGAAAACAGTCCAGATTAGCTTCAAAAACTTGAAAAGAGGTGGTCACAGAAGCAAGGAGGATACGGAAGTTTCTTGGATCCTCTTCCCCTCCAGGAGAAGTAAAGCATATGCCTGAGTTATTACAGTGAATTGATCTGACTCCATCTTGAAGTTACCAAGGGCTTATAAGGCTGCAATAAAGCTCTCTTTGCATTAACCAGCCAAGCACATAAACATTTTAATGAACTGTTTTTACATGGTTCATTGGGCAGCTACCAGGCTCCTGTAATACAAATCACCACGCTGCCTCATGCCGCCTGCTCGCGATGGCTGTACTTTTTCAGTTTAGCAAATGCAAATTGAATCTCACGGCTATGGAGGTTTGTCAAATACTTGACTATTCAAGCATGGGAAATTCTTAGCCTGGAATTTACTATATTCTGGGATAGTCGATTCACAGGACTGAATCTCAAAGAATTTCAATTCTCAAGGTCCCACAAGTGAAATTGAGACCACACAAAAAAAACAAGCCCGCCACTTCTAAGCCACCACTTCACAAGTCAGCACTCCGTGTTGAAATGGTCTGGGGCAAAGAATGACAGCATTACCCTAGGGGCCCGAAGCTGGATCGCCATTCATCACGAGAAGATGGCACCCCTAAACTGATATTTCTCTTAGTCACCTGAAGGCTGGAATGAATTACAGAGCTCAACCCCAATGCAGATCAGATTGCCTTAGAATACTTAGGTATCATGACTGACAAACATTTGTGTGCATTCTAGTCAATGCTTAAAGTAACACTAAATTATGAAATATTTATTATGTATTCTGAGAGCTTTATGACACTGTGTGTATGTTTAAAATTAAAGATCAGCCCAACACATAATTTAATAATGAATGCAAATTATAAATGAATATTTAACAAACCCACACAACCTTTTATGTCTTAACACCTCTTCTGCCAGGGATGTGGCTGGATGAGAAACGGCTGCATGATGTATTGTCCCGTTGCCTAATGCCCCCGTGAAAACAAGGTGTTTTCACCTTGATGTGGCCTTTAAAATAAATTAATTTGTTAACATTTAAAAATGCAGTGTAACAGATGACATAAAACATTTATAAGACAGTTTATGACCCAACAAACCATGTTCTCATTCAGTAATATTTATTAAAACATTTTATTTAGCTAATCATTTCAGGGTCAAGATTTGGAAATGTTTGTTTTTTCAAGTTGAGTCAAGGATTTAAATGCTACTAATGGTACCATAAAGATGTTATATGGTGTTAATATAACCTGAGGATGAGAAATATAATGAATTTGCTATTTATGAACCATTAAGTTTTACCTCACCCCCAGAATAAATTTTATATCATTACAGACCTATTAATACACCCTCTCTGGTTTTGCATCCTTCTAATTCTGCCTTCCCTAAGATATATTCACAAGCCAAACTTATAGGTATGTGAAGATAAATCAGATTTTTTTTCTTCTGGAAAATTTGCATTGAACACAAAGTACGAAATGGTGCTTTTTTTCACCTTACATTTCTCTTTGGTTATCACCTTAGTGGTTCTGAATAAGTCAGGAACCACTCCATGTATTGATAAAATTAATAAGATAACCAAATTCACCATGATAGGAGTTTTAAACTAAATCATTGAAAGACAGCTTTCTTTATGTTATTAAAAAATTGAAGAATCTCAGTTATCTCCAACTACACATGATGCTTAACTCAGTGATTCTTGGATGATGACATAGAGGATATCCTAGTTATTAAAATGTTTGTACATACAAACATATTTGCCAGTAAAAATTTGGAAACTCATATTTTGAAGCATGCGCTATTGGGTAACTGGATCACCCACTGGATGGAATATTATACAGCCATTAAAATCTTATCTCTGTGTCATATTTAAAACCATGGCAAATGCTACGCTTAGGATATAATGCTAAGGGGGAGAAAATTAGGGTACAGACTGGAGCTGGTGCCTGAGAAGAACTGTGTCGAAGTAAAACAAAGTTCCGAAATAAGAAAACGACAATAGAAACAGAAAGTTATGGTCAGGTACTCTTATTTATTGCCCATGAGATAATACAAGTAGTATACGAAATCATTTAAAAATAAAATATTTGGGGGGACTGCCCTGGTTGCCCAGTGGTTAAGACCTCACCTTCAAATCCAGCTGGGGTGTGGGCTCCATCCCTGGTCAGGGGGCTAGGATCCCACAGGCCTCTCGGCCAAAAAATCAAAACATAAAGCAGAAGCAAAACTGAAACAAATTCAATAAAGACTTCAAAAAATGGTCCACATAAAAAAAAAAATCTTAAAAAAAATTTTAAATGAAACAAGGAGTGTGAATTAATCTTGCTTAGGTGGCTCAGGTTCCCCCTACACTGACGTGGGACAGGAGGTCGTTTTGACCCCTGAGGGCACAGGTGGAGTGGGGTCTGGGAAGTGTGGGGGGAACCAGGCATGTCCAGCAGGAGGAGGTATCTGCTGTGCAGACGACTTTTCAGAACAACCGCATTGCTTCAGCTCAGTGACCATAAAGGCAACAGAGACCTCATGGGATCCTTGTGAGAACACAGAGAAACACGGCAGGGAGGTGCAGAGTCCAAGGCTGGCCTTGTGAGACTCGCAAGAATCAGCCAGCGGTGTCCACAGAAGCGGCGGTGTCCGCGGCTGCTGGGTGTTTTGGTTTGTTTTTCTTTGTTTTACCAGCAAACTCAAAAGGAAAATCACAGGCTCACCCCAAAATGCTAGGATTTTCCACTGATTCTTTACGTCATCAATTTATTTCCTCTTTAAAGCTCAAACCACTTTAACAATGTAATTCTGGGCTTCTAACAACCAAGCTCAGAAGCAGGTTTCCACAGCTAGAAAGTGGAATTCTTTTTCGGAAGTCCTTGGAAAATGGATATGCAAAGGCAACGGATAAAATCAGGACAAAAGAGGCGTTATTGTACTTAGAAAGGCCAGGGGTGTGGCTTCTGTAGTGAGAAATCTGGATATTTTTGTCCTTTTTCTCCCCCCAAAAGAAGACCACCACTTGGGTCGGGGGAGCCTTGCGCCCTGACCCCATTTCCACGCTTCAGTAACCAGACCTGCTCACTCTGGGGTGAGTCCTCACCGGGATCTCTTTTCCATCTTGCAATAGATCCACACGGGGGACCTGGGCCAGTGCACATGCGTGCTCATTCACTTCAGTCGTGTCCAGCTCTTTGGGACCCCATGGACTGTACCCCGCCAGGCTCCTCAGTCCGTGGGATTCTCCAGGCAAGAATACTGGAGTGACATGCCCTCCTCCAGGGGATCTTCCTGACCCAGGGATCTAACCCACATCTCTTGCGTCTCCTGCATTGGCAGGCGGGTTCTTTACCACTTAGCGCCACCTGGGAAGCTTTCTTTAAACTGTATTTAGTGATAGATTCCGTCCTTTGTTTCCAGGCGGGGGACGAAGGAAGGGAATCATCACCTACAGGTGATCCTAGGAGCACACACCTCGAGAGCGAGGCTGGTTCGTGTGTGACCCTGGTTCCTTCGACAGGGCCTGGGGCGGGGTGGGGGGGGACACAGGCGCCCTGCAGAAGCGACAGTAGGCTCTGTCTTCTCACATGGGATCTGGGAACGGGGACAAGACCGGTCCCCCCCAGAGGCTTGGACGAGAAAGAGCCCCCTCCGCAGGAGCCGAGGATGAGTGGCCGCAGAAAGCACGCCTGTGATCAGTCAGGGAGGCAGGCGAGTTATTAGCTTAGCCCTGAACCTCCTCCTTAATGCGGCCCGGTGGCCATGCTTAACAGAGCCTGGCCGCGGTGACAGGCCTGGGACCTGCGTGAGGAAATCCAATTGAAATGCAGCGGAGAGGAACAAAAGCAGCGAGCAGATGCTCCAGCTCCCAGATGCACTCATTTCACCGGAATAGAGCGTGTGCTGGTGGCGGGGGTGGCCGGTCTCTTAAATGTAATCATTTCCCTGCTTCTCCCCGTGTAGACATTGTCAGCTTCAATGATAGCCACTCCCGCTCGTTTGGTCAAACTTTCAGTAATCTCTTTAAAATAAGAGGATGTCAAAATCATAATGTCTAATAAGGGAATGCAGAGCATTTGTTTTATCTATCGAGTTTTACTAAACTCTTGCAGCTAAGTCATACGCTCTGAAACTCCAGTCTCATAGCAATTGAACGTTATCTCTAAACAAAACTGCCCAGGTGAAATTCCAGCAGTTTGTGTCATTGCTAGATTATAATGTTACCACAGTGGTAAAATATTAGATTCTGTTCTGATTAGTCCGTTTTTTCAGCTGCATCTGGTTACTAACTAGGGGAGTTGGTGTTGATAGAGGTGCGATCACGGTGCAGGCTGAGACTGCCGCTGGCGTTCAAGCTTGACAAAATCAGATAATTAGATTTGAAGGAGAGCTGGGTTTTCTGAACCACGGCGACGTGTCACGTACATTAGGAAGTGTTCTCCTTTATGTCAACACGATTCTGGTTTCCTCTAATGGGCTTTATAAGAGGAGAGAGACCATCTTACTATGGTGACTCTTCTTTTAAAAAAATCAATACTCTCAAGAGATTTTAAGTAAGTCTAGTGTAGTACAGCAGTACGCTCCTAAGAAGATAAACATATGTACAAGATTTTTTAAAGTGAATTAAGGCATGCCATGCCGAGACCAGATCTCATCCCAAATCCACAGTGCTGCTCTGCGTCTAAAGCAAAGAGCAGCTGCAGAGTGTTTTCTCTGGTATTTCTCTGCAGAGTATTTTCACTTCATTTTGTATTGGTGGGTTTTAATCTGGTACATTTTGGGGGTCACCGAATTCATATTTGCTTTAGAATGCTCAATTATATCATCCCACAAAGGAGAAAAGGGCTTGAGCTGTCATTCTGGGCTGAAATTTACTGAAGATATTTGTGAAGAAGGGTGATCTTGAGGAATGCAAGCTTTTAACATCTAAGAACAGCAGCAAAAGTAAATTAATCAGGAATCCACCCCTAATTTACACAGGAACCACTTAAAACGTGGGGTAAAACGGTTCAGTAAATTATGGATTTACAAATAAACTTGGTTCTGGGGCCTTGGAAAAATACCTTCATTGGAATATAGATCCATTTTTCCTAAAAACAATTTTTTTCTTCAACTTCAGAGAGACAGGACATAAAACCGACCCCCACCCCATATTGAAACCCCACTCCTGTGTGCCATCAGGGGTCTGTGCGGTGGTTCACAAGGCTCACCTGCTGGCCACAGACTCAGGGCTGGGGCTTGGCGAGTGTTTCTCTAAGTCGTTCCCATGAATTCTACGCTTTCAGCACCTAAGGTTGATGATCCCTGTCTTCTCGCCGTCATAAACAGTTAGGGCGGTTTAGCAAGAGGTAAATCACCCTCACGCTGGGCCGAGCTATTGTTCTGTTCAAACAAAGGACAAAGCTTATTTCTACATCAATTTTAGACATTGTCTGTTGGAAGAGAATAAACTTCGCTTTTCTTTTGGGCTCAGGCAAAATGAGTCTGCAACCTATTTTCTTCATTTGAAACACCATTTTTTTTAAAGTTTGTGGAGTAATAATGGAGAATTTCTATGCATGATGGGTCACTCTAATCTCAAAACATGCACCGATTTTTAAGGATTGCACAGTAGAAAAAGTCAACTATTCTTTTGATGGTTAGACCCAGCTCCTGGATCTGAAACGTCCTGCCCTGAGTTGAGGAGGATATTTTTTTGCTCCTAAATAAGCACAGTGATTTGGAGAAGGAAATGGCAACCCACTCCAGTGTTCTTGCCTGGAAAATCCCAGGGACGGGGGAGCCTGGTAGGCTGCCATCTCTGGGGTCGCACAGAGTCGGACACGACTGGAGCGACCTAGCAGCAGCAGCAGCAGCAGCAGGCACAGTGATAATACAGTAGAGAGGCAGTGAGAACATTACAAGTTCATCCCGCAATACCTACATCCAAACAAAACTGTCTTCTCCTGAAAAATATTTTATTAAAGAAAATAAAATTACTTTTTTGTCCCACCCATCCAAATCTCAATTTGGTTCTTTCCTGAATATATTCCTTTTGAGATTCAAGAAGCAGGCGCCTCATTTTCGAATACAGGGCCATTGATGCTGAAAGCTAAAGTTGGAGATATTTGATACTCTGTGCCTATACCCATGAGGCACACCTTAAACACAGTGTCAGTGTAACACTGACATATATTGGCTGCTTTGTTAGGTCCTTTGAAAATGGAATAAGGCCAAGAGTCTAGCAACAAAATAACAAAGTGCTTAGAGATGATTTTACAGTTTTAATACAGAATGTCTGGGGCCTAAGAACAATTGCGGGAGTTGGGGGCCAGCCATCAGCCAAGTAATACAAATATGTGGCGATGGGGAATACGTTGCATCCTAAGAAAATTACCAAAAATAGCAAAGGAAAATTACCTGTGATTCAATAAACGGCTCTAACCTTCCCAGACCTCCACTGGGCTCCCCCAGCCGCCCCCCACCCACACGCACACCGACTTTCTGCTGTTCTGTTTAGCATTAGCATGCCTCACGGGCACAACCAGCTCCATGAACAGGGTGGGGTGCAGCCCCACCGCCCCGCCCCGCCCCGGTCCCCAGCCCCCAGCCCCGACCACATAGACTCAGCCAGGCACACGGCCCAAATCCCACCTTTTCACACCTTTGATTTAAGCGTCTCTATTCTTGTCAAATTGCCAACATCCGATGGATCACGGAAAAAGCAAGAGAGTTCCAGAAAAATATCTATTTCTGCTTTATTGACTATGCCAAAGCCTTTGACTGTGTGGATCACAATAAACTATGGAAAATTCTTCAAGAGATGGGAATACCACACCACCTGATCTGCCTCTTGAGAAATTTGTATGCAGGTCAGGAAGCAACAGTTAGAACTGGACATGGAACAACAGACTGGTTCCAAATAGGAAAAGGAGTTCGTCAAGGCTGTATATTGTCACCCTGTTTATTTAACTTATATGCAGAGTACATCATGAGAAATGCTGGACTGGAAGAAGCACAAGCTGGAATCAAGATTGCCGGGAGAAATATCAATAACCTCAGATATGCAGATGACACCACCCTTATGGCAGAAAGTGATGAGGAACTCAAAAGCCTCTTGATGAAAGTGAAAGTGGAGAGTGAAAGAGTTGGCTTAAAGCTCAACATTGAGAAAACAAAGATCATGGCATCCGGTCCCACCACTTCATGGGAAATAGATGGGGAAACAGTGTCAGACTTTATTTTTCTGGGCTCCAAAATCACTACAGATGGTGACTGCAGCCATGAAATTAGAAGAAGCTTACTCCTTGGAAGGAAAGTTATGACCAACCTAGATAGCATATTCAAAAGCAGAGACATTACTTTGCCAACAAAAGTTCGTCTAGTCAAGGCTATGGTTTTTCCTGTGGTCATGTATGGATGTGAGAGTTGGACTGTGAAGAAGGCTAAGCGCCGAAGAATTGATGCTTTTGAACTGTGGTGTTGGAGAAGACTCTTGAGAGTCCCTTGGACTGCAAGGAGATCCAACCAGTCCATTCTGAAGGAGATCAGCCCTGGGATTTCTTTGGAAGGAATGATGCTAAAGCTGAAACTCCAGTACTTTGGCCACCTCATGTGAAGAGTTGACTCATTGGAAAAGACTCTGATGCTGGGAGGGATTGGGGGCAGGAGGAGAAGGGGACGACAGAGGATGAGATAGCTGGATGGCATCACCGACTCGATGGACGTGAGTCTGAGTGAACTCCAGGAGTTGGTGATGGACAGGGAGGCCTGGGGTGCTGCGATTCATGGGGTCGCAAAGAGTCGGACACGACTAAGCGACTGATCTGGTCTGATTCTTGTCAGACAGCGAGGCAGAAGGGCGTTCGCGGCCGAACCCGCCATCTCTCTGGGCGCTGCCCACACCTGTATCCCTGGAGCCACGTGTCGTGGGCGTCCCCCTGCAGGGCAGCGAGCCGCGTGCCCAGCCCGCTCACTCGGGGCCGGGACACTGCACGCCCCGCGCCTCCTCCCCAGCCTGCTATCCTCAAGGAGCCGGCTTGGCGGGGAGAGTAGCAGCAGCGCTCTGTCCTGGGGCCGCTTCCAGCCGAAGTGGGCGCGTCTGCCTTGCAAACACGCCCGGAGTGGCCCGAGCCTCCTGGTTCTGCTGTTCCCCTCAGTCTCGGTTTCCTCGAATAAAAAGCAAACGAGAGACTGTTGCATTATACCCTGCAAGGACTCAGTAGCAACACGTGCTCAGTCGTGCAGCCGTCATGGATTGACTGCGTCCCCAGTAGCGCTAGGAAGCCCGCCAGGTGCAGGACGAGGGTGCAGGGAGCCGCCAGCCCTGGTCACCGGCTCAGCCAGAGACGCCAATTGACCGCTCATCAGCTGCCACTGGAGTCACCTCACCCGGACTGGGGGTCCCAGCGGCTTCTGGAGGGGGTGCTACCCTAACAGATCCAAGGGGGAGCGGCCGCAGGATATCACAGTTAGTAACAGTGATTGTCTCTCCTGTTCACCTCTGCATTTTGTTCTTGTGATTCTCCAGAGAGGTAAGCAAGGCAGGCATTGATTTCTCTTGAAAATAAAACAAAAAGCAGCATGAACAGAACAGGCTGGCCACTGGGGCGGTCGTGAGCCTCTAGAGTGTGCCTCCCACGGGAGCCAAGTCCGGGAGGCCTGGCCCTCCACGGGGCCCTCCAGTTACCCTTGCCGAGTCTCCCCGGCTAGATGGTGCCCCAGCTGGAGCACAGGAGCTGTGACCTGTGACCAAGACAATCCCACCAGAGAAGGCCACCTGCTTCTGAGGGGGTCTGGGGCGGACTAGGACGTCCCCAGGACCCGAGGGCCACCTCTGTAGCCTCCACCGCCCACCTTTCCCCGCCCCTCGGCCTTCCCCACCCTGAGTGCGTGTGCAGGCAAGCCCTTCTCCTTCCCCATCTCCTCCACGAGTATGCACACACACACACGTATGCACACAGGCACACACAGGCACACACGCGCACACACGCGCACACACATGCATACACATGCACACACATGCACACACGCGCACGCACGCACACACGCGCATGCATGCACACAGGCACACACATGCGCACACGTGCACACACGCACGCACGCACACGCGCACACACGCACGCACGCCACGCACCCACACGCACTGCCGTTCACCCTTCTCCCTGCCTCTGGAGGTGACTCTCAGCCCCTTGCCGTCACCTCCTCAGCGTCCCCAGCAGTGGTTCCTGAGAGCCGCAATGTCGCCCAGAATCCCAGCCGCCAGGCCTCCAGGGAACTCCCCTAGAGAGACATTTCTATCTTGTGTTTTTTTCTTTAGAGTTTCTCAACCGCTCTGACGTTTTTGTTTCCATGTATGTCGTGGTGAAATACTCTTCATCAACAAATCTTTCTATATTATGACCTACTTCCTCTCTGCTTCTTTATGGTTCTCTGCCTTTCCCAAAGTTTCTGTGATGAAGATGTCTGGCTTTCATAACCGTAAGCACAAGTTTAAAAATTTCCAAGTATTCCCACTCAGGAAGATTAAAAAACCCTGACTCTTCTCTGAGTAGTAGAACTATGGGTGACTTTTTCTTTAGTCCATCTATTTCCAAACTATCTAGAGTTCGATATAAATCTCTTTGAAAATATACGAAGGTATAATAAAGATATAAAAATGGGAAACAAAGGCTGTAATACGTCAAAACGTGTCTGTCTGCACGACCACCGGTTTACTTCACACCCTGTAGACCTACCACGAGGCATGTTCCAGAGTTCAAAGGGAAGAGACAGACAGACAGACAGAAGTTATGGTCGAATTGTGGCCCCACACCATTAACCGACAGAGATTGGAACTGCTCGCGTGCGATTAGAACTTCCCAGACGCTCCTCACTTTTCATCTTCTTGTAAAAGCCTGGGAATTTACTGCTGAGCCTGTGTCCTGCGGAGAAAATTACTTCTCCGGGAGGACCTGCTTGCACAAGCGTAAAATCCCCAGCGCTCCCTGGACAGTGAGGCGGCCAGCGCAGACTCAGAGGTGCTGATCTGGCCCTTTCGAGTTATCTGCTCCAGACAACTTCGGGCACAAACCTCCCAGCACGCCACCGGCTTGAAATCTGTGTCCCTTACCAGCCTCCAGTGTGTTACCCAGGACCCCATCCACGAAGCAGGCCTCCCTGGGGGCCGCGGGGACGCAATGATGGCCAGCACAGGCTCCCCGGGGGCGTGTCATGTCTTGGGGGGCCGCACAGAGAGGCTCCCACCCATGGTCTGGGGGAAGGCCGGTCTGGCAGAGGGAACAGCAGGTCCAGAGCTCAGAGGAAGAGGGGAGCCCGGGGCTCGGGGCTGGGGGGTCCAGGTGAGCCATGGAGGGCTGGAGAGGCTGAAATTCAATTCTGAGTCTGATGAGAAGCCATTGGGAAGCTGTCAGAGAGGGAATGATGGCATCTGACTTTTTTAATCAAAAACAATTTTTTTCATTTCTTATTTATTTTTTTAGTGATCCCTCTCACTAAGAGGCCTAAGTCAAGGTGGTCCCAGGTAGGTTACGGAGGCTAGGGAGACTGAGATGCAGAGCTCAGAGCAACAGGCCCTGGTCCTCATGAGACATTGCAAAGGGTGCCTGCCAAGTCGCTTCAGTGTCCGACACTGTGTGACCCCATGGACTGTAACCCTTCAAGACCCTCTGTCCTTAGGATTCTCCAGGCAAGAATGCTGGAGCAGGTTGCCATTTCCTCCTCTGGGGAGCCTTTAAAGTACGCTTGCACGCAGGCCCCAGCCCAGATGGGGGTATCCTGGCTTGAGGCACCGGCATCGTATTTAAAAGCTTCCCAGTGACTCTTGTGTGAGTCCAGGTGGAGAGGGCGGCCAGAAGTGAGCAGAGTCACGCTGCTCCCCGCCACCCCCCACAAACGTGAGTCATCCTGTGAACAGGAGGCAGCTCAGCACAGGATGCCCAGTCTTCCACACGGAGCACAGACACACGCCCCTCTTAATCAAGCACGCAGGAGAATTACTCAGAAACCTTACCATACAAACATACTGATCAGTGTCGGGCTTCGGGAGTGGGCAGCTTCCAGAAGGCAGCCCTGGTCTCTCTCCCCCTGCCTGAACGCCCCGTCTTCTTTCTCTCTTCCTCCTCCCGTACTTGCCTCCTGGCCCTGATCACCACCCTGCGCCCACTGTCCTCCATGGGCCTCCTGGACACTCACCCCAGGCACTGGGACACCTGGGCAGCCAGCCACCCTGGAGGCTTCGGCTGCAGAGATCAGCTCCGGGGGAAGGTCTGGATAAAGAGTAGGACCTGCTGAAAGGCTGCGGCCTGGCACCACATCTTGCTCGCTGCAAACGTATGCACTTCACTGCCCTGAGAAGCCGTCTAGCCGTTCCGTAAAGGTTCAACGTGAGGCTACCGTGCTGTGCTTAATCGCTCAACCATGTCCGACTCTTTGCGACCCCACGGACTGTGGCCCACCAGGCTCCTCTCTCCATGGGGGTTCTCCAGGCAAGAATAAGGAAGTGGGTTGCCCTGCCCTCCTCCAGGGGATCTTCCCAACCGAACAATGGAAGCCATGTCTCCCACATCGCAGGCGGATTCTTTACTGTCTGAGCCACCAGGGACACCCTGAAGCTATGGTCCAGGGATTCCACTCCTAGATACATACCCAAGAGAGAGAAAAACATATATTCACACAGAAACTTGGACACAAATAGCAGCATTATTCATAATCCTGATGTCCATCAACTGATGCGTGGATAAACAAAATGGAGTGTAATAGGCTTCATCCCTAAGAAGAGTGGAATTCTGATCCAGCGACACCTTGGATGAGCCTTGAAGACATCTGCAAAGTGCAGGAAGTCGGTCACAGAAGCCCACTGTGCTGTAGGACCCCGTTTACATGAAATGCACAGAACAGGAAAATGCAGACAGAAAGGAGGGGAGAGACTGTCCTGGGGTTGGGGGTAGGGAGGGGCAGAGGGTGACTCCCCGCGGGTACAGTTCTTTGGGGGGAAGTGTGTTCTAAAACTGACCGATCGTTCTAAAATATAACATCAAAACATAAACGTATGTTCTACAATTGACCACGGTGATTGGTCGCCCAGCTCAGCAGATACACTCAAAACTACTGAATCGTATGGTTTAGACCAGTGAACCGCATGGTGTGTGAATTTTATCTCAATAAAGCTGTTAGAAATAAGATGTGTGCTTCAACAACACAAACCTACAAAGACTGAACAGAACATATATTTTAAAGGTCGTGAGGGCCCTAAGAAAGTGTTACCTGGAAGACTGCAGTCAGGGCAGCCCTATGTTACAGAGAGACAGGACCCGCCCCTCCAAGCACGTCTTCCTTGCTTGCAGGGGGGTCGGAACCACAGCATGCCCTTGGATGGGCACCTTACGAATTCCTCCCCTTTCCCCGTTTAGTCTGACGGCGCCTCTTCCTTCTCAGCATGAGAGTGTTTCTATCCTCGGCTGGCTCATTTCCGTGCCCCCACACCCAGGCACTGGCAGGAGTTCTAGTCCTTTCTGTGGAGAAGATCAGGGCTTTGGGTTTTAAAGGCCCTCCTCCAGGGTCCAGAGTCAACTCCAGTCCACTGACAGCCCAGTCACCACCTGCCCCACCCAAGAGGCACCCAGAACTGGGTGAGTCCCCTCTGTCCCAGATGAAACCCCGCCGCTTTGCAGGGTCCCTCCCTCTAAATGTCACTCACCCCTCCACCCCTGCAGGCACTTTTCAAGTCCACGCCCACAGGCAAGTTTTCCCAAATTGCTCCAACAGCTTCCTGGTCTCCATCAGTGCCTCCTCTCCAAGCCCTCCTGGAGCCAAGGGTTTCTGGACGTCCCACAGTATCTTCACAGGTTCTTGACCACCAGGCCCCTCCTCAGTTCAGTTCAGTCATGTCTCAGTCATGTCTGACTCTTTGTGACCCCATGGACCGCAGCACGCCAGGCCTCCCCGTCCAAAAGCAACTCCCGGAGTTTACTAAAACTCATGACCATTGAGTCAGTGATGCCATCCCACCATCTCATCCTCTGTCATCCCCTTCTCCTGCTTCAATCTTTCCCAGCATCAGGGCCTTTTCAAATGAGTCAACTCTTCGCATCAGGTGGCCGAAGTATTGGAGTTTCAGCTTCAGCATCAGTCCTTCCAATGAACACTCAGGCCCCCGCTACGGCCCTTCTGAGAGTTTTGAGGGAGCCAGCGCCCCTTCTCAGGACTTCACATCATGCCCCTGAAGAGGGGGCCGCTCAGATGTTCACCCCCTGCCCTCAAGATCATCGCTGGTCTCAGCCCAGGGATGATGGGTTTGGCCTTATACTCCAGGGCCCATCATGACCCCTGGCCAGGCCGGCCGCCTTGCTCTCGTGTATTCGTGGCCCCTCCTTGGTCCCTGACAAGCGACGGTGCCTCAGTGAGACCCTTTGACAAGCCTGACCTCCTCATGCTCAGTCTGGGGGTCTGGAAATGCTCATTTACTCTGACAGTGTTCACTCCAGGCCCCGGGCTGTGCATGAGGTGTGGTGGGACAGCCCCCACCCGCTGGGTGAGCTGACCCTGGATGCAGCACCCAGGGTCCCACGCGCCCCTGGGAAGCAAGGGGTCCTGGGTGGGGGGTGGCTGGGGCCGCAGCTTCTGGAAGCACAGGAAGGCGCCCTTGAGAAAGACTGGAGGGGCAACATCAGGGCAAGGGCCCAGTGGGTGCAGAGGTGGGGATGGAGCAGGAGCGGTTGGGAGCCGGGCCTGGGGCTCGGGAGTCTGGAGAGGGCAGGCTGAGGAGTGGTGGGTGGGATGGGGGGGGTGGGATGGGAGGGGGGTCCCCGGGGTCTGCACGCAGCCTCTAGGGGGAGGGTCCCCCAGAGGACTTGACCTCCCCTCCCCATTCACACACGTGTCCTCTCTCTGTCCCTGACCACCCCCTGGTGGAGGGAACTGGCTCCTCACCCAGCAGATGGCCAGAGTGGGCGCCTGCGCAGACGAGCTCCCCGCTCTTTCCTCCTGGACCGTCTCTGGGCACCTTACTCATCCCGCTGAGCAGGTGCGGGGGCGCCATCAGCCGCCAGCCTGTTTAGGTCGAGGGTATTGTCATAGCACGTTCTCTACTTTGGCTGCAGGGTTCTGACCCGGGGAGGTCCAATCAAATCCAGAAAGTTACAGCGTAGGGTCGGCTTCCAACACATAGAACAGCAGAGTTCATGTCTCCATCGTGACCACTGGCTGTTAAATGAATGTAAATGTATTTCTTTTATTGCAGAAATTCAGGGAGCAGTGTTCTTAAATTAAAAATGATCCACTCACACGAGGGTGTGAACTAGCGGTTGACACATTTCTCTGGAGCCGTCACGCACTTTATTTCTATTTAAAGTTAGCAAATGCAAACCAGGGTGGAATGACATATTCGGAAAACTGCAGAAACCCATTTCTAGTACAGCGTCTGTATACCTCTCTCACACACACTCACCTCCAAACACACAGGGGCCCCTAGGAAATAGAAATGCATTTTGCTTGCAAATTCCTGGTTTGTTTAAAGTTCAAAGTTGATTGACACATGCTTTCAGTTAATGAAGGTAATTACAAAGAATAACAATTCCAAACAGACCTGTTCAGTGTTAACAGTCTCGTCCTGCCACGAAGATTACATCGAGGCCCGTCAGACACACAGGGTTTTTTTTGCCACCAATCTTGCGGACACATGTGTGCAAGACAAGAAACAGATTAATAAGCGTCAACACTTTCTTCTAAACACTTGCTGAAAAGAATAAAAGCTGCCGGCTCTGATGGAAATGATACCACGGTAGATGTTTCTCCATCTGGCCTCCAAACACCAGCCCCGCAGGCCTCTCAGGAAGGACAGAAGCGCGCATCAACCTCTGTGCTGCTCGCCATCAACAGGGTGGAGAAGCCACGCAGACCCACTCTCACCAGGACTGTCTTGCCTGAGACTTTGGACTCGTTGCCCTGGTTTTACTACAAGTCTCTACTGGACCGTTTGGAGAAGAAACAGCCCAAACAGAAGGCTTATTTCTGCTCCAAATGGTTAGTACTTGTTGAATATCTATTATCTGGTAAAGACCCATCCGGATAAAACTCAGGGGGCCTTGGGGAGGACTGACCAGGTATTCAGAGATAAAGCATGACTCCAGCCTTTGGGAAATGTGGATACATATGGAAAAGGTCTGTGGTTACAATCACACCGCCAGGCGGCTGTAGCTCTAACTTCAAACACCAGGATTATAAAAGAAGGTTCCACTACATTTAGTTTTATCCTGCAAACATGCCAGGTAAATGAATATTACCCCTAACACACCACAGAGTGGATTTTCCGCTGGACTTTTTCACTGCCTCATATAAATAGCAGGTAAAATGAAAAGGGATGGACGAAGTATTGAAACAATCACATTGTATACAGCATGAACTTTGTTACTATATCATAATTGTGGGGCCTTTTACTCTAAAGCTGGTTAGGATTTAGGGTCATGTTTTTTATAGCAAAGGGGGCATCGAATTGTAGCCAGTCAGCGGTCTGATTTCAGCGCGCTCGTGAGTATACCGGGACTGTTTGCTTTTCTGTGACATGGGGTGTTATGAGGCCTGGCTGACACGCCAGATGATGGCAAAATAAACAAACAGCACACGCGTGACACCAAAGGTCCCCAGTCACGTTGCTCTCAGGAGCCTGCATTTTTACGTTTAAAAACAAAGACAAGCCTCTTGGTCTATATTTAGAAGTCAGAAACGGTCTATTTAAAAATGAATTTTTTCCCAAGGAAAACACATTTCTGTGATCCCGTTTTAATGAGGGAGTGGGTTTACAGGTCTCTCAACGTCTCTTAGGAAAAAAGCACCCTCTGGTTCTGTGCGGAAGAGCCTCAGGGCCATGTGGAGGCTTGAGGTGCCTTCAGAAATGTCCTACTTCAATAGCACAAAACTCAGCTGGCAAGAATTTCTTCCAAAGGGTTTTGATTTCTTGGTTTTGCCCATGTTCTGCAACTGCTCTAGAAGGACTGAAGCTCCACATGTCTCTAAATGATCTGAGTACTGTTTCCATCACTCGGAGATTTCTTATTAAGACACATTTAGATGCTATCATGGACCTAACATTCCAGGTTCCTATGCAATATAGTTTTTCCAGTGGTCATGTATGGATGTGAGAGCTGGACCATAAAGAAGGCTGGGACCGAAGAATTGATGCTTTTGAACCGTAGTGTTGGAGAGGACTCTTGAGAGTCCCTCGGACTGCAAGGAGATCCAACCAGTCAATCCTAAAGGAAATCAACCCTGAATGTTCATTGGAAGGACCGATGCTGAAGTTCCAATACTTTGGCCAACTGATGCAGAGCTGACTCATTGGGAAAGATCCTGAGAAAGATTGAAGGCAGGAGGAGAAGGAGGCAAGAGAGGATAAGGTGGTTGGATGGAATCACTGACTCAATGGACATGAGTTTGCGAAAACTCTGGGAGACAGTGAAGGACAGGGAAGCCTGGCATTCTGCAGTCCACAGAGTCCCAGTGAGTCAGACACGATTTAGCAACTGAACAGCAATAAGATGTGATCATAACAAACATGAAATCATCTCATTCATTTCTGACTTCAAAGTTTCAACTCACTTTCTCATAATGAACCTGTCTGCATGACAGGCTGTAACCCTGAACCCACGCTGACCAGGGAGCTGTATTTTGTATTTCAGAAGCATGATGACCTACTTACATTTGGTATATAATGTCATTTCTGCTGGTAGCAGGCGAAAAGCTAAGTGATCACACAAACCTGTGTTGTATCGATCAGTTATAAGAGGAAAGAAAAAACCTGGGAGAAGTCTTGGTGTGTCTCCTCCACATACTAACAGGACAATGGGAACTAACCCTTTTGAGAAAAGGATTGAAAAATCAGCTCAATGATGTCTCAAAAACACTTGTAATGTTTCACCTTCAGGCCAGCCTTTAGTGCATGCTGATGGTCCTGAGCAGAGAGATTACTAGCTAGTAATTTGTCATTAAAACCTTACAAACACTGTATTTCAACACGTCCAAGATGTCGCAGTAAGATGCCTCACAATTCTGTGATCCACTGAGAAAGAACAAAATCTGGTGGTTAAATTGGGTCGTGCTTCCAACTGTCTTAGACATCTGACCCCACAGATGTGAAAATGTTAAGACCTGTGCATCTTAGAACCTATGAAATGTGACACCTCTAAACTCATCATGCAAAACACGGTCAGGCCTCTGTCTCTGTCTGAAGTGAAATTATCGCCCGTGTGCTCACCTGACTGGCCATCCTTGCCTTGTGAACCTGTCTGTCCTCCGACTTCCTCGTCCTTCCATTCAGACCCTCAGGACTTCTCACCTTCTGCTTCACAGCCGTGTCAAAGTGCTTGCTCTTTCGATCAGTGTAGACCACAAGAAAGGGGAATGCCCCGAAGGGGCCCCAGGGCAGGGTGAGCAGCATTGCAAGGAGGGGAGAGGTCAGGAGAGTCTCTGGGGGACTGGGCCTGGGCAGAGGGTGGGAGGGAGCAGGGAGCCGGGCAGACCCTAGAGTGCGGTTGCAGGAAGCAGGTGGTGGGCAGAGTCAATGACGAACCGTCAGTCTCATGGTGGCGCCAGGGGCTGGGACGCTGGTTGGAGCCGGGCTATGACGTAGAAACCCCACAGAGCTTTGGCTTGGATTCCATGGATGAGAGACAGGGAGACCTAATAGAAGAGGAACTGGAAAATCTGGAAGGAGAACATGTAGGGGCACGAGACCTGCTCCCTGGGGGGCTGGCACATGCCCTCTGGGAGTCCTGGCTCTGCTGTCTGACCAGAGGGCCCCTAGGCGGGCAGGCGCCAGTTATCTGAAAGTTACCTGGAGGAAGTGTGGGTTTATGGGTGACTACCCGGGTCCCAGCACTTGATTCTACAAATACTTCCTTATAATCCGTGTTTTATTTCATTGCATTTAACTTAGTTATTTTCATTTTTTTGGCTGAGCCATGATGTATGCGGCATCTTCCCTGACAGGGAATTGAAGCTGTGCCCCTGCATTGGGAGCGCAGAGTCTTAATCACTGGATCGCCAGCGGAGTTCATGCCCAGAATCTTAAACTCAGGATCTTGAGAAAGATAAGTGAAAGTCAAAGTGTCAGTCGTGTCTGACTCTCTGCGACCCCATGGACAGTCCATGGGATTCTCCAGGTCAGAATACTGGAGTGGGTAGCCATTCCCTTCTCCAGGGGATCTTCCCAACCCAGGGATTGAACCAGAGTCTCCCACATTGCAGGTGGATTCTTTACCAGCTGAGCCACCAGGGAAGCCCAGTTTTCTAGAAAACAGTAGAAGTGAGGATCGGTTTTCTGGAAAACAGTGTTAGAGCAAATGAGCACTGGCTGTCACAGGGCTGCCTGCTCCCTGTGGCCTCATGGCTGAAATGAGATTCCGTGAGGTCTGAACTTGAACCTTATAGTGATTCAAGTCGATTCAAAATTTTCTAGAGCGACATCTTAATTTTTAGCTGTGCTTAGACTGCTGCTGCTACTGCTGCTAAGTCGCTTCAGTCTTGTCCAACTCTTAGCGACCCCAGGGACTGCAGCCCACCAGGCTCCTCCGTCCATGGGATTTTCCAGGCAAGAGTACTGGAGTGGGTGCCATTGCCTTCTCCGCGCTTAGACTGACCCGAGGCAAAATGCGGGGAAGGGAAAGCTTGTGGCAGCTGAGGGTCCCCTTCTGTCTGGTGGGCGGCGTCCTCAGGGCTCGGACCTGGTCCACAGCCCTGCACAGGAACAAGAGGGCTCATCTTTGAAACCAGACGAGTCTCACGACATGCAGCAAAGCTCCTCAACTTCTAGAAGCGTCCATGTCCCCATCCGGCAAGGTTAAATGACATAGCCTGACACTGCCTGGGTGCCTTCCAGCTCCCAAGACTCACAATAGTTAAGAAACAAGAGCTAGATAATAAGAGACCTAGATGGGGACTTCCCTGGCGGCCCAGAGGTTAGGAGTCTGCACTTCCATTGCAGGGGGTATGCAGGTTCTATCCCTGCTGGGGCAACCAAGTTTCCACCGTGTGGCCAAAAAATAAAACTAAAAAAAAAAAAAAAAAAAGAAATGAATCCTGGTTAGCTAATGAAGAATACAATGCTTTGTCCACTTTAAAATGCTTATGTTTCTAAAGGGCTTTTACAAATATTGAATTATTTTATTATTTTTTAAATTTTATTTTATTTTTAAACTTTACAATATTGTATTGGTTTTGCCAAATATCGAAATGAATCCGCCACAGGTATACATGTGTTCCCCATCCTGAACCCTCCTCCGTCCTCCCTCCCCATACCATCCCTCTGGGTCGTCCCATTGCACCAGCCCCAAGCATCCAGTATTGTGCATCGAACCTGGAATATTGAATTATTTTAAAGACTTACCTAAGTGGTCTGTGAAAATTGGAAGCATTTCTGCCCATCTTGAAATGTATAAGATGGAAGGTGAAAACCTTCCCTCACCACCCCCACAGTCCCCGACTCTGCAGCGTAGGAAGAAAATCCATTATTATTTATGCATCATTTCTCATCCGATGTCCCACGGTGTGGTCAGCACAATAGACTCCTGCGGTCCAGTGGGCAGGCTTCCAGGCCTCTTCAGCACAGGGCAGGTGGGCTTGTCTCTCCGTATTCACAGGCTCCCAGTGCCCTTCGCACTCTCGGAGAGCCGCCTCTCTCGCTGTGGACACGAGCAATGCCTTATCCTATTCTGCTCATCCACAGGCTCACTTACTCATTCAACAAATGTGCATCAAGTACTGTGATGTGTATCTAGGTTGTCTGTGATGATTTGCTATTATGATGAATCCTTACCTTGATATGTGTAGTCTTGTATACTGGTGTGTGATTATTTCTAGAGACTAGATTCTCCAAAATGGAACTTCCAGCTTTAAATGTGCATGCCTTCTGAACTTTGAGAGGTACTGACAAATTGCCCCCACAAAAAGGAGACATCAGTTCCTACTCCCACCAGCAGTTTCCTTATCTGATAGGTTAAAAAAAAAATTACCTAATCTGTCTTTCTGTGGTCACTAGTGGAAATGAGATTTTTTTCCCTTCATGCTAATGATTCACTTCTATGAATTTTCAAGTCCTTGACCCATTTTCTAGAAGCTTTTTAAAAAATTTACTTCTATTTATTTATTTTAAAATTAATTTAGTTTTAGTTTAAATTTTACATTTATCTATTTCTAAATTTTATTTTATTTACTTTTTTAAATTTTGGCCCCGCTGCGTCTTCCTTGCGTCATGAAGGCTTAGCTGCCCCACAGCATGTGGGATCTTAACCCCCCAACTAGCAGTTGAACCCTTGTCCCCTGTATCGAAAGGCAGATTCTTTAAAAAACAAAAAAACTTTTTATTTTGTATTGGAAAGTAGCCGATTAACAATCTTATGATAGTTTCAGGTGAACAGTGAAGGGATTCATACATACACATGGATCCATTCTCCCCAAATTCCCCTCCCATCCGGGCTGCCACGTGCCACTGAGCAGAGTTCCCTGTCGGAAGGCGAATCGTTAAGCGCTGGACCACCAGGCAGGTCCTTCTAGGAGTTTTAAGGGGCTGCCAGTCCTCTCGACGGCAAGCTGGTGCAGAGGCAGCGAGCCTCTCTGTGTCACCGTGAAGGCACTGCCCGTGCTTAAGGCGACCCAGGCACAGCACGCAGCTCCGGAAAAGTGGGGAGTCATTGTACCCACCTCGGCTTCTCTCATTCGGACAGAAGTCACCTCGCAGGTGTTCTGAAGTCCCAGCCTGTGCACGAGGCTGCCGGCAGTCTTGGAGTCGAGGATGGAAACAGACAAAAAGTCTGGGTACGTGGGTCAGTTTCTTCTCTCGGACCTGCCCAGCGGTCACATCAGGCGGTCGTGACTCCCTATCAGTGCCGTCATGATAACTAACAGTCACTGGGTCTCTGAGCCCCCATCTGAAGCATCTTCGCCCCTCTTGAGCACCACCCCCCTACCCAGTTTTCTCCACGGCGCTTCCCATCTGGGCGTCTGTTCCCAGTTTTCCTCCACGGCACTTCCCATCTGGGCGTCTGTTCCCAGTTTTCCCCACGGCACTTCCCATCTGGGCGTCTGTTCCCAGTTTTCCCCACGGCACTTCCCATCTGGGCGTCTGTTCCCGCTTCCTTGCTTGCTTCTGTCTGTCTCACGGCCGCGTGAGCCCCATCGAAGATGCTTGGATCAGAATAGAACCCCATGACTGTAAAAGAGCTCCTTTGTAAATTATCTCATCTGATCTCTCCAACAACCCTATGATGGACGTGTTACTATCATCTCCAGTTCGCAGAAGAGGAAAACTCATCCAGAGTCGATTCAGGAACCCGGTCGTTCGTGTAGCTGGTACCGGGGAGGGCCTGAGAGTCCCACATGCTGCTGCTTCTAAAGAGAAACGAAACTGAAGCTCCCAACCCCCCCCAACACCCACCACAGCCCAAATGCTAATTAGTAGTAAATGCAGCCATTTCCAAAGGGGCTATGAGATGGCTCTAAAGCTAGGATTTACTTGTTAAGAACTTTTTGATTTCCACGTATCTACATACCCAACCCTGCGTATTTAACTAGCTCCCAGAAGTGACGATTTAGACACTAGTCTACTGGGGAAAAGGGGGCCACTCAGTCCAGTGTTGAGAGCTTCCCTGGTGGCTCAGACGGTGAAGAGTCTGCCTGCGATGCGGGAGACCCGGGTTCAATCCCTGGGTCAGGAAGATCCCCTGGAGAAAGAAATGACACCTCACTCCAGTATTCTTGCCTGGTGACTCCCGTGGACAGAGGAGCCTGATGGGCTCCAGTCCATGGGGTTGCTAAAGAGTTGGATACGATTGAGTGACTCAAACACACACACACACACAGAGTCCAGAGTTGATCTTCTTTGCTAACTCACAGGAAGCAGAGAGCTGTTTCATTCCTTTTTTTTTTTTTTTAATCATATTGTGCTGGACTCTTTTTTTTCTCTTTTTTTGGCCTCATTGTGTGGCATGTGGGATCTTAGCTCCCTGACCAAGGATCGAACCCTCACCCCCTGCATTGGAAGCATGAGACCTTAACCCCTGGGCCACTGGAGAATTCCTCATCCCTTTCTGACATACAACTTTCAGAGCAATCAGCATTTTGTGGGCATTCAACAAATATGTGTGGAAAGGAATGTTGTTCCTGGTCGAACTGCTCATCACAATGAAAACCTTAATTTCAAAGTAGCACAGGGAGAGTCTCCCTTAGAAAACTGAACTTTCACACTAGAGTCACCTGGGCCTCACGCTCACAGATACTGATTTCATGGGCCTGGGGTGCCACTCGGCCCCTGGGATTTATAAAATCTCCCAGGGATTCAGAGGACAAACAGGGAGGAGAAGCACTGAATGACAGCTCCTCTAACGAAGACTGTACACCCATCGAAAGGTAATATTTGGGCAAAACTATGCACTGAACAGAATTCTTCCAGAATCACCCAATCTGCAGGCCCCTGGGAAGAAAATAGACCAAACCAGCTCAGAAGGGATCATGCAAGCAGCTCTCCTCAACACGAAGGAACCCCCAGACCTAAGGGGCTTGTGAGCTCAGGAACCCTTCTGTTTTACTCTTTTCATTTTTATTTGGAGGATAACCACTTTGCAACATTGGCTCAATGTCTCGCTCCAGGGAGACTAGCTTGCCTTTTTAGAAGCCCGGGGTCTTCTGCTGTTGTGTAGAAGCTGCTCTGTAGGAGCTGTTTCATGTTTTGATGAGTTTTTGATGTGTTTGTGAGAAGGCAAGCGATCTCCCCGTCTTACTCCTCCACCATCTTCTTTAGCTCTCTGCGAAGCATCCTTTTGATTTTCTAGAGCAGGAATCTGCAGACGTTTTAGGGCCCGAGAGGGACTGTTTTCAGCTTCTCAGCAATGACATACCCACCCCAGGACAGCCCCAAATCTGCCCAGACCGTGTGGACAGGAAAGTGCGGCATGTCCCAGTAGAACACTATCCATGGACATTAAAACGTGAATTCCATGCAACTCTCACAACACAGAATACTATCTTGATTTTTTCCAACCATTTAAAAATGCAAACCCATCCTCAGCAAGGAGGTCAGACAAGAACATGCAGGGAGGCCTCACCTGGCCACCGTTCGGAATCCCCTGCTGTAGAAGAACATAGTCAGAAACGAACATGGGAAGTATCGAAGCTGTAGATCAGTGGATCATCCCGCAGAAGACAATGGGGAACAGGCTGCACCCATCCCTGCCTCCATCCCCGCCCTCCTGGACACCCCAGCTACACTCCTTCCCAAACTGTAGGCAGCTGTGAGACGCTGGGGTATCTTGGGTGGGCTTGCTTTTAGTCCTTTCTTACTGGGGAAATTTCAGGCTGCAGGAGAGGCGGGCCCTCAGGATGGGGTGGCTCAAACTGGAGCTTCAATAACTCAGTCCCAGAGCCTACAGCTGCTCTACCTGGAGGCGGGTTTTACTGTCCTTGGGTCATAAAAATACCAGCTCCAGGTCCCCACGGGAACAGTTTATAGTTGATTTACACAAAAACAGGCCTATTAAATACGAGCCCCAAAGATTTGGGGAGCTCCAAGCATGAAAACTGGAGGCAGATGAAGTGAGTCCCACTCTGGGGGGCCCTCCCCCCAGGGGGACGCCCGGAGGGACGCTGGCCACGGAGGCTGGGAGGGGAAGCTGCGGGCAGAAACTGTGTGCTCACCTGGCTTCGGAAGCAAATCGCTCACACTTATTCATCGGTGCGAGGGGCCAGGCTTCATGCATAACACAGAGCCCTGGGCAAGAGAAACAGTGAAGTGCGAAATAATTCCCTTTGGAGAATTTTCAAAAAAAAAATAGGATTGTGGAGAAGAGAGAGATGTTAATCGTGGACAAAACAGAGAACCACAGCTGCATGGATGGACCCAGAAATTATCCTACCAAGTGAAGTGAGTCAGACAGAGGAAGGCCAACATTGTGAGATAACACTCTTATGTGGAATCTTGGAATCACACAAACGAACTTATTTACAACAGAGACAGAGAGAAACACAGAAAACAAACTTATGCTTACCAAAGGGGAAGGTGTGGGGAAGGGCAAGTTAGGCGCTGGGGTTAATAGATACACACAACTATTCATAATGGAGAAGGAAATGGCAGCCCACGCCAGTGTTCTTGCCTGGACAGTCCCAGGGACGGGGGAGCCTGGTGGGCTGCCGTCTCTGGGGTTGCACAGGGTCGGACACGACTGAAGCGACTTAGCAACAAGTATATATAAAAGAGATGAGCCACAGGGACCTGCTGTGCAGCACAGGGAGCTCTACTCGATATTCTGTAATAACGTAAACGGGGAAAGAACTTGAAAAAGAACAGGTGTACGTACGTGTGTGACGCCTGAAATCCACACGCCGCTGTTACTCAGTTGCACTGCACTGTGAGAGAAAGCTCTAAGAAATAATGGTAAGAAGCATTTTCCTTAAAAAGGAAAAAGAGGGAGAGAGAATCCACTTGGACATGGATTCTTCCTGTCTTTGGGGAAGAAAAGAAGATCAAGGAGACAGAGGAGGGCGGGGTAAGGAGCGTGAAGGAGAAAAACCCAGGAGGCGGCCTTTGCACGGAGGGTCCCTCGGGGCCTGCAGGGGCGGCCCCTGGGGTACAGCCCAGCGGCTTCTGCTCCCTGCAACCCCAGGCCCCAGCAGGCTCTGCCGCGTGGCCATCGTAAACATGTTTTATGAGCCACGCTGCTGGCTGCAGCCTCGCCTTCCCCAGAACAAAGACCAGTGTCCAACGGCCGCAACAGCGAGACAACCGGCCTGACCCTCACCTCGCTGATGGGCTTCACATACGAAAGCTCACGGATTGGTAGGCAGGGCCTGGAGTCCGTTTCTGTAGCAACACTGATGCTTTTCCCAGGCTCATGGGAGAGTTTTCCAATTACACACACAAAAATGAAACCCGCAGACCCAACAGCACTGAAGAGAGGCCCCAGAACACTTGCTGGAACACCAAAAGCTGCTTCTCATTAAAGCAGAGCCTTAGTGGGAACGTTTAACTGGAGAACTTAGGGGAGAAGGTAGATGCTGAAAGCTCCGTAGTAATAATTCTACGTGAGAAAAGGCAGAGCTGTCTGCTGAAGCCCCCTTTGCTGACCTGGTCCAAAGCCCGGCTTCCCCACTGTCCCGATCACAGTGATTCAAATGTCCTCGATGGCGTTGATTTCTCAAGAGTAGTCAAAAAGGTGACTGAATATTTTTAGCATTTCATGAAAGAAAGTGAAAGTGTTAGTCACTCAGCCTCAGCTGACTCTTTGCAACCCCATGGACTGTAGCCCACCAGGCTCCTCTGTCCGTGGGGATTCTCCAGGCAAAAATACCGCAGCGGGGGACAGGTTGCCATGCCCTCCTCCGAGGGATCTTCCCAATCCAGGGATCGAACCCAGGTCTCCTAATTGCAGGCAGATTCTTCACCATCTGAGCCTCCAGGGTGAGTCTGATCCCAGGTCAGGGTCTCCACTCCTTGTTTCAGGGGAAGATGGCCCCAATTCCATTGCTTTTCTTTCTTCAGTCTGAGAATCCAGTTGTATTAGTAGTAGTAGCAGTATTGTTATTATTATTACTTTGGCCCCACCCTGCAGCTTGTGGGATCTTAGTTCCCCAACCAGGGATCGAACCCAGGCCCTCAGCAGTGAAAGCACCAAGTCCTAACCACTGGACCACCAGGGAATTCTCTGGATCAAAATTTTTCAAACATTAGCCAGATTCTTGGGTGAATACAGAAATCAAGTTTTGTTTGGGGGCGGGGGCAGAAGGTTAACGTGAGTTATGAGGACGGTTGAGTGGAGTGCCGACGTCCACACGAAGCCCGGAGTTTAACTGGGGGGTCGGATGTGAGGCGCAAGAAAAACAAGAGCTCAAGTTGTTTTTAATTGACTTTGAAGACAGACAGATCCACGTTCAAGTCCTGTTTCTACCACTTGGTGGGCAGCCTGGAGCGAGTTACTCACACTTTCTTTGCCTGTCTCCTCACCTATGAATTCACAGTAACAGTATCTTCTGTGTGTGAGGGTGAAATGAGACCGTGCACTCGAAGCCCCGCCGACAGCGCCTGACTGTTGCCCAGCTGGTGTTGCTCATTTGCTGAGTCATGTCAGACTCTCTGCGACCCCATGGACTGCAGCACGCCCGGCCTCCCTGTCCTTCACTATCTCCCAGCACGTCCATCGAGTCGGTGATGCCATCCACCCATCTCATCCTCTGTCGTCCCCTTCTCCTCCTGCCTTCAGTCTTTCCCAGCATCAGGGTCTTTTCAGTGAGTTGGCTCTTCGCATCAGGTGGCCAAAGGATTGGAGCTCCAGCTTCAGCACCAGTCCTTCCAATGAATATTCAGGGTCGATCTCCTTTAGGAGGGACTGGTTGGCTCTCCTTGCCGTCCAAACAAGTGATGTGCAGTGGCAGGGCATGGTGATGTCTCAATAAACAAGAGCTCCTGGGGCTGCAGCATCATCCGGGACATTTTCTTCTCCGACTTCATCCCCATCTGCGTCTCTGCATTCCCACTTATTTACTCAGTTCCCTGGAAAACCCATGCAGATGCTAAACAGCAGGAAAACATTCCCTGGCTTCCATTCCAGCTGAACAGACTCAAGGATAAAAACTTCCTGGAATTCCCCCACTGGTTTTAACATCTCTGGATGTCTCTTTCCAACTGTCTCCTTCTACTTTATTTCACCAGGAAAAAGATGAGGCTCTATCAGCATCCTCGGTGGAGACCAGCTCCCACGTGTGCACAGCAATCAGACTCAAAGGGCCCTCGGAAAGGGAGCCAGAACCCCCCAGGGGGCGTGTGTGCACACACACGACGTCCATGAAATACAGCACCTGAGTCATTTCTGCTGGCCTCGAGGTATAAAGAATGGATATAAAATGCCACAGGAGAACTTTTTGAGAGTGTTTGGAGATATTTCTTTTTACAATATTAAGAACAAAAAGATGTTGACGTTTTTTACTGCTCCTTTCATCTTTAGTTATTTTGAAGTCAGAGCTTCAAGTCCAAGACCAAGGAGCCAGGCGGGCAGGTTCACCTAGGCCTGTGAGATGCTGCCATCTAGTGGCCGCTGTGAGCACTACAGAGGGAGGCGACTGCCCTTTTGTCCATCGGTTCAGTTCAGTTCAGTTGCTCAGTCGTGTCCGACTTTTTGCGACCCCATGGATCGCAGCACGCCAGGCTTCCCTGTCCATCACCGACTCCAGCTTACTCAAACTCATGTCCGTTGAGTCGGTGATGCCATCCACCCATCTCACCCTCTGTCGTCCCCTTCTCCTCCCCACCCATCTCATTCTCTGTCGTCCCCTCCTCCCGCCTTCAGTCTTTCCCAGCACCAGGGTCTTTTCCAAGAATCAGTTCCTTTCGTCAGGTGGCCAACGTACTGGAGTTTCAGCTTCAGCATCAGTCCTTCCAATTAATATTCCAATAATATTCAGGACTGATTTCCTTTAGTATGGTCTGCTTTGGTCTCCTTGCTGTCCAAGGGCCTCTCAAGAGTCTTCTCCGACACCACGGTGCAAAAGCATCAACTCTTCAGCGCTCAGCTTTCTTTACAGCCCAACTCTCACAGCCATCACGTTCTAGGTTATTTGGCAAACCTGTGACCTGCGCTTCACCAGTACTGCCACTAACTGTATGGACTCCTCGGGCCTCGAGTGAATCTTCAGTTTCCTTGGTAGGGATAGGACAAAGGAGCCATAATAAAACTCTGAGACTGTTTAGGTTGAGGGTGAAGGGTGAAGGGTGAAGGGCTTTTCTAGCGTGTTTGTTTTGGATGCATGTTTGAGCAGAAAGAAAATCCAGCCTTTATTTATTTATTTACTTGCCCCACCTCATAGCATATGGCTTTTTCTTTTTTTCTTCCTTTCTTTCTTTTTCACGGCATATGGCTATCCCAGTGGCAAATAGTGGTAAAGAGACCACCTGCAATGCAGGAGACGCAGGAAATATGGGTTCGATCCCTGGAGTGGGAAGATCCCCTGGAGGAGAGCATGGCAACCCATTCCAGTATTCTTGCCGGGAAAATCTCATGGTCAGAGGAGTCTGGTGGGCCACGGTCCACGGGTCACAAGGAGTCGGACACAACTGAGGTGACTGAGCACCCAGTCACGGCACATGGGGTCCATGTTCCCGGACCAGCTACTGAACCAATGAGCCCTGCATTGAACCGCTGGACCAGCAGGGAAGTCCCAGAAAACCCAGGTTTTACTCGATAAAAACTGAACATAGAAGCACAGATCCGCTCTTCTGAGATCTGAGAGGCAGGCACGCTCTGTGAGTTCTGTGACTTTGCAGGAAGAGCCACGCAAATCCTGAAGATGCATCTATCTGTGTGATCAACAGGGCACAGATGACTGGCTCGGCGCCTGGACAGCCCGACGGGAGCTCTTCACCTGGTTCCCACAGCAGGCCCGCCAGCTCTGCTCCGCCCTCCCAGCGGCTCACGTGGCTGCGGTCACATGCCCACAAGGTGAGGACTCAGAACGAGGGGTCCATCCCCCTAGAGGCAGACACCCCTGCATCCCGTGGGCTGCCGGGTCTCAGCTGCAGAGAGTGCCGTCACGTCACAGCTACACAACACACATCCGGGAACGGCAGAACGAGTGGGTGAGCGAGCCGTCTAGCAGAAGACGCCCGGCTCACCAGTGTCTGTGTGACCCTTCCTCCCGGGTCACGCATCGAGATGGCATCTTGGTCTCCTTTGCAGTGAATGCGACCAGCAACCAAATTCTGGCCAGTGGAAGCACTGTGTCCGGGCCTGGCCAACGAAAACCTCCCCTCCTTTTCTCTCCCCTCTGCAGGCTGAAAGGAGGGGGCTCTGAGAACCTAAAGGAGGGTGGGGTGGGACCCCTGAGTGGCTGCGTGAAGCAGAGTCCTGCCCCCCACTAGACCGCAAGAGGGTGAGAAATCATGGGGCCTGTAGTGTGGGCCACACAACCCGAGGGCTGTCTGTTAGCACTGAGTCCACCCAGACCAATGAGACTCCACGGCAGTCCTTTTGAAGTCATAAACCCTGCCTTTTCTGTACAAGAAAGACATCCTACGTTGCTGTCATTTTAAGTTAAACCTCCCATGACTGAATAAAGAACTCAAGCTTTATGCTTATAATTAATTCACACCCTCATGGGAGAGTCTTTATTAAATCAGAGAAACTTAAAGGGAGTTGATTCTCTCTTTCTTCTTCTGAGGTTTTCACTGAATGAACCCAAAGGAGAAAGCGTGTTCTCCGAGGTGGCATGAACGGCTGAAGCTTCCATCCACACTTAAGGGCGCCCAAGAGCTCGGTGTGTTGCATGAACTCACCATCCGAGTCCACCTGCAGACCCAGGCCTCCGACTCTGACTCAGCTGCGTGAGCCACGCTTGACTTCTCTGATGACATGTCAACCCACAGGATGGGGGGTGAGGGGCCAAAGCCCAAGGCTGGGTGGCTGTGCTCACACTGACGGAAGCCCATAAACACACCTGCAGTGGGGGCCCTCTAGGTCACCTTGGAAACGCAGGCACCCACGGGACAGGGCGCTGCGCTTACACCAAAGCCACTCCGGAACACGCCTGCACAGCGGGGCGTGCGCTTGCCCACTCACCTCCCTGGAAGGTTTCAAGGCTTCTACTGATACGTCTTCCCCTTTCTAATTGTTCTGATAAGGAAGCAGCTCCTGCTCAATGCGGGTTACCCGCCTCTAATCTCGGGTCATCTGCCTACAGGGGCCCTCGTCTTGGATTAGAGTCAAAATGCAGCTGAGAGGAGAAACCTCGTGGAGAAAGACTATGTCCATTAATGCACGGGCTTCTGAAATTCAAATGCAATTCCGCCGTTTGACATTTGACAAGACTATCCTAACAGCTATCTGAGAAAACAGACAGCTGAGGATGGTTCGGCAATTTTGTGCGAAAAGAAACGTGAAGGCGGATCTGCTTGATTAAAACCAACAGGACGCTCTACTTTTGTTTCCGGTTCTTTGCTTCTCTTTTTCGCCACTGAAGACAGAGCACTGATAGACTGTGGACTCCACGTCTGCGATGTCTGATGCTTTTTCCTGGTTCTTTAAAAACAGGACAGGGACTTTGCTGGTGGTCCAGGATTCGGTGCTTTCACTGCTGGGGCCTGGGTTCCATCCCTGGTGGGGAACTAAGAGCCCACAGGCCAGGAGGAACGGCCAAAGAAATAAGTAAGTAAAACAGGTATACACGAAGATGGGCTGTTAAAGGGAATGTGAAAGAGGAGCTTTGGAGATGCAGCACCTACAGCCGGCTGCTCCTGAATTCAGCCTCCCCACTACCGCACATGCCAGACCCCTTCCTGGGCAGCTCCCTGTGTTTGCCCGTGGAAGAAGGTCTGAACCTGCTGGCTTCCTGCTCACCTTATCGGGAAACTACATTCGCCTTCCCTCAGCTAATTCCTTTCCATTTCCAGCCCACTTTGCTGTTGAGTCGCCCAGTTGTGTCTGACTGTTTTCAACCCCATGGGCTGCAGCACGCCAGGCCTCCCTGTCCTTCACCATCTCTCAAAGTTTGTCTCAGTTCACGCTCATTGCATCAGTAATGCCATCAAGTCATCTCATCCTCTAACACCCTCTTCTTCTTCTGCCCTCAATCTTTCCCAGCATCAGGGACTTTTCCAGTGAGTCAGCTATTCACGTCAGATCACCAGTCCACTTAGATTCAAAAGCGTACATGATTCTATCAGACGTACAAAATGACTTGTTCCACCATTATCCTGACGCTTCGTTTGTGATAGCAAAAGATGGAAACAACCCAAATGTCAATTTATGAGGAATTTGTTAGCTCAATTTTGGCTCAAACAGAGGACTTCTATGCAGCCATAAAATGGAATCAGAAAGCTCTTTGCGAACTGATTTTGAGATGATTTCCAGGATCCTGTTACATGAACAAAGTTGAGTGTCAACAGAATGCGCCAATTGATTTAAAAGAGAGAAAAATTAAAACATGCATGGACTTGCTTGTAAATGCATAACATCTACAGGAGGACCCGTAAGAAACTGAGGATCTGGGTGACTGGGGCACAGGGTGGGAAGAGGGCTTTTTAATCAGATGTTACTTGGCGCCTTTTGGACTTGGAACCTGGTGAGTGAGTTGCTTCATCAGAAAATAAATTAGATCTAACACCTTCATTGGTGACAGCGTAAGAGGTTTTGTCCAGGGACTGAACACAGCGATTGCACAGACACGGCCCCCACCCACCAGGAGCCTGAGACAGAATCAACTCTTAGTGACAGGAGGGGTCCCAAGAGCCCCCCACCACCAAGAGGAGGCTCAGGGCAGGTCACGTGGCCTCCGGGCCCGGAATGCTGACCTCTGACCTCTGACCTGCGGTCCCTCTGGACGCGTGGGTGTCCACGTGCCATGAATTAGTCCAGATCCATTTTCTTCCCGTGACAACCCGACCTGTTCCGCTTCGTCCTCCTAAAGGAAAGCAGCCCACGGGTGTGCGTGCGAGCAGGAAGCGGGTTCGTCTCCGCGGGAGTGAGAGGAGACGCGGCTTCCCGTCCGAGACGCCGGATCTGCGGCGCCAGAGCTGGAGGCCCCGCAGCCGCGAGAGCCTGCGCGCGCGAGGGCGTCCCGGGCGCCTCCCGGGGCTCGGGGAAGATCTAAACTAATCAGGGTTTTTATTCCACCCTGCATCATCGCGGGGAGGAGCTCCTCAGAGCGAGAGATGGGCTATTAACTGTTTACAGTGCACGCGGCCGCGCGCTGGGGCTCTCCCGCCACGTCAGCCTCGGCCCGCGCCCCTCACATCCCCGGAGAAGACGGGCTTTCCGGCGGCGCCGCCAGGGCCTGCAGGGCCCGAGCCGAAAGACCTCTGTGTGCTCCGAACGAAGACACTTCGGTGGTGTCTTTAAAAAGTACTTAACAGGAAAGGATTCGTGAAATATAAAATAGTAAATGAGAAAAGCAGCATGCTGCCAAAACCTCGTGTGTGTAAAAAGACCCGCGTTATTATTCACCACGTTTCAGAGCAGTTGTTATTTCTGTGCAGTAAGGGCGACAGGTGATATTTATTTTCTTTACTGCCCCGATTTATCTTACATTTTTACAAAAGACCTCTTATATTTTCATGATCAGACCAGAAAAAACTCGGTCCTTAGAAAAATGTAGGCGAGATGTAGGGGGCCATAAAGTTTAGCAAGAAGTTCAGTACCTCCAGGAGGCTAAATCCAAAATACTCCACTTGCTAGAGCCCTGCTCCCCTGCGGGTGAGGGTCCCTGCTCTGTCAGCATTCTCATGAGGACTCGGTCCGAGGCAGGGCTCCTGGGCAGCTGTGGTCAGCGGCTCCCCCACACCCTGTCCCCTGGAGGCAGGTGGGTGGCCGGCCTGGCCCTCTGGACTGACCAAGACCCGCCAGGGGGCCTGTAAGAGGACAACCCTGAAGCGCGGTGAACGGCACGTCGACAGAGCCTCTTATCCTGTCTTTGCTGACCACTGTCCCAACCTGCTTTTTTGTCCTCCTCTTCCTCTCCTCTGCAGATCCCAGCACTGGGGCCGAGGGGCCTCTGCTGGTTCCCGGGACTCTCAGCAAAGCTGGGCAGCCCCGAGCCCCAGTGGCTCCTGGACGTCCCACCCCTGGAGCAACCACCACAGACCCCAGTGTGGGAGGAACTTGCAAGCTGGCAGCTGGGGGGAGGCCCTGTCTAGGCCCTGTGGAGGGTGGAGTGCGAGGAGGCCGCCAAGAAGAAGCAGGAAGTGTGGGGAGGGAAGAGGCAGGTTGGGACAAAAGTTTGAAAAGCTTAGCCTTTTCTCTGGACATTGGCCTCTGCTTATTTACCCTTCATCCTCTGTCGTCCCCTTCTCCTCCCGCCCTCAATCTTTCCCAGCATCAGGGTCTTTTCCAATGAGTCAGTTATTCGCATCAGGTGGCCAAAGGATTGGAGTTTCTGCTTCAGCATCAGTCCTTCCAGTGAATATTCAGGACTGATTTCCTTTAGGATGGACTGGTTGGATGTCCTTGTAGTCCAAGGGACTCTCAGGAGTCTTCTCCAACACCACAGTTCAAAAGCATCAATTCTTTGGCTATAAAGCATCAATTCTTGGACTATAAAGAAAGCGGAAAGCGGGAGAATTTACCCTTTGATTCTGTACAAAACTTGACAATTATAATTATTGTTGTTCTATTGTTGGGTATATGTTCATGAACTTACAAGTAGAAAACAAAATTGTTGAGACTTGAAGGACTAATCCATAGAAAACTGTGTATAGTAAAAATTAAAGTTTTTTTTTTAATTAAAAAAAAAAAATCGACAATTTAGAAACACCTGGATTCTATCAAATAAGCTGGAACAAAATGAAGCCCGGTGCTGGCTGTCTTTTCACTCTAGTGCTTCGCCCAGTTTCTGATTTTGGGGGTGCGCCCCGCTGTGATCACACTGCCTGGGGACACAGAAGCCAGCAGCGGGGACTTCCCTGGTGCCCAGTGGCTAAGACCCCATTCTCCCGAGGCAGTTCGGATTCAATCCCTGGTCACGGAACTGGATCCTGCAGGCCCCAACCAAGACTGGCGATCCCTCGTGCCGCAACTAAGACTCAAATTAATCAATCAAATTATTGATTGAGCGGCCAAATTAATCAATATAAAAAAAAAAAGAGCAGCGGCAGCCAGCGACAGCTGAGAGGCTGCCATTTCTGACCCTGGGAAGCTGGAGGGGGCACCTCTTGCAGAACAGCGTCAGAGCCAGGAAGGGTCTGGCGGGCACCCCAGGCCCACCAGGACCGGCGCTGGTGCCCCAAAAGCTGCCTCATGACCTGGGGCCCTGCCTTTTCTCTACACAAATCTGTTCTGAAGTCAGCTCTATAGACCAAGAGGCGAAGGCAAACCCCGGAGTTCTCGGGTTCCCTGGTGCACGCTTTCACGGAAGGCCGTCCCTGCAAAGGCCTCTTCCCCACACGCTTCTGTGATGCTGTGCGCTCAGGGCTCAATCCAAGCGCCAAGTCTCTTTGCATAAACCACTGCAGCTCTAAAGGAGACCATTCCTGCTGGAGGATTTAGAAAATACCCCGGGAGTCAAGCATCCATTGCGTCACAGCGTGAGCATGTTCCGACGGCTATTACCGGGATTATGCTTGGGGGCCGGCAGATTAAAGGGTGTCAGCCCCAATACTTCACGTTCCGCTCAAGAGAAAGGCAAGGAAACCAGCCGCTGTGACGGCAGGCTCCTACCTGCTGAGCCAACTGCAGGAGCATTACTGTGCTTAGTCTCCAGCCGTCTGTGATGAGACGCAAAGCAAAACAAAACAAAGGGGACGGAAAGACTCGCCGTTTCTGGTACAGAAACCAGTGAACTTTCGGATAATTGCCTGTGTACTTTGCAGGCAAAGAGACTAACCCAGAAAACGCTAAGCATGTGTACAATAGGCGTGAACCTTCGGAAGGGCTCATGTGTTTCTGGCCGATCACGCGACCCACAAGGTCCGAGTGTATCCAGGTGTCTCCAGACGCATGGTAACTTCGCTCCCTGACAGTGTTTCTTGGAAATGTCACGTGAACTTTAATTAGACTTGACATTTTGTATGTATTTTCCCGCAGTATTTTCTGAGTCTTGGTATATAAATATGTGACTCCTCGACCACTCTTCATGCCAAAGGAGCAATGTGTTTGCAAGGGCCATGTGACCAAGCTTTTAGACCAGGTGGGAGTAATTGCTAAAACCTGAAAACGCCCTTACGATGATCTAAAGCAAATGTGTGGGATAGCATTGCTCCTAGCGCTGGGTCACAGGACAAGGAAAAAGGGCCGGGGACACGTTCGCACCTCAGCAGACAGTGGGGTGGGGGTTCAGGGCGACTCCTGCAACACACAGGGCGATGGAGGCTCCCCCTGGCCACCCAGAGCAGGGAGCTCGGCTTGTCCCCACCAGCTGAGTGCTGGCCACTCAGTCACCTGCCAGGAGCTAGTGGAAGCCGTGCTCATGTGAATCAGCCTGGGAGTGCCACTCGGGAGGCCTGCGCCCCCACAGCGCTGGGCCCCAGCACCCCTGCTCTGACCTTGAGTTCCTGAAGCCAGGCCTGGGGCGGTCACGGCCCCCGGGTCTGGTCTGGAACTGGATTCAGAACCGTCCACGGCCCCACAGGCTGGGTCGAGAGACTCACAGGGCAGGCCTTCTACAGCCCATGTTTACAGACATAAATCCCACTCCTCCCTCCATGCACCCATGAGACAGGCTGCTCTAGGAGCCACGGAGGTGGGAATCTGGGGGTGAGGCCGGGCAATGCTGATTCCCCACGGCCCACGGCCCTCGGTGGGAACCCACCTGGAAAGTAGCAACGCGGTGGGGGCTGAAGCCTGGCACCTGCAGTGAAATCTGCGTCTGTGTGTGTGTGTGTGTGCTCGTGTGTGCACGTGTGCGTGTGCGCTCGTGTGTGTGCCTGCATGTGTGCATGCGCAGGATGCGGTGGTAAGACACATCTCCCGGTCTGACGGCCTGGGCCCCAGGCCTCCCCTCATCCCTGCGCCTCCTTGCAAGCAGACCCGAGGGCTTCTGCACCCCCCAGGGCTGCATGGTGGGGGTCTCTCCCCAACCCCACGCCCCTCCTTCCTCTGCAGATTGCCCTTCCTCTTACTGACCACACTTTCCTCTCCCACCCACCCTGGGCTCACCCCCACCCCGAGTCCCCAGGCCCCTCGCTGCCCCGGGACTTGCTCAGCCTCAGCACCTCCTGGGCTCTCTGCTCACAGCTCCCCCCAAGCAAGGCCTCCCTTACCCACCCGGCATGGAACACAACCCCACCCTCACCACCCCGGCACCTTCCACCCTCGTCAGTCGACTTGATTTCTCCCCAGCACTGTCATTATCTGACACAACACATACAGGTCTGTGACATTAAATGTACAACCCTTTATACAAAACAGCTGCCTGGGACGAAGTTAAGAGCTCACATACATTTTACATGTATTCAATCATATTTTAAAAAGCTTATCAGTTTCAGCTTCTGAAATTACACATATGTATTTTATAATCCCATTCAGTTCTTAAATGTTAATAGGGTCAAAAGTAGAGAAAGCAATGGCACCCCACTCCAGTACTCTTGCCTGGAAAATCCCATGGACGGAGGAGCCTGGTGGGCTGCAGTCCATGGGGTCGCTAAGAGTCGGACATGACTGAGCAACTTCACTTTGACTTTTCACTTTCATGCACTGGAGAAGGAAATGGCAACGTACTCCAGTGTTCTTGCCTGGAGAATCCCAGGGATGGGGAGCCTGGTGGGCTGCCGTCTATGGGGTCGCACAGAGTCAGACACGTCTGAAGTGACTTAGCAGCAGTAGCAGTAGGGTCAAAAGCTTTGGGCTAAAATCAAGTGTTATTCAGAATGATCTATGATCTATGATCTATATTAGCACTGAGAATGGAATGGTCAGTTTCAGATGGTTTCTGGTGCTTCAACTACATTAGAAACATTAATATACTCAAAAGGATGTGCACCGCTGGTGTGCTGATTTATACTCTTGTTCTGTGCTAGTGAAATAGAAAACCCACAAAGGAAAGGCTGCTTCCTGATTCTGTGAACGCCGAGTGGACATGTGAAGGAGCTGATCAGGTGCCACCCCGCATTTGGCCTGCATGTGCTGACCGGGTGCCATCCTGCATTTGGCCTGCGTGTGGATTTGCGCCCTCAGCCAGGGAGAGCCAAGCTGGGGTGGCATCGAGAGTCCCTGGGCGGGGACCAGAGGGAGGTCCCGGCCAACTTGCTGGAAGAGACCCTGATGCTGGGAAAGACTGAAGGCGGGAGAAGGGGACGACAGAGGATGAGATGGTTGGATGGCATCACTGACTTGATGGACATGAGTTTGAGTAAGCTCTGGGAGTTGGTGATGGACAGGGAAGCCTGGTGTGCTGCAGTTCACGGGGTCGCAGAGAGTCGGACATGACTGAGTGACCGAGAAACGACAATGGACATTCCCACTCCGTGCCTCTGGGCATCAGGGCTCAGGAGTTAATAGTTTCTAAAATCTCCCTGGGTGGTGCTGCCATGTTTCAGCCCCCTCAGTGGTCCGGAGCAGAATGTCTGGATCCACACCACCTGTGTTCATCATTTACCAGCTCTGTGACTTTGGGCAAGTCACTCAACCTTTCCGGGCTTCACTTTTCCCAACTTTGAGAGAGAGATGACAATAGCTAACTTGCAAGGCTGTTGTGAGGATTCAGTGAGATAATGGATGAGGAGTAAGCGCTGAGCATCGCTTTTCCATTTATGAAGTCGGGCACAACTCTCGAGTCAGCAGAACATCGTGTCCACATCTAGTGGGAGCTGCTCGGGGACATCCATGCCAGAGAACAAAGCATCTTCTCTCCTGAACAACAAAAATACATGCCCCCCAACTTGGGTCCTGATTTATTCCAGCCACCTCTTGGCTCTGGGTCATTGGACATCCCTGTTCCTCCTCTGCCCAAACACGATGGGTCTCCTTAGGTCCAAAGTCTTGTGGAAGCTGTTAACACTTTATGCATCGTGACTGCCACTCTATTATCTAAACATGAGGTCAAGAGCAAGGCCGTCGGAGGACACAGCTCCAGCCACCGAAACAGAGGGGGCAGAGCCAGCGCTCAGCTCTCTTGATCTCCCTGGTGGCAGCAGAACCAGCCCATTCTGCTCATGTGCAACACTCTGCTTGGAGGCCAGTTTTGTAGAGCCCCCAATGGCATACTGGGAAATGAAATGGAGGTATCAAGAACAGTAACACATCTTCCGAGAGTTATGGACGTCTACCCTGTCCACCTCTCTCAGCCTGAACCCGAGCTGTCGCCCACATGAAATTCCTTTCTAAATCAGAGGTAAACTTTGTATCATCAAATACCACTCACAGCCACATCAGTCCAACCTGAGCCCACCTTTCTCTCTTGACCCAAGCTCCTGGACCCCACGGCTCACACAGGGACCAGCATGACCCTCCCGTGTTCTCACCCCAGTGGCGTCTCACATGAAGAGGTGACGGGGCCGCAGCTCACTCTGCAGATCTGTAGGGGCCATGCTTCAGGGAGGCCCTGCTCCCAGGGTGACAGGGAGCTGGGGGCCGCTGGGGGATGCACAGGTGGCAGATGGTCCCCACAAGCACACCCACTGGGAGCACCAGTCCAGGTGGGCTTGGTGCAGCCTGTAGGGGCAGAGAGAAGCCCCACGCGGATCCCTGGGATCCCACCAGGGATCCACTCCCACCAGCCCCTCCTGTCTGCGGGCAAGTGGGCAGCTGCACAGAGTGCTTAACCAGCGACCTCTGCCCTTAGGGCGGGCTGTCTGCGATTAACATGCATCTTCCTGGAGGTTTGGATGAAACCAAAGGCCTAACTTTTAGAGAATACAGTATATTTTTATAATAAAATTATTAAAGGAAATTGCATTCTCTTTCTTCTATTCAACGTTAAAATGTTGGGCCATTTGGGGAGCTGTAGATATGTGCACCAGCAGACAGGTTCAGGAAAGTCCGTGTCGTCGTGATGATAGTAACCAAAGCTGGGGAGAAGCCGCCTGCCCCGGGGACGGGCTGTGGGGCGCGGTGGGACACGGAGCCAGCTGTGCTCAGGCTCTGCAGCAGCGGGCACTTGTTTTAGGTCATGAATTGGTAATGTTCCGCCAGGTGGTCTGGACTGGCGGGGTCAGAGCCTCTCTCAAGCCCCTCTCATCCTCCTCCTACAAGCAGCCTGTACGTGCGGGTCCCCGGGCGACAGTGGTGGTACAAGAGCTAACCAGCCCACCTTCATAGCACTTTTCCAAGGCTGTGTATCACTTCTGCTATTGTCCTCTTGGCCAAAGTCAGCCAGACGACCACAGCTGTGGTAGGGAATTCACCCGGCCTCAGGGGGAAGGCACTGAAAGGCTACAGGCCCAAGGGTATGGGACCCAGGGTGGGAGCGGTCACTTCACCCACACACGTAGAAGCTGTGATACGGGCACAGGGTGGAGCACTATACAGCAGTGAAAAGAAGTGACCAGCTGCCGGTCACAAACGTAACAGCGAGCAGAAGCCAAACCCTAAAGAGCTCACAGGTGCAGCTCCATCCGCGTGAGGTCAAACCATCGCAATGAAGGGCAGTGTCACAAGTCGGGTGGTGCTCACCTCTTGGGGGCAATGACAGGAGGTCTCTGGTATTCTGTTTATCTAGGTCATGGCTACACTGATGTCTTCACAAGGTGAAAATCCTTGCAGGACACATGACCTGGGCATTTTATGTATTTGTCATGCTTCAATTAAAAAGTCCATTTGAAGAAAACTGAGCTTGCCAGGGAGTATGTCTCACCAAGTACAGGTAGAAAATGAGAAGACATTTAAACCCTGAGTGCCTTACAGCTGATGCTCTCCTGACGGTACCCAGAGTGGCCTGAGACCGGGAGACGCTAACTGCCCTCTGTTTCAGCCGTGAGGTGTGGGGAACCTGTCACGGCAGCCAGGACGAGCAAGCCCACCTCCCTTCACTGTCTCCTACTCCAGGAAGCAGTACCCACCCCACCTGCCGCCTGGGCCCAACACCTGGACTCGTCTTCTCCCTCCGTTCCCTACTCCTCCCTTCACGAGGTCACCACATCTGGTCCATTTGCCCCCCTGAACATTTCTAGGACTCACTCACTGTCCAGCTGGACAGTGAGTGACCCTGGCCCAGGCGTTCTGCCGACCACCCCTCGGCCATCCCACCCCACGCCCTGTCCCCCACATGGAGGGATGCTCCTAGAGCCCACGTTTGAGAGCCTTTCCCGGCTTAACCGCGCAAGGGCCAGGCTGTGGAGCCAGGTCTCTCCTGATGTCCTGATGGCCCGTGAGCCGCCAGCCCCAGGCCCCGCCCCCGGCCTGCCTGGCCACGCCCCAGGCCACGCCCCTGGCCTGCCTGGCCACGCCCCCGGCCTGCCTGGCCACGCCCCCGGCCTGCCTGGCCACGCCCCAGGCCCCGCCTTCTGCAGTCAAGCTCACGCAGTTCCTGCAGCAGCTTTCGCTCCGCCCAGACCGGGCCAACAGCCCGCCGTGTCCCAGGTCAGACCTCACACGTCTCAACCTGTGGGTGGGGGGGCCTGCGGCCCAGCCCGTCCGGGCACCGGCCACTGCACCTCACCGCTGCAGTGACCCACTGTCCCCTCCCGAAGGCCCAAGGCCGCTGTCTCCCGGCGTCTCGAGGCCCGGCCCGCCCATCACCAGTGCTCAGGGAACAAGATGGAGAGACTTCCAGATCTGAGGGCCGGGCAGGACCGGACAAGCTGCAGAGGAGGAGGGAGGTTCCTGTCACCAACCCGAGGCCAGGCGCACGGGCCCCGTGCGGCCTGCGCAGACTGAGCCACGTGTGACTGGGCGTCATTCTGGAGGCAGTTCTTCAGTGGAGGAGCCAGGAGATAAGCTCAGAGATTAGGAGAGTCTCTTGGAGGCTGGTGCGGGGCAGAGCGGGCAGGAGCCTGGGAGTGACGGGGACTCAGGAGTGACACGGACCTGGGAGTGACGGGGACCCGGGAGTGATGAGGGCCGGGGAGTGATGGGGAGTGACGGGGGGCCCCGAGGGAGCGCAGCGGAGGGGCAGGTGGGGTCTCTGTGGAGGACGGGCGGCAGGGCTAGTGTCTGGCTCGTGGGCCAGGATGAGCAGGGCGGTGGAGCGGGGCTGGCTCTGACACTTGACAGTGACTGTCCACACGAGGCGGGGCCTTCCCGAGGGCAACCTGGTGGGCACAGGACGGGGTCTCATGACTGGCAACGGGAAAGTTGGACACCGACATTACGGACAGGACCGAGACCACAGACCCAGAAGCGACTTTTCACAGGCATCCAATCATTATAACACATCTCATCAGCGTACATGATTCCAACAGAAAATATACTTACCAAAGTTGGTTTAAATATTGTGTAACAATCCAGAGTATAAATATATGTACATACAAAATTTTACGAAGACACTAAAAGGTTTCTGACCAATGAAGTCCTGAGTTTAGAAAACAGAAAGTAAGGATTAAATACTGAACATCAAGATTAAAAACTACCACACTAATACTGTAGGATGTTCCTCCAAGAGGAACAACCTTCAGGAGAGGTCCTTGCCTGTACACCTGCTCTTCCTAAAACCTGACAGCAAAGAGCCACTTGGCAGAGCACTATGACAAATGCATATGGACCCTCAGAGCGAAAACAAGCTCAAATGCCAGAAAGAAAAGAAAAAAGAAAACAAAAGCACACTTTTTACACTGCACCGTTTTAAAGCACCTGAAAACACATGGTTCATTGGCATCATAAATAAGAACCAGTCACTGTGAGAATATGTCTGCCCCTGGCACCAACTCCCACAGCCATGCAGGGCACACAGCGCATCTGCACACGCAGGGGACAAGGCGGAATCTGGTTACTCAAAATAATTCTTGCCCAAGACCTGCTCGACCTCACTCCCGCCAGGTCACTGGGTATCTCTTCAATTTACACACATTTCTGCAGCCGAAAATGTCAAACGATCTCCTTGAGGGACGAGCCCCAAAGTGCAATATTACCTCTATTTCCTGATTGTAAATAAAGGGTTTAAGTTCAGAGATATAATAAAGGTCTTAAATCTTCATCGAATCATGTACAAACTCCCTATGCCTTCATCAGACAAGAGTTATCAAGGGAAGACCTGGCCTCTGATTCCCCAACCCCATCCAATAGTTGAATTAATATTCAGTGGGTTTGAAGTTACATTCACACAGCCCCTAACACGAAACCCCTGGCAGATAGAAGTGAGCTGGCATGCCAGCAAACCAGGTTATTAATATAAATTATACTATATTAGGAAGCTGCTCATAATTTGCAAAGAAACAGGAAACTGTGTCCTGAACACACCATTCAAAATGGCAACCAGTTGATCTTCCAAGAAAAGGGCTGTCGATTCAACAAGGCAGGTTAAGCTGCCCTGGTTAGACTTGCTATGGCAGCTTCACCATGAAACTCATGGTAGTTATCTATTTGCAAGGGAGTGAAGATACAGGCATGAAGGTGTCCACTTCCAGGAAATAACTTCTCTGTCACCACAGTCCCCATAAGAACCATTACACATAGACTATTGAGCCAGCCCGAGGCCGCACACTCCTGTTAAAGATGAACATTGACATTTCCAGGCAACGGACAAGGACCACTCACTTGGTTTTGAATTCCAATTCTATCCGATTGCCACGAAACTCTGACATGGTCAGTACCTGTCTTACATCGTCTGCAGGGAATTGCGGCTGCACACTCAGGCATCTGAAATCAGCGTCCACACCCAACAGGAGGCCGCCCACAGACTGGACGGCTCTGGAGCAGGCTTACTGCTCTCTGGCGGGAGGAGATCCCTCCCCGGCGCCCTCACAGGTGGGCAACACATCCTGCTCTGAGCCCCCCAGGGCCAGGCCCGGGAGCTCGTACACCCGCTTGGGCACTCCTCGGGTCCTCTGGGGGCCGGGCCTGTCCGACCCGGGCTGCTCTTGTCCTGCTGCTCTGGGACCCTGATCGCAAGTTTCCCAGGGCCCCCACAAACCAGGTCCTTCTTCAAATTCAAAACCCAAGAGCAGTGAGGTAGCGCAGGACTCCAGCTCCCGGTGGCCGGCTTGGGCTCTGCTGTCCTCAGGGCACCCGCCCCAGTCGCCATGGAGACCCCGGGCAGAGCTGCAGAGACGCTGCACACAGTCCTGGAGGAGGGCCACGTCCCCACGGTGCCCTGTGCAAGGAGAGGGGAGAGATGGTCACCTCGCCATCCCTCCCCAGGGGGTGTGACCCGAGACATCTACGCCAAAGTGACCCCTTGGGACACTCCAGACAACGTAAGGGCATTCAGTGCATCTGTCAGATAAGCAGCTTGTTCTTCAGGATCTAGTAGTTAAGGCAGAGGAACTCACAGATGGTAAGTAGGAATTCAATCATACTAGTTCCTACAGGTCATTAATGCCAACAAGGGGCACTGATGAGGCCTCAGTGAGTGAATCAAACCAGAAATGAGAAGATGCCTGAGATTCCTCAAACTGTCAAGTCCTAATTAACTGCATATTCCATTTGTACTACATACCTCTCAGTGCAGAAATAATAATTTGAATAGTTTGCTCTAAGCCACATTTTAACTTGAAGAATTCTTGGGCAAGATTGATCATCTTCTTCAAATCTTCATATTCAGAATTTTCTTCTTGTACTTGAGTTCTGAAGCTTTTCTGCGTAAAAAAGTTCATAGTTTAAAAAATATATAATAGGTTACATGGAGGAAAGACTCAGTCAAAATAATTTTAGTTGCCAGAATTTTACCTTCAAAATGACAGTGAGTTTAAATTTCGAGACCAAAATATGATATGAACAATTACTATATTCAAAAGAAACAAAAAGTTTTAAATAATTTAAAAATAAAGTCCAGTGCTCGCTTTGGCAGCACATATACTAAAATTGGAACGATACAGAGAAGATTAGCATGGCCCCTGCGCAAGGATGACACGCAAATTCGTGAAGCGTTCCATATTTTTAGCACGTGTATACCTGTGATGGATTCATTTTGATATTTGGCAAAACTAATACGATTATGTAAAGTTTAAAAATAAAATAAAATTAAAATTACACACACAAAAAATAATAAAATAAATAAATAAAAATAAAAAAATAAAAATAAAGTCCAATTTCCTATTTTATGAAAATGAAATAAAACAACAGTACCTTCCGTTTACTACCCAATATCATAAAAGATAAATTTGTTTAATTTTTAAGAGCTCAACTTTATATCTCCTGCTTATTTTAACAGACATTTTCAAGCTATAGAAATTTTGATTCCATACTTAGTTCATATTTTTCTATTTACCTGTGACATGAGTAAAATAATTTGTCTAATTTGCCTGTCTTAAAATCTTTGTGCATACTGATTATTAAACATAATTTTTTAGCCTATGGTGATTATTCAAGCAAAAGCTGACAGCAACAGAAAGAAACAGGCACGACACATTAATACGCTCAGTTTCTGCACACGATTTCATCCATCACTAAGCCTAACAAGTTAGACACCAAGAGGAAGATGCCTGAGAGCTCCTGCCCCTGCTTCCAGTAAACAGGCAGAGAGGAGTCACCGGCGAGCGACAGAAACCAAAGCACATCCGCGCCAGAGCCCAGTGAGATGAAAAATACACTCCACAAAACCAAACACCAAGACAAGAGCTTCTCTTACTGTTTTCCATTCAGCGAAGAGGTTTCCGAGGGATTCGATCAGTCCCAGGGCATTAGCTTTCATCTGTTTGGTAACCTACAGAGAATGGTAAAATATTTTATTATACAAATAACTGTTTAGAAGTATAAAAATCCTGGCATTCTATGGGATCTGCCAGGGAGAAGAGTTTTTGTCCAGTAGTCACGAGCTTGGGGCTCAGTTACTGAGACTACAAGTAAGTAGCCAGTGTCCAAGTCACAGAAGTGGATTTTCTTTCTAAATAAGTTGCACACTGGTCCCACATTAAATGTGGATACCTGAGTCTTCCTGGTCCAGTGGTTAAGCGTCCACCTTGCAACGCAGGGGACACCGGTTCGATCCCTGGTCCGGGAGGATCCCATATGCTGCGGAGCAACTAGGCTCGTGTGCTGCAGCTGCTGAGCCCCGGCTCCAGCACCTGGGAGCCGCAGCTGCTGAAGCCCACTCACCCAGACCCTGTGCTCTGCAACCAGAAGCCACGCGCGGCAACGAAGAGTAGCCCCCATTCTTTGCAACTAGAGAAAGCCCACGCAGCAACAAAGACCCAAAAATAAATAAAACTATATAAAAAAAAAGAAATTATAAGAACAAAACTAAATAAACAGTAGTTCCCATTCTCAAGTGGAAAAGCAGAGCCCTAATTGAAGGAGGAAAAAGAGAGGCGGCAAGTGGCCACTAGGGGTCACTGACACACTCCGTCCTCTCGGATTCATCTGCAGGCTGAATCTCTCTGGCAACCACCGGCCCGGGCAGGACCCACAATGTTACCCTCGAGAGGGGCTGCCATGACTCAGGTGTAAAATTGAGAAAATCACCAGGAGAAATGATGCCAACAGCCTTTTCAATAAAAAATAACCCAACTAAAATACATAAATTTATAAAGACCTCATTCACTGAGTTAAACTATTTTTAGAAACCAACTTGACCTACTCTCTGGTACTATCCAGGACGCTCCTCTTTTTGTCTTACCTCAGCTTGGGGACTCTGTCTTAGGAGTTCATGCTCGAGCTCTTTTGCTTTTTCTATCCCAGAATTGAGAAGACTCTTTATTCCCAAGTCCACACCATCACAAACGGCACCCACAAAATCATCCTAGAAAAAGTTTTTAAGCATTAACTGGCAAATTCAATTTCTACATATGTTTTAAGTCACCAAATAATTAAGTTAAATATTCTGCTTATTGTAGGACTGTAGACAGGGAGGCCTGGCGTGCTGCAATCCATGGGGTTGCAAAGAGTTGGACATGACTGAGCGACTGAACTGAACACATTCCTAGTTTATTAATCCAACTAAAGCTAGAATAAGACCTAACAGTATGTAAAGAAAAAAAAACACTTTTGTATTCTACATATACTGCAGAGGGTGTTTGTCATCTTAAATAGGATACCATGTGGCTAGAACAAACATCTTAATATAACACTGTGTTTTCAGTAGCATGAATAATTAAAGCAAACACACATTTTCTAGAATCACACGCCAATGTAGTTATGAATACACTCTCCGTGTTGGCTGGCTGAGCACCCACCGTTCAGAGCAGACGGGTACCATCAAGCCAAAGACCCAGAAGGTACGGGCAGGATCCCAAATCAACGGGTACATTTATCCACTCAGACTGTAACAGCTTTCATCTTCTGCTAAACTAGTAAGGTACGAGCAGCTCTGAAAAGTAAACATTTCTCCTGCTTCATGGCCCCTTGACAGGAAACGCTGCTGCTCCCTGAGATGAAGGCTGTCAGCATGAGCGAGCACGGCCCATTACCTGCAGGCCGGCGGCCCCGTGAGCACTGCTCTCCAGGAAGTGCAGCCGGTCCCCGCCAAGAGCCACTGACCGCCCCACGCACGCAACGGCTCGGTGTACGGTTTGGATCACTTGCTTTTGAGCCTCTTTGACCATCGGTGAAATATCTGAAGAGCATCCCTGTAAGACAAAAATGGCCCAAGGTGTCAGGTACCTGAGATGACCAGGGGAGGGAAGAACAAGAAGATGTGGTTCTGCGCCTACTCCTACAACAGCCGTGCTTCACAAGAGTCTGATCAGAGCCAGACAGCGTACAGCCCAGCAGCCTCTGATAGTGAGGGCATGAGGAGGACACAGGGACACAGGAGGACACCAACAGACGAGAAGGCCGCAGCGAGGTGTGCGGATTCCAGATCAGTGAAGGAAAGTTACATGGCTCAAAACAGCCTGGAGTTAGAACTCCCCTCCAGGTCCTCCCCACCATTCTATGGAAAACAAAGAACTCTGTCACCCGAAGGAAAAAAAATGGACATTAAGGTTGATTACGCCCAGCTCCCAGCTGGTCCAGCCTCTGGCCGATCTCCAAAATTCCTTGCCCCAGCTGTTTAAGAGGTAACTACTCCAAACAACCTTGGAGAGGAACAAGCCTCCTTAAGACAGTAGCTTTCCACATATACGCCTATATATACCTACTCTCCTTGGGTTAGTGCAACAGCTCACTAATCTGACTGCTGCCCCTTCTCGCTTCATTAAAGGTGATCTGTTCCTGTAAAGTGCGGGTCTCGTTCTTTTTCTGAATCTTGCCGTCTCTAACTCCATACCCTACAGTCAGTGCGGTAGAGTCCCTCGCAGGAGGCACCTGACATGACAAAGTGTCCACTAGATGAGAGGACTGGGGAGGCCTGGGAGGCACCAGAGGGTCTGGCCAACATCCAGAAGCTTCACTGTCTCTCCAGGTTTCCGCTTTGGCCCCTGGGATGTGCGGGCCTCTCTCGGCAGAGGTCTGGGCATCGGCAGACTCAGGGCCTCTGCTCCCACTTGCCCTCCTCCATCCTCACTGGGAACGTGGCTGCTGGAATAAAAACGCAGGTCCCAGGGACCCCGGCCCTACATGTGATGACGCTCTGGCCAAAGATGTGTGAAAAGAAATGTCACATGACCATTTCCAGAAACCTCCTTGAATGAAGACCCCCAAGGCCCCGACCTTCTTGGTTCCGTCTCCCATCCCATGCACTGACCTCCCCTGGGGCCCTGCCATGGGGTGGACACAGAGCCCGGGGCCCTGCCACAGGGTGGACATGGAGCTCAGGCCAGCCACAGGCTGCACTGAAGGAAGTGGGGCAGCCAAGCCCACCTCCAGATGTTATGAGAGAAAAGAAGCTTCTATCTTACATCTTCCTACAGCCAAACCTCATCTAAGGGAAGAGGCAACAGAAATACTCTTTGCCCTGGATCAGGTCAGCAGGCTTGTGACCAACTCACCACCTTTGACCAGAGTGAGCCCCGCCCCCTCCCCCAGCGCCAGAGCGAGGCCCCGCCCCTCCCCAGTCCCAGAGCGAGGCCCCGCCCCCTTTCCCAGCCCCGCTGCAGCCTGGGGGTCAGGAGCACTCTGCACTCAAGGCTATGGCCTACCAGTGGTGAACAGTGGACACATCCTCCCTGGCCTTCCCTTCCTTATAGAGGAGACAAACCAGTGCGCACGTCTGGGGCTGCAGCGAAAACTAGAGGAGTTAATATTCATAAACCACACAGCACTGCCACAGCCTGGCCCACAGAAACCCCTGGAAGTCCTGGTTCATTAAGTCCATTATTAAACACCCAGTCTCGTGATCTCACACAGAAAGCGCTTCTGAAAACCCTAGAGGTCTGGGTCTGGGCGAAGCACAAACAGGAGGAAGTCAACAAACACCTGCTGAGCAGAGGAGTCCTAAGGGGGACCCACGGCCCCGTTACCTGCAGAAACAGCTGCAAGCGGCCCCCCAGCGTCCTCACTTCCCGCCGCAGCTCGGCCAGCAGGGCCGCCCGGCCAGCCTCCAGGGGGACACCGCTCACCCAGGGTGCCGTCAGCACCGTGAGCTGCTGGAACGCGCTTGCCACCTGGACTGTGAGCGACTGGTTTGCTCGGTCAGCGAACACTTGGAAAGAAGAAGAAAAGTGATGAGCAGAAACGACCTCCCAGTAAAAGAGCTCACAGACGCTCGCCACGCAAACACGAGCGTCAGACAATACACGGCAGAGGTGACCATGCCACCGAGGATGCGCAGGACACAGCGGTCCCCGCAGGCGGGTCGGTGCGGACGCTTACGGTTACACTGACTGTCCTCGTCCTGCTCTTCGTGGGCTCTGGACACGGCCAGTACCCCGTCGTGGATTCTGAGGAAATTACTCATCAGGCTGTCTGCCACGGTGCCTTCTTCATCATCACTCTGTCCAAGAAGCTCTAACGACGAGCTGATCAACTCTTTGCAAATGCCAGGAAGGAAGGGTTCCGCTGACTCCAGGTAAACAGGGCTGGATTTCCCCACTAAGCCTGTGTTGACAGAAAACAGCCATCATAAGGCTCGTTTCCAGGGACAACGCTTGCAAACACACACAGCATCAGTGCAGCCACTGCACAACGCCAGGCACACATTCCAAGCAGGCCGCTCCCATTTCAAGACACCCTCCTTCCTCTACGCAAGGGGAAGACAGCCCCGCAGAGGGACTCCACCAGCTTCTCAACAGCATCCACCCACCCACAGCCCAGCAGCTACGGAACCAGATAACAGGGAAACCAGAGATCCCACGTAACCACTGATTGCATCTCCTTCTTAATTTACTTATTGGCAACACCTAAAGAAGTGTGAATTGGTGAAAACAATGGTAGCTGCATAAGGCAAAATAACATGAACACAATAAACATAAGGAATAAACCACACGCTGGAAAAGCAGGCAGTAGTAGAGCAAACAACGGAAGGAGGGTCCCGGTAGCTCCTCCTCTAACACCTCCTGCTTCAGCTGTCCTACACCCGGAAGAGGAGAAAGCCCAACAACTGTCCACAGTCAGTGTGTCACGTTCTAGGGAGACAGCCTCTCAGAACAACTTTCTAAGCACCGTCCAAGCCAGAGGCAGACAGAAAGTGTGAAAGAGCCCATCGGCACCTCTGGAAATAACTGCACCCAGAACACCAGCCCCTGAGCAGGGCTCTCATTTAACGTACACAGTTGGTCTTCTGGTCCAATCCACAGGCGACTAGAAACAGCAAACTACAAAAGAAAGTACATGCAAGCCCTGGGCGGGGACTACTGAGTGGAGAGGCAAAACAAGAGCTCGATGTGGGCGGAGAAAACAGAAGCACGGCCGTGCCTGAAGCTGTCACTGCAGGTGACGACAATCAACTTCGCGACGACAGTGACCTCCCACCACCTGCTTCATGAGACGCCAGTCTGAATGCATCAAGTCCAGCTGCAGCCTGTCACAAACATCTGTGCAAGTCTAGTTTCAGAACACAGCCCCTCAGGTGAGAAGTTCAGACACGTGCCGCCCCCACTAGCCCCCGGCAGGCCTGGTCCTGCTCCCACCGCGCAACCACCCAGGCGGGGTCACACTAAACACACAGGTGGGCTTCTATCTCCCTCTGGGAAAACTGCAAATAGGCAAAGACCTCTTACGTCTGACTTCCCCTTACACCTTAATTTTTTTAAAGGGCACTTAAAAATGACTCTTGAGTGGCTGAAACTAACGCAACACTGTAAATCAACTATTCTTCAATTTAAAAAAAAGACCCAAGAGGAGATACGTTCAGTTATCTGGAAAAGGTACGCTTACAAAACATCTTACTCTTAAGTAGTACTGGATAAATAAGTTGCTACCACAGATACACAGCCTTTTATTTTGCTGGTAAACAAAAAGTCTATGGCCTATTTTGCTTTGACTTACATTAAACAAGCAGTAGGATAATAAATGCCTTCCTAAAAGATAAGTTTATGATTAAAAAAATACCTCTAGTGTCTTTTATAGTCAAGATGAGATAATTTCTTTCATGGCTAATCATATCCCACTGATATCGTTATAGATTATTACATTACGTAGCAATTTTTAAACTCAGTTTACTAGGGTACAGGTAACACTCTGTAGTGTTCGCATCTTGAGTGTACAGCGTTTTTACACACGTGCACACCACGTAACTGCCACTGGGGGGCGCACACCGCCAGCCCGTCGCCCCTCTGACTGCCACTGGGGGGCGCACACCGCCAGCGCGTCGCCCCTCTGACTGCCACTGGGGGGCGCACACCGCCAGCGCATCGCTCCTCTGACTGCCACTGGGGGGCGCACACCGCCAGCGCGTCGCCCCTCTGACTGCCACTGGGGGGCGCACACCGCCAGCGCGTCGCCCCTCTGACTGCCACTGGGGGGCGCACACTGCCACCCCATCACTCCCCTGACTGCCAGCCCATCACTCCCCTGACTGCCATTGGGAGGCGCACACCGCCAGCGCATCGCTCCTCTGACTGCCACTGGGGGGCGCACACCGCCAGCCCATCACTCCCCTGACTGCCACTGGGGGGCGCACACCGCCAGCCCGTTGCTCCTCTGACTGCCACTGGGGGGCGCACACCGCCAGCCCATCACTCCCCTGACTGCCACTGGGGGGCGCACACCGCCAGCCCACCGCCCCTCTGACAGGCGCCCTTGTGGCCCACTCCTCTGTCTTGTCACTGCAGCTCAATTTCCCCTATCTTTGAACTTTCCATAAACAGAATCATATGGGATGTACTCTTTATTATATAGTTTCTGATACTTCACATGGAGCATGGCTCAGCTGGTGAAGAATCTGCCTGCAACGCGGGAGACCTGGCTGGGACCCCTGGGTTGGGAAGATTCCCCCGGAGAAGGGAAAGGCTACCCACTCCAGTACTGCGGCCTGCACACGACCGAGCGACTTTCGCGCCCACACCTCACGTGGCGCTTTCGGGCTCACCCGGGTGGGGTTCTTTTCTGTCTCCACGTAGTAGTTTGTTGCTACCAAGTAGTGACTTTAATTATTAGAGGTACTTACACATATAAAGTATATCCCCCCTCTTATGAAAACTAATATTATAGTCAATATTGGCATAAAATAATTATTCAGGAGAAAAAGTTCTATAACTTTTCTTTTAAACCATTAAAACTGGAAGTAATTTTGTGACAGATGATATGTGTGTGTTACGCGAAATCCCGAAGGACACGAGGGAGTGTTGTGCCGAGGATGCCCTGGCCCTGTCCTGCGTCACGCCGGACGAGCGGTGCTTTCTGGCCGAGGGCAGCTCTCCCGGAGACCTTGTTCACGAGCAAGCACGTGTGTGCAGCACTCCTCCTCCTCACACAAGTGACATCCTGTAACACACCATCTTCCACACTTGGCCTCTTTCCACTTGGAAGAAAACAGTATCCTCGTACGTTTGTGAACACACACACGTCTTCCCCATCTGATCCAGTCACTCAGTTAACACTTGGAAATACACCACAGAGCGCAGAGCTTCAGAAGCGGGAGGGCCTCTGGCGAGCCCTCCTGTTTACAGAGGCAGCGGGAGCTCCCAGGAGACGAGAGGATTCGCACAAGCACAGGAAGAGGGACGGTGGCAGAGACAAGCCCTGGAGCTGCTCTTGGTAAATGATAGAACCCGATGGAAAAAGGACCTGCGGAGCCTGAAGAACGCAGGTCCTGGCCCGCGTGGGCCTCGATGTCGTGTAGACAGCCGGAAACCCTCCTGTTGTTCATCAGACTCCTGCTCCTGCAACAACAGACCCCAGCAGGTTAGCAGCTACATTCATACGCCACGTGCAATAACGCTAGAATGCTTGCTGTCAAATATCCTAAAGAAAATGGATATCCATGAGTGTGCTTCCCGTGGAGACATTTTCATCAAGGGCTAAGTGAATTTGGTCCACTGAATAAGAATTTGACTATCTCTAGGTAGCATTCTAACCCCCACTTCACTGAGCAGAATAAACATCTATAGAATGCAGCTGACCCTTGAATAAGACAGGGGTCACACCCCCTGGGCACGGTCAAAAGCCCACGTGTACCTCACAGTCAGCCCTGGTGTGTGAGGTTCCTCCACATCTGTGGGCCCAACCAACGCCAGGCCTGTAGGGTTTCCTATTGGAAACCCGTGTCCTTCAAGGTCAAACGTCCCGTTAGTCTCGGGCTCTGGACACTGTGGTTGAAGCACATCGGTGAGCTTCTGAGCTCACTGAGCTTAAGGGCCATAGGAAGAGCACGTTGGTGAGCTTCTGGGCTCACTGAGCTTAAGGGCCATAGGAAGAGCGAGAAGTTAGGAAAGTAACTACACTCAGCTGTGAAAGTACTGGGGGGTGGGGGGCAGCCTACGGAGACTCTGGGGAAGGACGCAGCCCCAGAGCCCAGAGGCCCCCCACCCCCAGAGCGGGGGTCAGCCACACGGGGAGGCAGGCAGGTTGCAGGGAGAGAGGGAGGCTCGCGAGGAGGCTGGGCCCAGATGGATTCTGAGCTGCGGCTGAAGGCAACGAAGTTAAAAAGAATGTTACCCAGAAGGACACTGCTCTCTGCGACAGAGAGGCTGTGATACAGTCGCAGTCGGGGGCTCGGGCGTCGCTCAGACCTGGGCTTGAGGACCAGCCCTTCCCTTAGCAGCTGAGGGGCTTTGGATAAGGTTCTCATCTCTTTAAATCCTCGGTGACTTCATCTGTGAACTGGGGCTAAGGAGGGCCTTTGCTGCTCAGCAGACATTCGACACACGCTCCCCGGTGACCATGCTTCCGGTGGATGAACCGCTGTGACCTCCACATCCTGAAAGCTCCCCATCTCCTCCTTGAAGCCTTAAACCGCAGGAGCCCCCCATCCGGGAACCTCAGCCTCACCGCGTCCACACCAGCCCCACCTCAGGGCACCCTGCTCCCCTGCCCGTCCCCTGGCCGCATCCTCGTCACCCATGCCCAGGCCCGGGGTCCGGCCTCTAGGATGTGTGTGAAGCCTGCCCTCCCTCAGGTCCAGGCTGGGCCCTTGTCACCGGCCCTGCCCCTGCTCTCCTCCCGCCGGCCCTGGACGACAGGGAGCGCTGGGCCTTTCTCTGGCACCCCCAGACCCAGCAGCCGCAGTCCTGGTTCCAACCACGCTGGGGGCTGGGCCCCGGGGCGAAGGCCCCCTCCAGGGCACGTTCGCCTCTGTAGCCCAAGGGTCGGGGAAAGAGGGGCAGCCGTGCGTCTTGTCTGCCTCAGTTAATAAGCGGCACTTGTCATGCACGGAGGTCCTCGGTCACCACGACTGAGTGCAGAGGCGCTCACACTAACCTGACTGCATCTCACACTCCACAAACGACGATAAAATATCACAGAGTACACCAGGCTTCTGAGAAAGGCTGACTTAAAGTAATAAACACTGCTCGCTTTTATAGGAAATTGGATTTATGCTAGTCCAAGTTGCTCTTAAAACTTCTATGGTGAAATACTGAGGACTTTTCCTTCATATACTAACTGAACATAAGCAATCTAATGCCCTAACGGCTGTAATCTGATCACTAACACACGGGCTTCCCTCCACAGATACCGCGGTGACAGCAGACAGTTCTTGTGGACAGGGAGTGACGCACGTCTACACCCAGGACAAGAGAGCCAGCAGCGCCCGCACCCTCACCTCCTCCTGGAAAAGGAAGAAACAGGAACATCGGTGATGTCGGGTTCCCACTCATCTTCAGGGTCACAAAAGACATCTTCACCCTGGCTACTCCCATGGCTCTAAGGAAATAAATACAGAATTTCCAGTTACAAAGGGGGAAAAGGTTTAAATACTTCGCTGCATTTATCAAAGCAAAAATGCAGAGAAGTGGATGCTTTTTCAATAAGATCTGCAGATTAATAGGTTCAAATGAGCCAAATTAAAAATGCCTGCACAACAAAATGAAACCCTGGAGATGTCAACATAGCCGGGGGGAAATGTATATGATAAATATAAAATAAAGGTTATTTTTTTTTAAATCAAGGTTTATTATCAAAATATGTCAAGAAAGCTTACAGATGTTAGCTCAGTACTCACACTTCACTTGCCAAAAAATTCAGAGGACACGAACACACCCTTTACAAATAAGCAAACAAATCCTCAGTCACTAGTTATGAAAATGTAAGTTAAACCAGGGACACTGGTAAATGGCAATATTCCTGGCGGGCAATTTGTCGGTGAGAAAAACAGAATAAAAAGTTTGTATTTTTTGGTACAGTGTCAGAAAATGGAAGACAAGGAAATAAGACATTAGAAACCAACGTGCAGAGCTGTGAGTTTTCCAGCAGCAAACCGCCGAAGCCCCCGAGGGCACAGCAGTCAGCTGGGAACACAGGCGTCACCAGCGCCAAGAGGGCCCAGCGCTGCCCTGCGCCACGTCCGTCACACCCTCCTCCCCTTCGACTCACGCGTAAAATTTAAAGATCACGCTGCTATACCTGAACAGATTTAGTACTAAACTTCTCCACACAGCTATGAAAGTGAAAGTGTTAGTCACTACGTCCTGTCTGATTCTTTTTGAGACCCCATGGACTGCAGCCCACCAGGCTCCTCTGTCCATGGGACTTTTCAGCCAAGAATACTGGAGAGGGTTGCCGTTTCCTTCTCCAGGGGATCTTCCCAACCCAGGGGTCAAACCCAGGTCTCCTGAATTGTAGGCAGGTTCTTCATCGTCTTAGCCACCAGGGAAGCGCGCCTCACACAGCTATAAATATATTAAAACCCCCAAATCCCTTCTACAGGCAAAAGTAAACATACACATTGTTAATACTGGTTGGTTTGGCTAATGTGGATAGCCTTCTATTAATATTTGTCAAATTTTCCTTAATGAGAACATGTCAGTTTTTGTATTTTTCATTTCGAAAGTTTATAGAGATTTTGATGATACTGCAAACCTCATACAGTTCCTTCATTGCCGCAAGCTTAAGACTCAAACTTTTCCAGACTCCAGACAGTTGAGACCCCAAGCTGCAGATTACGGACCCGAATACAAGTATCAAAACTGCTTCCTTTATCTGACACCACATGTCTGAAAGAGAAACCAAAGGAAAAAATGCTTCTCCTAAAATACACATAACAAATACACATAACCAAGAGATTCTGGAAATAGAACAACTCCCATAAAACTCAGTCCACCAATTAAGTCTCTCCAGAGTTAAGTACTTCTGTTCTAGTTATAATCAGGTCTAGGATATACTACATACTAAATAACTTCTTACATAATAACTTTTTAAATTAAAAATTCAATATTGCACATTTCTTTTAAAATGTGGAATACTAATAAATTCTCAACTCAAAAGAAAATTAGTAAATTCCTAAACCAGCTAAAATTAATCTGTTTATAAAATATTTTTAAAAGCCTTATTCACTCCAGAATGACCTCTGAAAGGGAGTCTGAAGTGCCCCCTGGGGATCCTGGACACCTGCTCACTCCTAGCCGGGCACGTAGAGCACTAAAGAAACTCAACAACAACAACAAAATCACACAGAGGGCAACTAGTTCAAAACGAAGAATGAGTTTACTAACAAGATAACTGCTCACCTGCCAAAAACATAATTCCTGTTTAACCTGCTGCTGATGGCATTGGCTTCCTGAATCATGACGGACAGCTTTCATGGAGCTCCAACTGGGCTGCACTGGCAGGAGGCAAGAGAGGAGGTTGAGAACAGGGTATGAGCACCAACACACCCCCCGGGCACAGCTCCTGAAACCCGGCTTCGCACGAACGGCGTCAACTGTGCATCAGAGACGGGCAGGGCGCTAACTCGGGGACTTTTCTACAACCCTCACGGCGAGAAAAAAACACTCTTCACCCAAAACGAGGTCTCTCACCCGTGGACGCAGGGAAGAAAAGTAGAGTTTACAGACAGGAAATGCCACAGATGCTGCTTTTCCTCCATCATTTCTACAGATCTTCTCTTTTTCCTAATGACTACGTTAAAGCATTAGATGAAGGATACTACAGCTTTAACTTACATAGAACCACAATCCTTTTATATTTTGCCTGAAATTTTAAAAGTATATAGATAGATATAGACAGAGATAGAAATACATCAGGAAACAAAAACAATTTTAGTCCACAATTCCATGTTCCTAATTCAGATTTACGATTTTATCACAGACACTCTCTATGTTGTTCAGTCAAACTTATAACCAGTATTCCATTAGAAGCATTTTTTTCAAAGAATAAAGTTCATTATTCAGGTGAATTAAAAAAAAAATCAAGTATTCGTGGCAAGGCACTATTTTAGGACCTAAGAGCAACAAAAAGATGAATTAACAAAATGTTCTTATCTCTTGCAAGAAACATAAGGAGCATCCCTGCAAAGTAATTTGACATAAACGCTGTGGGGAGAGCCTGGCACCACTACCAGGTCTGCCTCCTGAAAGACCGAGCCTGGCCGACGCCCTGCGGGAACCCGCTGCGCGGCAGCCTGGGGGCCGCCACAGGCCTGGAAGCAAGGCCCTCCAGGAACACCCCCTGGACGCTCCCGGCCACAAGTCACAAGGGGCGGAGCGAGCGGGCAAGGCACGGACCACGTTTGTACGCGGATCCAAACGACGCAAACAGATGTATCTTAAAAATTACGAAATAATCCAGGAAAGTTGAATATGGACTAGATCTCTAGTGAGTATAAGAAACTAATACTAATGTTTTAGTCGTGAGAACAACGTCAGAGTTAAGCTTCAGAGAGTGACAGAGGAAAGAGGCCTTCTCTCACTTGGAGACACATGGGAACGTATTTGCAGATCAAGTGATAGGCCTGTTTGGGTTTTTGCTTCAGAACGCTCCACGGAGGCAGCAGACTGAGCAGGGGCTGGAACAAAACTGCACTTGCGTGGGGAACTGCTGAGGATGGCGAAAAGTATGTAAGGGTTCACTGAAGCAATTTTCTGGGCTTTCACAGTTTATTTGAGATTTTCTGTAATTAAAAAAATCAACTTACATTGAAAACATGCTGTGTTCTACAGAGGAATGTAGAAATGTACAAAAAAATACTTCCAAGTAAGAAAAGAAAGTGATGTGTGCGATGACTACACACACAACTTAGATAATTCTTATAAAATAAGAATTCAGAATTAGATTAAGACATTTTATTAAAACATGATACACATGAAAAATAATACTTAGAATTCTGTTTACTATTTGATCCTATAAGTAAATATTCTAAAAATAATAGCTCATACAAATTTATCTAGACCCAGAGAAGTCCATTAACACGTAGAATAAAACATTTGAATATGCAAGGATAGCTAACGTCTTAGTAGCTGTATCAAACAGTGCACGTTTAGAGTGCCTGCTAAGGTCTCCACTCACCTGTGAAGGCTTTGCCCCTGTGGCTCTGACTCTGCTGTAGACTCTGCACTTCCTGAGCAATCCTCTGCTTCTCTGTTTCTAGAGCTTCCAGAATTTTTGCGTGGCGAATCCTGTGGTCTTCTAAAGCCTGGGTGACATTCATTCACGTGGAGCCACACACGAGAGCATGCAAAGAGAGGAACTGTGAACCAGATTGGTAACGCCAGCACACGACATAATTCTTGTTCCACAGGACGCATTTTATTAAGCAGGAAAGGCTTTAAAAAACAACTTATACAGTATCTTTAGAAAACAATTTTTTTCCTCCACAAAATCAGGAGGAATTTCTGATGACATAACCTTTTTCTTCCCATTGATAGTATAAAAATCTTCAGGGAAAAAACTACTCAAAAAGCCCACACTCAAGAACAACTGTTGACTAAATTAAACAGTTAAATGAAAACAACACCTAAAAACCTCGTTTGACACCAATAAGCTATCTAATAGTCTACTGGTAATTGTTTTCAAGATGTAAACTGTTCTTAAAACTCTCTGCGGTGGTTCAGTGGCCACTCCAGTTCTAGATCTGCTAATACACATGTTCTCACCAAGCTCTGGTAGGGGTATTTTTAGGTTACTGACGGTATCCCTCTCTACCCCCACCTCCACTATAAACTCAGAAAGAAAACAAATAAAGCTGCTGCTTGAGAATCAAACTTGAAGGCACAAGAAGTCGAAGCGGAGATGAGAGCAGGGGCTCTCCCTCCAGGATCAGCGGTGCCTGCTCCGGGGCCGCTCACGAGGGATTCAGGGCCCCCCTCGGAGCCCTGACCCAGCAGTGCTGGAGGCACCGGAATCTCACGTCCCCCAGGCAACGCTGGGCCCCTGGTCCAGCACCTGGAAGGACACCACCGAAGATGCCCTCCCCTCTAGAGAGAAGGACGCTGCGTTGGTCCAGGCTGGCCCGCTGCCTCACTCGTGCTGGTCTCCGGGACGCAACCAGACAGGGAGTGAGGCCGTCTTCTGTCCCTTGCCGTAGTGTCCTCGGCATATCAGTTGGCAGGTTGTGATTGCTGGGGGAAAAGGAACCTTCGAAGGGATACCGGGGTCACCTCAGACCGAGCTGGCATAAGCACTCAGACGAGCCTAAGTTCTTTAAAACAAAATCCAGGGACTTCCCTGGCGTGCCCGGGTTGCATCCACCAGCCATGCAGGGACACGGGGTTTCCATCCCTGGTCTGGAAGACCTACCGTGCTGGCGGCAAGCTGGGCCCTACGCCCACCGACTGACTTGGCCACCGCGCCCCTAAGATCACGCCTCTGCCAACGAGAAGCTCACTGCAATGAGGAGCACCTCGCCCGCACTCCCTCACCAGAGTGCCTCTCGCCTGCAGTGGGTGACAGAAAATAAACAATGGAAAATAAATACTTTTTTATCCCATTCCTCAGAGTAACTAGCTGGATTGATGAGTATGTTTTCCTCTGGGAGTTTGCGACCAGTTAAGCACCAGACTGTTTTTTGTTGAACGTGAATTATATTATGCACACGAGTCCGCTCGTCTCCAAGCCGCGTGGTTGTTCTGTGCATGTTTGTTTCCACATTTGTGCCTGCATAAGGGCTCTTTTTCAAACACTTTCTTGTGTACTTGCCTCTGGCTGTGTTATTTTGTGACATGTGTGTGGATTTTCTTTACTTTTTAGTAACAGTTGTTTCTCGATTATTAGAGCGCTACATCTCCGTCACAAGTAATAAGAACTGGGGACACGACTGCACATGTGAGACATTTGTATAGCGTAGTCTTACTTTGCTCGAGTAGAGTAAGTCGACAGCTAGAGAGAGAGTCAGGAGGCGGGAAATGTAGAGAGGAGGCTGAACCCGGAGCCGCTCTTCACGATAATGTATTGGGTAAGGTCATAAGCGAAGCCCTGCTCTGTGCTAATCCGAAGCGTGATGGTTGATCCTTATGTAATTACTTGTGTTCAATGTATTTTGCCAATTATTTGTGTCAGCTGTAACTCATTGTCCTTCACCAATGTCAACAGCGTCTTATGAGGTGTTCTCAGATGATGAGTAAGTAAAGAACAGATTATTGCAATCAGGTAGGTATGACGTGGGTATCTCTGATTTCGCTTTGATCATGACGTTCCGTAAGCTGCTGGGCTCGTGGGTTGGAAGTGTGAATTTGCATGATTAGGAAGGTCTAGGTGGAAAATGCAACCTACTGCTTGCTGAAATCTTCACATCAACATTTCGTAGAGTGAAGAGTGGTAGTGTCTGAAATTATTAGGAATCGGCACTCTCATATGCGAAAATTGATAGAATGACCACGTGGGCATGGGTATAAATGGGGATGGTGGTTACAATTTAGGTGGTTGATACTTGAGGATGGAAAAAGAAATCGGTGCAGATGCTTGCACTGATGCTGTTTGTGTGTTTTGCAAAGCAGTGTGTTGCTGGAAAACGAGCCTCTTGAGGTTCGGGTATGAGATGGATGCTTCGCTTTATGCTGATAGGCAACAAAGGAGTGTCAGTGGAGGGAAATCACAGCCGAGTGGTACTGAAGAATGGTCAGCGTGGTTACCCTTCGCTTCCTGGGCATTGCAAAGAGTTGCATCATGCTCGGTAACGTCTTAGACGCTTCTTCTTCGGACAAGAGGGTTTAGATGACTGATGAAGACAAGGGCACCGTGGCCACGAACAGCTAGAACTGTTAAGTTCATAAGGATAACAGACTAATTCCTGACTGCGAAAGAGAAAGTACCCTCGACGGGTATAAGGTAACTTGGACATTTTGTCTCATGATGCCCACGAGAGAGGAGTTTTATGGTGATCAAAAGATTTGATGGGGATGACCGCTCTAAGATTACGTTTACCCGTACAGATGCCTGGTCACTTCGCTTTACGCGACCTTTCTCGACTCGTGGCGGGCGTGACTCACTGGTCGTGCTACCTTTTTAGACTATGCGGCTGCAATACCTCGAGAGTATGGACCAAAGTGAGTCACCTCGTTGGAACACGATCGGCTATAATACAGAGGAGTCTTGTGAATTTCTAGTTACAAGCTGTTCAGTGTGGTTATCTGACAGATTTAAAACGTAAGAAATTAAATTGAATTTAGTCGATGCTCAAGTAGTTAATCATACGGTTTAATTTACTTAGGTCGAGCGTCGTTGTGACTACATGCGTCTTAACATACAATCTATATTCTATTACTTCAATATTACCAATAAAACCAAGTGTGTAATCAAGTTACCGCTTTATTTGTAGGATTTAAACACAGAAGCAGAGAGACCAGTCGCTCACAGTCCAGGTGCAAACGCAGTGTTACCTCTACCATGCTAAGCTCTGCTGCCCACGTCGAGTGTCTAGACTGCAGCCCTTGTTTTTGGGTACCGACGCTCAGTATATGGAGGTGTCTGCTCCCACGGATATCCACACTGTTGAGGCTTGGGTGGATGATACCATTGCACCCTGGACCTGTCCCATTGGGTGGCATTAATACCTAGCCAATCTGAATGCATTATGCAACAAAAGGAACAACAAGAATCAATACAAATGAATTCAATTAGACTAACATCTATTTAGCGTACCGTGTTCTTGTGTGTTATTGAGTGGAGAATTCGTCTTTTTTGTGTGATTGATGATGGTGATCTCTGTTGTGTGGCGATTGTCCCACTTTTGTGTATTATACTGACACACACAAGGAGTAAGAAAGGGGAGAGAGAAGAGGAATTGGTGAGTCTAAGCCGAGGAAGCCTTAGGTCGGCATAATGAAAAGGGGCTGCCGTCCTCTTAGAGGATCTATACTCTGTCTGTGGTAGAGGGTGCTCAGAGACAGAATGAATGTGAATTTTGATTTACTTCCATCACTGTTTTTTCTTTTGCTTTTTTGTGGGTTAAACACCACATGCAAACGCTACCAGACCTCAATAGTGGTGTATATTGAATTCTATTTGAGAAGCGAACTATTCTTGTCGGAATAAATTTAAGTTATTGTGAGGTATCACTTGAGGATCTTGTTTAAAACTAGCAGATTTAATCAGGTTGTGTAATATAAGCTATTAATCTGGTATCGTTAATGTGAGACGCAAAAGGACGTTCAGGCGAGTTGTGTTGGTGGAGGCTCAGTCCGGCTCTTGCGGTTGAGGCTTAGTCAAAGGATGTGGCTTTTATGAGAAGAATAAATGTGAGAACTCTCTTCGTAAAGTGTTTCGTCTCTGTAAGCCCTCAGGGACCGAGTCGTGCGCATCTGGTTGTCTCCATCTAATAATAAGGCTGAAGGAGGCCCAAGGATGGATGGGAGCGTCCAGTTGTTGCTACACGAGACATGGGGTACGTCTTCATCAGCTTGAGCTGTCGTAGAGGGTGCTCCTGATCCCCGTGCACTGCGAGGTGCCAGGCGGGTAGGTGGGGGCCTGGAAAGGGGCGGATGGGGCGGCCTCGCTACTGGGACGTGGAGGGGGGCGTTTGGGAAGGCGCGTGGCTCTGGGCGAACATGGGGTATGTAGCGGCTCCTGGCGGTGCTCACTCTCTTGTCTAATATGGGTTGAGGTGTATTGGTCCACACAGATCGGCGCTGGGACACACTGAGTTCGCAGGGACGAGAAGAGAGAGGAGTATTCTGGTTGTCGTGTCTCTCTTAATTCGATAAAGGTAGTTTCAGAGTATGTGCGCAGTTGGTAGAGGAAGATTTAAAAGTAGAGAGCAATCTTTTCTCTCATAACATTTGGAGAGGTTCAGGGCTGCGCGTGGTGCAGATCCTTTTAACAATCACATAATCCTTTCAGTGCAGCCTGTGGCTTGACACTCTGCTCTTCTCAGTTGTGTTCCACTCTCTATGTCTTGTGTCATAGGACCCTCGTTGTCTCTGTGCCCTCCTACTTCGCGAGTTGGGCTTAAGGTGTGCCCCACGTGCGTTGTCCGAGACTGTCTAGTTTGCCCACTATGGCGGATGGGATTATCGAAGACAACAAGGGTCT